>NC_045765.1:166539482-168939482 GCF_008692025.1 Phocoena sinus | reverse complement strand
ATAGGGAGAACTATACTTTTTTCTTGCAAGAACTTCCTTCCCTTCCCCATAATTCTGAATGTTGGATGGAACTAGGAGATGCACCAATAAAAGATTCCTGTCCTGCCCCAGTGCCAGGCCAGGATCCACGTTTCAGCGGGCGCAGCGGGGCCATCAGAACAAAGAGGCCTTGGCGGGCTGGGGGGTGGAGGGTGGCCTGCTTGGGCTCAGAAGGTATAGAATTCGCACAGATTGGTCCAACCCGCCCACGTGAGCTTCCTAAGCTTCCTTCTATTTGTGTGGGTTCTTTTTTTATCTGTTTTTTTTCCATCTTGGTAGGGAGGGAAAGCCATATATTTCCTATAATCTTTACTTTAAAAAAAGATGAGAAAACAGGAATGAAAAGGGAAATGCGTGATCAGAGAGAGTTGCTGTGGGCAAGAAAGGGGGGGGCAGAAATGAAAATATTTAAGGTGCTATGGCTCCATCAGGCCAATCGAGGGGGCAGATGCCGGGTTTACCTGGAGGCTGGGAAGGGGGTGGGACTATGTCATACGGACAGGAAGGCTCCAGCCAGGGTGCCTACACCTGCCTCTCTGTGTGGCCTTCTCAGGGTGTGGGTCAACCTGGGGGGTGTCTTCTCAGATCCCACACTGAAGGCTCAGGCCGGCCTAGGGCCCGCAGGTCTCAGTGCCCCGTTGACCCAGGGGCACCACCTTCAGGTGACCCAGGAGCAGAAGTCAGGGATGAGGACAAATCAGACAAGATGGCTTATGAACGGGGGCTGGGCTCACTCAGGAGGGGGTGGGGCTTGGCAGAGGACACACCTGTACCACGTGTCAGGTGTGACCTGCCCACAGATGGAGAGCTAGCACCAGTTGGTGAAAACCTGGGCCTGAACTAGTGTGGCTGACAGACCTATGGCCCCTGAAGACATCGAATGGGCATCCTAACCCTTGCGACCTATGACCGTGTGACCTCCCTTCCGCGGCAAAAACAACTTTGCCGATGTGATCCAGTGAAGCACCTGGAGGTGGCAGATGATCCTGGACTATCTGGGTGGATTCAGCGTCATCACAGGTCCTTATAAAAGGGAGGCAGAGGGTCAGAGTCAGAGAAGGAGATATGAGGCCAGCTAGCAGAAGCCAAGTCGCTCTGGAAGTGGTCACAGGAGAGGGAGGCAGGCGCCGCTAGAAAATAGACTCGTGACAAGTCTCCAGCCTCTGTTTCCAACAAATGCGGCTGATGAAAGTGCTTCTTAGACGAGCTTGTGGATGACTCAGGGGAGAGTCTGACTCATCACGCTTGAAGCAGAGTGCTGGTGGGGGAGCAGAAGCTAGCCCCAGCCCTGCTTTCGCTCAGCTCGGTGCCTGCCCTCGGTGGAGCGCCAGAGACCCCCAGCCCTGGAAGTCGGCAGGAGACAGGAAAGCGAGCCCTCGGCAGTGTCTGGGGAGCAGAGCAGTGGAGAGGCTGGGTTCCTTCTTGCCCATGGGGGACGCGATTTCCCCCATGACCCACGAGCCCAGCACGGTCTCCTGCCACCCTAGGCCTCCCAGCAGGACCCTCACACTACCGGAGCACCCTGGGACTGAGGGTCTCCAAAGAGTCGCCGTGCTGCTCAGGGAACTTCCCAGAATCGGGAGCAGTGGGAGAGCCGCCCTGGAAAGTGAGAAGGGAGGGCATCCTACCTCAGGTTCCCCACTTATGTTCTGGAAACGGCTGCCTGCAGGTCCAGAGCACAGTTCTGAAACCAGCCCTGCCACCGTTAAGCCTGATCTCCCAAAGGTCAGTGTGATCGACCAGCAAAGTGTCAGGGCAACACGGCCTCCTCTCCTCGAGAAGACATGTGTCCGGGGCAGAGCAGAGGCCAATGTGGCACATCTGGTTCTGGGGCAGCATTCCCAAGCCTCTCACTGTGTCCCGTGGGCACAATTACAGAATCCAGAGTGGGCAGTAGCATTGCCCAGTAGATTCAAACCACTGGACAACTGTCCCCCAAGAGTGTTGATCACTGGTGAGATGGGCACCTGATGTGAGATGTCCACTGCTGAGATGTCCGTGTCTCTGAATCTTTCTCCATCCCAATGACAGGATGAGACCTGGACACCTAGAAGGGTGGATGGAACCGTGCCCTGAGAATCACCTCTGCAAATATCTCCCCTGGCCAACATCTTGGCCTGTGGCCGGGGTGAGCTATGGCTGGAATGCTTATGAGATTCGCAGAAGGCCGGAGTCTGGAGGGAAAGTGATTCCACACATCATGGACTGAAGGCCCACAGGCAAAGTCAGCAGGCTGAAGGTGCGCGCCCAAACAAGCTAGGTGAAATGTGACAAACACCACTGCGAAATCCTGGATCCAGGTTACACAGGTAGAGGCTGAGAGGCCTTTTCTCTGTAATTCACAGAAGAAGAGGATCCAGGATTCGACGCAGTGACACGCTTGCTGCCACCAACGCCAATGCAGGGGGCCTCCTTTAGATCTGTGGCCGTCCGGGGACAGCCGCCATGTGGGCATTGCTGGGACCACAAGAACCGAAATGATTTTAATTCCAGGCTCCACACTTTTCTGCTTGACAAAATCTGGGAGAAGTGAAAAAGCTGACAATCCTGCCATTCTAATGGACCTATAAAGCCTGGGTTTTATATATATATCTAAAATTTTATTCATGTTTAAATTCATAGTGAACAGATGAGAAAGTAAGGAAAGTTCTGAGAAGAAACAAATAAGGCCCAAATCCCGAGAAGTTAGGGGTCCCTGAGGCCAGAAGCTGATCCACGACGCTTGTGATTCCTGTCCCAAGGTGTCCGTTTGTCTGGGTATGTGGGGATAGGACACAAGCTTTCATTGAGACACCTCCCATACTTTTTTACAGGACACCCGAAGGACTCAACTCCTGTTACAGGTGAAGGAGAAAAAGCTGACTGATTGACATAGAGACACATGCCTGGTGGCGAGAGGAGCGAGACCAGGGTCCCTGGGGAGCAGAGCCAGCCAGCAGATGCTCGGTGGTCACCCAGGTCACTGGAGGGGGACGGCTGGGCATCATGGGGGGGGCACCCAAGCGATGAGTGCCAGGTCGGGTGGATTTCCACTGTAGGCCTGACGTCTCAGCCACCACCAAGGGACAGGATCACGAGCCGCTGGTGGGGGAGGGGTCACAGGCCTGGGGATGGGAGACAAGAGGGGTGATGTCCAGGCTTAGGGAGGTCTCACAAACGAGTCCAGTTACAGTCTCCTTCACAGAGAACATGGGGCTCAGGGTGGGGCTCACAGAGGACTGGATTATTAGAAAGAGGATTGATCAGCAGACCGTAGAGGGTATTTCCAAGTGGGAGCCGAGCCTCACTGGCAAGGCTGATGCAGGAGGCGATGGTGAGTGATAGAGGGGATGCTGGGGCCCAGGTCCAGGTAGCAGTTAGGCCTGCGTGGTCCCAGCAGCCTGCAGAGCCAGAAACAGAGCAGAAAACAGGAGGCGATGGATGGAAACCCTGAGACTTTAGAAACGGCCTGTGCTTGACTCAACTTGCCTGGGCCATGGTTCCCAGTTGTTCTGTCAAACACTAGACGTAAAAAAAAAAAAAAAAAAAAAAAAAAACACTAGACGTGACATTGCTGGTATTTTAGGTGTGACTAATGTCTACAGCAGTGGACTTTGAGTAAAGCAAATCCAGCTCCATGGTGTGGGTGGGCCTCACCCAGTCAATGCAAGGCCTCCAAAGCAAAGACTGGAATTTTTCTTCCTTGAGAAGAAGGCATTTGGCCTCAAGACTACAACACAGAGGGAATTCCCTGGCAGTCCAGTGGTTAGGACTCTGTGTGTTCACTGCCGAGGGCCGGGATTCGATCCCTGGTCGGGGAGCTAAGATCCCACAAGCTACGTGGAGCAGCAAAAAAAAAAAGTGCTATAACATAGAAACCCTATCTGAGTGTCCAGCCTGCTGCCCTGCGGAATTCAGACTCAGGACTGCAGCATCCACCCTCCCCTGAGTTTGAGCCCTGTCTCTTTCTCTGGAGAACCCTGATCATACACCCATCTCTAAGTAGGGGGCATGGGAGGCTTCCCCGAGCACTCTATAAACCTGATCAGATACTTCAAGGACCACAGAGGGTAATGAAGCTCGGGACCCCATCGGCTCCTGGAGTTGGTGCCCCAGTTAGAGGCTTCATCCTGCCCCTGCAGCATCCTCACTTGTCTCTGATGGGGTGTAGTCACTCAGGTTTGGTTGTAAGTTCTACCTCAACACAGCTTGGCGGAGAAGAGCTGATGGGGCATGTGTGAGCCTAGCTGGCTCCAGTCCTGTTTCCCTTTGTTTCACAGGATTGAAAGTATTCTTTTTCCACCAAAGTGCACATCTACGGACAGTTTTTTTTGTTTGTTTGTTTGTTTTTGTTTTTGTTTTTTGCGGTACATGGGCCTCTCACTGTGGTGGCCTCTCCCATTGCGGAGCACAGGCTCCGGACGCACAGGCTCAGCGGCCATGTCTCACGGGCTCAGTTGCTCCACGGCATGTGGGATCTTCCTGGACCGGGGTACGAACCCGTGTCCCCTGCATCGGCAGGTGGACTCTCAACCACTGCACCACCAGGGAAGCCCCATTTCTAGAGTTTTAAGTGTCAACCATAGAAGTTTCTTCCAGGGTTAGAAGATTCCTACACACTTTATAGTTTTTGTTATTGTGAGTAATGTCTTGCTTTTTAATTATATTTCTATGTTGATTATTTCTGATGTCAAGAAACATTGTTGATTTTTAAAACTTAATTAGATACCCATCTACATTGCTAAACTTTCTTCTCATTATAATCGTTTGCTGATTCTCCTGGTTTTTCTTATAAGATTATCATATAATTTGTAATTACTGGTCTTGTGTTAAAGTTACTCATGTATTTGACTCCTTGGAAAAGACAGAATCCATGCTTGGCCCACCTTTTATCACGCTGGCACCAAGCACAGTACAAAGATTTTCAATTAATATTTACTGAATGCATAAACAAATGATGAGTCATCAAAAGAATGCGGTAAACATATTGGGGCCATTAGGAAGTGAAAAATCCTGTCAAATTGGGTTTTGAAACTGGGTTGAGTAAAAAACATACATGTTCACTTGAATAGGATGGGTATGTAATTGAGTCTAACCCAGGGCCCATGCTCTGGGGACTTATTGTCAAAGATCAGCAGACATACAGACAGTATGGACAAGTGAATAAAGAACAAAAGATAAATCAACACGATGTTGCAGGTCAGCTCCACACAGAACTGCTGGGTCCCGGCAGGTGCAGCCAGCGGCACCTGGGCACTCCAGCCCCGCCGGCTACCTCCCTTTCAGGAACCCGTCCTGGCTGCTGCTATGGTTTCCATCCTGTGCGTCCCCTCCTCCCGCCCCACCTCTGACCAGGCACTTCCGGTCCTCGTGCTTCTCCCACCCATCTGCTTGGTTTTCTCGCTAATCTCTCCTCCCCCCCAACCCTCCCTGAGCTCTCACCGTGTCCAGCCCACCTCTAGTTGTGGGTGACCTGGGACACTTGGTCCGTTTGGGGCACTGTCGGCAGGTCTTTGCCAGGTGGGACTTGGAAAATCAAGCAGGAGGCAATGATGGAGGCTGGAACAGGGTGGGACTGGGACCTCTGTCTTCTCCTGGGGTCACAAGCCTAGAACAGCCAATTGCTCGATTCCCCCCTGGCGCTGCTTTTGGCTCTGATGGTCAGGAGGAAACAGTTTCTCCCCTGAGACTCTGGAGCCACCTGGTATGGCCCTGGGCAAGTGTATCCCTGTCCACACCCTGGGGGCTAGAAGCTGGAGCATTTGGTCTCACCCTCCACGGGTCTCCTAACCCAGGCCTTCAGCTGGCATCACAGCCTCCACGGAGACCTTCACTTGGAGTTGCTGCCACTGCACTGAGTGGGCATTTGGAGAATATCCAGAGGCAAAGACCAGCCCCGTGGTTTTCCTTATCCTGGACCTTTGACCACAGAACAGTGTCCAGTGACACCTGGGCTGGCCGGCTCCACTCCTGCCCTCTGTCCGAAGGTGTGGACCTTCAGTCCTCAAGTTGTCCAGGGGCTCTGAACAAGCTCTGTCACTTGGGCTTTGGGTCAGATGACAGATGGGCCCCCGAGCCACGGCAGAGCCTCCTCTGCCGTCACCTGGTGGCAATCCTACAGCGTGAGCATTCTGCATCCCTTCACCACTCTCCCCAAGAAAGACGTGTGGGCCACAGGCAAGACCCAAGCCCAGCTCTCCACCCTTCTTATCTAGGACTGGCTTAATGAGGATCGATGATCACTGGGGGCACCAGAGGGCAATATTTTCCCTGTTCTTTAATAGAAAAGAGAAAATGCCAGCAGATCTAATTTCTAGGCAGAGCAGATTCTCATTAGAAACTTGCAAACGTGAGCTGTTCTCTTCCCCATGTAGTGTGTATCATTTATCTTCTTCTGGAAAGGGATACATTGGTCTTTGCAGAACTTTGCTTACAAACAGTAGAAAATAGCCCCAAACTCTCCCTCCGCACAGAAGAGGAAACTGGGTTCCTCCCTTCCATGGCAGACTCCCCCAGCATCACCCCCAAGAGGGCGAGGAGGCTGCGTTCGGCGTTCATGGCATCTACTGAGCTTCTTCCCCACGACTCAGGTCCTGAACATTCTTCATCTTAAAGAGTGCCTCTCAAACTCCATGACACCTGCAGGACAGGTGTGTAGCTTTTTGGAGTATAGGATGGTTAATTTTAAGTGTCAAGTTGACTTGGCCATGGAGTGCCCAGATATTTGGTCAAAAATTATTCTGTGGGCTTCCCTGGTGGCGCAGTGGTTGAGAGTCCGCCTGCCGATGCAGGGGACACGGGTTCGTGCCCTGCTCCAGGTGGATCCCACATGCCACGGAGTGGCTGGGCCCGTGAACCATGGCCACTGAGCCTGCGTGTCCGTAGCCTGTGCTCCGCAACGGGAGAGGCCACAACAGTGAGAGGCCCGCGTGTCGCAAAAAATATATATATATATTCTGTGCGTGTCTGTGAGGGTGTTATGGATGATATTTACATTGAAACTGTTAGAGTAAATATAGCAGATTGTCCTCCCTAATGTGGGTGGACCTTATCCAATCAGTTGTAGTCCTGAATAGAACAAAAGTGCTGACCATCCCCGGAGTGAGAGAGAATTCTTCCAGCTTCAGGACCATAGAGCTGGGACATCAATTTTTTCCTGCCTTAGGATTCAACCCCAAACATGGGCTCTTCCTCAGTCTCCAGCTTGATGACTTACCCCACAGATCATGGGGCTTGCCTGCCTTTATAATCATGAGACCAATTCCCTGTAATAAATCTATCTCTCTCTCCATATCCTATTGGTTCTGTTTCTCTGGAGAACTCTGACTAGTAGAGAACATTAACAATTTCTTTGTTTCCTGGCTTCAGAAAAGATCAGGTGAGTTCACATCCACCTCTGAGAGCACCAGGAATAGGGTAAGGACAGCTTTACCACCTCCTACTTCTTGATGGTCACCTTTCTGGACCTCAGGGCATACATCACTAACAGGAAGAGGTGAGAATAATAATCTTTTGTCTCTTCATTTCTAACTTTTTCTTTAAGTGTCATGAAGGTTGGACTCTGGTCTGTGTGTCCCCTGCTCTTTATCAAGTGTCAAGCAGAGTACCTGGGGCGTATAGGTGGTGCTCAGTGAGAAGTTGTTGGATGGATGCATGTGGGGGGGGGTGGATGAATAAAGGGATGATGGAGGGACGGAGGGATGGATGGATAAAGGGATGGATGGATGCAGGCATGAATGGAAGGGTGGTTGGATGGGTGGAAGGATGAGTGGATGGATGGTGTGACAGTTAATTTTATGTGTCAGCCTAACCGCATTACCGGTATCTGGTTGAACATTATTTCTTGGTGTGTCCGTGAGAGATTCCAGAAGAGATTAGCATTTGAATCTGGAGCGTTTGTGGTATAGTAGATTGCCCTTCCCAATATTAAGGTGCATCATCTAATCCTTTGAAGGCCTGAATAAAACAAAAAAAGTGGCGCAAGGAAGGATTCACTGGCTCTCAGCCTGGCTGAGCTGGGACATCAACCTTCTCCTGTCCTTGGCGCTCCTGGTTCGCAGGCCCTCAGACTCAGACTGGAGTCTACACTATCAGCTCTCTGGCTCTCAGGTTTTTGAACTACACCACTGGCTTTCCTGGGTCTCCAACCTGCAGATGGCAGATCACAAAACTTCTCCACCTCCATAATCATGTTAACCAACACCATATAATAAATCTCTCCCCAGATAGACAGATACATAGATAGATACATAGATAGATACATAGATGATGGATAGATGTGTGGGTGGCTCGTGAATCCAGTTACTCTGCACCCTTTTTCTTTTCTCCATACTCATACTCTGGTCATTCAAATCAGTGCTGGAATCTTCAGTAGATCTTGCTGGGACCTGCCAAGCACAGCAGAGATTGGCATGTGTGTGTGCTGCTCTGCACCTGTGCAAGTGTATGGCTCTGTAACACAGGTAGAGAACGGGGAGACAGGGGAACAGAGACTGGACATGGGCTATGTTCTGGGGTAGATGCAGGGTAAACCAAGTAAACCAAGTAAACCAAGTAAACACCGAATTCAGGACCCATTGGTGTAGATCTTCTGAGTCAGTCTGACTGAGAAAAAAGATTCTCAGCAGCTGCGTTTTCCTGGGACAATGCTGGCCCACCTGCCCCTCGGGGGGCCATGAGGGAATCCAGTCTTGGGCTCCTCTGGTAACAGGAACATTGGCCAGGCCAACCTTAGACGTATCCTGCTATACCAGCCCTTGAGCTCACCTTCCATGACCCTTTATTTTCCAGCATCATTGCAGGTTGAGCTGAGACACAGAAATGGTTTCCCAGGCCAAAAAAAAAAAACCTTAAATAATGTTTAGACAGAACTCTAAGGGATTTAGACGTGTTTGATGTAAGCACTAATACATGGATACTCACAGCCATACTCTTGAATGGAGAATTCTGACCCTGGTTACACATTGTGGTGATTGAGTGTGAGCTCTAGGAAGGCCGGTTGCCCCGACACCACCCAAATCCCACCCTCCAGTGATGTGGCTGCGTGCAGGGCAGTTGCCCTGGGAACACAGGTGGCCGCAACTTTTTGAGCTCTTGGTCTGCTTCGGATGATTTGGGGATCTCGTGTCATATCGCAGCTTTGGGTTTGAATCTACCTCCTCTGCCCCATTCTTATTTTCTGCATCCAGCCTGTGGCAGCCTGGAAAAGCAGCTCGCAACATTCATTGGAAATTTACCAAAAGTCAAAGTCACAAACAGGCTCTGAATAAAAGCTGCGTGGACTCTTCCACGTTAAAAATACACATATGCGTAAAGGCGCATCAGCCGGTGACCATCGTTAACAGCGGCAGCATCAACAAGATCAGTGTCACCACCATCATCAATATCAGCATCGTGATCAACCTAGCAACAGCAGCATCAACAGAATATCAGCATCAATATCGACATCAGCAGCCACGTGTTCTTAACTAGCTCAGGGCCAGGCATCCCCGGTCATGCCTCTGCCCACCTGCAGCGGAGAGTGGAAAGAGATTACTCTTCCTATAACAGAACGGGTTGTTTTGTGTGTCTTCCTGTGATCCTGGGCATGTTTGCTCACCTCTGAGGCCCGGCCCCACGGCTGAGCCATGAGACCTTCCTGCCCCAGGCCTGTCTCATCCCTGGCACATTCCTGCTGCCATGTCTGTTCTGCTCTTTTCTTTTCCTGAAGCTCCTCTGCTTCCCGCCTCACCCATACAGGTCTGCCCACCTTCTCCCAGAAGCCTTGCACTCCCCTTGCCTTCACTCATCCCAATTCTCCACCTTGGCCTCTACCTCCCACCTTGGGAATTAGTTGCTGCTGTGGCCTCCCAGCTGGTGATTCCCACTGTGTAAAGCTGGCAGGTTTTTCTTTGTGGCCTCCACGTACTGCCTCCGCCTCAGGTCTGGAGCCACAGGGGTTCAGCTGGGGGCCCGCCTCACTCAGCTCTTCTCTCCAGAGACAGGGAGCAGGGTTAGGGTGGCCGTATCGCAGCTGCCACCCTTGATATGACCCCTTTTCCCAGGGGTCTTGCCTTTTCCCTCACTCATATCCCTTTTCCCAGGAATTGTTTAATTTAGTCAAGTTAAATTAGTTACTGAGTTACCTGGTGCTGTTATTCACTATAGGTAGTTTATCACGTATTATTGACTCAGTTTTATTTGTATTTCCTTTTCGTGGCTATAATCGAATTGTTCAGAGAGTGTGCCCGTGACCAAGCTCTCCAATTTACTTTTAGGGACAGGGAGGGTGACTGGTGTCTAATCTTGCATGTCCCCCCGAGGCCTTGGGCAGCTGTCTGGGGAACTGAGTTTTACAACTAACTTACAGACCCGAAGGTTTGCCACAAAATACCAGCGCAGTGTGGCTGCCTGGTCCAGGTGGGCCCTGAATAGGTGGTGGTTCACTGAGCAGGTGAAGGTGAGAAGATGCTCTTTAATGGAGCAGAAGCCTCCAGGATCTCAGCGAGTCTCAACCCTGCCCTTGCAGGTGGGCAACGGAGCTGGCAGGCTCACCCCTACCTCCTAGGCAGTTTCCTCATCCTCTTGTGTCCTGGGAGGACTGGCAGGATTGGTGGTGCTGGTGGTGTAGACAGAAACCTGAGGAATGTCACCGAGCTGCAGAGACAGCTCAGGACCCGAGACGGCCGTTGTTTTCGTTTTTTAACATTTACTGAGATATACTTCTCATACCACACCAGCCACCCACTTGTGGTCTACAATTTGATGGTCTCTGGTGTATTCACGGTTATATGCAACCATCACTGCGGTCCATTCTGGAGCATTTTCATCATCTCAGAAGAAAACCTCGTGCTCTTTGTCTCCAGCCCCTCACACCCCACCCCGACTCCCACTAATCTACTCTCCACCGCCATAGACCTGCCCGTTCTAGATGTTTCACGTAGAAGGAATCATTCCATACATAACCCTTTGTGTCTGACTTCCCTCACGGGGCACAATGCTTTCAAGGTTCATCCACGTTGTATCAGGATTTCTGTCCTTTTTATAGCTGAATGATATTCCATTGTGCGGACAGACCATGTTTTATTCGTCCGTTTGCCCACTGATGGTCAGTGGACATTTGGGTGGCTCTTACTTTCAGGCTGTTATGAACAATGGTGCAGCGAACATTGTGTATTGCTTCTTGTTTCGGCTGCTTTGTTGCTTTCTAGAAGAAAGTGAAACACGAAACAGTTTTTCCCATGGCTCCAGGCCCATACCCACCAAGCACATGCTCAGAAGCACCCCTGCCAGGCATGGGCCGATTCAGGGCCCAGCGACAAAGCAAACCCTCAGCTGCGGGAGGGAACCACTTGGCCCCCAAGCTGGGGGAAAGGGGTGTAGTTTAAGGACAGTGTCCTGTGGGGACCAGCGTGGCCCATCTTCCCTGGCAGACCCCTGGGCACCCCCAGCCTCCTGGATCAAAAGCGGTGCCGAGCTCTCCCCAGGTGCCTCAGGGTTAGCCAGGGAGGGGCCGTGGCCTGGTCCTGGGAGAGAGGCTCAGGATTTGGATGGGAAAAGCATCTTGTACCATTTGGGCATCAGTAAGTGAAGCAGAACTTATGGACTCCTAAGGTCTGAGCGGAGGAGGGCCCCGGGAAAGGCCATGTGGCTGGAGAGTCTCTACTTCATTCGCAGCCCTAAGCTTCCAAAGCTGGGGCAGGAGGGCAGAGGGCTGGGGGACTGGGTGCTGGGGGAAGGGCGGGGTTTGGCTGGAGTCCTGCTGGGATGCCTGGAGTTTTGCAGATCCAGCTGGGAATGCCACTCTGCCCCCTGAAGGGGGCAGCTGTTCAGAGCGAGACCCACTCGCTGCTGCTCCTCTTTCTGCTGTTAGAGGGGCTGGCTGTCGCCACAGTGACCCTGCCAGGCCTGCTCGAGTTACCATCCCACCCTCCTTCCCTCCCATGGCCCCTCCTGCAGAATGAGTCACTGAGCCCAGAAGGACTGAAGGGTTCGGTCTCTCTCCCCTCAGATTTCTGTAAGTCTTCTGGAGTAACTGTTTTCTTTCTCCTAAGCTGTCAGCGCTTGGTGGGAGAAGAGCAGACCTGCTGCGGTCTCTGGGGCGCTGGCACAGCCCCCTCAGGGCTGGCCCTGTAACTCTGCAGGGTTTCCTCCTTTCTGGCAGGGATGAGTTTCCCGGGGAGGTGATAACCGGGCTGAGGGCTGTGGCAGGGGATGAACTGACACCCTGCTGGGCCCTCAAAGGCCCCGTGTGTCACGTTCACCTTCTCAGTCCTGGCTCCAGCACAGGGCTCTGCTCGTAAGAGACAGCTGACCAATATTTGTTGAATAAACAAGTTTATTGATGTTTCTCCCTTGCCAAACAAGATCAGCTGTTCGGGGAACCTGTTTATTTTTCCAGATAGAGAATTTAGAATAGGGACTTCTCTGGCAGTCCAGTGGTTAAGACTTTGCCTTCCAGCACAGGGGTTGCGGGTTCGATCCCTGGTCAGGGAGCTAAGATCCCACGTGCCTTGGGGCCAAAAAACCAAAAAACATAAAATAGAAGCAAAATTGTAACAAATTTAATAAAGACTTTAAAAATGGTCCACATCAAAAAATCTTCAGAAAAGAAAAAAAGAAAATTTAGAACAGCGTCCAGCTGTGACATTGGAGGAGCCCTAGGGCTCATCTGGCCCGTGATTCCAGACCCTGGCTGAAATGCTGATGCCCAGGCCTTTGTCAGGCCATGAAGTCAGGTCCTCTGGGTGGGGTGGGGGGATGTTTTAAAGGCTCCTGGATGGCTCTAACATGTGGTACAAACACCAGCATTTGCACAGATGGAGAAAGCAAGGCTCAGGCAGGGTAAGAACTTGATGGGTGGCTGGGACCAAGTCTCTGGTCCTGACTCCCGGTTCATGGCTCCCCCGGCATGCAAGGACAAGGGGACTTTATTAACACCACCCCATGGGGCAGCGACCACAATCTGCCTTCCCAGTCAACCTCCATGGCTTCTGCACTCAGGCAGGTACCAACACGCTGAAACCTTGGTCCCCATAAGCACAGCGCCTCTGCAAAGAGCCACCGCACAGCCATGAAAGGTAAAACCCCGTGGACCTCAGCATCAGAGCATCGGGTGGACACAGCCCTCGGCAGTGCTGGACAGGACAGGTCTGAGCATTTACAGAGCTGCTGTCTCCCATCTTATCTGCAGCCTGGGGACAGGGGCCAGCGGGTACAGGGACATCGCTCTTGCAGGACGGCAAGGCAAGAGTGTCAGACAGTAGAGGTGTCTGCCAGCCTCACCTGCAGAATGTCTGTTTCTAACCAATGACTAAAGGAAAAAGCATCGCAGATGCAGAGCTGGAAACTGACCCAAGCGCCTAATGTGCAGCTGCGTGACGCCGTCTGAGACCAACATGAGGACCAGGTAGATTCCTGAGTCTTTGCTACTTTTTATGCTTTAACCAAGGAGTTCATGAACAAGGAAGCAGGTGGCAGAAGTGAAGTGGGGAGGAGGGAGCAGGGCAAGGAGCACCCACTGCCTCCTTGCTGTGTGACCTGCTCAAGCATCTGAGCCTCTCTGTGCCTCAGTTCCCTTATTTGTAAGAACCAGCTGAGATGACCACTGCCTAGGGCCACCATGTGTGTGTTACATAATTTAATCCGTGTAAGCCCTGGCATAAAGCAGTGCCACGTGCCTGGTATCCGGCGGATATGAGCTGTGGCTGTGATTGCCCTGGCCCTTCTCAGCCCTTACCTGCTTCACCTGCTCTTCCTTCAAGGAGTCAAATCGCTGCAGCTGTTGGTGCCGTGAGGGGTGGGTGTCCTTCACAGGATCACTCATTGTCTCACGAGCACGGACTTGACTCTGCCATGTGCAAGTGCAGGAGATGCTGTGGGTCCGAGGGTGGGCAGGACACATGGATGGACCAGCCCGGCTCCCAGGGGAGGGTTAGCACGTGTCCTGAGCTCCTGCAGGGCATAGACAGTGAGCTGCGATTCCTCACTGTGTGACCCGAGCTAAGCCTGAGGTCAAGCTGGGCCTCAGCCCCACAGGAAATACGAGAGGGTTAAACTTGGATCTGAGCCCCTGCCACACCACCCCACTATTGGAGGGTCTTTCAAATCAGCTACTGGTTGTTTTACTAGCTTCTGACGTGTGCTATCTGGGGCTCTTCCATATGACATTTATTTCATTTGGGTGTAATTTGGTGAAATCCAACTCAATAAATATGAACTATGCACAGACTTACCATATTCACTTTGCATCACCATGACAGGGGACAGTTTCCACAAGACACAGTCTTTACTGCAAGAGGGTTATTATGGGAAACAGGAGACGAAAAACTATTTCAGTGCCAACAGGCACAATGAGGGAGTGTGAGGATGGGCTAGAGGTGAAGGTTTGGGCTGGGGAAGAGGCACTTTGGGGAGGGAAGCCTTGGGGGTGAACTTGGCCTAGATTCTAGAGGCTCATGATTGGCTGGTCACCGTTTTACCTAATGAGGTCAAATGCTGGCGCGTGCAGAGGCAGGAGCAGCTCTCCTGGGAGAAGAACACTGCAGAGCCTGGACCGCAGGGGCACGCTGAGCCCAGGACAGCAGAGCCCTAGAACAATCCTCAGATCATGAGGCTGGAGGACTGTGACTCAGATACTGGCAAAGGAAGTGAGTATTTGATGTGATTAAGAGTCACTTCATGGAGAAAGTGGAACCCTCGTACAGTGCTGGTCAGAATGGAAAATGGTACACCCACTTTGGAAAACCATCTGGTAGTGGTTTAAATGATTAAACATAGAGTTACCCTACAACCCAGCAATTCCGCTCCTAAGTATATGCCCAAGAGAAATGAAAATGTGTCCGTGCAAATACATGTACATGAATATTCACTGCAACACTCTTCACAATAGCCAAGACAGAGAAACAGCCCAAATGTCTATCAGCTGATGAATGTGCAAACAAAATGTGTTCTGTCCATACAATGGCAGACTATCTGGCCATAAAAAGGAAGGAAGTACTGATACATGCTACAACATGGAGGAACCTTGAAAACATTATGCAAAGTGCAATAAGCTCTTACTAGAGGACAAATATTGTATAACTCTGTTTATATGAAATGTCCAGAATAGGGACATCTATAGAGACAAAAGCCAATTAGTGGTTGCTCAGGGCAGGGGGGATGGAGGGGCAGGAAGTTGAGAGCTGAAGGGTCTCCTTTCTGAGGCTGTGAAATGAGGTAACGGTGATTGTGGTGGCATACATCTGAGTACGCGAAAACTATTGAATGCTACGCTTTCAGTACTGAATTGTATAGTGTGTGAATTCTATCTCAATAAAGCTGTTTTAAAAAGTCGTTTCAATGGAAGCATGGGCAGACTCATGTGAAAGACCGGATATGGGAGATAAAAGAGAGGGAAGGGGAGTCCCACTGGTCACAGGAGTTGCCCTGTTCACGTCTCAACTCTCGTCTGTTCCCAGGGGGTCCTGTAGGCCCCCTGGGCTCCTCAGTAAATAGGAGGGGAGAAGAGAGAGAGCAAGGAACAGCCCGGGCCCAGGCAGCATTAGCGAGTCCACAGTGCACACACATAACGATGCACCGCTGTCGGTAACAGGGAGACTAAGGCTCTGAAAGCAGAATTCAAGCATCTTGAAAGCTAGAGGGAGAAGAAATCCCCCGTGGCCTCTGAGTGTCCAGTGCATGCATCTCAAGGCCTCCCCATTAGTCTGAGGTGTTTTCCAGATTCAGCAGGAAACCACTTTGAAAGCTGCAGGTGGATTAAGAGCCCGGGAGGGACAGAGCCCCAGTGCCGCTGTCACCGCTCATTCTACAATGTGGGACAAGCCAGCCCCTCCTCCACCTCAGCCTCCTCAGCTGCGCATCACAGGTCACAGACCCAGATCTTCAGAAACATGTTTGCACTAAGAATGCAATAAAAAAAAGATATTGTAAACCACTTGTATCTGTCAAGACTTTGAAAAATGTTAATAAAATGGCCATGTCCAAGTTCCACTGGGCCTGCTCCAATTTTCAGAGCAGCAGAAGAGGAAAGGAGAGAAAACTTTTATTAAAAACTGGACAGGGCTTCCCTGGTGGTGCAGTGGTTGAGAGTCCGCCTGCTGATGCAGGGGACGCGGGTTCGTGCCCCGGTCTGGGAAGATCCCACATGCCGCAGAGCGGCTGGGCCCGTGAGCCATGGCTGCTGAGCCTGTGCGTCCGGAGCCTGTGCTCCACAACGGGAGAGGCCACAGCAGTGAAAGGCCCGCGTACCGCAAAAAAAAAAAAAAAAAAAAAAAAAAGTGGACAATTGGAACAGGTAGGAAATTTCCCCTCAGCATCTTCCAAATTGTACATTTTTCCTTTTCTCTTGGAGCTATGAACACAGCTTAGTTAGTCAAGTGAAGAACATTTCTTCCTGAAGAGACGGCTGTCTTTAGACGTTATCTTATTATTTCTGTAATACCACACTTTGACAGGGGTGGAGGGGAAGGGCCCAGCAGTAATCGATATCTTCATGACCCCCGCTATGGAGAGAAACAGTGCAGGAAACAGAAAAGCAGATGCTTTCATTTTTCTACCTTGTTTTCTCCTCACGTATCTAGGAAGAGGGACCCGCTAGTCTGGGGCACATAGACAGTGTCTACTCTACGCCATGCCTGAAGGCCAGCTCCCCATCTATTTCCTGTGGGACAGATGAGAGCAAAGAGAGAGAAGCAAGATGCAAGACAGGATGCGGGTGAGGCTGTGGATTAAAAGGTGTGTGCCCTGGGGTCTGCAGGGAGATGCGTGCGGATCACCTGGGACCTTGCAGACTGCAGGTGTTGGGTGGCCTCCTGACAGCAGACATTCTAACAGGTCTCAGGTGAGGCCGACACTGCTGGGGCAGGGACCCCACTTCAGCAGCGGGTGTGGAGGGCTACAGCGGGAGTGCGGTGAGCAACGCGGACACGAGCTTCCCGGAACTGGGAGGAGAGGGGAAACGGGGCAGTGGTCTGCAGGGTCCTCACAGCGCCCCGTGCCCCTGCCATCCTGCATCAGTGCAACTGGGAACGGGGAGAGCCGAGGAGCCCAGGCGAGGTGATGCCCTCAAGGGTTTTAGGTGGAGAAAGAAGGGGGGCGGGAGCTTCAGAGCACAGGTCTGGGAGACAGAAGGTCTTGCTGGTGACCCGTGAGGCCCTGGGCTCAGGGAGGGGCTTGGAAAAGCCAGGAGAATGAGGAACCAGCAGCGTTCAGGCAGGTGAGCAGCCTCTCCGTACTTGGATGCCAGTCTGTACAGAGCCGACTGGCACTGGTGCAGGGACATCCATCCCAGGGCCCTGAACACCCCAGACCGGCACCAGCGGGAACGGGGAAGCAGGTGCCTCGGGGTACGGGCGTGAGAGCCAGTCAGACAGGACTTGTGCTGGCTGGGGACCCGTACAGACTCTTATGGCTGGTGTGATTGTCCCCGCGGGCACCAAAGGCTCCACGTCCCCCAAGGTTTTCCCAGCTCTTGTGTTACTTGTTCTTTTGCTGAAGGTTATCGAAGATGGTAATTAAAACGGCAATGACATCTCAGAGTGTGTGCTCCTTTCCTGGGGAGGTTGAAACAAATTCACACCCACTGTGTGGCTTGAAACAACCAAGATATATTGTCTCAGAGTTCTGGAGGCCAGGAGACTGAAATCAGGTGTCTGCAGTCCCTGTGAAGGCTCTGAAGGAGGGACCTTCCCCCTCTTCCAGCTTCTGGTGTTGCTGGCAGTTGTGGGCAGTCATTGGCTTGTGGCTGCATCTCTCCCATCTCTGCTCTGTCTTCAGAGCAGTGGCTTCCCCCCTGGGTATCTGTGCCCAGATGGCTCTCTCCTGATAAAGACACCAGTCATTGGATTAGGGCCACCCTAATCATCCAGTGTCACACCTTCACTTGAGGACCTCTGTGAAGACCCTATTTCCAAATAAGGTCACCTGCGCAGGTGGGAGGGGTTAGGACTTCTCCATATCTTTGGGGGGACTCAGTGTAACCCACACCAGAGGAGGAAGCGCATGAAATAACCTCTAGTCATTAACCCTTCCGTTCACCTTTGTTTCTGCCCCCATTAGCCTGCTGGTTACTGAGAGACCAGAAATGGAGGCCCACGTTGATATGCTGCACATGTGGTAGCCCAAGTAGCTCGGCTGTGTCTGGGGCAAGAGGCGCCAGGGAAGGAGAGGCAGTGGGGTGGGTGCTGGGGTCAGGGACTAAACGAGGGGAAATTTCATGGCCCAGGAAGCGGGCAATGGTTCTAAACACCCCCTGCGAACTCCATCCTGGCCGGCCTTTGGCCCTAGTGGTGTCTCTGGATCCAAGATCTCCAGGGTCGCTCAGAGCCCACCACCCTTTTAGGTTCTGAGGGGCAGCGACTGGACACACCTCAGAATTGAGAAAGTAATTCCCAGGGCTTGAAGCCTGAGAGCTGCTACTTCATAGATTTATGGGAGCTCAGAGTTGAGCAATTATAAAGGTCACTGAAATCTTCTCTCCCATCCAAACTGAATCCCTGGTTTTCATAAAACATTGAAGAGGTTGCCCTGCGGGGAGGAGAGGATCGCCCAGCTTAGTTTCATCTGCCCTAGAAAAAAGCTCAAACTCTTTGCAAACTCGGAACTTTTCTTCATTATGGAAGAAACTTCAGTTCATTGGGAAGAAATATTTTGTACAAAAGACGCATAAGGAGAGAAAGTATACCTGTCCTCGACCCTCGCCTCCACTCCAGGAAGGTACCTGCCCTTAAATGTCTGATGTGTGTTCTCCTTTTATCCACGTGCAAATGCACATCACCTTAGAGTAAGAACGTGGTCCTGATGGTGTCACGGGTCCCCCAGGCCCTCTGTGCTGCACGGGCTCCTGTCACACAGCCACACACGCCCCTCCTCTTACAGGGGCTTACAGCCTGATGACAGGGCCAGGCATCCTCAGGGTCTCTGCTCAGGACCCCCCTGTCCCGCTGGCCACTCCAGCGCCCCTCTGTCCTTCTTCATCTGCGTCTGCGACATCACTGCTGTCTCTGTCGGCTTTGTGCCAACAGGCAGTCTGCTCCCCGCCCCCTGAGACTCCACGGCCATCTGGACCTGGCTCTTTGCTCAGTGGCCTCCGAGTAGGACACTGTCCGTCTCCTTTACACATCCAGCTACCTGGACATTTGGCCTCTTGTCACTTGGAGATTAACATTGACACCTGTGGGACTCATGGGATAAAATTGAAACATATCGTTGGATTGGTTATATGCTTCCCCCACCCTTTTTTTTTCATTTTTAGATTATTCTGATGTTTGTGTTTCTGGCAGTTTTGTTCCAGGTAAATGTAACAAATGATCAAATTAGCTCAATGTAGATAAGGGTGTTTTGTGATTGAAATGATGCCCTTTTAGCCCAAATCTAGACCCCTGTGCCTGCAGGAAGTGCAGGACGGGGTGATGGGTCCCCCTTTGAAAGCAGAGGGTGCAGCAGGTGGGGGAGAGGTCAGACAGAGCTGGAGCAGGGCAGGGGCCTGTGTGCATGGCCACAGAGAAGTTTCTAAAAGCCGGGACCAGGGTCACAGCTGAGCCCCTCTGACCGACTGGTTGCACACACTGTTGTCAAGGCTCTAAAATCCTTCCCTTTGCCTGGAGCTGCCCCAGGGCTGCTTATAGCCCAGGAGTGGGTATTTTTAGAGCTTCTGCGTTCAACTTACTCGGTTACCTTGGGTATAAAGAAGAAGGGTCAGCGTCCCTGGTTTCCTCGGGCTGGTTTTCGGGGCTGCTATAATAAATACCACACACTAGGTGGCTTAATAAAGAAGAACTTTATTCTCTCAATGCTCTAGAAGCCAAAAGTCCAAAGTCAAGGTGTCAGCAGGGCTGTGCTCCCCCTGACTCTGGGTGGAATCTTTCCTCGCCCCTCCCAGCTTCCAGTGGTGCCCACATCCCCATGCCCCTAACATCTGCTCCAGTCTCTGCCCCATCACACACGTTGTCCTGTGCATGTCTGTATCTCTTCTCCTCTTGTTATGACCACACCAGTTACATCGGATGAGGGGGCCACCCACTGTGGTGTCAATCATCATAACTTATAATTACAACCGCCATGACCTTATTTCCAAATCTGTTCACGATTCTGAGCTTCCAGGGGTGAGGATTTCAATGTATCTTTCTGGGGAACATGATTCAGCCCATAACATCCCTCTCTTCTCTCAGTGACAAGATGGCAGCACTGCCGACCGCGAGACCTGCTTATACCTCGACAATACCTCCCAGAACCCCTTGAGGTGGTGGATGTTATCAACGGGCTCTTCCGTGGAGCAAATTTAAGTCACATAATTACGTATAACACTGTGATCGTTCCCATCATTTTTGGAACGAATAAGTCAATTTTTTCAGCCTGTAGCTCAGGGCAAAAATGTAGTTATGCCCGTCAATTCGCCCTCTGACTGATTTCTGTGCTTGTAGTGTGAGGAGACGATTTCCAGTTTGGAAGTGAGAACCTGAATGGAGAGAGGCTCCCCCCATTGCTGGCCGAAGAGCCGCCCTGCTAGGACATGGGAGCCTCCCCCACCTCCCCCCAGGGACCTCCCCACATACGCAGGCTCCAGGCCACTGGCATAGAAGTGATGGGGCTGGTGCCGAGGGGCAGGGTGCCTCCTATGGGTCACCATGAGAGCAGCATCCCTCGTGTGGACTGAATGTGTCCCCCCAAATTCCTACGTCGAAGCCCTAATCGCCAATGTGACTGTATCTGAAAATGGAGACTTCAGGGAGGTAACTAGGCTAAATGAGGTCATAAAGGTGGGAACCCTAATCCTACAGGACTAGTGCCACCTTAAGAAGAGGAGATTAGGACACAGGTATGCACAGAGGGAAGGCCATGGGAGGACACAGCAAGAAGGCGGCCGTCTGCACCGCAAGGAGAGAGGCCTGAGGAGGAACCAGCTCTGCCAACACCTTGATCTCGGACTTCCAGCCTCCAGAACTGCAAGAAATGAAAGTTTGTTGTTGAAGCTGTCTGGGCCATGGTCCACTGTTATGGCGGCCCAAGCTGCTAATGGCTGTCCCCATCCAGATGTGAGGTCTGGAGCAGGGCAGGGAGGGCTTCAGGTGTATGGCTTCAGGTGTACGGCAGTGGGAGGACAGGGCTGTGGCTGAGGGTACTAAGAATCCAGGTGTCTTAGGTGTCAGTCAGCTCAGGCTGCCATAACGGAACGCCTCAGACTGGGCAGCTGAAACAAAGGAGTTTTACTGCTCACAGCTCTGGAGGCTAGAAGTTTGACACCAAGGTACCAGTCCAGTCAGGACCCGGTGAGGGCCCTGTTCCTGACTGGCAGACGGCCGGCTTCTGTCCTCACCTGGCTGAGAGAGGAAGCTCTGTGCTCTCTTCCTCTGGTGGTAAGGTTTCTAATCCCATCGTGGAGGCCACAGCCTCAGGACCTCATTGAAACCTGGTCACCTTCCAAAGGTCCCACCTCCTAATACCCATCCCACTGGGGCCGGGGATTCAGCCTTTAAATGTTGATGGCGCACAAACATTGAGTCCACAGCACCAAGCCAGGCGTGAATGGGAAGGAGGCTGCAGAGGGTGAAGCCATGTAGATGGCTGAGGGGTACAGGGAGGGAACTGCTTGCATTTGGCGCAGGGGGTGCCACACGTTCTGGGCGGGGCATCGCTGATACGGCAGCAGGAGCTGGGAGGTGGTGACTTCGGCCTCAGGCAGGGCTTCCATCCAGGGAGAGGGTGAGGGAAGAGCCAGGCCCCCTGCTGAAGTGGGACCTAGGTTAGACCCAGGGGGCGGGGGGCCAAGGCCCTCCTCCTTGTCACCAAGGATGCTGACATCCGTTTGGGGCCTTCCTCTCCCCCAGGACCCCTGCCCTCCCGGCCCCTCAGAGGTGAGCTCCCTCCACCTGTGCCTCTCCCGGCTGTGTTCCTCCGAAGGCACTGGAATGTTCTTGTGGCTCTGCATGACCTCTTGCCCGTCTGCCCCGGCCCTACCAGGCCACTGAACTCCTGGGAGATGACACCCCGTTGTTCCCATTCTCTGGCCTGCCTCTTCGACAACTCCCCTCCTGCACCCAGCAGGTTCCCGTCACAGGGGCCACCCTTCCTCACCCTCCCCAGAAGAGCCAGGCGCCCCCTCCTCACCCATGTCCAGTTGGTCCCTCCTCCAGCCACCCAGACCCTCAGGCAGTAACAGAACTCGGGGTCTCCTCCATCTCCCCCAAACCATCCCCACCAGGGTAAATGTGCTCGTTCACAACCATCGCTCTGCTTCTCCCCCTCCCCTCCCCCAAGATCCTGGACTCCTGGGGGCAGAGGTCAGGCCTGGATCACTTTGAACCCTGGCAGTCGGGGCATCTAGCAAGCCATCTGGTACATAAGAGAGGCTTGCCAGTTAGTTTTTAGGAAATAATGAATAAATCCCTACGAGAAGCTACAGTTCATTTCTAGACAAGTCTGAAAACTGTACATGAGCATTATGTTTAATACTAACATTTTAATGGTTACGTAAATAAAATATTTAATGCTTTGTGTCTGGGACACTTTCAAATTGTCCAAGAAAACTCATTTCTAAGTGAACCTTTTCACATTTCATGGCATCCCTACTCAACTCTGTGTTCTGTGCCATGAGGAATATAAGAAAGGATGATCAAGACTGACTCTCCTTCCTGTTCTAGAACTTGCCAGCCACTCCTTCAGCCCCTCCCAGCTCAGTCTGGAGGCCGAGGACCGTGGTGCCCACCTCTCCTGGGAGCAGACCTGAGGCTGGGGGCAGAAGGGGACACTGCTCAGAGGAGCCTGCCTGGACCACACGCACCTCACCAGAGCTCTGCAGGCAGCTGACCACGGGCACAAGGCCGTGCAGCTGAGACCTGTCCCAGCTGTGAGTCGGCCTTCCACCCACAGGTGGCCCTCTGCCCACGGGTGGCCCTCAGACAACAAGAATGGGGCCTCTTGTCTCAACCCTGCGAACAGCCTCACTGAGGTAGCTCTGCGTCTTGCTTGGGACATTGTGGAAGGCCCTAGGAATGGGTCAGCCCCAGAAAGAGGAAATGGGGTCTTGTGGGAAAAGCTCCTTCCCCACTTCCCTGCAGGCCAAAGCGAAGCAGCCTCCCACTGGGGCCTTCTGAGCAGCGGGAGGCCTGTCCCTGCAGGGTCACAGAGTGACCTCAGCTGAGTACAGCACAGGGCAGCAGGGCAGCTGGGGAGTGGATGGACCCCCAGTCCCCAGGACCCACTCCCGCCTTCTCTGCTGTCTGTCTCCCAACCCCACAGAATGACCATATCCTACTCGTGCCCCTTCCTTGAGGAGCCAGCCTCCATACCCTGGGGGCTCCTGGAAATGCCGGTTCTGGCTGAACCCAAAATAAGCCTCCGTGTCCAAAAGCTTCCCATTAACATCGGGTGTCAGACCTCTCTCCTGTTGAGCCAGTGTCCAGCAGAGATGGATGCAGGGCACCACCTATCTGGAGAAGAGGCAGCCCACCAGGACGCCTTTCCTGCCTGGGAGGGTTTGGGGTGAATCAGTACCAAGGGCAGCTCCCTGATCGAAAGCTCTCTGCCACCTCCTTCGTTCTGTTTGATGCAGGTCCTGCATCTTGGCAACCCAGGAGTCTAGATGCCAGGGCTCTGGCCAAGAAGAGCTCTTTTTCTAAAAGAGCTTGTGACATTCTTGGCAGAGATGAAAGAGAATGTCCTTCCTGCAGCCCAGCCTGGCTGGTAACGCTCTGAAGGGAGATGGATGCTGAAACTCGCTTGCAAGATCTCCCTCCAGCAAAGCCTTCGGATGCACAGTTTCCCTGGGACTCATGCCTTGGCTCACAGCCCAAGAGGGCAACAAGACAAGGAGGTGAAACCTGCAGGGACCCTGTCCCCTCCCTCCACGAATGGTGGATGAGGATATTGGCAGAGGGGCCGCTGCCTCGGCCCTGGGCTGAAACCCCTGCCAACTGAGAGCTCGGGCCCGACATCTGGTGGCACTTGGTGAAGGAACCCAGGGGGCCTTGCTTCTTCTCCCCGGGGCTGTGCATGGGGTGATCACATCCCTCCCACCTTAGCTGAAAGGGGATCTGGAAACTGACTTTTTTCAATGGGTGTAATGTTGTCTTGGATGACATTGGGTTTCCCCTGGTAAGGAAGGCAGAGGTGAACACGGGACAGGCAAACCGCAGCTCTGCCCCAAACACAGAGAAGGCCCTTCAGAAGGAAATGGGGGCCCAGTGACCGTGCTGCAGGGATGGGGCAGTGGATCCCGGGAAGGGTGGGCCGTGGGTCAGGCCATGTCCTCAGGTTGCACACAGAGAACAGGAGAGAAAGAGCAATACCTAGAGGCCCCGGAAGGGCTTTTTGCCTTCTTGGGACAGTAAGAGTGAGGGTCACACTGAGCTAGGGGAGGAGCTTGCTGGGGAAGGGCCCATAAGCCAGACATGCTCTTGCACAAGCATGAATTCCCCACCCAGGCATCCCGCTCGGAGAGCTCTCACTGGGGACCTTACCTAGGGCTCTGGTCGCCACTGCGACTCAACACTGTTCCATACTTGGCCCTTCCCCCCTCCCTCCCACGGCCCCCCAGCCCTCTAGGTTTGGAGTTCCCGGCAGTGGGATGATGTCCCCAGGCCGTGCTGGTCCTCCTGAGCTCCACCTGGCGCCGTCTGTCCAGGGAGCACATGAAACATGGGAGCCGATGCCTTCCCCTGCCTGTCACACTCCTCGTGAGTCAGTAACGAGACCTCGGTTGTCACTTTTAGGTTGGCATGTTGATCTAACTGACCACCTGGACACCTGATTTTTCAACAATCTCTAGTTTCTAGCGTCGATCTGGGGTCCAGCCTCCTAACAGGGATGGAGATGCCAGGAGACCAGTTGAGGAGGAGCCAGCCTCAGAAGGCAGCACCAGGACATCAGCTGACGACCCTGCAGGCTGAGCACTGGTCAAGGTCCCCCTGGAAAGGTTGGCCCCTGCCGCCAACCCCGGAGTGCCCTGTGCACTTCTCCCAGCAAGGATACGGGGATGCAGAAGCGGCCTCTCACTCACTGGCCACTGAGGGCCACAGGCCCACCTCCCCGCTCCATAACCGCTGCTTTCTGCCCCCGACACAGGGCCTGGTGGACATGTTCACCAAATACTCCCTGAGGTGGGGCGGGAGGGAGGGAGGGAATGGATGAATAATGAAAAAATGGCGCCCTAAACTCGCTGAAGAGCTGAAGCCAGAACCACTTGCTGCGTGGCTCCTATTTCCCCTCCCCAAGTACCAGGCCAGCATTCAAGTTACTCAGCAGGCAGAAGCAGGGTCTCCCTTTTACTGCTGACTTTGGAGCCCTTGGGCATCCCAACCTCAGTGGACATGCCTCCAAGGACCACACCTGTCTCCTCACTCCTGAGTTCACATCATGTCCGCAGAGCTGGCATGACCCTAGTGCCTGTCTCCAAGGCCAGGCCTCAAGGGAGAGGAAGCTTCCATATCCTGTACCCTGGGGCTTGATGTTGCCCAGCCATCATGCTGGGAGGAAGCCCAGGCCACATGGGCATGTCCTGGCCGACAGCCTCACTGAGGTCCCAGCTGACAACCAGCAATGGCCACGGGACATGTATGAGGGTGGTTCTGAGCTGATGGCTGGATGCAATCCTGCAAGAGACCCTGGTCAGCTCCTTAAAGGAGGAGCGGAGGGGGCAATAATATGAATTTAAAATTAATAAAATTATTGTCTTTGCTTTAAGCCACTACATTTTAGGCTGATTGGATATTTAGCAGTAAAAACTGGAAGAAATGGTCAACTAATAAGAGTTGCTAAAATTGAAATAATAGCTCCTTCCCTGCCCTTCTTAGAATCAGCCTTCTGAGCTGTTAAATTCCATACAAATGAGTCATAGCTCTTCTTAGGAAAACTGCAGAATGCTCTTTTTATCACTTTGAATCTCTTGAGAAATATCACCTGCATTGTGGGCCAGATCTTTAAATTTTAAAATGTCAATTTGCAATGGGGGCCCTAAAGGTTACTCATAAAAAAGGCGTCAGAGAAGCAACTTCCTTTGTTCATGAAGACAGTATTTTCTGCCTGGCTCTCTCTCTGAGCAGCATAAAACTGTTTGCTCAAGGAGCCAATATTTGAGCAGGAACAGGTTGCTTTAATAATTGATTATTAGATAACTTTAATATAGAATACAAGGTAGAATGAAACACAAGGTAAATGCATGAATAAAAGTGAATGGGGGCTTCCCTGGTGGCGCAGTGGTTGAGAGTCCGCCTGCCGATGCAGGGGACGGGGGTTCCTGCCCCGGTCCGGGAGGATCCCACATGCCGCGGAGCAGCTGGGCCTGTGAGCCGTGGCTGCTGAGCCTGTGCGTCTGGAGCCTGTGCTCCACAACGGGAGAGGCCAGAACAGTGAGAGGCCCGCGTACCGCAACAACAACAACAACAAAAAAAAGTGAATGGGGTTCCCAGAGCTCCCAGCACAGCGGCAGTGGCAGTGGAGATGACGGGCCCAGGCAGACAATGAACTTGCGAGCACACGGAGCCAAGGTGTTACCGTCTTCCTCTGAGTGTCTGCAGTTCTACTCTATTGAACTCGACCTTGAACCCATCCTACTTTATACCATGTTCTTTCTAGTTTTCCTGGGTGTGGTCCACTCATCCAGGCCCAGCAATCCTCTCAAGGGTGAGGAGGCTGTCTGGGGGCCCACTCAGTCATGAGAGACTGCCATTTGTTGAATTAATGCATCAAAAGCCATCTTGTCTGGAGATTGGTTCAAGATGGCGGAGTAGAAGGACATGCGCTCACTCCCTCTTGTGAGAACACCACAATCACAACTAACAATCATCGACAGGAAGACACTGGAACTCACCAAAAAAGATACCCCACAACCAAAGACAAAGGAGAAGCCGCAATGAGATGGTAGGAGGGGCGCAATCACAATAAAATAATATCCCATAACCACTGGTTGGGTGACTCACAAACTGGAGAACAATTATAGCACAGAAGTCCACTCACTGGAATGAAGATTTTGACCCCCATGTCAAGCTTCCCAACCTGGGGTCCAGCAATGGGAGGAAGAATTCCCAGATGCTCAGACTTTGAAGACTAGCAGAATTTAATTGCAGGACTTCGACAGGACTGGAGCAAACAGAGACTCCACTCTTGGAGAGCACACACAAAGTAGTGTGTGCATTAGGACCCAAGGGTAAGGAGCAGTGACCCCATAGGAGATTGAACCAGACCTACCTGCCAGTGTTGGAGGGTCTCCTGCAGAGGCAAAGGTGGCTGTCGTTCACTGCAGGGACAGGGACACTGGCAGAAGAAGTTCTGAGAAATACTCCTTGGCATGAGTGCTCCCAGAATCCACCATTAGCCCCACCAAAGAGCCCGAGCAGCCTCGAGTGTTGCATCACCTCAGGCCAAACAACCAACAGGGAGGGAACCCAGCCCCACCCATCAGCAGACAAGCGGATTAAAGTTTTACTGAGCTCTGCCCACAAGAGCAACACCCAGTTCTACCCACCACCAGTCCCTCCCATCAGGAAGCTTGCACAAGCCTCTTAGATAGCCTCATCCACCAGAGGGCAGACAGCAGAAGCGAGAAGAACTACAATCCTGCACCCTCTGGAACGAAAACCACATTTACAGACAGACAAAATGAAAAGGCAGAGGACTATGTACCAGATGAAGGAACAAGATAAAACCCCAGAAAAACAACTAAATGAAGGGGAGATAGGCAACCTTCCAGAAAAAGAATTCAGAATAATGATAGTGAAGATGATCCTGGACCTCGGAAAATGAATGGACGCAAAGTTCGAGAAGATGCAAGAAATGTTTAACAAAGACCTAGAAGAATTAAAGAGCAAACACCTGGAAGAATTAAAGATCAAACAGAGATGAACAGTACAATAACTGAAATGAAAAATACACTAGAAGGAAACAATAACAGAATAACTGAAGCAGAAGAATGGATAAATGACCTGGAAGACAGAAGGAATCAATAACAAAATAACTGAAGCAGAAGAATGGATAAATGATCTGGAAGACAGAATGGAGGAATTCACTGCTGTAGAACAGAATAAAGAAAAAAGAATGAAAAGAAATGAAGACAGCCTAAGAGACCTCTGGGACAACATTAAACACACCAACATTCACATAATAAGGGTCCCAGAAGGAGAAGAGAGAGAGAATGGACCCAAGAAAATATTTGAAGAGGTTATAGTCCAAAACTTCCCTAACATGGGAAAGGAAATAGCCACCCAAGTCCAGGAAGCACAGAGAGTCCCACGCAGGATAAACCCAAGGAGAAACATGGCGAGACACATAGTAATCACACTAACAAAACTGAAAGACAAAGAAAAATTATTAAAAGCAACAAAGGAAAAACAACAAATAACATACAAGGGAACTCCCATAAGGTTAATAGCTGATTTCTCAGCAGAAACTCTACAAGCAAGAAGGGAGTGGCAGGATATATTTAAAGTGATGAAGGGGAGAACTACAGCCAAGATTACTCTACCCGGCAAGAATCTCATTCAGATTCGATGGAGAAATCAAAAGCTTTACAGACAAGCAAAAGCTAAGAGAATTCAGCACCACAAAACCAGCTCTACAACAAATGCTAAAGGAACTTCTCTAAGTGGGAAACACAAGAGAAGAAAAGGATCTACAAAAACAAACCCAAAACAATTAAGAAAATGGCAATAGGAACATACATGTTGATAATTACCTTAAATGTGGATAGATTAAATACTCCAACCAAAAGACACAGGCTTGCTGAATGGATACAAAAGCAAGACCCATATATATGCTGTCTACAAGAGACCCACTTCAGACCTAGGGACACATACAGACTGGAAGTGAGGGGATGGAAAAAGATATCCTATGCAAATGGAAATCAAAAGAAAGCTGAGGTAACAATACTCATATCAGATAAAATAGACTTTAAAATAAAGAATGTTACAAGAGACAAGGAAGGACACTACATAATGATCAAGGGATCCATCCAAGAAGAAGATATAACAATTATAAATACATATGCACCCAACATAAGAGCACCTCAAAACATAAGGCAAATTCTAATATCTGTAAGAGAGGAAATCGACAGTAACACAATAATAGAGGGGGACTTTAACACCTACTTACACAAATGGACAGATTATCCAGACAGAAAATTAATAAGGAAACACAAGCTTTAAATGACACAATAGACCAGATAGGTTTAATTGATATTTATAAGACATTCCATCTGAAAATAGCAGATAACACTTTCCTCTCAAGTGCACACAGAACATTCTCCAGGATAGATCACATCTTGGGTCACAAATCTAGCCTCAGTAAATTTAAGAAAATTGAAATCGTATCAAGCATTTTTTCCAACCACAATGCTATGAGATTAGAAATAAATTACTGGAAAAAATCTGTAAAAAATACAAACACATGGAGGTTAAACAATACGTTACTAAATAACCAAGAGATCACTGAAGAAATCAAAGAGGAAATCAAAAATTACCTAGAAACAAATGACAATGGAGACATGATGACCCAAAACCTATGGGATGCAGCAAAAGCAGTTCTAAGAGGGAAGTTTATAACAATACAATCCTACCTCAAGAAATAAGAAAAATCTCAAATGAACAATCTAAACTTTCACCTAAAGGTACTAGAGAAAGAAGAACAACAAAAACCAAAGTTAGCAGAAGGAAAGAAATCATAAAGATCAGAGCAGAAATAAATGAAACAGAAATAAAGAAAACGATAGCAAAGATCAGCAAAATTAAAAGCTGGTTCATTGAGAAGACAAACAAAATTGATAAATCTTTAGGCAGACTCATCAAAAAAGAGAGGGAGAGAACTCAACTCAATAAAATTAGAAATGAAAAAGAAGAAGTTACAACGGGCACTGCAGAAATACAAAGCATTATAAGAAATATATACAAGAAATTCTATGCCAATAAAGTGGACAAACTAGAAGAAATAGACAAATTCTTAGAAAAGTATAACCTTCCAAGACTGAACCAGGAAGAAATAGAAAATATGAACAGATCAATCACAAGTAATGAAATTGAAACTATGACTAAAAATCTTCCAACAAAGGTCGAGGACCAGATGGCTTCACAGCTGAATTTTATCAAACACTTCCAGAAGAGCTAACACCTATCCCTCTCAAACTCTTCTAAAAAATTGCAGAGGAAGGAACAATCCCAAACTCATTCTACGAGGCCACAATCACCCTGATACTAAAGATAAAGATACTACAAAAAAAAAAAATTACAGACCAATATCATTGATGAATATAGATGCAAAAATCCTCAACAAAATACTAGTAAACAGAATCCAACAACACATTAAAAGGATCATACACCATGATCAACTGGGATTTATCCCAGGGATGCAAAGATTCTTTAATATATGCAAATCAAACAATGTGATACATCATATTAACAAACTGAAGAATAAATACCATATGATCATCTCAATAGATGCAGAAAAAGCTTTTGACAAAATTCAATGCCAATTTATGATAAAAACTCTCCAGAAAGTGGGCACAGAGGGAACCTATCTCAACATAATAAAGGCCATATATGACAAACCCACAGCAAACATCATTCTCGATGGTGAAAAACTGAAATCATTTCCTCTAAGATCAGGAACAAGACAGGGATGTCCACTCTCGCCACTATCACTCAACATAGTTGTGGAAGTCCTAGCCACAGCAATCAGAGAAGAAAAAGAAACAAAAGGAATATAAATTGGAAAAGAAGAAGTAAAACTGTCACTGTTCACAGATGACATGATATTATACATAGAGAATCCTAAAGATGCTACCAGAAAACTACTAGAGCTAATCAATGAATCTGATAAAGTTGCAGGATACAAAATTAATGCACAGAAATCTCTTGCATTCCTATACACTAACAGCAATGGGTCAGAAAGAGAAATTAAGGAAACAATTCCGTTCACCATTGCAACAAAAAGAATAAAATACCTAGGAATAAACCTACCTAAGGAGGTAAAAGACCTGTACTCAGAAAACTAAAAGACACTAATGAAAGAAATCAAAGATGACACAAACAGACAGAGATATACCATGTTCTTGGATTTGAAGAATCAATATTGTGAAAATGACTATACTACCCAAAGCAATCTATAGATTAAATGTAATCCCTATCAAATTACCAGTGGCGTTTTTTACAGAACTAGAACAAAAATCTTAAAATTTGTATGGAGACACAAAAGACCCCAAATAGCCAAAGCAATCTTGAGGGAGAAAAACAGACCTGGAGGAACAAGACTCCATACCTTCAGACTATACTAAAAAGCTACAGTAATCAAGACAATATGGTACTGGCACCAAAGCAGAAATACAGATCAATGGAACAAGATAGAAAGCCCAGAGATAAACCCACTCACCTATGGTCAACTAGTCTATGACAAAGGAGGCAAGGATATACAATGGAGAAATGACAGTCTCTTCAATAAGTGGTGCTGGGAAAACTGAACAGCTACATGTAAAAGAATGAAATTAGAACACTCCCTAACACCATACACAAAAATAAACTCCAAATGGATTCAAGACCTAAATGTGGGACTGGACACTATAGAACTCTTAGAGGAAAACATAGGAAGAACACTCTGACATAAATCACAGCAAGATCTTTTTTGACCCACCTCCTAGAGTAATGGAAATAAAAACAAAAATAAACAAATGGGACCTGATGAAACATAAAAGCTTTTGCACAGCAAAGGAACTATAAACAAGATGAAAAGACAACCCTTAGAATGGGAGAAAATATTTGCAAATGATTCAACAGACAAAGGATTAATCTCCAAAATGTATAAACAGCTCATGCAGCTCAATATTATAAAAACAAACAACCCAATTAAAAAATGGGCAGAAGACTTAAATAGACATTTCTCCAAAGATACAGATGGCCAAGAGGCATATGAAAACCTACTCAACATCACTAATTATTAGAGAAATGCAAATCAAAGCTACAATGGGACATCACCTCACACGGGTTAGAATGGGCATCATCGGAAAAATCCACAAACAACAAATGCTGGAGAGGGTGTGGAGAAAAGGGAACCCTCTTGCACTGCTGGTGGGAATGTAAATTGATACAGCCACTATGGAGAACAGTATGGAGGTTCCTTAAAAAACTAAAAATAGAATTACAATATGAACCAGCAATCTCACTACTGGGCATGTACCCAGAGAAAACCATAATTCAAAAAGAGTCATGTACCCCAGTGTTCATTGCAGCTCTATTTACAATAACCAGGACATGGAAGCAACCTAAGCATCCATCAACAGATGAATGGATGAGGAAGATGTGGCACATATATACAATGGAATATTACTCAGCCATAAAAAGGAATGAAATTGTGTCATTTGTAGAGACGTGGTTGGACCTATAGTCTGTCATACATAGTGAAGTAAGTCAGAAAGAGAAAAAAAAATATCATATATTAACGAATATATGTGGAATCTAGAAAAATGGTACAAATTAACCAGTTTGCAAGGCAGAAATAAAGACACAGATGTAGAGAACAAACATATGGACACCAAAGGGGGATAAGCGAGGTGGGGTGGGGTGATGGTGGTGGGGTGAATTGGGAGATTGGGATTGACATATATGCAGTAATATGTATCAAATAGATAACTAATAAGAACTGCTGTATAAAAAATAAATTTGAGAAAAAAACATGTAAAGCACAGGGAACACTACTCAATACTCTGTAATGACTTACATGGGAAAAGAATCTAAAAAAGAGTGGATATATGGATATGTATAACTGATTTACTTTACTGTACAGCAGAAACTAACACAACCTTGTAAATCAACTATACTCCAATAAAACTTAGTTTAAAAAATAAAAGTGAATGAGATTAATAGCATCATTGTAGAAAAGGCCTCCTACTGCCCAGCAGGTCCATGTTTGCTTGACAAGAAATATCAGTCACCTCATACTATTTCAAGAGGGTCAGAGCATGTTAGCCAAGATCAGGGAAGATTCAAGGGCAGTTTACTGCCTGGGAAGGAAGTTCTTTGTATGTCATCAGGGACTTGTTCAAACAATGAGTCTTTACAGAGCACAGGCTTTGGCTTCATCTACAAGAAGCCTTGGGAACACAATGCTACTTTTGGTGCTAGAAGGACCAAACCAAGACAGTTTCAAGGAAGTTGTTGACAGGGGCATGATGGCTCCATGCAGACTCTACACCTGGGTTCTAGAGCAGCATGGAACGGAAGGTGCATTTGCTTGGGGTGGAGGTAATCAGGACTATTGGGAAGACTTTTGCAGCCCTACAGCCCCTTTCAACCTTCCCCAGTACACCCCTGAGCCAAGAGTGTCTGTCAGTCTTGGAAGATGGATTTGGAAAGTGAAGCCAAACCACAAGATTTATAAACAGTGCATTTGTTCCTGGTCTTCTTGACATGTGGTAGCTCAACTAAAGTAAGGTTTCTGTTCTCGTTTCCTCTCTTTTTTAAAAGAAAATTGGACCTCAGATGTGCAGAATTGGGGTCTGTGCATAATCCTAGAGTCAGGTTATAATACAACCATTGGTCCACGTATGGCTGTCTTTGTTAGGCACGCATGTCTGTCTGTCTGTATATGATAAACACCCTGAACTCACCAGCCAGCTCAAGCATGAGAACACTGCAGATAACTAATACCTTCATATGTGCTCTTTTCCCATAATCACTTTGCTTCTTTCCTCAGAAGCAACTACTGTCTTGAATTTGGGATTCATCATTACTTTGCTTTAAAGAAAACTATTATGACATACACATGTAGGCCTAAATATTTTGTGTAGCTGTGCATTTTTAAAACTATATTAGAAGGCTCTCATACTATATGAAGTCTTCTGGGACTTGCTTTTTCATGCAACCTTACCGTGCTATGAAGCATTGTGTTTTTAATCTGGCTGTAGCTCACTCACTATCAGCCCTGTATAGTAGTCTGTGTGAGTGGACTCCGTTTATATAGGCAGTGGGATCCTTCCAGTTTTATTCCAGTGCTATTGGAAGCAGCACTGCTATGTGCATCCTTATTCGAGACTTCTTTTTTATTTAATTTTTGAACTTTTATTTTATTTATTTCTTATAGAGCAGGTTCTTATTAGTTATCCATTTTATACATATTAGTGTATATATGTCAATCCCAATCTCCCAATTCATCCCACCATCACCACCCCCGCCACTTTACCCCCTTGGTGTCCATACATTTGTCCTCTACATCTGTGTCTTGTTCGAGACTTCTTATGCACGACTGTAAGCATCTCTCTTAATGGTTTCTAGGACTGGAATTGCCAGATTGTTGGGTAGGCTAATGTTCAACTTTACAATGTTCAAAGATTGATTTCCAGAGTAGTTTTAACAACTTAACGCTCCCACCAGCAGTGTATAAAGTACACTTTTTTTTTTTTTTTTTTTTTTTTTTTTTTTTTTTGCGGTACGCGGGCCTCTCACTGTTGTGGCCTCTCCCGTTGCGGAGCACAGGCTCAGCGGCCATGGCTCACGGGCCCAGCTGCTCCGCGGCATGTGGGATCTTCCCAGACCAGGGCGTGAACCCGCGTCCCCTGCATCGGCAGGCGTACTCTCAACCACTGCGCCACCAGGGAAGCCCTAAAGTATACTCTTGATCTGCTTCCTCTCCAATACTTGGCACTGTCGGGCTTCATAATTTTGCCAAACATAGGTATGCAATGGTATTTCATTATGTCATGGGCATGTCCCTGATTTCTAATGAAGTTTATTACAGTTTACTGGGCCCCTGTATTGCCTCTTCTCTGAAAGGCCTGTTCATATCTTTCACCCATTTTTCACATCAATTGTCGTTTTCTTATTAATCTCTAGAAGTTTGTTTTATAGTCTGTGTCAGTTGCATGTACTGCTAATGCCGAACTCATCAGTTTCATAACGCAGGCTTTTGGTGTATTATTACGGAAAGCTTTTTCTACCCCAAGGTCAGAAAAATAATCACCTATATTTTCTTGTTAAAAATTTTAGCGTTTTGTTTTGATGTTCCTACATGTAAAGTTGACCTTTGTGTCTGATGTGAGGCAGGGATCCCATTTTACTTTATTCTGTATGGACGAAGAAAAACCACTTTTCTAGTTCCATTTACTGAACAATCTCCCTCCAACCAGCAATGTCACCTCAGTTGTGTATCAAGTGGTCCTGCTTGTGGGTTCTCTGTTGCGCCCCATTGGCTGGTTTGTTATCCTTAGCCCAACACCACACTGTCTTAATTGCTATAACTTCGTGATAATACTTGACGTCTGCTAGGCAAATCCTCCTCATGTTTGTTTAGAATACACATGGCTCTTTCTCAGTCCTTTGATCTTCACTACACGTGTTACAAATCAGATGTCAAGTTCATGAAAACCCTGTTGTGATTCTGAATGGAGCTGTCTTAAATCTAGAGATCTATTTAGAGAGAATTTGTATTTTTGAGCCATTCTGTTTTCCTATTCACGAACATAGGATATCCAGCCATGCCTTTGGTCCTTCTTTAATGTCATAGTCTGTACAGATTTTCTGTGTAAGGGTTTTACAAATAATTTCTTAGATTTGTTCTAAGAAACTTGCAGATCTTTTTCTACTATAACGATTTTTTGCTATTCACTTTTCCTTTATTTGTTTTTATTTTGGCTGTGTTAGGTCTTCGTTTCTGCATGCGGGCTTTCTCTAGTTGCAACAAGTGGGGGCTACTCTTCGTTGCGGTGCACAGGCTTCTCATTGCAGAAGCTTCTCTTGTTGTGGAGCACAGGCTATAGGCACGCAAGCTTCAGCAGTTGTGGTGTGTGGGCTCAATAGTTGTGGCTCATGGGCTCTAGAGTGCAGGCTCAGTAATTGTGGTGTACGGGCTCAGTTGCTCCGTGGCATGTGGGATCTTTCTGGACCAGGGATCAAACCCACGTCCCCCGCACTGGCAGGTGGATTCTTAACCATTGTGCCGCCAGGGGAGTCCACTATTCACTATTTTTTTTTTTTTTTTTTTTGCGGTACGTGGGCCACTTACTGTTGAGGCCTCTCCCGTTGTGGAGCACAGGCTCCGGACGCGCAGGCTCAGCGGCTATGGCTCATGGGCCCAGCCGCTCCATGGCACGTGGGATCCTCCCAGACCGGGGCACAAAACCGTGTCCCCTGCATCGGCAGGCGGAGTCCCATCCACTGAACCACTAGGGAAGCCCCACTATTCATTTTTGAAAATCAATTTTTCATCTAGCCACCTTGCTAAACACCCAATTTTTCTAATAATTTATAGACTTTTGTGTTATCACTGTAGATAATCATATCTACAAATAATGATTTGTATTTGCTCAGTAAGCAAATAATGATTTGTAGATATTAATATTTGCACATCTGAAAATAATGACAAGTGTTTCTCTTTTTCACCTATGCTATTAATTCCTTTTTATATGTACTGTCAAAAAAAAGCATAGAGATATGGGACAGCTTTGCCTTGTTGTTGATTTTAAAGTGGATGCTTCCTTGTTTCATCATTAGAATGATTCATTGTGTATATATTAGGTACCCTTTATTAGGTGAAGAACATGTACTATTACTCCTAGTTTAATAAGAAATTTTTATTTTTCATCATGAATGGTTAATTTTATAAGAGGTTTTTTCAACTTCTACTGAGATGATTTTCTCTCTCAATAGAAAGATATTTTCAGATTTTCTAACATTAAATCTTCCTTGAACTTGTAGGCAATTCTTAGGTATTGGCTATTATCATTTTCATACACTCTGGGATTCAGTTTGCTAATATTTTGTTAGGGATACATCTTCATAAGTGAGATGGGCCAACAATTTGGCTTTCTTATACTATCCTTGGTTTCAAGGTCATACCTCGCTTAGAGAAGGAGCAAAAGCCAGTTCTCTCAAATAAATTAATTTCCTATCTCTCCTTGTTGACATTTTCAAGTTAACAGGGCCAGCTCAGTAAGCAAGATGGGAAGGAGTTCAAAAAGAGACAAGAGGGGCATTTTAACAAGTTATTAGGATATGAACAAGAACATGTTTTATAAAGACAGCCTATTTCAGTGTCTCTCAACCCTGGATGCAAAATAGGATCACCTGGAGAGCTTTAAAAAAAATGCCTTTGGGGCTTCCCTGGTGGCGCAGTGGTTGAGAGTCCGCCTGCCGACGCAGGGGACACGGGTTCCTGCCCCGGTCTGGGAAGATCCCACATGCCGCGGAGAGGCTGGGCCCGTGAGCCATGGCCGCTGAGCCTGCACGTCCGGAGCCTGTGCTCCGCAACGGGAAGAGGCCACAGCAGTGAGAGGCCCGCGTACCGCAAAAAAAAAAAAATTGCCTATGACAGGCACACCCAGGTCAATTAGACTAGATTTTCTGGGGTTGGGCCCAGCCATTGCATTTTTTAAAAGCCCTCTTGAGTGGATCTAACCTGTAGCCAGGATTGGAAATACTGGCACATAAGAATCTGGATTTTCCTTTCCACGAAGCAGTATCACAGATCTTCATCTTATTAATAGACTGTTGGCTGGCATATTTCTGAGTGGTAACAATGGTGCTGATCACAGCATAAACAAGAGAGACACTCATACTCGACAACTCGTGATTGAATAAACTATGGTTCTTTTATTCAATGAAATGTATGTAGCCACCCAAAGAAAGTTCTACAGAGATGTCAGTGATCTAGAGTTCATGCAGATTATAAACCAGTAGGTACTGATCATGACATTTCATAAAACATTTAGAAAGAGGAAAATTTGCATGGATAAGCAACAAATAACCTCGTTAGTTGCTCTGTGTTGCGAGTAGGAATTGTTTTAGCTTGCTTTTATGGGTTTTTTTTCCCCTAGCCTGTTTGAAATGCGTAGGAAGTTCTTAGGCAAAAGGAAAACGATAAATGTAAAATATAATGAGACAGTTACATAATATCTTATTTTATTTAAGACAGTTTTGTTACAAGGACAAATCCACTCATGTCAGCTCCAGCTTCTTTACGCAGCACACACACACTCAAGATGACACCAAGCTGGTGTAGAACCAGGACCCGAAAGTTCAGGGGCAGCTTCTTCTCCAAACTCCTGTCTCTCTCCCTCTGAGAACCTGCTCCTGATTCCATCTCCTGGACGTCCCGTTTGCCCAAGTCTGTAGCTTGCCGTCGAGGGCCTCGGACTTAGTCATGACAACACGATCTTTGAATCCAGTGCCATCCCTTTGGGCAAGTTGCTAAACCTCCTGAAGGCTTAGTTGGTCATTTATAAACAGAGACATAATTCGACAACCTCACATATTTCTAGCAAAATACCTGTTGCCTTATAAACATTCAGCCCGGGCTTCCCTGGTGGTGCAGTGGTTGAGAGTCCGCCTGCCGATTGGGGGGACGCGGGTTCGTGCTCCGGTCCGGGAAGATCCCACATGCCGTGGAACGGCTGGGCCCGTGAGCCATGGCCACTGAGCCTGCGGGTCTGGAGCCTGTGCTCCGCAACGGGAGAGGCCACAACAGTGAGAGGCCCGTGTGCCGCAAAAAACAAAAACAAAAACAAACCATTCAGCCCATGTTCACTGTAAAACATCAAGTGTGATTATTACTTGTTGAAGATGTGTGATTAAACCTCAGCATTGCCCAGGGGGACAGAGGGCAACAAGGACATTCTGGGGCTTATGGGGACAACAGCATGGACCAACCTCAGCATCCAGCAGAGCCAGGAGGAGGGAGGCTGACGTGTGAAGGGGAGAGGGTGCCTGGAAGGATGGGCCCCTGGCAAGTCACATGGATGGCCTGCTCTGGAAGGACCAGGACCCAGAGCCCTTCCTGCTTCCGGAGCCTGAGGCTGGAAGGGGGGCAGCCACCCCTGACCTTTGCCATCACCATGAGCCTGGACCTAACTGCCCCGGCCAGCACGGCCCGAGGAGACAGAGAGGCTGGACACGTCGACATAAACAAGGATGGGCGCCCACAGGAGAGACGAGGTTCTCTCTAACTTTCTGCGACTCTAATCACACTGAGTCTGTGCAGGCTGTTCACTGAGCCCTCGCCGGAGCCCAGGCACCAGGGCCGTGGCACTTGCTGACCTGCTAAGTTCTCTGACCCACCCAGGCCATGGCTGTGGCCTCAGATGTCGGGCGTGAGGCACAGAGGTTGGAGGCACCTATCAGCCCCCTCCCCAGGGCACAGCCCAGCCTCTCCCTTCAAGCCCGTGCTCCCCGGGTTCCATTAGGGGCGTCACTTCCCCCACTCCACTGCCTGCACCCCTTTCAACCTGTCCCCCTCCGAAGCCACTGCTCAGGTCTCTTCTGAATGACAGTGCTGACCTCTGAGATGCCGGGACTGCCTCAGGCCCACGTGGTCCGTACGACCATGGAGACCTTTCCCAACTGCCCACCTGACAGTGTGGGCCTTGCTCAGAGCCCCTCCCTTGCTCCCTATCACCAGCCACCAGGCGTTCCAGGGTCGTAGCACGTTATCCTAGGAGGTACTCTTTGCCAAGTCCTTTGAGGGGAATGCATTTGGAAAGGGCAGCGCCCCGTCTGCCCTTCCTGGGATCTACGGACACAGGAGCACGTTTAAGGCTCTGACCTGAGCCCAGAAAGAGGCAGAATTTACTGTCCTAGAGAAAGAAAGTAGAGCAAAGGTAGCTGGGCAGGGGGAGGGAGGAATGGGGAGTTAGTGTTTAGCGGGCACAGGGTTTCAGTTTGGGCTGGCAAAACAGTTCTGGAAGTAGTGGTGATGGAGGCACAGTGCTGTGAATGTACTTAATGCCACTGAACTGTATACTTAAAGACGATCAAAATGGTACATTTTATATGATGTATATTTTACAATAAATAAACCTAAGTAAACAAGCAAAACCCCTAAATCTCTCTCATGGTTTCCATGGCACTCGAGCACAGGTCAACTGGGTCCTTGACTTCCAGGCTGAAATCACACTGTCAGCCAGCTGTGTCCTTACCTGGAGGCTCAGGTGAGGAATGATCACCTTCCACGGCCCTCGGGGTGGTGGTGGAACATATTTCCTTGCAGTCGTAGGAGACCTGGGGTTCCCATTGTCCTGCTAGCTGTTAGCCGGGGATGACCCTCAGCTTCTAGAGGTCACCCTCAGGCCCTTGCCATGTGGCCCCCTCCGCGGGCCCCTCAAACTTCCAACATCTTGCTCCAGGAAGGGTTCAGCTCCTTGAAGGGCTCACCTGATTAGGCCAGGCCCCCCAGGACCCTCTGCCTTTTGATGAACTCAAGGTCAACTGATGAGTAACCTGCTTACAGGCATGATATCCCGTCGGAGTCACAGCTTCTGCCTGCAATCCAGGGGGCAGGTTATAAAGGGCATGCCCACCAGGAGACAGGAATCTCAGGGTCATCTTAGAGTTCTGCTACCACACCTGCCCGTGTATATTAGAAGTCCCACTAACTCTGATTTAACCTACAATAACCAGCTGGTTCCACTGAGGTTCTCCGCTTGGCTTGTAGAGCCTCCTGGGAAAGAAGGTTTTACTGTGAGACACAGAAGGAATGAAAAATTAGTCTTTATCCTTCCGCAGGGCCAGCCTGCTTTGAAGACCTCAGGAGCAGCATTTGCAAGACACAGGCAGCTGGAACGATTAGTGTGTGAGTCGCTCCATCTCTCTGCAAAAGAGAACCCCTTGTGGTTGTCAATTAGCTGTGTTTGCTGGCTTAAGAGTCTGTTGCCTGGACTTGAAGGTAAAAAAACTGGGTCAAACGAAATGATTTCGGGCCTGCGAAAGAGTTCTGTCTGCTGAGCATCCTGTCTGTGCTCTAGACGCTGTCAGTGCTTGGAGGCAGGTGGACAGTCGTCTCCACCCAGGTTGCCCGTGAGAGCCCCTAGGGCCCCTTAAGAAACCAGTGCCTGGGCCCTACCCACCGGGACTGATCACATCACGTTCTCCTGTGTATTCTCAGCACTGCTCAGGTGGCACTAACGGGTGGCCCAGGCAGAGAACCACTATGTTGGATAATCATTTGGGGAACACGTCCTAATAAGATAACAATTAGAAACAAAGCTGATTTCGATGAAAGCGTATCCAGCTTTTTAGAGCAAAACTGGAGCCCTGTAGGGAGTGGGGATACAGTTTAGAAAGAACTTGGTTTACGTGCAATGGGGAGGGATGGCTTGTTTGCAGGACGTCCGGAGTCAGAGGAGGGTTCATGGGGCCAGAGACGCAGTCCACTGTGCACAGCACGGCCCTCATGGAGCTGTGGTCTCCTGGGAACATACAGCAGCAACACGATGTGTCCCAAAAGCTGCTCAGATCCTGGCTCTGTGTGTGTGTGTGTGTGTGTGTGTGTGTGTGTGTGTGTGTCAGGGGGCGGGGTCTGTAGACATAACAGTATAAGCCCCAATGTGACTTGTCAGAGTTGAGCGATGGTTGCATAGGGAGGGTTCACTGTACCATTCTCCCCACTTCTGTGCACTTGAAATTTTCCATAATAAAAAGTTAACAAAATTAATCTGATGAACCAAGAGACAAAAGAATAACACATCAATTAAAATTTTACAAATTACCTTAAGAAGAAACAGCAGAGTTCAAAGCGGCACGGAGCATTGCTGCTGCATGAGAAGATCGTCACGGCCCTGAACCTGGAAACCATGTGCATTATGACCTGACACATGCGAGACCCTGCGTTGGGCTGGGACCTGCCCCTGCCTTGGCCGTGGGCTCCTGACACAGAGAGAGAGAGACAGCGCTCTGGATAGGACCCCCTCCACCAAGATCTCTGGGACAGCAGGGCCAGGTCTGCATCTCTTTGCACCCTCAACACCTGGAAGAGCACATGGTGCAGAGAAGTGCCTGAAAAATCGCTGGGCGTTTACAGAACCAAAATAAACCAACTGATTTCTTCTTCTCCTTCCAGGTCCGGTCAGGCCCTTGCAGAAGATGCTTCCATCTGGGGATCCCTGTTTCCCAAGGATGTAAACAATGGAGAGAGTGGAGATGTTGAGACAGAAGGGCCTTAGCAGGGGGAGCAAAGGCAAACCGCAGACGTGCAAGGTCTGGACTGGGATGGGACTGGCTGTTTCTCCATGTGGCACCCAAAGGAGATGAGAGGCTTCTATTCTGGATCAGGGGTGAGCCACGTGAGAGACGCTGAAGAGCTTGCTGTGTGGTCATCCCACGGGGCAGAGGTCATGGCTGTTCTCTCACCAGCCATCCTGAGCACACATCATGGCACTGGGCATGTAAGGGTACGCTGTGGAAGGAAGGAAGGAGGGGGAGGGAGGGAGGGAGGGAGAGGGGGATAGAGGGGAGGGGAGGGGGAGGGCAGGAGGGAGAAGCTCATTATATCAATAGGAAGTTACGGCATATTCCACACTGGAGACCTTTTAAAGAAGACAGAAACCATTCGGGGATTTGGACTGCTGAGTTGCAATATTGAAAATGCAGGACTCAAACCAGTCCAGGAGAACTGAACCTTGAAGCGGGTGGTGGAAGAAACACACAGGACTTATAACACACAGGCCCACAGCCTGCAGTAACCAGCACGGGGAAAAAACGCCTTATCTGCAGTAACCAGCCCAGGACGCTGCCTGCAGTATTTAGTGACAATCCAGGAAGCAAAACAATAATCCCAGCCTCACGTGGACAGCACTTGATTAATAACTAATGACTTCCTTAATTTTTTTCCCCCCTTCTTACTTAGGAGCAGCCAGAGAAAGCCAGATGTGCTCCCCTAATCAGTCACGTAGGTTACCGGCGTCCAGCCCCCAGGCCCGCAGCCTCGGTCGGGGCCACCTGAGCGTCCCTTCTCTCCACCAGGAAGCTCGCCCACTCCTCGTCTCTGCCAGAATGCCTCGCCACAGCCGGCTCTGGGCAAACAGCCTCTGCTCTCCTCACGTGACGGGCCTTCTGTCATTTCTACAGCCCTCACCCCCAGACCGTTTTCCTCCCACTTCTGCCCCCGCTGCCCGTGCTCCCTCCTGTTCCCCTTTCTGCCTTTGCTGGTTTCTGGACTGGGCTTACTGGATAAAATACAAGATGGGAGTCAAATTTGAATTTCAGAGAAACAACAAATAACTTTTTAGTATAAGTATATCCCAAATATTGCATGGGACACACTTATGCTTAAAAATATACAGTCATGGGCTTCCCTGGTGGCGCAGTGGTTGAGAGTCTGCCTGCCGATGCAGGGGACACGGGATTGTGCCCCGGTCCGGGAAGATCCCACATGCCGCGGAGCGGCTGGGCCCGTGAGCCATGGCCACTGAGCCTGCGGGTCCGGAGCCTGTGCTCCGCGGCAGGAGAGGCCATGGCAGTGAGAGGCCCGCGTACCACAAAAAAATAAATAAAAAAAATATACAGTCATACCTCGTTTTATTGCACTCCTCAGATACTGCATTTTTTGCGAATTGAAGGTTCGTAACCCTGTGTTGAGCAAGTCTATTGGCACCATTTTTCCAACAGCATTATTTTTTAACTAAGGCATGTACATTTTTTAGACATAACTGCTACTGCACACTTAATAGACTACAGTATAATGTAAATATAAATTTATATGCACTGGGAAACCAAAACATTCCTGTGACTCACGTTATTGCCATATTCGCCTTATCGTGGTGGTCTGGAACCGAACCCAGGATCTCTCTGAGGTCAGCTTGTACACGTGTTGTTTATCTGCTAGTCAAATTTGACCGCGTGTCCCGTGTTCTTATTTTCGAAGGCTGATGACCCCACCCTGTGCTTCTCCAGGTGGCCATTTACCCCCCCTTCCCCCAGCTCAGTGATGACTTGGGACAAGAAAGAATGGCCTCTGGCAGCAGGACCTCTACGCCGCCAAGATTTCCAAGAAGGAAGCGGAGACTCAGGACGCTGATGTGCACACAGGGAGGTGTGGTAGCTGCACTGCCTCTGCGCTCCCACGAAGCTGGGGAGGGGGCCCTGCCAGCTGCCTGAGTCACACAGTCACATACGTGTCATGAATGATCCTCTAATCGACACGGTGCAGTCATAATTCCACCCATTTCAGATGAGGAAGCCGAGGTTACAGCAGGGCTGGACCCACACTCTGGCCTCATCCTGTGGTTGGGTGCCCACCTCATCCAGGTGACCACAGGCAGCAAACACAGCTCCCCCTCTGCCCGCTGAGGCATCCAGGCTGTGAGCTGGGAAGAGGGCGAGGCGGGAGGACCCCCCTGAGAAGAGATTCTCCGAGCCTGGAAATGCAAGAGCATCATTCAACTCACCTGCCAACGATTACCTCTGCGCCCAGAGCGCACGTGCTTGCGCCTTGATTAGAGCCCCACTCGGAGACGCTGGCTGTTAACTTGACAAACCTCAAGCGACATCTGTCCCCAGATGTTATGCCACAGCTGCCCTGTGGGCTAGTGCCCAATTTTGCATCATACAAGCTTATTCCGGCATCTCCTTGCCAGCTGCCTGTACCTATCTCCGTTCCTCAAATGTTCATTAAACCAGCTTCACCTTCCTGCCGCTCCCCTCGTTGCCTTATGAATCATCAATGAATCGTTGATCCACGGTCACTACACACGTGTCTCAGAATCGGGTTTTGAAATTTTCGCAATTATACCTGGACCCCGGGACGGCACGCTTGTGCTTACTGGTTTTTTTTACGTGCAGCAAATCAAGCCGTGTTTCCAGAAAGCCATATACAGTAAAAGTCTGACGTTACGATTAGCTACAGGCTAATATTTATCTTGTCCTCAAATACCAGCATTATTTTTAAAAGAAAAGAAAAGGCTTGCTGAGCTGTGGGGCCCATGGCAGCAGCTGGGACCGGAGAACTATAGCACTGACTGGAAGATTGTCACCCACTTTGGTTTCCACTCTGGACTGTCACCTCCAGGATAGGGGGGAGGGGCACGTGCTTGCTTATCTTGATGTCTGGTGATGGTGCTGTGTCCTTGTCTACAAAGCCCTAAGGGGGCAGAGCTCTGAACAGCAGTAATCATAAAAGGCCCTTCAGGCGAACTAATTTGATGGGGCAAGCACGCAGGTTTGTATCTGGCGAGACCCCCTATCGAGATGGGAAAGTGAGGCAGTCATCTGATGCGACACGGATTGCGGAGGGGTCAGGGGGCCCCACTCAGGAGACAAGCGCTCAGGCCCTAGCTGGACCCCGTGTGGTCTGCTCCCTCACCAAACAGCCGGGGGGTGGACAGGAGCCCTCAGTCCCAGCTGCGGGGAGAGGCGATTTCAGGCTTCCTGCTTTGGAGGAGGAGGCCTGCCAGTCTTGGGGCTCCTGTGCCTCCAGTTCTGTGACTTTGGGTGACGCCCTTCTCCATCCTGAACGCCATTTCCTCACGGATAAGTGAGCCGGGAGGGCTGTGTAAGCTCTGAAATTCTTCATCTCGGTGGGTGATGATATTTCCGCCCCTGATTATGGAAGTTTATAGTAATCATATTTTTATTTGCATGACAACTTTTTTGGTCTTGGCTCTGACTTATTTGATGCCAAGCCCTTGTTACGACGGCCAGCTCGCCCCCATTTTATAACATCTCTTATTCTCATTGTTCCCTTGGGGAAATACTGCCTGCCTTCTAACCATTTCTAGAAATGCACTCCGGCAAAACACCTGTGGTGCTTGTGCCGGGCTCTCCCAATCACGGGGTGAGAGAGCTTCTGCCACGGTCGGGGGTCGGCCTGCAAGTCCCCTGCTGTGGCTGACCCACAGTGACGGTCCTGAAGGTGCAGAGCAACGGGGGCTGGGGGAGGAAGGCCCCAGACACCTCGTGTTGCCTTGTATACCATGATGGGGAAGCAGGGCACTGAGGGGGTTCTCCAAAGGCCTGCAAGGACTTCTTAGAGCCACTGCGCTCTCTTCCAAAGAGATTGATCCCCGCGGGACATTCACGCGTGTCTGGGAATCTACTGAAACCTCAGCATGTATTCATCCTCGGAAGATGAATGATGCATCTTCAAGACAGAGGAGGATCTCCCTGATTCATAGTGGCTGCCAGTCCTGGGACGAGGGAGGACCACACACGAGAGCCAGTGTCCGTCGTTGGTGTGAGGTTGATGGGCATTGCTGATTCAGCTGATGTGGAGGTGACGCGGCAGCTGGTCAGTAGGGAGGGTAGGGCCCCGGCTCAGGGATTCTGATGACTCTTCCGTGGCTTCCAGACACACTTTTCCTTGAGTCATTGACGGGCTGTCTGGTGCCAGCCTGCAGCCTCAGAGGGCAGGGTCACCACCTGCTGGGTTGTGCTAGCCACAGACGAGCCTGATGCCTGAGTGGTCCAGGCAGCCCATCCTGGGCCAGGATGTTGGAGAGGCACAGGGGTGGGGTGGCAGGGCACAGTTCCACCCACCGTGTGCTCATGAGCAGGCACCCAGCCCGAGAGCAGGGGAGGTGAGAAGGAGTCTAACTGCCCACGTGGGCATCAAACCGCCTGGGAGGTTATCCCAGGGTTTGAGGACGCGTTTCCTTAGCCCCAGATCATCTCCTTACCTGAGGCTCAGGTGAAGAAGGAGTGATCTTCTGCAGCAGGGAGACAAAAGCTTTGTCTACCTCCTACATGGCACCATGCATCACTTTGGTCACACGAAGTGGTTAGCTCTCATCTTGGTAACTCAAATGGCTTACACAGCAGAAATTTATTACTCACAGCTCTGGAGCCTGGAAGCCCAAGATCAGGTGCCAGTGAGGTCGGGTTCTGGTGAGGACTCTCTTCCTGGTTTGCAGATGCTGCTTTCTTGCTGTGTCCTCATGTGGCAGACAGCAGAGAGATAGCAGCTCTTCTGTCTCTTCTCATCAGGACACTAATCCCATCCTGGGAGCCCCACCCTCATGACCTAATCACCTCCCAAAGGCCCCACCTCCAAATACCATCACATTAGGGATTTGGGTTTCAACATGTAAATTCTGGGAGGACGTAAACATTCAGTCCAAAGCAACTGTATTACTTTTGTGTACCATTTATTTTTAACAAGTACTATATATACACAGGACAAAATTTTAAAGTATACAATGCATTCCCCTCTGATTCCCATTGCCCCAGATACCCGGTCTCCTCTCTGGAGACAAGTGCAGTGACAAGTTGCATGGGCATCCTCCAGAGATAGCCATATAAATAGTGCAAAAGCTGGCAGGCCATATGGGCCATTCTGCACCTTGCTTTTATGCACTCGCCGATGTATGTTAGAGATACACATCAGTAAATATAGAGCTGCCTTATTCCTTGAGCAAGTTTTATTCCATTGTGGACATACAGCAATCTGTTTCACCGATCCCCTATTAGCAGCTGGTTTCCAATCCTTTGCTCTGACCATGCCATGGTAATTAAACCGAATACACACCCTTTTCCCACTTACCAAAATATTTGTTGTATAAGTTCCTGGGAGTATAATTCCCAAGTCAAAACTTATAGGAATTTTAAATTTGACAGAGTGTCCAACTGCCATCCAGAGAGGCTTAATCAGTGTGCACCCCACCAGCAATGTGCCAGCGCACCTTGCTCATAGTGTTACAGGGGAAAGACAAACTATCCCATTGCTTAAATTTGCATCCTCTCATAAGACTGGGCATATTCCAGATGTTTACTGGCTAATAGTATCTATAGATTTTGCCTGTTTCTCTGGGTGTTGATCTTTTTGTTTTTGATTTGGAGGCACTCTACTGAAGAAATGAGCCCTTTGATTTGGCGTGCTTTTCCATTTATCTTTCGTCTTGACTATTTTATAGGTTCTTCTTTCCATACAGGGGATTTTTATGTAGTTGAATTTTTGAATCTTTTCTTTCATGTTTCTGGGTTTGGGGGCATATTTTTTAAAGCCTTCCCCACCCCAAGCTTGTAAAAATCAGTTGAACTTTAAACGCCCCCTACACACACACACATCCCACTGTATTAAATGTAAGTCTACTGCAGTCACACTACTTAACGGCCCCCCGTAGAATCACTGATCTTCTAAGCTGGAGGGAGATCAAAGGTCAACAGGTCTGGCCCCCTTGTTTCAGCAGTGAGGGAACTGAGACCCGCTTGTAGTGACCATCACCACCTGCAGTCCCACTAGCAGCCGGCCATGTGGCTGTGTGAGCACTGGCCACAGGGAGCCCACCCTCGGTCTCCCCTGGATTCTGCCCAGCCCTACCCCACCTCCAGGCCCAGTCTCTCTAGTGAACCCGGAGAAGAGCTGAGGTGTGGCTCCCATTTATAAAATTCACAGTGTTTCTGGTTGAAATTCAGTTGATATTTAAATCATGCAATGCCTTAGGCTGGGGGCTTTGGTAGGAATTTCAAGATACAGGTAGAATTCCAGGGAGCAAAGAGAAGAAATTCTTCTTCCTGCCAATCGTTTTTCTGGGGTGGGGGATAGAAAAACACATCCTTGAAAATGCCCATCCTGACTGTGGCTTTCCCTGGAGAATGACACACCGAACAGTACAGGATGAAGAGCTCAGAAGGGGGACCACTCTGCCCATCCACGCGCAGCCTTTGGGGAGAACCCGGTGGAAGATGCCCGGGCACCTGACCAGAGGGCGGGGATGGAGGGAGAGTGGCCACGAAAGCTCTTTTGGACACAGGATTAACTGTTGCTGCTCGGTGGGACCCAGCCCACGGGTCACCTAAGAGAAGCTCCCCCACAGGGATTGGAAGTGGCTGATTGGCTTTTCTTCCTCATCTATAAAATGAGTCATTTATTACCCATCCCACCGGGACGATTCACTTCCCAATGGCTCTAAATCAAAGAGCAATTCTCTCTAACAATCTAATACATGATCTCAAATAGATCCCTGGCCTTCTGCTCCACTGTAAATCCTGGGGGCCCAGGGCTCAGAGGGTGGGCACAGCACCCCAACTCTACTGAAGGGAGGGCAGAGCCACCCCCAGAGAGAGCTGGGCTCTGTGAGCAGGTCGGAGACCTCAGGGCTTTAGTGACTCCCCCTGGCGAGTTTGACATGCAAAGACCCACTGCCTCACCCCGCTGATGAGCATGTCTGTGCAGCTGTAACTGGTGCATCTTCAAACCCCGGATCTCTGGGAACAAACGACGCACTGGCCCCAGGAGCTGCAGAGGCTGCCCACACCGCACAGGCGAAGGCGCGGCCGACTCCGGTCCCCGCATGGCTTGGCTTTCCCAGGCTTGCTCGGCTCCCGGGCTCTCAGCCAAGGGGACAGCAGGGGGCAGCAAAGGTGAAAATGCGATGGGAGGCTGGCGGGGCAGTGTGGCCCGGCGTGGGGAGGGGAGGGTTGTGCAGAGGCCGACAGCAACCACTGGCCTGATCTTTATTATTCACAGATATCGGGGTGCCCTGTGGCCTGTGGCTGGCCCTGCTCCGCAGGAGTTAGCCCCTTATAAGAACTCGTGGAAAGCACACCTGTGTGCCCTCCTGGGCGAGGGTTGTGCCGTCCCCGCCAGCCCTGCGGACCCCAGGCACCGGATGCTCACCCTCGTCCATCATCGAAGGAGCCTCGGAATGCACCCACCCACCCCTCCCCAGGCAAAGGGAACCAACATGCTCCTGGCGCATCCCTCTGTCCCCAGGAACAGCCCAAGGTATCTGGGTGCCCGGGTCCCTCTTCCAATCCAGCCGATCCACAGCGACTCAGAGCTGGCCCCTGCTGTCCCCTTGGCTGAGAGCCCGGGAGCCGAGCAAGCCTGGGAAAGCCAAGCCATGCGGGGACCCGAGTCGGCCGCGCCTTCGCCTGTGCGGTGTGGGCAGCCTCTGCAGCTCCTGGGGCCAGTGCGTCGTTTGTTCCCAGAGATCCGGGGTTTGAAGATGCACCAGTTACAGCTGCACAGACATGCTCATCAGCGGGGTGAGGCAGTGGGTCTTTGCATGTCAGTTACAGGAAGGACCTCTCCCCACCCCCCACCGCCAGGGCAGCACGTTTCACAGAAACGTGGAAGCGTTTGCCCTCCATGTATGCACCCCCTTCTGCCCCTTCCTGATGACAAAGAGGGAGAGGAGAATAAGGGCTCAGGGACGTTTGAGACCTACCCGGCCTTCTGGTCCTGCAGCTCCAGGGGGAGCTTTTAAAATCCTGTGGCTGAAACTTGGCATCTTTCCTCTCACTCCCCCTCCTGGAGATTCTGATACTGTGCCTGCATTGGGGGAAGGTGCTGGGAGGGCCCCAGGCTGGGAAGGGGGTCTTCTACATAGCTCCACCTGCCAAGATTCAGATGAGCTTAATTTTCTGCAATTAATGATTTTTTAATGTTCTTAGTGTCATGTTCCAAGTGTAAAATTCATATTCATAATGCTGAATAGATATGTTTTTTAAGCTACATCTGCACGAGACTGCACGAGGGGTCTCTCCTCCCTCCACAGGCTGCCCTTGCGAGGCAGGAGAGAAACCCTAGCTCTGTCCCTGGGTAGAGCCCTCTGAGAGCTTCCTCCCGTTTCCTCGTCCTGAAACGTGCCAGGCAATGATGCCCACCCACCAGGCAGCATGTCTCCATGTGGGAACAAGGCACAAGCATCCAGAGGCGTTGGCTTAGGAGATGAATCGGAGATCACGTGGGAGTCGCACGCCAGGTAGATGCTTCCCAAGCACCGGCTGGTTCAGGTTCCGCTCCTTGAATCTCACAATAGGCTGGTGTCCCAGCGGTGGGGGGATGGGGGCTTGTTTAGCCCCTTCCCTGAGTCCTGTAACCAGCTGGGCAAAGCAGACACACACACACACACAGAGGTGACCAGAGAGCCAGTCTCACTTCCTCCCAAACCATAAGCCTGAGGAAGGGACAGAAAAGCCAGTGTCCCCACGAGAGGCTGGCATCCATCACACAGGACGCCTGCCGCTGGGATTTGCTTACCAACACCAGGCCCTGCGGAGAGAGGTAAACCTCCCCGTCCTGGTGGAGCTTGCTGTCTAGAGGGAGGGAAGCAGACAGAGAGCGAATGCTAGAGGGCATGTGGAAGCGCAGGTGCCAATGCGGCCGCCAGGGTTTATGACAACAGGTGAGCACCTGGGCGGGGCCTGCGGCTTCAGCTGTTAAGAAAGGGCTTGGGAGACATGAGCTCCCGGACTCTGGGTGACACCTGACACCACCGCTGTGGCTTTTATGCACATCATGCCAGTGAAGACCTCTACTAGGACTGTCACCCCTGGAGGGTCACAGCCAGCCAGGCAGAGGCTAAACACGCACACAAACACACCTGGCCACCCTTCAGCCCCGTGAGAGAACAGGGAAGAGCCTCATCCGCCCGACTCCTGGGACCCAAGTCCTAGAGCAACAGAGATCCACGGAGATCCCCGCCCCTAACCCAGACCTACTTAACCCAAGGTCATGTTAGTGGTGCCAGCAACACAGCCTCTCCTGAAATCTAACCGGAAGCACAGGGAAAGCCCACCTCCCAAGATGATGGCGCTAACCAGAGGGTACCCATTTGCCCACCACCTTCACCCCTTCAACTTTGGTCCCTTTGATGAGTGAGTAATCAAAACTCCTTGACGCTATCATTTCTCATTTCTTAAGTCTGCGTGGGGCTGTCGAGTGGTCACTAGCACATCTTTTTCTGCAAACTACCTGTGTCTCTCCTTTGCCTACTTTTCTCTCAAATTGTTCATCTTTCTCTTAGTGATTTGAAGAAACTATTTACATAGCATGGAGGTGATGTGTTATCTGTTATACATATGGCAAATATTTTCTCTCAGCATGTCACTTTGTAAAAATCTTTGTTTATGATGTCTTTTATCTTTATCAAATCACTGAACTATTTAAAGATTTTTATATACCTTTCCAGTTCATTCTCTTGGATTTTCATACATAGATAATTATCTGACATGCAAATGATGGCAGTGTTGATTTCTTCTTTCCCTCATTTCTTCTCTTGGTCTCACTGAACTGACCAGGACTGTCGATGTGGACTAATTGAGACAATAGTGAACAATATCTGTTAGTTGGTTCTGGTTTCTAATATTTTTACTGTTAATTATGATGTTTGATACAGGATTTCTGATAAATACCCTTCATGAAGTTGAAAAAGTTCCCTTTTTTTTTTTTTTTTTTCAGTACGCGGGCCTCTCACTGTTGTGGCCTCTTCCATTGCGGAGCACAGGCTCCGGACGCGCAGGCTCAGCAGCCACGGCTCACGGGCCCAGCCGCTCCGCGGCATGTGGATCTTCCCGGACCGGGGCACGAACCCGTGTCCCCTGCATCAGCAGGTGGACTCCCAACCACTGCGCCACCAGGGAAGCCCTCCCTTCTATTCTTAGCTTATTTTTACTTTTAAGGTAAGGAATGAGTCTTGAATTTCATTAAGTCAATATTTTAATTTTTCTCCTTTAACCACTGAGTATTCCTTATGATTCCTTATGTAGCTGTATTAAATGTATACATTCATATATAGTTTATTTTATAATGTAAATATATAATAAATAATATCTACAGTATATATAATAGAATATATAATTATATAGATAATGCAATTCCTTATGCCCCGTGAATACATCATAGCACATCCCTTATTTTAATTCCCGGCTTGTCTTGTCTCACTAATGTTTTACTTAGGTCTTTTCACATCTGTGGTAGTGATGTGTCAGCAGCAGGGTTTCCTTTTTGTATGTGTCCTTGACCACTTGGGGCCTCCTGGGTACGCCAACACAGAATGATGGGGGAAATGTCCTAGCTTTTTCTATAAAGTGAATTTAACATAGGAAAGAGGTGTTCCCTGAAAATTTGGCAAAGTTCACCTGGAAATCCCGCTGGGCCTCGTGCCTGTTTGGGGCGAGGAGGTGGGTGCATCTCCAACCGCCCTTTCCCTTTGTTTCTCTCCGTTTCTTGGAACAAATCTGGTGATTTCCTGTATGTTTTCATTTCACCCATGCCTTCAAGCCCATTGGCACGAAGGGGGATGGATGTGTCCTTGCACACTTACAAGTCTCTCCAGTAGTGCAATTGCCTTCTCTGTCTCTTTCTTCCTTGAGCAGTTACCAGAGAGGTGCCTGTTTTACTGGTCTTTCCAAAAGCTTTTGAATGATCGGTCACCCCTAATGAGTATGTGTTCTATTTCATTACTTTGTGTTTGCTCAGGCTTGTTAATTGATACTCAAATCGCTATCTTCTACTTTGCTTGTCAATTTCTGATAGATGTTATTATTAAAATTTCTTAATATAACTGTGGATTTCTTCTTCTATTGGTAATATTTTTTGCTTTTTTAGTATTTTGTTGTAAGGTGTTTTAAGGTTAAAGGCTGTTATATGTTCTTGGTAGATTATTTCTTCTATGAATATAAAATATATAAAAATTCCTGTTTTTCCCATTTAATGTGTCTTACAATGAATTCTGTTTTATTTGATATTGATATCAACACGCCTGATATCTGTCCTAATTTAAAATGCACATATTCCCTGACCAATAAATGTCACTGCTAGGAATTTATTCTAGCCCACATGCCATGTGCAGTATTTGAAATGAAAGGTACAAGGTTATTCTTGCAGGCTTTTGGGGTAGTAACAAAGGACCGGAAACAACCCAAGTGTCTATTCACAAGGTTTTGGCTAAACGGGGGATCCTCTGCCCCCTAAGAAAGAACGAAGCTCCTGATGTACTGATATGAAATCATTTCCAAGCGGCATTATTAAATAAAAACAAATGCTAGGAGCAGAACATTCTGTACAGAAGTCATATTTGTGTAAAAGGGAGAAAATACCTGCATGGAATATCTCTGGAAGAATATATAGGAAATTACTGATGCTCGTGGCTGCCATGGAGGAAAAAGGGGGCCGGGAGAAGGTGGGGGGAGGCATCTTGCTGATCTGAACCTCTCAAATACTGAACGCTGTGAATGTTGGACTCTTCCAAATAATATTAAAGTAAAACACCCACACCTCCATCTTTCTTTAGTGTTTGCCTGTGTCCGTCTCGTTTCAATTGTTTGAGCTGTTTGGTGTTTGTGTTTTCTTGTTATTTCTATCCCTTTTCCCCATTCTTTGCTCCTCTTAGACTGATAAAATTTTGTTACCTTTTTCCTCTAGTGGATGGGAAGCCATAATTCCTATTTTTATGTCTCTACCATGTTGACAAACACGTGTCAGTTGTGTAGGGGATGCACCATGCTTGGGCACACAGCCCAGCCCTGCTTCCTTCCCTGGGCCTAGCCTTCTGATCCAAACTTCCTGCATGCAGATCTCCAGCCCGGGGCTGTTTCCCAGGGAACTTAACTAAAACATGCATTGATTAATCAGCCTTAGAGAACTGTCACCTCCCTCCCAAGCGGGACAGGCCCTCAGCACACCTCGACCTGCCCTCACCCACCGAACTTGACTTGCTGATATCATTGGGAAGCAGAGCACTGCCCACTTCTATATTTATATGTACTTTATGTCTCTGCCTTTCCAAAGATCGGGCCACGCAAACGGTCCGACGCTAATAATGAGAGATCAGTTATAAAAGGCATATCTGAACGTTGGCACTGGTTGCATCCCGTTAGTGCACGCTCTGGACCCTTTATACTGTTTGTACTTGTCATTGTTTAAAACTGGCTTAAATATTTAGACATTTTGTTAATGGGAAATGCTATCTGTTGCAACCAAAATCCACCTGGAAAACCAAACCACAGATATTTATTTTTATTTTAAAAAGTGTAGCCATTCTCCTGACACCAATGACAATCTTAATAATCTAATAAAACACAAATTTGCATAATTTCCCAGGGGCTTGGATATTTTTAATGCAAGACCTATGTTTTCCAGGTTTTATGAGTTTCTCATTCGCTACTTTAAAAGTATCTTCAATACTGAAGTTTGACTTTAAGGCTGGAAGGAGCTGGTGATGGAAACTGGTGCTTGAAAATCAAGGAATGGGGTCCACTACACAGTTCCGTATTTCCTGCCGAGACCAGTTCCTGAGCTGCTATCCCTGGCACGAAACACCCCCTCCCCGAGCCCAGGAAAAGAAGTGAGAGCAGAAGCATATGAGCCAGGTGGTGCTATGCGGTTCCCGGGCTTTCCCTCCATGTCTGACTGCCTTAGTCACTCCTGAGACTGAGGTCCTTTGCAGCAACAGAGCCTGTGAGCGAGACCAGTTTAAGCTGCATATACTTTACCCAACTGATCTCCATCTGCCTGATCAAAAGGTTTTAACCAAGAGGGAAAAGAAACAAGGGCTATGGACTTCACTGGTGGTGCAGTGGATAAGAATCCGCCTGCCAGTGCAGGGGGACACGGGTCCCATCCCTGGTCCGGGAAGATCTCACATGCCATGGAGCAACTAAGCCCGTGAGCCACAACTACTGAGCCTGCGCTTTAGAGTTCGCGCACCACAGCTACTGAAGCCCACGTGTCACAATTACTGAAGCCCGCACACCTAGAGCCCGTGCTCCGCAACAAGAGAAGCCACTGCAAGGAGAAGCCCGCACACCGCAGCGAAGAGTAGCCCCCGCTCGCCACAACTAGGGAGAGCCCGCGCACAGCAACGAAGAACCAATGCAGCCAAAAATAAATAAAATTAAATCTTAAAAAAAAAACAACAAGGGCTTAGCAGTGAATGCCTTGTCCTAGCAGCCTAAAAACATCAGCCTCCACATTGAAACACTTGCTGTCAAGTGCTGTCCCCAGTGTGTCCCACTCTGTCACAACTTCAGCCCTATCAGGTGGGTGCCGTCATTATGCCCATTTCACAGATGAGGAAATGGAGGCCCAGAGATGTTAAGAAACTTGCCTGGGCTCACACAGTCAGTCAGTCAGTCAGTAAGTGACTATATCAGTTATCTATGGCTGCATAACAAATCACCCCAGGATTTAGTGGCTTGAAACATTTACCGTCTTGTGGTTTCTGTGGATCAGGAATTTGGGTCTTTTCTGGGTCTCCATCTTCAAGGTGTCTCACGAGGCTCAGTCATCTCAAGACTTGACTAAGGACGGACCCACTTCCAGGCCCGCCTACACAGCTGTTGGCAGGATTCAGTGCCATGTGAGATGCTCCCCGAGGGCCCTCAGCTCTTTGCTCCTTTAACACAGCACTCACGTCATCAAAGTGAGTGAGCCAGGGCGGAGGTGTTCCGGGAAGAGCTAACACAGCAGGGCTGAGACCACTGTCCTCAGAAAGGCCTGAATGCAAGGCTGGCCTCTGGGAACTTGAATTTGGGGAGTGTTCCTCCCACCCTAACTGATTGGGAGGGTTTCTGTGCCTCGACTGTTTATACAATGTCCTAAACACCTGCTTTCCTTGCGGAAGGCTGGGATTTTGAATGTGCCAGGCAGGGGGTGCCTACATGGCCAGCCCTGGTACAAACCTTGGGCTCTGAGTCTCTGATGAGCTTCCCGGTGGACAGCACTTCACACGTATGTCGCAACTGGCTGGATGATTCTCCCAGTCCCCTGGGAGAGGACTCTTGGTTTCCTCCCGCCTTTTTGATGGCGGGAGTGTTCCTCTGCATGGTTCGGCATCATTAATTTCACCAGTGCCCTTGCCATGGGCTTCGCAGGTCTTTCCAGTTTTCCGTTACCATAAACGATGTTGCATTGCATGATGTAGACACATCATTTTGCTCACTTGCAAGTGCAGGAAGTGGACTTGCTGGGTCAGAGTTATATATATTTGTCATTCTTTTTTAGGAACTTTATTTTATCATCTTCTCTAATGTGGTATTCCAAAGCTCAAAGGAAACAGAGGCTTTTAAGTGAAAAATTTGTCTCCCAGGTTGCCTCACCTGCAACCAACCCACCGCTATTTCTGGACGTGTGGGTCTCCTTCAGAGATGCCCTCTAGGCAAATACGAGCGTATCTGTGTCCTGGCGAGAAAACGTTCGTTCTTTAGCCAGATCGGTCTTTTCTCCTGCAACACCCTCTTTTCAGAGCAGAAACCCCTCACCAAAATATTGATTAGAACTGGAGAGAAACCTTCAGTGTAAGTGTTCATGTTAAGAACATCCTTGGCAATTTTTATTTCGGGCTTTTAAACGGTCTCATCAGGCTTAGCCATATACCATCATCCTCTAACTTATTTTTTAATAAAAGCGATATTTTTTAAGAAGCTTTCTTCTCCCTGTAGTCTGTGCTTCTTCCTAGCTGCTTTGTCCTGTTTGCTTTGATTCCTATATTCAATGACAGAGGCTGTTTCCAGGTGTCTGGGGAATCCTTGGTTGTCTACTCTTGACTCCTCGAGGGCTCCAAGGCATCTCAGCTGCACTGCTGGGGAGAATGCCACCTGAGGGTGACTCTAGGCAGCCAGCTCTGGGAACCCTGAGGCCACACTTTAGATCTTTCCCCTGGAGCTGGACAGGTTCCAGAGAAGTGTCTTCCAATAATCTCCCACGGGGAGACCGGCTGCCCCAAACATTCAGGAGCCCAGGGAAGGGCTGCCTGTGGACGGCTGCACAGCGGACTGCTTCTCGGCTATGCTCATCACTGACTTAGGGGTTCACTCTCTCGGTTCTCTTATTACCACCTCTCAGTTTGCTTTCCAGCTTCTGAAATTGTGTTGCTTCTGTACTGCCCTCTCTTTGTTTTTGTTTGTTAAAATATGGTTACTGTAGTTTTATTAGGGCTTGGGGGGGCAGTGAAATTAGATGCCTGGATTCAATCCATGTCTCAAACCAAACCCTCCTAATTATCCTCTGCTTCGAGAAAAGCTCATAAATTTACATTTGACAAAAAAGCTTAGAGGTTTTAAATAGCTTTAATTCTAAAAGAAGCAAGAAAACATATACTCATATATCACATTTGTTCCTCTGGAGGTTCACTCCTTACTGGATATTTTGAAAAGCTGCTGAAACCATGAAAATGTGATCACTAAAAAGCAGCCCTTGCAATGCAACTATCCCTTAAAAAGGGAGGTGTCCCAGTGATAGAGGCCCCAGTCACAACTGAACTGCCGGCTCTGCTCCTGTAGGTCAAGACTTTTTTAAAAATTGGAATCCTGTTAATTCAGGGAAGGAGCAGGTCTGAAGAAAAAAATCTGAATTTATTTTTTCAAAAGGTAATGAAGCCTTGGTTATGTAAATAATAATAATAAATGCTATATACCAATTGCTGTACCCCTAATTAGGGAATCAGGGGAAATCATTTACATTTAAATTTGAATTATTTTCTTTATGTTTTGGTAACTAAAGTTCCTGTATTTATCAAAACAGCCTACCTGCAGGCTGTTCATAATGTGATAAAAAAAAATAAACTACTGTGTTTTAAAGAAAAAAACAAACATACAAAACCAAAAAAATTGGAATCCTGGCTTTGTCACTTACTCTGGTAGTTACTTAAGATTCCTTATCTGTGAGTAGGGGTGATAATACCCCCCCGCTCCATTAGGTTGCTGTATTGAATGAGTCACACATCACTGGTCAGTTTATTGTCTCATGGCCACAAGTTCATCCATCATTGCCCTCTCTGCCAAAAGGTATCTGGGTCCTTGAAACAGTTCTGGCAGTAGAGGGCACTAGAGAGACACTGCAGGAAGAAGGGGTTTTGCCTCAAGATTCTGGCGTCCTTGCTCCCCAGCTGCCCCGTGTCCAGATCCTGCGGGGTGCAATGACCAGCAGCGCCCAGGGGCCAGCAGCCTTGCCCGGCACCCTAGAGGGCAGACTTCCAGCAAGTTCCACCAACGCAGAGCCATAGCAATGTCCCTGCAGTCACACCCTCCTCAACAAATCCCAGGGTGAGGAGTGATGGGCTCCTCCTGCAGTGCTCTCGCCCAGGGCTAGCTGCTGCTTCTGTCATTCCCATACCCTTCACCATTCTCTTTACTTTTTACCAGCCAAGCCCTCATTACCCCGACTCCACTACCATAAGCCATCCTTCCTATTAAATTTCCCGTTCCCACAAATTACTATGTGGTTTCTCCTGGTCAGACCTGACTGACATGAGTCAGTGTAAGTAAATCACTTAACTATCATTGGCAAAGGCCCGACATTGCCCTGTTAAATGACTGTTATTGCCTAGGACTTGGTTTGCTTATACATTAAATTGGGATGAGATCGAAATACTCAAGGGTGTTTTATCGACTGCGTGGGCCCACAGTAACTATGATGCAGTGTGGACAGACCTGGGTTTGAATTATGGCTGTCATTTAATATTGGTCGTGACGATCTAACCATGCCTATATAGACTACAGCTACACAAAATGTTTGTAAAGTACCTCAACTGAACAAATGTTAGCCATCTTTACTGCAAAGAAAACAGCAAGGGGGTTTTAATTTGCCTTTAAGGTTATATAAACCAATGGTCCTCAACCTGATCACAAGTCAGGCCATATGGGGTTTAGACTCCACCTGGCCATAAGAAATAAGAGTCTCCAATAATAGGGCCAGAAATCTGCATTTTAAAGCAGTTCTAGAGAAACTTGAACAGAACTAAGAGCTACCCCTTACCTTTGGCTTGTGAAGTTGGCCTCGGCACAGCTGGTGGGAATTGGAAGGGCCAGGGTCTGAGGCTTTCAGCTCCAGTGAAAGAGGGCATTAGTACCTTCAAATGTTGAACAAATAGAAATAGGAAAATCAGGGCTACGCTGCTTACGTGGGAAAAAAGGGAGGATAAATATGGAAGGGGGACTACAATAGAACCAGGTGGTGGGTTGGAATCAGAGGCATTGGTGTGACATGGTTTTAAACAATGTACAGGTAACGCATACAGATGTACAAATGTAAGGTGTGTGCACACACACGCATTTACTTCCTAGCTCTCTCTGCTGAGAGGGCCTGTAAGAAACAACACCCCAGTAGCTGTGAGCACACCTAATACCAGACGTTGGTTTCTAACTACCAGGTTCCACTAAAAGGATCTGGGGATCCAGGGTGGCTCCAGGACTGGACCATCATTGTACCAGAAAGAAGCATGATGGGGACATGTGGAAGGACGTTAGAACCGCCTAGAAGCAACTCCCATCAGCAAATCCTGGGACAATGACAGTAACATATAGCTTACTGAATAAAATAGGAATCCTTGAGTCCACATGACATAAATGAATAACGAAGTAAACAGGGGAGGGGGAAAAGTGTTTAGTGTAGAATGCAAACTAAGAATGTAGAGGAGTGATAAAATTGCAAATTTTCATTTTGCAGATCTCATAGTAAATACCAGTTCAGGAAAAATTACCAAGAAATGCTAAAGCTGGTCAAGTTTGATAACAAAGAGATACACAAAGTATCTCCCTGCAAAATACCTGTTCATGTTTTAAGTGAAGAAATGTGGAGGCACTTTTACTCAAGTAAAACTTAACTAGGAAGCAACAAATCCACGTCACGAGCCTCTTGATATGCTCCTGGTGCCTTTGTTTTTAGCAAAGACATGCCGAAGTAGTAAGGGATAATGAAACATGTCTGCAACTAGCTCAAATGGTTCAGAAAAAAAAATTAGTTACACACACACAGACACAGGAATTTAGGTGAAGGGTAAATGGGAACTCTTCACACTACTGAGCTGGAAAGTATTTCAAAATCAAGGCTTAGAAGATAAATCAACCAAACACAGCGTGTGGCCTATTTGTCCAAACCAATTTAAAAAACAAACTGAGAAGAAGCAAATGTGAACATTAACTAAGCTATTGGTGGGCTTTTTTGGTCTTTATTTCTTCTCCATCTCCCAGCAGCCACTTTTCTACTGCTTTTTTCTGAGCTCAACTTTTCTTTTTTAGATTCCACACATAAACGACACCATGTCGTATTTGTCTTTCTGTCTGCCTTATTTCACTCAAAACAACGCCCGAGGTCCATCCATGTTGTCACAATGGCAGGACTGCTTTCTTTTTTACGGCTGAATAATATCCCGTTGTATATACACGCACCACTTCTTTACCCATTCATCTGTTGATGAACACTTAGGTTTACCCGTTTCCGTACCCTGGCTATTGTAAATAACACTATGACTAACATGGGGGTGCAGATATCTCTTGGAGATAAGTTTCATTCCCTTTGGATCAATACCCAGAAGACTGCTGAATCATCTGGTAGTTCTATTTTTAATTTCTCGAAGAACCTCCAGACCGTTTTCCACTCCCACCATCAGTGTACCAGGGTTCTCTCTTCCCTATGTCCTCACCAGCCTTTCTTCTTTTAGGTAATAGTCATCCTAACAAATTGTGAGGTGACATCTCGTGGTTTTGATTTGCATTTCCCTGATGACTGCTGATGTTGAGCACTTTTTCATGTATCTGTGGCCATCTGTCTTCTTTGGGAAAATGCCTACCTAAGTCCTTTGCCCCTTTTTTTAATTGGATTTTTTTTTGAATTCAGTTGTATGGGTTCCCTGTATTTTTAGTATTAACAGGTTAAATTTTAGTATTAACCCCTTATCAGACATATGGTTTGCAAACATTTTCTTCCATCCCATAGATTACCTTTTCATTTTGTTGGTTTCCTTTGTAGTCCCACCTGTTTATTGTTGCTTTTGTTGTCATACCCAAAAGAATCATTGCCAGGAGCCATGTCATGGAGCTTACCCCTTATGTTTTCTTCTAGAAACTTCAGAGTTTCAGTCTACATTTAAGTCTTTAATCCACTTTGAGCTGACTTTTGTATATGTGTAAGATAGGGGTCCAGTTTCATGCTCTGTGCATGTGGCAATCCTCTTTTCCCAGAACTATGCATTGAAGAGACTGTCCTGTTCTCATTGTATAGTCTCAGTTCCTTTGCCAAAAATTGACTATATATGCATGAGTTTACACCTGGGCTTTCTATTCTGATCTACATGCCTGTTTTCCTACCAATGGCATACTGTTTTGCTATAGCTTTTTAATACAGTTTGAAATCAGGAATATGATGCCTATAACTTTATCCTTTTTCTCAAGATTGCCTTGGCTATTCAGGGTCTCTTGTGGCTCCATACACATTTTAGGATTCTATTTTCTGTGAAGAATGCCATTGGAATTTTTTAGGGCTTGCATCAAATCTGTAAGATCACTTTGGGCAGTATGGACATTTCAACAGTATTAATTCTTCCAATCCATGAGCATGGAGTATCTTCCCATTTATTTGTGTCTTCAATTTTTTCATCCATGTCTTAATAGTTTTCGGTGTACAGAAATTTCATGTAAGTTATTTGACGTTAAGGAATTGTTACTACGTTTGGTGTGAAGTTATTGAGGTTACTTTTTCATTTTTTTTTGCGGTACGCGGGCCTCTCACTGTTGTGGCCTCTCCCGTTGCGGAGCACAGGCTCCAGACGCGCAGGCTCAGCGGCCGTGGCTCACGGGCCCAGCCGCTCCGCGGCATGTGGGATCTTCCCGGACCGGGGCACGAACCCGTGTCCCCTGCATCGGCAGGCAGACTCTCAACCACTGCGCCACCAGGGAAGCCCCTGAGGTTATTTTTTATTTTTATTTTTTAAAAGATTTTTTTGATGTGGGCCATTTTTAAAGTCTCTATTGAATTTGTTACAATGTTGCTTCTGTTTTATGTTTTGGTTTTTTGGCCATGAGGCGTGTGGGATCTTAGTTCCCAGACCAGGGATTGAATCCACGTCCCCTGCACTGGAAGGCGAAATCTTAACCACTGGACCGCCAGGGGAGTCCCGAGGTTATTTTTTAAAAAGAAAAAGGGTCCTTATCTTTTGAAATGTTAGACACGATTTACTTCAAAATAATATAAAAAGGTGGGTATTAATAAGACTGTTTTCACTGTGAAAGCCAGATGACAGGGCCATGAAGGTTCACCACACCATACTCTTCTCTTCTGAAATTCTGATTGTCATGATAAGATGTGTCACCCAGAACCCCACCTGACACATAGCAGGGACCTGGTAAGTGATTAACTGAAATGACCGCGCAGCTCCTGCCTGGTCAGCACAGTGCCCGAGGGAGCCCATTCAGCACTGGAGATGGTTCCCAAGCTGCTAAGCAACCCTTTACCCACCCAAATCGGGCTCACTGTAGCTGAAGGGTCAATACCGCCCTCTGGAGGATAAAAGGTAAACCCACAAGAAAGTCCTTCAAGCGCTTTCAGGCCTAACTACTGACTTTATCCAAGAGCTGTCTTCACATTAAAATTCCTTCCACCAGCTAAGGCTTTAATCCTAATGTTTCCATTTACCCCAAAATAAGTTAGTTCCTTCTGCCTCATGAACTGGAGCAAACACTAGAGTCGTACACACACCCATTTTCATGAATGACTCTTTATTTAAACTTTCCCAGGATCCCAAACCCCATTTAAAAATTAAAATTGCAGGGTACTCCAATAAAAGCACATAAGCCCCTCAAGACTAGTATCACAATTCACAATACAGCTCTTACTGTGAGAAAGTTTATTTTACCTTTTATTACAAAGGCACAGAAGTCATCTGAGACCTCAGATATTAACCCCACTGCGTATTAATGTCACACTAATGGGCAACTTAATACAATTATTAAAGCGGACAGTACAGTTTTCCAACAATCCACACGTAGTTACAGATTCTCCCTAAAAAAATGCCTAAAAGAAGCACTAGGCCTTAAGACCCATATAGGCATAACAAAAGGGACCTGAAATTTTCTGCCAGGGCAGTTATATGTCTTGGCAGAATAAGACTTTAACAATGAAAGTCTATTACCAGCAACAGGCATACTGGACCCATCTTTGCCAAAGAAATGGGGAAATTCTAACAAGCTAAAAAAATACCTTCCATACGCTCCACGTGAAAGGAGTCCGGGGGTCATTCAAAGACCTAACCTTCCGTCACTTCCCAGTCTTTACAGACGTGTGCCTCACCAGTCAGAAGTAGGCCTGGGTTTCGTCTCAGCGGCGACGCCGAGGTGGAGGCCCCTGCAGCCAGCGCACCGGGGCGGGCCGGCCACCGGGTCACTGCCTGTGGCAGCATCCGGCCGACAGGCTACTCTGCCCCTTGCTCGGCACCCGCCTTGTCCTCCGGAGCCCCAGGGCTGGCTGCACTCTCGCTTGTCGGAACAGCCCCCTCTTTCTTCTTTTCTGCCAACACTTCCAGCCCCATCATCCTGAGATAGTGAAGCCGTTCGTTCTTTGGCACAAAAGTTCGAATCGAGGCCTTTCCCCGCCATCCACACAACACGATGGGGCACTGGAGTGTGTCCGGTTTCCTGTGAACAGAACGGCTCCGGGTAAGCGTTAAACATCCTCCTAACTGCACCATAGGCAGTACTAACACACAACTGCTCCCCAAAAATACCCCCAAGCCACGGGGAAGGCATTTTAGTCTGTGATTCTATGGAGGCTTCTCTCAAAGGAAAACCAGCTTCCTTCTTCCTGTCCCGAAGGGCATCAACGCCCTCAGGTTGGCCAGTCTTTCCTTATAAAAACTCACAGTGGAATAACCCCAAATCTGCAGATTTCAAACACTTTCAGCGTTAGAATCTCCAAATACTTGCGTCTTCGCCAATGTGAAGAGCTATCTGTATGCCCACCCTACCCACCAACAGGAATCTGTCCTGTCCCTCATGGCTCCTTGCAGCTCCTGCCCACGTCTACAGGTGAGCAAACTGAGGCCCCACAGAGGCTGGGTAACTGGGCCCAGAGTAACAGCGCCAGCCGCGTGGGGTGCCAGGACCGGGAGCCAGGACCACCATTCTTTGCAGACTCAATGCTTCCCAGAATTGGGTCTGGTCACCCACCCCCATAACAGTACAATGCCCAGCACACCAAGCCTGCCTGTGTCCAGCAAGCACTGCCATCCGGGTCCAAACACCCTGGCTGTGCAACCGGCTTCCCAGGCGGCATCAACTCCCCTTTGCTAACTGGGAGGGCGGCTACTGCCTGTATTATGCATGTGTCCCTTATCAAGCACTGTGCGTATCAGCGTGTACCATGCATACTGTTATTTACTTTCTTTCAAACGTGACTCTGGTCTAGTTTTTAGGCTCCTAAAGCCCTCATTTAAGTAAACATGTGTCCCAAGCCTACCTGATGCCAGGCATCAGTGACACAGGCTGTGCATGGAACAAACAAGCGTTTCAATCATATTTCTTAAAAAACAAACAGAAAAAGAGAAGAGAAAGGCCTGAACCAGGAAGAGAGAAACCACTAAGAAAAGGAGATGGAAACACATCTCCTTTTCTTAGTGATTTGGTAAAAAACGATGACAGGAAAATACCAGAAAATTCCCATACTCCCTTTGTCTTCTTCTTTAAAAAATCTAATTCCTGAAGCTGTCTTTTCACCTGTGTACTTCAACTGGTAGAAACCAGTGTATGTGGAAAAGCGGACCCACATCTTAAAACAGCCTACAGTTTTCTACGTGGGCCACACAAGCACTGTTACCTTAAAACCCACCTGCCGTCTTACTCCTGGTCTGCCCCCTCCGCCCCAAGGCTGCTCCCTGCAGACGATGCTGGATGCTGGGACCTGGCCTCCTGTGCAGACTCCACCCAGGCTGCTGTCCAGCTGGGTCCTGCCTTCCAGTGAAGCTGCCCAAACCCCTCTCCAGCCCAGACCCTGTTCTATCCCCTCCTTTGGAAATGGTGCTTGATTTGACAGAGGCAGCTGTTAAATGTATCTGGGGCATGTATCTGGGGATGCAAACGCCGACTCTGCCACCCCCTTGCTGAGGACCCCTGGGCCTGACACCCAAGTCCTCTGTCTTGTTTCTGGCAAGTGCTGACCACGTGGGACCTGCTCCCCCTGTGAGGGGTGTCGCAGAACAGTGGTTCCATGCTCCCAAGGTGGCTGTCAGTCTAGCTACGGGGGCCGGCCCCCCATGCCCCGGCCCAGAGCAACACTGCCTGATACCTAACGGGTGATCCACAAACACCAGCCGAACCAACAGCAGAGGTGGAAGAACTCAACCTCTCTTGACTGTCCTATCTGTACACTTCCTCTGTTTAAGATAAAAATCAGAATTAGATTTCTGGGGCACAGAGAATAGGACTCTGCATTTTATCTTCTAAATAAAAATACACATGGCTTGAGAGGAATGTTTTATCAAGAGTATCTTCATGATATACGAAAATATTCCATTTCTAAAATTTGCACAGTACTATTTGAGGGGAACGGCATAAAAGGCTTCTAAGACCACCCACCATCCTCCCACCTCCAAGAACACGGAGGCTCCGATGGCAGGAGCGTCTCACTTACGTGGGGTCCGGTTCGTACTTCAGGACGACGCTGCCCTTGGCTGGAAGAGAAACAGACACACACTGGTCGAGCTCTTCCAGCAGGGACACCTCTGCGGTGCACGTTTATGTGCCCAGAGAACAGTAATCTAGACTCTTGGTCTCAGGGGTCTTGAGGCAGAAAAGAGGCCTTTCCGTCTAAATTCACAATGCCATCCGCAAGCCAGGCACCAAGTGAGGTCACGGGGACAGTGTAGGAGAGGCTCACGTCAGACCACTGAGAGACTGAAAACACTCAGCAAGCCTCTCTCAGGAGCAGGGAGGTGGGGGTTAACTACTGCTTAATTCTCAGAACTCAAGACTAAGTAAATAACTGCTCCAACTCCCAGAAAGAGCATGGGACAACACATTAAAAACTGTCAAAAATTATGCTGCGGTCGTCCAAATGTAGGATTAAAAGAGAAAGAGAACACACGTCCCCTCATCCTTTAAAGCAAGCCCTCCTTCGAAAGCAGCCCTGCCTGGGGAGACGAGGACACCTCGGCCCGGCGAGCTCCTACTGCTCAGGCTTCAGGCCGGAACGTAAGGCATGAGACCACGTAACTGCAATGACTGATTTGTGCCCTTTTCATCCAATCGAGCCGGAAATAAGGAATGAGTTATAAAAAGGCAAGCAAGAATGAAAAGAGAAACAGAACTAGAGTCCCAGGTGGAATTATTTGTATTCGTAGGAGGAAACGTCACTCAGTGATTCGAGGTGGAAGTTTATGAAACAGAAAAGCGAGGATGTGACCGCTACCCACAGAGCAGCAGGATCCTTGGGCAAGGATGCACATTCTACCGCAGGGAGCTGGTCAAGGTGCCAAACCAAGCCGACAGCCTGTGCTCGTCTCTCCTGGGCCTCGAGACGCAGACACACCCAAGTGCTAGGACCTGCCCTCTGCTTCCACGCGGGGCCCGGTCCTGGCTGCCTGAGTGACAGCGGGCGGCTTGGGGCTCTGGCAGGTGGGCCGGCCGGGCCCCGACACCTGCACAGGTGACCGTGGAAGGCTGGCTCGGGGAAGGAGAGCAACCCCAGCAATGCCCTTGACCCTCAATGAAAGGGATTATCAGGTGTGTCTCCAGAAATCCCTCCCAAAATCGACACAGGCACTAAGAACAAAGTCACAACGTACATAAAGTGAAAAAGCTCCATCAAGCAGGAACACCTACATCTTCACTATGTGTACGAGGACAAGTGACGTCTCTATGCCAGTCAAACTGCTTACCCATGTCCTTGACTTGGCCGTATGCCTCACTGCTGAGTTTTCTAAAAAATGGATTTTCCTGGGTTAACAGAATTTTAACATCTTCCATCGAGACGGTGATAATTCTTGAATTAATAAATGGATACAACGTATATATTCCCTGTGGGAATAAAGAGAGGTGGCCATTACGAATGGTAGCAATCACCGCCCATGCACGTGAGGTGAGCCACCTGCCCAAGTCCGCGGGGTTTGGCGGGCCCTCCCCTCACAGCAGCCCCTCCCCTCACGGCAGCCCCACCCCTCACCGCAGCCCCAGGCAGGCGGGACGCTGGTGACACACGGGACACACGCCAGCAAGCACAGCTCCACCCTGGCGCCCCGGGAAAGCTCAGTGTCTTCGAGAGCCCCCCTGGCAGCAGCCGGCCCGGTGCTCAATGGTCCTAACCCGCCGGGCCGGCTCAGAATCACCCATCCACGCCTTCATGGCTCGTGCCTCCCCACCGGCTGCGCTTACCTCCTGCGCCAACCGGAAAGCACAGTCGAACTCTTCACCGCTGTTATTTCGACACCAGACTTTAACCCCAGTGTTAATAACCTGGAATGGAAAATATCAGATGAAACGCACGTAAATGAAAGTCAGGATAATCGACTAAAATACTCCTTTCTAGCACAAGGAGACAGAGCTCTAAGTAGCTGCTGAAAAGAAGGAAAAAAGAAGTGGAAAATACTTCAAGAGTCATCTGACTAAAATAGACGTTCTCTTGCCCCGACCGATACTCTCACACGGCTTTGGTTTCTGTGGCTTATACGGACTGATAATTACAATAGACATTAAAACCAGGAAACTCTGAGAACACACGAATAGGTCAGCACACATTCCACGAGCCATCGGGAGCAAGGACGCCGTCAGCCTGGAAGCCCCAGCGGACACCCAAGAGAGGACAGGAAAGACAGTACCTAATGGCCTAGCACTGTCCTGAGAACACTCTGAACTCGGGGGCCTCCAGACCACACAGAGATGAGCCACGTTAAACAAGCAGGCAAGAGGGAAATGAGCTGGGAAAACTGTAAAGCAAATGAAGAGGGCCCAGAAGTGGAAAAAATCTAAGGAAAATGGAAAAAAACAAAGCCAAGCGCCCACAGGAGCAGCAGGCAGACGTCAGTCCCCCGTGACGCAGACGGTGTGAGCCCAGCGGGGCGGACAGGACGCGGCTGGGCAGCCTGTGCCTGGCAGCGGCTGAGGCCCCCGGGCAGCCCGGCTCCCCTCTGCCCACGACGGACAGACTGGCAGGGCCGCATCAGGGCCAGCCCCTCCCAACCGAGTCCGAGCAGAGACGAAAGCACCACCCGCTGAGCGCACGCGGGCCCCGGGGCTGTGTGAGCGGTACCTTCACTCTCTCACTGTTGTTCAGCAGCACGTTTCTCAGCTCCTTGGACACCATGTAGAGCTGCCTTCTCTTTCCCTCCACGGTTCGAGTTAACAAATTCATCTTTGGGAAGGAAGGGCCCAAAGCATAAAATTTCCTGTGAAAAAGACAGGGCTGCTTACAAGAGTTCCGTTCAGAATGTGACGAATGCCTCTTGGCGGCCTGCTCTCCCCGACAGATCCCATTTCTCAAAGCTGCTGTGGTTAAGGGTGCTGGCACTCTGCCGTGGACGCCCACCTTCACCTGCTTCACCTGGGCCTCCAGGAGCTTCGCCTGAACGCAGCTAGATCTGGGACCTGCATTAACAGGTGCAACTTCTCCCCTCAACTGCTGCTCCAACACCACACCTAAGAGCACCCACCTGCTCCATGGGCATTTTAGGAGGGATTTTTACAAACACAGGCAAAGGACCAGTTATCTACAAGACGATGAATGTAAGTGACCACTCTGGTTTAAAGATACTAAGTTCAACAAACAAGGAAGAGATGAACCCAAGACTGTTATCCTGAGCACCTTGTTCTACCTGGAAATCCCACCCAGACTCACTACTCTTCATTTCCTAACGGGGAACAAGGCGGGGAGCCCTGGCCGCAGTCCAGAGTTTTCCATCTCTCTATCATCTATACCTTTGGGTGGCTTAGGTTCTCTGATTACTGCTCACCTTAAATTGAAGGGTTCAGTAAACACCCTCTAAACTTTCATCCAGCTCTGACATGCGTTGTTAAAAAGGGGCTAAGTGAAAAACTACAGTTAAATGTGACCACATGTGCATTTCATCCTACGGTAAATTTAAAAGAAGAATTTAAAACGTTGAATTCATCCTTACTGGATAGGTGGAAATAATGGGTCGTCTTCAGGAATAAATACAAACGGATCTTCTTTAAATCCAAATAACTTCATTTTCTTAGATGGAGGAGGACTGAGAAGGGAATGGAAACGAGGTAATCTGTCATCCGAGGAATACCGCTAAATCCCAACAGCACATCCCTCCTCCCGCCCAGCCCTCATCCCAGCTCCACGCCACCCGGGCTCTGGAGGGAAGCAGGTCTCTTCCCTCCGGGGGGTCATCAGCACTGAACCGTGTCCTATATAGCAAGGACCTTCTCACCCCTGCAAAACCACCCCCGAGAGAGATCTGGGTTCCTGTTTAATCTACAAGGGCTGGGGAGACACAAGAACGTGAGGATCAAGACACAACCGTTGGGCTTCCCTGGTGCGCAGTGGTTAAGAATCCGCCTGCCAATGCAGGGGACACGGGTTTGAGCCCTGGTCTGGGAAGATACCACATGCCACGGAGCAACTAAGCCCGTGTGCCACAACTACTGAGCCTGCACTCTAGAGCCAGCGAGCCACAACTACTGAGCCCGTGTGCTGCAACTACTGAAGTCCGCACGCCTAGAGCCTGTGCTCCGCAACAAGAGAAGCCACCACAATGAGAAGCCCGCGCACTGCAACAAAGAGTAGCCCCCGCTCACCGCAACTAGAGAAAGCCCGCGTGCAGCAGCAAAGACCCAACGCAGCCAAAAAGAAAATAAATAAAATAAAGACACAACCGTTTCTTACCCACACACACCATCTTTCTTATTTTCATTATTCTCTAAATTCTCAGCTCTTTCAGTTGCTTCTGTGTCACTAATACCAGCGGCCGGTTTACTCTCCAGCTCCAAGGGGTGGGAAATGCTCCTTCCCATGGGATCTGCGGGGCCCGGCTGCACAGGCCCCCGCGGCTCTGCAGACTCACCCTGCAGCTGGAACAGGGGGTAAGCTTGTTTAAACTCAGACAACAACCTCCTCTGCCCTGATACAGGAAAAGAAGGAACTCAAAACGTCGCAAAATCCATCCAAATGAATACAGCATTTCATGTACAAAAGAGAGACAACAGAATTTTTTTAAAACAAGTGTCTTAAATCTATCTGCTATTATAAGCAGAATTCATGGGCACTGATTCTAGTATTAACTTCCTGTTTCCTAGCAAAGGCCAACAACGCCAGCTTGTCTTCACTCAGAAATGCTGCCATGCATCTGCTCTGCGTGATGAGTCGCATGCTGCCCCAAACATACTATCCGGGGCCGAGAAGACAAGGACATACATAAAGGACAGTGGACACTCTCCCAGGACCCCTGGATGAACCACTGTGGAAGTTAGAAGAAAGACAGTAGAAAGATGAAGTGCACCTCTAGGGACTGAGAAACTACCTGTAGAAAAACGAACTTCTGATCCGGGATAACAGTATAATTTTGGCTTTAAGAATGTGCAAAATGTTTCACTTACATTAATTTTTTATGTATATTTTATATACGATCTTATATAAAAAAAACTATTACATAACACATAGCACAGCGACTACAGGTAATAACACTGTTGCATATTTCAAACTTCCTAAGAGAGCAGATCTCAAAAGTTCTCACCATGAGGAAATACATTCTGTAACTATGTATATACACACAGAATCATTATGTCATCCACCTGAACTAATATAATGTTTTATGTCAATTATACCTCAACTTAATAAAATTCTTTAAAGCTACACGTCCTTTCTAACAGGTCACAAGATTGGTAAAAGTGATAATTCTCAATCACTATGAAGTGAGTTTACAAATTAGGACACTTGAACACAGAAAAGTTCAACATGTCCCTCAGTTCACAAAGCTATTAAGTGGACAAGTTGGTAAGTTTCTAAAGCTATTAACACTAGGCAACACTGCCTCCCAGAAAATGTACTCTGTTTAAAAAAAAAAAAAGGCAAAAAAGAACAAACCCTTTGCCAAGGCTAGCAATGGTACGCATCCTTTCTATGCCCACCTGTGCCTGCTGTTCGGAGCCCGTCTCCCACGGCCCTCTGTGCAGGAGGCTTTTTCTGTTCCATTGCAATGACCCAGATCTAATCCTGCCCCCTCACAAGGATACCAACAGCACTTTGTCAGCATGGCTCTCCCTGGCTCCAATTCTGACTGTTTCTACAAGCTCCATCACTTCAACTAGACAACGGCATCCTGAAGACTGAGAATCTGAGTTATCAATGTGGCCCCAGCAGTCACGCTGGGCGAGCTCACAGGGCAGGCCGCCAAAACAGGTTTTCAAAGCTAAATCAATGAGGAACTGACGTACTCACAGGAGACAGAAGTAGTAGTAAGATTTAAATGAGCAAATGATATCAAGTTGTTCTAAAAGGTAAGATGCCCCATCAGAGGTGGCACACTGAAGAAAAAGCTCAAAACCACTGATGTGACAAAAATGTCAGCACAGCCCCAAGTGCAAGTGAATGTGAAGTACACGTGTGCGACAGGCTCTGACCAGTGCCCTTGTACTGCAGCACCAGTCGTGCACTTTGGCCATGTCAAATGTGACCCGTGCTACGTAAGACGCTTCTCAGAGTGAAAGTTCACACTGCTTTTAAATCTTGGAACGCAAGCATGAAAAATATTTCACTAATAACTTACTTTAATTGCATGAAAATCACATTTTATTATACTGCAATAAATAAAATGTCATTAATCTCACTTTTTCGTTTACTTTTTATAATGTGGCTGCAAGAAAATTTAAGTTACCACGTGGCTGGTGTTCATGTGTCAGGGAGTGCTGCTCCGAGCCCCGTGGCCCCATTCCTGACCGGGAGTGAGGGGCTGTGACAGCCAGGGGCTCCGCCTCTGGGAAAACCTCTCCAACCTCACAAGCGCCATGGCGACGGCCCACAAATGCCTCCTCGCTTCAGTGTGAGGCTGTGCCCCAAGCATTCGTCTGGATTAGCCATACACCAGAGAACAGTTTCCTCTCTGTTTCTCCAAAGGCCAAGCATTATTTGTCCTCGTTTTCCAGCATGGACTGTGACTCCAGGCCATGTTCCACGGCAACGGATGGACACACTAACAAAGTTCCCCACGTTGATACACTGATAAAGGGGAGGAGAGCGCATCACACGGCAACTTTGTGCCAAGACTCAAGGCTGCCCTCTCCGAACCCCTCGGCTTCAGGGCCTCCCTTACATAACCCAGGGGGCGGCTGAGGTTCGTTCGACAGGTCAGGCCCTATCTATGTCCACTTCAGCCAGGCCTGGACAGCTTGCCATTACTTCTTATGGCCAAGGCAGACTGGCTGGCCTGAGGTTGGCAGAGTTGTTCCGGCTGAAAACTACCCACAGGAAGGCAGACACAGACACCGGCCTGCAGGGGTTCCTTCTGATCCTAAACCACAGAGCAGCCATCTTTATGACTTTCCAATTTTTATTAAAGAACTGGATTTAAGATATAGAAGAAATGCATTTCCCAACTCTGCCTTTTCCATCTCCCTTAAAAGACACGGCTGCTTTCTGGAAAACTCAAAATTTAAATGTAAGAATACCACCATCACCACCTCACACACAAAAACGCTCCACTGACCTCGGCCAGCTTCTGCCTCAACTGCACAAAAAGACCACACGGTATGCTACATTGTTTCGGAAGATGTTTACCTTTGGGGGACGTTTATTCCATGGCATTGAAGACTTTTTCACTAATACTGCTACGAAGAACCCTCCAGTGTTTTGATGATGTGGTAATATCCTAAGACTGAAAAAAAAAAAAAAAACCCACACAATTTACTCTTTTTAACTGATCCTAAGTACATTCTTTTGCTGTAAATATTCACCCAACCCTCACTGACAGAATCATCAATGTGTAATGTGTAAAAAGTTAACGTTGTGGCCAAAGTATTACCTAATTAAGTTCAAGCCATTTATTTTTGTTATTTACAAATGCTCAACGCCTGCAGCTCAGGCCCTGAGAACCTTACTTGCTGAAAAGTTCACATATGAGGGGTCGGCCATGGGCGCAGCCCAGACCACGCAGGACACGCCAGAGGTCCCACCTCCCCACAAGCTCACCACCGCTCTAGGTGCATCGCCTGTGACTTCTCGGGGTCCTTTGGGGGGAACATGGTAGGCCGAATTTGGGTGTGTCTGCTGTGCGGAACATCAGCCCACGCTGCAAACCACTGCCCATCCTTCGTCATCACCTGCAGAACGAGAGGGCGGGATTCTAGATTACCAGCCGCACCTAATAATAGGAAAAGTCAGAGTGAGTGGGCAATTCTCATTTCTCTCCCAAGCGAGGACTGTTTGCAAAGATAAAAATGAGACAACCTTTTATTCCATGGAACAGGACAATCATTCTGTAAAGCAGCATTTTCACTTTCCATGTGGGTTTTTTTTTCTTTTTTAAAACAAGCCTCAGATTGTTCCTCGTTTAAAACTGAAAACCGAATTGCTTCATATTGGAAACAAGGCCTGAATTCCAGCCAGTTCAAAGAAAAAAAGCAAAACTATACTTATGGGGATGAGAATAAACAAAGCTGCCTTCTAACTGCAGAACAAAGACAGGAGATCTTTTCCAGTGCCAGAGAGAAATATTTGTGTAATCATACCATCTGTCATTAAACATAATTTTGAAATTGGTTCTAAGCTGCATAACCAAATGTACTATTTATCCAAGTTACCCAATTGTGGGTGCTTTAAAACATCCACAAGTCTAACAGGTCTATCAAGTTGATCTGCCCTCCTGAGTCAGAGTCCTTGCAGAAAGACTACCTTCCACTGTGTGAGTCCAGGCATCCACTTTAGTCCTGGCAACTCAGAGGACACATCAGCAAGTTCCAAGGCACCTATGTATCAAACAAAAAACAAAACAAAAACTCACATTATGCCCAATGAAAGAAACTAATTATAAAAGATCACATATTGTATGATCCCATTTACAGGGAATGTCCAGGGAGGGCAGATCCACACAGGCAGAGAGCAGATTAGTGGTTCCTGCGGCGGGTGGGGGTGGGAACAGGGAGTGACTGCAAATGAGCTCTTCTCGAAAATGCAGTGAAGTCACTACAGAGCACTGAACTGCACGCTCAGAACAAGTGAATGTTACGTGCGTAAATGACAGCACAGCAAAGCTGCTGCAGTAGGGAGCTGCAGAATCCACACCACGTCCGAGACAAAGTCCACAGCAACAAGAGAAGCCACCGCAGTGATAAGCCCGCACACCACAACGAAGAGTAGCCCCCGCTCGCCACAACTAGAGAAAGCCCGCGCGCAGCAACAAAGACCCAACGCAGCCAAAAATAAATAAATACATTTATAAAAAGAAAAAAAGAACACTGTGTCTACAGAAGCACTACTACCAGAAGCTGTACGTTAGGGCCATTACAGGAAACCTCTCAAATGAACTACCGTCCACAGACCACAGACAGAGCAGACGGTCTCAGGAAGAGGAAAATCCAACAGAAGCCCCATGGAAGCTATGAAAAATGCAGGCAATCATGAAAACAGAGCGAAAGAATCCCCGAGGTGGAGGTCCAACAGTAAGAAACCTTTGACAAAAGCATCATACTGACCTCCACTAGTACATCCAAATATTCTGGCTTTTAAAAGCAAACACTAAATAATAGGGCAAGTGTACGAAAACTGGTTTTCTCAATCAAACACTGCCCTGGGCTCAGCAGTGACTTTCTGTCAGCATTTGGGTCAGAAGCTGCCAACGCTGGCCCAGTGCGTGTAGACTGAATGCGTATCGGCCACCTTCCCTCAGCTGAGTCAGAGGACTTCCAGGTGGGGACCACAGCCTCTCCAGTCGAAATCCCCAGCAACTGCAGAGTACAAGGCCCGGCCAAGGCCTACTGTCTGATGAAGCCACGTCCACACATGACGCCTCTACATGACGTCTACACATGACGGAGGATGGAGATGAGACATATACAGTGTGGTCTGGAGCAACCACGTGCAGAGATGGCTGTGAGAGCAAAACCGAGACTGCAAACCCACCTGCCTGGTTAGAAAGTAATTACATAATAGGACACTAAGAGTTAAATTTACTATCAAATTACATCACCCACAGCTCTCCTCTTCACATGCCTTTCAAAATAAAGTACCATCAAAAATGTAGAGCTCATAACCATGCAAGAAACACTTTTCAGAAATCACATCTTTATGTAAGTATAGCAAAACAAAATAAACACAACATAGTAAATTCAGGTCGAAAAGACCCCAAAGGTGCAAACAATCAGAGGGCTGACCACATAGCACAGAGATCACTCGGCCACTAAGAATGTAACGGAAGCCTAGACGGTCTTAGATACTCAGGAAATGCACACCTGTTTCAACATCTGCATTTCAACTTGCTTCATACATAAGTAGAAAACTCGGTAGCATTCTATTCTGGAAATGTAGTTAGTTTGAAATCTCCAATTATTTCTGTTAAGGAGAAACTGACGGAAAGGTTAACATTTCAGCAAAAACATGATGAAATGTTCTTACAACCTACGCTGGTCCCTCAGTATAAAACAGTGTGATAAGACCTCACACACATTAGGATGGTTACTATCAAAAAACAAAACAAAAAAACAACCACAACAAAAAAAATCAGAAAATAACAAGTGCTGGCGAGGCTGTGGAGAAATTGGAACCCTTGTGCGCTGTTGGTGGGAATGTAAAACGGTGCAGCTGCTGTGGAGAACAGTATGGTGGGTCCTTAAAAATAAACACAGAATTACCATCTGGTGCAGCAATTCCACTTGTGTGTACGCACATAAGAACTGAAGGCAGGGTCTAAAAGAGTTATTGGTACAGCCATGTTCAAAGCAGCATTTATTCACAACAGCTAAAATGCAGAAGCAAAACCAAGTGTCCATCAACAGATTAATGGATAAACAAAATATGGTCTAAACATACAATGGAATATTTTCAGCCTTAAAAAGGAAGGAAATTCTGATATATTATGTAACATGGGTAAACTTTGAGGACATTATCCGAAAAGAGGTAAGCCAGTCAGTCACAAAACAATACTGTAATGATTTCAGTCAAAGGAGATATCTACAGTGGTCAAAGTCACAGAGACAGAAAAATAATGGGGGGTGGGCGGGCAGAGGGGATACTGGAGAGTTGTTTAATGGGTCCAGAATTTCAGTTTAGCAAGGTGAAGAGCTCTGGAAATTGGCTACACAATAATGTGAATGTAGTTAACACTATCAAACTATATATTTTTAAATAGTTAAGATGGTACATTTTTAAGTTATGTAAGTTTTACCACAATTTTTTAAAAAATGCAACAGTGTGGTAAGGATCTGACATAACCTTTCAAACTTAGAGAAACAAAATGGGCAAACTGCATAATCCACGAAACACAACAAACCCATTATATAAGCATGTTTTTAATCAGGGATACCTCATTTTAGGGTTTAAAGGCTAATCACACAAGCAAATGTAGAAAAAGCCTACAGAAAAACACACTATAGCAATAAAGGTTTTGAAAAGTACATACTCTTATTGAAAGATCATCACGCACTTACCTTCACTCTTTTCTAGTAAAGATGCTATGACTGCTTCATCTTCAATGGGGTTTAGTGAACACGTGGAATACACCATCCTGCCGCCTTCCACTAGCTGCTCAGCGCCCCGAGTTGCAATCCGCAGCTGTAAACTAAGGGCCGGAGACTAGGTTACCCTATGTGCCGAGCACATCCGCATGGCACATACGTCAGAGGCACTGACTATAGCACATATTCATTACAAATTTTATGACAGACATAATAAAACATAAAATACTCTATGTAAGATGAGCAACTCCTATATAAAGAAAAAAATAACAACAAAAATTTTAAGATTTTTAAGCGAAGTTAGATTAACCCTATATAAGATGTTCCCTGTTTATCTAAAAAGCACCTATTTATAGATGTTGTTGCTATATGTTGTTACTACAATGTTGTTACTGTTGTTAACCTTTCCCAACATGCCAACAAGCAAAGCATAAAGCTGATTAACAAATGAATTTAATATACTACTAGCTAAATTTCACTATTAAAAAGTCTCCATACTTATACAAATATTTGCTTTTTCTTTCCATGAGCAGTTTGTATCTCTTAGTACATTATAATCCCAATTGCCTGTTTCACAAAAACAGTAGTAAGTTTTTAATAGAGAAACAAAATTTCCTGAAGTTATTTATGGTAAATATTCATTAGTACCCTCCAGATCACCCATAGTTCTATATTTGTATAATTTTAATGTTAAGTGAAAAAAAGTAAGCAAAGCTCTGTAGACAGTAAAATCAAAACAGCTATTTTAAAAATCCCTCTGCACAGAAAAACACTATAATATACCAGGCAAGACAGAAATTATCTTTGAGTTATAAGAGTTTCTCTTTCCTTTCACTTCTAAGAACTTTCCAAATTTTCTTTAAAGACAACCAAAACATATATCTGAGAGGTCAAAATGTTAAGCAAAATAATTCAACACAAAAGAACTGAAAACAGAGAGGAGAAATATTAGTAAGAAATGGTCATTTCATGGAAAACACGTCTGAAATGTTACAGGAAACTTTTATAAAAGGCATTCTCAATAAATGTATACCTGAAATGTATACAATCTTCAGTTTCCTAGTCTCGAGAGGTTTCAAAAACAACTACTTCTGACAAATAAGCAAACCCGCGTGAAGGTGGCCATTAGCACTCTGAGGATTACAGTCAGTCAGCTGAAGCTCTGGGTGCCCAGGTAATTCAACCATAAACCTTCACTAATCTCTTAGTCACACAGGGCTACCAATTACACGGTTTATTTACCCATGCAGCTGCAAGCTGTTTAAGGTGCTCCACTTTTTCCAGACGTCAATGTTTTTCCTCATAGTGCCATCTCCACTGCAAAGAAAGATACTTAAGAACTTAAAACTCTGTACCGGTTAGATGATCACAGCTCAACAAATATGTCATATTCGAGTTAAATTACAAAACAGGTATCATTATTATTATTATAAACACCAATTAGAAAACAATCTAAATTCTCACAAGCTACAATAAACTTTCTATTTTTGTTTTGGGGACACTCTAGTAGAGTAAACTAATTGCACTTCCATTTCAATGCAATAAGGAAACAAAGATTTGAAAAGAACACCTCTCTCAACAAAGAGATAGTAATTTGTTTCCATTTGAGAAAAAATACTATAGCAAAACTAATCTTCAGGGCTTCCCTGGTGGTGCAGTGGTTGAGAGTCCCCCTGCCGATGCAGGGGACACGGGTTCGTGCCCCGGTCTGGGAAGATCCCACATGCCGCGGAGCGGCTGGGCCCGTGAGCCATGGCCGTTGAGCCTGCGCGTCCGGAGCCTGTGCTCCGCAACGGGAGAGGCCACAACAGTGAGAGCCCCGCGTACCGCAAAACAAAACCAAACAAAACAAAAAACTAATTTCAGACCTAGGACACAGAACCTTTTGATCCTGCTACTTAGAAAAGAAACTTGGCTAATCAACAGTAACATTTTAATCAGAATCACAAGAATAATGATAAACTTATACTCATAAAGGATTTCCACAGCAAATTCAATTAAGCCAATTTAATTTCTTTACCAAGATTTTTCTATATATCACACTTAAACATTTTTTAATTTCTGCTTTTACTTAATGGAAATCATTTACATGTAAATTCCATAATACAGAGTTGACCAATCAATCTTTCTGTCCATGTCGAATTTCATCTACTCAGAATTTGAGTAATTCCTGTGTCTGCTGGCTTTCTCTGTAAAATTTAATTTTCCTTGATGGTCTAGTCACATGTCCTTGAGGTGAAGGGTCTGCAGGATGGAAACGTCCTATACGATATAACTGCTTTCAAATGACATCCCTTGCGTGTATGGTGGTGGCTTAAATTCTAATTCCCTCAGCTTCCAACTCAGAGCTCATGAGGTCACGTCTTTCTCACAGTATGATATTTGTGATCGCAAGAACACAGGGGTGGGAAAAATCAGTTTTTCTGATCCAAAGGAAAACTAAAAAGCTGCAATCTAGAAAGAAAGGAACGTAGCTCATGACCTATTTCAATTTTGTGAAGGAGAATTCTTTCGGTATTTGACAGGCAGCCACACTCAGTGCTAATGAGTTCTGCCACCAGCAGTAATCTGCCCCTTGTTTAAATAAGACAGGATTTAATTCCGATGTGTCATATTTAAACACTGTGTTTAGTGCTAACAAAGTTCTGTGGCAGCGTCTGTACTAAACTTTGTTGAGACAAAGTTTGTACTTTGTCTCAACAAAGTCATGTGTTCAGAAGGTATTAAACATGTGTGACACCAGTGCCTATGTCACTGCCTCCAGGAAATTAACAGACGTTTTAAGTTTGATTCTCTTCTTTTTGGAAAAACTCAGTTATTCAGCTATGCCATGAAATTCTTTTTTTTTTTTTGCGGTACACGGGCTTCTCACTGCTGTGGCCTCTCCCGTTGCGGAGCACAGGCTCTGGACGCGCAGGCTCAGCGGCCATGGCTCACGGGCCCAGCCGCTCTGCGGCATGTGGGATCTTCCCGGACCGGGGCACGAACCCATGTCCCCTGCATCGGCAGGCGGACTCTCAACCACTGCACCACCAGGGAAGTCCTGCCATGAAATTCTTTTACAGGTAAACTCTAAAAATCTTTAATTTATTTGTAAAACTTGAAGAAAGGCATGTGTACAAATACACATGAGTTTCCCAAAGGTTGGAACCCCTGAGTTTCACTGTGCTACATAAGATTCACCACAGAAGCCTAATGTGATCACGTATTATCCTATGACAAGTATCCTACATACTCACCGAAGTAAGCACAAGCAAATCGCTCCCGGCACTAACATCCTGAAATGCCTGTTAACGAGGCTTTATGATGACACTGCTTGCCTCTCAGGTATCTTCTTCGTGTCCCTTTTCAAGACGATCAAAACCACCCCCTTTCTGATCTCTTCGTTCTGTTTATCACTAAAATTGAGTTTCTGGCTTCTGATTTACGCTCACAGTGTCTCTCTCTTCAAACCAGTTGCCACGAGATGGACACCTGCAATTGCAGGCGCACCGTGCGCAGATTCACTTCAGACTATACCTGATTTGATTTTGAGTGGACTCTGGGCTTTCCGGCCTCTTAATCGTACCTGCAAGGGACGTCACATAAGATGCGGTCATAGAAGAGGATCTCCTTCTTCCCGTTCACATCCATCTGGAGCCGAGGGATGCAAGAGGCATCGTGGTTGACCACCATGATGCAGGGACTGCTCAGCCGCTTGGCCTGATGCACAAGCAGGTAACAGCGCTTGTTGTCCACGTCATTCGCGATGACAAACCCCTCTGGGAACGTAAAGCTGTGCGTCAGGTGAAAGGTGGCGTAAGTGGAGCAACTTCCTGAAATGTGTAACCTCTAGGTTGGCAGGTGAGATGGACAACTGAGCAAACTGAAGACCGAGTTTCAGATTTGCTAGAACTAGGGAAGTGGTCCAGAAAAAGGAACCAGGTGGCTCGGCATGGATTTCACAGTCAATTAAAATGTCAAAACTTCAAAATTCATCTGTTCAACAATTATTCACTTTGTACCAATTACTGTGCCAAAAGTAACATTTCCATTATTAACGATTAACTAAAAAGGAGGGTGAGGGGAGAAAGATGTAGAAAACAACGAAATCCCCCAACAAGTGTTTAAAATAGTGCACATGTGCTGGGCCTCCATTCTGGACCCTGCGAATCCGCTTCCTGGGGAGGGGCCGAGGCTCCTCAGGGTCAAGTCAACCCGCTCCCTGGGAGGCTCTGACCTTTGCAATCTTACATAATGTCCTCCAAGTTCAAGACAGATGTCCCATTTCGTATGTGATGTCTGGTAATGTCACAGAACTCACCTATTAAATGGCGGTGGGATTTGAACCTGGGGAGTCTGATAGCAGCTCTGGACAACTACATTCTCCTGCCTCTCACATAGGTAGTAAAGAGTCAAAAGGAAACAAAAACCCTAATGTGAGACTGTTACTACTGAAAACTCAAAGGGCGATCTACCTACTATGGCTTTAAAAAGAAACACCACTTGCTTTTATAGAAAATACATGTAGGGGGCTTCCCTGGTGGCGCAGTGGTTGAGAGTCCACCTGCTGATGCAGGGGACGCGGGTTCGTGCCCCGATCCAGGAGGATCCCACGTGCCGCGGAGCGGCTGGGCCCATGAGCCATGGCCGCTGAGCCTGCGCGTCCGGAGCCTGTGCTCCACAACGGGAGAGGCCACAGCAGTGAGAGGCCCGCGTGCCGCAAAAAAAAAAAAAAAGAAAAGAAAAAGAAAATACACGTAATTCTAAAGTAAAGGCCCTCCCCACAATGCACGTGTGGGTCTGAGGACAAGTGACAGGTGTGCACAGCGTCCAGCTCTACTTTCAGAGACACAAAACCCATCGGCCTGATGCCTCCTGTGTTATGCTCTTTTCCTTGTCTACAACCCACCAAAGTAGCACCCCTACCCTTCAAAAACCAGCCCAGTGCATACCTGGGAAAGGCACGCTCATGTCGGCATGCAGCATTTCGATTAGCTGTGTGGTCTTTGATCCAGGTGCTGCGCACATATCTAAAATCTACTGAAAAGCAAGAAAATGTCTGATGTTCTTCTTTTAATAAATCAATCATCCTACATTTAATTTAGAACGACTTAAAACTAGTTTCTCATTTCTATTTCACAACCCAAATACATTTATTTATAGAATGAATCTATAGCATATTATACTGAACTTCCAGGGGCCTAATATTATATGATGTCCCCAAACCACAGAAGGATAAAGATACTTACTCCACAGGGGATAGGAACAAAATGGCACTAGACACCAGTGAAAGCAATACATTTAGGGATGATAAGTAAAGATGCTAAGTGCGAGAAGCAGTATAACAAAATGCTAAAAGGCAGAGCTAGCTGGGTTCAAGTCTCAGCTCAGTCACTGGTGACTAGTTGGTGACTTCAGGCTCCACTTTTCTTTGCCTCCTTCCCCTCATCTGGAAAAAGGGGGACAGTGATAGCATCTACCCTCACAGGGGTATGTGGATAATAAAGTGAATCGATTCACAAAAACAACATAGAACAATCCTCAGCATTCAACAAGTCCTCAATACATGTTCACTAAGATTTTCAACCGATTTAGTCAATCAAGAACACTGAAGATTATCTGAGTAGTAAGTAAAGAAACTGACTTGTAAAAATTGCAAAAAGAACCTAAAATAAATGTCATTCTCCACTTTACCCAAAGTGAAAAGGAAAACAGAAATGATTAACTATATAAAGAAAAAAAGGTCTCAACAGAACAGAGAGACACAAACACTGATAGTAGCCTACCCACCAGAATTTTCTATTCAATGCACGATACCTTATGGTGAGGGTGAGCATTAAGCAACAGTGGTGGAATCATGCTAACGGCTTCTTGACGACTGATGTTTCCCTTAGAAAATAAAATTTTTTAAAAATCAGCAATGGCATTAAGAAAGGCAGAAAAAAATTAATACTGGGCGTTATTTCCAATGCAACAGGAAAATACCATATAATTATACCAGAACACAAAAGTTAGTACTATCACATAGACAGTAAGTAAGACAGATTTTTATACTAGTGGATAAATGGTTGCTACCAAAAGACTAAGTAAGGATGACCATAAATATCAAAACATTAGAATATTAGAAATTCAAGTATAACACGAGCACAGGACAGGACAGAAAGTCCCCGTTAGAAGTTTCATAGCTGAAACTGTAAGTTCTATCTCTTAGTTCTCCTGTTTCCAGAACAGCCCACGCCTGCTTTGTATTCCTGAGAACTGTCCCCATCAACCACTGCCCCCATGTTTCCTGTGGAAGAGAGAGAATAATTAAAACTCCTCACTAAACCAACCATCCTCTAGATCTTCACTCGTGGGTCAGGACATCTGTTAAAATGTACAGCTGTTCAGATTCAGACAAAGTTTCTTAGTGAAATCCAGCACTTGTGTCAATCATAACTCTATTGTAACAGCTTAGGACTAAACACTTAACAAAAAGCCAAAAAAGCATCAGCTACCAGGAGGCTTCTGCTTCTTTACAACCTGGGGCCCCTGTCCTGGAAAGGCCACCCAAGCAGCCATCACTCATCTTACAACCGCGCACCTGACTGTCAGAACCTAAACACAGGCCTCCACTCACACCTGTTCCTTTCACCTCATGGGTTTCCGGCCAGCACTGCATCTGTGAGGACTGAACCATGACTGCCTCGCCTGGGGCACAGATCCCAAGTTCTGGGTTACACCTGTGATTCTGATGAGCCTGCCTTCTGTTTTCACCCGAGTTGTCACCCAGAGCACTCACGTAGGACGAGGATGTCAGGCCCTTGGATGGACACCCCAGCAGGTGGTCCCTGGATTCATGGACACTCTGCAGTCAACTCTGAACAACCCAGGGAGTACTGCACCCGGCTGACTCCTGATCAAAAATCTGGACTGGTTCCCTACCATACACGCCACCAACACTAAACTCCAGGGTCCTCTACCTTTCAAAGCCGCCAAAACCCAGCTCTTCACGACCTACCGGACTGTGTATCCCTCCATTCCCCACAAACCCTCTGCTCTGCTGAAGTTTGAACCTAAATTGCTCTCTAACGCATCCAAGTAGATTAAAAGCTGAGCCAGAGAACCCCTTCTTGTATGAGCCGAGCACAGAACTGGGCCCGTGGTGGTGCTCAGCTCTGTTTACTCCTTACCAGGGTGGGGATGGGGGTGGGAAACCAGGCAAGCGGAGCCCAGGTTACCAGGTTACCAAGCTGGACACAGAGCCACAAGAGGGAACGGCTCTACCCTGGACTGAGTAGCTACTAGAATGGAGCGGAGCGAGGTGAAAGGTTTCTAAATTGGTTATGGCTTCAAGGCAAGAAACATGGGAAGCACGATAATCCTATCAGCTGGACACAGAAGCTCCGAATGAAAAAGAAATAAAAACCATCTGGTGACACACAGAGGTTTCCTTGGCTAGTGAAAGGAGATTAGAAAATAAGAAGGGGCAGCTTCTGATTTTAAACGTGAGACTATTAAGAATGCCAAAAAAAGCTGAAAGTAAACTGCAAAGCTCACAACATCCAAATTTTACGTGCCTTCACTCAATCATGCGTTACATGCGGGAACAGCTATTTTGTCGGGGAAGATGTGAGGCTAAAGGTTAGAAGTTCAAGTGACTGAACCGCCATCAGGGAACCTGGGGAGGCTGAGGAGCTGACAGGGCGAAGGCGAGGTCGTTCTACGAGAACCAAAGCTGTCGCATTTAGGTCTTGTTTGTCTGCCTGGCAAAGGCGGGGTAAAACACTTTAATAAAATACACGTGGCCGTGAGAGCATATTGCTTTCTCCGCGGGAAAGGCGTGTGGCACGCGCACCTCGGAAGGACGTGAGAGCAGACAGGGCAGCTGCTCCTGAGCGAGGCCCATGGAGCAGGGCGCTGTGCCCCGCCCCCGGCTGCGGCCACCCCAACCCGGAGCGGCCAGAAACAAGGAGCCACGCCGGCATGTGTGACAGTGCCCGCCGGACGTTTCACGATCAGAGGCGCCAAACGAGACAGCAGCCACGTAACTTACCAGAAATTCAGGGGGCGCACACACACTTCAGCGTGTTTTTCTGCCTGCCTCATCCACCTCGGCACTCCCAGAGGCACGTATGGTTAAAATAAAACTACCGGACTGATACTAAGACCCATTTAATTTTGCAAGGAAACCAGCAAATGTAGAGGCATCTACTCACAGATTCAGTTTCGCTAACCAGAAACTGGTGAAACTTTTCCAATTGTGGAGACTTTCTCAAGATTTTTCGACTTAAGTTTGTGTGCCAGGCAAGTTCTTCAGGATACCTGACCGGAAAGAAAGCAAAACATTTATGGGTTATGTTAAAGCGGCCTCTTCACAATTTCTTGCTTATACAGGTCATAAGCCAAACGAGACACCCAGCTGTGTTCCGGCCGCTCAGTCCCGTCCTCGCGTGACGGCCAGCAGCACCGTGAGAGCTCTGGGACACACGGGTGCACTCTCACTGCGCCCCGTGGCCCCGGCACAGGTGGCCTGGGCGCTCTGAGAGACACACGCACACGACACCACTGAGAAGTTATGGTGATGCGTGTCCACGATCTGATGAAACGGGAGCCTCCCACCCCGCTCCACTGTGGTGAACTAACGCGACGGCACGGAGGCCAACAGAGGACATAAGGTGACGAATTACTTAAAATGCAGATCACACAGAATCAAAGTGATGCCGTAGGGCAGGTATTAGAATGTTTGCCAAACGTTTGATTACAATCCTTTTTACTATATTTTTCAATATTTCCGAAACAAGTCAGTTCAATAATGTACTGAAATGTTTTACATACCAAAAAACCTTGGAAATCACCAATGCATTAATTTGAGCTCCTAGGCTGCTACTTATACAGACCTAAGAATGAAGCTTCTCCTGCCATTTCTGGGAATATATTTGAACTGTCTATAAATCACACCACCACTGATTAGGAAGTGTGTGCTTTTTCATCGCAGCTTGCACCTGCCCACCCACTGAGCTCCAACTGCACAGGTCAGTACATGGATAGGACGCATGCGGCCACGCTCAGCATAACGTGGCACTCGGTGACAAATCATACCAAACTCATTGTTAACTCTGAGGTACAATACTGAGCTCAACTTAACAATGCAGGGTCACAATGTTTCCACGTGTCAAACTGCAGCTAAGGTGACAGCCATGAAAACGAAGCTGGAACATCTGAAAAACAACACATCTGACTGCTTTGAGACTCTGATTATTTGACAGACACAAACTCAGGCTTAAGATCTGAAGACACTGCTCAACTGTCATGTTATCATGAGATACATGTGAAAAATACTTTCCACCAAATAATGAAGATTAAACTGGCTGAATCTGTTCATGGCCACCCTCCAAATGTCCCGGTGCTTTGTTTCTATCTCTTATGCCTGCTTCTCTCTTCAATATTTAACCTGTTTCAAAAATACAGAACCAAAATGCAATCGTACTTATCAGACAATTTCAAAAAGTTTAGCTTTAAATACTCCCTTTGGCCTCACTAGAGGTGAATGGCAGGGATTCACTCAGGTTGGCTCCAGCCGTAGAACTGATGAAAACCTGCTGACCCATTGCTACCTTTGCTGATATCCAAACGTCTACTGGCAACCCCAAATTGTCTGTGACTAATGACAGCACACATGCCAGTTACTACTTTACCAAGCCACCAAACACCACTAATCTGAACGCTGCCTGCCACTATTTATTGAACATTGCTGAAGTTTCATTTTCAAATAGAGACAGCAGTCTCTAGATATAACTTGAGGGAATATTTCCTTATGTGCCTTACAGGTTGAATTTCTAGTAGTTAAAATGTAAATTTACTATTATAAGAATAAAACTCGATTGTAAGTTATTGTACGTTATTATGATTGTGAAAGCCCTTACTCATATGAGAAAAATATTTAAGAACTTTTAGACAGTTAAACACAGACAATTAAAATGAAAAAGTATGTTTCTTATATAGCTTTAGAAACAACTCTTTTGAGCTAACAAATGTTTATGAAAATCTTCACAGATTTCAACATCAAACAATCTTAAAAAACTGTATTTAATTTATAGTTATGTAATTCAAATTTAGCTCCTGAGTCTTTAAAGTCCTATTTTGCAAACTTGTCGTATCTTTTAAGGATAAATTAAAAGCACCACTGTCCCCTTTGTCCCTAAAAAATTCTTAAGAGAAACAGTCTCTAAATATATACAACACCTACGATAAATCATCTTCAACCCAGACATTTAAAAAGAACACAAACAGCATGACAATAAGGTGTGTTCTCAACAACTGACTGTCAAAACAAGGTCTCTTAAAAAATGCTTTAGGATAATTCCTTACAGTTCCTAGTCTATGAAAAGTAAGGATAAAAATGAAATCTGCCCAAGCTATAAGTCCTATACATAATAAGTCCTATACCTTCTAGAAAACCTGGTTCCCAAAAACATTTCTCCTATATTATATCCCACGATGTACCAAAAGGTTAGAAGAATACATGATCTATTTCGGCATTTTGAACAATATAGAAAACCACCAGAAGTATTTTAAGTTTCTGCTTTACTTGCTTACTGATTTATGGGTTTCCCACACTTGACAAGTGAATTTGATTGATTAAATGCTTATACAATAAAACTATCACACAACTTCACTGATAATGGAAGAAGGCTGACTATCAGGAACCCAAATCTTACAACACGCTGCTCACACCCTTCAGCCGTGTTCAGAAAATTAAAGCAAACAGTAACGTGTAGAGAATGCCTGGCTGTTACTGGAGTGACTCGCTTGTGTTCGTCACCCACAGAACACCTGTAGAGCCTTTCCAACAAGTCTGGGAACTGACTGGTCCTGTACCCATACCCCAAATTCAAAAATCGAGAGCAAAAAATAGCCGTTAAATGTTCAATGAGCTGATTAAAGAAAAGTATGACCACAGTTTGCAGAGAACAATAAAAATAGCGAGACTAGGGCTTCCCTGGTGGCGCGGTGGTTGAGAGTCCGCCTGCCGATGCGGGGGACGCGGGTTCGTGCTCCGGTCCTGGAAGATCCCACATGCCGCGGAGCGGCTGGGCCCGTGAGCCATGGCCGCTGAGCCTGTGAGTCCGGAGCCTGTGCTCCGCAACGGGAGAGGCCACAGCAGTGAGAGGTCCACATACCGGAAAATAAATAAATAAATAAAAAATAACAGCGAGACTAATTCCCGTATTTGTTGGAGCTGTGGAGGAAAATCCCACGAGAACAGGTCCAGAGAAAAGGCGCCTCTTTCCCACAGGAGCACGTGCTGAATTTTCACCTCCTCTTACTGCCCAGACCCAGAGGACACTCAGAGACCTTCGCATCCGAAAAGCTGCGCCTCTGAACATAAGGTTGAAGGAATAAAAATGTTTTCAGGTGATTGCAAGAGGTAGCAAATGTAGGCAAGATTATTAGAAATAGAAACGTGCACAAAGACAACCTTAAACCTGCTTCTGAAAACATCAGATGACCCCTACTTAAGCGCCAGGACATCAATCACATCTCCAAACCTCGGCATGGGAGAGTTAAGTCTACAACCCAGGTCCTCTGAGAGGAAGAGCAGCTCACCACGTGAAGGCTACCTCACTCGGCAACACTGTAGGTACAGCAACTGGAAATACATCTTCCTTGTCCACTGGCCTCAGGACAGCGGACATGCACTGAGTGACCACCAACAGCCACCTAGCACCTGAGTCCTTTTTCTGTCCTCTAACAGTCAAGCTTTTAAACTCTGACTAAAATCATTTTAACGAAAAAAAACACCATGAAATTTTCTGGCTTAATACTGAAGGTTTAGTCCTGTGTCCCAGAAATGCATTCTATAATGATGACATTTGGTTTTGATCTGATTTTAGCATCTGGCCATTCAGCATTCATTCTAAAGGTGGATGATGTGCACATCTGTGATACAGACACTGAAAATCCGAACGGCCAACAAAAGAATGAAAAGTAAGCAAATCCACAGCCCATGATTAATGAGAACCTGACCTTGGTTTGTGATCACTAAAGGGTATCACAAGGGTAAAAATGAAAGGTAACATCAAATACGTGAAGAGTCAAAGCTTCAAAGTTGCCAGGAAATGCTGGTTAAATTCAGCTTTTTATAGCAATCATTTAAAATGTGTTGTTGTTGTTGTTTTGTGAGAACTCTCAATACCGCAAAGTTGATCATCTGAAATGTGGAGCTACAGCAATTTAACGACTTTTCTGTTTATAAATTAGTCCAGGGCTTGGCATTGCTATGGCTTGTGCTCGAGTACTCCAGACATTCTACGAGACAGAAGGGTCTGCCTTCACATATCTGAGCCCTGAACTGGACCCTGAGAAATAAGTAAGCCACAGGACACCTATGGGACAGTAAGATTAAAGGGCAGTGAGCAGAGAGGGCAGGAGTGTGCCTGGGAGACACTGGAGACAGCCGACACACAGGACGGCTGAAGCAGCCTTGCTGAGCCTTTGCCAGGTGAAGGGCTATGTTGTGACTTCTAGTCATGTGATTCCTACTCTCTCTTTTTTTTAAAATAAATTTATTTATTTTATTTATTTTATTTTTGGCTGCGTTGGGTCTTCATTGCTGCGTGCGGGCTTTCTCTAGTTGTGGCGAGCAGGGCTATTCTTCGATGTGGTGCGCAGGCTTCTCACTGCAGTGGCTTCTCTTGTTGCAGAGCACGGGCTCTAGGTGCATGGGCTTCAGCAGTTGTGGCACGCAGGCTCAGTAGCTGTGGTTCGCGGGCTCTAGAGCACAGGCTCAGGAGTTGTGGCACATGGGCTCAGCAGTTGTGGCTTGCAGGCTCTAGAGTGCAGGCTTAGAAGTTGTGGCACACGGGCTTAGCTGCTCCACAGCATGTGGGATCTTCCCGGACCAGGGCTCGAACCCGTGTCCCCTGCATTGGCAGGCGGATTCTTAACCATTGCGCCACCAGGGAAGCCCCGATTCCTACTCTCTTGTATGACTTTTGGCAGCGTTGAGTAGTCCGAAATGGAGTCACAGTGACCAGTGTGAATCTCCGTGGTGACTGTTCGGAAACGTCTGGTGTTTGGTAACGTCCTCAGAAAGATGGCATGGGAACAGAAGGGGTGACAGATAGAGAAGAGAACCCCAGGTGCATAACTCTTTAAAACACTGAGACAGTGGCTGGAAGGCTCATCATCCCAGGACCTTATGCTCCAAGGCCAAGGAGCTGCTTCAGACAGAGACGCTGCTGGAGGCACTGTCAGATCAGATGGGGACTTCCCGCTTGCTCACACCCCAGGAAAGGGGACCAACGTTCATGCTGAGACGCCCCCTTCGTCACCCCCTTCCTTCCCTCAGGTGCATGATTACCTTCTCTTATGTTGTGTGGTGTGTACAATAAACTGAGCGATTCACAAACTGAATATTGGCTACCCTCCATGTTACCTCCCGTGCCGCGATTCTTACCTGGCCTAACCGCTGGGCCCTGCAACAAAACATTAAGTCTGCAATGCTTCTGACATGAAGACAAGGGGTGTAAATGGAAATGGTGGAAATGGTAACGTCAAGGAAGGTAAGAGGCTGGACTGACTTGGAAAAATTAACTGAAATCAAGACTTCAACACACTATGGCTGCAAATCACATAGGAAAACTTGCACACCGGCGTGAAGTAACAGTGATAAAAAAAACACTGGGAGGAACAGGAGAATGCCTGGAAAGTATATCCAGGTTCTTTCAGGCTAACAGTAAATGCACTACCAAGAAATACATTCAAGTGAGAAAGATTAAAACTCCAGAGAAATACCCAACAGGATGAAGCCTCGTTATACCTACCAACTCAGGGGCTGTGGAACTTCAACTTTCTGCCCGTCCACCTCCAGGTCCTCCAGTTCCTTGAAATACTTGTTCTTTAAGCAGTGGAGAATCTCTTTTGCATGGCTATTAAAAAGTAAGCAAGTTTCAAATCCATCTGGAAAGCTAATTTAATAAATTTTATCTCTCTGTAAATTCAAGATTATGTTTTAAAACTAAAACCATCGTTGTGTGGAGAGAACACATTCTTTAATTACTGCCTTTTTACTCTATTCTTTCAAAGCTTAACAATCCTCATCGTCTGACCACTAAAAGGTGATAAACTAAATACAATACTACTGCGTTCCTTCCCTCCTAAATATTCCTCGAGTTCCAATTTCATTTTCCAAAGGTATAACTGAAACCATACCCTGTAACTTACACACTCAAGGCCCATAGGCAAAACACAGTGATTAACTGAGACCTCTAAGCTTGTTTTGCAGAAGACCAGGGATGTGCAGACATGGAAACAACATGCTAAAGGCCCCTTCGCGTGGCACAGGCGCGTTTAGGGACTAAAATAACCCACGGTAAACTTTAGACATCACAGGCTGAAAATCCACCACAGGTAACAGACAGAACGCCCCACCCCGAATTTGCACATGTGACCCATAAACAGGCATGAAGGACAGAGAACCTGTAGGGAACTCTTGAAACTCACCCCAACTTTCCACTCATCATTTCCGAGACCCCTCCTCCTCTTACTGGCCACCTCCAAGATAAATACCCCACTCAACAGCTGACGGGGGAGAGCTGAGCTCCGCCTCCTGTCTCCTTGCTTGGTTGCCCTGCAATAAAGCCTTTTCACTTTCTGCAAAAGCCCCTTGCCTCCGTATTTGGTCTTTGTGCAGCGGGCAATGGGAGCGCACTTGCTCACCTACACGACTACAAAAAAACTTTTTTTTTAAGGAAAGAGAACACTGTACGTTTCACTTAAACTCGGTAATGTCACAAATTTTCATGTGTTCCAAAGGGTGGGCATCCTCAACTCACGAATTCCCTGGAGTCAACCCTTCCTCAGACTGCCTTCTCATTCTGGCCTCCCAACTTGCAATCCCTCCTTTCCCTACGCCGTAGGACACTTAAGCTCCCTCCCCTCAAGGCCTCCAGGGTCTCGAATCCGCACCGCTGACATGCGCTTCTTAGGGGAAAAAATAACACCCGCGTTTTAAACCTTGGGCGTTCTAACCCCAACTTTCCAGGAAATACGAAAAGCATGACCCCCTACCTTTTGTAACCCGTAATTCTTAAAGTGGCCGGGAGAGGCTCCCTGAGCGCTCCCATGAACTGGTCCCACTCGCCTTCGGGCACGATCTTGAGTTCCTGATAGTAGTGCTCGAACAGCTTGTTCTCCTTGACGATCTCGGGGTACCCGCCTTCCCAGCCCTGAGGAATAAGAGGGACGTGTGCCCAGGGCCAGGGAGCCCCCCCTTCGCCGCCCCACAGGCCTGGGGATCGGGGAGGTCCCCGCGGGTCCCCGGCTCCTACCGCCCCACTACGCTTCCCGCCGTCCTCGGCGCCGTCCTCCGCGCTCCCGGGTCGCTGCTGCTGCTGCTGCTGGAGCCGCCGGCCCCGCGACCGCCGCCCCATGGCCCACGCGGCAGTGCACGCCGCCCGCACACAGCTAGCCGCCACCCTCGGCCGCGAGCACTTCCGGGCTGCAGCTCGAGGACCCCGTGGGTCAGCGCCTGCGCCTCTCCCGGACCTGCAGGACCCTTCAGGAAACAAGCCAGAGCGCCGCGACCCGTGCTCCCGGAAAACGACGAGCAGGAGGAGCCGGAGACAGTCCTGAGTGGGAAAGTGGCTCCAGAGGGCAGGCCGAGAGACGCCTACTGGCCGAGGGCCTGGGTTTCCGCGCGGGCTCAGGCGGCGATGCGGACAGCCCGAGGTCACGCATGCGCACCAAGGCGACGGGGGGGGGGCAGAGCGGGCCCGGAGTGGGCGCGGCTCTAGCTTGTGGGCGGGGCGGGTGGCAGACCCGCCTCCCGCCCAGTCCGCGGCGCGGCCCTTGGACTGGTGAAACAGGCGGGGTCAGCGTACCCACTGCTTCCTGGCCGCCAGGGCGGCGTGGATCGCGGCCCCGGATTTTGACAGCGGGCCCCGACCTCAGGTAACCGCGCCTCCCGCCGCCCCCGCCGCCGCCCTATATGTGGCGCGTCGCGGCTGCCGGGCCATGGAGCACGCCTGCTGTCCCCCACAATGGAGCTGGCCGAGCGGTTCCTGCTGGACGCGCTCGCCTACCTGGAGTGCGCCCTGGGCTTCCTGTGCTACGTGCTGCTGAAGCTGGTGGGCTCGCCCTACGGGCGCTACGCGTCGCCGCGCTCCGCATTTCGGCTGCCGGCGCGGGCCGCTTGGGTGGTGCAGGAGCTGCCCTCGCTGGTGGTGCCTCTCCTCGCGTGCGCCTGCGCGCCCGCCGAGCGCCTCAACCGCTGGCCCAACTGCATCCTCCTGACCATGTTCCTCGTCCACTACGCGCAAAGGTGAGGGCGGGCGGCCCCGCGCCTCTCCCTGCCACCCCTGGTGCGCTGCCCTCTCCCTGCCACCCCTGGTGCGCTCCCTTCTCCCTGCCACCTCTGGTGCCCTGCCCTCTCCCTGCCACCTCTGGTGCCCTGTCCCCTCCCTGCCACCCCAGGCTGGCTCCCTCCACCTGTGCAGCAGGGCCTGGCGCCCTCTCCTTGCGCCTCTACTTCTTCTCCCAGCATCCTCTTTCTACTTTTCTAGTTCCACTTTGGGCTCTTTGCTGTGGGTGGAGGAGCTCTTTTCCTCCAGCCAAATGGTCACCTGCAACTTGGGAGCCTGGTTTCCTCAAACTCCTTGTGACTTGCCCTTTACGATGCACGGACTGTATGGGCTTGAATGGATCACGTTCAGAGACTTTCACCTCCACATTATGCAAGGGCCCCCGCGACTGTGGAAGTGGCCTTCCAAGAAATAACCTTAAACACACATGAGGTCTTTACACTGACTTCCAAGTGTTTCGTTTTTGTGAAGAATGCTCAATGGCTGTGTCTGAACTGTTCAGGTCTCGTAATAAGTTGGGACTTTCTCCAGCTCTTAGGTTTTGGCTTTTACACTGCTAAACCAAATGGCTGGACAAAAGTTTAAAATCAGAATTTGAAAATGTGTATTCAGACTTCAAAAGGCTGCCAAGTTAAAAAGGGTGTTCCCTGCATGTGAGAGAACTGGGCTCACCTGCTCTGTGAACGTGGGCAGGTTACTTGACCTCTGTGATCGTGGGTCCCACCCCACTACGCCCACTTCATAAAGTGGGACGGGAAAGAAGTGTGGGTGTCTCTAAGCCTCTCTTGAGTTCCTGGCACAGCTGTGTCCCCATCTGCTTTTAAGCAGGCACAGGAAGTGGGCAGAGTCAGTGTTCCACAAGGCTTTCTGGGTGCCCTGTTTCTGACACTCCTAGAGAACTCCAGTAAGCAAAGTTGTTACCAGGCTCATGGAGGTTCTGTAATGTGATTGAGCATTACTGCAATTTGCATATCAATAGAATTCTCATGACTACATACATTTCTCCATAAATATGCCAGAACCTGTGTCTGTCTGTTTTTGTCACAACTAAAAGCAAGCTCTGGAGTCAGACTGCTAGGTGTTATCTCAACCGCATCACTGGTGACTGGTGAGGTAAGTTATAAAGCTGCTCCGCAGCAGATTGCCCCATCAATGAAATTGGCGTAGCCATGGTACCAGCTACCCGCCAGTGGGATTGGCATGTGTATTAAATACTAAAGGCAACTCCATAAAATGCTTGTGAGGTTCTGGGAAATCTGAATGCTCAATGGTGACAAATAACACCACTTTATATCACCACGCAAATGGGCGTACCCGCATACACGCTCTGCGTGACATTTGTGCACGCTGCAGCCAGCTTCAAGTGCCAAGAAAAAAATCTGAAGACATTGAAGGCATTGGAAAGATGTGAAGGGAGCACTTTACAGAGCTTTGTCTGAATGCCTGGAGTTGAAGCTTTTTGATGTAAGGTGTCATGTGTAATTGCATCGGGGCTCACTCTAGTGGGAGACTGGATGCGGCCTTCCAGAGGGCCGAAGTCGCTTCTACAGATAGAACTGGAATAGATCCTTTCATACAGATGAGGCCACAGAGCCCCAGAGTTCAGGTGTTTTATCCAAGCTTGTTGGATGAGCGACTGCCGGGACTAACACCCTGCTCCCCTCCTCGGTTTCTAGACCAGTGGTTTCAAAAACTCTGCTCCAAAGGATTTGACGGGTCACGTGTAGTTTTTTAAACTGCTGGGCTATTTTTTTTCGCCCCAAGTCGTTCATGTTACTATACACATAGCCCGTGTGGTTTGGGGGCATTTAAGTTTTTCCAAATAGAAAAGATAAACATCTTCCATTCTACCCAAGCAACTAATTTATTAAACGGTCATTTGACCTAAGTCGGTGAGCTCTTGGACGAGAACGGAAGTGCAAACCACATTGAGCGCTTGTTCCAAACTACTGAACTCCCTGACCCAGAAGCTGTTTCTTCAGCCCCTCATTTGTCAGGGCTCTGTAGGCCAGACAAGAAAGTAAGAAGGCAGACAGGTGAATCCAAGCCTGAGTCAGGCTAGTGGCGGGAGAAACACAAACCATGGGACATGCTTGGGAGACACGAGACCGAATGGGCAGCAACTTCCAGAACTTGGCAGACGTGTGCTGAGGCCCTGTGCTAAGACGCGGGCTGACACGGGAGGGAGGCGGGGCCCCGCCTAGGGGAGCTTGAGCCTCTTGAGGACTGAAGCCAGAAGGAGGCTTCCCATGGTCTGTGAGAAGGGGTGTTTGCCTGTGTGTTTGTAGCTCTTCGTTCGGCACACGCTGACTACGGATTGTTTGATGTATTTGGCATTCTACTCATCGCTGGGCGTACAGAGTTGAGATGTTCTCTTGAGTCACTGAATACAGGACAGACTCTGGAGAATCAACAGGATCTTTGGGGCACAAGAGCCAAGGATGGGAGGGAAGGCCTGCCTAGGAGGGCAAGAGGGGACAACTGTGGGACAGAACACACCAGGGCCCTGACCAGCTCCCCCAAGGATGGTGAAGGATGTTTGTAGTAACTTTTTTTTTTTTTTTAACTTTTTGGCTGCACTGTGTGACATGTGGGATCTTAGTTCCCTGACCAGGGATCGAACCCATGCCCCCTGCAGTGGAACCGCTGGACCACCAGGGAAGTCCCCATAGGAAGGTTTTTTTAATCTACGGCAAACCACATGGTTGTCCCACCAGCGGCCGGTGGCCTTTGCATCCTCTCTGCACTGAGGTCACCTCCTGTTGGTCACGGGCTTCTGAGTTCCCAAGGGCACCACCGCATCTTCTCACACCACCCTTGGTTTCGTGTGTGTGGAGCGTGTCCGACCTCTCGCCTGCTCACCTAAGGCAAGTGTATGCCGGAAATGGGCAGTTGCCTGTTCTCAAGTCAACTCAGAGCTGCTCTGCATTTGTCAGAAGCCCAGGTGTGGCTCCCTCAACCCCGTCTCACCTCGTGTTCTGCTGCTTTCTGTCCAGCCAAGCAGGGATTCGATATGACCCGAACCCAGGGTACCTGTGTCACAGATTTTCCCTTTCCATTCAGCAGTGAGTGAGTGAGTCACTGATTATTTCTTATCAGCTCCTCTGTTTAACAGTAGTTACAAACCAAAATCCCACTTGAGCGCTGAGCTGTTTATTTACCGCTGGGGCCCCAGTCACCCTGAGGCCACAGAGGAAGGGTGCCAAACACCCGCATCCCAAGTGTGCAGACTTTCAAACACCCACCCCAAGGTCTGTGCTCAACCAGATCTGTGACCTTGTGGGATCTTGATTCTGTTGTCATCCTTGATTGCAATGCCTCAAAGCCCCTCACCTACTTCAGGTTCATCGTTCCTCCAGCTGGGGCCTGTTAATGGTCTGGGGAGAGCCTGGCCTAGCCTCTCTTTTAACTGTGTCATAAAGCATGTATGACATTAAAACACAGCAGAGGACTGGAGAGGGTGAAGGGCACACCAAATCCTTGGCCCTTGCCTTGTGGATTCAAATAATTTGAAAAGAGGAAAACTTTTATGTCAAAGTATAGAATGACAGAAAGTAAAGTATTAATTGTGTCTGTGACCTTGCCTTGAAAGAGCAAAGTGCTTATTTAAGTATGTAGCTTTACTGCAGTTTAATCACTACAGGGAAAGTCTTTTACAGAAGGAAAGAAAAGCAAAGGGAACTGATCCAAATGTAGGAAGTGCTGTAGATTTCAACGATGTCAAATTGTTGAGAAAAAAGTAATACAGTCAAATATTAAAATCAACAACCACTCTCAGTTTTAAACATTTTAAAATGGCTAAATCTACCATTACCTAAATTACTGCCAGATCACCAAGTTGGTTACTTAGTGTTCCCAAACTTGGGTGGGCGACATTATAGGCTGTCCTAGGAGATGATGTCCAACTGCTTCCATTTCCAGAGTCAAATCATTTGCTGAGTGATTGCGTTATTTCTTGTTGCAAGAAAACTGCAGTGTTGTTATTGCAGTTTATTGGGAAAACATTTTCAGAGAGAATTCTTATACTTCACTATGCAAATTAAGCAGTCATGGAGCTTGTGTCTGGGAGCCCAAACATTGAAATCTTAACTTTCAACCATTAGAGAATTGTCATTCCACATGGTTGCCGGCATGTTGACCTTCGAAAGGAATGCTTTCACTTGAGTCTTTCCAGCAGGTGGGTGCAGTGGTTATTTGCCAGTTAACTTGGGTTTTGTGTAGGCATTAACCCTACTGGCTTGAGTGGTTCAAGAAACCACGTGAGAGCTGCTTGGGGTGATGAGAAGCTTGGGTCTCTGGGCGCTACTTTGCAGTGAGAGTAGAAATGCGGGCTAGCTCTGGGGACTTTGTTCTTTTCTGTAATCCATTTTCCTTCATGGGTGCTAATAGGATACTTTCTTGTTTCCTTAAAATTCAGGAAAAAAGGAAAAATTTTTGGTTTGCTTTATTAATTTTGCCTGATTCTCTCTGAGCCTTTTCCAATAAGCAATTGCAAGTCTTCAGCCCAAGAAATCAGATTTCTCCCTCTGACTCATCAGGTCTGTTCTGAATGTATTAGGTTCCAGGACTTAAAATACATGTGTGCGTATTGCATGCAAAAGAACCTACAACTGAGGTACATGCTCCTGTAGAAAACTTAGAAAATGTGGAGGAACTGAAGGAAGAAAATAAAAACCACCTATATAGTTCCATCACCCAGAGATAACACTGACGATATTTTGGCATATCTCTTTCCCATCTCCTTCACTGTCTTTAATAAGTTTTTGATCACTTTTTTTTCTAAGCAGTAAAGATAACACGTATAAACACGCATAAAACCTTATATCCCACTTTTGTCACTTAACATAAGTATTATACTGGCCTAGTAGAAATACTTACTAAAGATGACTTCTAAAGACCAATGTGCCACAGAGTAAATAGACAGAGCCAGCCCTGCTTGGTCCTGTTTCTCGCCACCACCTTGCGATGTGTTGGATGGCACACCTGGGTCATTGCCTCGGAGCCTGCCTCTTCCTAGCCTACTGTCTCTCTCCATCACCCAGGGCACCGTATTCCTCTGAGCCTCTGGGTCCTGATCTATTAAATAGGGTAAATAGTAACAGTTCTGAAAGTATTTAAAAAAAAAAAAAAAAAGCATGTTGTATAGGATTAGGAATTATTGGGAACATTTTTATCAGGAACTATGAGAAGCACCTTTATGCTTTCTAAGCATGGAAACTCACCCAAAAAGTAAACAGGTGGCAGACTGCCCTGAGCATCAAAGCCCCGCGGAGTTTCCGGCATCTCTGGGCTTTTGGTTCATCCAGTGGTCAAACATTCCCTGCATTCCTGATTGTCCTACAAACACAAACTTTTGTTAAGTTTCCCTGGGTAATTAAAAACAATTTGATGATTGGGCTTCCCAGGTGGCGCAGTGGTTGAGAGTCCGCCTGCCGATGCAGGGGACGCGGGTTTGTGCCCCGGTCCGGGAAGATCCCACGTGCCGCGGAGCGGCTGGGCCCGTGAGCCATGGCCGCTAAGCCTGCGCGTCCGGAGCCTGTGCTCCGCAACAGGAGAGACCACGGCAGTGAGAGGCCCCGCGTACCGCAAAAAAAAAACCAAAAAAACAAAAAAAACAATTTGATGGAAAGTACATATTCTTTCTTTACATGGAACAGAAAGAAAATAAGGAAACTAACACAATGAAGAACAAAGTGTCAAATTCAATCCCATATCTGCTTCTGATGATGTAGGAAACAGAATTCCTTCCTAGCTCCTTGGTACCTGGCTACTGCGTATCCAGAAGCGGAAATGGCTTTATAACCCAGTACCTAAATAAAATACTTCTTTTTTTTTTTAATAAGTGGAGTTTGTGGCTTTATTTATTTATTTGCTATACGCGGGCCTCTCACTGTTGTGGCCTCTCCCGTTGCGGAGCACAGGCTCCGGACGCGCAGGCTCAGCGGCCATGGCTCAGGGGCCATGGCTCAGGGGCCCAGCCGCTCCGTGGCATGTGGGATCTTCCCAGACCGGGGCACGAACCCGTATCCCCTGCATCGGCAGCCGGACTCTCAACCACTGCGCCACCAGGGAAGCCCTAAATAAAATACTTTTAAGTCCAAGTGCTTCATAGTTTCTCAAAAGATTATTTCTATTTTAAGGAATTTTCAACCTCTGACTTAATGCCGTTATTTTAAAGAGGGGTGGTATTCATTTCCCATAGGTGTGTGAGGGTGAGGCATTGTCTGAGAAGAGCTTTTGAAGACGAGTGTCTGTTGTAACCAAGGTGGCCTGGGTCCCAGACCCTGGCGCATGACTGGTGCTGTGTCCATCCAGCAGGTGTGCCTGCCTTCCTTACTGTCTGAGCCTGGATCCTTCGCCCTGATAGGCGGCTGGGTCCACGGCAATCCCTGAGCTGCTCTTACCCCTCCAAAGTCTGGATGAAGGCTCAGATGAAAGCCAAGCCCAGAAGCCACCACTCCTTGGTCCCATTCTGGTTCCTAAGTGGCCCAAGTCAAAGGAAAACACTGCTGACAACAGCTGCCTGGATTTCCGAGGAAAAGATGTAAAGCTAAAGGGAATAACCCAAAAACAGAAAAATAATCGAAAAGATGCCAAGAGGGGTCAGAGCACTCCCCTCTGGAAGGCATGTTGCACTTGGACATCTGGCCCCTGAAGACCCTGGCCGGCATGTCCTCAGAGGCAGTCCTAGAGGTCTGCAGGCATAGGTGGCATTGCTCTGCATAGCTTGTTCTGACTTCGATAGTTTTTATGGCCAGGCCTGTGGACATCAGGGTCACTGCTGTCCCCTCCAAGGGCAGAGAGCAGAGAGCAACGGAAGAGGCCTGTGTCAACCTTTATAAGGCCCTGTTTCCAGTCCTCGCCCCTTTACTGACATTCACATGAGACCAAAGAGAGGTAAATCCTCTCCCCAGGTTCTTTATGACTGTCTTCCCCAAGTTCCCCCCAGAGCATGCATAGGAGCAGAAGTCAGTGCACCTCTCCTGCCTGGTCAGGTAACAGGACACAGGTGTGCAGTCCCTGCCAGCCACCAAGCCACAGTGAGCCCCGGGACCCAGCGGCTGCCCGAAGTCCAAATGCTGGGGCCACAGGCAGGAGTGTTTTCTAAGAAAATCAAAGTGATGGTTCTAGGTTAGATCTCCTGTTTTAATCTAGACCAAGAGCTGTGAACTTTTTGGGAAAGGGCCAGATAGTGCATATGTTAAGCTTTCTGGGCCAAAGGACAAAATAAGGTACATGGCGTAGGAATTTATAACAAAAGAGAAAAGATTTCACAAAAGTTGTATTGACAAAATTTGATACCTTAGTGCAATTTTGGTAATACAGGTGTAATGAGAAGAATGGGGTTCTTTTTTTTGTTGGGGAATAACATGTAACTTAATTGGACATCAGGGTTAGGGCACCTTCTTATGAAAATCTCTTGTGTCTACCTCTTACCGCGATGACATTTTATCTTTGAAAATGTCCTTTCGCGCATGTATGTTCTGCCAAATATTCGTATCAGTCCACAAGTTTATGATTTTTATTTAACACAACCCTGGCTTGAAAGCCTTTTGTGAAATTTTTTTAAACTTTATTCTATAAATGTATTTATTTATTTATGGCTGCGTTGGGTCTTCTTTGCTGCGCGCGGGCTTTCTCTAGTTGCGGCGAGTGGGGGCTACTCTTCGTTGCGGTGCACGGTCTTCTCATTGCGGTGGCTTCTCTTGTTGTGGAGCACAGGCTCTAGGCATGTGGGCTTCAGTAGTTGTGGCACGCAGGCTCAGTAGTTGTGGCTCGCAGACTCTAGAGTGCAGGCTCAGTAGTCGTGGCTCGCAGGCTCTAGAGCGCAGGCTCAGTAGTTGTGGCGCATGGGCTTAGTTGCTCCACGGCATGTGGGATCTTTCCGGACCAGGGCTCGAACCCGTGTCCCCTGCATTGGCAGGCGGATTCTTAACCACTGAGTCACCAAGGAAGTCCCATGAAATTCTATTGCATTCTTCTCTCTTGATATCTGCCTTTTAGTGGGTCATGACATTGTAGATTAATATCTTGCGATTGAATATCAGGTGGCAGCTGCTCAATTACACAGCTAAGTGGATTTTGAAGTATGGAAACCAAAGTTCGAGAAGCACTGCTAGAACTAGTCTGGGCTTAGAAATTGTCCACTGCACATTGATGTGAGAAAGTAGATCTTGCTGCTGCTTTTAATTTTAACAGCACGGAAAGTATTAATATATAGAGCAGTCTGACATGACTTGTGATTCAAACAGTGTCAGTTGTCATTAAACTAACTAACACAGTGTAAATTATGCACCTGAGTGATTTTTGTCCTACAGTTTTAGGTGGATTCACTAAGAAGGTGAATTGAACCTGCAGCAAAAGCTAATTTCCAAACCCTTTAAAACTCAATAATAGTGGGCTTCCCCGGTGGCACAGTGGTTAAGAATCTGCCTGCCAATGCAGGGGACGCGGGTTCAAGCCCTGGTCCGGGAGGATCCTATGTGCCACGGAGCAGCTAAACCCCTGCGCCACAACTACTGAACCTGCACTGTAGAGCCCGCGAGCCACAACTACTGAAGCCCACACGCCCAGAGCCCGTGCTCCACAATAAGGGAAGCCACCGCAAGGAGAAGCCCACGCGCAGCAACAAAGACCCAACGCAGCCAAAAATAAATTAATTAATTTAAAAAAAACCCTCAATAGTAGTGGTTGAGAGCAATTTTTCTCAATGAGAAAATTTGTCTTGAGCTCAGAATAGTGGTCAGGTCCATGGAGGGAATGTCACATGCACTGTTGACACTATTGATTCAGTCACACACAATAGATTTTGTTTGTTTTGCCGAGGACCTGATGGTATAGGAGATAGCTTTAAACGCCTTACATTTTCACAAGCTTTGTAAATTTGTAATTTATCTGTGTCTGTCCCACACATTTTTACCACCATGAGTAATAACATCCTAGCTGATTCCACTTTAGGCTGTACTGAACTAGTGTTTCCTCAACCTCTTTGGAAGTATCCTCACCTTTAGCTGTTCCACGCAGACTGTTTAGAGAGCCTGAGCCTGCAGTCACTGCAGCCTCGGCACTGAACCCTAGAATAAACAGCTGAGCAATAGCATCCAGTTCCGTGGACACACCAAGAGCCGAGGATGCTCACATGCTGCATCTTCTGCCTCGCTTTTTTTTTTTTCCGGTACGCGGGCCTCTCACTGCCGCAGCCTCTCCCATTGCGGAGCACAGGCTCCGGACGCGCAGGCTCAGCGGCCATGGCTCACGGGTCCACCCGCTCCGCGGCATGTGGGATCTTCCCAGACTGGGGCACGAACCCGTGTCCCCTGCATCGGCAGGCGGACTCTCAACCACTGCGCCACCAGGGAAGCCCCCTGCCTCGCTTTTTAACTATAGACGTCACTCCTGGTGTCCTAACTCCTCAAGTGCTGTTCTCCCCAAAAGGCTAATAACAATGTACAACAAGTTTATATTCCCTGGACATGTTTCTTTGGCTGCTGCAATTAATTGCCTCACCATTGGCATATGGTTTTCCTTGTTTGGCTAGCAAAATGAACTGCTTGGTAGCTTCCTGGGGGTCTGTAGCCTCATTTTTATTTCTTTTGTAAAGAAATTCTGTCATGGGGTGCTGTTTTAAATTCTCTGATTTTTTTTGATCGTTGCTTTCCTGGGAGTTGGGGACATTGTGATGACGGCTCAGCCTGGTAGTGGGGACCTCTGTTATATTCTCCTGGCACAACTATAGTGGCATTGCATCCCAAAGTATGCTTTGCCATCTGATGCAGTAACAAAATAGCCCACACTCCACTGTACCTTCAAAGCACGAAGAGGCCATCAACTTTTCTTGTTTTGACAGGATGGGTAAGCACTGGTCATACACAGCCCAGTGCTGTGCTTGGTACTCAGGTCACTGCATCACGGTGATGGGCAGCGAGCACACCAAGCAGCAGTGCAAAGTGATAAGATGGTCACATACAGGTTCTGTCACAGCTACTGAACTCTGCGCAGACAACGTGTAAACAGAGGACCATGCTCACGTTCCAGTACTGCTTCATTTATGGACACTGAGATTTGAATTTCATATAATTTTTATGCGTCGTGAAATATTCTTTTGATTCCCCTATCCCTAATATTTAAAAATGTAAAAAGCATTCTTAGCTCACAGACTGTAAAAAACAGTGGTGGTGGACAGGATTTGTCCCAGGGGCTGTGTTTGCTGACACCTGATCCAGACTCACGTTTTGATATCACAGGCATAGAACATTAGTGACAGATGAGGAACATTTGTGAAGGCAAAACAAAAGAGAGGTTTGGGTTTCACCTTTACAGTGTGCCAGCCAATGTTTGCCAGTTCAGAATTCAGCCCTGAACTTGAAACCGGATTGGGAGAAATCCATCAAAAGTTTGCTGTACAGAAACGTCTACCACCTTTGCAGAATGTTTCCTCAGAGTTGCTTCTACAACACTTTATACATCTATAATCTAGAAATTTGTGACATCTAGCCTAGAAGGTTGCCTCCCACCATTTTTTAGTACCTGTTTTTCCTATTCCAAGCTTACTGTTTTTCCCTCCACTCTCTGACCCTGCGTTTCTATTAGCCTGTGTTGAACTCGGCATGTTCCGTTCAGGTCAACAGTCCCAGTCTTTCAGGAACAGAGCATTCTACATTTTAACAGGCATCTTTCTAAACCAAGTCCAACCCCTGCGTCTACCACAAGTCTTATATCCTGCTCTCTCTTCTTTTTTTTCCGTGTTTCTCCAAACTTGGAATTCTAACACTTTCTCAGTTCAGTCCTGCAATTTGCCTCCTGGAAATTTCCTTGAGACCATGACTCCCCGAGGAGATTTTTCCTAACTTTCTCACCACACTATCCCCTTTCTACTTTCCCACGGCTAGAGAATCCCTTACACTGACTGTGGAAATGAGGCTGCTCGCTCCTGGTACTTCTGAAGTCTGGGCACTCAGGGACAGGGTGAGAACCATTTTGTATTCTGCCATCTACCGTTTTCTCTGGGTCTCACACAAGGGCCCCTACCCTGGCTGAGAAACAGGGAGAGGCAGAAAGGCACCTTGACAACAGTGCCCAATCACAACATGTCAGAATCCCTGCCTGTTTTTAAGGGAGCCTATGCCGGTCCAAGACACGCACACTTACCCCCAACCAAGACCAAGTCCTGATCTTGCAGTGTGAGTGTTTGCAGTTAACCTGCATCCCCGGTGCCAGCCCACTGTACCAACTGTCTGCCAGATAGGAACCATGTTTTCCCAAGGCAGAGAGAAATGGTTGAGATTCCCTGTTCTTTTTGAGGGGCTTGTCAACACTATAGTTTCCAGGTAAATCTCCACTGATGATGTCATAACCAAATGGATGCTTTGCCCTAAATTTGAATAAGGTCTTCTTTGGGGGACGTGTCGTGAACAAGATGAGAACCTTGAAGGCTGCTTGTGATTCCTGTGAAAGTTCTCCCAAGACGCTGAGTGAGACTGTTGGGGAGAGAATCCCTTGAGGATGCATAGCCAACATTATAGAGCTATTCTCGTGCTATTACTATTACTAGACAGTCAATTACGTTTTTACTCTAGAGTAGATGGCCAAACTGGAAACAATAAGTGTTTACATTTTTCCTTGTTTTAAGCTATAATGTACATAAATAAAATTCACTCATTTTAAGTCTATAGTTTGATCAATTTTGGTGATTGGAGTAAGTTGTGTAGTCATGGCCACAATCTGGATACAGAACTGGTGTACAACAATTCCTTTCACTGACAGAGGGGTTCAAGTTGTCACTTTCTTCTTGGGTCAGTTTTGGTCACCTTTGTCTTTTAAGAATTTTGTCTGTTTCATCCACATCAAATGTATTGACATAAAGCTGTTGAAAATAGTTTCTTATTATCCTCTTAAGGGCTGTAGGTTACGTAGTGATGCCCCTTCTTTAAATGTATTACACACTGATTTTAAAGAGAAAATTCAAACACAGAATAAAATTTTGCATCCTGTTTTCTTCATACATTTCACGTTTCTTGTCCTTGTATTTTCCCTCTTTAAATTTTTAGTAATGTGCCCCTACACCAGCGTGATATAACCAAAGAACATGATGTCAAATTGCCCAGGTTTACACTGAAACTCAGCCACTGTCTAGCCCTGTGGCCTTGAGCAGATTACTTAACCACTCTGAGTCTTAATCTTGTCCTCTGTCAAATGTGAGTAACGCTATCTCCTGTGCAGGTAGCTGGGAGGCCTTGCTGTGATGGACACTCGGAATGAGAGCCATTGTGATGGTGATGGACAACGTGATGGTGGTCCCCAACTCGTAGTGCTCAGACTAGGACGAGTTACTGGTTTTAGGATGGTGGGGATTTTGAGAGTCTCTTGAAGCCTTCAGTCTCTCTGATTCTGTGTCTGTTTCGCATTCTGTACAGTTGGAATCCTGACTTTGTGCACAGTGGTGTCCATTATTGAAACACGGTTAATTCTTTAACTAGAAATGCTGCTTTTAACAGATGTGGTACTCTGGGCAAGTATTACTAAGAATGACTTTTGTACAGAAAGCAGGATTAAAAACCCAAGACACTTAAAGTAGAATTGCAGAAATTAGATTCTTTATCGTTGTTGCTTTTCTTAAAAAAAAAAAAATATATATATATATATATGTTTCTTTTTTCCGAAGGGCCTTGATTTTCCCATTTCTGATCCGAGGAGGAAAGCCCATGCCATTGTACACCTTTATCCTGGCATTCATGTTCTGCACCTATAATGGCTACTTGCAGAGCAGATACTTGAGCCAGTATGCGGTATATGCTGACAACTGGCTCACTGACCCCCGATTTCTAACAGGTGAGTGTCCTTAGTGATGCACTCCATCCTCCTACTCATAACTTCGGTGCTCACCTTCCAGTAGTGTCCAGTTAGAAAGCGCACACTTCTTGAGAGAACAGAGAGTCTGCGTAGGTCCATGCCCTAGCAGGGGGCCAAGCACTGGCGGGAGGGAGGGTCAGGCTGTCCCAGCACCGTATCAGTAGCAGGAGATGACGCAGGTGCCCGTCACCCTTGCCCACTCAAGCACTGAAAGCATAAATACCTGTTCTTAAGGTGAGCCTAAAAATAGCAACCGGCTGCAGCACAGTGAGCAGTGGATGGAGAGTGAGTTCATTTGGGCACTAGTTGACTGTGTAATCTAAGTGGTTAAACCTCCTATGGTTTCTTCTGGAAAGCGAGAGAAAGTCAGACTGAGTCATCTTCCCACAAGGTAATTAGACTTTTATGGTTATACTGACTTTAAACTTTGAGGTTTGTGAGGTTTTTGAATTTTTTTTTTAAATTTTTATCAATGAATGTAATGTACATTTTCAAGTTCTAATTATAACCTTACAAGTTCTGAACAAAAATGATGATAGAACATTAGCCATCAAAAATATTTGCAAGGATGTTAAAACTACGTAATTTGGGAGCTCTTGTTTGTAAGGAAGTTTCTTCTGTATGTTTACCCTCCTAACGTTTAGACATTCTAGCACATTCAGGTGTAGCTTACCCCCAAGGTACCATGCTAAGAATCGGCAGTTGGTCCATCAAATTCTCAAACTGCCCCAGAGCCCTTCACCCTAAAGTACATAAAGTGATCTTACGTTTCATCTGGCTTTTTCTCCATGTGTATGAATTTGTCATAATAGAGAAAACGAACATTTGAGTAGTACTTTGTTGTTGACGAAGCAGTTTCACATTTCTCGGTCATGTTTTTTTCTGTGAATTAAAATTTTGCTCCCAGGGCAGAGTCCTCATCGAACCTGAGAACTGTGACAACAAGGGATCTGCTTCCTCATCTATCAGAGGGGGGACGAATGGGAAAATTTTCAAGAGCCTTTTCTAGCTCCACAAGTCTGTGCCTCCATGAAACACCAGACTAAATTGTTTTGTTTGCACCCTGCCCCCAAATATCATCTTGATTTATCTGCTCCCTGACTGTCTGATTATCTTTTGCCCCAACTCTCAGAAGGAGACAGAACAGGCTTGGCCATCTGCCAGGAGCTGTACCCATGCTTCTGCCTGTCCGAGGTTCAGAAAAGGACAAAAGTTAGGTCCTTTTCACAGGAGAAAGAAAGGTCATATGGTTAAGCAGCTGGCCCCAGATCTAAATCGAGTAATAGCAGAGTGGTGGTTTAAACCAGATCATCACACTGGCCCACAAAAGGCAATGATGGACAGAGAATGGGGATTGTTTTTTAAACTAAAAGATAAAGGTTTTAAATGTTTATTTGAGATTCTCATGGGAATCGTTTTTATGATGAATTGTTTGAACTTTTGATGAACAACAAAACAAAAGAATTCTTTGGTCTGTGAATTTCAGTGTCATTTAAAGGAGCTCTATAGATAGACCATGTTACCTGCAGGTGCCTTTGAAACTGGTCTAAAATTTAAGACATCAATAAATTGTATACAGACTTCTTGACTTCTCTATGATTGAACAGAAGTAATTGAAAATGAGGAAATATGCCAACTGAGAAACAAACTGGGTTACTTTTTTCATATTCATTTCATAAAGTTTATAGATTTTGTAATTACATGAATAATTTTAGAAATCACATAATTAATTATACTTACAATAGTTATTATGAAAAGGTTAAGCAAGTATCAATAGTAATAAAATCCTAACAAAAAGTTTCCCAGAGAAGTAAGAGTGGTTAAGCTAAAAGAATTTATACAAAGATTTTAGGATCCCTAACCATGGAATTAAATGTTTAGTTCAGATAAGCACAAATATTAGTTTTCCTACGAATCTAGGCAATAGAGGGAGCTTGTCTCTTAGAAGACAAAGGAAGCATGGAATTTTGAGAACGTGATGCTTTCTGGAACATCACATTGGGGGCCCCAATCACCTAGAAGTGACATACTTGAAATTCAAACAATGGTAGCGAGTCAGCCATAAATTGATGGATCCAGTAAGTGACTTACAAAACATATTAGACAATTCGGTACAAACTGTTTAGAAAGGAAGCTGCCTAGTGAAATCAATAGGAAGAAATCTTGCAAGTCTTACTGTAGACCTGAACATGGTTCGTATGTCCCTGTTCTAACTGTGGAAAACTATTTAATGCCACGGGGGTAACTGATGAATAACTAATAACGTTACTCCAAGTGTACGTTCCTTTGAAATTGAATTGAATGCCCCCATTAAGCACCATCTGCCTTCACATTAAGTATATCAGGATAATCAAATTAACTCTTTTTATGAAATCAAGTTATTCCTTTTATCAAGCACTATTTTGGCATTTGGCCTTTTCTTGTTGGAATTAATTGGTATGATACTGATAAGTCTCCCTTAAGTGATGAGAAACCCCTGAAGGCTTTGGAGAACTGGAGAGAAAATGTTCAGATGCTGTGGAATATCTACGCACAGCTGGGCGGCTGGGCAGTTGAAGATTTAGTTGGGGGAAGATGAGGTGGACGAACAGACCCAGGAACGCCGACTGATGAATGAGCAGGAAGTCAGGGGTCGGGGAGGCCGTGGATGTGCGTTAAATTGTTTCCAATGAGGTTATGGAGAAAGAAGAGAAGAGGACCCGAGGTTAGCTCCTCCGCACCGCCCCTCAAGGGGCCTGAATGCAACCAGTCGTGGTAAAGCGCGCGCTGGGATTTCCCATCTCCTCTTCTGCGAAACAGAGGGGCCAGAGGGGGCATCGTGCTTCGGTATTTGAGAGGACAAATAAAGGCTGTGGGCTGACCCACTGACAATGGTAATACCTCTTCCTAGAAAAGAGCCTTGTGCCTTAGTCATAAGTCAAATTTTCTGATCATACCAGTCATCCTAAAACATAGATTGTGGCCATCCGGTCAAGCTATCTTAAATAGATTAGATAATTTAATAGTATTATTAGAAAAGCAAAGCCCTATCTAGCAGGCCTAGAGCAGTGCTTCTAAGTCATCTTCCTAAATAAAGCACAGTATTTATTATATACAATGATTTTTGCTATCCGTCATGGCTAATGTGTTATACAAATAATACCCTTCATTCAGGCTTGGGTTTGTAAACTTTGTAGGTTATTAACGTAATACTCTTGAATATTTTATTTTCTTTATATCTCATTTTCTTTAGGTTTTGTCTTGTGGTTGTTAGGTATGCTGATAAACATCCATTCAGACCATGTCCTAAGGAACCTCAGGAAACCAGGGGAGACTGGATATAAAATACCAAGGGGTATGTACCGAAATGGGGAATTTATTCTAAAATCTATTGAGTGATGCTTTGCTGTTTTAGTTTTGCCAGATCTCGTAACTAAAGTGCAGTATGTTTTAGCTGCAGGTTTTCAGTGTGAGTCACCATTATTGTTCGTAACAGTGACTGATTACTGTTTTGTTAAAATGATAGAAGAAGCAATTCTGACTAACTGGACGCTTTATTAAGCAGAAAGGAAGCTCTAGTTATATCTGTGTTTGGAAAGAGAGATTAGTAGGAATTGTGGTCTACAAGGGGTGTCCGATACTTCATTTCTAGCCACAGAATAGAATCGATAGCTCGATTGACCCTCCCTCCGAAAACAATTTAAAAGGTTGGGTGAAAAATTTAAATGCATCAGTGTGGTATCAAGAAAGCAAGTAATCATCAATCAGAGGGCAAAATCTAAGTGAGTGCTAGAGTCCAGAGTGCATCTTGTTTTGACCACTAGCTGACCCTCATGCTGGTTTTGTGGCCCAAATTCGTGCCACTTGCCTGGTCTGAAAAACGTCCAGCTGTGAACTAGGATCCATGTATTCCTGGGGGCGGTGCGCTCATGCCTGTGGCCAACGCGAGCCCAGATCCCCAAGGAACCTGCCTTCAACTCAGGCCTCCGAGAGCCCGGCAGACCACACGCCACAGAATAAGGGCCGCAGTCAAAGTTGAGCCCGTGAGGAAAAGGGCACCATGAACAAGAGCTTCGTGAATGTGAGCGAGCCTCAGATCTTAGAGTTCATGGGCACAAGTTGTACAGTGAATACTTAAATATTTAAAAAATAAAAGGGGATTGAAATTATGAGCAAAGGAGCAATATACTCTAAAAAGGACAACATAGATACAAGCTGGAAACAACAGCGCTTCTGAAAATTTTCTTTAAATATCAGTAGGTAAGACTACAGCTAGAGTGAAAGTGAGAAGCACACAGCAGCACTTAGTTTGGAATCCTTCAGCTTATCTTCCTGGAAACCATACAGGAACAACAGCAGAACAAATGACCAAAAAACCCTGTAAAGCTCAAATGACTTAAACTGTGGCCCTGGGGTTACCCTTGGAGTGTGCAGCTCTGCTCTCCGGCCCGATGACTCCCAGGCCCCCACGCCCTGCTCTGCCCCTTGGGTGCCCCCACTCCCTGGGGTGTAATGGCCCAGATGTTGGGGGAGGGGTCTGGTCCACACAGCACCCCACGTGCTTCGAGAAAGGTCTGGCCTGTCATGTAGACTTGATGAATCTGTGAAGATGTGAGGAGTGAATGAATGAGTCTGTCCTTGAAAATTTTGTATTTTCTCCAGCTCTTTGTCTAGGGGTCCCTATAGGTCCATTTTATCAAGCTGGTTCATTAACTGTTAGTCTGTGTTCCCCATCCTGTTTAAGTTTTGTCAGCTTGATTCATTAACCAGGGAGGTGATATATTGAAGGGTGTTTAAAACCGTAGCATTTTATAGTCAGACAAACAGATAGGTATTGATACAGGCGTGTACTTACTACCAGAAGTTGTGATATGAAATAGTAAAACCGGTCATGTTAGATGCGTCTCATTGATGAAAATTCTGTAAAGGTTGTATTTCCCCAGAGTTGATTTGTAGTTCTCTGAGGAAGTATCCACTGGTATCTCTTAAGTCAGGATTTCATGAGGCACTCTTTCATAGTAAACGCACTGCGGGTCTCTGTTTTCTTCTAGGGGGCTTGTTTGAATACATCACTGCGGCAACTACTTCGGAGAGGTCGTCGAGTGGTGTGGCTACGCCCTCGCCAGCTGGTCCATCCAAGGCTGGCTTTTGCTGTGTTCACCTTCTGTGTCCTGCTCACCAGGGCTCAGCAGCATCACCAGTACGTTTGAAAACGCTTTTAGCATTTCTAATTTGTCCTCCGACCTTGGTAGAGCAATTTGCAGGTTAGATTTTTGAAATGTTCATATCAATTTGCCAAATCCTAGTTTAGACCAGGCTTTTAGCTAAACGAGCATGGAACCACGCAAATGTCTGAAGAATAGCCCAGCTGTAATCGTCAGGTACGCGGTCAGCCACATCATTTGCTCCACCCTGCTCTGAGCCCTCTTTGAATGTCTGCTGCTGGACTCGTGTGGTCAAGTTGAATGTCAGGCAGGGGGATTCAGGGTCTTGACGTGGACTCGCCAATGATAACAGGGGATGCTGACCAGGCAGCAGGCCCTCGGGCGGGCCTGCAGTTGGAAGCATCAGTGTCTGGCCCTGGCAGAGCCCCTTCCCACAAGGGCATCCCACTGTGCAGGGTCCCTGATGGACTCCTGGGATACCGCACCCCGAGGTCACATTGTTTTCCAAGAGTGTGAGGCCTTATCAGATCCCCAAAGGGTCTGTGATCCATTTGACCAACAGCATAGAAAACAAAGTATGTTAAAGCTGAAGTGAGCTTGGAGGGCATCTTCCCCATCTAACAGGTGGGGAAACTGAGGCTCAGGCTCAGACAGGGTGGAAGTCACGTCTCGCTGAGACTGGAGGGCTCGCAGACCATCTGAGCATCGGGACAGTCCCCTGATGCCGCAGCAATGCTGGAAGTTTGGCACGTCTGGTTCCCCAGTGCCCACATGGACAGCTCGTGTCCTCTGAGCTCGAGGGGACGCTGCTCTGCTTCCCCTGGCTTCATGTACTCAGAAACATTCCATCCTAACCTCCAGGGCTGCTGACACAGAGGCATCCAAAAACGTATATCATTGTCCTGCTTCACGGACTTGCCATCTCTTTGGGGAACAGGACAGAGCTGGAAGGCCAGCAGAAGAATAGATGATATCACGATGCAGTGGGAAACACAGACTTCTTAGAGTCAGAAGTCCTGGCTTTATTTCCCAGGCTCACCATGTATTTAAAGACACATAGGATTATTATTGGAGGTAGTAAGGAAGAGCTAAATATATGTTTAGCTAATAGTTGAAGACATTACAGCAAAAGCGTGAGAGTTGTTGAGATCCTGAAGAGCAGCACCTCTGTTCTTTGAAGTGCCCCCCGCGCTGGTAAGGTTGGTGAGCTTCCCTCCAGCCAGTGAGTGGAGCAGGGCCACAAAGTCAGGACCCGTGTGTATCCCGGAGCTGCTGTGAAGACAAGGGTAGGAAGGAGCCCATACCAGCGAGGGCTCAGGAAAGGGGTTACAGCATCAGAAGTGGCTCAGACACACATGTTCAGGAATGATTCGCCGTCTAGGGTTGGATTGGGTCCTAATCCCAGGAACAGAGTCTGTGTAGACGGGCTTAGTTCAGATGAGGTCACCCTGGAGTTAGGCCCTAGTCCAGTAGGACTGGTGTCCTTACGAAGAGGAGACACTTGGACACAGACATGCACGCAAAAGAAGCGACGGCTGCGTGCAGACAGACACAGGGAAGCTGAGGGCCAAGAGTGTGGCAGTGATGCAGCCACAAACCAAGGAACCCCAGAGGCTGCCGGAAGCTGGGAAAGGCTAGAAGTGAAACCGTTACACCTCAGACTGGGACTTAAACCCACGCCAGCCAGACTCGAGCCCGGCCAAAACCCACAGTCTTCCAACGGAGATCACACACCGGGGTTTCAGGACTTTAAATGAAGCTCAGATTCTTGATGTCTCATCGCAGAAAGAATTCAGTGAGAGACAAAGTGATGGGTAAGAAGTGGATTTATTTAGAGAGAAACACACTCCACAGACAGAGTGTGGGCCATCTCAGAAGGTGAGAGAGGCACCAGGGTATGGGAGCGGGTAATTTCATAGGCTAATGAGGGGGGAGGAGTGTTCCAGTTGTTTCAGGAAGGGGCGGGGATTTCCAGGAATTGGGCCACCGCCCACTTTTTTGATCGTTATGGCCTGTCTTGGAACTGTCATGGCGCCTGTGGGTGGGTCATTTAGCGTGCTAACGTGAACTTGGTGATACTGAGGCTCAAGGTCTAGTGGGAAAAGTCGACTTGTCCGCCATCTTGGATCCATTTGGTTTCTAATCAGTGTTATGTCATGTTCTCGGGCTGTTGTCATTTCTTTCAAAGGCTGTGCCCAGCCTCTTTCTCTACTGTTTCAGAAAGACCCTCCCTTGGAGCCTGGGAGGGAGCAGTGGCCCTACCACACCCGGAAGCCAGGCTTCTGGCTGCCAGGCATAAATGCTGTTTCAAGCCCCGGGTTTGTGGCTGTTTGTTATAGCAGCCCTGAGAAACCAACACACCAGCCCTTCCAGGATTTACAGTCCATGTAAGCAAAGGCAGTGAGTCTGAGGTCCTCAGTCTTCTCCTCTGCTAGACGATTTCCCCAGATCTCATGCCTATGAAACACCTTTCTCAGAACCAGAAAGATTCATACTCTCAGCAGGCCTGGCTGAAATAATATGTTATTATCACTTTAGAATAAAAGTATCTAACAACGTCCTAGAAAATGAATAAAGCAAAACTAGGTTCATGTAACAGCAGTGACAACAACTGCAAGCTATCTTCCCCACCCCCACCCCGCTTCCCCTCCCCCTCCTCCACCTTCCTCTCCTCCTCCTCTCCCTTCCCCTCCCCCCTTCCCATGTGTCCCCATCTCCCTCCCCCTCTCCTTCCCTCCCCTTCCCTCCCCCTCCCCCTTTTCTCCCCTTCCCCTTTCCTTCCCTCCCCCTTCCCTCCCCCTCCCACCTTTCTTCTCCCCTTCCTCTCTCCTTCTCTCCCCCTTCCCTCTCTCCCCTCCGCCTTCTCCCCCACCTCAACACCAGCACCTACCCCACACAGCCCAGTGCAGGGGCCTACGACCACCTTCTCATGGCCATGGGGGAGATGCTATTCCTGTCCATTTGTGATATTAGATATCAAAAAGTGAATATTGGTGGCTTTCTAATAATAAAAGCAAAAGAGATAATCCTGACATTTTTAAGAAAGTGGAACAGAGGAAGACTGGAACAAGAGCACACTAGGTCAGTCGTAAAGATGTTTTCTCAAGTGAAAACAGGGCACAGGAAAATCCCCTCTCAGTGCTGCAGTGTGACACAGATAGAAGTAGAAAATAATCCTATTTTCCAAATGAAAGTCTCTGTAAAGAAAACCCAAAGGTGTTCTTTGCAGATTCACGGGTTGAAAGGGCTCTTTTTCATTCATTTGCTGTTTAAATTGATGTCAGTGTGAAAGCAATTTAATTGCTGAACAATTAATTCGGTTTTAGTGGAAGTATGTTCAGAAATGTTAGATTTACAAGCTGAGGACAAAATGAAGCCTATCTTTGTTTTGTTTTTTTTTTTTAAAATCCAGTCCACCCAACTAATGAAACCATCAGATAAATTGCTTCCAAAAGGAAGCAATCCCTGGGACTAGTCCTTGCACTATATTTTACTTACTGACAATGTTCCTAAAGCCATACTTTATTACAATGAACTTCTTTCTGTAACAGCTAGACGTGAAGTATTTAAATCCATAAATGATTGTTATATTGATAATTAGATCTGTAGATCAGAAACTTAGGGTCACCTGTTCCGAGTAGCTAACAGATTATTCAGGTTTGAGGGCCACATTTCAAGGAATGGTTAAGGGGGGCACGTTTTTCTCACCGTTTTCTTCCCTGCCAGCCTCCAGCAGCCATGCTTGTTGGATGGGGCCAGGGTGTGGCTGCACAGATTTCACAGCTGTGTGAGAATGAACTCAGACGTGTGCTCCTTCACACCCGGGCACTGGAGGTTGGGGCCGGCCTCAAGCACAGTCTTTAGAGGGCAGACTCTGTTGAAATAAATTATGGCATGCTTATCTATTTGTTAACTTTAATGTCATTTTTAAAAATGAACTCAATGAGTCTTCAAGACACTGGTTGATGACACAATGATTTTTTTTTTAAAGAGACCCACACGAATATGACATGCTGCCATCTTGTCACAGCCTATTTCATGAGACTTGGGTGCATAACCGTGATTTGTGAATGCTTGGAAAGTGTTTACTCAGCTGTCAGTGGCCCCGTCCCTGTGTTCACAAACACAAAGCTGTTTCTGAGCCCGAAACACACAAACGGTTAGGGATTATTTTGCATTCAACAGAAAGGCAAGGAGATGTTAGTTCAGGCTCCACAATAATAAAATCAAGACAAAAAATTGGTATCCAGCCCTGGTCAGTGTCACATAAACTTTGATTCTAGGGGTAGGAAAGTGAATGAGAAAAGTAATAGAATATGCTGCTTGTCCTTTTTAAAAGTATCTATACATACCACATACTTAAAGTACTTTTTCTTTTTGACCGCGTGGCATGTGGGATCTTATTAGTTCCCTGACCAGGGATCAAACCCATGCCCCTGCAGTGGAAGCACAGGCCTTATAAAACACAAACGAGGGCTTCCCCTGGTGGCGCAGTGCTTGAGAGTCCGCCTGCCGATGCAGGGACGCGGGTTCGTGCCCCGGTCCGGGAAGATCCCACGTGCCGCGGAGCGGCTGGGCCCGTGAGCCATGGCCGCTGAGCCAGCGCGTCCGGAGCCTATGCTCCGCAACGGGAAGAGGCCACAACGGTGAGAGGCCCGCATGCCGCAAAAAAAGAAAAAAAACAAAACAACAAACGATTATTTCTGAGAGTTCTGGAGGTTGGAAATTGGAGATATGGGTGCCAGTACTGGCAGTTCTGGGAAAGGCCCTCTTCTGGGTTGCTTTCTCGCTGTAACCTCAAGGACAGAAAGAGCCGGGGGGCCTCTTTAATCAAGGCACTAATTCCATCCTTGAGGCTCCACCTTCATGACCTCATCGCCTCCCAAAGGCCTCACCTCCTAATACTATCATTGCCTCGGGCGTTAGGTCCTTCACATGACTTTTGCGGGGGTCACATTCAGACCATAGCACAGGCTGACATGAGTAAATATGTGGACTGTACACATTCTTGGCACCTCTGCTGCCCGTAGCCCTTCTTGTCTCCACACACATCACTGATCTGGAAAAGTCCGTTTTTACTGTGGCCTCATGTCAGGGGAGGTGCTGCTTCATCTGAGGTCCAGTGACCAGCTTCTGTGGGTGTTTCTCATCATGTGTCTTTTGGGGAATACAGAACAGCGCATGAGAGCACCGTGGCATCTGCTATCTTGTAATTCTGTATTTGTGGATGACAGTGTTTAGCTGATCTAAAATCGACAGGATTTTGTTGACTCACTTTCAGGTTGTTGTTTTTCATATGTTTCTGCCATCTTAACAAATTAGCTAATTTTTTTAAAAATTTTATTTTATTTATTTATTTATACAGCAGGTTCTTATTAGTTATCCATTCTATACATATTAGTGTGTGTATGTCGATCCCAACCTCCCAATTCATCCCACCCCCACGCCCCCGCCATTTTCCCCCCTTGGTGTCCATACGTTTGTTCTCTACAATAGCTAATTATTTTTCATCATTGTTTTTAGTGTTTAGCACTCTTTTGTACTTATGGAAAGACTTTTTCTGCCTATTTCTCCATTTTGTCAAATTATTTTTAAGCTTTTACTCCACCCACTTAGCTGCCACCCTTCCCAAAGGGCTCTTACCCCACAACGAATGAGTGTGCCTTTGTTGATTTAATTTATATCAAAACTCAGAATACCTGCTTGAGTGCAGGGCTGAATTATGAACGACCCGTGTCACGTGTTCCTAGGTTTGTTTGAGAGTCACCTGGCATGTAGCTGCGTGCCCCTGCCACAGACCCTGGGTCTGGAGCAGTAGTTCTCTTCTGGGAACTGGAGAAAACTCTTGGGGTAACTGAGAGATACTCAGGATACACCTACTCAGTTCCTCTCCCCTCCCCCCGTCAGCCTGCTTCCCAAGATCTGCAAAGATAGCGCCCCAATATCCTGATCTGCGTGTTTATCACATGCCTGTAACTTTCCCTGCCAATATAAAGGTGAATTATATGAGTTACATCTTCGTGAATCGTGCTGTACAGTCTGATGTGTTTATTCATGATACAGACAAAGTCAAGCTATGTGTCTGAGATGCCAGAATTTTTATTACTACTTTTAAAAAGCTCAGTATCCCTCTATGATGAGAAATATTGTCCGTTTTGTTAGCAACTGTTAAATGTTTCAGTGAGAAAATTAAGTTTTTTTTTAATGTATTTTTTGTCTTATTTCAGGTGGTACCATGAGAAATTTGAAGACTATCCCAAATTCAGAAAAGTTATGATTCCATTTTTGTTTTAAGTTCGTTGTCAATGGGGTTACCTTCAACTTGCAGCTTTTCGGTCATGTTTCTCTCAGGATGATATAAATGAATGTGTGTCTCTGTAATTTTTCTGCTACTTCACCTTTTTCAAGATTTGCTCTAGGACTGTGTAACGAGTAAACTATCTAATAACAGTAGCAAATGTGTAAGCTACCTAATAACAGTCTAATCGAACTGAAATGGCAGGTGGAACTATGACACTGCATACCAGGTCACGGATCTGGAACTCTGTAATTGCAGCTTGACCCTCCTCTCATTTGTCTGCCTCTTTGGACCAAAACATTCTCTACCCCTTGCACAACTCCCTACAGCAATGGGTTTAAGGTCAAAGGTGATGTTGTCCCCCTCCCCCTATGGAGGTTGTGTTCTGTCTTCATGTCCCTCTCATCCCCCTAGGTCGGAGAGGCCCGGGTCTCCACAGAGTACCCACCACAGCCTCTCACTGTTGGGTGCTGGGCAGGCAGAGAAGCTGGGCGTAGAGAGAGGAGAGGCCCAGCGGAGGCCGGTGCAAAAGGCCTCCTGGCACCTGCTCCAGCCTGGACCACCAGGTGACTTCACCTGGCAGGACGGGGCACTGGGGGGCATTCCTAAGGAGCAAGCTGCTGTGTCCCCCATGAAAGGGACTTACTTCCTGGAGGCCCTCAGCTGGGAGCACGAAGGTGCTGCGGGGCAGCCTTCCCATCTCGGGTCACTCGCCATGAGCCACTAGGAGTCTCTGGCTTGGGATGATTTTTCTTCCTCCTTCTAGGTAGAATTAACATTTTTTTAAAGGCACTTTTTCTTTTTAAATACCTCTCAATATTGCAAAACTATAATTTGAAGCAGAATTTCTTATTTTAGATGCACTCAAAACCTCCACGGAGATGAATGACAATAATAAAATGTACTACTTATTGCCAGATATGTAAAAGAAATCTCCCCACTGGAAGGCTACCTACTGAGTCTCTTGCCCCCTCTGTGAAAATCCAATGAACACATGGTACGGACCCCTCCTCACCTGAGACAGCGCTACCTCTATTGCTCCTGCATTTGCAGGGGTGGGAACCGAGCAAGGTGTAAGTGGAGAGAGTCCGTGTTCACTTAACGATCTCTAACGATGCTGGGTGGCAGAGGCCTCCGGGACATGTCTGACGTTGCGTCCTGTATGTTCTCCGACCGACTGCCACCTTTGGGCAGGGAGCAGGCCCTCCTGCCCCCTGCACCCCGGGGCCCCTGGGTACCCCATCGGCTCCCTCCCCACTTCTCCTGGCTCACCTTCCCAACCAGGGGCTCCCTCCCCATGAGGTTTCATGTAGAGACTGTGTTCTTGGTGTTAGTGGTTTTTAGAGTCCCTTAGGGTTTTAGAATTACACGGAAAACTTTTCCTGATGTGGCTGTGCTTCATTTTTAACTAAAAATTGAATGCATTTGTGGGGAAATTTTATGATCAAATAAACTTTGGCCCTTTTTCTGACTGAATAATTACTTGAAACCATAAAATGATAAATATTTAGGATCTCCTCCAGAAAACTCAAAAATCTGAGCAAGTCTTGACTGATTTGGGCCCCTGGGCTCTGGAAGGTGTACCTGGCCAGAAAGATGCTTGTCTGAGAGCTAGAGATGCTCACTGTGATTTTTAATTCTGTTGGTGCTTCTTTTTTATTTGAGTGACCAAAAGTTTGGGTTAAGTGGGGATTTGATGAATGGTTGCTACTTCACTGTCATGAGCTGGGTGGATGATTGACAGGACGAAATCTTGTTCTATCTTGTCTGCCTGTCTTCCCTTTGCTAAAAACTGTAACTAGCAAATTATGACAGTTTGTTATTGTGTTAGTTATAATAATTAAAGAGATTAATAAAATTACTGGTAAAAGTTGGGTTGTTTTGTTACCCTTCTGTGTGGACAATTCTTCACGCTAGAAGTTCAGACAGCCCTGAAATCTCTTTCCCACCCATATTAATATTTCATAGTGCTAAATATTCTCTTCTATCTCTCAGTAGAGCTGTGTGACATTCTTCGTGTAAATCTTGTGCACTTCTGCTAAGGATATTTTAATTTATTTTATTTTTTTTAGCATCTTTATTGGAGTATAATTGCTTTACAATGTTGCGTTAGTTTCTGCTGTATAGCAAAGTGAATCAGCTATACGTGTACGTATATCCCCAGATCTCCTCCCTCTTGTGTCTCCCTCCCACCCTCCCTATCCCACCCCTCTAGGTGGTCACAAAGCACCGAGCTGATCTCCCTGTGCTATGCGGCTGCTTCCCACTAGCTTTTGGTAGTGTATATATGTCCATGCTACTCTCTCACTTCATCCCAGCTTAAGGTTATTTTTAGATATATGTGAATGAGAATATGTCCCCAAATACATTTTATAACCAGGATAAATCAAACCTATTGAGGTTTGTATATTTGTCACATCCAGCCATGCTACTAAGATTATTTCATGAATTCCCACCTTTTGTTGCTGCTATTCTTAGGATCTCTAGCTTTACAGTCATACCATTCTCAATAAGTAGTTCTTATTTTGCAGTATTTGAAGCTGTTGCTATTGTCGTTCGCTGCTTATATTAACAAGAAATTCAAAAGAAATATTAAATAATAGAGGTGATTGCTAGGATTCTTGCATAATTTTGACAGGAATGCCTAATGTGAAATGATTATTTTGAGCACTCATTTTCTTGTGTGGTTATGGTTTTGTTTAAGCTTCAGCCGTTGGGATCTTGTCTTTGCTTTTTTTGTTTATCTTTTTATTGAGAATTTCAAATGCACATCATACAAATCAGAAATGAAGACAAGGGTTGGCCAGCAGGCGTAGAGAAGATGGCAAACTAAGAACAGGCCCACTTGGACATTCTGGTCTTGTAGGTTATTCATTAGATATTCTTGACGTTTATCTTTTTCTGTTTTACTCAATGTTTTTTATGGTAATTTCCTCTGTATTGCCTAATTTGTTAATATTCACTTTGATCTTATTTTCACTCTTCTAATTTCACTCCTCTAATTTGGGGGAGATTTTTCCATTGTGTTCATAACTGTTGAGAAGGAGTGCTTCATTTATTTTCTTCTGAGCATGTGTATTTTTTGGCTTTTATTAAGGCTCTGTGTTTCTGCTAAGTAACATTGACCACATTTCCTTAAGTTTAACCAAGTTCCTATAATTATGGTCCTGAAGAGTCCCAGCTATACTTCTTAGATTTGCTTTGATCCAAATATTGTTAGGAAACTATTTTTTTGTTTGAAATGGTGCTTTTTGCTTTTCAACAACCATTTGGGGGGATTTTATTTAAACATATTTTGTTCTTTTCACACGTGTGGATATAGTAGAGACCATTTTCTGTGAGATTTCTCCTTTGTGGATTTTGAGTTTTCCTTTGTAGCCTCAAACCTTTTTTATAAAATAACAACCACCATTTTTAAAGTCGGTGCTGTTTGTTCTATAGGTTAGTTCAAACGTGTTAGTTATATTGTTAAAATTCCCTTTATTTTTTAGCACCTTAGGAATGATTTTATGTTTTTAGGAGTTCACTTAGAAGCTCCCAGTTAAATATGAATGAGCTGAACTTATGCTTTGACTTCTTCCGCCTGCTGACAGGGGTTTACAAACCACATCTGATAGAGGTCTTGTATCCAAATATGTCAAGACCTCTCAAACTTCAGTAATAGATATTTTAAATATATTTTAATGGGCAGAAGATTGAACAGACACTCATCAAAGAATACATTCGCATGGCAAGTAAGCACATGCAAAGGTGTTTACCATCTTGAGTCACTAGGGAAACACCCATCAAACCACAACGAGATGCCACTGCCCATCTCTTCGAATACCTGAACTTAAAAAGAATGACCAGCCAAGGTTTGGCAAGGACGTGGAGACCCTGGAACCCTCACATACTGCTAGAGGAAATGGGGAGTGATCTAACCACTTTGGAAAACACTTTAACAGTTTCTTAAAAACTTAAACATACATTTAATATATGACCCAAAATTTTCACTCCTGTGTATTTACCCAAGAGAAATAAAAGCACATATCTATACAAAAACTTGTACATGAATGTTCGTAGCAGTTTTATTTATAGTAGCCAAAACCTGGAAACAATCCAGTTGTCCACCAGTTGTTGTGTATCCATACAATGGAATACTACCCTGCATAAAAAGGAATAAACTATGGATCTCAGCAACAACATGAATGTGTCTCAAAATCATGCTGGCTGAAAGAAGCCAGATAAAAAAGAGTACCTGCTGCATTGTGTGGAGATAAGCATTTGCCTGGGAATGAGGGCAAGGGGGAGGGGGCATGAGGAAACCTTTGGGGTTGATGTTTGTTATCTTGGTTATGTGAAGCTGTGTGCATCAAATTATACACTTTAAATATATGCAGTTCACTGTATGTCCCTTATATCTCGAGCTTTTTTTAAAAAGAATCATGTTATTACACTTGCAAAACAATAGAATGCTATGAAAATGAACTTATCTGAGAACAATGAATCTGGGAACTTAGAAAATGAGAATTTGATAGAAGAGGTAGAAGGCAAAATCAAGGCTGTCCTAGAAAATATAATGACCGAGAACAGGGAAACACAGCACCACGTAGACGGTCCCACATTCGACTCATGGGCATAACAGAAAAGCCTTCTCCCCAATTCTTCCCTAACTGGGATGATTTCAAGAACCTCTGTCCACATAAGCTGATCTGAGGATTGCTTCAAGGTGATCTGTGAAACAAGGTGGACTCAGACTAGACAGGAAGCCCTGGTTGGCCTTCTGGTAAAGGAAGCAAGCAAGCGGCACAACAATCACTGGAGAATGATACAGTGTTTGCAAGTTGAGAGGGACACAAAACGCTGTATCTGTGGAGAATGTGCGTGCACATGTAGTAAAAGCATAAAAACAGGGATTGGATACACAGAAGGTCCTTGATCATGTTGTCTCTGAGGAGGATGGTTTCAGCAAAAAAAATAGAAATGAAGTCCTCCCTCCCCTGAGAGCAAGGAAAACAAAGGGACAGCGAACAGGCTAGAGAAGAAACATAACCTGGCCCGAAAGAGTTAATCACGCCTTGGTTTACTTTAACTGTCACTAATTTGGAGTAACTAGATTTGTACTTTACAAAGCTAACCTCACTCCCTCACTCCCTGACACTGTGTAATTTATATTTGGTACCCATCACCCCTAACTCTGTGTGAGTTACATCCCCTGCCTCTCACTCCCTAATCTTATTATGTCCAGCACTTACATTCTATACGCCCCTTGTAACAAATCACCCCCTATAGGTTTTGCATTTCAGAAACAAGGTCACCAGGCAATAAACCAGAGGCAACCGGTTGCAATTACCAGACAGAGGGACCCCAATTACGGGGCGGCCTGACGCCAGCTATGACTGTTTTGAAATAATGCAAAGGAAAGGAAGAATGCAAGACCTTCACTGCTTTGATCCTTATCATATACCCTGGACTGCAAGCCCCACATATAAAATCTTCCCTGATTCCCAAGGAGGGAGGACACAGCTCTGGAGGTGATAGCCTGCTGTGTCTTCCCTTCTGCCTGGCAGAAAAATAAAGCCATCTCTCTCTTCCTCCAAAATCCCTATCTCCGTATTTCTGTTCAGCCTAGGTGCACAGGGAAGCCAGCATTTCGGCAGCAAGGAGAGGAGACTGGAAATGGGGAGGAGAATCTGGGCTACTTCAGGCTTCCAGTCATGTTTGTTTTAAAGATCTAAAGCAAATATATCAAATCTATGTTTCAAATAATATTTATGCTGGGTGGCTATGTTATACTTTGCAGTTCTATGTGTTTTTATTTTTTAATTAAAAAAAAGAAAAGAATACGGAAGTGGACAGTGGAGTCTGGATGGTGAGGAAAGTGAAGCCAGGATGCTGTAAATAGGAAAGGAGAAAACGGGCTGTAAGCAAGGCGTGCCTTGAGTTGGAGCAGCCGTGCACATGGAAAGTCACAGGACTCTGGAGAGCTCCACACAGGCAGCCATCCTGTTCCTAGGGCAGAGGGTCTCACACCTTCCTTTGCTGTCGTTGTTGTTGTTGGGGGCGTCAGAAGCAGCACAAGGAGCTCATGAACACCACTGAGATTTGACGACACTTCCTACACACTGAATGAGGAAGTTTAACAGATGACAGATACTGTATCCCTGTATCCCAAAAGAGAAATGCAGGGTTAGATTACTCAGTACGTTTCTGGAGAAACCTGTGGTCCACTGTGGCCAGGCACGGAATTAGACAAGGGGGCTAAAGGGCACAATGCAGTTGTGTCCCCAGTAGATCTGGGGTCTAGTATAGAAGGAAAATACAATGGGATGCTGCATTATGGGAAATGAAAAGGACAGAGGGCCCTCAGTCTGCTCAGTGGCTATTGTATGTTTACAATTTGGGGAAAACAGTCTGGGCAGAGGCCATATCTGTAGAGGCCAGAGGAGTGGAAGGCCAGGAGGCTTCTGGGACCGAATTTAGTCCAATGTTGGTGAAAATAAGTGAGAAAGGGGGAATTGGAGGGGCTAAGATAAAACAGGTGAGGCACATGTGAGGAAGACACCATGTGGCAGGCAAAGGACAAAGTCCCGTCATTCAGAGGACAGAAAGTCCTGTCGTTCAGAGCCCACAGACATGCCTGAGAAGGACTATGACATCAGACCTAGAGGCTCCGGAGGTTTCTCTGGTAGCCATGAGCGTGATGCAGAGGAGTGGGCAGGACAGGGAGATGGGTGAGGAGTCAGGAGAAGAGCAGGTGTGGACCTGCACAGACAGGTGTTGGGGGAGGGGTAGACCTGCACAGACAGGTGTTGGGGGAGGGGTGGGCATGATAATACCGAGGAGTAGAAGTTGAAAGGCTGTATTTCTTTTTAATTTTTTTTTTTTTTTTTTTTGCCTCACCCGCACAGCCTGTGGGATCTTAGTTCCCTGACCAGGGATCGAACCCCGACCCCCTGTAGTGGAAGCACTGAGTCCTAACCACTGGACTGCCAGGGAAGTCCCATGAAAGGCTGTATTTTTTAAATGAGCCAAAGATCTGAACTTCACTAAGGAAAAATACACCTGTGGCAAATAAGCACATGAAAAGATGTTCAACATTTTTAGTCATTAGGAAAATGCAAATTGATACCACAAACATACTACCACACATGTGATAGAATGGCTCAAATGAAAAGCCTGAGCATACTAAGTGTCGGTGAGGATGTGAAGCAATTCAAAATCTCACCCACCTGGCTGGGGGGAATGGAAAATAGCAAGACCGATTTGGAAAACCAGAAATTTCCTTCCTCTCTTTTTTCTCTCTTTCTCTCTCTCCCTCCCTGTCTTTTCTTCGTTTCTTCCTTGTTTTCTTCTTTTCATTCTTATGTTCTTTCTCTCTCTCTCCCTTCCTTTTTTCCTTATTTTTTTTTTGAATTGTCAAATATTTAATGCTAATTAAAGACCCAATGGTCTTACATTTTTATCACTATTTGATCATGAACAGCAAACATTGTTGGCCTACAACATACCATCTATCTATATACAAAAACACCGTAACATATTCTTAGGCTCTTAATTCTGAGTTTGAAAGTTAAGCTGAATTTCTATTGAATTTTAAGAAATGTTAACTGTAAAAGTGATTGAATTTTTTAAATGTATTGCTTGGTCTTTGAAGACCATTGACAGTGTGAATTTAATAAGCACACCGCTGGAAGCTTTAGGAGTTACATTCCTAATATTTATCTTGCCTGGACTTAAAATTACTGAAAGCTTTCCTTCATTGTCAAAGCTCAGAAGTATTGATTTCATGGCATACTGAACTGGAAATGTGCCATTAGAGGATTTGGAAACTGTTTATCACATATGAAGTAAAGACCATAATACCATAAGAGACTCCAGTTCAAGTTGGCAGGCAAAATATAATTTAGAATTAAAATGCTGTATTTAAAAAGAAAATAAATTTTCAATTTGGATAAATAAAAATAACTTCACTTTCAAAGCCTTGGCTCCACAAAGGATGGCATGCACAGTAAGAATCCTTACTTCACAGTGTCCCTCTGCTCTTTCTAGAGACTTGAAGCTGGTCAAGTAGTGAATAAGAATGAACATTTTCCTCAGTAAGATTCATAAGTCATAACTTATTTACTTCCCCCATTAAATACTGTTACATTTACTTCAAATCATTTAAAAACTAGGTCTGTTCAAAGTGGAGGTTCTCCAAGTACAATGCAAATTTGTTGACCAGAGAAAAGCAAACCTTACTAAGAATATAATCTTTATTGACAACATTTTAACCCTCTTTTTTAAAATTTAATTTAAAAAGCTAGTCCAAAAATGGCCTTTTCCTGTAAAGATGCATCTCTTCCAAACCACAGTGAAAGAGACGTAAGTAATTTTCTATGTTATTTTCTACCACATGCCTCAGAATTCCTCACGAAATCACTCTCGGACCCAGAAGAGCATTTGCAGAATGAGTTATGGGGATGACAGTGTATGAGCCTGTTGGACATGTATGCAACGAAACCAGGACGCTGATTGTTAACCTGTTAAAATTATTCAGACCTCAAATGGTTGGTTATATGCTAATTATTTACATAGAACATGGATTCACCAACATAAAAAATAGGGAGCAGCTGCCAGGAGACTACTTTTAATGTGCAGAGGGTTAGCTATTCTTCCCACTTTCTGCAGGCAAATCCTCCTCTGATAGACATTTTATGCCTTCCTATGATAGAAATCTCTGGCATTTTCCCAAGTGATTGTCTGAACAGCAGGCTAGCAGCCATCATACACAGAGACGTCCACCTCAAGTGTTCCATTCACCCAGGCTGATCAGTGCCCAGGAGGCTGGGTTCCAAGGATTCGATATGAGCACAGCGTGGCCTCCGCGGCTTACGTTTTATCTCCCCTGGACAGCACTATCCCAGGGCCCATTCATCGAGGTCCACCTGAAGACCTGGTAGAGAACCTGGGGCATAGTCAGGACTCAAAACGCACTTGTTAAATGAAACAATGACTCCCACACTGCTTCTCACTCAGCAAGAAAACCAAGGTAGAGAAGCTCCATGCTTTAGGACGGGACAACCTTGGCCGAGGGTCTGGATCCTGAAATAAGCGTCCTGTGGGGAATTGGTGGCTTTCACACAGACAGTCTGGACAAGTGTGCCTGTCGCTGCCTCTGGCTGGAGGTCATTCAAGTGTATTGCCAAACACAGCTGGCCTGTGTATTTTTAGACCCATAATCGTCTTGGAATCCTGTATGCTTGGAAGCGAGTGAGTGGGTACACATGATTGATGGCTCTTGGGGGTGTCCCCTGGTAACCCCTCTTGCACAGAAGCAACTTCCAGGGCTCCCTAGGCCAGCTTGGGGCCCTCACGTCTGCCTCTTTGTTCTGTTATCTTGTTCTCAGAGCGCAGACTCAGCCTTGACTAGTGTCACTAAGGATGAGATTTGGGGTATCCTTGCGCTATGATGAAGTCCAAGGTTGCCAAATAAGTCGCAACTTAACAGCCTGCAGCTCCAGCGTGATTCAGGGGCCCCTGGTTCCTCCAGCCTTCTGCTATGCCCCTGGGGAGGATCCGCTGTCTTTGTTTTGCCCATCGGAACATGTGTCTCCCACCCCAACTGGGACCAACTCCTAGCTGAGATTCAACGTTGGACCCCGGCGCTGTCCACCCATCCCAGGCAGGAGGCTGGTCTGCAGGGAAACTGTCCTGCTACTGCTGAGGCTGTAGCCTCTCCTCGGGAACCAGCATTCCAGCCTCTCTCAAATGGCCAGGGCAGTCTTCCCTCATCGTTCAGGATCCCTGGGGAACCAGGTGCATCCAGGGGTCCAACCCACAGCTCTTCATTCAGCATGGAGAGGAGCTGGCCACCCTGCCCACAGACCTGCTGCCTTCTGAGCTGCCTCTCAGCAACTGCAGTCTCCTATAAGCAGCGTGCTTTCCCATACCTGGCCTCCCTCTGCCAAAATCACTCTGCTGTGGCAGCCTTGGGGCTGGAGCCGGGGCCCAAGCTGGCCCAATCTTGTCCGCCCCTCTCCCCTGAGGGGCAGTTTCAGAGAGCCCCTCCTTCCTCCCGTCACCGTGCCCAGGTCTGGAAGGGGCAGGCTTCCCACACTGTCCTCGCTTGCCTAACTGGGCTTTCTTTCTACCCTTCAACTTTGTGGTTAAGCTTTGCCGCTGCACAAGGTGCAGGACAGCATGCGGGACTGGTTTAGCATGAAGGGGGCTGAAGTCAAGCGGTATTGCAGAAGCTGTCATCTTTTACAATTGCCGGCTGCCTTAATTGTTTTAACCCCAAGTGATTTTTCCCTCAGCCCCACCAGACAGTCCCTTTCCTTCACTGACTCAGAATCCCTCCAGCAACCCCCAGGACTCAGTGCCAAGCTTCTCCTCACTTGACCTGGCAGCAGCTGGTACTCTGCCTGGCAGGGACTTCTCTCTCTACCTTTTACCTGCTTCTCATCCAAACCACCTGAGTCCCAGGCTCCTTCCTCCCATGACTGTGCAAGGCGTCAGTCATCTGCTATCTGCTACCCACTCAGTCTGCTGCTATTTATGGGAAAACAATCCACTGGCTGTCTTGGCTAAATCTGAAATCCAACAAGGCAGAGAGCTTACTAATATACCTGCCCTCCTCAGAGGATGCTTCTCCAGGGCCAGGCTTCCATTTCTGCTGCATCCAGGAGGGAATGTCTGCCCCGGGCTCCACAGCACAGCAGTTTGAATCACTCTGCCCACTGATTCCATTTCTAGAAACCTCTGTCTTATTGGGTAGGACCCTCTTGATATTACATCTCAGTGAGAAGAGAAATGCCAAAGGGGATGAATACCCAATGGGTCAGCTCATGGAGAAGGCATCTCCAACAGGCTACCTCACCTTCCCCTGGTAAGCCCAGCATCAGGAACAGTGCCTGCAGATCAAGCCCACTTCTGATACATACTTACAACACATACTCTGAGATTTGCGGGTACTACTGGAGGTTGGAGACAAGACTTTCAGGTCTAAAAAACTCATTCAAATCAAGCTTCCACAAAATTGAGAGTCGAATCTATAGTTTTATGTCAATACCATAATTACTATAGTTTTGTAATATAGTTTAAAATCAGGGAGCATGATGCCTCCAACTTTGTTCTTTCTCAAGGCTTCTTTGGCTATTTGGGGTGCCATACAAATTTTAAGATTATTTGTCCAATTTCTCTGAAAATGCCATTGAAATTTTCATAAGGATTGCATTTATTTGTAGATTGCTTTGGGTAGTATGGACATTTTAATATTGATTCTTCCAATCCATGAGCACAAAATATCTTTCCATTTATTTGCATTCTTCCTCAATTTCTTTCACTGATATTTTGTAGTTTTCAATATACAGATCCTTCACCTCCTTGGTTAAATTTCTTCCTAGGTTTTTTATTCTTTTTGATGCAATTGTAAATGGGATTATTTTCTAAATTTCTCTTTCTGATAGCTTGTTAGTAGTGTATAGAAACACAACAGATTTTTGTGTATTGATTTTATATCCTGCAATTTTACTGAATTTGTTTATTAATTCTAACAGTTTTTTGACGGAGTCTTAGGGGTTTCCTATATTTATGTTATGTCATCTGCAAATAATGACAGTTTTACTTCTTCCTTTCCAATTTTGATTCCTTTTATTTCTTTTTCTTGCCTAATTGCTCTGGCTAGGACTTCCAATAATATGCTGAATAAAAGTGGTGAGAGTAGGATTTCTTGTCTTGTTCCTGACCTTAGAGGAAAAGATTGTCACCACTGAGTATGATGTTAGCTGTAGGCTTGTCAAATATGGCTTTTATTATGTTGAGGTATGTTCCCTCTATACCTGCTTTGTCGAAAGTTTTTACCATAAAGGATGTTTACTTTTGTCAAATGATTTCTCTGCATCTATTGAAATGATTGTATGATTTTTATCCTTCATTTTGTTTAATGTGGTATATCACATTGACTGACTTGAAGATATTGAGCCATCTTTGCATCTCTGGAATAAACCCCACTTGTTCATGGTGTATGATCCTTTTTTTTTTTTTAATTAATTAATTAATTTATTTATTTTGGCTGCATTGGGTCTTCATTGTTGCACGCTGGCTTTTCTCTAGCTGTGGTGAGCGAGGGCTACTCTTTGTTGTGGTGCTCCATCTTCTCATTGCAGTGGCTCCTCTTGTTGCAGAGCACGGGCTCTAGGTGCGTTGGGCTTCAGTAGTTGTGGCATGCGGGCTCAGTAGTTATGGTGCATGGGCTTAGTTGCTCTGTGGCATGTGGAATCTTCCCAGACCAGGATTTGAACCAGTGTCCCCTGCATTGGCAGGCGGATTCTTAACCGCTGCACCACCAAGGAAGCCCACGTATGATCCTTTTAATGCATTGCTGAATCTGTTTTCTTAATATTTTGTTGAGAATTTTTCCATCTGTGTTTATCAGGGAAATTGTCGTGTAATTTTCTTTTCTTGTGGCAGCTTTGCCTGGTTTTGGTATCAGAGTAATTCTGGCCCCATAAATGAGTTTGAAAGATTACTTTCCTTTTCTGTTTTTCTAAAGAGTTTAGGAAGGATCGATATTAATTCTTCTTTGAATGTTTGGTAGAATTCATCAAGTGAAGTTGTCTGGTCCTGGACTTTTTATTTTCTTATAAATCTATTTATTTTATTTTTATTTATTTTTGGCTGCATAGGGTCTTCGCTGCTGCGTGTGGGCTTTCTCTAGTTGCAGCGGGTGGGGGCTACTCTGCATTGTGGTGCGAGGGCTTCTCATTGTGGTAGCTTCTCTTGTTGTGGAGCACAGACTCTAGGCATGTGGGCTTCAGTAGTTGTGGCTCATGGGCTCTAGAGCACAGGCTAAGTAGTTGTGGCGTATGGGTTTAGTTGCTCTGCAGCATGTTGGATCTTCCAGGACCAGGGCTCAAACCCGCATCCCCTGCACTGGCAGGCAGATTCTTAACCACTGCGCCACTAGGGAAGCCCTGGGCTTTTGTTTCTTGGGAGGTTTTGATTACTGATTCAATTTCTTTTATGTGTAATTATGACATATAGGACTGTAACACCCATCTTGAAAGATGCTCTCTCTGCTTTGAAGAAGCCAGCTGCCATGGTGGAATCTGCCCCATGGAGAGGTCCACATGACAAGGAGGTAAAAATGTCCTCCAGATGACTCACAGCAAGATGCTGAAGCCCTCAGTCCTACAACCACAGGAACTGAAGGCTGTCAGCAACCACACCAGCTTGGAAGCAGATTCTTTCCAATTAGAGTCTCTGATGGGATCCCAACCCAGTTGACATCTTGACTGCAGCTTGGTGAGACCCTGTGCAGAGGACCCTGCTTAGCTGTGCCCCCAAGTCCCAACCCTCAGAAACTCTGAGGTCATAAACATGTGTTTTTTTACACCTTAAAATTTGTGGTACAATTGTTATGCAGCACTAGGTAACTAATACAATTATAAAGAGTATGATGGTTTGCTATTTTTATGAAAACCACAATGGACTGAGGATGGAAAACTTTTCAGAGCAGATAAGACAAATATACACATATCAGGACATCCTCTTAACCTCACAAAGAACCAGAACATTTTGTAAAACTGCCTTTTGTCTGTTTGTTCTAACCCCAGTGCTAACATCAGGTTTGGTCAAAATGTCCTTCCTGCTTTAAGTCATTTCAAAACCCAACTTGTCAGAAGATAGTACATGGAACTGCTAAGTCAGTAAAATAGTCTTTCTGAACTTCTAGGACCTTGTCCACAGAATGATGGAATCTAATTAACACTATCATTCAACTACGAACCAGTGTAAAAACTGCTGAAAGCAGTTTTTTTTTTTAATGACCTTCTCCACTTTTCCCTGAAGAAAATGGGGTTGGAAAATCATATTTATATTGCCACTGACTAATGGAACTCAAAGGTAATATTTCAGAATGTTCATCTTCATTTATAAAATCCTCACCTTTGTCAAATACAATACGAATGGAATATTAGATTGTTACCTCATCAATTCCTGGGTCTCCTAAAGCAGTCAGTTTTTACATAAAATGAAGATATGTTTAAAGAAGCAGTATAAAAATCCCTCAGCATTTAGTGGTCTACCTAGACGTCTGTTGGCAGATGGACAGATGTTTGTATATAGGGAAGAACAGGAAGGATTAGATACTATGCTCCTGCTTTCAGGAAGGATGATGGGACTCTCTAGCCCACCAGAAATGAAGCAAGATGGATTCAACAGGACTGGAACATGGAGAGCTGATGGGGTGCTGGGGAGGGCTGCCTTAGCATTAGGCTGAGGACTAAGGGTTTGCATCATCCATGCAGCTAGTCCCCCGGTGAGCATTTGCGCTGCTCCAAATGGAAAAGGGGAGGTGGTATCTCTTGAAGACTGTATATATGAAGCCCTCTGGTCAAAGAGATCTGCCCTTTGCCAGGGTACCTCCCTCAGTTTGCATTTCCTCTAGGAAGATACTGGAAACCCACCTGCTTTGTATAGATTACACTGGAAGAGTGGGTTCTTCAGTATCTATGAATGAGTTGGTTGAGGAAGAATGAATGAATGAGATTGTTAAAACTCTATATCTTGGAGGGAATATTTGGAAAAGTTTTATGTAATACTCAGAGCGGAGTGAAAACCATGATAAATGTAGGGCCCCTGGGCTAAAGACAAAGCCCAAGGGTGTTAAAGACATCTCACTTCCCATCTTGCCTCATGGAGCGATGCTCGACAGAGCTTGGCCAGGATGAAGATGAGCAGCAACGAAGCTCACAGTCGAGCTCCACAGTCTGGGTGCATTTGGGAAGAGTCTGGCCTGGATTCCTGGAAACGCTGACTTAGACATTCCAGAGATCTGACAGTTCATTATTCCCCAAAGCTTAAGGAGGAAAACTCAAGCTGTGAGTAGGGGACCTCTAGGAACCATGGTGCCCACACAGTGACCATTGCAAGGACACATTGAGGATCTCAGACAGACAGCCACTGGGCTCTGTCACTCAGTCCCACTAAGAGGAGGTCCTTCTTTGGGGTGGCATGCTTCAGGGAAGACAGCTCCCATTGTCAATGTCAAACTAGAGACAGAAAGAGCTCAAGCGTCATGGTCAAGCTGGATGTTGAAACTTCTGGCAGTTGCATTCCTGTTTGTAGATGTTTGCTGTCCGGGCGGTTGTCTGTGTATTAATGCCGTCTTCCCATCAAGGTGACGAGGGAGCCACCACTCTTTGCTCTTTGCGTCTCTCACTGTGGCTGACAGGGTGGTCCTTAAGAGATAACGATAACGTCTTAATAAATATTGGATCATGGAGAATTTGCTGGAGCAAGCACAGACACTAAATTTAAATTCTTCAGTTTGATAGAATTGAAAACAAGCCAATTCTCTCAATGAGGTGACAATTGCCTTTCTCTTTTTAAAACTCTAGCTTGCATGACCTAAAATACACAAGTGGGAGGCAATATTGTAGAACTATCTCAAGTTAATTAGTGTCTAGCTCTTTGCAAAGTATTCAACAATCTAGATTGGTTGCTTCCGCACTTTGCACATCAGCAAGATTTGGTCTCAAAGGCTCCACATGGCTGAGAAAACTCCATTCCCAGCTAGGATCCCCTGGAGAGGACATCAATTATTCCCCATTGTTTTAACATTGATTGTACTGTCTAATTTGAAAGCATGTAAAAAAGAAAATGTTACTTGGCATTAGTATCATTTCCCATCACTTTTGAAAGATGTGCTAAGGGAGTGTTTGGCCCAATCAGTCTAGAAAAGTATTTCTCCCATAATGACAAGCCAATTATTTCTGCTTTGAATTACAAATATCTCCCTTAGGCCCATAGGGAAAAAATGAGTGAGAAGCATATGAAAAAATGCTCGATATCATATGTCAGTAGGGAATTGCAAATTAAAACAAGATACTACTGCACACCTATTCAAATGGCCAAAGTCCAAAACACTGACATCACCAAATGCTGGTGAGGACATGGAGCAACAGGAACTCTCATTGGGCTTCCCTGGTGGCGCAGCGGTTGAGAGTCCGCCTGCCGATGCAGGGGACGCGGGTTCATGCCCCGGTCCAGGAGGATCCTGCGTGTCACGGAGCAGCTGGGCCCGTGAGCCATGGCCGCTGAGCCAGTGCGTCTGGAGTCTGTGCTCCGCAACGGGAGAGGCCACAACAGTGAGAGGCCCGCGTACCGCAAAAAAAAAAAAAAAAAAAAGGAAGTCTCATCATCGCTGGAGGAAATGCAGAATGGTGCAGCCACTTTGGAAGACAGCTTGGCGGTTTCTTACAAAACTGAACATACTCTTACTATACTATCCAGCAACTACGCTCCTAGACGTTTGCCAACCTAGGTGAAATGAGTTAAAAATTTATGTCCACACAAAAACCTGAACATGAATGTTTATAACAGCTTTACTTACATTTGCCTAAACGTGGAAACAACCAAGATTTTTTTAAATTTATTTATTTAATTTATTTATTTTTGGCTGCGTTGGGTCTTCGTTGCTGTGCACGGGCTTTCTCTAGTTGTGGCGAGCGGGGGCTACTCTTTGTTGTGGTGCACGGGCTTCTCACTGCAGGGGCTTCTCTTGTTGCAGAGCATGGGTTCTAGGCGTGTGGGCTTCAGTAGTTGTGGCACGTGGGCTCAGTAGTTGTGGCACACAGGCTTAGTTGCCCCACGGGGACATGTGGGATCTTTCCAGACCAGGGCTCGAACCTGTGTCCCCTGCATTGGCAGGCGGATTCTTAACCACTGCGCCACCAGGGAAGCCCCCAAGATGTTTTTCAAAAGATAAATGAATAAGGAAATTATGGTACATCCATGCAATGGAATATTATTCAGAGATAAAAAGCTCTCAAACTACAAAAAGACGTGGAGGAAACGTAAGTGCATATTGCTAAGTGAGGCCAATCTGAAACGTCTACATATTGTATGATTCCAACTATATGATATTTTGAAGAAGGCAAACTATGGAGACAGTAAAAAGATCAGTGCTTGCCAGGGGTTGGGAGTGAGGGGAGCGTTGAGTAGGCAGAGCATAGAGGAGTTTTAGGGCCATAAAGCTATTCTGTATGACACTATACTAACGGACACATGTCATTATGCATTTGTCCAAACCCATGGAATGTACAACATCAAGGGAACCCTAATGTAAACTATGGACTTTAGTTAATAATAATGTATTATTTTTATTATAATTATTTATTTTAATTCATCATTTAAATAATAATTTAATTGTCAAATGTAAATGCTATTTAGGTTTTACTTTATTTAAATCATATTTTTAATATCATTAATTGTAACAAGTGCACCACACTAATGCAGGTTGTTAATAATAGGGGAAACTATGTGTGGAGAGAGGGAAGGATACAGAAGCTCCATTTTCCGCTCCATTTTTTTTCTGTAAACCTAAAACTGCTCTAAAAAGTAGAGTCAATTAATTAAAGAAACAATAGCTAAGTGGAAAGAGAGGGCATTTTGCCCATTAGGACAGACTGTTCAGACGTGTGATGTGTGATGCCCTGGGGTGGAGCCCGCACCCTGAGCTTCTGATGCTCTGGTTCTCCCAGGGCTGAGCTTCACTGCCTCCAGCTGAAGGTGCCCAGGGAAAATGGACAGGTGACTCATGAGCTGCTTGGCAGAGCTTTCTGCTGGATGAATTTCTCAAAGGCAGGTGCCTAACTCCAGTCAGAGAGTGCCTTCTCCAGAGCTGGACACATGTGGCCCCCATCTGCACAGCTAATCCCCTTTCCAAGCTGGGCTCTGGGGAGGGAGGGCTGGTGGGGATGGCCAGGGCTGGGCAAGTTATAAAAATGTGCCCTTCCTCAAGACACTTCACGTCTACCTGTCAGAAAATTGTCACATGTTCTGATTATTTATTTATTTTAATTTATATACCAATAATAGTCACCCAGTTTTTTAAGTGTAGTCTATCTACTCAACACATTTTTTAATTTACTTATTTAGTTATTTATTTAGCTGTCCTGCAGGCATGCGGCACCTTAGTTCCCTGACCAGGGATGGAACCTGCACCCTCAGCAGTGCAAGCGTGGAGTCTTAACCACTGGACTGCCAGACTTGTTCTGATTTTAGAACAAGACACTTGCATCTGCTAGAAAACTGTCAAGATAAATACAAACCTGCACTGTCCACGCTTCTGATGGCACCTCCTAGACGTGGTGCCCTCCTCCGCACTCTCCAACCACCCGACAGCTCCTGGAATATCCATCCTGGAGGCTGGTCCCCTCTGTCCCCCAGAAAGCATCCTCTTCCACACTCACTCGTCCCTGCTGAGGGGCCAGGAGACCTCACAGATGATGTTCAGAATCCCTTCGTGCAGCTTCACCAGGAGTCCTTAGGAGTTTCCTAGGTTAATAGCACAAAAATGGGCTACTGTTCCACATTTCTGTTTATTTCCATCAGTTAATTGGACTTGGTTCTGCCTGAATAAGAAGGTTTTCTCTCTTGGGCTCCTTGAGAAGAGAAGCCTTGGGGTGCCGTCCTAAATCTTCAGGGGACCGACTCCCCGTACATCACCCTCCCAGTACTGAGTGCAACGTGGGTCCTGAGAATGTCCGATGCCCATAATTTACAGCTGTTTTTTCTATTATAGGTAATAATTTAATTCAGGACAAGAGATGTTATTCAAAGACATATAAATCATAGTCTCTACTAAAAATGTTCATTGTATTGAGAATAAAGCACTGGGAGTTTCAAGATTGGCAAGTGAATGCCAAGGCTGGTGGGGCTCGGGGACAATTTTCCCTCTTGACTGAATGAAAAGGAGCATACTGCTACTTTCATTTTTTTTTAAGAAGTTGAATATTTTATTATTAAACCGTTTCTTATTTTCCTGCAAGGCTGTTTATTCACTGTACAAAAATAGTACCAGCAAACACAGTATATTACAAAATTAAGAGAGTAATGCTCTTCATTGGACACTACACAACTCACAAACTTTTCTCCACTGCCATTTATTTCCAGTGCGAAAATCATTGAGTATTTTGATCCAAATCCAGGGATGGCTGTAAGCAATTTACAATATTATATGAGGTTAAGATAACAATGTTATTCTTGAACTACATAATTTTTATAACTAGTTTAACCACAGATAATTTCAGGAATTCTGAATGTTATAACTGGAGGCTAGCCTAAAAATCATAGGCTGTTGTGAAAAAGATGCATAGGGTTTATCTGACATCATTAGGAAGTTAAAGGGTATTTTCTTCAGGCAATATTGTAGCAAGTAGTTTCTTTTGCTAAAAGTTGCTTTTAGAAAAATCTATCAGCTACTAATTTAAGACAACTATGCTAGATTAAGTTGTTTCAAACTAGTTTACTTAGGGGTTCCATGTTCACTCCTCAATAGATTTTATGTATTTCTCATATGCTTCTTCACTCATTAGTTCATCTAGTTCTGAAGGGTTACTGAGTGTCATCTTGATCAGCCAACCATCTTCATAACAAGATTTGTTGACAAGTCCTAGATTTTCTGCTAGAGCTTCATTAATTTCAGTTACTTCTCCTGATAGAGGAGAATGGAGCTCATTAGCAGCTTTCACATTTTCCAAAGCACCAAATTCCTCGTTTGTTCAATTTTGTCCCAGCTTCAGGCAGCCTACAGTAAACAACATCTCCCAAAGCTTCCTGTGCAAAATCGCTGACTCCCACTGTTCCAACACCGTTTTCTGTTGTTACCCATTCATGTTTGTCTGTGAATTTACGCACGGACAGCAGAGCGGGGCTGGTGCACAGCGCCCCGCCGGCGCCCACCCTCAGTCCCCAGGGCCACGGTGGGCAGGGCATGTTGGGCACAGAGATGGCGTGCAGGCTGCAGACCGTGGCTGGCACACTCCTTGCCGCTCGCAGAGCCATGTTCGCAGAATTCACTACTTTCATTTTTATTAGAAAATGTGCCTTATAATAGCTCCCAATTTTTCTCTTTCAAACTGTCAACTGAAAATAATGCACAACCTAAAAGTTGAGAGTTGTTTAATCCGGTGGACAAAAAATGAGGACTTAAGCCGGGGACAAAGAATCTCAGATCACTCTGAAGAGACAAGGTGGGGAGCCAGGTTATAGAGGAGTTTTTGCAAAAAAGACTGGGTAGAGGGAATGTCAAAAGATTATTGTTAATTAAAGAAAACCAGACATCTCAAGTTAAGGAAACCGGTGCTTTTCTCTGTATGGGAAGATGCAAGAGTCTGGACTCACTGAAATTGTTCCTTTGATGTGCACCTCGGCTGTCTGGGGCCGGTATCCTGTGCTTTCCCATCCTGAATCTCCTCAGGGTGCATCTTCGTGGGGTGTCTGAAGTGACTGAGGGCTTGATGGCGGGCATCCTGTTTCTATCCTGGGTTCCCTCAGGGCTCACCATCAGGAGACTGTAACGTGATGGCTTAATGGCTGCTACATCCTTTGTTTATTGATATGGCAGGCAGTATTTTTAGTTCACATAATAGAGAACACCCATCCTACCCTGCAGAGAGGACAGATTCAATGTCCACTCTCCTCCACTCGCCTCCCTCCCCTCTCAACATCCTCCTGACAAGCATTCGTTCAGCTCTTGCCAAGTGGCAGGCAGAGCTCAGGCTCAGGTGCTACAGAGGTGAATACAGGACAGTTCTCAACCTTGAGGTACTCATTACCTGATGAGTCAATAAAATAAATTTTTAACACAAGGTGGCAGGTATGTGATACAAATTATGTTCAAGACATGTGTAAGTGGACGGGGAAACGTTTGATTCTGCAAAGACAGAAGGTAACATTTCAGACCAGTCTTTGGCAGAAATAATTCTCATTGTTATCAACCATTTAATTCTCTTCCTGTGCAACGAGGAGGATGACATTTACCAGCTCCATTTACACAAATGGGGCCCTGAAACTAATTCCAGCCGGTGGGAGGTAGGCAGATATGATAGATGATACTTCTAGGCTGGCCCATAAAATACCTTGCACACCTGATCCTTTCTCCTCTTCTGCTGTAGCAAATCTAGAGCCACATGTTAGAAATGGCAGCATTTCAAGACAGAGGAGCCAGGATTGCTGAGTCACTGCCTGAGGGAGGTGCCCCAGCTGGAAAATCTGCATTGGATATCAAGTGCATGAGAAACTTTTACTTTGTCGAGCCCCTGAAATTTGGGCGTTGTTTACGACAACTACCGTAACTTATTTAACACCATGGAAATTGCTGTTTTGCAGTGGGCTGTTTGGGTGACAAAAAATAGGTGGCTATTTTCTTAGCAGTTGGGCAAGAGAGGGCGAAGAAACAGCATGCTAGGTGGCTGGACATCTATGTGATGTAGCGATAAATCATTTGACCAAAGGGTCACCTGCAGAGATTTGGAAGGCAGACCCCATCGCAATAGGGGGTGTACTGGAAAATGGAATGTTAGAAGCGTGTTTTAATTGGACTTGGCTCTGTTTGGGAAGGCAATCCAAGGAAGAGATGAACTCAGGAAATAGTTGGCTGTTTTTAAGCAGAAAATGAAAGGTAATAGAGAGCCCAGAAATTCAGGAACTTGTAAGGCTGCAAAAGGTAACTGTTTCTAGTCCCCAAACAGTAAAATATGGGAATAAAATGTAATTGAGCTGACTTTTCAGTTTTGGTGAACTTTCTGAGTGAAATAACATGACTTGGGACAAAGGTGTGAGTGAGCGGGTAGACTGCCCCTCAAGCCCAGTGGCCCCCAAGAGGCTGCCTCTTTGTTGAGAGACAGTCACAAGAGTGAGGAGGCCAGAAAACAAAGGAGATTCCAGAACAGTGCTTAGGAAAAGTCTTTGGGTGCAGTTATAGGTACCTGAGAGTGGCTGGAGGCAAATATATCAGCAGTCACTAAGTTTTTGAGATGATTGCTTTGCCAAGAATACCACGAGGCAGTGAGGTAAACAGGGAAAAGGGGTCTGTCTTTAGGTAAAAAGAAGGCTGAAAGATGGTCAAGATTCAGTGTTCTGGACACCTAGGATCTGATCCTGTCAAACTGGAAGATAGATACACAAGCCTTGATCTTTTTTTTTTTTTTTTTTTTTTTTTTTTTTGCGTTACTGGGGCCTCTCACTGTTGGGGCCTCTCCCATTGCGGAGCACAGGCTCCGGACACGCAGGCTCAGCGGCCATGGCTCACGGGCCCAGCCGCTCCGCGGCATGTGGAATCTTCCTGGACCGGGGCACAAACCTGCGCCCCCTACATCGGCAGGTGGACTCTCAACCACTGCGCCACCAGGGAAGCCCAAGCCTTGATCTTTTCAGAAGGTAATTGGACTATGGATCACCACAAACTTAATTACATGGTGACTCCAATATTAGCTGTTCTTTCAGACATGGTACCTTTACTGGAAAATATGAACAGAGTTCCTGGCATTTGATATGCAGCTATTTATCTGACAAATGCTTTCATTTATTATTTTCCAACTTGCAAGTACCAGAAGAAGTTTGCTTTTACTTGGCAGGGCCAACAATATATCTTCACAATCTTGCCTCAGCATTGTATTCACTTGTCTTCTCTGCCATAATCTAGTCTGTGGAGAACTTGATTATTTTGATATCCTTCAGAATATCGCACTGACCCTGCATGTGCCTGGAATTATGCAGATTGGATTTGATCAAGAAATAACAAGTACCTTCAATGCTATCTCAGTCAGCTCAGGCTGCCATAACAAAACACCACACTGGGCAGTTTAAACATCAGAAATTTATTTTCTCACTTCTGCAAGCTACAAGTCCAAGATCAAGGGGCCAGCAGGGTTGGTTTCCAGCAAGATCTCTTTTTCTGGTTTGCAGATGGCTGCCTTTTGCTTGTATCCTCACCCAGCCTCTCCTCTGTGTACTCAGAGAGAAAGAGTGAGCACTAATGTCTCTTCCTTTTATAAGGACACCAGTCATATAGGATTAGACCCAACCCTTACAACCTCATTTAACCTCAAAAGCCTCTTTAAAGACTTCATATCCAACTATAGTAATATTGGGGGTTAGGGCTTCAACATATGAATCTGGGGGACGTAATTCAGTGTATAGCAGATGTCATATAAGAACCATGACAATTAGAGCAGGTGAGATAAATACAAAGAAAATTCATGGGCCCATTACCTTGATAATGTCCCTAGGCCTCTATGGTCTATAGCACATCGGAATATTTTTTTTTGCGTTACTGGGGCCTCTCACTGTTGGGACCTCTCCCGTTGCGGAGCACAGGCTCTGGACGCACAGGCTCAGCAGCCATGGCTTACAGGCCCAGCCGCTCCACAGCATGTGGGATCTTCCCGGACTGGGGCATGAACCTGTGTCCCCTGAATCGGCAGGAGGACTCTCAACCACTGCGCCACTAGGGAAGCCCCGGAATACTTTTTGAAGGCTAAAGAAAAGTTGCTGCACACAACTTCTACTTAAAACTAAAAACAGATTCAATACTTAGGGGCACTTTCAGAATTTGGAGGCAACACATACCACGTTTGAGTCTGCTAGTCCAACCTATCTACAGAATAACCAGAAAGACCACCAGTTTTCAGTGGGGTTTCAGAGCGAGAGAAGATTCTGTAGCAGATGCAGATTACAATCCAAACTGCCCTGCCACCTGAGCCTCAGGACAGAACAGATGGGTGATGTTCCCTGTGTGTTGCCTCTCGGGGAAACCCCAACAAGAGGACCATGGGACAGAACCATACACTTTTGGAGCAAAGACCTCTCTTCTGCAGAGCAACAGACTTCTCTTTGAATAAAAGCACCTGGCTTGGTAATAGGCCTTGGAAACTATGGAACTTTGACCACAGGATCGGTGTCCTTGAGAGCTGAATGCCTCATTCTGGACTAGGTGCTATCTAAGCTACCAAGTGTGGGTGGATGCATGAGTATTTCATTACTAAGTAGATGTTGTGTCTATGTGCTTGGCCCCTGGCTGGTATAGAAGGCACAAGGAAGTTGCATAAGTATGTGGTTCAGACTCTGACGTCTGTCCCTGCCGAGCTGCCTCATTTTCCTCGTGGGAGATTTGTTATGTCTAGTTGACCGGGGAGAAGCCCTCATGCCTGCTTTATAGTTGGTTCTACACAACGTGGAGAAACCCTTGATGTGGATGCCTGCCCAGTCAGGGGAGTCCCAGCCACCACTGCTCAACTCTGATGTCCTAATACAAAAGCAGCCAGAGACAATATGGCCCAAATATACATGGCTGTGCCCCAATAAAACTTTATTTATAAAGACAGGAAGCAGGCTGGAACTGGCCCACAGTCCATAATTCTTGACCCTCTATCCATGGGAGACAGACAGTGAAATGATTGATGAATAAGATGAGTCACTGGCCATCAAAGACTCTCCATAACCTCTCCGAGAATATTAAAAACCACTTTGAGATTTGACATATGCATGAGGCATCCATTTGCTATGAATTATTTCTTACCTGCATTTAAAAGGAAATCTTAAATTTACTCTTCATTTCTAAGAGGATTTTAAAATACTCTTAACGGACTTCTCTGGTGTTGCAGTGGTTAAGAACCCTCCTGCCAATGCAGGGGACACGAGTTCGAGCCCTGGTCTGGGAAGATCCCACATACCGCGGAGCAACTAAGCCCGTGCGCCACAGCTACTGAAGCCCATGCGCCTAGACCCTGTGCTCTGCAAGAAGAGAAGCCACAGTAATGAGAAGCCCGCGCACCACAACGAAGAGTAGCCCCCGCTTGCCACAACTAGAGAAAGCCCGCGCGCAGCAACAAAGACCCAACACAGCCAAAAATAAATAAATAAATAAATAATAAAAATTTAAAAGGAAATAGGTTTTCTTAAAAAAATAAATAAAAATACCCTTAAGACATATTTTATTATAAAATAACTTAATCTGTGACCCCCGTAATAAATGCAGTAGTGATCGTTTTCAAGGAGTAATTATTCGCTTTTCAAAGACATTGCTTTTGAATTTCTTTAAATATTTATATCCCTGCCTGAATTCACTGTGTTGGCAACTGTAATTTCCAATAGAGGGGGTAAGTAGGTAGGGGAACATTTTTAACCTGGTGCATTATAGTTAATTTACTTCAAAATGGTGAAGGGAGAGAACCAATGGAACAGCAGGGCTTCTCTGGGCCTTGAGCTGCTCTGTGTGTGTGTGTGTGTGTGTGTGTGTGTGTGTGTGTGTGTGTGTGTGTGTGTGTTGAGGGCCCACTCTCTTTTCCTCTCTCTACTGACTGTGTGGCCACTACCGTCCTGGAGCTGGCCTTGGCCACTGCTGCAGGCCACGCAGTGGACAAGAACGTCAGAGGCCCTGGGGAGGGGTGCACCCCTGCCATAGCATCTCCCCTCAAGGCCAGGTTAGAATCCCTTTCTAACATCTTGCCCTCCACTGGTGGAGGCCAGCGTGGTGCTACAGTAAGAGCCAGGAGCTCTGCACAGACTCCCAGCCCCACGCCTCACCAGTTACGGGATTCCTCACATCCCTTACTGCTCTGCACCTCAGTTTCCTTGTCTGTAAAGTGGGAACTATAGTAGCTCCCTTGCAGAGTTGTTATGATTAAATGAGACAGTATCTGAGCAGCCAAAACAGGAACACCCCACAAGCAAGGTGGCTCTTAGCCCAGTTCAGGGTCTGCTTCTGATATTTATTAAGCCTTCTTCAGTGAACTTGACCTCTCCTCACTCGCCTTCTTCAAAGTAACACTTGTCATTTGCACAGAGTGATTCAGTGGGTTCTTCCATGGTTGTTTCTCATGTTCTTCCCCTAAGAGAAAAGCAACTGTAAGGGCCGTGCCATGCACTTCTGTGTTTTCACCAGTAACATGCACAGACAGCTGTTAGTTTCATATTCAATATTGGTAATAAATATTGATACTTATTTTTATTTCAGGGAGGTGAGCAATTATTTGCCTTCCTTCCATCCTTCCTTCCTTCCAGCCTTCCTTCCTTCCTATCTTCCTCCCTTCCTTCCTTCTTTCCATCCTTCCTTTCTTCTTTCCTTCCTTCCTTCCTTCCCTCCTTCCCTCCTTCCCTCTTTCCTTCCTTCCACCTTTTTGGACACAGGGCAGTGGCACAATGGGTTCTGGTTTCAGCTGTGACAGCTCAGGCTGCCCACCTCAGGTCTGGTGCTACCCTCCATCCACACAAACAGCTCTCTGCATCTCTGCAGGGACCACATCTGGCCCAAGGATGGAACGGCTCTTCGAAATCTCTGGAGCTGGGGACTGGACTGTCCTCCCTTCCTGCAGGGAACCTAGCATGCAGGCCGATGCTGGGCTTTGTGGTTGCTTCCCTTTGTACTACGTTGACCCAAGGTGCTCAGGGTGTCAGTGGCAGAGACTTGGGCTCAAGAACTTCTTTCCCAAAGTGTCTGTTCTTCCCCGACCACTGAGCACTGTGGAGAGGAGGCCACAGGCTGTTGGGCAGGCAGAGGGTGGGGTGCAATATTTCACAACCACAGGTCTGCTTAGGGGAAGTGCAGGACCAGCCACGGGGACAATGTACCAGTCAGAGCGCCACTGAGACATATCCAACTTGGGATCTTTCTGTCCATCAGCCAAAATAACTAGGCCTCCTGTCCCAGCACCCATTCTGGCACCCAAAAGCCTCTGCTATTGGTCAGAGCTTCCTTGGTTGAATGTGAAATAAGCGCAAAGGGGAGAAGGTGTTCTCCAAGGAGACATTGCTTGGCCTTCGAGAAGCTGGTTGCCAGGGAGCTTCCTTTTCCCTTGGTCAGTGCCAACTTCTTCATCTCTTGGAGCCATCCTTTCTTCCTGTTGGCTCCTGGCCTGGTTGACCAGTGCATCCTTGATTGTCCATCACACGTGGTTGTAGGAACAGTCCCTGTTTGCCCCAGGCCCATGCCAAGTACAAAGTACTTTTTTTTTTTTTTTTTTTTTTTTTGCGTTACGCGGGCCTCTCACTGTTGTGGCCTCTCCCATTGCGGAGCACAGGCTCCGGACGCGCAGGCTTAGCGGCCATGGCTCATGGGCCCAGCCGCTTCGCAGCATGTGGGATCTCCCCAGACCGGGGCACGAACCCGTGTCCCCTGCATCGGCAGGCAGACTCTCAACCACTGCGCCACCAGGGAAGCCCCCAAAGTACTTTTACTCACCCTTCATTTATTCACTCAACCAACAGTTAACGAAGACCTACTGTGTGTGTGTTCCGGGCACTGTGCAAACATCAGTGAACAAAGCTCACATTTGTGGAAGAAAACAGAACAGAAACAATAAACACAGTAAAGAAGTGAATTCCACAGCACGCTGGGAGTTGCAAAGTGCTGTAGGGAGAAGAATGACAGACTCGGGCAGGACTGGGGGCATCAGGATCGTGGAGGAGAGAAGGGCGTACTGATCAGGGCTACCGAGGCGGGCTTGGCTGAGACGGAGGGGAGGGAAGGAGCCAGGGGAATATGTGGAGGAGGGTGGTGGGCGGAGGGAGGGGCCATGGCGAAGATCTAAGGTGGGAGCCTGGGGGGCTTGCGAAGAGCAAGGAAGCCAATGTGGCCAGAGCTGGGCAGAGGAGGCGGGCGGGGCAGGGGGAGCTGGGCCAGCCGCTGTACCAATATACCACCCCTGGGCGGGGCTCAAAAACAACAGAAATTGACCGCTCACAATTCTGGAGGCTGGAAGTCTGAGATCAGGGTACCAACGCGGTCGGCTGACAGTCCTTTGCTGCGTCCTAGACTTCCCACATCCTCCGATGGCAGAAAGGGCCAGGGAGCTCTCCGGCACCTCTTTCAAGGGCCCTGGCTCCATTCATGAAGGCTCCACCCTTATGACTTAATCATCTCCCAAGCTCCCACCTCCTAATAGGATCACTTTGGGCATCAGGTGTTCAACAGATGAATTTGGGGGGATGCACAGATTCAGTCTGTATGTAACAAGGCTGTTATGGCTGAACTCAAGGCAGAGGTGATGGTGGCTGGGACTGAGGTGCTCGCAGCGGGGATGCTGAAAGGGGGTGGGTCCTGGGTGCACAGGGAAGGAAGAGCCAGAGTGAAACAGAAGGAGAGGAAGAAAGGATGACTCCAAGGTTTTTGATCTGAGCAACTGGAAAGATGGAGGTGCCATTGTTAGCAAAGATGGGGGCTAAAGGAATGGGGGCTTTCTTGGGAGGAGCAGTAGCTTCAGCTCTTTTTTTTGAAGTATAGTTAATTCACAATGTTACGTTTCAAGGGCACAGCAAAGTGATTCAGTTATACATATATATTCCTTTCCAGATTCTTTTCCATTATATTATCATAGGATATTGAGTATATTCCCTGTGCTACACAGTAGGTCCTGGTGTATAGCACAGTGATTCATATATATGTATGTGTATGTATATGTATATTTTTTCAGATTCATTTCCATTATAGTTCATTACAAGATATTGAATATAGCTCCCTGTGCTATACAGTAGGACCTTGTTGTTATCTATATTATATGAAGTAGTTTGTATCTGCTAATCCCAAACTCCTAATTTATCCCTCCCCCCTCCTCCTTTCGTCACCATAAATGTGTTTTCTGTGTCTGTCTGTTTCTGTTTTGTAGATAATTTCGTTTGTACCATTTTTTTTTTTAGATTCCACATATAAGTGATATCACATGATATTTGTCTTTCTCTGTCTGACTTACTTCACTTAATGTGATCATCTCTAGGTCCACCCATGTTGCTGCAAATGGCAGTATTTCATTCTTTTTTATGGCTGAGTAATACTCCACTGTATGTATGTGCCACGTCTTCTTGACCCACTCCTCTGTCAATGGACACTCAGGTTGTGTCCATGTCCTGGCTGTTGTGAACACTGACGCAGCTTCAGATTTAAGCATGTTGGATCTGAAGTATCTACTCATAGCTGGTCCCCTCTGCTTTTCATGACTCTGCCTAGATTCCCTCTCAGAGAGTGACTTTATCCCCAGGTCTGCAGACCCCTCTCCAATAACAATGGAAGGATATTACTTTTCCCCATAAAACTACAGGATTCAATAATGAAAGTTGTAGCCATGATGTCATATGCATAAGCGATAAAAAGTTAAAAGTCATAGTTTAATATTGTCTGTCAAAACTTTTTATAACATGTAGCCAAGAAGCGTCAGTTACATACTAGCAACTTGATTTAATCTCAGCCAGGTTTCTGAGGTATAAGAAAAGCAGAAAGTAAAGCTATTTCCCTGTACATTTTATTCAATTGAGAGAGAAAGTCAACCAGACAGTTCCACCGGAACAACTATGCCTTGTACAGGTGCACTTGTTTGGAAACCTGCATTATATATATATATTTTTTTCTTTCTTTTTTTTTGCGGTATGCGGGCCTCTCACTGTTGTGACCTCTCCCATTGCGGAGCACAGCCTCCGGACGCGCAGGCTCAGCGGCCATGGCTCACGGGCCCTGCCGCTCCGCGGCATGTGGGATCTTCCCGGACCGGGGCACGAACCCGTATCCCCTGCATCGGCAGGCAGACTCTCAACCACTGCGCCACCGGGGAAGCCCCTGCATTATATTTTAAATATGTACCTGTATCAGTCAGGGTTTTGCAGAGAAATAGAACCACTAGAATGGTTGGATGGATAGATAGACAGACAGACGGACAGGCAAACACACACACACACAGAGAAATAGATACAAAAAGATTTATTTGAACAAATAGGTTTATGCGATCGTGGGGCTGAGAAGTCTGAGCTCCATCGGGCAGGCCAGCAGGAAGGGCAGGCTAGAAACGCAGACAGGAGCTGCTGCTGCTGCCTGAGGCAGAATTCCATATTCTGTGGAGAACCAGTTTTTGCTCTTAAGACCTTCAACTAATTGGATGAGGCCCATCCACATTATCAAGAGGAATGTTTATTTCAAGTCAACTGATAGTAAATGTTAATGACACCTACAAAATACCTTCCCAGGAGCACCTAGATTCATGTTTGACCAAACAACTGGGCACCATGGCCTTGCCAAGTTGACACATAAAATTAAGCCTCCCAGCAAACTTCACGAGCAAGGGTCCTACTCTTCTTAGAGAATTCAGATTTTTTTTTTTTTTTTTTTTACTCAGGGCTCTTATTAGTGAGAGAATTGCTAAAATGTTACAATCAGCTCAAAGGAGAATCTGCAGAATAGATATATATAGATGAATTTGCCAATTGATGCCCTAGGATATTTGGAATCATCCTTTCTACAGGGTAGAAAGCACTTGTATCTTGACAGGACAAAATTCACTTGCATGTTTAATAAGGGGACTCCTCAGTTCTGTGCATGTTAACTCCTATCTCTATAGAGTTTCAAAATGGCCCAGCCAGAGACAAGGGTGCTGCCCCTATGGATCAGATAAGCCACACATGTCCCCTAGACACACCAGAGTTCCACTGGAGAATTCAGATCTTGAAAAGATGACATATATGCAAAAAAACCCCCCAAAACTAAGCTTACATTTTTTTTTGGCCACGGTGCACAGCATGCGGGATCTTAGCTCCCCAACCAGGGATCGAACCCATGCCCCATACAGTGGAAGCACGGAGTCTTAACCACTGGACCGCCAGGGAAGTCCTTAAAATAACACCAAACTTTAATGGAGAGAAATTCATAATAAGAGTTTATAACAGTCCTGGGCAGATCTGAGGCTTTGGGAATTGTGAAGAGGCTGAGCTAAGGGTGGTGTAGGCGGCCTGGAGAATCAGGGACGCTTCGGAGGGAAGAGCCAGGGGCACAGGGCACAGGGCCTGCACCTGCTCTGTTTCCTTCACCCCCCATCCCCACTGGGGGGCTGTCATCAATCACAGAGGCTTACTGGGTTTTCGCCTGCTGCTATGTACTTGGGGTTGGACCAGAGGGGCGCCAACAGTTAGGATGGCAGATTCCTGCTCTCTAAACCCCACCTGTGTCACTCTTCCTTTCACGGTGGATTATTCCATCCTTCATATTCATTGAGCACCTGCTGGGGCCGGGCCTGCAGTGGGCCCTGGGGATGTGAAGACCAGGAAGCTGAACCCACAGTTAGAAGGGGGAGGCTGCCAGGCGGTGATGGCGGAGTTAGGGTAACCTCAGGGTGCTGTGGAAGCTCCAGAGTTAGCGCGGGAGGGATGTTCCTACACCCCAGGAAGTTCAGGGAAGTCTTCTCGGAGGAGGTGACCCCTGGACAGTCTTGAGAATCCTCCAGCAATTTTGTAAAGATCAAACCACAAATGACCTGCACCTGTTTGCTAAGGTTCAAAATGATTGCAGAAAAGACCTAAGAATTTTTCTATAACACGGTTACATAAATAGTCCCAGCTGCGTGTCACAATTTCCAATCCCAGTTGCTTACCCTTTTCCCATTCCTGTGCTTTTTTTGGCCATACAGCTTGTGGGATCTTAGTTCCCCAATCAGTGATCGAACCCAGGCCACAGCAGTGAAAGTGCCAAGTCCTAACTACTGAACTGCCAGGGAATTTCCCCATTCTTGTGTTTTTGACTTGGAGTTATCTGAAATTATCTTTAGGAAGGTCATAGAAATCTCTTCAGAAGAATTTAAACTCATTTCATGAGAGTACTATGAGGTCACTTAAAATTGAGCAAGTTGGGGGAAGTGATTAAAAATCAAGCAACATGGCATTTAACATTTCCAAAAAGGATGAAAATCACCTTTACAGATGCAAAACGAGTCCAACGCCACCTGAATTTGCTGAGTGTCTTTTAAAAAATCAATCGAGACATGTTTAGGAATCAGAGAACTGAAGAACCCACTAGGATTTCTTTGTATATTTCAGGTTTGAGCCTTTATACTCGAGGGAGAATTAATGAGTCCTCACTATGTAACTGTCATCTGTTGAGAGCCTTCTTTGCTGAGTCAGCGGAGGCCCCGTTCACAGGGTGTTGTTAATGAGTCAGTACACACGTAAATAGATGTGTGGTTTGCACAAATGTCTGATTCAGGCAGGACTGAAGCCCCCGGGACCAGCGGTGGGATAATAGGTAGGACTCACTGTCTTAGTCAGCTGGGGCTGCCCTTGCAAAATACTACCTACGGGGTGGCTTAAACAGCAGAGATTCATGCTCTCACCATTCTGGAGCCTGGAAGTCTGAGATCAAAATATTTGAGGTTTGAGAACCTGCTGCCTCAGGGCTTCGTTGGTATCTTTTCTTTTCCTGGGAAAGGCCAATATTTCATCTTTTCCTCAGGTTTTTGAAATACCACTTCTTTTCATTTCCTAGATTCCGAATCTACTAGGGTCTGTTTTGGCGTTCTCTACTTTGCTTATTAATTTACTAGATACAAGATTTCTTGGAAGACTATACTCTTACAGTGTTGTTTGATGTCTGGAAGGACAAGTCCCCTGTAATTATTTTTCTTTAAAAATGTTTTCTTTAAAATTAAAAAAACAATGCTTCCATAAACGTATTGTTTCTGTTATTTCATGTCACTTTAAGTTGATCCCACTTTAATTTTTAGCCAACGGAAGAGCCAAAAACACCCCATAATGCACTTTACCAGTGTGTAGTAAATACTCAGGTTTTCTCAGTGCAGGACACTGAAATGAGTTACAGGAAGATGGGCTCCTGCTGGCTGGGACATACAGCCAAAGCTGGGGCCTGAGAATGAGAAAATTGCAGACGTGATGTAGTGAGCACAGGACTCTTGGAATGTAAATAATGAGTTTATTCTCAATAGAGAAGTTTTAGAAAGTGAAAAATGGTGAAATTAAATGAGTGGATATAAGATTCTATTTAAAATGTGGAGACATGGACGGGAGAAGATAGGATGAAAAACAGTGTGGTGTGTGTTTGTGTATGTGTATGTGTGTGCAAAGGTGTGCATGTGTCCGTGTGTATATGTATATATTTGGGGGATTGGGTGAGATGGAGCAATAGATAGTAAATCAAAAAGTAACATTTAGATCTTTACTCTGAGAATTAGAGAAGGCTAGCTCATGAGCTTGTATTAAAAATCAACAATATAACCATTTCCAGAATTAAAGGTCAGGATATCTAACTTCGAAATATAAAGCTTCTCCTCCATACCATCAAGAAAAAAAAAATTTAAGGAGAGGAGAAAGAACAAAGACGTAGAAGATAAATGCAAAAACAAGAAGACGGAAGCAAGCAATTATTTATCAACTAGAATAAAAAATATAAATGGTGTAATAACCCAGAATCAGAAAGAAAATTTTCAGAAAGTTCTGAAAATGTGAGTACTATTCATGAGAGTCATGCCTACAAAATCTGTTATTAGCAGATTGAAAGTTAAAGGAAGAAACTAAGCGGAGAAGGACTCCAGCTTTGTTCTGATTCAAGATTTTCTTGCTGTTTCAGCATTATGCATTTCCATATGCATTTTGGAATCAGTTCGCCAAGGTTCACAATAGTAGACATGCTGGAATTTTACTTAGGGTTGGATTCAAGGCGCAGATCAATTTGAGAGGCCTGGCATCCTTAGCATACTGATTTTCCCCATCTATGGAAATGATGTACCTTTCCACTCACATAGGTCTGTTTTAATTTCCCTCAGAAATGCTTCATCATTTTCAATGTAAAATTCCTGCACGTATTCTGATACATCTACTTCTAGGTATTTTATTTTTATGTTATTGTCAATGATACATTTTTTAAAATTCTTATTCTGCTTCTTTATTGCTGGCATATAGAAATACAATTGATTTGTGTGTGTGTGTTGGTTTTGTATTCAGTCACTCTGCTCCATTTGATTTTTAATTTGAATACTTTGTAGATTGCTTTGGCTTCTCTATGTACACAATAATGCCATCAGCAGATAATGAGTTTTATTTATTTCTTTGTAATTCTTTTGCCTTTTTTTGCTTGGCTTGTCACAAACGGAAGACCTACCATATAATGATGAATGTGTAACAATGGACACCCTTGTCTCGTTCCTGATTTTATAGGGGGAGTTTCAATATTTTATCATTAAGAGGTTTACTTCAAGGTTTTTGCTGATGTTTCTTATTAAAGATGGCCCATTATATTCCTGGTTTTCAAGAGTTTAGTTTTTTGGGGATTTTTTATAATCATGAATGGGTGTTAAATCTCATAAAATGCTTTTTTCCCCTGAATCTATCTAGATGATCATATGCTTTTTCTTCTTTTTATGCTAATGTGGTAAACTAGGTAGATTGATTTCAAATGTTAAACTTTCAATTGTAATTACCCCAAACTTGACCTGACGTATCATCATGTTTATATGTTGCTAAATTTTGGCTCTGGGTCCAACTTGTGCTCCTGACTCCTGGTCCTGCTGAGAAACCGTGTCCCCAGGCCACCACCAGGCAATTGGTTGTAGACCTGTACAGATGGCTGCACTCAGAGGCAGCGCCTCCCTTGAGGCAGAAGTATCCCTGGCCCTCACCAAGGGCTCGCCCTTTGTGGTTTCACTTTGGAAGCAAGACCTGCAAGCCCCCGTATGTCCACCAGCTTCAGATGAGCTGGTGAGTGACCGCTTCTCAGATCCTTCATCCCCCTTCACAGACCTTCAGTGCCCGAGCCTCTCCCACACCTGGGTCCTAAAATAAGTCCCTCATTCTCATAATGCTCACAGTGGCTCTGTTATCCTGATAGAATGCTGACTCACCAGCGAGAAGAAGCGGATTGAGTGGAGCACAGAGGTGTCATTTTACATTGTTAGATTATACAGTTCAGAACAAATATATAACTTTAATGACTCTTCAGTGACCAAACAACAGAGCTTAAAAAAGGCAACAACTATTTAGAACTACAAAACAGAAATGGATAGAAACACAACTTCATGCTATAGAAATGTGAAAACTGATGTTTTGCTAGAAAGATGCAGATAACTCAAATGGATTTGATAAGAAATAGAAAGCCAGCAAAGAACTCTGGAAATTTTAAAAGTTATCAGAAATCTGTCTTCAGTAACACTGCTGTCACAAGATAATTTTACAAATCATTGTCATGAAATCCTTAAGGAACAAATGTCACTATTTAAACTACATATGAGTCTCACAGATACAAAAACTTTAATAAAATATTAATGTCTAGTGGTCTATTCCAGTAATAATCCACCATGTCTAAGTAAGATTTAACATAAATTAAGTTGTTCTACAATTCTTTTTTTTTTTTCTTTGTCTGCATTGGATCTTTGTTGCTGTGCACGGGCTTTCTCTAGTTGCAGCGAGCGGGAGCTACTCTTCGTTGTGGTGTGTGGGCTTCTCATTGTGGTGGCTTCTCTTGTTGCGGAGCATGGGCTCTAGGTACTCTAGGAACTTCAGTAGTTGCAGCATGCAGGCTCAGTAGTTGTGGTGCACGGGCTTAGTTACTCTGTGGCATGTGGGATCTTTCCGGACCAGGGCTTGAACCCCTCTCCCCTGCACTGGCAGGTGGATTCTTAACCACTGCACCACGAGGGAAGTCCTTGTTCTATAATTCTTGAATGAATAAATAGGTCAAAGTAGAAAGGCTTTGGGCTTCCCTGGTGGCGCAGTGGTTGAGAGTCCGCCTGCCGATGCAGGGGACGCGGGTTCGTGCCCCGGTCCGGGAAGATCCCACAGGCCGCGGAGCGGCTGGGCCCGTGAGCCATGGCCGCTGAGCCTGCGAGTCCGGAGCCTGTGCTCCGCAACGGGAGAGGCCACAGCAGTGAGAGGCCCGCGTATCACACACACACACACAAAAGTGGAAAGGCTTTATGATTTTTTTGATAAATATACAAAAGGTGTTTGATAATATTCATTTCTGAATTTAAAAAAAAAGCTTCTAGAGCTAGAATGTCATTTTCTTAAAAAATCTAACAACCTATTGGAAATAAGCAGGTAAATTTATTTAGCAGTGAAAAAATATGGGCACTCCCATTAAAATCAAGAACAAGAAAAATGCCTACAATCACTGTTATGGTTAATCATTCATTTGAAAATTTTAGACAATGAGATAATATGAAGAAAACACGAAGCTGCATATTGCAAAGTAGGAGACAATGTTATCTCATTTTACAGGCAATTTGACTGTCTGCCTGAAAAGCCCAAGGGAATCAACTTATTAAAACTGTTTTAATTAATGACAAACTCAAACTGAGTGTTTGGTTAGCAATCCAATACACAGAGATCAATATCTTTCTGAAATAGCAGCAATAGCAGTAAAGTTAAAAAAATCATCTACATATGTTCAATTAAAAAAATAAAGACACTAGCAAAACACAGAATGTGCAGAGTCCCTGTCAAGTCACTACTAGCACTTTACTTCAAGACATAAAATTCTTTTTTTGGCCCGCCTCGCATCATGGGGGATCTTAGTTCCCCAACCAGGGATAGAACCTGCACCTCCTGTGTTGGAACATTGGAAGCACAGAGTCTTAACCACTGGACCGCCAGGGAAGTCCCAAGATATAAAATTCTTGAATAAGTGAAGAGACATAACATTCTTCAGGGTGGGAAAACTTACATTAATTCTTATATATATTTAATACAATGTAATAGAATTGATTTATAGGATCTAAAAATGTAATATAATTTAATACATTTGAATTTATAGAACTCTATTGGGTCTTTTTTTGACCTTGACAAAATTATTCTAAGATTTACCTGGAACAATACCTTTACTGAAACATACAAGATAATTTGTTTCTTGTAAAGTAACATAAAACTTTGGAGAGGAACCGCCCCCCTTACCAGACATTAGACATACCAATGTACAATCTAATAATTAAAATGGTAATTTTCTGGTTTAAGAATGGACACACTAATTATCAATACAGACAGAAACTTTAGAAACGTACTCAAGTGTTTGTAAAAATGTAGTATGTCACAGAGTAGTCAGATAAATATTGGATTGTTTTTGTTTTTGTTTTTGCGGTACGCGGGCCTCTCACTGTTGTGGCCTCTTCCCGTTGCAGAGCACAGGCTCCGGATGCGCAGGCTCAGCGGCCATGGCTCACGGGCCCAGCCGCTCCGCGGCATGTGGGATCTTCCCGGACCGGGGAACGAACCTGTGTCCCCTGCATCGGCAGGGGGACTCTCAACAACTGCGCCACGAGGGAAGCCCAGAAATATTGGATTGAATGACTAATTATTTGGAAAAACTAAATCAGATTTCTTATCTCACAGTTTACACACAAATCAATTCAAATGCATTAAAGTTTTAAATGTGAGATATAAACGCATATATTTATTTCCATTGTGTATGCATAATATAAACGCATACATATATGGTGGAAATAAATATATGTATTTGAATGGGTGAAGAAATTCTAAGTGTGACTCACAGTCAGAAAAAGTATTCTATGAATTGTTTATCCCTTCACTGTGGTTGATCATTATTCTCAAAATATTATACCAACCCATTGAACCCTTGTTTTATTTTCATGATCCACCAGTTGAAAACAGTATACATGTTCTTCTCTCGAATTATTTTCTCATAAAAAATTCACAAATGTGGAAGACATTTTTCAGTACTGGGCTTAACTTTACCATAAGTATTTTTTCTCCCATGAAATTATACGTCACATTTTAGACGTCAGGAGACTGGGTCCTAAGGGGTCACAATTTGGATTTAAACATGTCTAGCTTTCAAAAATTTTAACTAGCAGCTGTAAGTAATGTGCCAATGTTGGCAATAATTCTTCACAGCAATTTAAAATTTTTGAATTCTGGAAATGTCTTGGTCTCCACAGCATGTTTGTTTTGCTTTAGACATTTTGCAAACAAGATGCTTTTGGAATAAAACTTTCTAACTCCCCTGGAAAAAAAATTGATTTTATCATTTTATTGTTTAGACATGAAATGCGTTCACCTGTCTTTTACTACACAGGACCTTTATTAAGTAATGACCTAATTACAGGATTCGTGCATATATTTTCTATGACACTTGAAATTTTCACAAACTCATTCTTAGAAATTAGTGGTAAAGAAACGAGGTGAAAGTTTCTCCCATCTCCCTCCAATAGCTGTGTGCCTGGTGGAAAACACACCCTCTGGTCTGTGTCTCTAAAACATGCTGAGTGCATTGTCCTGAAAAAGAGCCAGCTTCTTTGGGAAAAAACTTAGCCAAGATCACTTGCTAACTTTATGATAAAATGTAGTGTTTCATTATAAAGCACATATTCTGTTTCAAAAGGATGGGAAGAGAATTTTTTAAAAAAATTTTATTGTTGTATAGTTGATTTACAATATTGTGTTAGTTTCAGCTGTACAGCACAATGATTCAGTTATATAATATATATGTATATATTCTTTTTCAGATTCTTTTCCCTTATAGATTATTGCAAAATATTAAGTATCGTTCCCTGTGCTATACAGTAGGTCCTTGTTGGTTATCTCTTTTATATGTAATAGTGTGTATCTGCGAATCCCAAACTCCTATTTATCCCTCCCCCACCCCCCTTTGCCCTTCGGGTAAACGTAAGTTTGTTTTCTATGTCTGTGTGTCTCTTCCTGTTTTGGAAATAAGTTCATTTGTATCTTTTTTGGGTTTTTTTGTTTGTTTTAGATTCCACATATAAGTGATATCGTATATTTATCTTTGTCTGGCTTCTGGAAGTGAATTTTAGAAATATTATTTGATTGAGCTAAGGATGAAAACAAAATAAATTGAATATCTCCCTTTACTCTGGGACAATTTTTTGAAATTTTAGCACCCAGATAATCCATGTCAGCAATTGTGCTGAGTTCACTGAATCCTACAAGCAACCCGTTTCAATCTTTTGATTTTTGTTTAATAAGAGCTTATGTTTTCAAACCAGTGTGGAAAAACTTCTCTCTTGTCCACTAAGTTGAGGTCTTCCAGATAGTGGGCAGCTCAGAGCCTGGCACCCTGATGTGCAGTGGTTACTCCTTAAATACTTACAGATTCCCCCTTTTGCTGCCTGGAGCACTTGGAGATGAATGGTGTCTGTCTTCTGTTAATTTGAAACTTTTGTAGTTCTTTTAAAAGATCTGTACCCAATTGCGGTTAAGGACATTTCCTCCCCTGTGATGCTGGGTTATCCCAGGCAGTGTCAGAAGGACCTGTGCCTGTCCCGTGAATTACAAAAGAGCAGAGAAGCAGCTGGAAACACGTCACACCTGTGTGGATTGAGCGCCTCCTGCCGGCCAGCTGAGGGGCTGGGGCCAGTGCAGGGCTCAGATGATCAGGAGGTAAGACTCCTGCTGTGATGAAGCCTATGGTCCACCTGGGACACCGAGTAAAAGGGTGAAAAATCAAGGGATCCCACAGTTGCCAGATTCCAGGCAGTGGGAGAAGCCCATCACTCCTTTTCAAAATCACTACAGTAACGCTCAGAATGACTGTAAATCTCCACTTCCTAATTCCATCACTTTGGGTTAATGTGGCCGGGAAAGCCTTGCAAAGGTTTTGGCTGGACCTGGGTCTGGGAGGTTTGAGTTGTACTGGGAGAGGCAAAGATGAGGTTGAGAGAAACTTCCAGAAAATTGGTGCACCTTGAACACAGGTCAGAGACAAGAAAGACTGCGGCTCGCTAAGCTCAGGGGCTGTGAGCAAAGAACTCTGAGACCCTGGGCACCAGCAAGTGTCAGAGTGGCTGGAGGGAAGGCTGTTCTGGAGATTGAGGTCCGGTTGGGAGGATCTTGAATGTCAGTTCCTTTATTCAGTTGACAACAGTATATGGGACACCCTGCTGAGCTGTGCCAAAGGGTGCACAGGTTGGCACTGTCCCTGTCCCCAGCCGGGGCAGCAGAAGGGGACGTCACCAAGGTCACGTCACTCTGACATGGCTCATGGCCCATCCCCTGTGCACAGGGTCAGTCACACTGAAACTTTCTACCCAGAGCTTTGACCTCCTTCTCCCAGGCATTTGCCTTTTGCTCACGGTGGCGGGGGTGGGGTGGGGGGGTGGGACCTTCCCCGGGACTGAGGAAGGTGTTTGACCTCGAGTCCTCATTCTGACTTTCTGATGGGAGGATGATCCCTGCGGTATTCCCTGCTGTCCATCCTGTACCCATCCCATGGGGGCAAAAGGACTCCACATAGGTCTGTTCAGTCATTGCATAATGAATGCACAAGTGGACGAATTTATCTACAGAAGAACCGAGAAAGACATGGCCACAAAGACAAAGCAAAGCTTTGACAGTTGAAATGGTTTCGTTCTTGTTTCCAAACATCTTGAGGTCAGAACATCCACTAGTCTTAAATATTTTTAAGATAAAAAGAAATGGACTTGTTAATGGCTGTTTTTAAACTTAGCCAGACTGAGGCAATGAACAGCCCTGCATTTATTAGCCCAGAGTCTGCAAATTCCAGTGCCACCTTGGAACACAGAAGCATTGTCTATGAGTGGGATGGACCACTGGTGAGATGTGGAGCATGCAAGGTGACATCCTTTGTCCAGAGGTGGCATTGGATCTCCATTATCCCTGATTGGTCTCCGTCCTCTGTCAGGATCCCATCCTCTCCCTTGGGCGTGGCTTCAGCCAGTGGGGTGTGACTTGATGTGGCATCGCCACATCTCAGCAGAATCCCGAGAGCCAAGGTGCGGCTTGGCTATGTCTTCCTTTTCCCTCACCGTGTGACTGAGGTGGGGACTGGTCCTCCGGCCAGGGTCCCTGAATGAAGAAAGTATGATGTGGAACAGTGCTGGGAGGTGCTGCCGAAGTGTGCCGTGTTATTCCTAGAAGCCACTGAGATGGGGGCTGGGGGTTGTTACTGCAGCATAAACGAGCAAAGCTGACTAATCAAGTGAATTTCTTTTTATTTTATTTCATTTTATGGTATTTTATGGCCACGCTGCTCAGCTTGCGGGATCTTGGTCCCCTGACCAAGGATCCGGCAGTGAGAGCGCTGAGTCCTGACCACTGGAAGGACAGGGAATTCCAGCGATTTATATGTTAAAACGTTAAACAACATAGTGTAGGCCAAAGGAAGCGTGTATCAGGCCAGCGTGTCCTTTGCGGCTCGATGCCCACACCCTCCCCTCCAGGAAGGCTAAAGTGACTTCCGGTGATGCTGGCCCATCTCTACCTTAGGGCACGGTCCTCCTTCAAAGTGTCTGTGCCAGGACAGGCAAATGCACCATGCAGAGCCCCCCAGGCTGGAGCACCCTCCTTCCAGCCCCCTTGTGTAGGGGTATTTGATAACCCTGTCCACTCCCTTCAAATCCCAAACTTTTGAAATGCAACTGTAAGTCCAGAGCAGGAGTCCGGCCCAAAAATACTTCCCATAGAATGACCATGTTCTCTCTGAGCTGCACTAAGGCACCTCATGGCTAAAATTAAACACTCCTCCAATTCAAGAGAATTAATAAAAGGAAAACGGCAATGATTAGCATCCTGTCCTATACATTTTTTTTTTTTTTTTTTTTTTTGCGGTACGCGGGCCTCTCACTGCTATGGCCTCTCCCGCTGCTGAGCACAGGCTCCGGATGCGCAGGCTCAGTAGTTGTGGCTCACCGGCCCAGCCGCTCCGCGGCATGTGGGATCCTCCCAGACCGGGGCACGAACCCGTGTCCCTTGCGTCAGCAGGTGGACTCTCAACCACTGTGCCACCAAGGAAGCCCAATACACTTTTTAAACCACGGTACTTGTCATCGTTTCTTTGCTGGTGGTGAAACCCATGCCTTTTTCACAACCTGTGGTCTGTTAAGGAAGCACGGAGGCATCGTGTACTGGTTTGAAACTTCAGAAATGGATTCATTTGATTGCTCCCTCATTTTCGGGGAGGAGGGTGCCCTGTGCTTTAGGGAAGGTGACCGTCCTGTGTCCTGTGACCGTCCACCTACCATTTTCTTTCATGAAGGGCTGTGGCCCTTCGTGATGGGGGACTCCAGCCATGATCCTGTCATGGCTCAAGTTCAGAAGGAAGGCGACATTAGGATGAGAATGTTTTTCTCAACAAATAGCCGGTTGCTGGACTAGGAGATCCCAAGCACCGCCTGCATCTGCCCTCCTGGCAGCATGGAATTCACTAGAAACGCCTCTGCCGACAAGTCTCCGGGCCCAGCTTTGCCTTCACCTCCAGCACTGCTTGCCTGGGCCTGCGAGGCCTCACAGTCAGGAGAAAAGAACCCGCAGGTCTGTACACTTTCTATTTTTAGGCCTCGGTGGACCTAAGCCAGTTACCCGAGTGTACGTAGTAATTGCTGAAATATTTTATTGAATACAGCCTTGAAAAATGACAACACACATCTTAAATCTACTCAGAAATGTGAACAGGTTTAAAACGCCATGCAGCAAATTCGCACAGTGACGAGCTGCCTCGCCCTGTGCCATCAGGCTGGTCCCATCCCCCCTTGGCTGCCCTGTCAACCACACCCACGGGGCTGAGCTCACCCATCGGCACTACAGGCCAGCAGTGAAGTTCCCTCCTAGACATGCCTCTTCAGACCAGTTTCTCTTCCAAACACAGCACTTATGTGGCCCACCGCCTCCTGGGTATCTCCCCAGGATGTCAGGCAGGGACATCTCAAACCTAACGTTTCCAAAAGGGATGCTTCTTTCTTTCCCTGTGTCTCCATCTGGGAAAGAAAGGCTCTCAACTGCTCAGGGCACCAACCCGGGTGGACCCTTTACTCTTCCCTCTGCCTCACTCCTCAGTCAATCCTAATAATTCTACCTTCAAACTCCATGCTGGATCTGCCCACTGGTCCCCGTCAGCCCCCAACATCCTGGGACCAGCGCCCGTATCTCTTCCGTGGAGCTGCCATGGTGCCAGACTGGTTCCCTGCCTGGATTCCTCCCTCCGCCCGGTTGCCCTTCACAGAGCATGCGGGGCGACCTGCTGGGGGTGTAGGCGCCGTCTCCATTGCTGGGCCCAGAATCCTGTGGCCCTGGCCTGTGAGGAAGGACACGTGTCTGTGGGTCTTGAGGCCCCTCTTGTCTCTAGTTATTAAATGTCATATACAGGAGATCTTGACTCAAGCGATGGTTTAGCAATGACTGGAAATAGGGATGCTTCCATTCCACCCGTCCAAGTCCTGGTTTGCACAATAGAACAAAACAGACATCCAGAGGGTTTGTCTGGGACTGAAGAGAAATAGAAAAATGAATGAGTTCTTCAGACCTGCAGAGCAATAAACTCTTCTCTTCCATCGCCAGGGAACTTGGATCCTGACCAAGAGCCGAAAGCAGAGAGCATGGCCTTTGACTGCATCTTCCCCTCAGTTAGAGGAGATAACTAGGAAACTAAGGATGCCAGGAAAATTCTAGCTTCTTTAAGAATCTCTGCGAAATAACATTGAGAACACGCATGTAGCACATGTGCTCTGTGCCAGTCACTCCGGTAAGCACTTCACATGTATGACTCTTTTAATCTGCACACAATCCTACGCATAGGTTACAACTATTGTCCCCATTCTGCACATGAGCAAGTCAGGGCCACCAAGGTTAGTCAGCTTGCCCAAGGCCTCGCCGTCAGGAAATGGCAGAGTGTTTGCAAAGTGAGCTGGCTCCACAGCCCCTGTTCTTAACCAGACAAACAGATCTGGGTCTAAGAATGGGCTGTACGCCCCATTACAGTCCTAAAGCACAGGGAAGTTTCAGCAGACTCCGTGAGACAAAGCATCTGGGTTTACTTACCTACGACTGCCTCCCTGTATGGAGCCATAGCTTACGAACGCCAGGGGCTGTGGCAGTAACGTCTGGACCTGGCTGCCAGTGACCTCTGTCAGGGGCGGGGACAGAGCCCCTGGCGACTTCAGCTGCGGGAAGTGTCTGAGCCTCTGGTGTGTAAAATAAACACTCAGTAGGTGCTTCTGGTTGTAAAGGCTTCTCCAGGGAGTGGGAGAAACAACAAAGCCAAGGGGCCTCTACTAGCTAAGAATGAGATACTGAAAAACGAGAATTTTCCGGTTTCACATGCAGGTTGTCTTTTACATCGTAGATTTACATGCATTTATACCCATATTTCTCCTCTAATGGGATGCAGGGCACACAGTGAAACAGGTGGAGCCTGTTAAGTGTTCTGCGGTGCTTTTAGGAGAGCCCTGGGCAGACTCGTCGTTAGGGCCGGGCTCCCGTGTTCTCTGTCAGCGGGTCTGTCCTCAGGATCCTCACTGGAAACCTGGAAGCTCTCCGGCTCTTACCTCGTCCCTTCCTCCAGGTGGAATCAATTACAGGGCCGAGGGTTTTACCTCTGAAACGTATTCTATGGCAGAGTCAGTGCCGTGTGTTTACCAGACCCGTTTCCTTTCTGTTTGGGGTTCTCGGCTCGACTACACTTTCTAGATCCCCTCCGATTAGGTGGGTCCATGAGCCTGAGTTCTGGCCACCGGGATGTGGGCCGAAGATGCGCCGGCCACCCCAGGCCTGGCCCCAAACCTCCTGCAGGACCCGCCATCCTGCTCCTTCCCTCTCCTGCCGGCCCACTGCCGAGAACCAGCGGAGCCTGCCAGGAGCCAGGGAACCGCTGCACTCCTGAATTAGACAGCCTGCATCCTTGAGAGACCCCGTGAAGTCCCTCCCCTCCCAACACCCAGGCCCCATCAGGCCCAGCTGGATGGGGATGTGAATGAGAGAGAAACTCACTACGTCCTGCCTCTGCGATCTGAGGGTGTTTCTTACACCATCTACAGCTACTGACCCGAACTAGTTTATTTTCTCCTAAATATTCCTGTGCAAACCTAATACTGTCCCCATTACTGACTTTCTAGTTCTCTCCCCAGGCCACGTTCTCCTCACCTCTGTCCCTTGTGCATCACAATTCCATCTCCTAAGGCAGAGTGAGCCTCTTAAAACACAGCTCAGACCCTGTCACTCCTCAGTGCAAATCTTTTCATGGCGACTCCGACAGCCTCCAAAGTGCTGCAGCGTGGAATATGGTCTTCCCAGGCCTGGCCTTGGTCTACAGCGCCAGCCTCGTGTTAGATTTCTGTGGCCATCCCCTGGGCCCGGATGCAGGGACGGCAGACGTGTCTGTCCTCAGGGCTGTTTCTCTCCCCAGGCCTGGAACGTCCTTCATCTGCCTGCCTCTACCTCCCTCTGCTGGCTTACTTCTCTGCATCCCGCAGGATCCTCTGGCAACACCTGCTCCAGGCTCCCTTTTTCTGTATCCCTTTCAGCAACCTGCACGCCATGCATATCACTGTGTTTACTCCACCCAGATCACGTGGTTCAGAGACTGTGCCGGTTATCTTTGTGCCTGACACACAGCAGGGGCTCAGTAGCTACCCCTGAGACTTGACAATCACAAGTGTCTGCAGACGTTGCCAGATGTCTCCTGGGAGGCAAAATCCACCCCACTTGAGAAGCCCTGCCTTTGAGTCAGGCGGGAGAAGGGACCATTTGCTGATCCTGACAAGAAATCAGAGGGCACGTTATCTCGGTGGGGTCACCCTGGTCAATGTTGACCTGAACCTGGATTTTATCAAAACAAGCTCTCAAGGGACCAAATTCAGAAGAGACTGGGGTGGCAGACACTGGGCTTACACAGTACCCACTGCCTGCTTCTTCTGAGCTAACAGACCCCGGTCTTTGTCAACACGGCCATACGCCCAGCACAAGCAATGTCTCACGATTAGTCTAGGACTTTCTTGATCATTCTGTGTCTCAATATAAGTTCCCTGCTTTTCTTGCAGTTAGGGGTGGCCTTATAACTGGTTCTAGTCAACGAGATATAAGGCAAAATCTAGTGTCTTTTTAGAAATTTCTGCTTTTCTGATAAAAAGGGCCGCAAGCAGGAGACACCTCCCTGCTTCACCTCCCTCCATCCTTGACTGTGAACATGACAAGTGGGCCTGGGGCAGCCCTGGAGCAAAGGCCAGGGGAGCCACGGGCGGGTCAGCTCGGACATCCTCGGACACTGAATCACCCTGCCAGGGGTGCTTTTTCTTCTGACTCTTAGTTATGGGAGAAAAAGAACTCTTTGTTTTCATGTAAGACCCTGCAGTGGGTTGAATAGTATCTTTCCCCTGACCCCCAAATTAATGTCCACCTAGATTCTCAGAATATGACCCCATTTGGAAATAGGGTCTTTGCAGTTGTAATTAGTTAAGGATCTTGAGATGAAATGATGCTGAGTTTAGGGTGGGCCCTAAATCCAGTGACTGGTGTCCTTATAAGAAGAGGAGAGAGCACGGGGAGACTCACAGGAAGAGGGCTGCGTGGAAAGACAGAGGCAGAGAAGGAAACAATGCAGCCACGAGCCACGGGACACCAGGAGCCACAGGAACTAGAGGAAGCAGGGGGCGCAGCCCTGCCGACACCTTGATTTTGGGCTTCTGGCCTCCTCAACCATTAGGGAGTAGATTACACTTCTTTTAAACCTCCATGTTTGTGGTGATTTGTTACAGGCAGACCCAGGAAACAAATACAGCCACTGTTAGTGAAGTTTTCTGCTGCTTTAAATGAAACTATTCTTCAAAAAATATTTTTTAAATTTTATTTTATTGAAGTATAGTTGATATACAATGTTGTGTTAATTTCTGCTGTACAGCAAAGTGACTCAGTTTTATTTATATATACATACACAAACATTCTTGTTCATATTTTTTTCCATTATGGTTTATCACAGGATATTGAATATAGTTCTCTGTGCTAGACAGTAAGACCTTGTTGTCCATCCATTCTATATGTAATAGTTTGCAGCTGTTAACCCCAAACTCCCAATCCATCCCTCCCCCAGCCATTGGCAACCACAAATCTGCTCTCTATGCCTGCGAGTTTGTTTCTGTTTCACAGATAAGTTCATTTGCGTCATATTTTAGGTTCCACATAAAAGTGATATCACATGATATTTGTCTTTCTTTGTCTGACTTACTTCACTTAGTATGATAATCTCTAGGTCCATCCATGTTGTTGCAAATGGCATTATTTTGTTCTTTTTTATGGCTGAGTAGTATTCCATTGTCTATATGTACCACGTCGTCTTTATCCATTTAGATGAAACTATTCTCAATGAATACACTAAGACATGGATGGAAAAATGAACTTAAAAACCACACTGGGAGATTTAATTTCCAGGGTGCTTGTTTGAAGACAAGGGAAGGAGAGGAGCAGAATCACTAGGGCACAGCACAGGTGGATCGCTCTCTTGTTTTCTCTCACCTCTTTTTTCTCCATCATATTATTTGCCTCCCAGGGACCAGAGATTACCCATAAGCTACATGTAACCCACTGACAATTCGAGTCTGGCTCTCACTGTATGGTAGCATGTTCTGAATTAAATTGCTGTATCAAGGTGATTTCTACAGCAAAGTGTGACCCGTCCAGAAAATGCCTCAACTAGTGAGGGTGGTCATCACCTCGGATGCCAAGGGGTCTGCAGAGGGAGGCTGAGCTGTGGCTGATTCTGTTGCTCAGTGAGGCAACCAAGGGCATCTTCTTTCCATCATTCTGCTCGGCCCCCAGAGCGTTGGTCCCCTCTCTTTACTAGCCTCAGCGTGGCTGCAGCAGTGCCAGGCATCCTATATAACTGTGTCCAGCGGTGAAGAGGGGAGTTTCCTCTTGGATGTCTCTTTTATGTTCACCTTGAAGACTTTCCCAGGAGTGTCCAGCAGCCTTTCCCACAGGTCCTGTCCTCTAGGACAGAGTCAGGCGTCGTGCTTATATTGGTGCTGGCAGGGAGAATGAGACCCCCAGTAGTGACGTAGACGCGGCATGATTCAGCCTCTGATCCAAGGAAGGTGGGCCCTTCCTGTGTACCTGGCCATGCTGACACCTGGGCAGAAAGGGGGCTCTGCCTGCTACAACAGAGGGGGGGCAGCAGGGCCAAAGGACTTGAGTGGGCAACCAGCAGCACCTGCCTACAGGTTGACATTTCAAAACAGGACATTTCAGGCTCACGTCTGCATTTCCAGTTTCCTGTGAGAAAGGCCATCTCTGGTACCTTGGGTGAGTCCTGTATTCCTGCCAGCTGGAGAGCAGCATCTGTGGTCCTTTACAGCAGGCAGGTGCTCTCTAGGGCCCCTTGTTCCCACCATTCCTCATTCATGTCACTCTGGGGCCCTAATTATTCCCTTCATAGCATCCCATGACCCTTGAATGTGACTTCAGCTCTTCTATCAAGGGGTGAAGGCTACTTTCCCACCCCTTAAATCTTGCCAAGGCCTTGTCACCTGCTTGGGCTCATAGAATTGGGAGGAAGTGAAGGCATGCCAGTCTGGCCTCATGCATGCCTGTTTGCTTTCTTGAAATCCTATTCAGCCACCCTGAGAATGAGCTGGGGCCAGCCTGAGAGGTAATGAGAGACACATGGGCCAGTCAACACTGGTGTGCCAACTGCTAGCCAGCCAACTGCCAGCCCTGTGAGTGTGGCCACTCTAGATCAGCCAGCCTTTGGTGTACCCTCTAGCTGACTGAAGCATCTAAGTAACCTTAAGCCAATTTCAGCTGTGTCTGACCCAGATCAGCAGAACCACTCAGTTGGTCCACAGACTTGTGAGCTATACCAAACACTTATTTTAAGCTGAGTTTGGGGGTGGTTTGTTACTCAGCAGTAGCTGACTAATACACACATGTGCGCGCACACACACACACACACACACGCTGATTTTTTTGTCAGTTACTTATATTACCTAGTCAGTTCCTGTAAGCAATTGAGTTTGGAAATCTTGGATTAGGCAGAGGTTTTCAAGCTTTACTGTGCTTAAGAATTGTTCAGGGAATTTACTTAAAATACTGATTCCTGGGTTTCACTTCTAGAAAGTTTCAGTAGATTGGATGAGCCCCAGATTCCTGCATTTTAACCAGCATGTCTGATTCTGGTACAGAAAGCCCATGAAACACACTTTGGAAACCATTTGTTCGTGAGAACACTAAAACCATAATGTAATCTCAAATATCACCTCTCCTTTAATATCAGGAGAGAGAGAGAAGAGTGGGTTTTGGCCAAAAAGGGTAAATGTTGGGCTTACTGTGAAAATTGATAAGCAAAGAGAAAGACCTCCCCTGCCCAGAGTCTCAGAGACTGCATTTTGCCCTCAGTGTTGTTTCTTGATTTACATAAAGAAATATACTGCTTCTAATTTACATAAAAGATTTCTGATCAAATGCATAAATATCAAAATCTGGATATAATTACAAGAAGTTGACTGGTGGCTGATGAATCAAACTAAGGGGGATTAACTAGAGGCAAAGACAGAGTGGGAGGTCATGGGGGGGGGAGCTTGAAATGTTGAAAACAAGTAAACAACGACAACCCGTGTACTAGTTCCTGGAAGCTCGGCAAGGCAACTTCCTGTTTCATTCCCATTCGGTCGGTTAGGTGACCATTGGTCACCCCACCAGCGTTCACTGAGGACCTGTCATGTGCCAGACACCATCCTTGAGTTGGCACCCAGCAGGGAAAATGACAGATAAAAATTCTTCTCCTGGTGGAGCTTATATTCCAATGGGGTGAGGGGACACAGATGACAAACAAGGTAAATAAAATTTAGATTAGATGGTATAGTGGGTTGAATTGTGTCCGCCCCCCCCCCACCAAAAAAAAAAAAAAGAGATACGTTCAAGCTCTAACCCTGGGTACCAGGAGAATGTAACTGTATTTGGAAATAGGGTCTTTGCAGATGTAGTCAAGTTAAGATGAAGTCAACCGCGTGAGTCCCAACCCAATGTAAATGGTATCTTTATAGGAAGAGAAGAGACACACACACGGGGAAAACTCCATGCACCGATGGAGGCAGAGATTGGAGTGATGTACCTACAAGCTGAGGAACACCAAGAATTGCTGGCAACACCAGAAGTTAAGAGTAAGTTTCTCCCACAGAGCCCTCAGAGAAAGCACAGCCCTGGCAACACCTTGATTTCAGACTTTTAGCCTCCAGGATTGTGAGGGAATAAATTTCTGTTGTTTTAAGCCATCTGGTTTGTGGTATTTTGTTATGTGGCCCTAGGAAACTAACGGAGATAAATGCTAAGAAAAATAATGCAGGGTAGGGTAGTAGGGAGTGTTGAAGGCTAGCTTTGTAGTTTAAACAGAGCCACTTGGAAGTCCTCACTAAGACCTGAGAGTGGGGAGGGACATCTCGGGGAAGAGCATCCCAGGCAGATGTAACAGCAAGTGCAAAGGCCCTGAGGTAGGAGTGTGCCCACTGGCTTGTGACTTGATCAGGATAGGGCACCAGACAATGCAGGGACTTGTAGATCACAGTAAGGTTGAGTGAGAAAGAAAGCCACCAGAGGGTTTTGAGCAGAAAAGTGGCATGATCTTATTATTTTTTAAGTCCACATTCTTTTTTTAAAGGGTCACCCAAGTGGCTGTAGGGAGACAATGCCAAAGGGCTAAGAATGGAATGGGGGAAATCAGCTAGAAGGCGCTGTTTAAAATAGGCTAAAAATATTGGTGGCTTGAAGGGGGGGTGTAGGTAGGGGGTAAGGTGGACTGAGCGTAGCTGTAGGGCTTTGGCTGTTTCCGAAGGTGAAGCCAAGAGGGCGTATTGGTTATGGAGACAGAGGAGGCTGGGATGACTCCAAGGGTTTTGACCTGAGGCACTGGAAGCAAGGAGTTCCAGAATAGTGCCTGACTCGCTTGTGTGCGATTTTCTGTAGTTTATTTAACTGGACATGTTCTAATACTTGATCATAATTTCCACATGTACAACATACAGGTACTGAAAAACGTCTGAACTGAAAGAGCCACTTTTATCAAGTAACATCATCTGGCAAAAAACCTTAGTATGCAACACACGGACTTTTCATGTCGGTACAAGGTTTGAGGCGTCAAGCACTTGGTAACGTCGACTCACCTCTGACACAGACAAGGAACAGACCATTTGAAATACGCCTTGTTCCCACGTATTTAACAGGAATGGCGCCCAGGCGCTGTGGGAGTGAGGCACACAGCCTCAGGGCCCTGGCTCGGTGCCGTGAAGTCGCCTGGCCCGGGAACGCATTCCCCGGACTCATGGGGGGGGGGGGGCGCGGTCCGCGGGGTCCGGCAGGCAGTCTGGGCAGCCATGGCAAAGGCAGGCTGGCTTTGGATCTCACAGACTGCGTGGTTAGCTTTGCATTCCAAACAATACTATTGTCAGACCCGGCTCAGAGCATCCTCTGGACACGGGGAACTCAAAGAGCAGACAGCTGGGCAATTCTCCAATGCATCCTGCGAACCTGTGCCAGCTCGAACAGCCAAGGCCACGCATCCGACACACACGTACACGGGCTGTTTCTCTGATGGGCAGCACTGCCAAGCTTGCCTCGGGAAATCGCTCCAGTGAGCTAAGCTGAAAGTTTTAACAGCCGTTTCTGCATATAAAGTCATTTCTAAATGAAACTAAAAAAGCCTGTGAGGAAACAGGCAGATTAGGGCTCTGCCAGGGCACCCCTGGGCCCCGCTCCTGGCAGCCGCTCAGGGGCCAGTGCCGGCCGGGCGCAGGGTGTGAGACCTGCTCCTCCGGGAGGACGCCGGCGAGCACTTGTGAGGGCGCCGACACGAGGGACCGCAGCGTGACCGGCGGCACGCAGGACCCTGATGGACGGGAGGGGTCTTCGGGCATCTTTGTCCTTTCCCTGGAGCAGCGACGGGACCGCAGTGGGGCCTGTCAGTTCCCTACGCAGGTCTGGAAGGTCGGCCAGCGGAGGGCGAGGACCCCGCACGGGGGTGCGGAACGTCCACCGGCAGCGCCGGCCTCCCGTCCCTGCGCACGCGCGGCGCGGCTAGGCGGCTGCCGGTACCCCAGGGCCAGCGCGCATGTCTCCACGCCTCAGCCTTGCGCGGCGGAGGGAGGTAGGGCTGTTGGGGCAGCCCAGTTTGGTCTAGAAAGGCCCACGAAACCGCCGCCGTCGCCGCCCCCCTCCAGCCCCTCCCTGTCGCGTATCCTTCCGTCGCGGTGCCCCCCGCGCCCCCCCCCGGCCCGCGCCGAGGAGAACCCCAGTACGCAGGCGCGGTAACCAAGGCGGCGGTGTCTAGTGAGGATTTGAAATCGGCCGCGCGTGCGCACTGGCGTTCCGGCCCCGGCAAGGGCGGCCGCGCTTCCTCCCCGCCAGCCCCCGCCCCGCTCCCTCCCCGCCCCTCATTGGAGCGGAGGCGGCGGCGCCCCCTCCTTCCCCCGCGCCCTGTCGCCGCCGAGAGTGTCTTTTCGCCGCCGCCGCAGCCGCTGCAGGAACGCGGAGCGAGCGGCGCGAGCGTGACCGAGGGCCGGGTGCACGGCGGCGGCCCTCCCGCGGGTCCCGGGCTGCGCGGCGCCTGGGCCCGCCCCCTCGGCCCTGCCGCCCGCCCCCTCCGATGGCCTCTCCCGCCGGCCCGAGTGGAACGCCGCCGCCGCCGCGGCCCCCGCGCCCGCCTCGCGCCGCGTGAAGGGAGCCCGACAGGCCTGAGCAGCCCGCCGCGGCCTGCCCGGGCCCCTCCAGGCCGCCGCGAGCCGGGACCCCGACGGGAGCCGCCGCTCGCGAGCCGGCCTGAGCCGCGGCGCAGGCCCGCCCGCCCGTCCGTCCGCCCGGCCGCGCGCGGCCCGTCCGTCCGTCCGTGCGCGGCGCGGCCGGGGCTCGGGGCGCGGCGGGGGCGGGGCCGGGGCGGACGGGCGCGCGGGCCCGCGGGGCGGCGCGTGGATGGATCCGCGCGTGGCCTGGATCCAGCCCGAGCAGAAGGGGCCAGCCAATGCCCTGTGGATGCAGATCTGGGAGACCTCGCAGGGCGTGGGCCGCAGCGGCTCGGGCTTCGCGTCCTACTTCTGCCTCAACTCGCCGGCACTGGACACGGCAGCCGCGGCGGGGACGGCCGGGCTGGGCGGCGGCGGCCTGGCGGGGCCCGCGCTGCCCGCCGCGTCGCCCCCGCCGCCCGCGCCTGGCCCCGCCGCGCTGCCCCCCGCACTGCTGACGGCGCTCGGGCCCGCGGCTGAGGGCGCCCGGCGCCTGCACAAGTCGCCGTCTCTGTCGTCGTCGTCTTCGTCCTCGTCCAACGCCGAGTCGGGCACGGAGAGCCCCGGCTGCTCCTCGTCGTCCTCCAGCAGCGCCTCGCTCGGCCGGGCGGGAGGAGGCCGCGGCGGCGCCTTCTTCCACTTCGCCGACGGTCCTTCGACCGGCCCCGGCGCGGCCAACGGGCACCCAGGGCCGCGCGGCCCCGCGCCCGCCGGCTCACCGCCGCAGCACCAGTTCCACCCGGGCCGCCGGAAACGCGAGAACAAGGCCAGCACGTACGGCCTCAACTACCTGCTGTCTGGCAGCCGCGCGGCCGCGCTGAGCGGAGGAGGCGGCCCCGGGCCCCAGGCGCCGCGGCCCGGCACGCCGTGGAAGAGCCGCGCGTACAGCCCGGGTATCCAGGGGTGAGTGCGCGCGGCGCGGCGCGGGGACCGGGGAGGGGGGCGGTGCCCTCCCGTGGGGATCCCGGCCCGGCCGGGCGCGCCACCCCGCCGCGCGGCTCCCCGGGCAGCGCCGCGGAAGCTCGGAGGTCCCCATCCGGGTTCCCGAGGGTGCATGTTGGAGGCCAACGTCCGACTCCCTGGGAGGTTGTTATTTCCATTTTAAACTCCCCTTGACAAACGAGTGAAATGTCCGGATTCTTGCACTAACAGTGTAGGAGAGGGTGCAGATTTGTGCAGATGTTTTCCTTTTCTCCCTGGCGAAACTGGAAAGGAGGTCGCCTAACTTTCTCTCCATCTCCTCCCACCCCACCCCGACAGGTTAGGGACCTTTTGTCAGAGTGGGGTGCAGATAGGTGTGGAGTTTGTTACCTTGCAGACAATTATAGTATTGCCAGGAAGTTGAATTAAGTGGAAGGTAAATATTGGTTAAATGTTAACTTTGTTTCTCCGCGGAAATACATTTGAAAGAGGATTAGATTTTTTGTAACGATACAATTTAACCAACAGCGAATTTAAAAATTACATTTTCGGGAGGGGGTTTCAATGTTACGGTTTAATTTTGTGCCGAAAGTGACAAATAGCATCATCTGCATTTTTTTTTAAACGAGTTAGTATCATTCAAAGAAAGTAACAGAACGTTTGTAGCAAATACTTATTCTCTGGAAAGCGTCACTTCTGCTTTACGTATTTCCACATCAGCCTAAAGGGGATTAGAAGTTCCTTTTAGGGTTAGTGCAATTACAGGCGCAAGGACTGGTGAAAAAGAGGTGTGTGTGTGTGTGTGTGTGTGTGTGTGTGTGTGTGTGTGTGTTGTGTTGGAGCAGTCCCAGGTGACGATGCTCAGGTGTGAGTGCTACTTACCCAGCCTTCTTACTTTCCTGTGCTTTTTCTGAGCACTGGAAACAAGATATCTGTACGTAGGTTTTATGTTGGTATTTCAGGACTTAAATCATAAACTCTCCTTGTACAATCTCATGCTAACTTAAAGGGCATCTAATGATTTTCCTGGGTGTTAGGGTTGGAAAACATTAGAGGCTTAGAAATCCCTCAATTGCTAGGTATTGAAATTATCTCTTCAAGTAACTTTTTCTTTTCATAGGTCTGTTTATTCTGCTTTGAAGTGTGTTGTAAAACACTTAAGTTGATACTACTTTAGAGAGTGTATGATACACAGTAATAGCTGCATTCTGCAACTCGTTTCACCTGGTGTGGGTTGGAAGCATTATTACTTTCTTAAATTCCTTGAAGCGTTGAGCATGCACTCAGCCCCAGGGAGGAGCCCAGACTCCTTTTCCCTCTCTTTCTCCAGTTCTTACTTGTAGAACTTTCTGAGAATAGGTGGTGGGGACACAGTTTCTTCCTTTCTTCTTTTCTTTCTTTCATTTATTTTTTGGGCCGCGTTGGGTCTTCATTGCTACACGTGGGCTTTCTCTAGTTGTGGCGAGTGGGGGCTACTCTTTGTTGCGGTGCGCGGGCTTCTCATTGCAGTGGCTCCTCTTGTTGTGGAGCACGGTCTCTAGGCACGCGGGCTTCAGTAGTTGCAGCATGCAGACTCAGTAGTTGTGGCTCGCGGGCTCTAGAGCGCAGGCTCAGTAGTTGGTGGCGCACAGGCTTAGTTGCTCCGCGGCATGTGGGAGCTTCCCCGACCAGGGCTCAAACCCATGTCCCCTGCATTGGCAGGCGGATTCTTAACCACTGTGCCACCAGGGAAGTCCCAGACACAGTTTCTTGATGTATGGTGTTAAAACGTAAGAGTTCTTTGGGGGACCTGTAGGTTTCCAGCCTGCCTTGTAACTGGAATTGACTCTGTGTCTTAGCACTTGGAAAACAGAAGGCGCCTGGTGTTTGCTTGTAGAGCATTTTTGGGCCCAGACCGTCTGGAGTCCCGCTTCTTCCTCTCATGAGCTGCCAGCAGTGCCAGTGTGATACCCCTGTGCAAACTCCTCAGGCTCTGGAAGCTGTTTCCTCACCCATAGTTCCTAGTACGCCTCAGTACATAGGTTGCTGTCGCTTTCCTTAATAAATGAGCCTACTACCTGCCAGGTGCTGCCCTGGGATCTGGGGGTGGGGTCGGCATGGGAGGCACAGCCTCAGGACCCTGACTTGGAAACCTGAGTCCGGGTTGCCCGCACCTAGGACCCATGAGCCCTGCCTGTCCAGTCTCTCTCTGCCTTTCCTCCTCACTGTCACGTGGCCTGTCGTCGTCTCTAGTGAGGTTGCTCATGAACCCCGAGGTGGTCATCACGCCTTCTTGCCCCCCTTGGACCGTTCCCGGCACAGCCAGTGGGCTTTTCTCCTCTGGCAGCAGCTTGGGTCAGGTCCCACCCCCCGGGCACCTCCCTCGCCCCCCTTAGGTTAGAGGCAAAGCCTGATACCCTGCCTGCTTCCCAGGTGCTGCCCCTCTGGGCCCTGCCTGGGGTCTCCACTCCCTCTCTGTCAGGGTCCCCCGCCTCCACCCCCATCAGCCTGTTAGAAGTCGGCTCCAAGTCGTGTAGGGCTGAAGAGTGGGCTCCGAAGCAGCCAGGAGTTCTGTGTTTCGGCCCACACCTAAATAGGCGGGCTGTGTTGGCCGCCCTTCCTTGCCCGCCTCTATGGGTGGCCCTGGGCCTGTCCACTCCTACCATCCCTGCCTAGAGGAGGAGTCTGCTAGGACTGCTTGTCACTTGCCTGGAAGGGTGAATACCCTACGCTTGGTTCGCTGCTCTGAATCCTAGCGGACTGCCCATCTAGAAGGGCTGAGCGGAGGAAGAGTGCCCCGGAGGGAGGCGTCGTCCTTTGTCCTTCGCGAAAAGACATTGCCACGGGCCTGCTGGGCTTCTCCAACTGACTTTTTGGTATTAAGAGATAGCTGTGTCTGGAACTTTCTTCAGGCTGCCAGCCTACCCAGAGTGATGAGGAAGGCCACCAGAAGGTCCCTCACTTGTGGCTTAGACAGGGAAAGAACTGAGATAAGAGATCGCCTAGGCCAGCCAGCAGAAAAAAATCTTGTTGAAGAGATGTTGCTCAGCCCATCTAGTCTCAGGACAGCATTTCTGGAAAGACAGTGTCTGCAGTCATCAAGAAAGGGTAAGCAGTTGCTGGTGGTGGGGGGGTGTGAGTAGCATCAGCTGAACCCCACTGGGCCTTTGCCTGGTAGCCCATGTAGCAGCTGGCACCATCCCTTCTTTCTTGGGGGGGTTTCTGCCCTTGGGAACTTTGCCTGGCGGCCGCCTTGTAAGGTGGCCAACCTGTTTGCATCCTAAGACGAAGAAAAAGCAGGTGAAAGTGCACAGGAATTAGTGCGAGAACCTTCAGAGTGGAGAAGGTCAAATTCTTGTTTTGGAGCTGCCGCTGGTTCTAGTTCTTAGTCAGTTTCCTTGGTTGAGCTCTCAGTCTTGAGACTGTCCCTGAGCATGTGTCCTGGCTTCTGGCTGCCGCCACTCTCTCTGGCCCTTGTCTCCTGACCCAGCAGTACTTTGTGACTTTGCCTGGGTCAGTCTCAACAGCTTCAGAAACCTTGCCAGTTCAAAGGTAAAGAGAAGTCCTGCATAAGTGAGAGTGGGAGCATGAACCTCAGATACTCTGCCGCATCCTTCCTGGTGCCCTGCAGACCCCCAAGAAGGAGATCCTGGAATGGGAGAGAACCCAGCGCTCTGGCGGATGCCTGCAGTCCGGGCCCTGCCCTGGCTTATGTTCAGCGTTTGTCCTCTGTGGCCTGCCCGCAGTGTGCAGAGTCACACGCAGCACCCTCCCTGCAGGTCCCTTGACAGTATTTCATTTTTTAAACATCTGTTCCCTCAGAGAAAATTCACTTAGCCTGAAGTTTGTGAGAAGCTGACAGATGTGCCCTGCTGGGCCCCGGCCTGGGTTCTTTCTAACTCCACACATGTTCTCTTTTCCCCTTTCTCCCGAGTCAGTGCCTGGAGAAGATTCAGGATCCCTCCTCTCCCTCTGTGCCTCCAGCCTGACGTGACACTACCTACAGTCCAACGAATGGCCTCCCACGGCTCGTCCTTAGGGGACCAGTGGGAGGGCACAGGTGAAGGGCCAGCAGGACCTGCCATGGACCATGGCTGTCACCACTCTTGTTGCCTTTGTCTCATTCTCATCTCTTCCTGCAGACGTCTGGGGATGCACAGGAATGGTTATTGTGAGATGGTGGCACACGTGGGCCTTGTTTTCTGAGTCTTTATCCTTGGAGGCCCCGAGGGTGACGCGCTGGGCACGAGTTTGCTGCTGCACTGACCGTTCATGAAATTAGCTCCTGCTCGGACACTCCTCCCTGTGTGAAAGTTGCATCCTTGTCCCTGCCCCTCGCGCCACGGCCAGTCTCTCTGTGAAGTGAAATTGAAAATCCAGCACAAGATGGTGGCTGTGACAGTCAGGGAAAGTGATGCCTGGGTGCTGGTAAAGGAGGACAGGCAAAGCTAGCACAGCTGACGCTGGGAGACGGGGCTGCTGGGGAGGGGGAGGGGGAGGGGCGGGACGGAGCTCTGGAAGTGGAGGGTCAGGATATGAGGAGTCCTCTGAAAAGTGGGCCCTCGAATGATCTTGTAAAGAATGGCCTCCCGACTGCTCCTGCTGTGGAGGTCAGGGTGGAATAAAGCGGACGTCCTGCTGCTGTGAGCTCTGGATGGAAAAGCAGTGCCAAGGCAGTGCCATTGTGGCCTCTTAGATGTGACACGTGGTTGTGACTTGATTGCTCCTAAACATATTCTTGAGTGTTTTAAAGTAAACAAGTTTTTCAGAACTTAAGATATGTTTTTCAAAGTAAAGTCTCAGACCTTCTTTTGGTTGCTGTTTAATATGAAATTTTGGTCCCCATTTTAAATGGATTCATGTAAATAGAAGGAGCGATAACAGTCATCCTTGGAAAATAAGGCTTTGTGCGCCACAGTTAGGTCATTATGGTTTAAGATTTGGGTTTTGGGTTGTGAAGTAGAAGAGGGTTGTAGTAAACAAACAAAAACCTGTGATGTTCGGATTCAGAAACTTGATTTTGATGGTACAGCCAGAAGGCAGGGTCACCGGGGAGGGGTGACTGAATCTCTCACTGGAGTCATAGGAGGTTGTCATAAGCCACGGCATCACCTGGAAATTGCCACTGGCCAGCACAGCTGTGCAGAGGCCTGCCTAGAAGACTCTGGTCAGCTTGTCAGGGATTTCTCCTCTCAGAAGGCTGCTGAGTGGGTGTGGCACCCAAGGAAGGGCAGGTGGGTGGTCTCGGTAGTCGAGACAGGTGCCCCAGACATCTGCCCCCAGTACGAACGAGCCTCCCAGTGAGGTGCTCACAGGTGCCTCTCCCCAATGACTTGGGATTTGCACTAAAAAGGAAATATGCTAGGATTTCCATGCTGCACTGGTTTGCTGCTGCTGTGTAACAAATGTCCACAGGCTCAGTGCCTTTACAGCAGCACTCATTGATGTCTCACAGGTTCTGTGGGTCAGAGGTTGGCACTGGGGGCTGGGTTCTCTCTGGCTGAAGTCTCGGGGCTGCCCACTGTGTTCTCTGCCGGGGCTCAGGGTCCTCCTGTGAGCTCACTCCTGTTATTGGCATGATTCCATTCCTTGTAGTTACAGGACTGAGGTCCCTGATTTCTTGCTCGATGCCCACTGGGGCCTCTCAGCTCCTTTAAGCCACCTGCATCCTTTGGCTCGAGGCCCTTCCATCTTCAAACCCACCACAGGCCTTTGAATCTCTAGATGGCGCTGCCAGCTGAAGGAAGCCTTCTGCCTTAAGGACTCATGGAGTTGGGTCAGGTCCACCCAAGTGACTGTCTGTGTTTAGGGCATGTAATCATACAGCATAATCACAGGAGCAGTGACAATTTCGTCACGGCCGCAGGTGCCGGGGGTCAGGGGCTGCCTGCTGTGCATGCAGGTGTTCTCTCATACGTAGACTTCTATGCTGTGGGAACACAGGTTGTGTTTTTCTTTTCCAACACTTCTCTCCTTTGACTGGACTCCAGCCCATCACGATGACTCTTGCAGATTGTCTGTCCTCTGGCTTGGTTGTCACCCCTGAACTCAGGGACAGCCAGAGTGATCATAGCTGCGAGTGCCTTTCTGTGCATTTCTCACGTGGACTGTTCTTAAAATATGTCATCTGAGAAGAGGTTATGTGAAAGCCATGGGGATGAACATACAGAAATTACAGTGATTGAAAAGTCCCGTTTGTGAGGTATCCTGCACTGGTCAGCTTAGGAAAGGTGCCGTTCCTGTGCTGGGGGAGGAAGGTCGGTGACTCACCCAAGTCGCCTCCGTAGTCAGTACATGGATCCCCACAGTCCATCCTTGCTTTGCAGAAGACCCTGCAGTGCAGGTTAACGGGAGTGGTGTCCTGCCCAGAAGCCCCGCCTCAGAGCTCTGTCCCTTCCTGTGGAGTCACTACTACTCTTAAAAACTGACCCCTTCCCTGCTGGGTCTCTTCGGGGGAAGATGGGCAGCGTCCTAGCCTGCATTCCCAGTGCCAAGCATGCACCAAGCCGCTGCTGAGTAAGTGTCTGGTGAGTGAGTGAATGAAAGAAAGAAAGGAAGAGAGAAGGACTCTGGCAGCTTAGAGGGGCAAGTGAGGTGCGGCCAGTCTGCAGAGTTTAAATAAACCAAATGCTAAAAATAACTTTTGCTGTTTGTCTTAGAATTTCTGCAGACTTGATTGCCAACTCTGAAGTTATTTAAATGCAGAAAGAAGTGAAATCTCTTGCAGTGTATCTGCCTGCCTTCCTGAAGAGTGCGGTTAAATCAGTTTTATGCCTTGTGACAGAATGTAAAAACAAAGCATTCAACAAAATTCTATTCTCCATTAGAAAGGCATCTCCATTTAGTTCCAACTGGTCTTTTTCTTACTATAAAATTAATACCTGACATGAAAAGTTAGAAAACTTGGTACCTGGTGAGCATCCTGTCACCTGTTCGCACGCACGTGGCCTGGGCTTCCAAGGCCTGTGTTCCCTTTGCTGGTGGGAGGGGACGGAGGCTCGGCTCAGAAGTTTGTCCTTCTCTGCACTGACAGGGTGGACTTGACTGAGGGCTCTGAGGGTCCCCCTGGTGGGGAGTGGCTTTGATGATCAGCACCATGCCTTTTTATTGTGGGTTTGTGCTCTTTTTTAGTTCCCAAATCAGCTGCTCCGAACAGTCATTTAAGCTCTCTGTGGTTTGAGATCAGAGTTAATTTCCTGAGTGATAACATGTGGATGTAGGTAGTTTATATCTTTTCATGTTTGAAAGAGATTTCAGGTGATCTTAATGTTTCTGGAATCCTGGGAATCTGAAGGAATGGCTAGAATGCTAGTAGTTAAAGGGAAATGAAAGATCGAACTACTTGTGCGTTCTTTTTCTTCCATCCCTTTAGCATCGGGAAGCATGTGTGTGAGGCCTTGAGCTTGCCGGCTAGCCTGCATCTCGGGTAGCCTGGCTCCCGGGTCTGGACATGGCTGTCTTCATCGAGGGTTCTCACTTCTGAGCCTCAGCGTCCCACCCGTGGAGCAGGGCCTGCCCCATTGCCCTTGCAGGGCTTATTAGAGAAAGGAGACGTGGGCTCGCTGTGTGAGTGGTCACGTGGGGGAATTAGGAGGGCTGCTCCTTTCCTCTTCTCCTCTCTTCTCTAAAGAAATGGAAACCAAACTTCTTGTTGCCAACCGGATACAGACAACTTTCCCTCTCAGGCCAAAACTTTTCTCTTGGAGAGACTGCTGAAGACTTGCAGTTGGTGTTTTCAGGGCAGGCAGCGGGCACAGCTGGAGACAGACCCACCTGATGCGTGGAAATGCTTTCTCCTTTTGAGCCAAGGCAAACTTTTCTATTTTTAAAAATTTAAACAATGCCTGAGTCATGTGTCCTCTAGGTTTTTAAGTAAGAATCTTGTCTTCCCAGAGCTTTCAGGGTTTTCCTGATATATTTATCAGGTATGTGTGTGCTGCCCTGTGTAACTTGCTTAGAGTTGTTTGGGATTTTGGTCTTGTTCTCTGCAGAGTGGAAGGAGTGGATGTTATGCTATTTCTCTGAGCTCTTTGCAGCTTTCAGCACATGTTCTGTGTATAGCGCAGGAGGCAGAAGTGAGGGCCTGGGAAGGTCAGGACTAGAACAGCACCACCTGTGGAACGTCCTGGGGGGTGGCTCTAGTTCTGTGCTGCCCAGTATAGTAGTCGCCGGCCACGTGTGACTACTGAGCACTTGAAATGGGACTGATGGGACTGAGGAACTGGAGTTTAATTGTTTTTAATTTTAGTTGAAATTTAAATGGTCTTATGTTTGGACAGCACCGAACTGCAGTAACTTTAGATTCCTTACTTGGAACACAGATTCCTTACTTGATTCAGTAACTGCTGTCTGAATAAATCCAAACTCCAACAGCAGCAAAAGCTGCGCTACTCAGCAAGTTGCCACTGGAAAGCTCCAGAAATTGTTTCTGCGTTTCTAGTATAAATCCTTTTCAGAGGGCTGCTGTTTCAGTAACACACGAAGTATAAAATGGGTTCCTACGGCTCGGAGTGTCTGGTCCAGCAGGCAGGTAGTGGTTCTCTGCACCTGTGCACACGGGCTAATGACATAATCCAGCCTCTTCCCACCGGGCAGTGTCCTTGGGCAGCAGCAGCAGAGCACAGGGACTCCAGCATGGGGTCGGCCGTCTGCACGAGGTTCCTCCCTGAGTTCTCAGAGCAGGCCCATGAAACGGGTAGTTTTTCTCTTGCTTTGGAGACAGAAAAGCAAAGCCTAGACAGGCTAATGTGATCTGGCCAAAGGTGCTGCATGTGGAAATGTCAGTCTAGCTCTGACATTGGGGAGCTGCAAACAGTTCTTAAATGAAGAGCTTAAACGAAGTTCCTGAAACGAAGGAGCCGCCCCCAAGACGCGGGAATGGAAACTAGCAGCTTGCTCTGCAGACCTGGCTTTCGTGTGTCTGCTGAGGGCCATTTGCTTTTCTGCCTTCCTAGAGAGAGCAGACTGAGGAAGGGGGCCCAGCTCCTCCCATAAGGACTTTGCCAGTCAGGTGACCAATGACAGATATGCGGGAGGTGGGTGGGGGAGCGCTGGGGGAGGCCCCGGGGACCAGAAGCCCATCCTGCTGCTGTAGTACAAGGAGTTCCTGCTTCCCCCAGACGTCCGAAGCTGCCTGGGGGCAGTCGTGGTGGAGGCAGCAGGGCTCCTGCCATCTGGGTTATTCTTAGAAGTTACACTTTATGAAAAACGAAGCATCCGATGAATCGTTGGCTTGTGTTTTTCTGGAAGACAGTGGAAAGGCCGAGAAACAGGACTGGCGAGCGTTGGCTGACTTCCTCCTTGGTGTCAGGCGCTGCCTTCGCTGCAGATCCTGCTTTCTCCCAATTCCCCCGGACAGTAACTCGTTTTAAGTCTTGGTAGATGAAGAAGCATCTCGCCCAGGGTGCTACTAGAAGGTAAAAGAGCGGGCGCCTCAGCGCAGGCCTGCTTGACAAGAAAGCCCCTGTGTTCACTGGTGCCTCCCAGGAAGGGGTTGGTGCCCCCAGAGAAAGAGCCAGAAGCAGGAACTTGGTGTACTGGGGGTGGGGGGTGGGGGCTTAGCGCCACGCAGTAAGGAGGATTTTGGTGACTGGCGTCTTTTCTAAACGTAAGCAAACAGATCAAAAAATTGAAGTATAACTCTGAAATGACTGAAATAGAAAAGAGGCTTGTGAAATGCAGAGAAATTCTGAAGTATTGTTAGAAATTATCTCCTGTAAAAACGTGGGTGAGGAATCTGTCTAAAGAGTCGGTGCCTCTCTCGAAGACTGCCTCACAAGAGACAGACGAACAAAACCTAAGTACAATATGATGGATAGAAATAAGAGTATAGAACTGAGACTAAATTCCAAAGAATGGGGACCTGTGAGAATTGTCATAGGCTAAGCCCTGGAATGAAGGGAAGCTTGCAAAATTGGTAAGAGTAAAAAGGGCCTCTTGGGATCAGAGTAAGCCCCTAGGAAGTAAGTAAAAAGCTGGGCTGGGAAGACGGCTCAGTGTGCGGCCGTAGCAGATGGATGCTTCACCTTTTCCTCTGCTCCCATCAGGTGAATGGTCCTCAGTACTTGTCATGGTGTTAATCCTCACTGGCCCTACTGAGCCCTCGCCCCTCCCAGGAGAGGGAGGGGCTCTTGTCTCCTTACTGTGTAGGAGAGGGTGGTGTAGGAGAGTGTGTGAGGCTCACACTGCCCATAGGTGCAGAGCTGGCACGGGAGCACAGGCAGTCTGATGCCACAGCCCGTCTTCTTAACTGCTGGACCCTCGGAGCAAAGAGGGGATTGTCCAAAGAGGAATAACAATAGGAAGAAAACACTTGCTTACGTTGAGTTCCAGTCTCTAGGTCAAGAGAAATGACTACTGGCTTCTCAGGAGGGGTAGCACATGACATCATGAAGCTCCGCCCCACCCCTGTACATCTCTCGGGCACCCCGCAGATGGACCCAAGAGGAATCTCAGTAGCTTCCTGCAGAGCCAGCAGCAGGCCCTGGTCTATCACCCTGCGGCTCTCCAGTGGCTCCTTTACGAACCGGTGACAGCACGGCTCTGTGTGACACCGTGCCTCTATGGTTCTGTTTGCTCGTTGCTTTAAAATGAGAGACTGATTTGGACTGTGCTTTATGCTGATTTTTAAATAATGATATTGTTTTTATAAAACAGATTTGTGTGTATTTTTCGGTAAAAAGCAGAAAGCTTTAAAAATCATTCAACCCCACCACCCAGAAATAACCACGGACCCATTAGGTGACTGCCATTGTAGACATCTCTCTAAGCCCTGTATGGATGGACACATGCATTGATCTACAGAAATACTTCTATTACAATTTATGTTCTCCTTAAATACAATTTACTAAATTACTAATTTTGCTTGAAAGTGAAAGTAATGTTCAACTTCAAAAAGAAATAATAGTTTCTAAGAGATGTTGCTGAGACTAAGAATATAAAGAAGATTAAAAACCTTATGTGGCTAAGTGCAAAGAAAAGTTAAAGTTTTAATGAAATCACTTCAGTTTGCCTGCTGCCATGTAGGTTAGCGATGTTAGCCCTTGCTATGGACTGAGTTGTCTCCACTCAGATCATAGGTTGAAGCCACAATGTGGTGGCATTAGGAGGTGCGGCCTTTGGGAGGTGATGGGTTTAGATGAGGTCATGGGTGGGGCCTCATCATGGGATTAGTGTCCTTATGAGAAAGACCAGAGAGTTCACTCGTTCTCTCTCCACCATGTGAGGAGGGCACATTGAGAAGTCGGCAGTCTGCGAGCCAGGAAGAGGGCCCTCCCCATAACCCGGCCTTGCTGGCACCTGGATCTTGAACTTCCAGCTTCCAGAACTGTGAGACATAAATGTCTGTTGTTTAAGGCGCCCAGCCTGTGGTATCCCTTTGCAGCAGCCCAGGCAGACTAAGACAACCCTTTATGTAGCCTCCCAGCTCCTGATTTGCATTATGTTGTTTGTCTGCCACCATGAGTTAGGCATTTGTATTTTGTTCTGCAATTATGATCACTACCATTTGTTGAGCTCTTACTGAGTGCTAGACCCCACTCTAAATACTTTGTCTGTATTCATTAAATCCTCCTGACAGTGCCACGTGAGGGAGCGCCATCAGCATCCTCATGTTTCACATGAGGAGACTGAAGCCCAGAGCAGCTGAGGGTCCCGCAGGGTTTCGTAGCGGATCCTGCCATCCTGCCTTGGCCCTGAACACTACAGTTTGCAGTCGATTAGTCTGGGTTCTGTCTTTGCATAGACTTCATGCTGTGTGCCAGGCTCTCACCGGGACGCCGGCAGCTTTCCACGTTCTGATGGACATCTTCGGCAGGGCTCCAGGGGCCGTACTGCCTGGCCCCACTGCGGGATGGGCTCTTTGCACAGCCCTTCACTCCACTCTGACCGGCCCGGCCTGGTAGCCCTCAGCCTGCTCCACGGGTCCATGCAGCCCTGCTGCGTTCCGTCTGTGCTGCGTGCTGGGAGTCGAGTTTGTACAGGAGAGCTCATGAGCTCCGCGTTCCCCGAAGCCTGCCGGGTGCCTGGAGAACGGGGTCCCCGCTTCACGACCTTGGCATGCTCCCCGATGTCTCTGGCTGCGAATGTTGTCAGAGATCTGGGGCGAGACTGATCCCGCTTCAGGGAGGTGGTTTCTTCTGGATGCCCGCCTGGCCGCGCCTTCCTCTTGTGCTCACCTGGTCCTTTCCGCAGCGTTGGCCCTGCATCAGCCCTTCCTGGACCGCAACTGCCCTTCCACCCGCAGGCCGGGCTCTGCCTTGACCTCAGGGGCTGGTCCCCTGTCGGGCCTTCAGCGTGGCCCTGGTTTCATCTTCCACCTTTTCCACGTGGACGGCTTGACTCTCTTTCCTCTCTGTCCGTCTTCCTTAAATGGGCCCTTCTCAGGTGTTGGCACAGTGGCCTCGCTGTCCTCTCCTGCAGCTCCTTGCCCTCTTTTCACCCTGTGTTTACGACCACGTTCTCACTGAGGCTTTCTGTAGCACGAAGCGTGGCAGTGGGTTTTCCTGATCCCGGCTGGCATCTGCTCCCACACTGGGGTCCTTGTCCTCATGATGTCCTGGGCCCCTTTTTCTTCCTCTTTGTTTGCTGTGCCACGTTCATGGGTTGCCATCTCTGCTGATGAGACCTAAGGGTGTTCTGAGCCCTCCGACAACCCCTAGAACTTTCCCTCTCAGGTCAGGCTGCAGGTTTGAGGGGCTGCTGCGTCTTTGGCCGGCCTTCTGGGACCTGTCGGCCCCCGTGTGGAGAGTCGAGTCTTGGGGCGGGTCCGTGGGCCACCTTGTTGGGGGCCTGAAGTCTGTTCCCTGAATTAGTTCAGCCTCTTAGGGCCCAGCTCATCTGGCCCGGTCCTTTCATGGCCTCGGGGTCCTCAGAAGCCTGGTGTCGTATGCTCTGAAGTCAGCCCGGGGAACAGAAGACCCTCGCTGCTGGTGTGTCAGACTCAGGCTCCCCCTGTCCTCTAGGCCCTGCTGACTTCCTCTCAGGGCCTCCAGGTTCGTCCCCTGATCTTTGCACATCTGGCTACTTCTTGCCCTTCTGTCTTGGCTGCAGTATCAGCTCTTTGGGAGGTCGTCCCTGACCATACGATATAAAGTAACCGTGAGGACGGCCGTGGCCACCATTTGGGATCTGCGTAGTGTGCTTCTACTGGGGGTTGATCTTGGTTATTTACTTTGCTCCCTTCTCCGTGCCTCTAACCCAGCTCAGCAAGCATGGGGGACTTACTGATTCTGTCTTGCTCACTCTGTAGCCTGTGTCAGAGCAGCACCTGGTCCATCGTAGGTTGGCAGTAAATAACTGTGCAGTGATGACTTGCGTCTGCTTTCTGTACTTCAATATTGACTTAAACCTTTGGATCCGTTAAGTTCTTTGCTTTGCCCTCCCTTCCTCCCTGCCTTTCTATTTTTGCTAGTTTTCCAGCGCTGTTGTGTTGTCCTTTTTCTTAACATTTTTTTCTGGTCATCATGGTGGGGTCTTGGGAGGTTGATGTGTGCTCTTCCTGCCATCTTGAGCCAGAACCCTGGAGCCTGGCCTGTCTCCTGAGACTTGAAGAGGTAGACACGCCCAGTTCATGCTGAGCAGAATTGGTACAAATGATTTACGGCCTCCTTTACACTGGATGGAGACATTCCTGCTGATTGAATGAAAAGTAAACATTTGATAATTAAAAGTTATGTTTTTATTTTTCTGATACTGTAGATCAAGCTTTGATATATATGCAAATATTGGATACAGGGACGTTAAGTAGCTTTAATTACAGCAGACGCTCAGATATGCTGACACTCGGGCGTGTGGGGAGACCTGGCTTTCGTGCGGCCATGCGCACTGGCCCCTGGCGATGACGAGCGCCCACTCTGGTCACATCTGCAGGCCGCACGGGACTGGACACAGGCTTAACGAGTGCTTTGGTGATGTGGAAGGTGATTGGCATGCCCTCCGTCAGGTGCGTTACACACATGGGCTTTCCTGTCCTGAGGGTCATTGGGATGACTTATCCTGCCAGGACAGTGTCTCGGGGAGAGGCTGCGCACGTCTCGCATCACCTGGTATCACCGTCTAGCATCATCTAGCATCACCACCGAGGGGTCAGGGCCAGGGAGGGAGCAGCTAGTGCCGTGGAAGTGGAGCTGAGGCCCCAGAAGTCTGCAGGAGGCAGATGGGAGGGGCAGTCGATGGGGTGTGGAGGCTCCGGGGCACACTCTGAACAGTGTGAGCACGGACACACTGTAGAGGTTTGTGCCAAGAAGTTTCACGCCAGACGTGAGGCTCAGGCTGGTTGTCCAGCCTCTGAGCATCTGTAAAACGGGAGGTGGTGGTGGTTCTCAGGATCATCCTCATGAAGCGTGTCATACGCTGACTGGACAGAGCAGGCTGGTGGTACGTGTCAGTTACTTATCATCGTAATAAGAATACTGGTAGGATAGTATCACTAATGAATTTTAAGTTTCTAAGTCTGAATATAGCCTCAGAATCCTACTCAACACAGCGGTCTGACAGCAGTGCCGTCAATGGGCGCTGGGACAGTGGGGAAGCCCGTTAGCTGTCCCTGGTGTGGTGTGGCCAGAGAGGGTTGGGGTACTTGAGAGAACACCCCCTTCCTCACAGGTCTCTGGGTTCAGTCACCTACATCTGCAGAGGTTTTTCTGGGATTGTAGGCTAGCTTTTTCAGGAGCCCTGTCTTTTGAGGGGGGCGTGTATGCTAAACCAGTGACTTGGGGTGGCACTAGAACCAGAACTTTAGGGGTGAAGGGGCCTTTAGCCTTGCTGGACCTTGGAGCTGAGCAGAGTCACACGAGTAGTTCCTTGGCCCCCAGGGTGCTGGGCATGGGCCGAGCCAAAGGGAAAGCCCACGTGGGTTTGGCCTTAATGTAAAGGCCAAAGGCAGCCAGTCTCAAAGAAGACTTAAGCACAGCGATGTCTGCCCTTTGATCTTTGGAGTAAAGTCAGTGTCAGTAAAGCTGACATGTTGACACTTTTTCTTGGCTATGATTATAAAAGCAATAAAGTACTTACTGAAGAAACTTGGAAAATACAGAAAGGAAACTACCCATAATTTTCCTGTTGTTAACACTTTCCTGTTCTTAACAAAGCATACGTCTCTCTTATTTTTAATGCTACTGCTCCGGACGCGCAGGCTCAGTGGCCATGGCTCACGGGCCCAGCCGCTCCGCGGCATGTGGGATCTTCCCAGACCGGGGCACGAACCTGCGTCCCCTGCAGCGGCAGGCGGACTCTCAACCACTGCGCCACCAGGGAAGCCCTAAATGTGTCATTTTTGTATGTTTGTTTAAATCTAACTCTAGATAAGTGATTCCTCCTGTCTTAAAAAGCTCTTTTAGGGCGTCCCTGGTGGCGCAGTGGTTGAGAGTCCGCCTGCCTCGGCAGGGGATGCGGGTTTGTGCCCCTGTCCGGGAGGGTCCCACATGCCGCGGAGCGGCTGGGCCCGTGACCCATGGCCGCTGAGCCTGTGCGTCCAGAGCCTGTGCACTGCAATGGGAGAGGCCGCAACAGTGAGAGGCTCGCAAAAAAAAAAAAAAAAAAAAAAAAAAGAAAGCTCTTTTAAACAATTTTTAAAGATGGAATTGATGTATATTATTTCCTAAATAACTAGGGAGAGATGTTTACAACTTTTCACTTTTTGTAAACAGCCCATAGTGCATATTTCTGCATGCTTCTGTATGTTGGGCCACTTCCTGAGTGTGGCTTCACAGCCCTGTGGCTGAACGTCAAGATCGAGAGCTGCACAGCTCTGGGTTTGAGTCCTGGTCGTGGAATCTTGGGCCATTTACCATCTGTCTAATGAATAGTTTTCTTAAAATCTGTAAAATCTTAAAATCTGTAAAATGGAGAAAATATTGAATGATACTTGCCTCAAGGACTATTTGGGAGACTAACGAAAATGCTGGTAATATGGATGGTATTGTGTAGTATCTCAGGGTAGTCATCTTTTCAGGCTCTCACACATACTGCTTCCCAAAAGATTATCCAGCTCACCTTCACGAGGGTAAGCATCTCTGGAAATTAGGACAGAGGATATAGCTGTTTTCATCTCAAAAATGATCCAGCTACTTGAGCTAGCGAGCAAGGCCGGGCCATCCTGCTTTCAGACTTGGCGGTTCCCTCCGAGCACCGTGGCCTGCAGGGGTCTGTGCTGTGGCTGTCCGGTGAGGCTGCGTGGCCGGTGGCCTGAAGCAGTGCACAGGGCCCAGCCAAGTGCCTTCTTGGCACCCCTGTGTCCCAGCGGCCCTCCCGGCCGTGAGCTCCTCCAGATTGGGGGTCCTGGAGTGCACTGTGGGTTCCGTTGGACACCAGTGTTGGGGGGCTGAGGCCCACTGGTCGTTCTTGCCCGTGATGGGTTGAGGACGTACCGCGTGAGTGGGGTGCTTCCCTCTAGGTTGCTCCAGCTGTCCCGGCTCTTTTGTGGGTCTGAGCCCTTTCTTTCCTGGGCTGGCCGTGGCCTGGGCCGGGTGCAGTCGTGCCCCCAGCCTGGCTCCCGCTGCCGCCTCTTGTCTGTCACTCAGCTCTCAGGCCCCTCCCTGTGCAGCAGCTTCTCTGAGGGCCTCCCTCTCCCGTTAACATTGTAGAGGCTCTTTAGAGGCTTTCTCCCTCTAGAGAAGGAGCTGTGCACAGGTGGGCGCTGCAGGAGTGGAGAGAGGCTGAGGTGCAGGCAGCGGGCAGGCTGATGGGGGCGCTGGGAGGAGCGCTCTGGAAACACAGGCTTTCTGCTTTGCAGTCTCAGTCAGCTTCCTCCCACTTTTGAGCTTAGATTATAAACAACCTTTGAAGGTCTGATTCAAGACTTTCTAAATAGTGGTACAGACATTAATTGGCCTGTAACATAATTAAAAATAAATAAAATGATTTATAATTAGCTCATTAACTGTGTCAGGAAATGGGAGTTTTAAAAAGGATCATCTGGGCTTCCCTGGTGGCGCAGTGGTTGAGAGCCTGCCTGCTGATGCAGGGGACGTGGGTTCGTGCCCCGGTCCAGGAAGATCCCACATGCCGCGGAGCGGCTGGGCCCATGAGCCATGGCCGCTGAGCCTGTGCGTCCGGAGCCTGTGCTCCGCAACGGGAGAGGCCGCAACAGTGAGAGGCCCGCGTACCGCAAAAAAAAAAAAAAAAGGATCTTCCATCCCCAAAATAGAAGTGATTCAGTCACTCGCTGCAGGTCTCACTGGTCGCTGCCCAACAGAGCCCTTCTTTGCAGCTGGTGGAGAGGCAGCTGCCAACTCGGGCCGCCTGGGCCGCCGGGGCACTCGGACTCCGCCGTCTTAGTGTAAGTGCATCCATGCGGGCTTGAAAATCTGCCGTAAAACTCCAGTAGTTATAACTCCAAATACTTTCCCAAAGCCGTTGCTTTTGGCAAAAACGCAGACAGTGAGCACTGTGGAGCTGAGGGGAGGGAGCTCCAGCTTCTGAGAAACCGCTGGCTTTTCAAGGCTTTTGAGGGTTTTAAGAAGACTTGGAAGGAGTGGGAGAGGGAGAGAATAAATTAACAGTTGAAGTGAGTTTCTAGTGTTTTCTGTGGCATTTTACATTGTAATCAGAAAGCCTGGTTTTCCACAAGCACTTGGAGTTGAGCAGGTTCCCGGAGGGTGTGGAGGGGAGGCGTGACTCAGGGCAGCAGTAGGGCGGGGCCCTGGGGACGGTGGGCTGGGAGAGTTGGATGAGTTAATACTTGAGAGCACAGCTCTTACCTACAGGACTGGGTGCTGACACATCTCGTAACCACGTTGGAGGAGGTTGCGTTCATTCATCTGGCTCTTCTGTTCCTTAAAGCAGTGAATGAAATCTGACCTCTGACCATGGCTTTCCTTAGAAAAAGCTGTGGGGATATCAGATCTAGGGGAACAGGCAACCCTCTGTGCTTCCCCCTTGCAGACCCGCATCAGTAACTGCTTGGCCCGTTAGCTTTGCCCCTTTTCTGTCCACACTGTTTTATTTTAAAGGTACTTCACTGTCCTCGCTTCTGGTCCCTTGTGTCATCGTGTCTCTTACCTGCTGTAGTGCATCTGCCTGTCCTCCTTGTTTGCGTACAGAGACGTCACTGTGGAACAACCTGCAGGTGGCGCTGGGCTGGGAATGGGAGAGGGAGCAGCTGTGCTTGGGGCTGGACACCGAGGCTCCCAGGCCAGGAGGCAGGGAAAAGCCGGCAGTGGGTGCCCCCTGCAGAACCAGCCAGCCTTCCCCGGCTTCCATTCAGATTTAGACAGAGTCGAGGACCCTGCAACCCTGCCAGCCCAGCTTCTGAAATCGAAAATCCTCCTCCTGCAATGGGTCATCTCTTTTCATGAGTAGCTTTATTAGCTATGAAAGTAGATAGTTTGGTTCTCTAACTTAACAGTCCATCTTTTGCTCTTTAAAAAAGCTCATTGAGTTGGATTTCATAAATGTTCACAGCAACCGTATACCAGCTGCTGAGATAGATACGGAAGCATTGCCGATCTTGATAAGTTGGGACCAAAAGCAAAAATTAATTTGGGACATGTACTAAAAATTGAAAAGTCAGTCATTACCTTTTGAATGGGTTTGGCCTCTTAAAAGAGAGCGATTGTAAATGAGAAATGTCTTTTTTCATTTTCAGTGAACTTTATTTTCTAGTATCTAGATTAAAAGCATGCTTGGTAATAATGTTCAGAAGATTGTTTTCCAGTAGTTTCATGATGAAAACTAAAATGCACTGAAAACTCTGGTCTCACCATTTTCATCTTTCTTAAAATAGCCAGGAAGTGAATCAGTTCAGGGCTTGCTCCACTGCGTTGTATCAATTTGAGATTCTTCCAGATTGACTCTCAGAGTCGCGTGTGGTCTGTATGGGCCAGTAGCCAAGGCTAGAGTGTCTCAGAATCCACTGCTCGGAGACAAGGCATCAGGCGCGCGGCGCTTTCCTGCCTCCGCTGCCCGCAGGGTTCCTTTTGCACACAGACAGCAGACCTTTCCCACCGTGCCCCACCTGATGAGACCACTTAAGAGGCTCAAGCCACCACCACACAAAGCCATCCAGAGCGCCGCTCCTTGCCGACCTTATCCCTTTAGGGCCCACGGTGGCATGGGCACTCGGGTCCTCAGCTTAGGATGAGGGCTGCGTTGTGCGGAGGTTTCCAGAGTTCGCTCTCGGCCTCGGGGCTGCAAAGTGGCCGCACGGGCCTCACATGCCAGTGGGTCCTCTCTGTTGCTCTTGCTGCCCTCTCCCCACAAGATGCCTTGTGGTCAGCTTCTGATTCCCATATTTCTTTGGATTTGAGGTGCTGTTACTTGCAAAAACCCAACCCATTCGAAGTTGTCTTTTTCTTGCAGGGCAGAAATATTGGGTTGGCCAAAAAGTTCGTTCGGTATTAAGTAAGAGACGCCTTTTTCATTTTCACCAAGAACTTTATTGAACAACATATTCATTAACCGAGCGAACTTTGTGGCCAGCCCCATAGAAACTTCATCTAGACAACTTCCTGCAGATCAGCCAACCTAAAGAGATGCACTGTTATGAAATGTACCATGAAGAAAGAAAAATATTTAGTTTTGCATTGATTTGATGCTAAGCCATTGATTGAAAGATGTATCCCAATTTTAGACATGTTGAAATGTTAAGGAAAAAAGAGTACATTTTCGTGATGACGAAAGAATAGCCTTGCTCAATTCCACAATTACATCAGTTACTTTGGAAAATGCTCCAATCAGGCACCATTGTTACAAACATCTTGTGGGGCTCTTAAATCCTAGTTTCGTAAATGGAGCAGTGAGTATGTGTTTAAATTATATCAAGAACTATAATGCTTGCTTTTGACAGACATGGCTCTTATTTGTCCACATTTAGCCCTAAGATTCTAAAACGTTTACTTAGAGAACCTTTGAGAGCCCCAGGACCAGGGTGTGTTTTTATCCCTTGTCTCCCGTTGGAAGGTGTGTGGGCAGGGTGCACTCTCCCCAGGCCCCCAGGCCAGGCCTGTGCCCCCTGGGGAAGCCGCCCCTCATTCCTGGACAGTGGCGTCTCACGGGATGGAAGGAGTGAGGGTTGCAGAGATGACGTGCGGTCCTGGGGCCGCCTGCTCTGCCTGTATTGAGCGTAGCGTTGCTCGGCCGTCGGGGTGGAGACGGGGGAGTGGCGGCCAGGACTGCAGCCACGAGCCCCACGTGCTGTCGGGACTGAATTCAGTGAAGCCACAACCTGAGGCCCTCAGTCGTAGCAGCCACGTTGTGTGGCAGTTGTGTTGTCACAGGAGTCCTGTCCGCAGCCTGTGCCTCCCCACTCTGCGTGGATTTTAGGGCCTGGCAGAGGGGTTGGCACCAGGTACACTGAGGGGCTTGGAAACCTCGCTGCTGTTTAGGGGCGGGATGGGAAGAGTGGCGTCAGGGCTTAGAAGCCTGACCGACTTGATGTTCTTTTCTTTAAATTAAGCGATCAATATTCACTGTTAAAATTAGGAGATGAATACAAGCAAAAAGAATTTAAAAATTACAAGTAATCTCGTCATCTAGAAATACAGTTGACTTTTTTGTGTGTTGTATTTAATGTTTTGTTGTTTCCAAATGTTAAATATAATCAGTGGTGTAATGAGCATCCTCTCGGGCAGTTGTTTTCCCTCGAAAATGTATCTTCTTTTCTCCTTTTCACTTTTAAATTTATACATATGATGAGTACATTCTTGTAAAAACCCAGAATTCCAGCAGCGCCCGCGTGTAGAGTAGGAGGTGGCCATTCTCACCAGCTCATCCGTCACCTGCAGGAGGAGGCCTGGCCGCCTTGGACGTGGCCTCTTAGACCTTCTCCTGAGTTACGTGCATGCGGGGCATGTCTGTCACCTGTCTGTCACGGAGCCTCCCCTTGCTCTTCTTGGTAGGCGGACGGCGCCCGTCCTGACCCACGGCCCTGCCGCGAGCGTGTGTGGGGGGGTCTGGAGCCCAGGTGTCCAGGCGTGGGGTTCCGGGCTCAGCGAGGGATGCCTTTCTCTTGAGATACGTTGTTAGCTGATCCCAGAGCGTGAGGTCCAGCCCGAGAGAGGCCTGGTCTTTCTGAACAAGTCCTTCCTGCTTCTGACATGTGCACTTGACGTTCGCTTTTTAATTTGTTTACACTCCGCATGTCTTTTGTTAGAATTTCTTGGTAATTATTTGACTCTCAGTCTTTGCGTTGTGATTGTCATTTTTGTGTTGGAGTCTGGAAAGGCCTCCTTCAAGTTCGAGATAGCTGGTGATTTCCCTTGCTTTTTTCCCCTGACTTATTCTATTTGATGTTTTCATTTAGTAATTTAACTCTGCGTCTGTGTTATGTTTTCAAATGTAGAACAAGGCAGGAAGCTAACTTCATTGGTTTTCTGCTGCTGTGTCAGGATTAGGCTTGGCTACAAAGAGTGAAAGTAACAGAGTGATGGTGCCCTGATCCCAGGGGACCAGCCCACCTTCTCCCTCTGCTGCTTTTCTCAGCCTTGCGAGGATCACGGTTCTGGAGGCCGGCCACAGGCCAGCACGTTGGGACTAGGGAAAGGGAAGGGGAAGGGGAAAGGGCTGTGGGAGCTCTCCCCTTAGGAAACCCTCTGAGAAGGTCTCCCCGGGGCCTTCTGCTGGGGCCTGGCAGATGCTTCCTGGCCTCTTAAGTGGCCTGGGCCCTCCAGGCGATCGTTGTTCCTGCTGGTTTTGAGATACCACCTCTCTGACCCATGATGGAGGAATTTTTCCATGGTGGTCACAGCATAGAAACGTCCTTGGAAGATTTGGAGGCTGAAAGCTAGTGGGGTGACGTGAGCTGTAGGAGATGCGGTGACTAAATTGTGAGCCATGGAGGAGACTTGGGTGTGGTTTTATGTAGACGTCTTGTCATCTGTGAGCTTCCTCTGAGGATCTGATATGTGAGAAGAGTAACTGTCCTCGTTTTCAAGTAGAAAAGATCAAAACTTTTCACAGACATAATTCAACAGAGCACTTTGGAGAACCAAATGCGTGTGTATGTTCAGTGCCGGAAGCGATGGCTGCACACGTGGTCGCTGGCACTTACTGTGAAAGTGTGTTGTCCTGACCATCATGGGTCGTTTCTTAAAGTGAGGAAACTACTTGTAATGTGGTACTGAATAAATAATCCCAGCTGTTTTATTTATCACTGTTTTACATTTTTTTAAAAGGACAGTTGGCCATTTAAGTAATTTCTGCTAACAAAGCAAGTTATCCAGTACAGGGGTAAACTATTTCTTGGATGTTGATTTTTGATGACATTGTACAGGGAAGGTAGATCTTAAGTGACAAAGTCAGAAGCAAAATATGCATTTTATCAAAACTTGATTCATCCCACACATACTGGTTGAATGCTCACGGTAAGCAAGCAAGGTCAGGCCCCTGGAGGTCACCTTCCCTGGACAGAGCCCGGCTGCGGGGGCGCTCACCACACCGGCTGGAGGGCAGGGCGCTGCTTCTCCCGCCTGCCGGCTCTGTTGGGCTGCCCCAACCCACAACTGCACTGCCTGCCCCACCCTTGCCAGCCCTCCGTGCTTCCTCTCTCCTGTGTTCCTTCCACCAAGAGCCTGAGCCGGAGGAGGCAGCTGCAGGGCTCTTTGGATCTGCCCGGGCCTCATGACGGTCGTTAGACCTTCTCGTGTCTTTCTGCTGCACCAGTGGTGCATCGCCCTCCAGAGCCACGCGGTCCTCAGGTGGCCCCAGCGGTCGCGCAGTGCCTCCCGGTCCCTGCTTGCCTCGAGTAAGAGCCTGCAGGGGCTGGGCCGGAGCCACCCTGTCCACCCAGGCCGCCAGCAGGATCCCTTCCATTCCCAGAAGGCAAAGCAAAAATACTCTTCCTAATATTTGTTACAGCCGTTGCTAATTTTGAGATGCAGTTTAACACAAATCTCAGGCAGGCGTTTCATTCGTGTATCTTATTGGTGGAGCCCAACTCTGAAACCAGGAGGCGTGTGCTCTGCTGGCACTCCGCTCTGGGATGTGGGCACGCCTCGGCCTCGTTACTCATCTCTCCTGAATCAGGAGGGGAGGCGTGCTTGCCTGTCACAGAGAAGGGGCGCCCTTCTCTGTGACAGGCAAGTCAACAGACATCTGACGAGACTGACACTGTCACACTGGGCGGTGTCCGTGCCTCCTGGGAAGCTGACGGGTGACTTTTCATGTTGCTCTTTTCACATGTGACAGTTCTCTCCACCCTGCAGGCGCAGACTGGCAGTGACATTTTGGCAAATCGGAATGGCCTGTTTCCTAGATGCTTTAATGTGTTACATTTGTGGGGTGTGGATAGGGTTTTGCCACACCAGGTTTGCTGTCCTTCTTCCGTGTCTCTGGGCCAGTTGCTTAGGTGCTCTAGGCCCATATCCTTATCTAACGTCTCTCTGCTTCTGTACTCCTGGTGTTACCAGAGCAGCGCTGAGCTGCAGGAGACCGTGTGCTCTTAGTGCTTTGATGGACTGACTTCTCAGCGAGGTGACGGCTGGTCCAGTGGCACATGCTGTTGCCCCGAGGAGCCCTGTGCTGTCTCCTGACAGCTGCCCGGTGACAATGTTACTGTCACTTGTTAACAGGGGGAGGTCCCCGATGTGGTCACTAACGTGACACATCTGGTCCTGCTGACGACATTGCCGAGCACTGGGAACCATCGGCCACGCCGCCGACCTGACGTGCCTGCTGAGCTGCTGGAAGAGATGCAGTTAAAGGCTTAGGATGTAGTTGGCGCTGGGTAGTTGTTGAGATGTTAGAAGCTCTACCTGATAAATCGTGGAGTTGGGTAGATATTTTGGAAAAATTACTGCATTTTAATGTTGCCTGACTTTCTACCTTTTTGGGCTTACTAAAAACAGGATTCATGGCTGAATCAGCAGCATGCTTGGGGTGAAGTTTTGCGTGATTTTTTAAAAAAAAATTAAACGTGATAACGTCAGGGCTCCAACCAGTGATGGCCTCACTGACCTTGCAGATGCACCGTGAACAAGCGTGTCGGGCATTTATTTCCTGTGTGTGTCCCATGTGTGCTGTCAGCGGTTTCGAGTAGCTTTTAAACTGTCAGGATGGTCACTTCAAGTGAGTAGTGGGGGTGGCAGTCCTGAGGGTGAGAGAGTGAGGTTGGCCTCAAACAAGAGCCGAGGGCAGGTGAGATGTTAGACATCCTGTCCTTACCTTTGTCGTTTGGCGCTGGAAGGTCCTGTTAAGTGTTGTCTGCTGTCGGGTGGACTGTCTTGCTAGCTGTTGAGCTATAACATGATAGTATTATTGAACAAATTTCATTTTGTCTTCTCTTTTCCATGCTGATAATCAAACTTAGCATGGAAGCAGCTAGATTTAACTTGACGTAATTTCTAGGATCGAGTTATTTGCTTGCCCGTCTTTAAATCCCTAAAAGTAACCGAGGGTGACCTGTGCTTCCTTCCTGGGTCTGCGGCCCAGATCCTTGGCTGAGACTTAACTCCCCGTTGCCACCGCTGGGGACTGGCAGAGACGTGAGTTTTGGGGCAGGGGTGTGAGGCAGCTTTTGGAGCCCGCTCCTTTCTCCTGAAACCATTGCTTTTTAGACCTTTGTTAGGAAAGACCTAGAGGGAGAGAGGGCCGAACTGACTCGTGTCCCTGCGGGAATCTTGAGGGGGGATGCTCCAGTGCTGAGTTGAGTGGGGCTTTCTGCCCGAGAGATGTGGTCGTGGGCCCTGGGTGCTGGGTCTAGGGTGTTGTCCACTGGTGGGCCAGGCAGACCTGGCTGTCGAGACTTGGGGCCGCCAGGCTCCCGAGGACACATGTCTTCCTGGCCTGGCCTGTCTCAGACCCTTTAGTGAGGGTGCCCATGGGTGCAGAGCACAGCCCGGACAGGGTGAGAAACCCACTGGGTTTCCCTGCGCTGCCTCAGTTGGGATCACCCTCCATCTTTCACGGATGGAGTTCTCTCAGTTCGTTCATGTAAAGTCCCTGAAATGTTTCTTTCGAATAAGGCTTTAAATGCCAATTGAGAGTTTTGATATTTATATCAACAAAATTTGCTCGTGTTACTCTGTGGTGCTAAACCGTACCGTGGAATTTCATCTACCACAGAGTGTTCATTTCATTATATACTTTCAGAGGAAACAAGAAACTGGATTTTAAGTGGCCAGAAATATATTTTAGTGTCATGCTGATCTAATAGCAGAATGAGAAGTGTGGTTAAGCTTAATTGTAACTCTAGTTTGTTTCTCTTTTGTCCACTAGACTTCATGAGGAAATAATTGACTTTTATAACTTCATGTCCCCTTGTCCTGAAGAAGCAGCCATGAGAAGAGAAGTCGTGAAAAGGATCGAAACTGTGGTTAAAGATCTTTGGCCGACGGCTGATGTGGGTATACCCTTTGCACTTCTGTGTCGCTACAAGTTCATGTCAGCACCCTGTGGCCGCCTGTGTCTGTGGATCAGTGCAGACGTGGCTGAGGCCATGCTTCCAGGTTCCAGGGGATCCTGAGATAGGTGGCCGCCCTTACCAAGGAGCTGGTTAGAGACGCACGCGCCCTGCCCCTGCCCAGTCAGAAACCCTGGGCCTGCCCAGGTGGGATCTCTGCCGAACGTGGGTGGTTCTGACACCTTCAAGTGTGAGGACCATCGGCCCGAAGGAATTCCTTTTTGGAACAGTGTGGTTATTCTTCCTGGTTTAAGTTTACCTTAAGATGAGAAGTTTTACCTCTTCCCTGTGTCACGCATCCTAGCGCGTGTTCCGTTTTGTGAAATTACACACTACTTTTCCAGAGAGCGAACGCGTGTACGTTGAGATGCGGCCCGTGGGCACTAGGAGCGCGGGGCCAGTGGGAGACGGCCCTCTGGCCGGCCCCGGGCTTCCCCTCCAGGGCACAGTGACACATGGCACTTCCGGCTTTGCACTTCGGTGCCCTGGGACAGAGCCCTGCCCTGTACCTTCCACGGGCTTGAGCCGCTGGGCTCTCAGCAGGCCCTGGCTTTGTGGGCTGTGGGCGAGGCCAGGAATTGTTACGCCCCGTTAGTGCTGAGTTGTTAAAGATTCCTTTCCGGGGCTGGCGTTTACCTTACAGACCGAGAGGAGTTTGTTTGACCGCTGGGCCCTCGCAGCACCACAGCGTGAGAGGGGGCGGGGTGGGGCGGGGCCGTCTGCATGGTCTGAGACGCTCCCTCTCTGTTGCAGGTGCAGATATTTGGCAGCTTCAGCACGGGCCTCTATCTTCCCACCAGGTGAGGCCCAGCTGCACCGCCGCGCGGAGGACCAGGGTTGGGTCTGCATAGCCGGGTGGGTGTCTGCACGCGTGTTAAGGCTAAAGTAGGTTCCTTGCATTCAAAGCTAAGGCTAGAGACGCGAGCGAGAGGAAGAGACGGTGGAGCACGGAGGGGAGATTGCAGGGAATAAAAATTTAATGACCGTTATGGTAACTGACTGCTTTGCATTCTTCCTCTTGCACTTAATGTGGTGGGATGCAGAGCGCTGGCTCCTAGGAGCCGGGGGAAGTGGGAGCCGTGGGAGCAAGCGCGGTAGAAGACGGTCTGAGACTTTTGGATTTGTTTTTGAAAAGTTCATCTTTTGTTTTAATGAAGATTCAAGCAAACTTCTACTTGAACAGTATTTTGTAAGGATTTTTATTGGATAGAAAAACGTCAAAGAAGTTTGCATTCTAAAGCCGTTCTCCAGTGTACCCTCGTCAAGGACGCTTCAGTATCTTAGTTTTATGTGCATCGTTTTATTAAAAGCTTATATTCTCCCAAGCCATTGTTAACGCTTGGAGGCTAAAGAGGCCACAGTCTCAGGATTTGGGTTGGCGTTGGCAGGGCCAGCGGGGAGCTGGACAGATTCGAGGTGTCCAGGACCCCAGGCCAGTGCAGCCGTGAGGGCCTCGGTTGCCTCGGGGTGCGGGAGACTCGGTCAGCGTCTGTTTCCGCCTCTGTTACGAGTGGCTCATCAGCTGCGCTCTCTCACCGAGCGGGAGGGGCTTCCCGGCACGCCGTCTGCCTCTCAGAGGACCTGCGGGCCTGTGCCGGGGCGCCGGTCGGCCGGCCATGTGTGCCGCCGTGTGGGGAGGCGAGCAGGGCTCACACTCGCTTTTCTCCCACCCAGCGACATCGACTTAGTGGTCTTTGGAAAATGGGAGCGCCCTCCGCTGCAGCTGTTGGAGCAGGCCCTGCGGAAACACAGCGTGGCCGAGCCGGGCTCCATCAAGGTCCTCGACAAGGCGACAGTAAGTGCGGGTTCTGGACCCCGGGCCCGTGCAGGGGCTCTGCGTGCCTGCAGGCAGCCTGCGTCCCGTGGGGTTAGCTGATGTGGCCAGCGGTTTCTGGCTGCGTGTTTGAAGACTTCCCTACTTGTAGTGTAAACGCGCTTGTATTTTTTTGTGGTTAGGAGTTGAAGCTGAGAATGTTTAGACACCATCTGAAGTACAAGTTGTGAGAGCACCAAACTGTTCCTGCTCTAAAATGTATGATGGGGTCGTCTCTTATGAGGCCGCGTAAAGAAAAGATATTAATACCCGAAACGAGGCAGATTCAGAGGCTGCCTTTTGTGGAGAATGTAGGAGAATGATTAGACTGTGGCATTTATCACGTAGAAAAGGATTACCATTTGCCAAGTTATACTTCAGAGAGAGAAGCTTGCCTGTTCCTTTCATCGTTCCAAAATTGTACACACGTGAAAACTGTGCTTCTCTCGGGAGAAGATGGAAGATGAGGCGGCTTTGGAAGCGTGGGCCCAGGTTCACCCTGGTCCAGGGCCGCCGACAGCTCAGGAGCTCCGTGTTACCTGCCTGTCGTGTGCGGGTTATCAGAGTCTCGGCTCTGCCCTTCTGTGGCTCTGCCGTTTGTCCCGTCGTGTTGGCCCCTCGAGAGTGCACGGTGGGTGGCCGGTGGTCTCTGACCAGGTGTCATTGTTTAGGTGTAGAGCAGCTGAGGAGGCTCAGCCTGAATGTCTTGGGTTCCAGAACTTTCTGGAGGACAGACCATGTGCTGAATAGATGCTGCAGGAGCTGCATGGTCAGGCGGCCTCATTGCTGTCACACACCTCCTCAGCTGCTGGAGGCCCGTCTTAGGCCGCCACGAGTGTCAGCTGTTGCCAGGCAGCCCTCTCTGCCGGGCAGCCTCACCGGCATCTCATCACGGGCCCTGAGCCCAGCGTGAGAGCTGTGTTTAAGGTGGAAACTGGTGTGTTTTGAACAACCACCAGAAAATAAGTATTGCAGTGTTACTACTAATCTCCAGAATCTGGGGCTTCAACACATGAGTGAGGGTGGTGGGGGAGAGAGAGAGAGAGAGAGAGAGAAAAAGAGAGGGAGGTGGGGGGGGGGAGGGAGGGAGGGGGAGGGAGGGAGAGAGAGAGAGAGAGAGAGAGAGTGTGTGTGTGTGTGTGTGTGTGTGTGTAAGGCAGGAGGGTGCCAGGAGTGACTTGGGGAGAAAAGTCTGTGCGTATAGAAGAGGCTTCATAGCTGTGTCCAGAGGTGCCGGGGAAGATGCTGGCTCCTGAGGAGTTTACCCCGTCCGGGAGGCATGGGCCCTTGACCATAGGCTCCTTCTGAAGCAGTTTTGATCTGTTCTTTGGGAAAGTGTTTTGTTTCCTCTGCCTCCTTGGACCTCGCCCTGCCTGGTGGTGGAGGTGATCTCCAGGAGAGACTGTCACCACCTGCTGGCCTGTCCCTCTCATACATGTCCTGGGCAGTTTGCCCCCAGGTGTATATGTTTTAGAGCCCAGAGCAGGTGTGCACTGAAGAGCGTGTTCCTCTGTTGACTTCCAGACATTTTAAACCTTTCGTGAGACCCCAATTGTTTTGGCGGAGAGAATGTCCTTTTTTGTTCCTTAGAGGCTGCCTTTTTTTCTGTAAGAACATAGTTTTGTGTGGGGCAGGTGTGGTCTGAATGGTTGCTTGGGCAGCTTTTATGAGGCCGGTTTTGGGTGCCTTTTGGTGATGATTCTTGTTACTGAGAGCATTTACAGAATAGCCTTTTACTTGATTTTCAGGGAAAAAAATTGTTTTTAAGTTAAATTGTCTTAAAGAATGAAAACCCACAGTAGAGTTGTTTGGAAAAACAATATCAGTACAAAATATAATTTAAAAAACAGCTTTGAAGTTACTTTGAATGCTTTCAGAAATTCTAGCAAATGTGATTTGGGGACCAAAAGCTCTGCCCATCCCCAGGCCCTCATGGGGGGACAGGGCCTTAGCTGGCTTCCCCTCGCGGTAGGCAGGTTTGGGGAGCACAGGTCATGCAGAGAGCCCGTGGTTGATGCTCGGTCACCAGTGAGGCGCCGGGTCAGGCCGGCAGGGCCGGGCAGAGATGAGCGCTAGCTGTAGTCGGATGGGGGGGCGGCCTTGGGGGCTCATGGGGTTGATGCTGGGAAAGTCCCTTTTCTTCTCATCTTTACAATCTGGGGTTCATGATCTCTAAGCCCCTTCTGTGTATAAGGAGAAAAACCCTCTGTACAACTTGGGAAACATCTGATGCCTGACCGTGGAAAACGTTGCCTATTAAAGCACAATTTTCTGTTTTCTAAAGCACAATTAAATCCTTGCAGGTACCGATCATAAAACTCACAGACCAGGAGACGGAAGTTAAAGTCGACATCAGCTTTAACATGGAGACTGGGGTCCGGGCAGCAGAGTTCATCAAGAATTACATGAAGGTGCTGTCTCAGCAAGTTCGCACAGTAAAAACCAGGGGGTGATAATCTTTAACGCCAAAGACTGTAGCAGTTGAATTTATCCTACAGTACTGTTTCTAGAGACACTTCGAAACTACAGAGCTGTTTTGCAGATTTGCCTTCCTCGGCTAACCATTTCATACACTCGAGCATTATTTTAGAGCACTTTGTTGAAATATTCTTTCTAGTTATGACAAAATGACCATCCCTGTAGCTCAGCGTGCCTGATTGCAAGTTGAGTACATCATAGTGGAGTGCATGTAGATTTGCTTACTTTGGGTGGTCTCAGTGCCTGAGGATGGGACGCATTCACTGGACTCTGACCAGGTGTGTGGTGCAGTTAAACGGAGAGTCCTTCCCTCCTGTTGCCGTGGAGGTGGCGAGGCGACCCCAGCCCCATCATCTGGACCCTGCCTCTGCCCACAGTTGCGGGACCACGTGCTCCCCTTCCCTCTGCACCATCCCGCCTGCCTGAAGGGCCATTTCTACCCCAGCAGAGCAGGAAAAGCAGCAGGAGCTTCCACATCCCTCCACCCGCTTCTCAGCCCTTCTGCCCTCCACCCTTCGCCCTGCGTTTGGCGATGCTGCCTTCTGCTGGCCTCCTGCTGCCCCCCTTGCCCCTCTCACGGGTGCTTCTGAGTGCTGGCGTTTGCGCACTGCTGCTGGCGAGCGGGGAGACACTGGGAGGAGAGGCTCATTCTCTCCCCAGCCCCACTGGGCTTGGGGTCTCCATGCAGGCTCCCCACCTCAGCCCTGCTGAGCCATAACCTGGGGCGGGGGGCGGCCCAGCGTGGCCCTGACGAGCCCCTCACATAATTCATTCTCAGGCCCCTACGGTGTGAGGATGATTGGCCTCGAGCCTTCCGAGGGGCAAGAGGATGAAGGGAGCTTCCTGTCTGCCATGTGGAATTTGCTGTGTGAGAAGTCTTCAAAGCTACAGAATCTAACCAGATGATGTTTTTCTTTTGGAATTTGCAGAAATATTCATTGCTGCCTTACTTGATTTTAGTACTGAAACAGTTCCTCCTGCAGAGGGACCTGAATGAAGTTTTTACAGGTGGAATTAGCTCGTACAGCCTAATTTTAATGGCCATCAGCTTTCTGCAGGTGGGTGTGCTTTCTCTCGAGAACCCCTGACCCTGAGGCTTCCGTGGGAGTGCCCTTCCTTGACGCTCTTACCGGCTGCTTCATGGGTCCCAGCTCCTTGCTGTCCCTTCGGTATTCTGTTTGGTGTGGTAGAAATTGACTTCTAGTCTTCATCATAAAACTCTGTTTTGATCAATACTATTTCCTTTGCTCCTTCGTAGCTTATTTTTGTATCCGATTTAACTGTTGGAGGGATGGCTTATCTCGTTCTGTCAATCGGGTGTATATTGATCTAACCTTGAAGAAACACTCTTTATATTTAGAAAAATTTCATGCCTTGAGGGACAGTGAAACACTATTTTTCTCGGTTCTTGACTATGATTTATACTGCAAAATTTGTCTCAGAAAAATAGTTGGCTACCACAGAAGGTAAAAAAATACTCAAGAGGGCTTTTTTTTCTGAGTGATGAAAAGTCAGTATTTTGTCTTTAATTATCTGTTGCGCTTATTTTGTTGAGTACCATGGAAAAATCAATCAAGAGAGAACCTCCCTAAGTATTAAATGCTGTGATAAACTATACTTATACTACTTTTTAGACATATATTCTCTAAGTTAACGGAGACATGAATTGCCCTGTTGAAATTTACTGGAATGAAGGACTGTGCCTGTGTTGTAGCTGCACAGCACCGTCCTCCATATTTATCAGCAGGTTTGCATTTGTGGTTTTATGTCCAGAATTTGGTCATTTTTCTCAGTGTCATTAGTACAGCTGACAGTAGGATTGCTGGTCACAGCGCCTTTCACCATGTTGATTTCCTTGGCATGTTTTTGCAGAGGTGCTGTAAGAACAGTGAAAATGGAGTTCCGCGCCCATTTTCTTACCGTTCTAATGACACTGCCTTGGCCTCCCCTTTCACCTCGGAGATGCTGCCCTGGTAGCCGTTCTTCCCGAGTTTTCGGACATTATTTTTTTTTTTTTACGGTACGCGGGCCTCTCACTGTCGTGGCCTCTCCCGTTCCGGAGCACAGGCTCCGGACGCGCAGGCTCAGCGGCCATGGCTCACGGGCCCAGCCGCTCCGCGGCATGTGGGATCCTCCCGGACCGGGTCACGAACCCGCGTCCCCTGCATCGGCAGGCGGACTCTCAACCACTGCGCCACCCGGGAAGCCCCGGACGTTATTTTGAACAGAGCACGACGTTGTGCGCTTAATTTATCTCCTCCCGTTTTCCTGATTGAAACTCTTCCAGGAGCCTTGTAATGGACCACTGCCCACTTCTGTGGTGCTGGGCTCCCCATCTGAAGTGACCATGGAGGCCGCACCTGGCCGGGGCGGGGTGGCCGCTATCCCCTGCCCATCCCTCGGTGCCTTGCCCGCCCTGCCTCAGAGCCGTGACTGCTGTAGCGTCTGTGTTCATTTCACGGCTCATTGAGGTCAGGAGGCCCAGCCTTGCCCCGGGTGGGCTCTCAGCTGGATGATTTTTGACTAAGGCCAGGAAAATAAGGAAGGGAGAAGGTAAGGCAAAAGTAAGAATGCAGCATTGTGCCTTTGTAAGGTCTTCCGAACCCTGAAAACACCTGCAGGCTTTAGAAACCGTATTTCCTTGAGGAGCCCTGTGTCATAAACATTTTCAGCCCTTGTGCTTCTGCTAGGACTCGGACTTTTACATCCTTTTGGACTTGACCGTCCTTTTCTTGATTGCTGCAGTCCAGTGTGACTTGCTGTGTGAGGGCAGTGCTGTCTGCTCGGTCCAGCAGCATGGCCATGTGTGCTTACGGGGCGCTGGCAGTGTGGCTCTAGCAGACCAGCAAACTGAATGTTTAATTTGTTTGTTTTAATTCGTTTAAATATAAATACTCACATACGGCTCGTGGCCGTCACAGTGGGCAGTGCAGGTCCCTGTTGCTCACATTCGTGAGCCTCTTAAGTTAGTGACACTTGGGTGGGGTCAGTAGACAGGGGCTTGGAGCTTCAGAATAAATCCATTACCCGCTTCAAGAACGCGTGGTGTGGAGCTGAGGCTGACGCGCACCCGTATGCCCGGGCAGGGGTGTGAGTTTGCTGTAAATATCAGGATGCGGTGCTGACTACCGTACACGGTTAACATTAACCGTTTCACGTTGCCCTGTGGTACTGTTCAGTCTCACACTGCCCCCTGTTGGCTGTATTTCAGAACAATGGAATTGAGATTAGAATCTGTGAAAGCACCTCCACCATCTAGGTGACTCTAAATTGTGCAGAATATGGTCCACTTATTTATCAGTGCTTGGGAATTTGCGGTTCATCAGATGTCTGTGTAGGAGGTAGCTATATGGGTTACAAATTTCAAAGAATTAAAGTATAATATAAAAATTCAGATGAGAAACTTTTATTTCTTTTGAGCACTCTTGATTGGCAAAAGATATCCAGGCTCTGTTGGTGCCTCCTGGCTGCCTCTGCGAGTGTCCTCACGGTGCTGGTGCGCAAGCGGGGGCCACCGACTGTGTGCATCCTTGGCTAGCTAGCCGATGCCACCTCGCGCAGCTGTCCCTAGAGAGTGACCAGAATCCGAACAAACTGTGGATGCCTTGCTTTTACAGTTGCATCCAAGAATTGATGCCCGGAGAGCTGATGAAAACCTTGGAATGCTTCTTGTAGAATTTTTTGAACTCTACGGAAGAAATTTTAATTACTTGAAAACTGGTATTAGAATAAAAGAAGGAGGTGCCTATATCGCCAAAGAGGAGATCATGAAAGCCATGACCAGCGGGTACAGGCCGTCGATGCTGTGCATTGAGGACCCCCTGCTGCCTGGTAAGAATCCTCGCTTTGCACTCGCCCCAGCATGGAGGCATCGCGCGCCAGCTGGGTGTGGAGGGGCATCCACGGGCCCCCGCCCGCCCCCCCCCCCACACTGAGCCGAGGGCACGTGATCTGATGTAGGTTCCTGCTGTACTAACAGAGTTAATGGTGGCATGTTCAGAATTCATTCTTAATGCTTCTAATTAACGTACTGTAAAGTTGCAACTTCGTTTACTTTCTGTAATCAGAAGAACATAGAAAGTGAGAATTAAGAAAAAAAATTTATTTTTTCTGAATAGAAAAGTGTTACGTATCCATCATAAACCATCTGCTTCCCAGAAGTTTGTCACATAGAAAAGTGAAGTATGCCATGATCCCCTCCCTTTTGATGTGTTTTTCTCCAGTTTTCCATACGTGGATATTAACATTGATTGTTGCCTCCTTATTAATTGAATGGCGTCACATAATACCAACAGACTGCAGCTTGTCATTTTATTTAAACAATGCACGCGAGACCCTTTTCCTCTGTGCATGGGGAGTGTTCGTTGTAAGGGCTTCCTCCTTGCAGACCCCGAGGCAGGTTAGGACACTTTACACCCACACCTTTGGTGACCGTCTTTTAAATCTTTGCCGATCTGATGAGACCGTGCAGTACACGTTGTCACGTACCTTACAGTTCTTTAATGATGAGTGAGGTTAAACACATGGTTACTATCAATTGCACAAAATGTTTATCGAGCATTTATTAGGTGACACAGTGTACTTACTGTTGGTGATAAAGTCAGTGACAGACAAGTGACAGGAAGGGTGGTGGAGATTGTTAGCTCCAGGTCCACTGCCGTTTGTGTTACTTTTTGTGTGAGCTCATGTGCTTTGTCCATCTGTCTGCTGGCCTGTCCTCACTGACTTTGTAAGGTCCTCTGTGCGTCAGGGAAGCCTTTCTTTGTTGACATGCTGTACTTTTGTCTCTTGTGTCTGTATTTGGTATTTTTTATTGTTTTGCTCCTGTATATGTTTTCCAACATCCTCAAATTTATGATTTCTGTTTTGTTTTGTGGCTTCTGGGGTATGAAATTTATTTCTTAAAAATCTGTTGAAAGACCCTCCTCTGTGATCTGTAAACGCTGTAGTCCACACAGGTGCTTATCCCTCAGCCCAGTAGGACAGGTTTCTCTCACCCGTTTGTCTGTTTGGATCAGTTAAATGGCAGGCAATTCCTTGGTCTTCAGTGTTTGCTGAAATATAACTGAAAAGTGAAAACCCACACAGTTACTGGGTTACATTATTATTAAACCTGGAAAGGAGACAATTCCAGTACTTAAGGATATATCTCCTAAAAAACACCCTCACCTGAATTGTGAAGAGCGAGTTACGTGTAAAAATTAAAATTGGAAACCCTGCCGTTCTTAACAAAAGTCACCTCCTTGCCTGTGGCTCTTGCCGACTTCAGTGGTGGCTTCGTCTTTATTTGCCATCCACCCAAGAGTTCGGCCTGGCACCTTCTGTCCTCGAGGGTTTGCTCCTTCAGGCCCCCTCGGTGCTGACAGGTGCGGGGCTCAGGCTGACCTGTCCTCTCAGGCAGGCCCTGGCCGTCTGGTTAAGGTTGTGCCTTGGCTCCATTGTGCTTCCTGCCATCCGGGGGGTGACCCTACCGTTTGAGGAGCTGTCACTCCGTCTCCATGAATGACGGCTCCTTTAACGGACATGGATCCTGATCTGATGGTGAGAGGGGCCCTCGGGCTGCAACGCCCCCAGCTGCCCACGGCGGTGGGCGCTGTGCACTTCCTGGCGCCCGATCCAGCTGTGCTGGGGGGTCTGGAGGGTGTTTCAGGGCTGGGAGCCTGTGTGGGAAAGGCTCACGCGAGAGGACCACGCGGCTGGGTAGCAGCTCCCACGGCAACCTTTTTGTTTCAGGGAACGACGTGGGCCGGAGCTCCTACGGGGCCATGCAAGTGAAGCAGGTGTTCGACTACGCCTACATCGTTCTCAGCCACGCCGTATCGCCGCTCGCCAGGTCCTATCCCAACAGAGATTCCGAAAGGTAGCCCTGTCCTGGGTGCCGCAGCCTCTGCAGCACCGGCACCCTGGCCTCTGTCGTCTGTTGACGGGTGTGCCACCCTCTCTTGGGAGAACTGGGAAGTACTGGTAAAGGGAGGCCTTTCCACCCTCTCTTGGGAGAACTGGGAAGTACTGGTAAAGGGAGGCCTTTCCACCCTCTCTTGGGAGAACTGGGAAGTACTGGTAAAGGGAGGCCTTTCCACCCTCTCTTGGGAGAACTGGGAAGTACTGGTAAAGGGAGGCCTTTCCACGCTCTCTTGGGAGAACTGGGAAGTACTTGTAAAGGGAGGCCTTTCCACCCTCTCTTGGGAGAACTGGGAAGTACTGGTAAAGGGAGGCCTTTCCGGAGTTCAGGATGCTCATCGTGCTCAAGGGTGGAAAAGTTTTTATTTAGGGAGTTAACATTTCCTCAGGGTGTTAGTTTTGGGGAGCTCATTTCTGGCTTTTAAAGCTGTGGCACGTGGTGCTTTTTCTCAGGCCGTCTTCAAAATGTGGGTGCTCAGCTCCGAGGGACACGTCTGCCCCCCGCCCCGGCCCCTTCCTGCACACTTGTCCCCCATTCCCCGTTTTGAGTGTGCACTCTCGTGGTGTATGCTTTGATTGGCGATGAGCAATATTTCTTAGCCCAGATGCTGCTGCTGTGGTGGAGGTGGAGGGACTTGGGGTGGGGGAGAGGGAAGTTGAGAGGAAGGCTGAGGTGATGGTCACCAGTGGTCACCGCAGCAGGACCGCCCCCTCCATCCTCGGCAGGTGATGGAGACAGTGGCCTCTGAGGCCTGGCCCCAGCGGTGGCGGCACAGGGTTCTGCGGCCTCAGTCCACTCAGCGTTTGCAGGCAGAGCTTTGGGCCCGTGCTGGGCTCTCGCTGTCTCGCCCGAGTGCTGGGAAACGGGACCCCTGTGGTCACTGGGGCTGGGGAGGGCGGGCTTCCCTACTCGGCCCCGGGCTTCAGCGGTCTTTTGTAGATAGACGTAGGTCCAAAGATTTCTGCCTAAGAGCACCCATTTTTTCTGTACTGTGATTGCAAAGTATGTTTGGGCTCAAACCCCGGAAGTCATACAGATTTGTAAAATTATTTCAGCTCTTTGCCCGCCTTTCGCTTAGTGAGGTTCTGTGTTAAAATGTAAAGTAGCTGCTGGGAAGGACTATTGACTGCCCGTGTCCTCCTGCTGCAGCACCTTAGGGAGGATCATCAAGGTGACCCAGGAGGTGATCGACTACCGGGCGTGGATCAAGGAGAAGTGGGGCGGCCGGGCCCACGCGCCGCCAGACCCCGGTGAGAGGCCAGCCCCGGGCCGTCGCTGCGCCCCCCGACCCGTCGGTGCAGCAGTGTCTCTTTGTCCCTTGGTGGTAAACTGTTCACTCCAGGGGGACCTCGCTTTCTGTGAGAGTTTCATTTAAAACTGTTAAGGTTAGGCCAGTGCTGTACGGTAGAAATAACGTGTGTGCCACACGTGCAGTTCTAAAGCTCCTAGTAACTGCATTGCCAGCGTGGAAAGAAGCAGGTGAAATTAATTTTGATAATATATTTTATTCAACTTCTAGTGTTCAGAATATTAACATTTTAACAGGTAGTCAATATACAGAGTTACTGAGATTTTTTTTTTCAGTACTGTGCCCTTGAAATCCAGTGTGTTTTTATACCTAGAGCACATCGTGATCAGGGTTTGTGCAATTTCCAGATGAAACTGTGCATCCACGTTGCTCCAGGCCTATCTAAATGTTCTCCAGTAACTGAAGTGCAATTTTAAAAATTAATCGAAACGAAGTAAATTAGAAACGCGGTTGTCAGGCCCCTGAGCAGTGTTTAAGGCGCGGCGGGGCCCTCGGGCTGAGGTGCGTGACAGCTCTGTCTTCCCTCCACAGACGACAGGATTAAGACCACCGAGCGGACGGGCAAGTGCGAGGGGGAGCAGCCTCCGCGCCGGGACCCCGAGTCGCCCTGCGGCCCACGCCTGGCCCTGTCCCTGCCCAGCCCCCAGCTCCTGTCCTCCGGCTCGTCTGCCTCCTCTGTGTCCTCGCTCTCCGGAAGTGACATCGTGAGTGTTTCTGCTGGGGGTGTTTGTGTGTGTGTGGAAAACGCCCGCAGCAGTGAGTTTAAACTCTGCCCCCCTCGCTTTATCGCTTGCTCTGTGTGCCTGAGGCCACCCCGCGTGCGCGCCCAGCGGTCCCCGCTGTGCCAAGAGCCTCAGGTGGCGGGCACGTGGCCCCTCGGGAGCGGTGGGCCCGCGCAGCATGGCTGCCATGGATCGTGTCTCACCCACTTACTGAGAGATAAGACTTTGCAGTCTGGGCGTCTCTTCTGCATCTCCTTTACGTTCTTCTTCACTTACATTCTTCTGCCCAGGTCTTATGACTCGGGGGAGACCTGGGCAGACTGGGGCTGCCCACATCCCAGGACCCTGGGGGCTCACCCTTGGCCGCTTCCGTCGTTATTAGGGGCACGGGCCTCGGGTGCAGCCATCCTCTTGTCACCCCCAGGATTCGGACACGCCCCCCTGCCCGACGCCCAGCGTGCGCCAGTTCAGCCTCCAGGCGCCTGCCCCTCTGCCGGCCAGCCTGCCTGCCGCCCTGCCCGTGCCGAGCGGCAGACCTCAGTCGGCCACGCCCAGGACGCTGGTCATGGCAACTAACACCCAGGTACGTGGCTGGTGACTGCCTCGGGACCAGCTCCCAGCTGCTGCCTGCGCTGTAGGACTGGCTGATACGGTAGAACTTAGAGAAGCAACTTTAAGTCTTTGGAAGTTCCACTTCTGTCTTGAAGGAAATTCTCATCTTCTGTGGGTGGATAGGATGTAATTGTTGTTCAAGGGACGTCCGTGCAGTTGAGGCCCGCCAGGCCCTGTGTTTGCAGTGAGGGGACTCTTGGTTCCCGGGCACCGAGGTGGCTTTTCTGCAAGCGTGAGGCCACCTCCCTGGGGCCATGCTGAGAGAGGGACTCTGCTGCTGTCCCTGGGCAGAGACGGACACTGTCCTTGCTCTCCCCTAGATTCTCAGTGTTTACACTCTTACTAAGTTTTGATATAAACTTTGACTTCTCCACGTTATCCATTAGGCAGTATTTATAGGTTTTTTTTTCTATTTGAATATGTCCTCTTTTAAAAAATTTAGACAAAATTAGACCGTAAAAGTTAATTTTAAATATTTTAAATTTGTACCTACTTCCCAAATATACATCAATTACACGTACATAAAACCCGTCACGTTAATTGACTTCTAAAGTAGAACCTGTTTCTACAGTGTGGGGTATAATCTGAGTGTAAAGCAACGTGGATGCGTGCGAATGTATTGCCGAGTTCCTCTGCGTTGCTTGGCTCTCCATCCAGGCAGGGCGTTCTCGGGACACGCCTCAGGCCGCGGGGACTGAGGGCAGTGGGCCCAGGATGCGTGGTGGCGGCCATCAGCATAGCACCCCCAGAAGCCTTCAGTTGCTACGTAAGCGTGAAATGAAGAGGCAGGTGCCTGCGCTGTGAAAGTAAACTGTCACAGATGATGAACTTGGCTCTAACCTTTCCTTGGGCTCAGCTCCCTCGAGAGCTGTGTGCCGATCCATGCTGCCTGTGCTCTCCCTCCAGGATGCTGGGGATGTCGGGGGGATGGTCAGGGCCACATGCTGTGCCGGGTCCCATCTGTCACCCGCACGGACAGTGAGTGAGGCAGAAGCTAAGGTCATTCAAGTTTTAAGACGAGGCTCAAAGCCCACTTTCTCATTGTATTCCCAAACTTCAAACATTACTTCCAGTGGGGTAACTAAGGGAAATCCCACTTGAAAACCTCACGTGTACAGTCTCCCCTGCCCACTCGGGGTGCAGTGGGGACTTAAAGTTGGGGCCGTGAAGCCGTGCCCCTGGGGGCGCAGAGCCCCCACGGAGGAGAGGCCGCGGGTGTGCTCAGGCCCCGGGGTGGGGGGGGAGGAGGTGTGAGGAAGGGGCACTGTGTGTGTCCTGCAGCCCCCAAGCGCATCCCTGAGGCCCCAGCTCCTGCTGCAGCCGCTGCCCCGGTGGCCACGGTCACGCTCCAGAGGTCTTTGGGGCAAATGCATCCACTTTTAAGACGAGAGCAGTGAGGTTGTTGAAAGTGAGTGGAGGGGCTTCCGCCAGCACCTCTGCCCCATGACGGGCCAGTGACGCAAAGACGGAAGCGTTGGGGACTCTGACGAGAGCGGGGAGGGTGTCCACCCCGTCTGTGGGCCTTCACTCGGGCCAGCCTCACGCCTGTCACCTGCCTTGCTGAGGGCTCTTTCTGGAGACCAGGGGGTACAGGTATTTTGATGACTGTAATGTTTTTGAATTGTTTGGTCTTCAGTGAATATTAAAACCTCACGACTTGGGTGACTGGACATACTTCACACCGTCGTTGCCGTTTCAGAGTATAGAATGTGTCCGATTCAAGATAAGATGTTGTAGTCAGGCACAAGCTAAGGGGCCTGTTTGCAGATGGCACCCTCGTCGGCGCCCATGGTAAGGACGGGCTGGTTTAGCCTGTGTTGCGTTGGTGCCTCATGGATGTCTCTGCTCGTTCTCTCCCAGACCAGGTTTACTATACCTCCACCAACGCTCGGGGTGGCCCCCGTGCCCTGTAGACCAGCTGGCATTGAAGGAGCTCCGGCGCTGAAAGCTGTCCACCACGTGTCTTCCCCGGCCGTCCCATCTGCGCCGCCCAACGCGCTCTCCAGCCCTCACCTGTATCACAAGGTATGAGTCCTGTCCGCCCGGGTCCTGGGTTCCCACCAAGCAGGTTTGTGATAGCCCGGTGCTTAATGCTTTCTCCACCAGAGAGGGAATTCCACAGAGATTCTTTTTTTTTTTTTTCTTCTCTGATCATTCAGCTTCATGTTTGCTTTCCCTTGTAACAAACAAAACTTTACAAGTGTTAAGAAATTATTTTAAAATTTCGTATAGTTTAATTCATCATGCATCTCTTTTTTCTATTGAATTTGTTAGCATAAAAATTATGTTTGAAGCGAAGAATATTTTGATTTCCCATTTTTCTGTTAATATACACGCTAAAAGAACTTTGGTTTTCAAGAAGCAGATGATGAAACCAGGAACGATCACACCGTGAGCAGTGTTGTCTTCCCACAGTTTCACTCCCTCCCTGTTCTTTGCCGTGGGTGCCCTGGGCAGAGGGCCTGGCAGGGCCTGCGTGCGATTGGTTTTCTAGTGACCGGGGTGGGGTGGTTCCTGTGAATGCGTTTGTCCATTGCCCTGTGGCTGCTCTAAGTCCAGATCCCACACATTAGAAACTTGGTATCAGGAAGACAGGTCGTTGTTAAGGTGCCAGGATGTTGGAAAGAACCATGACCGTGTCCAGGCATGGGGGTCGGGGTGCGAGGCCCGAAGGCCAACGCGCCCAGGCTGACGGCACTTGTCCACCTCCGCTCTGGTCAGCGCTCTCTGTTGCTTGTCTAATCACATTTGCCAGTAAGTTTTGATCCCTGAGGGTTGGCTCTTTGGACCTGTGTCACTGAGTCCTGCTTATCTTTTTCATTTAGAGTTAAGTAATAGAACGTTCCTTCCTGGATTTATCCATCCTGTCGCTACCTGGCTTGCTACGCTGATCTGTTAGAAATACTCAGGATGAAATTACAACTTTGCAGAGGGCAAAAGTGCTCTTCCTTAATAATAGCATTTTGGCTTTCCTTCTTAACCCCCTTCTGCTGGTTTTGCTCTGAAACCTTCCTGAGACCAGCCATGTCTTCCCTGGTCTGCTGTGCGTGGGGCTTGGCGGCCTGGGAGCAGCCTGCACACACCCCACTGACGTGGAACCCGCTCGTGTGTTTCCAGAATGTCATGGTCGAAGTCTGGGGGAGAAAGTGAGAGGGACCCTCTTATCTCTGCGGACACGTAGAAGCAGCTAGAAGTGAGGTTCCAGACGTATTTGGATATGAACACGTGCGGTTTGAAACAGGCCCACAGTTCTCGTTGCCAACGCTCTGGGTTAGGGGTAGTTCTCCGTGTCTGGAGGTAGCAACAGGAGTCCCTGTGAGGCGTGAGCGGAGGCTCGCTGTCGGTCCCGTCGCGTCTGGGGTCACGTGCACATGCGCAGCGGGCCACCGTGCGCAGCCTGCAGCCCTTCCGCGGGCCCGCCGCCCTTCAGACCCCCCAACGGGGTCGTGTCTCCTTCTCGCTCGGGCTCCCAGCCCACGGAGGCGGCGGGTCTCCACGTGGGCCCTGTCCAGGATGGCCTCCAACCCTGTGTCCTTCTTGGTCCCCTCAGCAGCACAGCGGCATGAAACTGTCCATGAAGGGCTCCCACAGCCACGGCCAAGGCGGCAGCTACAGTGCGGTGGGCAGCGGAGGGGTGCGGCCTCCCGTGGGCAACCGGGGGCACCACCAGTATAACCGCGCCGGCTGGAGGAGGAGAAAACACACACACACGAGGGACAGCCTGCCCGTCAGTCTCAGCAGATAATACTCCTGGAGGCGCCACCCGGCCCACACCTCCCAGACTGGAGCTGGGTGGCCTCGGTGCCCCCGGGACCTGAGACCAGCACCCGGCACGCCAGCCGGGCCCCCGGCGCCCTCGGCTGCTCTCTCTGCATGTTCCTTGTGTGGTGGCCACGTCCATCATGAAGAACGGCTCCCGTGCTCGTCTGTGGAGCCTTACTGGACGTGGACGCTGCCTTCTGCCTTCCCAGGAGTCTCCCTTCATTGCTGGACCAGGAACTGCGGGGACGGACGGGGCCTTGGCCTTTCTCGGTACCGTGTCTGTCCTTTGCGTTGGTACTTCATTCCACGTTGTCAGAGCAACGGAGATCGAACCCCGTTATTTGTTGGGAGGTCATCCTTGTTTTACTGCCCTCACATTTTGTTTCAAATTTCAGAACTCTTTTTCTATGTAAATATTGGAAATTTATGATTTGTGCAATAACTCAGATATTTTTTATTTAATTTCATATTTTCACATAAGTTATATTTAAGGGAGAAGGGAATTTTTTTAAACGAGCTTAGATCCTTTCCCGAGTTGCATTTTCTAAGTTGGGTTCATCCTGTCGGCTGGTTGTCTGATGGGCGTTGTTACGAACACCGCGAACGAGGGGCTTGGGGCTTATTTTTATGTTCCTTCTTTTGGTCAGACGTGAGGCCTCTCAGTTCGTGGTGAAGGAGCCGAGTCTCCCCCTCACCCGCCCCCCCAGCGGGTTTCCGAAGGGGTTTGGCTCCGAAGCCTTCTGACCAGCTGCCCGCCGGCTCTGCCGTCCGGCCTGTCTGTTGTCTTGCTCTGACCGTGGAGTTTTAATGTTTTGGGTTTGGTTCTTTTAAACTAGACAACAGACCCAGCATTTAGAGTGCCAGAGTGTATAACTTTCTATGGGGAGAAAAGGTTGTCACATTATGAAATCTTAAGCAAATGTGAACTTTGAAACGCCTCAGTTTTAGTAACATAGCCTGTAAACGATGGGTCTGGTGAACAGCGTCACGGACAATGGTACCCAGTTTTAGGAATGTGGAGAAAGGAATTATGTTGATTCCATTGTGGAATCTGTAGCAGTATGCATTCGTTCTGTTAAGAGCAAATATAGGAGAAGCACTTGAGCTGCTCAGTGCGCTGTGGAGGGGTTTTTAACACATTACAGGAGAGCACAGCCCAGTGTCGGGCCCCGGAGCGGCTGGCGCCCGACTCGACAAGCATACAGGTATACTATGCAAGTGTGTTCTGCCAGGACAGCCACTGTCTTTGTTACCCGTTTTTGAACACTAATATACCCATCCTGCCTCACCCTGAGTTTTTGGAGCACCACAGGTGTCCTGGGAGTTAGGTGCCTCTTCTAGGTCATCCGACTCCCATTTTTAAAATGGGAGCCCTGGCCCTGCTGACGCTACAGGTGGGATGGTCTTTGAAGTCCACTAGCAGAGAAGGTTGGGACGAGAAGCTTACTGCCGTGACCCCAGTGACATGCAGAAGCGGGGCGTCCTCAAGTGGGGTCTGAGTGTAGAGAGCTTCACCGCATCTGCGGGCCCCCTGGAAGCAGGACTGGCCCCCGTGCGTTGAGAGCGGCTGGCCGCGCCTGCAGGGCTCCCTGGGAGGCTCCCAGAGCCGAGTAGCACACTTTGTCTGCAGTTCTTGATGATCGGAGGTTATCAAAAATATTTAAAGATATTTAAATCATGAACCTATTGATAAAGAAATATTTATAAAAACTGATCCGTAGGCCTGCACTAATCTCTACGCGTTAGCAATATTGACTGTAACCCTCCTCCAAGGAAACGCTGCGGGGGACTGCGGGGTACCGTGGGAGCGCCCTCGGGTGTGCCTCGGGACCCTCAGTCCCTGACCCGGGCGCCAGGCTCCAGCCCCGTCACGGTGAACCAATGAATTGGCCCGGCCGCCTGTGGCCACGCGCCGCGGGCCTGACAACAGGATATCACGTTTCGATTTTTTGTGTGTGTGGACAACAATGTGGGAGCTAAAATTGACATATTTTTATGTAAAGTTTTTCTATTCTTTGATTTTTAATAAACTTTGGAAACCAGGAGGTGGTTGTGTTTGAGTGTGTCTTTCCTTGCGGGGTGTATGTTGTGTTACGGCTCCTGCAGTTTATGTTCTTGACTTCTCTAAGTTCGGAGGGCGGGCCATTGTGTTACCACTGGTTTCGGTGAACTCAGAACCTGGTGAGGTTGCAGGCTGAGCGCAGGAGAACCAGACCCGCCACAGGCTAGGCTGGCAGGGTGCGCCAAAGCCATTTAAATGATGCTCTTTGTGCGCGGTGTGACACCGTACTGACTTCCCGACGACTCATCTGTTTCTTCCACGGCTCTCTGAGGTCAACGTTATTATCACTTCAAAATAACGCATTTTAAACCACCGAACGTCACAGTGCGTCTTAATGTAGCTGATGATTAGGATTTATAAGGAAACGTATAACATTTCTTACCAGTGAGTGACTGAGCCGCTTGTCCCGGGCTGCGATGCCCGCGAGTGGGGTGCTCCAGGACCTGGTTGGTAGAGCCTGGCGTGCTGTAAGGCTGGTGTCGTGGGTCCAGTGTTCCTTCGGGTCCTTCCACCTTCCGAGGGTGCCCTGGACAGGTGCTGTCCGGAGATGCCAGGCCTGCTCCTCAGGCACCCACGTTCCAGTGGGGTCGCAGGAGACCTCCGAGAGCAGCCGACGCCACGTGGCCTCAGCAGGGCAGGATGCCGTGGCTGGAAGTGAAGAGTGACGGGTGTGTTTTTCTTAACAGGACCGGCTGGGGCGGCCTGGAGCCCGGGGCCTGAGTGGCGCCAGGGAGCTGGGTGCATCAGGAGCACTGCAGGAGGCCTGATGGCCGAGGCAGGGTGCAGGAGCTAGATAGGAGGGCGGTGGGCTGGGCGAGCCCCTGGAGGCCGCGAGGGGAGGCGGGAGGCTCTCCGTGCCACTGTGGCCACCTCTGGAGGATGGTGCTGGAATGGTCTAGGTGAGAGAGGACGGCTGCTCGGGGCACTGGACGGGCTGCAGTGCGGGTTTAGGATCCGAGGTCGGCCTGGAGGTGGAGCTGGTAAGGCCGCCTGGTGGATGGGGTGATGGGCGGGGGTCTGGGGACGCCCTTGGCCGCCTCGGGGTTTCTGCCCACAGCTCTCCGCAGGAGCTCGGATGGTGTGACCGCAGATACTTGAGGCCTCCCCGAGGAGCAGGGGCTGAACAGGCCAGTTGCACCGGGAGCCTGGAACCCGGGGGCGTGGAGACTGCGGTTACCTGAAGTGTAAGCAGGGCCTCGGGGAGCTCAGCGGGGAGGCGGTACCTGTGCTGTCCCGGCGGGGCCCTGCGTCCTCCCGGGACTTGGCGAGCCAGCGTCGGCTGTCGTGAGGGTCCCACCGCGGCTCGGCCTCAGTGTGTGTGACCCTCTGCCCGTCCAGCACGTTGTCTCAGGGCCCATCAGCGCTGACTCCCAGGCTTCCAGATAAACCCTTCGCGACCACGTCTCCAGGACTTCCCTTTTCAATTATTTATTTGTTTGTTTGTTTGAGATTCGTGGCTTGTGGGATCTTAGTTCCCTGAGCAGGAATTGAACCTGGGCCCTCGGCAGTGAAAGCGTGGAGCCCTAACCACTGGACCACCAGGGAATTCCCTCCAGGATTTCCTCTTCGAGTTGCTGCAGGGTTTCTCGTGCCCTGTCTTATCCCCATTCGAGGTGCCTGGCACGTGGGCCCCGGATAGCCTGTGTGCACGGTGGCGGTGACATTGGTAATCCAGACACACGTACACGTTTTTGTTTCAGTCACCTTGTGATGATTTTTTAAAACGTATTATTTTTCTAGTGAAGTATAGTTGACTTACAATATTAGTTTCAGGTGTGCAAAATAGTATTTCAATATTTTTGTAGCTTATCCTCCATTTAAAGTTATTATGAAATATTGGCTACATCCACCCCCTGTGATGATTTGATGAAACTTCGAGGAGGGTGTGATGTTTATCATTACACTTCAGGACTTGCAAAGCTCTTGCCAATCTTTAGGCGACTTAGATGACCAGAGCAAGCTGATGACAGTGGATAGTGGCTACCATGAAGCACAGAACCCCAAACACCCCACCCTTGGGGCTACTTCCCATTGGTTAAGAGCGACTCAAGAATAGGTTTCATTACTGTGTTTCCTTGGCTGCGTGCGGGCAGGGCAGTTCCCCAGCAGTTGATGAGGAAGGCACCCTGGCCACACTGGCTGGTGTCATCCGCTGTCAGTCTCCCAGCATCACAGGGTCCTGGAGAAGGACCAATTCGTGATTCACAGGCCCCAGAGTGAATTCTGGGCAAGATGGATAAACCCGGTGTTTGTTAGTGGGGTTTTCAGAAGGTAGGGCGAGTTCTGCCTTCATTGGAACCGCGTGCCAGCCCGGAGCACCTCAAGGTCTCCCGTGATCCCCGGAGAGACTGCTGACTTCAGGCTGAACCCCTTTGCCTCACACTGGTGTTGAGGGCCAGCCGGAAGCCCCCTGGGTTGATGTGTTCAAATGGTTATGAGAAAACCACCTGGACTTGGTTTTCATGGCCAGTGTTTATGTCGTAAGATAGTGGCCCTCATAAAGGCGGATTCCGGAAAGTGCGCTCTCATCCCACCCTCTGGTCCTTTCGGCTCCTTCCTGATGGACCCCATCTTCCTCTGCCCCTGGCGCCTCCTTTCTCATCCAGCTTCAAGCGCACTCAGGCCCTCGTGGTCAGATCCCTCACTGTTGTCTCTCAACTGCATTCTCCCGGCAAGACCCGCACCCCTCGGCCCTTCGCGCAGGGGAAGGGACAGCGGGGGCGGGGGTGGGGGTCAGCTAAGGCCGGGGCTGAGGGCCCCGCAGAGACAAGGCTGACGTTCTAAGTACTTAGTGGGCCCGGATCACCCTGTGACGCCACCAGCGCTGTGGCTTTGCATGCCTCCACGCTGGGCACAGGTGCCGTCCCATCTGCAGGTGAGTGAGGGGAGGTGACTCGGCCAGGGTCACTTAACAGGTGTGGGGTGAGATGGGACACAACTCCCCGTACCCTCAGGGCTCAGGTGGTCCTTCCCACTTTCTTAGCGAGGAGGGTCTCGACCCCTACTTGGTTGAAATCCACACCCCACCTCCCTGCTCCCCTCCTTCCCCTCTCAGACATGGCCTTGCCTCCTGGGTCAGAAAGCAAGCCCGGGCCCCAGTGTGCTTGCAGCACCGGCCCTGCTCCTTCCCCGACGTTGTAAATAAACACAGGAAGTGCAGACCGGCCTTTGCTGGGCCCACTTGTCCTGTCCTCTGTCTCAGACCCCTGCTTCTGTCTCCCACCAGCCTCCAAACCCTTCAGGTCTCCCCCGTCTCCTCCCTCTTTGGAGGCTCCTGGCCTCTTCTGGAACCAGCTGCCCGCATGGCTCTCTCCACCCTCTGCCTCCCCTCTGGGCTCGCATCCCTGCGACTCTGTGAAACCTCGGGGCAACCTCAGCTCTGCTTCTCTTGGGCTGGGCTCCCAGGACGCCCTCACCTCCTTGGCCTCCTCGACGGCATTTTCTCCGCATTTTCCCGTCTCCCAGCTCTGCTTGTACCCTGGCTGGATTCCCAGGAGCAACTCCCAAGGCCACACTGGTCTCTTCTCCACCTGTGACCTCACCTGCTTCCAGGGTGGCTGCCCTCAGCCTTCCTCGATCATCCTACCTCATCCACTGGGCATCTGTTGGCCTCTAAATCTGCTACCTACAACTCCTCAGGACCTAGACCCATCCCTTCCTTCTCAACCTGACTGCCTGGGACTGCCCTACCCGCCTCACCCTCCCTGCTCTCCCTGTCGTCCCGCCCTGGGCCCGCCCTCATCCCCGCCCCTCTCCCGGACGCCCCGCCCCGGGCCCGCCCTCTCCTCCCCCTCCCCCGGCCCTCCCCTCCCCCTCTCCCTCTCCTGGACGCCACTCCAGGGGTCAGCCTTCAGTCCATTCTCCAACTTCCCTCCACGGAGCACCATCTTTCAAAAACACAACCTCAACCCTGTCTCTGCTTCTCAAATCCCGGCATGTCTCTCCGGGGTCCTCAGGACGGCCTTCCCCAACATCAGGCTTTATAGTACTGAATAGTTCCTTCCCAGTTTTATCTCTCTGCGTGTACTGCCTGAATTGTTACTGAATTGTTACTTACCTCCTTTTTTTTTTTAACGCAGGTCCATTTATGTAGGAAGGAAAAGATACCCCTTCTTAAGTGGTTTGGGGCTGAGACTTGCAGGTCGTACAAATGCTGCGGGGCTGGCCAGAGCACTGTATCCTGTGACCAGAATTGGGAGCTTCTTGGGGTTCTGCACCCCCAAACACGCCTGGTCCAGAGAGGAACAGGGAGGAAGCCAGTCACCTCTCATTTCCTGTTTGCCTCCTCATTCTCAGTTAGGGGACACTGGCCAGCCCGGGCGCTGGGGCACTGGCTTCACCACAGCCCTGCATAAGTTTCCCTTAGAGCTCGGCCTGAGCCTTCAAGAGCCCTGGACAGTCGTGGCTGGCTGGTAGGACCACCCTGGCTCCCCTGTAGGGGGCCGGGCAGCCCTTTTGAAGAGAAGGCTGCCCTTTCCGATGACCTCTGAACACTTGTCTCTCAAATGGTCTGTACTGAAGGACTTGTGAGTTGTTTATTTTTTAATATCTGGTCAGCCATTACCAATAGTCATGTAAAATACAATAAAAAATGAGTTAGTAGGAAAAGAAAAGTGGAAAAACAAAACCCTGCTTATAAATATACAGATTAAAAGCTCACGTGGTTCGTTACTGGATCCGTCAGACCAAAGCTGTGCTGTCAGGTGTTCGGGTGTCTAAATGTTCCCATCCATGTTCATACCTCCCTATGTGGCCGTGGCTGGGCTTTGGGGACCCAACTGGTCCCTCACCTTGCTCTGAACCGTGGCTCCCACCTGTCCTCAGGTCTCTCCACGGCCCTCCTGGGGAGCATTTATCCTTTGGGAAGGCCCGTGACACTTATTTAACACACGACTTGTGGTGTTTCCTTCTTGTGGGTGGCCATCAAGTGCCCACGTTACACCACTGCTCTTGACAAAAGTGATTGGAAGACCTGTGTGGGTGTCTACATGGAGGCTGGCTGCCTGAGCCCCACCTGTAGGGATCTGAATTAACTGTATAGATGGAGCCTGTGCCCACCAGCTTTAAGCCTCAGGGGATTCTCCTGTAGGGTCAGGCTGAGACCCATTGCCCAGCGCATCATGTGTCCTATCTCTATGACCGCCTCACCAAAAGGAATACATGTTACTTTGCCGCCACGTACATACGACTCTGCAAGTTAAATGAACCACTGCCCATGTTTACATGTGGGATCGATTCTGTTCTATCCTGCTCTAGCTCATTACAAACAAACAAACAAAAGGGGAAGGGGAGGGGCTTCCCTGGTGGCGCAGTGGTTGAGAGTCCGCCTGCCGATGCAGGGGACACGGGTTCGTGCCCAGGTCCGGGAAGATCCCACCTGCCGCGGAGCGGCTGGGCCCGTGAGCCATGGCCGCTGAGCCTGCGCGTCCGGAGCCTGCGCGTCCGGAGCCTGTGCTCCGCAGCGGGAGAGGCCACAACAGTGAGAGGCCCGCGTACCGCAAAAAAAAAAAAAAGGGGGGGGGAGGGGGGAAGGGGAGGGATAAATTGGGAGATTGGAATTGACATATACACACTACTATATATAAAATCAATAGCTAATAAGGACCTACTGTATAGCACAGGGAACTCTGCTCAATACTCTGTAATGACCTATATGGGAAAAGAATCTAAAAAGAGTGGGTATATAACTGGTTCACTTTCCTGTATAGCAGAAACTAACACAACACTGTAAATCAACTATACTCCAATAAAAAATTAAAAAATAAAAACAAAACAGAGTGCTGGTGGCCTCACCCACTGCATCTCTCTCGCCAGCCCTGATTGTCTGGACCCATCATTTGAAGCACAAGACCCTGGAGCCCAGAGAGGACATGAGCTGCCTCGGTCGAGGAGGGTGGGAAGCCAGCGGAGTGCAGCTCCTTCCTGGGGTCCCTGAGCCAGACCAGCATCCCCTGTGCTGCTTTCAAGAGAAACTGTCTGGGTGGGGTCTGAGGGGCTTGGCCCTTTGAGAAGCATCTCATTGGCTGGAGGTGACACTGTGGTCACAGTCTAAATGCTGCTGAATTCTGTTTGGGGTGCAAAACAAAGAGCAGTTGGGAGTTTTTTTGGCTTCCCTCCCTCCTCATGTCCCGAATTTCCAGCTCGCTGTGAAGGTGTAGAAGCCCAGGTAGGTCTGGTGCAGGGCAGGGGGTCCTTCCTGAGTGTGGGAGGCCCTGACACCCCTGGCCTCCACCTATGTGTCCCAGGTCCCTCTCTGGCATAGGGAAATGTTGGCTGTGGTTGGGGGTGACTGGGCCCTCCTTTTCTCTGTGCACTTATTCCAGGGCCGGCTCCTCCGTCCACACCCAGCGGCTCCCTCCTCTATTTGGAGCCTCCTGGAGGGTCAGAAGGGCTGTCTGCACCTTGCTGGGTCCCGTAATTGTCATTGGTCAGTCAACTTGCTTTCTGATATTTACTATATTTACTATACCATGGTAAGAAGGCTGTTACTTGACTTTTTCAAATTTATCTTCTTTACTCAGTAGATCGTGAGCTTTCTGAGGTGTGTGAGTGTGTGTACGTGCCTGTATGTGTCCCTCACAGCCTCAGTGCCAGGCGGGACATCGCGAAACTGCTTGCTGAGATCTTACCGGTTTATGGGGAGGTGCACATGCTTCTTCCCTGCTTCTGTTGTTACACAGGGAGGAAAGAAGCAAATAGACAGCAAAGCTTCAGTGAGTTAAAAAAAATGCTTTTATGTGGAAAAGTACAGCAGGAAATAAATAGTAAGACTCCAGGTTCATTTTAGGAAAATTGGAGTCTAGATGCACACTAGAATTTAAAAGAATGCCAAGTCCTCCCTTTAGCTGTAACACATCACACTGCGGTGTTGCCTGTCCTGGAGAGTTTTGTTTGGTTCTTTAATACCCTGCCTGCCAGCTAGTCGAACGGGAGGAAGAAAAGCTGGAGCCACAGTGAAGCCGGACAATTGTCAACGTTTTGTTTGGCCGCTTTGTTCCATCTCACCCCATCCCATCTCCAAGTTCCGGGGTGGGGTGTCTACTGGCGGCCAATCTGCCTCCCTCACAGGTGCTCCAGGCCTTCCTGCCGTCCTGCCGCCGCCGCCTGCCCGGCGAGGGGACCTCTGTGCGACGACCGGGGTCTGGGCGGGCCTCGCTGTCGTCCCCGGCCCGGGACTGTCCCCTGGGGGCTGCTTTGCCGGCCCTTCGCAAGGCCTGAGGGAGCCTCGCCCCGCGGAGGAGGGAGGGACGCTGCTGGCTCAAAGTCGACGCCCCGGCCCAGCATCCCCGCGGCCCCTCCCTCCCTCCCTCCGCCCAGCGCCGCCGCGGCCCCTCCCTCCCTCCCTCCGCCCAGCGACCCCGCGGCCCCTCCCAACCTCCGCCCGGCGGGAGGGTCCCTTTACCGACGGAGGACGGCCCCCTGCGGCGGGCTGTGAGCTCAGTTAATATTTGGAAAGAAGCCACGTGCCCAGGTCTTACAAAAGCACAGGGAAACGGGGCAGCAGCTCTTTTCTTCTACCGCGACCAAGAGAGGTTTGGGACCTCCCAGCAGTGACAGTGTGGGTGGGACCGCGGCCGCTCCTGCCTCTCCGGGGATGCCCGTCGGGTCCGACAGGGGGCGCCCCGAATTGCCGAAATCAGGCGTCCACCCTCCGTGCAGACCCGACGGCGTGTCTGGCCCGGGCAGGGGGTTGGTGGCCCTGCTGTCCACAGGTCCCCGACGGCGACGATGTGCTGCGAGGGAGACCGGGAGCGGGGAGCTGCCGCAGGACAGCGGCTGGACCTCGGGGAGGGATCCGTAGTGGAGACGGCGCTCAGCCCCTCAGGAGCATAGCAGGGAGCATCTCCTGGGGGGAGAAGAGTTTCCCACGCAGAGAGGGGGCACTGGCCCTGGGGGTGGCGTGGCCCTGGGGAGCCCGTGGGCAGTGCGGGTGGACAGAGGTCTCTGGAGCTGCGGCCGCCACCGCGGGGAGGGGAGGGTCACTCGGCCCCATTGGAGGGACTGCTTGTGGCCCCGACCTGCAGCCAAGGACGCTGGGGGCTGGTAACTCGGGTGGTTGTTAGGTTGACGGCCCCTTTCTGAGAACAGCCACGTCGGCAAACACTCTGCAAATAGACGCTCAGAGCCTGAGCTGGTGGAAGAAATATTTCTTATTCTCTCTCTGCTTTTCCTTCAGGGACCTCCACCTCTCTCTGCCTATTTAAGTCCTGGGGCGCATTGGAGGCTCTGTTCCTACAGGCCTGGTTCCTCCATGGGGCTGGGGCCTCCCAGCCCCTTCCCCTCCCCAGCAGACACAGCCCCCCCAGGTCCACCAGAGGGATTCCAGGAAGTCCTGCTTTCTTCTCAGAAACCCAGCTCGTCCCAGAATCCAGTTTTTTTGTGTATCTGACAGTTTGAAGCAAACAACTATGAAAGCTAGTTTTTAATATACAGTGTTTGTGTTTTTATTTTATTTTTTATTTTTTAAATATTTATTTATTTAGGCCACACCGCCTGGCATGTGGGATCTTGGTTCCCCGACCAGGGCTGGAACCCAGGCCCTCGGCAGCAGAAGCTTAGAGTCTTAACCGCTGGACCACCAGGGAAGTCCCTATGAAAGCTATCTTAACTTCACAAATGTCCAACTTCTTTTTGCTCTTGGTGACGTTATCCAAGTCACAGCCCAGGCCGGGCTCTCGGCCTCCCCCTGCCGGCCTCATTCCTCCCTCCCCCACTTCAGGATAAAGGTGGGCGCAGCACCCAAGACCCCGGGGGTGCATGGCAGTCGGGAGGGTGACCCAGGAAAGAGGGAGAGGGTGAGGGGGAGTTGACCCTGTAAGTGGCGGGAGTGAGTGTGGCCTGATCCTTTGTCTGAACCAAGCTTCTTTTAAGGCTTCCCACCTGTGGCCAAAGTGCCACCCTCGAGGACCAGCACGCTGGGGACACTGGTTCCCTTGGCCTGGGGGCTCCTTGGATGACAAAGGGCAGGGTGGGGTCTGTGTGGCCAGCGCACCCCACAGGCAGTGAGCTCAGGTGACGCTGGAATCCACAGGGTGAGTTCCAGACATCCGAGATGCTGGTGCCCAGCCCGAGGTCCTCTGGTTGGGAGGGGCTGGGAGGGGCTCCCACCCCGCTTCTGTCACTGGCTGGGAGATGTGTCTTCATGGTGGCTCAAAACCAGCTTCAGGGAGACTGTCCTAACCAGGCAGAGCCTAGGTGGACCAAAGCATCGTTGTCACTCAAATCCCTACTTGAGAAAAGTCCGCTGGACTCAGTGATCATAGTCATCGTCACACGAGAAATTCACGTTACGTTTATCAGTGAAGGGACAGAAGTATTGTCAGGTGCTTCACCCTCATTCCAAGGGTGGTCACTGTTTGAAGGGTGATGGGGAATGCCCTCCTGAACTCTGTTCCCCAATCACGTTAACAGAGTGTCTCACCCATGGGGTCAAAAAGAATTTGAAGACATCGTCACTAAAAAACTCCTGAACAGGGATCACACAACCATTTCAAACACATAGCTTGATATAAAAAAGTCAGGCTCAGAGAAATCCACCCCAACTTTCTATTACAAACATAGTAAAAGCTTTAATTTGGAAATTTCACACAAATGTAACATTTATTATCTCCATATACTGTATTTCATTGTAAAATTATAATGATATACAAAAGGGAAAAACTTTTTTGCCACACTTCATGTCGATGCCCCCAGTTTTTTCCAGTTTACCCAAATGTACTATAAAAATACAGTAAAGTAATAGTTTCTGTGGACTCAGAATTTGCTCTGATTATCACCAGTATAGGGAATCCCTGTCCTAGAGGGCAGTGAGTTTTGTGGTCACAGCTTCATAAGAGTTTTTATGTTAGCCTTATATTTATACTGCTTTTATTATAAAAATCTACAACTGATGTGGGATAAAAACTAATGAAGCTATGAAGCATGTTTACTTTTCACTACCTGTGAGATTGCTATTCAAGGCTCTAATCACAGGACCCGGGTGGGTGAGAGCTTCTTTTCCATCCAAAGAAGAAACCTTCTGAGGTTCCATCATGTTAGAAGCCCAGTCGGCGCCTCACAGCCACAGAAACACAGGGGGTTAAATTGGGCAGGTCCGGACATGTGGTTCATCTTGGGGGCTGGATCCTGGTGGCCGTGGCTTTGGCAATAAAAGCTCTGGAGCTGGGCTCTGCAGAGAGCATCTCCCAGCAGGATCAGCCGTGACAGGGCTTTTAGACGCACAGGCTCAGTATACAGGGAAAGGCTTACTCAGCAGGGTGATAAATCCTGCACATCCTTCCAAAAGTTGTGGTCCTTGACCATCCTAGGGGGGTCACCTCTAAGCCCCTATGTCCTGCCTGATGAGGGGGTCTTCGGTTATCTGGTGCTTTGGGCCCTGGTAGATTGTCAGGCTGGCAGTGTGATTCCTGGGGTCCTTGGTTCACGCTGTAATCAGTTTGACCTCTAGAGGGTCCAGAGACTGAGGATCCAAGGTCAACCCCCAGGGAAACCTGGGACACAAGGCCCAGGTAAGCTTCCCTTGTTGGCGATACTTCACACTGTGGTCCCATGTCACTGCTGGGAGGGTTCAGCACTGTCTATACAGCTCCGTGGACACTACAGCTGGAGGCTTATGCGTTGTCTGCCCTGGACTCTCTCAGGAGCCTTTGCCTTTGCCGATTTTGGTCTGTATCCTTTTGCTCTCGTAAATTCAGCTTTTCCAGGTTCCATGTGTCCTTCCAGCAAATCATTGAACCTCAAGGTGGTTTTGAGGACCGCTGTGACACGTGGGGACCCTTCTGCTTGTTGTCATTTTCAGATAGGAAGAGGTGGGTGAGGGAGGAGATCTAGCACGAACACACTGACATCCATGTTGCTGGGACACAGGGATTTCCTGGGGGTCCAGCCATCTCCTCCAGAGACACAACCACTAATTGTCTTGGTGAGGGAGGCCCAGCTTCAGGGACGGGGGCTCTGGAGGTGAAGTGCAGGGGTCTCACTGTCATCAGGGGCTATCGGTGGGCCTCCTCTTCAGAGACAGGCACAGGTGCAAGCCCACCACGCTCAGTGCTTGTACGGAGCTTCCTGAGTGGGGAATCTCTGTGTGCTGATGCAGTTTGAGCTCTGTATCTGGTGCCGACACTGGCCCAGGTGAGACGGCAGTTGGAGTGCAGTCTGTGGGTCGAGATGCTGGAGAAGCACAGCCCCTGCTTCTCAGCTAGTGGAGGATAAAATCTGGGGGCGGGGCAAGGTGGTCCTGTGCCCCAGATCATGCTGGGCTGGCTGCCCAGTGCTGGGCACACAGTGCTGGGCTGAGGAATGGCCCCAAGATGCTGTGTCCGTTTCCTGAGGCAGCTGTGACAAAGCACCACAGACGGGGCAGCTAGACAACAGAGCTTTATTGTCTCTCAGTCCTGGAGGCCGGAAGTCCGGGATCCCGGTGTGGGCAGGGTGCATTTCTCTCCCGTCCAGGCCTCTCTCCAGCTTCTGGTGGTCTGCTGGCAACCCTCGGCTCAGAAGCATCACCTGGGTGTCTGCCTTCACGTTCAAGTGGTGTCTCTCTTCATGTCCGTCCCTGTGTCCAAACTTCTTTTTTTTGATAAGAACACCTGTCAGATTAGGGGCCTGCCCTCCTCCGGTCTGACCTCATTTTACTAGCTTCATCTGCAGCGACTTTATTCCCAAATAAGTTCACATTCCGAGGTTCTGGAGGTCAGGGTTCAACATATGATTTTGGGGAGGGAATATTATTCAGCCCATAACAGCTGCCCATGTCCTAATTCCCAGAACCTGAGCATGTTACCATGCACGGTGAAGGGCACTTTGCAGATGTGATGAAATTAAGTATCTTAAAATGGGGAGATTATTCTGGATTGTTTGGGTAGGTCCTGCCTATAATTGCAAGTGTTCTCCTAAGAGGAAGGCAGAGGGAGATTTGACTACAGAAGAGGAGAAGGCAATGCAGTGATAGGAGCAAGGGTTGGAGTGATGTGGCCACAAGAGGAGGGACGCTAGTGGTACCTGAAGCTGGAAGAGGCAAGGAATCTCTCTCCCCAGAACCTTCAGAAGGGGCCAGCCCTACCGACCCTCAGCGTTAGCCCTCGACACGGATTTTGGGCTTCAAAACTGTAAGAGAATAAATTTGTGTTGTTTTCAGGCACCAAGTTTGTGGTCATTTGTTACAGCAGCTGTAGGAACTGATACGGCATCGCTTCCTCTTCCTGAGGCAAAAGGAAGGGCCCTGGAGCTGCGTACCTGCTCCTTTAAATTGGTTTTTCCATTCGGTTGGTTCAGAGGAGGACATGAGAGACTGATAGAATCAGTGAAAGAAGGTTCTAGAATGAGCTTGGTTCACTTAGGTGAAAAGTGTGCCATGTCCTGAGGGATAGTAAAGCTCTAGCCTTGGGGATGCTTCTACCGCCTCACAGAAATCCCTACAACTTGTCAACATCCACAAGTTAGCACGCGGCTTGCCTGGTCTTCACCAGCAGTCACAAGGGGGTCACAGCCGTGTGTGTCCTGTGTCCTCCGGAGGGCCGGCCTCGGGCTGCTCTGATCTGACTCTGCAAGGACACAGGACCTGCCTCTGCCTCGCTTCCCAGCCTTGCGGGGTTTTCTCCTCACTCGCTCAGACATGGCGCCACCACGTGGATGGAGCGATCACGGCGTGTCCTGGGCACGGAGGCAAGTCCCAGGGCAGCAGAGAGGAGCTGCCCTCTGGCCGCCCCTCAGTGTCTAGGAGACGGTACCGAGAACAAGGGAATCACCCTTGTGTCTAGACTGGCTCTTCCCAGGGTCTTAGAAGTGCTCTTAGATACAAGGCAGCGAGTCTGCTGCTGGTTTATGTTGTGACATCAGCACTTCTCTGCACGCGCACAGCTGTGAACAGACCCGCACCCCCTGCCCTCTAACCGCCCGCCTTCACTGCCGGGGCAGAGAGACCGGCTTGCTTTCCCCGAGCCTCTGGGTGGACGCTAAGGGCGGGGCCGGGGCCTTTGGCAGAGTTAGCTCACATGTGCTTCGTCTCTGACAACTTGTCACTCAGCACTGCTGCGGTGGCTGAGCTGGAGGTGAGCTAAGCTGGGTAGTGTGTGGGGCTTCACCCCGACGGGGACGCTCTGAGAGCCAGATGCTCAGCCGCTGTGAGCCCCTAACACTGTCTGTCTGGGGTTCTGGGGGGCTTGTGTGGGATCTCCACAGGGCCACCCCATCTCAGGGATTTGTTTGGAGGGCTCACAGGACTCAGCATGCGATCGTACTTGTGGTTCAGATTTATTCCAGCAAAAGGATACGAAGCGAAACCAGCAAAGAGAAGAGGTGCACGGGGTGCAGTCCAGAAGGAACCAGGCATGAGCTGCCAGGAGCCCCTCCCGGGGGAGCCCCACGGTGGGCGGGGGAGGCCTTAATTCCTTCAGGGAGGAGCTGAGATAGCGCGCGAGAAATGCTGTCCTCCAGGGAAGCTCAGCCGTCCCCGGTGCCCAGGGCTTTTCCTGGGGGCTGGTCACGTGGGCACCCACTGCCCAGCAGGGCCGGAAATTTCAGACCCCAGAAGTAAGCAGCTCTTGCCCGCATGGTCTGGACACAGTGAGCCCCTCTGGTCCGTGAGGGGTGGTGGGACCCTGCAGCCCGGGACGCGGGGAGAAGCAGGCGCGGTGCCTCGTCCCCGCCCTCAGGAGAGGTGTTTGTGTGGGCACTTACCTGCAGGGGCCGAGTGGGCAGGGCACATGCCGTTGGGCTCTTTCTGGCCGTTCAGAGCTCAGCAGGTATCACCAGCACTTAATCCTGAATCTTAATCCCTGATCTACCCCCCAACCCCCGGCATGGTGGGTGCTCAGCAGATACTCGTCAGGAAGTGAGGGAATGAAAGAGGGAGAGGGCTGGCTTCCAGAACACTCCTTGGGGCTGTTCCTCCACCCGTGCACCTTGGCAGAATCCCTCAGCCCCACGAAGCCCGGCTCTGGCGGGGCTCCAGCTGGATGGGGAGTTTCAGACCACACTCAACTCACTGGCTCCCTCTGCCTGATGTGGGAGCCCTGAAGCAGGGCTTGAGAAGCCTTTTACTTTGCTTTCTCCACGCTGAGTCCTGAACGCTGCCCAGCACACAGATGCTCAGAAGCGCCAGTCCTCTGTGACTAGAGGCAGGTGTGTCCCCATGGGCTCAGCTCGGACCCCAGCTTCCCTGGAGCCTTGGGGAGAAGGGAGCATGCCTTCACGAACCAGAGGTCCCGTGGGGTGGGGCTGTCCCAGGGAGAGTTGTGCTCTGTGGGTGTAACATCTGGCCGTCCTCTGCGGTCAGTGTGCCTGGGCTGATTTCTGCCTTGAGCTTTCGCCTCTTTGTTTTGGGAGGCGGGATCCAGCAGCCCTGGGGACGGGAGTCCGGGGTGGGGGAGGTTGGCAACTGCAGGAGGGCCGGCCAGTCGTCATCTCTGCCAGCAGGAGACCTGCAATCCCATCTTCCCTGTTCCTCAGCCAGAGGCTGAAGCCACGGCTGGCCAGCGCTGGGCTCTGTCCTCGCTGGAGCGGGTGCTGCCGTCCGTTGCGTGAGCTCGCAGGCCCGGGCCTCCCTCTGCCTCGCCACCTGCCCTCCAGCTTCTCTGTGGTCCCGTTCCATGGGCTTTGGTGCCACAGGGCTCCTCTGGCCGCTTTAGACTGTCCTGTCCTGCAAGGGTGACCCCCCGCTGGGCCAGACCCCCTGCACCTTGGGACCGACTCTGGCCCTCCCAGGACGTGTGTCTGCCCAGGAGCCTGGGATTTTGATGGGCTCCTCGGGATGCTTCGGGCTACACAGAATCTTCTCTGCACGAGGGGCCTGGCTGAGGGCAACCTGCAGCGGGGCTCTGTCCTCCCAGAGGAAGGGGCATCTCCTCCTAGTTGTCACAGAGGCGTGTGTGGCCTAGCAGGGCAGGGGGACCCAAGCACAGCCGGGTGGCGTTTGGATGGTGATCTGTGGCCCGGATCCTGGGCTGTTCCTGCCGGCTCTGGTGCAGCCACAGCACTAAGGGTGCAAGAGGTAAGGGCCTTGGCGCTGCCGGGGGCTCTCAGAACTTTCCCTCAGCACTTGCCAGCCACAGGGAGGTGTGCCTTCAGTCCCGACGTTGCTGAGGGTGGTGACTGGAGGCACCTGCAAAGAGACGGGAAGGTCAAGCCTGGGCTGGTGACCACGGCCATGAGGACTGGTTGTGAGGCTGACCAGTGTACCTGTGGGTCCAGGGAGCTGGGTGGGAGCTCATGTTGGCCTCACCACGAGGCCCAAGTTCTTTCCCTGTGCTGGGAGCTCTTCTCCTTGTCTGTCTGCAAAGCTCTACTGAGTCTCCAAGAGCCACCCGATGTCACCTCCGCTGTGAAGGGACTTGCCCCAGCCGGACTCTCACAGACAGAATTAGTGACTTCGAGAAGAAATGCACACTCATCCCCACCTTCCTGGGATAGCATCGTGCAGTAATGACTCAACCTGGGAAAGGCGTGGATGATGGAATTGAGGGAACCGTGTATATGTGTGTGTGTACACACGTGTGTGCCTGTGTGCGTGTATATGTGTGTTTACCTGCACACATGCAGGAAAACACACCCTTAGACTTAATGCAGATGCTTCTAGGCAATCACCCAGGGGCCTGCGATGGGGCCTGTTGATTTTATTCTCTTATAATTACATTTTTTTTCCCCGAAACAATTTCCAGTTAAATTTCTGTTTGACAAGGTACCAAGTGAAACCCATCTAACCCAGAAAATGACAGGAACACGTTTAATCTTTCCAATTCAACCTTTTCATCCTGACTTAACCTTTCCCTTCTTGACATAAATGCAGAAATTAGGGCTCCTGACTTATCGATGTAAGGAAATTGCAGAGGCGCTGCTTGGGAGAACGAGCAGGGCATTTAGCTCCCCCGAGCCATGGAAAGAAGGTGCTCGGTGTTTGGGGTCTCAGACCCCTGAGAAGAGGCAACTCAGCCAAAAGCACAGCCCTGCTCGTGGCCCCATAGGACACGCGGGCAGTCTCCACGGAGGCTGCTTATGCACCAGGCGCAGCTCCGAGCACCAGGGAAGGGACGGTTTATCTAACGCTCAGCAGATCCTAGGACATGGGCACTGGAGTTGTCAGCAGTGTGTGTGCGGGGGAGAGAGGAGGGAAGTGTGCGTGAACCGCTCCCCTCCCGGCTGGCAGCAAGCCAGGCTGGACTCCGGCTCCGTGGCTGCTCCCGTGGCGCCTGTGGCCCCCTGGGACACCCCTCCCCCTCCCCCAGCACAGCAGCACCCACGGGGCGGGCGAGGGATGCCGCCAGCCAATGTTGGTGCTCCATCAGGGTTGAAGGCTCAGTGAGCCAGTGGTCCAGACGAATGAGGGCATCTGCATGGTAATTCACTAGAGGCCGTGCTGGTGTCCTAGGGCTGCCCTGACAGCACCACAGGCTGGGAGGGCTGAGACAGCAGACAGTAATCTTTTCATATTCTGGAGCCGGAAGCCTGAGATCAAGGTGTCAGCAGGCCCACGCTGTCCCTGAAGGTTCCAGGGCGGGAGCCCTCCTGCCTCTTCCAGCTTCTCACGGTGGCTGGCAATTCTCACGTTCCTTGCCTTGTGGAAGCATCGCTTCATCTTCACATGACCGTCTTTCCTCTGTGTCTGTGTCCAAATTTCCCTCCTCTTATAAGTACACCAGCTTTGGATGAGTTTAATTTATCTAATTACATCTGTCAAGACCCTATTTCCAATTGTTGTCCTATTCTGATGTTCCTGGTGGACCTGGATTTTTGGAGGACACTGTTTCAACCCAGTACACCAACCAACTACTCGCTCACCCCCGTCCTGGTCAGCCTGGCTGCCACAACAGAGTACCACAGCTTACTCTGAGCCTTAAACAGCAGATGTTTATTTCTCACGGTCCTGGAGGCCAGATGTCCAAGATGAGGGTGCCAGGAGATTTGGCTCCCGGGAGGCCTCTGTTCCTGGTTTGTACACGGCCATCCTCTCACTGTGTCCTCACGTGGCCTTTCCTTGGTGTGTGCCCATGGAGGGAGATCTCTGTCTTCCTCTTCCTGGGAGGGCAGTAATCCTGTAATAGGAAGAACATTTTGCATTCTCTTACAAGTTCATCACTTACAACATCACTAAAGGGATGTTGCCTACAAGCTTAAATTACACATCATGGCCCACCTCTGGGAACCCTGCCTCCCATGTAATGAGCATGAAGCTGAAATACCTTTGTTTAGCTCACAGGAAACATCCTGACCAGACTCACTGGTGAATGGCTGCAGGAAGGAAGAAATGAACACATCCCCTCTAGAAGCTGATGGGAACCAGGAAATGTTTGACTTTACTCCCTCCCTTTGTAGTATAAAAAGAGGCTGAATCCTAAGTCAGGAAAGACGGTTCTTTGGGGCACGAGCCCACCGTCTTCTTGGTTTGCTGGCTTTCTGAATAAAGTCGCTATTTCTTGCTCCAACACGTCATCTGCACCCCAACTGCTCACGTGAGCAGCACGAGCTTAGAGTTGGTAACAATCCCATCATGAGGGCTCCACCCTAATCTAACCCTAGCCATGCCCCAAAGCCCCGCCTCCAAATGACATCACACTGGGGGTTAGGGTTCCACACGTGGATTGTGGGGTCCCAAACCTGCAGCCCAGAGTGCTTGCTTACTGTCCCTCGGAGGAGGTAAGCAGGGGTCTCCTACTGGGCATGGCCCAGATGCCAGCTTCTGTAGACGTTACCTCCTTGATGGTATAGAAGGGACTGTCCAGTGATGGGGCTGATGGAGAGGAGGACACGAAGGTCTGGGGTGTCTCGAGGGGCTGAGGCAGGTCACCTGTTCAGCTCTCCGCATGTCATGTCTGTGATGCCAAGGCGGTGATGTGTGGTCAACCTCATCGGGCGTTGGACCACGGGTCTGAGTCTTTGGCATGTGAATCAGCTTGGGGACCGCTCCCCTGCTCCCATGGGTTTCCAGCGTTCCCATCCTCTGAGAGAGAGATCATGGTGGGTGCAAGATCTAGCCTCTCGACTGGCCTTTGTGGAAATCGGAGTGTGAGTGCAGACGTTTGGGGCCAGTGTGAGTGGGACCCTTTCCATCCTCCCTCAGGGCACGTGCAGTCAGGACGGGAACTGCCTGTTCATCCTCACCACCCCGTCATCTCCTTGAGGTGGGGTCCTGGCCTGGGGTCTTACCTTTTGCATCTGTGAAATGGGGGTAAAATAATATCCACCTCCCAGTGTTGTGAGGACGAAGAGTCAATTCCTGTTCAGAGAGAGAATTCAATGCAGCTGTTTTTGTTGTTATTACTTTCCCCACTATTTTCACACACTCTCCATCTGCTAACGTCCTGTTCCTACAAATGGAATCATGCAATATGTCACCTTCTGTGTCTGGCTTATTTCACTGAGCATAATGTATCAGTGCTTCATTCCTTTTTATGGCCAAATAACATTGGCTTGTGTGGGTACCACATTTCATTTACCCTGTCAACGGTGGATGGATTTGGTGTTTGTTTCTACTTTTTAGTCACTTTGAATAATGCTGCTATGGACGTTCATATACAAGTTTTTATGTTGACATATTGTTCATTTCTCTTGGGTATATACCTAGGCGTGGCGTTTCTGGGTTATGTGGCAATTCGATGTACGACTTATGGAGGAATGGCCAAGCAGTTTTCCAAAGTGGCCTCCGCATTTCACATGCCCACCAGCCATGTGTGAGCATTCTGATTTCTCCACATATTCACCAACGCTCACGATTATCTGAATTTTTTTAAATTGAAGTCTAGTTGATTTACAATGTTGTGTTAGTTTCTGGTGTACAGCAAAGTGATTTAGTTACACATGTTTATGTACATATATATATACTTTTTCATATTCTTTTCCATTATGGTTTATCACAGGATATTGAATACAGTTCCCTGTGCTCTACAGTAGCACCTTGTTGTTTATCCACATCCTATATATAATAATTTGCATCTGCTAACCCCAAACTCCCAATCCATCCCTCCTCCACTCCCTTCCCCTGCAACCATGAGTCTGTTCTCTATGTCTGTGACTCTATTCTGTAGATGAGTTCATTTGTGTCATATTTTAGATTCCACATATGTGTGATATCATGTTTTACTTGTCTTTCTCTTTCTGACTTACTTCACTTAGTATGATAATCTCTAGGTCCATCCATGTTGCTGCAAATGGCATTATTTCATTCTTTTTTATGGCTGAGTAATATTCCATTGTATATAGGTACCACATCTTCTTTATCCATTCATCTGTTGATGGACATTTAGGTTGTTTCCATATCTTGCAACTGTAAATAATGTTGCTATGAACACTGGCGTGCATGTATCTTTTCGAATTAGAGTTTTCTCCAGATATATGCCCAGGGGTGGGATTGCTGGATCATATGGCAACTGTATTTTTAGTTTTCTGAGGAACCTGCATACTGTTCTCCATAGTGGCTGAACCAATTTATATTCCCACCAACAGTGTAGGAAGGTTCCCTTTATTCTACACCCTCTCCAGCATTTGTTATTTGTAGACTTTTTAATGATGGCCATTCTGAATGGTGTGAGGTGGTACCTCATTGTGGTTTTGATCTGCATTTCTCTAATAATGAGCGATGTTGAACATCTTTTCATGTTGCCTGTGTCTTCTTTGGAGAAATGTCTATTTAGGTCTTCTGCCTAGTTTTTGATTGGGTTGTTTGCTTTTTTGTTGTTGTTGTTACTGAGTTGTATGAATATCTGAGTTCTTGATTCTAGCCATCCTAGTGGGTATGAAGTGATATCTCACTGTGGTTTTGATTTGCATTCGTCTAATAGGCAAATCCATGATGAACTCATGTCAAATACCACAGAACACCCATGTGCTATGGTGTCTTAAGCATTCCATACATGAGCGTTTATCTGCGTGGTGGGATTAAAGGTGATTTCATCTTTTAAAATCAACTTCATTTCTTAAGTTTTCTAAATTTAGCATGCATTTTTTTGCAATATTTATTATTTTTCTAATGCTTATAAAAGGCAATGACAGATATTCTTTTTCATAAGGGTAGTCCCTGGAGGAAAACATTTATTTAAATTTGTTTATTAAATTTATTAATTAGCTCAAATTCTCATAAGAACTGATGTCTTACGAGGTCAAATATTGGTTTGAGAAGGTGGATGAGGGGAAGCACCAGAGAGAGGGCAGCAAGTACCAACAGCTAGTGGAGGGGGCTCCCTTCAGAAGGATCCAGGAGCTCACCTGTGTCTGTGACTGTCCACTTTCTTAGGTGACTACTCAATCCACACAATTATGTGTGATTCCCAACTTGGAGATCAATCTTATGTCCATGGAAACCTACGAATCCCCATGAGGACTCTTTCCCTTCGGAGTTGTCAAGACCTTCTCTTCACCCAAGACAAGTAGCTTCCCATCCTTACGTAAGGGGACCCCGGGTCCTCTGCGAGCTCCTCTCTCTTTTACTCAGCTCCCCTGCCTGGAAGGAGGCAGAGTTGCTGGCTTCACTGACAGGGTCCAGAGAATGGGACTGATTCACAACTCACTCCATCCTTTGTCCTCTCCGTCAGCTTCTTGTGTTTGAAAGCAGACCATGGAGGCTGGAGGCCCTGAGTACATTGCTTTGCATCCTCGAGGACAGCCTCTGTTGGGTACCATATCCAGGTGTCTGACAGCTGTGCTGAGCCCCCTGGCAGTGCCACTGGCACCACAGGGAGAGTTGATGTTCTTGTGTGTTTCCCAGGTGGCTGGAGGTACCTGCGGATGAGTGAGGAGACACTCCCCCTGGAGAACAGAGGTAGCAGGAAGGTGCCCAGGAAGCTGGCCGAGCTGTCTGCTTCCACTAATTGTGAGGTCCACCCGGCTGCATGAATCAGTCACACGACAACTATGCTGGGATGAAAGACAGGTTTCACTCAGCCATCACCATCACAACCAGAGTGCTTTATATGCTCAACTTCCTGAGACGCCGTGACCTAGCAGAGCTCTCTGCTGCTTCGGTGACAAGATGCTCATCTTCTGCAGGAAACAGGAAATGAAATGCATGCAGCAAAGGACGGCAGTTCAGCTGAGAGAATTGTTCCACGTAGTGTGCAGGGGTGTTTGTGAAAGAATACATCAAACTCTCCCTTAGGTAGTTTTTAAAACTAGGAGACAAACATCTATGCCACTTTCCAAAGTGATTCTTGCACAGGTAAGCTGGGATAATTTCTCTGAAACATGACACAGACTCATGGTTTAGTCAGGTTTGGGGAATGGAGCATGGAGTCTGTCCTGAGTCCCTGGTTCCCCGTCTCCTCTGGTGAGAATGGAGCCTGGTGTGCCCGCTCACAGCAACCCTCACGCATGGGAGATGTGTCAGCTACACACATCGACTGGGCTCTGGACTTTCAAACCACGACAGAGTTCAAACAGCCTGAGGGAAGGAACCTTCAGTTGACTTTCATTCACTTCTTTTCTCCACGCTGCCATTTGGAAGCAGGTCGGCAACTTTATGCTATTTTACAACAGATATTGCTGTCACTTGCAGGAAATTAACCTCAGTCTGGTGGTGGCGGCCCCAACACAGGGGATGTGCCCCAGATCCCTGCTCCAAACCCTGAAGGACGTCACAGTACCTGCTGTTTGAAGCCTTGCCCTGGGTGTATGTTTGGCGAGGTGGGGGGAGTGTACCAACAGTGGGCCAAGGGGCTCCATTCAGAAGGATCCGGGAGCTCACCTGTGTTTGTGACTGTCCACTTTCTTAGGTGGCTACTCAATCCACACAATTATGTCTGATTCTCAATGTGGAGACCAATCTTATGTCTACGGCAACCTAAGAATCCCCATGAAGGACTCTTTCCCTTGGGAGTTGTCAAGACCTTCTCTTCACCCAAGACAATCAGCTTCCCATCCTTCTGTGGGTGTGGGGGGGCCGACCCCCTGCAAGGTGTTCTCCTCTCCTCAGCTTGGCTCCCCTGCCTGGAAACTGACAGACAGAGGTCAGGGGTCAGGGCTAACTAAGAACTCAAGAAGCCCTCCCCATTCCTCTGTGTGGCTACTCACCTCTGAGAACAGAACAGTAGCCAAGGCTGATCCTTGGTGTCCAGGGAGGGACTGCAGATGTATGGGAACCTGGGGGCCTAGAAACACCTGCTGCTCCTCGTGTCTGCGGGGGTCCCTGGACTCTTTTTGGAGGAAGAACTTTTACTCTGTGTGTTGGCAACTGGGGTTCTGTTGGCTGCGGTCTCCAAACTGGGGGTAGAACTCAGCTTGTGCCTCTTTCAGTGTGTTCCAGATCCTTCAGGGTCCTAAGTGGAGCTAAGAGGTGATTCTGCCATGAAGGCTTATCTCCATCTGTCCCCACTGGAGTGACCCTGGCTGTGTAGACACTAGCCTCCTGGGTGTGGAGGGGGAAGTTCTCCTCATGTCTGAGCGGGGGTCTGTTGCTGAGGATGCATCCCATTAGGCAGGTTCTAGTTCAGTCTGGCTGGTGTAGAGACCACGGTCTCTGTTTTGGGCTGAATTGTGCTCCCCAAAAGATAAGTTGAAGTCCTAACTCCCAGAATCCGTGGACATGCTTTTATTTGGAAATAGGTCTTTGCAGATGTCATCAAGTCAAGATGAGGTCATACTGGATTACAGTGGGTCTTAATCCAATGGCTGGTCTCCTTATAAGAAGAGAGAAATGTAGACAGAGGCACACAGAGAGGAGAATGCCGTGTTAAGACAGAGGCAGCAATTGGAGAGACCTGGAGTGATGCGTCGGCCAGCTAAGGGTTGCCGGCCACCATCAGAGGCTATGGAGGGGCGTGGAGAGGAGTCTCCTCTAGAGCTTCCAGAAGGACCCAGCCCTGCTGCACCTTGATTTTGGACCTGTAGCCTCTAGAATAGTGAAAAAATAAATACTTGTTGTTTTAAGCCATGCAGTTTGTGGTATTTTGTTACAGGAGCCCTAGGACTTTATAGCCCTCTTCCAGACTTTGCTAGCCAGGTCTGAGGCTGCCCCCAAAGGCCGGAGAGGCAGGGCTCTTTCTGGTTTGGGGCTCTTTCCCACCTCATCCCCATCCCTGCTCTTGGCCTTATTGATGGTTGAAACATAGTATCTCTCTCTCTTTTTCTTTTAATCTTCATTTCATTGATTACTATTTAAACATCTTATATTTACTGGTCAATTGAATTTCTATATCTGAGTTGCCTATTTAGATTTGTTGTCTGTTTGTAAATTCTTTTTCTCATTGTTCAGAAACTCTGTAAGGTTAAGGTGTACAATGTGTTGATGTGATACACTCACACATTGCAACTTATATACTGAGTTGATTTGTGTGTGTGGTATAAGACAGGAGTCCAGTTTCATTCTTTTGCATGTAGCTGGCCAGTCTTCCCAGCACAATTTATGGAAGAGACTATCCTGTCCCCATTGTAATTTCTTGGCTTCTTTGTCATGAATCAACTGACCATGTATGTGTAAATTAAATTTTAAAGGAGACAAATTAGAATGTTTTTTCCATATATATATATATATATATATATACATATATATATATTAGAAAGGCTTTTCTACTCCAATACCTTAAACATTATTCTCCTATACAATTTTTTTTTCTTATTTTCATAGTTTTGTATTTTATATTTAGGACTTTAATCGATGTGAAACATTTTTTTAGATTTGCTTATTTTATTGAAATATACTTGATATACAATGTTGTGTGAGTTTCAGCTGTGAATGTTGTAATGTAGGAATTTAACATTTTCCCCCCAATAGCTTGCTAATTTTGCACAAACCATTCATTACCTGTCCACAATTCCTTTCTTCCCTTCCTTCCCCCAATTTGAGGTAACACCTTTCACACAGACAATGCACTAGAATATAAGCCTCAGGAAGGAAGGGATTGTGTCTATTTTCTTCACTGCTGTATTCCCAATGCAAAAAACACAGTGGCTGTCAATTTTTATTGTTATTTATGCTTGAGTGAACAAATAGATGAGTTTCTGGGCTTTATCTGTTCTGCTGAGATACTCAACTCCTCCTGAGTCCACCCAACACTATATAAATTTGAAATTTTTTAGGCAGAGCATATATGGTAGAGCAAAACTCCCCTCTCCATTCCTCTTTTTAAAGGTCCTGGCTATTTTAAAGGTCCTGACTATTTTTACACAATTACCCTTCCATTGTACTCGTTTTTTTAAAAATAGATCTTTATTGGAGTATAATTGCCTCACAATACCGTGTTAGTTTCTGTTGTACAACAAAGCGAATCAGCCATATGCATACACACATCCCCATACCCCCCTCCTTCTTGAGCCTCCCCTCCCATCCTCCTTATCCCACCCCTCTAGGTCATTGCAAAGCACCGAGATGATCTCCCTGTGCTTCCCACCAGCCAACCATTTTACATTCAGTAGTGTATGTATGTCGATGCTACTCTCACTTTGCCCCAGCTTTGCCCTCCCACCCCATGTCATCAAGTCCATTCTCTATGTCTACCCCTTTATTCCTGTCCTGCAACTAGGTTCATCAGTACAATTTTTTTAGATTCCGTATATATGCGTTAGCATATGGTATTTGTTTTTCTCTTTCTGACTTACTTGACTCTGTATGACAGACTCTAAGTCCATCCACCTCACTACAAATAACTCAGTTTCGTTTCGTTTATGGCTAAGTAATATTCCACTGTATATATGTGCCACATCTTCTTTATCCATTCATCTGTCGATGGACACTTAGGTTGCTTCCATGTCCTGGCTATTGTAAATAGTGCTGCAGTGAACATTGTGGTGCATGTCTTTTTGAATTATGGTTTTCTCAGGGTATATGCCCAGCAGTGGGATTGCTGGGTCATATAAGTAGTTCTATTTTTAGTTTTTTAAGGAACCTCTATACTGTTCTCCATAGTGGCTGTATCAATTTACATTCCCACCAACAGTGTAGGAGGGTTCCCTTTTCACCACACCCTCTCAAGCATTTATTGTTTCTAGTTTTTTTGATAATGGCCATTCTGGCCAGTGTGAGGTGATTCCTCATTGTAGTTTTGATTTGCATTTCTCTAATAATTAGTGATGTTGAACATCTTTTCATGTGCCTCTTGGCCATCTGTATGTTTTCCTTAGTGAAATGTCTATTTAGGTCTTCTGCCCATTTTTTAAGTGGATTATTTGTTTTTTTTTTATTTTGAGCACCATGAGCTGTCTATATATTTTGGAGATTAATCCTTTGTCTGTTGTTTCATTGAAAATATTTTCTCCTATTCTGAGGGTTGTCTTTTCGTTGTGTTTATGGTTTCCTTTGCTGTGCAAAAGCTTTTACGTTTAATTAAGTCCCATTTGTTTATTTTTGTTTTTATTTCTGTTACTCTAGGAGGTGGGTCAAAAAAGATCTTGCTGTGGTTTATGTTAAAGAGTGTTTTTCCTCTAAAAGTTTTATAGTGTCTGGTCCTACATTTAAGTCTTTAATCCATTTGGAGTTTATTTTTGTGTATGGTTTTAGGTACTGTTCTAATTTCATTATTTTACACATAGCTGTCCAGTTTTCCCAGCACCACTTATTGAAGAGGCTGTCTTTTCTCCACTGTATGGTCTTGCCTCCTTTGTCGTAAATTAGGTGCCCATATATGCATGGGTTTATCTCTGGGCATTCTATCCTGTACCATTGATCTGTATTTCTGGTTTTGTGCCAGTACCATACTGTGTTGATTACTGTAGCTTTCTGGTATAGTTTGAAGTCAGGGAGCCTGATTCCTCCAATTCTGTTTTTCTTTCTCAAGATTGCTTTGGCTACTCGGGGTCTTTGTGTTCCCATACGAATTGTAAGATTTTTTGTTCTAATTCTGTGAAGAATGCCATTGGTAGTTTGATAGGGATTGCATTGAATCTGTAGATTGCTTTGGGTAGTATAGTCATTCTCACAACATTGATTCTTCCAATCCAAGAACATGGTATATTTCTCCATCTGTTTATGTCATCTTTGATTTCTTTCATCAGTGTTTTATAGTTTTCTGAGTACAATATTTGCCTCCTTAGGCAGGTTATTCCTAAGTATTTTATTCTTTTTGTTACAATGGTAAATGGGAGTGTTTCCTTAATTTCTCTTTCTGATTTTTCATTGTTGGTATATAGGAATGCCAGAGACTTCTGTGCATGAATTTTGTATCCTGCAACCTTACCAAATTCATTGATTACTTCTAGTAGTTTTCTGGTGGTATGTTTAGGATTTTCTATGTATAGTATCATGTCATCGGCAAACAGCGACAGTTTTTCTTCTTCTTTTCCAATTTGTATTCCTTTAATTTATTTTTCTTATCTGATTTCTGTGGCTAGGACTTCCAAAACTATGTTGAATAAGAGTGGTAAGAGTGGAATCCTTGTCTTGAGTGGAAATGCTTTCAGTTTTTCACCATGATGCTTGCTGTGGGTTTGTCATATATGGCCTTTCTTACATTGAGGTAGGTTCCCTCTATGCCCATTTTCTGGAGAGTTTTTAACATAAATGGGTGTCAAATTTTGTCAAAAGCCTTTTCTGCATCTATTGAGATGATCATATGGTTTTTATTCTGCAATTTGTTAATACGGTGTATCACATTGATTGATTTGTGTATATTGAAGAATCCTTGCATCCCTCGGATAAATCCCACTTGATCATGGTATATGATCCATTTAATGTGCTGTTAGATTATGTTTGCTAGTATTTTGTTGAGGAATTTTGCATCTATGTTCATCAGTGATATTGGTCTATAATTTTCTGTTTTTGTGTTATCTTTTTCTGGTTTTGGTATCAGGGTGATGCTGGCTTCATAGAATGAATTTGGGAGTTTTTCTCCCTCTGCAATTTTTGGGAAGCGTTTGAGAAGGATGAGTGTTAGCTCTTCTCTAAATGTTTGGTAGAATTCACCTGTGAAGCCATCTGGTCCTGGACTATTTTCTGTTGGAAGATTTTTTTTTTTCTTTGGAAGATTTTTAATCACAGCTTCAATTTCATTACTTGTGATAGGTCTGCTTATATTTTCTAATTCTTCCTGGTTCAGTCTTGGAAAATTGCACCTTTCCAAGAAATTGTCCACTTGTTCATGGTTGTCCATTTTATTGGCATATAGTATTTGTAGTAGTCCCTTATAATCCTTTGTATTTCTACAGTGTCAGTTGTGATTTCTCCTTTTTCATTTCTAATTTTATTGATTTGTGTCCTCTCCATTTTTTTCTTGATGAACCTGGCTAAGGGTTTATCAATTTTGTTTATCTTCTCAAAGAACCAGCTTTTAGTTCTATTGATCTTTGCTATTGTTTTCTTCATTTCTGTTTCTTTTATTTCTGCTCTGATCTTTATGATTTCTTTCCTTCTACTGACTTTGGGTTTTCTTTGTTCTTCTTTCTCTAGTTGTTTTAAGTGTAGGGTTAGATTGTTTATTTGAGATTTTTCTTGTTTCTTGAGTTGAGATTGAATTGCTATAAACTTCCCTCTTAGAACTGCTTTCACTGTGTCCCATAGGTTTTGGGTCATTGGGTTTTCATTGTCATTTGTTTCTATGTTTTTTAAAATTTCTTCCTTGATTGCTTCAGTGATCTCATGGTTATTTAGTAGAGCACTGTTTAAGCTCCATGTACTTGTGTTTTTACAGTTTTTTCCTGTAATTGATTTCCAACCTTATAGTGTTGTGGTCAGAAAAGACGCTTGATACAATTTCAATTTTCTTAAGTTTTCTGAGGCTTGATTTGTGACCCAAGATTTGATCTATCCTGGAGAATGTTCCATGTGCACTTGAGAAGAACGTGTACTCTGCTACTTTTAGGTTGAATGTTCTATAAATATCAATTAGATCTATCTGGTCTATTGTGTCATTTAAAGGTTGTGTTTCCTTATTTATTTTCTGTTTGGATGATCTGTCCATTGGTGTAGGTAGAGTGTTAAAGTCCCCTACTATTATTGTGTTACTGTCAATTTCTCCTTTCATGATTGTTAGTATTTGCCTTATGTATTGAGGTGCTCCTATGTTGGGTGCATAAACATCTATAATTGCTATATCTTCTTCCTGTAGTGTCCCTCCTTATCTCTTGTAACATTCTTTATTTTAAAGTCTATTTTATCTGATACAACTATTGCTACTCCAACTTTCTTTTGACTTCCATTTGCATGGAATATCTTTTTCTATCCCTTCACTTTCAGGCTATATGTTTCCCTAGGTCTGAAGTGGGTCTCCTGTATGCAGCATATACATGGGTCTTGTTTCTGTATCCATTCAGTCAATCTGTGTCTTTTGGTTGGGGCATTTAATTCGTTTACATTCAAGGTTATTATTGATATGTATGTTCCTATTACCATTTTCTTAATTGTTTTGTGTTTGTTTTTGTGGGTCTTTTTCTTCTCTTCTGTTTCCCACTTAGAGAAAGTTTCTTTAGCATTTGTTGTAAAGCTGGTTTGGTGGTGCTGAATTCTCTTAGCTTTTGCTTGTCTGAAAAGCTTTTGACTTCTCCATCGAATCTGAATGAGATCCTTGCTGGGTAGAGTAGTCTTGGTTGTAGGTTTTTCTCTTTCATCACTTTATGTATATCCTGCCACTCTCTTCTGGCCTGTAGAGTTTCCACTGAAAAATCAGCTGATAACCTTATGGGGATTCCTTTGTATGTTATTTTTTGTTTTTCCCTTGCTGATTTTACTATTTTTTCTTTGAATTAATTTTTGTTAGTTTGATTAATATGTGTCTTGATGTGTTTCTCCTAGGGTTTATCCTGTATGGGACTCCCTGCGCTTCCTGGACTTGGGTGACTATTTCCAATGCCATGGTAGGGAAGTTTTCCACTTTAATCTCTTCAAATATTTTCTCAGACATTTTCTTTTTCTCTTCTTCTTCTGGGACCCCTATAATTCAAATGTTGGTGTGTTTAGTGTTGTCCCAGAGATCTCTGAGATTGTCTTCAGCTCTTTCCATTTTTTTTTCTTTATTCTGTTCCTCAGCAGTTATTTCCACCATTTTGTCTTCCAGCTCACTTATTCGTTCTTCTGCCTCAGTTATTCTGTTATTGATTCCTTCCAGTGTATTTTTCATTTCAGTTATTGTGTTGTTCACCTCTGTTTGTTTGTTCTTTAGTTCTAGATCTTTGTTAAACATTTCTTGTATTTTCTCAATCTGTGCTTCCATTCTATCTCTGAGATTCTGGATCATCTTTACTATCATTACTCTGAATTCTTTTTCAGGTAGATTGCCTATTTCATCTTCATTTATTTGGCCTTGTAGGTTTTTACCTTGCTCCTTCATCTGTGACATATTCTTTTGCCTTCTAATATTTTTTTTTATGAGTCGGATTATGTTTCTGTTTTACTGGTTGTTTGGCCTGAGGCTTCCAACAGTGGAGTCTGTAGGCTATTGGGTAGAGCTTGGTCTTGGTGCTGAGATGAGGACCTCTGTGAGACCTCACCCTGATGAATATTCCCTGGGGTCTGAGGTTCTCTATTAGTCCAGTGGTTCTCTTTTAGCTCCAGTGGAGCTCCCATAGCAGGAGCTTCCTCCTGACCCTGGGCTAATGAATCAAGATCTTGCAAGCCTCATGGGGTGGCAAAAAAAAAAAAAAAAAAAAAAAAAAAAGAGAGAACAATAACATAGTAAAAAATAAAGTTAGACTAGGAAACTAACAGATATGTTAGAAATAATTTAAAAATAAAAATGTAGATGAATCAATAACTGGAAGGTACATCAGTACCACAAGAGTAAAAAAGTGGAGTAGGGGCTTCCCTAGTGGTGCAGTGGTTAAGAATCTGCCTGCCAATGCAGGGGACATGGGCTCAAGCCCTGGGCTGGGAAGATCCCATGTGCCATGGAGCAACTAAGTCCATGTGCCACAGCTACTGAGCCTGTGCTCTAGAGCCCACGAGCCACAATTACTGAAGCCCGTGTGCCACAACTACTGAAGCCCGTGTGCCTAGAGCCCATGCTCTGCAACAGAAGCCACCACAGTGAGAAGCCCGTGCACCGCAACGAAGAGTAGCTCCCGCTTGCTGCAACTAGAGAAAGCCCAAGTACAGCAACGAAAACCCAATGCAGCCAAAAATAAATAAATAAATAAATTAATTAAAAAAAAACAAAAAGAGGAGGATGGAAAAGAATAAAAAATGGGCGGGGGGAGACCTTGGCTGTGGAGGGAGTGGCCTAAGCAAGGGTGCGGGTTGGGTGGTGGGTGGGGCCAATGCTCAGGACCCACAGGGTGGAAAAGGCCTGGGGGCTGTGGGGGGAGGGGCTTAGGCTTAACGAACAGAAGGGGCCCATGTGTGCCCCCCACCGCTGGTCTCAGAGGGCAGGGTACCTCACCTGGGAGACCAGCAGGTTTCCTGTGCCTGAGTGGATGGTGCAATCCCTCTCTGCTCCTCTCCCGCTCCTCCTGGAGGGCCCCTCCTATCTGCCTCTCCTGATCTCCTCAGACTCCCTCCTCCGCGCCCAGGACCCACGCTACCTGGAAGGGGCTTTGGAGGTGGGGGGGTGCCAACCTGGGAGCTCAGCAGGCTCCCTGGCCTGAGTGGGCCAGGCGATTCCCTCCACTCCTCCCCTGCTCTTCCCGGGGAGTCCCTCCCACCTGCCTCTCCTGATCTCCCTGGCCTCGGGGGCACTGATCCTGTCTGGCCTCCACTTCTCATCTCCCATCAGTCCCCCTACATCCTACCGGTTCACTCTGGGGTTCCTCCCATCTCCTTGGGCATCAGAGTCCCCCACCAGCTGCTGGCAGGCGCCCTAGTTGTGAGGAGACCTAACTCTGCATCTTCCCACACGGCCGTCTTGACTCCACCTCCCATTATACTCTTAAACTCAGCTTGTTCAGTTGCTTTAAAACCTTTGCACTGTTGGGTCTTTTCATTTGTGAACAGTCCATACCATAATATATTCTGGTCTTTCAAAAATGTCTGTCCATAAGGTCTTATGGTGCTCTCTGTAGAAGTCGTACCCAGTTCTTGTTAAGTTTATTTGTAGATTCATTGTTTTAATTTTTATTAGTCAAGAGACTGTTCCTTTCTATTACACACCTAATTGGTTTTTTAAAGTGTATAGAAAACTTGATATTTAAAAAAATGTTGATATTGACTAGGACTCTCTTTATAGCTATTGTTTCAAATACGATGATCTATTTAAATGCTATTTTCTAAGGGAAATTGTGCAGATTTTACGAGGCAGTGGAACCCCAAACAGTCAGGCTCGCACATGTGGTGAAGGAGTTGCATTGTGCAAAGCTGTAGGGCGAATGCAGGAAGCAGAGGGACTCCTTTTTGGAGGGAGGGGCTGGATAAGATGGGAATTCACACTGCGAGGCTGTGGCATAAATGTGTCCTCTGATGCCTGGTTCTCAGACAGGACAGGGTGGGAGGAGTGGAGGGAGCCGGGCACCCTGGGAGCAGGGAGATCAAGGTCCCCTCCAAAAGAGGAAGCTGGAAGCTGGGTGAAATCCCATCAGGTGATCGACTCCAGCTGTTGTAAAACACCCCAGTTGGTGGCTATGTCTGTCCAGGGCTCCAGAAGAGCTAAAAAGCAGAAGGCTGACCAGTGCTGTGGTCCCCGTTTTAGAAATGGGGAGAGCCAGGCTGAGAGAGGGCACATCGCCTGTCCAGGACAGCTGGGGGTGAACTCCACAGTGCCTGAGTGCAAAGTGCCTGCCACTGTCCCCACTCTGAGCCCCCTGCACACACAGACCCTGCAGCTGGTCACCATTGGAGTCCAGCTTTAAGGCTGCACTTCTCAGCTTTTGTTCAGTATGAAGAATCCCTGGAGCACTTTCTAAAAATGCAGACTTGTTTTGTTGATTCTAGAGACACTAATTCTGTGGGTCTGGGGGTAAAGCCCAGAGCTCTTCATTTCTAAAACACACCCCAGGTGATTTTGAGGATGGCACTTTAAGAAATACTGGGTTAATTTTCATTCTCTTTGACAATTTAAAAGTGGATTCTTAATTTGGCAGGTTAAATTGAAAGATAAGACAGATATGGCACATTAACCAAAAGATGCCTCATATTTCAGAGAACTGCTATCTGGTTCATCTGAGCTGTGATAATAGTGATGCTACAAATGACAGGAACGGAATAAAGCACCTAGTGTGTGCAAGAGGGGATTTACAAAGACTGTAATAGACGTATAATTTGCCTACTTAGTAGTTGCCAAAAAGTGAGTTGACTTATAATAGGGCAACTTAAAAAATACCATGGAAAGAGGCAATGAATAAGGGATGCCAGGCGCCCACAGTGAGTGGGGCTTAAAATCAGTTTGCTATCTCTTTGCACCGCTCCACCCACCTGCCCACTAACTCTAGGCCACAGCAGAGTATGGGCTCCCATGGAGGGCAGAGCCAGGGTGCGTGTGTGTGTATGTATGATGTGGTTTGGGTGTGTGGTATGTGTGTTTGTGGGGGGTATGTATGGTATGTGTGTGTGTCTGTGTGTGTGAGGTATGCCAGGGCCCACGGATTATGCTAACAAGTGTCATCCGGACTTGTCTAGAAACACTCAGTGGCCGTTCTCATCTTGGCTACACGCCAGTTGCTTCTGGTCTTAAAAAAAATCGAAGAGAATTACATAAACATTCCATGCACAGCATAAATTATGGATGATTATTCAAATTTCTGCTTCTGAATGGAAAATAGTGCATATAAAACACTGCAAAGAAGAGGCTGTGTGGAGACAGATGTATTGGAACAATCTAGAAAGCAAGGAAGAGTGGGTTGGAAAGCTGCCGATAGCCATGGGATGATGTAATGGTGGGGTCAGAGGTCCCCCCGCGTCAAACAGTCTTGCCTCGCCCCCCAACCCTCCCTGTGCGCGTCTGTGTGCTCCCCCGGGGTGGAGACGGACACCTGCCTGGGAATGTCTCCCTGCCTTCTGACCCGAGCCCCTCCTGCTGCAATGAGAGCCCCCAGCCCACCAGCACACATCACTTACTTAACTGAAGATGCAGGGCTTTCTTCTCAAAAGCGCAGCTCTTGAGTGCGTACGTTGGTGGTCATGAGGGTTCCGGGAACCAGACACTCTGGGCAGAGATTTTGCCAGCTGCAGAGATGAATGGGCAGCCCCACCCATCCTACACTGCCTAGAGCATCACACAGGGGAAAATCCATTTGGAGACGTCTCCGAGGATAGAGGTCTGCTGTTGACACCTTAGAATTTATTTTCTCAGAGTATTTGGAATTGGGCTAAATTGAAACATGGAACTTTCAAGTAACCATTATTTGCTACAATAGAACTGCACGTGTCCTCCTCAACTAAATTCTCAAAGGCCAAAATTTAAATATAATTAACTATTACCATTTTCTTAATTGTTTTGGGCTTGTTTTTGTGTGTCCTTTTCTTCTGTGTTTCCTGCCTAAGGAGTTCCTTCAACATTTGTTGTAAAGCTGGTTTTCTGGTGCTGAATTCTCTTAGCTTTTGCTTGTCTGAAAAGCTTTTGATTTCTCCTTCGAATCTGAATGAGATCCTTGCTGGGTAGAGTAATCTAGGTTGCAGATTTTTCTCTCTCATCACTTTAAGTATATCCTGCCATTCCCTTCTGGCTTGCAGAGTTTCTGCTAAAAAATCAGCTGGTAACCTTATGGAGATTCCTTTGTATGTTATTTTTTGCTTTCCCCTTGCTGCTTTTACAATTTTTTCTTTGGATTTAATTTTTGTTAGTTTGATTAATGTGTGTCTTGGTGTGTTTCTCCTAGGGTTTATCCTGTATGGGACTCCCTGCACTTCCTGGACTTGGTGACTATTTCCTTTTCCATGTTAGAGAAGTTTTCCACTCTATTCTCTTCAAATATTTTCTCAGACCCTTTCTTTTTCTCTTCTTCTTCTGGGACCCCTATAATTCGAATGTTGGCGCATTTAGTGTTGTCCCAGAAGTCTCTTAGGCTGTCTTCAATTCTTTTCACTCTTTTTTCTTTATTCTGCTCAACATCAAAAAAATCTAGAAACAATAAATGCTGGAGAGAGTGTGGAGAAAAGGGAACCCTCTTGCACTGTTAGTGGGAATGTAAATTGATACAGCCATTATGGAGAACAGTATGGAGGTTCCTTAAAAAACTAAAAATAGAACTACCATATGACCCAGCAATCCCACTACTGGGCATAAGCCCTGAGAAAACTATAATTCAAAAAGACACACGTACCCCAACGTTCATTGCAGCTCTATTTACAATAGCCAGGACATGGAAACAACCTAAATGTCCAATGATAGATAAAGAAGATGTGGTACATATATACAATGGAATATTACTCAGCCATAAAAATGAACGAAATTGGGTCATTTGTAGAGATGTGGATGGACCTAGAGTCTGTCATACAGACTGAAGTAAGCCAGAAAGAGAAAAACAAATATTGTTATTAATGCATATATGTGGCATCTAGAAAAGGCATGCTGGGTGCAAAGGGGCAGGAGCCGCCCACCTCTACTACTGCATTGCTGAATGTAAGGTAAGCATTGCTGTATGTAAGGCAAGCATGACCAATTTTCCACTTTTTAAGGACAGCCTGAAATCTGGAATTTTGTGAGACATTTTCTAATTTTTATGTGTTAGAAACTATAGGCATATATTTTTTATTGTGTTTTGCTTTATTGCAGTTCACAGACACTGTGTTTTGTACAAATTGAAGCTTTGTGGCAACCCTACGTTGAGCAGGTCTATTAATGCCATTTTCCCAATAGCATTATTTTTAATTAAGGTATGTGTATTTTCTTTTTTAGACATGATGCTATCACACACTCAATAGACTACAGAAGAGTGTGAACATAACTTTTATAAGCACTGGGAAACCAAAACATTCCTGTGACTCACTTTATTGCCATATTCGCTGTTGCAGTGGTCTGGAACTGAACCTGCCATATCTCTGAGGTCTGCCTGTACTTAGAACATTTGTAGACCCTTGGCAAGCCAAGCAAAGCAGAATAGCAGCTCAGAGTTCGACCCAGGCTTATAATTTACCATGTTTGTTCTTGGGTTATCATAGAAAACCTTATCAATTTGAGCTATCAATTCAATGGGTTGCAGGTGAGAAAATGAGATGATTAGGATAATTTATCACCACTCCTGGCAAACCGAGTTCAGTCCACGGTGGACCAATGGCAGGTCTGTGCATCATCTCATAGGGGGAGGACACTTCATCGTCACAATATTATGTGCAATCATTTACTATTGGAAGACCTCGCAAGGAAGCCCATGAGTCAGGCTTCCCTGGCCTCTCCCAGGGACACCCTGCTGGTGGTGGAACAGGTATTGTATAAGGAAAGGTGATTCCCTAAAAATAAGACATCCATCACTAAATACAAGAGCTTTCATGCTGTCAGGGTGGGTTTGATCAACATACACCAGTTATTTTCAATGGGGATGATTCCTCCCACCCAGGGGCATTTGGCAATGTCTGGGGGTATTTTTGGTTGTTACAACTGAGGGGCTGCTCTTGGCATCTCAAAGGTGGAGGCCAGGGATGCTGCTAAACACCCTGCAATGGACAGAGCAGACCTTTACCACAAAGAATGATCTGAACCCAAATTCCAGCAGTGCCCATGTTGAGAAGCCCCAATCTAGAGCTATGACCTGGATTGCCATGGTAATAAAGCCAGGTGCAGAAGTGACACATAGGTCTGTGTTCTATTCAGTGAGTGCAGTGACATTGAGCATGGTTGGTGGGCTCTAGAGAGTCAGTTTAATTCACTAATTCTTAACCTCTTTTGAGGAACAATATTGCCTTTGATATGTTCACAGCCTATCTGGAAATCTGGGACAGCTGCTACATCCTGGTACCCAGGGGCTCCCACCCCTACCCGGGGGGAGGCAGACCCACAGAGGAGGGAGCACCACATGACTGGGGTCGGGGATCTGGCCTCTTGAGCGGTTTTGGAATTTTAATTCATTCATTTAATTTAATGAAAATGTTCACTGTTTCAAAGGATTTGCTTAAATTTTATATGTGAAAACAATGACTTGCAGGGAGCAATGGTTGAAAGTGAAAGCACCAGTGACAGGATGAGTAGCAAGTTGCTTCATACACGTGTCTGTGGAACGTTGAGGGAGAAGCTTCAGTTCTCTCTGGCCCCAGGTGCCACTGGGGGCGTGGCCACCACCATGGTGGCCACAGAGTTCTGTGGGCAGGACTTTGATCAGTGCTGTGCGAAATAGAACAGAACATGGGGAGGAGAAAAAACATCAGTCTGTCTCATTTTTCCATCCCTATTGAGTTTATAGTATAAGAAATAACTCTTTTTCTTGGACTTATACACTGTCAATGAGACAAGAAAGTCATTTGAGGGAAATGTACTGGAAAAGAGAATTTCATTCACTTCCCCAGGAGAATTACTCTGTGTGTGTGTGTGTGTGTGTGTGTGCATGCAAGTGTCTGCACAGATTAAAGATAAGAAGTGAAAGAAATAAAAATCTTTATGTTGGAGCTTCAAACAAGCCAAGTATGACCTGTTTAATCCCAGGCTACTTGTAAAACAGTGTTTGGGGGAACTCCCTGGTGGTCCAGTGGTTAGGACTCCGGGCTTTCACTGCTGAGGGCCCGGGTTCAATCCCTGATCAGAGAACTAATATCCCACAAGCCACGTGGCTCAGCCAAGAAATAAAAAAAAGAAAAAAGAAAATAGCTTCATCTTATTAAAAAAACAAACAAAAAATAAAACAAAGAAACAAACCAGTGTTTGGGATCCACAATACTGGTTCCCTGCAACTGGGGAGTAAACATCAAGCAATACAGCTGATCAAGTTATCAGCCATTTGCTACTGACATCAGCTTCAAGCCTATTTCTGATTTTAAATGTGATGTGCATGTTCCTAATAGCACAGTTGGAAAATATAGAACACTCTAAAGATTATCAAAACCTCCTAGAAGTCCAACATGTGTTGATAACCACTCATAACTGTTAATAACTGTTGGTGTATTTTAGGGCATGGCTCAGTAAACTATGGCCCGTTGGCCACATCTAGCCTGTTGCTTGTTTTTATAAATAAAGTTTTATTGGGATGCAGCTACAGATATTTTCTTACATATTTTCCAGGGCTCTTTTCAAGCTGTGGTGGCAGAGCTGAGTGGTTGTGACAGATACTGCACACCCAGCAAAGCTTAAGTTATTTACTATGTGGCCCTCTGTAGAATAAAAGTTTGGCCACCCCTGCTTAGGGCAGTCTTTATCTTGGGTGGGGGGTGTGAGTGCACATGTGACAGACACATTGAGTTGGAGACGAGGAACCAGGAACCAGAAACTAGTTTCAAGATTTCTGGGAACATCTGAGCTGAGTTTTGGCCATGCTGGGTGTGAGGTAGGTGCCCTGGAGAGAGCTGGGGAGATATTCCTGGGGAGTGGAGCCAGGAGAGTGGTCCGGGAGGGCATGGAGTGTCCTGGTAATGGTGGAAGCTGGGGGCGTGAATGAGGATGGACCTTCAGAGTGAAAGGAAAGACCAGTGACGGGCTATGGGGTTTTGAAGCGGTGAGCTGTTCTTGTGCAGGAGGTGGGTCCGAGAGGAAGGGGACAGGGAGCCCTACCTCCCGGGAGGGGAGTGTCACCAGCAGCGACAAATGCTGCAGACAAGGCAACTAAGCTGAGTGTGCAGGGGCCACGGGACTGGAAATCAGTGGGCGGTTAGTGAGATGTGTGTTCACACATGCTACACAGAAATGCCTGCCAGATGGCGGTGAGGAGAAGGCTGCACAGATGAGGAGGTGGTAGGAGCAGCCAGAATGTTCTGGAAGACAGTACATGTTTCGTGGAATAAAAAAGTGCGCTGAACAATTGTGTGCCCAAAGCATAAAAATCCACCCGTAAAAGATTTCTTCCATGGGGCTAAATTCATTTCTGTAGTGATACTAGCCCCTGATTCGGTGGCATTAGCTACTGGAAGGTTCCTTTTCCATTACTTTAATATCGATCTGAGTGTAGTCTTCTCAGTGATTTACAGATCTATTTTGAATCAAGATGCTGCTTCATATATTAAGGAATTTTAATATGGTATTATTCATTGATTTACATATAGGTTCTGTTGCCTCAATGTGCATATAAATAAAATCTATATTTTTAATTGCCATAAAGAATCACAAACCCTAGGGAGAGAAATTTTCATACAAATCATTTTACAAAGTTGGTAATTGCAACCCAATTTTGTGTGAATCTGTATTTTAATATGGAATTTGACTTAAAGAGATGCATATCTTAAGAAGTTTAGGTAGTAAATGCTTAATTTTAAAAAGGCATTGAAATGAACTTAGTTTAGAATTTAATGAAAAATTTCCCTCCATTTAAAATAAATAAATGGTGGTCCAGTGGTTAAGACTCTGCACTGCCACTGTAGGGAGCATGGGTTTGATCTCTGGTTGGGGAATTAAGTGGCCCAGAAAATCCCCCAAAAAAACAAAAAACAAAAACTAGAACTGGATGCCAGTATTTTGAATGTTTTAAATTTAGGGCCACCTAATGAGGTAGTTGTGTGATTTTTTTTTTTTTTTTTTTTTTTTTTTTTGCAGTACGTGGGCCTCTCACTGCTGTGGCCTCTCCTGCTGCAGAGCACAGGCTCCGGATGCGCCGGCCCAGTGGCCATGGCTCACGGGCCCAGCCGCTCCGCGGCACGTGGGCTTCTCCCAGACCGGGGCATGAACCCGCGTCCCCTGCATTGGCAGGCAGACTCTCAACCACTGCGCCACCAGGGAAGCCCCAGTTGTGTGATTTTTAACTGTTCCATCATTTTTCTTAGATCAAGTGTTAAAGGAATAGTAGTTTTTAATTTTTAAAAACCCCTCAACGCCAGCAGGCCAAGTAGAGGGGTCTCAGGGGTGACTCTGAGAGAGGAGGGATGTATGTGAAGGGTCAAATGTCTCTACCTGTGGAAAGAGCTTAGTGGGGGATGGGGGATGGAGGATGGAGGATGCTTTAGAGAAGCTCCTTGAGGAGGTGAATACCTGTAATTTCACCACTAAGAGCCCACTTTACATTCATCGTGCAGTCAACAGGCCTTGATTTTTCTAATGATGCCACCACAGGATGGGGTGTGCTGGGACTGGACTGGGAGAATTACCTGAGCCCTCCCTCCCTGAGGTCATCAAGAGGGGAGGGCTGCAGAGAGGTGGCCAGGAGGCAAGGACGCACCGTCTCACCTGCCCTGGTTTCCCAGGGAGCTAGGATGAGCTGGGGAGGCACCAGGGCGACTCCTCCAGGCCCGGCTCCCTCCTGGTTCCGTGGAAGAGCCTGTGAGGACGCTGGGCCATCTGCCAGGTGTGGTGTCGCTCTCAGGACCCCAGGAGCAGGGAGGCTCTGCAGGGGCTCCCAAGGGGTCTCCAGCCCAACCCAGAGACCAGACTCCACAGGGGTCTCACGGCAGAGTCCCTAACCCCGTCCGGGGTGAGGACCCTGAGCCAGTCAGGAGAGGTCCAGCCAGCAGGTCCCTCCCAGGGAAGCTACCCCTGGTCTGGGAATCTCTCCCGGTGGCTAAACCCAGAGATGGCGTGCAGTGGCAATGCCAGCTCATCCCTCCCGGGAGCGGGAGACATGGCCCAGGGGCTGCGTAACTGCTGGGTTTTGGCTGAAGTCGGATATTTAGGTGTGACTCTCCAGCCTGGGAATTCTGGGTGTCGGGATGCGCAGCACAGCCGAGTCAGCGCCGTGCCTCTGTGGAGAGATCTGCAATCTTGACTAAATTTATCCAGAATTTCCTGCTGTGCCAGATCCATTTCGACTTTGAACTTTAAGAAAACAGCTTCTCGGGTTATGTAACTGGCATCGCACTGGATGTGGGATGGAAGGAGGTGAAAGGAAATCTTGGACACAGAGCAGGGAAGCTGTCCTCCTGCTGCAGGGCCGCTGGTGACGGGCTGCAGACCCCGTGGGGCTGGGATCGTGATGCCCCGCCCCCGCCCCGGTCAGGAGCCTCTGGGAGGCAGGGCCCCCATGTGGGTGGAGCTCTTCCACTTCCCGCAATGCTCACTCCAACAAAACTCACCCCTCCACGGCGCAGGGCTCTGCAAAGGGGCTGGCAGATGGATTTGAAAGGAGCCGAAGTTAAGGCTGTGAGAATATGATGCATCAGTTTTCTCATCACACTCACCTGGGGAGCTGGTGATACCACTGCTGCGGGGCCTCATCACCAGAGACTAGGATGGAATCAGGTTGAGGCTGAGCCCGGGTGTCAATGTTTCAAAGCATTTCTGCTGTGCAGCTCGAGCTGAGCCGCACTGATCCGAGGCGTTACTTTCCCAGATAACATTTGTGGATCCACAGACACCTCAGAGCCTCAGCTTAGGAATCTGCAAACGGAGGATCTCGGATCCTGTGATCTCCCGAATTGGCTAGTCCCAGTGTTTTATGATCCTGATGTTCAAGTGCTATGGGAATCCTAACAGTGCTGGAGGCCACAAAACTTCCCCAAATGGCATTTTAATTTTGGCTGTATTAAGAGGCCTACAGGGGAATGTCTAAAGTCCTGGTGAGCTCATTTATGTGTTGTTTCTTATTTCCCTGATCATCGGGCATGCGGCCCCGTGCATTTTCGCATACCGACAGCATGCATGTCCCTATCTGCTGGCCAGAGCAAGATATGAGCTTTGCCAGCCCCCAGAAAGAAAACCAGACATCTCAAGTTAAGGAATTTAGCACTTTTCTCTATATGGGAGGATGCAAGAGTCTGGGCTTACTGAAATCGTTCCTTTAAGATGCACCTCAGCCGTCTGGGGCTAGTAACCTGTGCTTTCTCATCCTGAGTTTCCTCAAGCTGTACCCCATTGGGGGTGGATGCAGTCCGATGACTCCTAGATGGTGGGCATTCCTGTTTCCATCCTGAGTTCCCTCAGGGCTCACTGTTGTGGGTGGCTTCAATCGCTGATGGCTGAGACATCCTTTGTGGCAGGCAGCATTCTTAGTCCATATTTGTATCCCCCCAAAACTCATATGTCGAAGCCAAAATCCCCAGTGTGATGATATGAGGAGGAGGGGCCTCTGGGAGTTGATTAATTAGGTGATAAGGGTGGAGCCCTCCTTAAAGGGGTTAGTGCCCCCATAAGGAGATGAAGGGACCAGAGCTCTTGCTCTCTCTCCACCATGTGAGGACACGGTGAAGAGTCAGCCATCTGCAAACCAGGAAGTGGAATCTCACCAGTCATAGGACCTGCTGGCATCTTGATTTTGGACTTCTAGCCTCCAGAACTGTGAGAAACAAATGTTTACTGTTTAAGCCTCCCAGTCTGCTGTGTTTTGTTATTACCCTGAACTGACAAACATATCATGCCATACTCCATTGTCTGAATATTTCAGAATAGATTTATCCTTTTTATTTATTTATTTGGTTGCGCTGGGTCTTAGTTGCTGCAGGTGGGCTCCTTAGTTGTGGCTCACGGGCTCCTTAGTTGTGACTCGTCAGCTCCTTAGTTGCGGCATGCAAACTCCTAGTTACAGCATGCATGTGGAATCTAGTTCCCTGACCAGGGATCGAACCTGGGTCCCCTGAATTAGGAACGCAGAGTCTTATCCACTGCGCCACCAGGGAAGTCTCAGATTTATCCTTTGTCCTGATGTACATTTGGGTTGTTTCCAGTTTGGGGCTGTTTTAAAGCTGCTAGTAACATTCTTGCATTCATCTCTAATTTTTAGCAAACAGTATTTGCCTGGATTTGTTTCATTAGAACTTGAAAATCTGGTCTGGACATTTAAGAAGATTGTACAGGAAAAGAGCCCACAAGAATTCTGTTTGGTTTTGATGCAAAGTGCAGAATGAAGCATGATCATTGCATTCAGATTTAATTGAGCTGCTTAGTTTTTGTTGTACTACTAAAAAGTGGACGAATGGAGTTGGTACAGAGCAAGGAGTAAATGTGGCATTGCTGTGGCTTATTCCCACTCCCCTGGACCTGGGAGATGAGCAGGTTGGAGCCAGAAGTGACACATAAGATGGGGCGAAGGCAGAAGATAAATTCCACCGCTGGAACACGTGTGGATTATGGATGTGTATCCCACAGTGCATGAGGGCAACCCCACAGCTCAGACTATGCTTCCTGCTCGAGTTAAATTTTGCCTTTTGAAAAATAAAATGAGTGTTTAAAAATGAATTTTGAAAACCATATAGTTAAAGCTAATGACTATATTTTCTAGAAGTTTTCCAGGTTTATGGCTGCATTGGGAAAAGTGGAGAGACCTTTACTCTATAATCCTCAGTCACTTATTTAACAAAGGAAGTGTGTGGAAACCTCGTTAGATGCAAGAGTGAAGCTCCTTTTGTCATGGCTCTCCTTCGCCAACTGCTGGGGGCACTACTGCATGCAGTGTTCTTTTTTTTTTTTTTAATTGAAGTATGGTTGATTTACAATGTTTCAGGTAGACAGCAAAGTGACTCAGTTACACACATATATATATATATATGTATGTATGTATATATATATATTCTTTTACAGATTCTTTTCCATTAGAGGTTATTACAAGATATTGAGTATAGCTCCCTGAGCTATATAGTAGGTTCTTATAAAATAGGTAAATATATCTATTTTATATTTAGGAGTGTGTATATTTTAATTCCAAACTCCTAATTTGTCCCTCCCCTACCTTTCCCCTTTGGTAACCATAAGTTTTTTTCTGTGTTTATGAGTCTATTTTTGTTTTATAAATAAGTTCATTTGTATCATGTTTTTAGATTGCACATATAAGTGATATCATATGATATTTGTCTTTTTCTGACTTACTTCATTCAGTATGGATCTCTAGGTCCATCCATGTTGCTGCAAATGGCATTATTTCATTCTTTTTAATGGCTGAGTAGTATTCCATTGTATATATGTACTACATCTCCTTTATCCATTCATCTGTTGACATTTAGGTTGTTTCCATGTCTCAGCTTTTGTAGCATGCAGTGTTCTTTGCTTCTAATGATCTCAATGATCCTTCAATAAGGATTCAGCAATCAATAATCCTTCTCTTTCATTGAAATTTAAATCATCAGATTGTCTGTGTGTTGATCTGATTGATGGCTTTTCCAGTGCAGAGGGTGCTAGATTGGATTCCTTCAGGGTCAAGTTCATTGAGACCCACCTAGGGAGTGACCCCCAGTCGTCCCACTTTGCCTCCCACAGAGCTTGGCCCTGCTGTTGCCTGAGCTGCCATATTCATAATGAGGTTCCTAGGTATTTTGTTTTCTCTTTGGAATCCTCTTTATCACATTTTGGTGTCATGTTGGCCTCATAAAACAAGTTGAGGAGATTTCCACTTTTGTCTATGGTCTGGAAGAGTTAGATAACATTGGAATTCTTCTTTTCTTTTCTTTTCAGAATAACAGCTTTATTGAGATATAATTCACATACCATAAAATCCCCCCATTTTAAAGTATACAATTTAGTGATTTTTCCTCCCTAAGATTGTAGTACATTTTTTTTCAGTTACACATATACATGTATCTATTCTTTTTCAAATTCTTTTCCCATTTAGGTTGTTATGTAATACTGAGCAGAGTTCCCTGTGCTATACAGTAGGTCCTTGTTGGTTATCTATTTAAAATATAGCAGTGTGTACATGTCAGTCCCAAACTCCCTAGATATTGTCCCCCTCCACCACACCCTTCCCCCCTGGTAACCATAAGTTCATCCTCTACATCTGAGAGTCTGTTTCTGTTTTGTAGATAAGTTCATTTGTATCTTTTTTTTTTTTTTTAGATTCAGCATATAAGTGATATCATACAATATTTCTTTCTCTGACTTACTTCATTCAGTATGACAGTCTCTAGGCCCATCCATGTTGCTGCAAATTCTTTGCTGTGTTTGGGTAACATAGGAATCCCTTCCCCAGAGGCCCACACCGCTCCCTCTGTCACTTCATTTAGCTAGCAGATGGGTGTCAACGTGCAAACGGTCCTGGAAAGCTGATGCGACTAGCACTTCCTCTAGCATCTGTGCCCCCCGTGATGTCTGCCTTCTTTCTAGCCTTTACAACCATCTGCCACGGTGTGCATCCATTCTTCCTGCCCTGTTTTCTCTGACTGTATTATAAATGATACAAGACAAAGGATTTAATTTTGCTTATTGCTCTATCTCTAGTGTCTAGAATAGAAGTGGCATCTGGCAGGAGTTTAATAAATATTTGTTTGAGTGATTGAATTCAGCTGTAAAACCATCAGGCTCTAGTCACCTTTTTTTTTTCAATTATAGAACTTTTATAGACTATTTAACAATTGTAATTCTTCCTGGGTAAATTTTTATTTTTATATTTGACCAGAAAAGCATCCATTTCCTCCAGTGTTAAAATTTATTGATATAGCATTGGATGAGGTATTCTCTTGTTTCTTTAAAGCTCTTCTTTATCTATGGGGATGACTTCTTTTTTTATATCTAATCTTGCTTTTTTTAAAATTAATAAGCCAGTCCTTGTATATCTGGGATGCTTTGCAAATCTTTACAAGTAAACTACTTTTCTCTTTAAAGTGGTTTTACCTGAGTTTTCTTTTCATGTGTAAGATCTAAACCCTCCTCAATTTTGGCTCCTGGTTTGATCTCCTGATGATCCTACTTTCCCACCCTATAGCCCAAGTACCAAATCCGTCAGTCTATGCAATTCAAGACTAACCTCTTTAGAAAACTTTAGAAACCAATTTTTGTTCACCCTCTCGGTCCATAATATCCCAGGCAACCCTGGGTGGACGTGTCAGGCAGTTCACTCAATGTACCTGATGACCCCATCCTTCCTACCCCATAGAACACTGGGTGAAATCTAACCCAACAGGCACAGCCCTTGCTTACAATTAGATTCTTTGTGTCAGGAATTTGACCTAAGATGCACAGAAACCATAAATCAGCTGGAGCAATCCCAAACTTTGGCAGTACACTCAGGCAGCTTGGAAGAGAAACAGGCTTCATATATTAGAAGAGGCACTAAGAGAAAAAAGGACATGTCTACAGTTTGTGACCTGCCTTAACTGGACAGAGACCAAGGCCCTGATGATGTTGGTAGAGTTCTGGAGCCTGAGCAGGACCCTGCACCCCAGAGTGTGGAGGAGCTATTCGGGCCCTGTTCATGCACGTACTGTGCTTGTTTTGCTACTGTCATTGAGGGAGATTTTCAGCAACTACTGGACACTGCTGACTTGCATTAGTGCCTTTAGCACATCATACCTCTTCCTGTCTCAGTTTGCTTATTCATATGTTAGAGCTGTTAACACCTCTCTTAGAAATGAGACCATGAATGTTACTTATAAAGTGCAAAGGACTCTACAAATGCACATTATTATTATTTAAGTAAGCAATCAACCAATCCTTCCATTCATCCATCAGTCTTGACCTAGGCCCTCTCCCATCTCTTTGTGTGAGTGTACTTTAGTATGTTTTTTTCAGAAAAGCAATCTGGCAGTGTGATCAAGAGTCTTTAAAATACAAAGAGCAGCCAAGATAGCAGAATAGGAAGACACAGAAAAACCTGAACAAATTTTCTGGTCAACCCAATATATATATATATTGGGTTGGACCTGGATGGACCTGGAAGGTATTATGCTAAGTGAAATAAATCAGACAGAGAAAGACAAATACTGTATGATTTAACTTATATGTGGAATCTAAAAAACAAACAAATGAACAAACATAGCAAAACAGAAACAGAATTACAGAGAACAAACAGGTGGCTGTCACGGGGGAGGGCAATGGGGAGAGGAAAGTAATAGGTGAGGGAGATTAAGACGTACAGAGTCCCAGTTGCAAAATAAATGAGTCATGGGGATAAAATGTACAGTGTGGGGAATACAGTCAAGAACTATGTAATATCTTTGTATGGTGACAGATGGTAACTAGACTTATCATGTTGATCATTTTGAAATGCATAGAGATACCAAATTACTATGTTGTAGAACAGGAACTAACATAGTGTTTTAGGTCAGTTATACTTCAAAAACAAACAAACTCACAGAAAAAGAGACCAGATTTGTGGTTACCAGTGGCAGAGCATGGAGGGAGGAGAAATTGGATGAAGGCAGTCAAAGGGTACAAACTTCCAGATAAATAAGTACTAGGGATGTAACATACAACTTGATAAATAAAGTTACCACTGCTGTAAATATGCATATGTTATATATAAAATAAATATATATTTTAAATTTCTTTATTTTTGTATCTATACAAGATACATATTTAATATACATTACACTATCTATAATTTTTATTTATTTTTCTGTTAGAATTGGTTGTATTTTTTGCGAAATTTGATGTCGTCCAAATTGTCAAATTTTTTGGAGTAAATTTGTTCATAATATCTTTTTAATGTTAGTAGGACCTATAGTTTTAGCTCATTTTTTCTTATTTGGCCATTTGTGTTTCATTCTTGTTCTATTTTGCTGGGACTTATCATTTCAAAGAACTAACTGTTGGCTTTGTTGATATTTTAATTGGATTACAAAATTTTTATTGAAGCTCTGCCCTTAGCTTTCTTATTACATTCCTTCTTAAGTGAGATTTGATTTTTCTTTCTAGGTTTTTGTGATGGAAACTTAAATCTTTGACTTTTCAGCTTGCCTTCTTCTAATACATGCATTTAACATTATAAGTCCCCTCCCTCCTTTTTGCTTTTATCATTTCTTTTGAGAAATTGCTATTAGTCTTATCTTGACTTGTTTGGAGGTAATGTGTTACTTCTTTGGCTGCTTTTAAGATTCTGTTTCTGTCTTTGATTTTCAGCAGTCTGACATTGATAACATGACTACATGTAGTTTTATTTGTATTTGTTTAGCTCAAAGTTTGCTGAACTTCTTGAACATGTGGGTTGATGTCTTTCATCAATTTGGGCCATTCTCAGTCATTATCTCTTTGAATATTGCTCCTGTCTCATTTTCCCTCCTCTCTTTCTGGTAATTCAATTATATTAATTTAGGTCTTTTGAATATGTTACACCTATCTTTCAAGTTTTAAAATAAATTTTCTTACTTTTTGATCTCTATCCTTCAATTTGCATATTTTTTATTTAGCACCTTTCAGTTCATTAATTCTGTGTGTTTTCTGTGTGCAATCTGTTGTAACAACTCTTCATTGTATTCTTAACTTTGGATTTTGTATTTTTCAGTTCTGCCATACCCATTATTTGAAAAAACAAATTGCAGTTCTCAATCGCAAATTGCTATCATTTCATGTATATTGCCTCTCATTTCCTCTATTTTCTTGTACATATTAATCATACTTATTTTTAAAGTAATTGTCTGCTATTGTTACTGAACCAAACGTGGGTCTGCTTGCCCACACGCAGTAAAGCCAGTCTCCTGACACCGGGTTGTGGTGAAGGAAAGTGCAGCGTTTATTGCAGGCACCAGTCAAGGAGTCCAGGGCAGCTAGTGCTTAAAAGACCCCGAAGGCTTTCAGGGAAAGGTTTTTAAAGATAAGATGAGGGAGAGGGGGTTGCTAGGTGTGTGATCAGCTTGTGAACATTCTTCTGATTGGCTGGTGCTGAGGTAATTGGGAGTCAATATCATCAACCTTCTGGTTCCAACTGGTCTGAGGTCTACCTGTCTGTCAACAGCAGACAGTTAACTTCCTCCACCTGGTGGGGGTTTCAGTATCTGCAAAACAGCTCAAAGGACACGGCTCAGAATATTATCTATAGTCCTTGAGGAAGAACTAGAGGTCCTTGACTTTGTTTAATGGCTAAACTATTTTGTCTTATTTGACTGTTTTCTCTTCTTTCTACATTTTCTCACTTCTCTGATTAAATTTACTTTTTGGAACTCAGGGAAGACCTAGTAGGCTACAGATTTTTACAAACAAGAGATGGGTGGAGGACACGGGGGCAGGGGTAGTCTGTTCTGGGAAGGCCCATAGGGTCCCGTTCTGTTACACCATCTCCAGTATCTGGGTCAACCTGGAATCTAATGCTGTTGGTTTTTTACTGTTTAGCATATGGTCTTTCTTTTCATACACCTCGTGATTTTTCTGTAAGCTGGATATTGTATCTAAAATACTGTGAAAGTAGATTGAGAGAGGAGGTCAGTTTCCAAACTCTAATCAGGGATTGAGCTCTATGAGGGCTGAGAGTGAGGGGGTCAGGAGTGCAGAGAGCTGAACTTAAGCCTCTCAAGGGCAAAGCTGAGTCACCCACAGCCTGTCAGAACTGAGGAAACAAAGATTTTCCAGCCTCTCACAGAGGCAGATTGAGTCTGATCAATCATAACTTGGCAAATGTCTTGATGGATAGAATGGTTACATGTGTGGTGCCCTCCAGTGTCTAATTTTGTCCCGCTTGAACATCAAAATCCTTGCTGATTCTTCTGTTTCCCAGCAGCCGGTTTTTGCCAGTGGCTGAACCTTGATTCTCAGCCTAGAGGCAACACCACAATTTGACAAGTAGCTAGAGTTCCTGCTGTCAATTCACCATAGGCTTTCATCTTCTGTCTGTTCTCTTTTCAAACCCCTTCCCTCAGGAGATCTTTGATCCTAATCACCTCAACATTCATGGCAATTTTATTCTCCTTTTCAAAAACTTTCTGCCTAGCTCTTTAGGCTCCATCTCCCTGACCACTCAGCCAAAAAGGTGAGCAAGCGTCTTGTGGATGAAATCAGCTATGCATTTCAGACCCCTCACCTGTAGTATGATTTATCACCCTAGCCCTACACCACCACTAACAGCTTTTCTCTTTCTCTTTCCCCAGCAACATCCTCTACCTGGCCCACGTCTGATCATCAGACTTCTATCTAGACCTGGAAGATGCTTCCAGGGAAAAGTAGGTATCAATCATACACTTTTCTCTCTCTGGAATTTAGTTCATTTAGTCCTTTTTAATTCCACTGCTCTCCAATGCTTTAAAATGACTTTTGTAATTTATTCCTTAAAAAAAGTTTTGAGAGCGGGAGCATTGGCTGTGACCTACCATATCCTCATTAGAAGTGGAAGTTCAGGGCACAAGTTTTGGCTTTCTTTTCCATAGTTTGATGACCTGATTACAGATCAGTATACTTTATACTCTGCACTATTCATGGGACTCCATACTTTTACTTGTAAAACTATTGCATTGGAGGCGTTTTCAGTGGTCACAGGCTAGGATTTTCTTTGTGAAGTTGAGTAGTCCTTAAAAGACTGGAACCTTTGAAACTAACTTTATCAGAATTATGACATCATTCTCAACTTTTGGACCTTATAGCTCAAATTGGGGCCTGATTCCTTAAAGATTCTCCACTTTATTGTAAAGTCATGTCGGGGTCGTGCCCTTTGATTACTGCTGTTCCTGAAGTTTTTACCTTTTGAAGTTTTTCCTTTTAAGGCATGAAGATGGAGGAGGGATTTGACTAGGGTTTTGGGCTTTTGGTTTGTGTAATTTATGAAGATTGGGGGAGTAAGTGTAAGCCTAGGGAATGTAGAGACGGAGTTAGATCCAATCTGCGCAAACTTTTCATGTTGATTCAAGCAGAGTTCACTTTTCCTCTTTTCCTCTACAGGCTGGCTATTCACTGAGCCACCTTCATTGCCACTCTTCATTTTGGAATCAATTAGATATTTTTTTTCAATTACACTTCAAGAAGAACTGATTTCACCACCTGGGTTACAGGCTTAAGCAACTGAAATCTTATTGGATTATTTTATAATCCAGAAGAGCATGTAGACTCATCTTTTCAATAATGTTGTCAGTGAAGAAGCGGAAACTTCAGGGAAGGTTCTCTTAGGGTGTAAAAGAAGGAGCCAGCTGCAGTGGGACCAAGTCTATATGATGGTATGTGGTGGCTACTGCAAGGTATAGAGAAGTGGCTTGAGTTCTGGACACGAGGGCTACACAGTTCCTCTGAGAGGGAAGGGAAAGAGGCTGGACTGATGCTCATGGGCTGCCATCCCCCGTGACCAGAGGGCAGGGGTGGCGAGCCGAGGGAGTTCCGTGTGCTGAGACTGTGTGTCTGTTCTTCACACATGCCATCCAACTAGACAAAAATTATTCCTCTACTTCTATCTTTCACATTTGGCTTGGAGCAACTGACCCTGCATCATAATATCTCCCAATTCCCCAGTTGGCAGACAGTCTTCCCACTTTTTCCCTCCTAAAGCACGTGGCATTATTTATGTATCACACTAGTTGTCACTGTACTCAGGGGTGAAAATCCTATCTATCTACTTGGTGGTAGAGCGTCAGTAGGGTAGTATTTTCTAGTTGTTGTAAGAATGAGCTCTAGATTCAGATTTCCTGGGTACAAATCCCTGCCTCTGCTCTCAATAGCTAGTATTTAAGACAAGGTAAGTTTTCCCATCTGTAAAGTGGACCAGATCTTGGTAACAACTTCAATAAATTTTGTGAGGATTAAACAAGTCATTATGTAATTAATTAATATGTACAAAGCATTTAGAATACACCGAGTACTCAATAATGCTAGCTGCTACTTTTCTTACTACTTCCATTGAATTAATATACACAGAGCATTGAGAATACATTTCCCTGTAAATAAATGTTATTTTTCTTACCTGATTGTTAGCTCTTTGGTAACAGAGATTGTGTCTCAGCAGCAGTGAAGGACACCACAGTAGCTGCCCTTACACTGGAGTGTTAATAAAGCCATGAAGAGCATCTTCGTAAAAGGGCCTCCAGGATCCCAGTGAAAATATCAAAGAGAATTTTGTAAATGATGGTTAGGCTTCCAGATTCACATGGATCTTACTCATGAACTGTGAGAGCCCAAGGTCTGCAGGTCTAAAGGGGTGTGTGTGCTCACTTACAGACTCTCCTGTTTAGATTCCTGAAAGAACTGCAAGAATTACGATGCCCATGGAGGGGTGCCTGGAGGATTGAGGGAAGGGTAAGGAACTTGCAGTCACAGTGAGGAACTGGATGGGAACAGGAAATAATGCAACTGCCATGGCACCCTGTGCCAGAACTGGCCTCTGAGGCTGGTAAGTGGAGGAAACACACAGCCTCCTGTTTCACCTTCCATGGGACCCATCGTTGATGCTCAAAATGAAGTGGCTGAATATATGAGTTCAATGACCTGAGGCTAAACTATTATTCAGGCTCTTAGGAGTCAGCCCTCCCCTGACTCCTGCAGCTGCGAAAAAGGCTTGCATGTCACTCACCCTGTATAGAGGGTTGTCTCAGGCAGAAACCTGAGGGTGGTGGCAATGCCAGTGCAGATGGGAGAGCCTGGCTGTTCGCATGACACTTGCAGCTCTGCCCTGTCACAGTGTCAGCCGCTGGACAGCTGTCCTCATGCCAAGGAAATGAGTTTACATAGTGAGGCAAATCAAATTGTAGAGAACAATTGATTAGAGAAAATAAATTATCTTGCAGTCCCAGGATGTGATATATTCATGGTTCAGGACTTTTAACAAAGAAATAATAATAATAAAATCCTCTAGAAAAACAAACTGACAAACATTTGTAAAATATTTATAAGATGCAGGGCCTTTTTATATACAAGAATTTATTAACTAATTTTTTATTCCATGAAGGACTATTTTTGGAATCAATGACATTGTTCTGGAGAAATACATAAATTGGTGAAGATTTAAAAAAACACAGGACAGCCAAGACTTTAATTATTGTGACAATTATATTTCAGGCAGGAAAATTATGCAAAGCTATTTGCACTTTTAATATTTTACCAACTATTTTTTTTTGTTTTTCACATTGGTGACAAGGGTGAACTCATTCAACCTAGCAAATAAAGAAAAAAAAAGTCTGGGAAGGAACCTGGCTAAGCTAAAATTGCTTGATCTCTAATTCTTTTGCGATGTGAACCCTGAGTAATGCAGATTTATATCACCCAATGAGTAAACATCCTGATTTGTAGAATGTTTAAAAATAAATGGTGTTTATTTCTCCTTGTCCAACTTTGCGTGTAATTACTGCAATTTCTGAGCAAGTTACTTGATCAGAGACATTGGCAAAAGGGAGAGAACAGAGTAGAGAAACCAAGGGATAGTGGGTGATTATAAACCATTTGCAAAAGGAACAGTTGAAGAAATGGGGTTCTTTACATAAAGAGTGGATCACTGGGTGGGGACTCATGGGCCGCCCTGCAATGTATGAGAGTTTCAATGTCTCCCATCTCTCACTGTCCTCTTCCTGGGAGGAGCTCTTGGCCAGATGGATGAGAGAATAGCGCATACAAGTCATGCTATGGAATGTAATTAAAAGTACCAAGAAACATGTGTGTCATGTGGCTGCTTTATCCTAAAGAAACATAAAGCCTCAGTTTTCCATAGGACCTGACATGTCTGTTCTTGGGATGGACATCAAGGCCCCCTAAGAGATCTCACAGTGGTCTACAAAGGGGGCCACACCAAGATGGATTTAGGAGTTATGTAGCTCATCCAGCCTCAAGCCATGGAGGGAGGTTCTTGTGCCTTCTTGCAGGCACCCCAGCCTCTAGGAGTGATTCCTTTGGAGTCTTCCTTGATTTTCCTTAGATGGGTATGTGGAGAAGAAAGGCACATCCCTCCACACTGGACCACCAATTGCTCTCCTGGTTTTCTTCAATCCTCTGTGCACTTCTAGTCTTCTCTTACCTATGCTGGGGATGACTGTAGGGGGCATGATACTGACCAGCAGGGGTGCATTTGTTATTTTTCTGCAAGTTGGTCGTAGATGTGTTCATGCCTCTCTTTAGCAAGTAGTTGTACTTACTGCTTCTTGTCCCAAGCTCTGTGGCTTTAGGCAAAATTCTTAGAGACTAGGAAATGGCCCATTTAACACCCTGCTACATTAGGCTCTAACTGGCCAATGCACTGCTCAGTATGGTGATTGGTTTATTTGCGTGAGTTAACAGAAGTGAGAGTCACTGAACTCAGTGAGGTGTGGTTCAAGCTCTACTGAGTCTCGAGGTCTAGCAGGTGGTCCACTAGTGTGATGTTGCTTTGTTCTTAGGACTTTTAGAGACAGTTTTTGTTGAATTCACCTACTGGGTGGATACTGGGTTTGCTGATCTCAAGAGCTTTTTTATTGAGCTTCTGGGACTCTGACTAAGCAAAGAGCTGTCTGTCCTCAGTGGTGATCCTTGTTCTTTGACACATATGGAGGTTTTCTTGGTCAGTTATTATCTACGATTGATTATCGTAAAAATGCGCTTGAGAAAAAAGTGTTTTAAAAATTGGGAGATATAGAACTTTGTATCTGTCCATTAGAACAAACTTCTTAATCATAGTGTTCAGCTATTCTTGATGAAATTTTTTGCCTGATTGATGACCAGTAATTACCATATCAATCCAATATGATGGTGAATTTATCAACTTCTTTCTGTGGCTTTAACACATTTTGCTACATTTTGTGAATGTTTTTTAGGTATGTACATTTAACAAAATTGTTATATTATTTGAATAAATTGAATCTGTTTTATTAATGTTGTGATCAGGGCTGTCTCCCTAATGTTCTATTTTGTCTCAGTGTCTCTTATCTAGCATGATTACATCTATATTAGCCTTCTTTTTTGTTAGTAGGCATTTATGTCTTTCATCCTTCTTTTCTGCATTGAACCATATAAAATTGGCAATATCTATCAGTTTCATATGGTTTAACCAATGCTGTAAAACTTTACAGGTCTCTATGCTTTAGGTGGGTCTTCTGTATATGTAGAACATCTATGTGGACTTTGGTTTTTATCCCTTCTTTCAACCTTTATCTTTAAACTATGAGTTTAATCCATTTACATTTACTATAACGTTGGTATATTTGGACCCACTTCTACCCTCTTGATATATTATTTCTGCTTGTTTTACCTTTCTACATTTTTAATTGATATTTTTATTTCTTCAATAATGAGACTAGAACTCTTGTATTTCCACACATTCACTGATCTCATCCTCTTACAAACACTGCCATCGTGATGTTCTCTATTTCAGTGCTGGCTGATGGAACTTTCTGTGGCAATGGAAATGTTTTATATCTAGGATGTCCAATAGGGTAGCAGCAGCTATACTGGGCCTCTGACTGGCAAACATCTCTAAGATCTTGTAAGCCCGGTGATATTCTCATTTGAATGACGGTTTGACAGTGTGCAACAATCTAGGCTCGTCAATGTTTTGAAAGTACTGATCCATTTTTCCCTTATATCCAATGTTACTATTAAAAAATCTAATATTGACTGAGTTCTTGATCCTTTGTATATGATCTGTTCTTTATCTCTGGAAGCTTTAAAAATTTTCTTTTTGTCTGATATTTTGAAATTTCATTAAATGTGTTTAAATTATTCTTCTCTTTTGGCCCTTTTAATATCAATTTTTTTATTTCTGGAAAATTTGTATTTCATTTTTTCAAATTTTACTAATTTCATTTTAATTTTTCTCTCCGCTCATCTGGGGGTCCTTTTATTTGAATTCAGTGCATCTATTTCCTTTCTTCATATCACTTTTATATTTTCCTGCACTTTCTAATTCTTTGTCATTTCTTTCTTCTTTCTGGAATTGATATTCCAGTTTGCTATGTTATTCCTCAGCTGCATATTTATTGTATCTGTTATTATTATCTGTTCATTATATCTATTATCTATCCTATTCAGTCGATTCTCTATTTCAACTGTCATATTTTTCACACCAAATGTTTCTGTTTGTTTTCTATATTTTTTTCTTTTTATTTCATATTGCTAATATCTCTTTTCAAATGTTTATTAGTTTAATTGTAAGTCCTTGGTCTAATATTATTTCTGCTTCAGAATCTGTCATCTAGTACTTTTTTTTTTTTTTTTGTAAAGAGTAAACCCATCAACGGTCTTGCTTTTTTTTCCTTTTTATCCTGAAGTGTATTTTTCTCTGGGATGCCAGCTACCCTCTCAGCCAAGCAGATGGAGGAGGCCCGACTCCATTGCCTCAGCCCAAGTGAGCTGGAAGCATAGGGGTAGATAAACCTTATGGACAAGAACCTGGTACCAGAAAACACAGTCATGCCCCCACCCCAAAGGACCACACGTCAGCTCAGGCTTTCACCTCCTACCCTACTGGGAGAGGCAGCATTAGGGAGAGGCGCTCTTAGATTAGAATTTACCAGCCCTGGGGAGATGGGCAAGCTACTACCTGAAGTTTGTCAGTCTCAGCTCCTCATACATACAGAGCATCTGGACCTCCCTGAATTTCCTCCTGTGGCCATCTGGACCAGAGATCAGAGTTGTCCAGTTATGGTTCCTCTTCTATTTTTGTTCTCCCACAGTGTGCCAGGCTGCCCCTGACATGGGTCAAATCCATCACCCCATGTTCAAAACAAAACTGTCCCCACCTCATTTCTTGATGTTTTATCTCCAGAGTTCTCCAGCTTAATCTTGGCCAGGGCAGCCAGGGTCATGCTTGTTCAGCATTTGATAGGAACCAGAATCCTTCTATACAAAGAAAAGATTTTAAAACTTAAAGTCTCATTTGTTTGTATATAATTAAGGGCTATAAAGACTCTTTTCCCAAACAGATAAACATAGTTGGCACCAATCCAGACTCAAGCCTAATTCAAAATGTGAATAATTTGGATAGAATTTGAGATGTTGTACAATATGTTATCTCTTTGAATGTTTATTTTTAACAAAAACTAAATGGCATATTGGCCATGGCCAGTCTCAAGGTGATTTATACGGAATAGTATGAAACAGGTCTTCCCTTCAGATAAAGGTGGTGGGAAAATGTCTCTCCCTAGAACTGACTTTGAAATGCAATTCGATAGCTTGGGTGTGGTTTTAGCTCCTGGTTGCCATTAGTTAAAGTTTAATTTTGGTCTCAAGCAAATAGTTATTTTATCTATGAGATAATTAACAAAACGTGAATTTTGCAGGGCAAGAAGCAAGACCGTATTTCTGTTTCTAAATTTAAGCCTGGAGACAGTTAACTCAAGGAGATGATGAAGAACACGTGTAAGACAACTTCAAAGATTTCTGTGAGATCACCATTCAAAAAATCTATGACTTACTTAAGATCGTAATGTTTACATTTGAAGGTTTAGAAACTTAGAGAAAGTATGGAGGCATACACATCCATGGTTTAGCAATTGTTAATACTTGGGCACTTTTCCATCATGTCATTGTTTTTATATTACGTATAAAATATACATATTATACATACATACATATTTTCTGTACTTAAAGCATTAAAAAATGGTCACATAGAATGTTACAAAGGTAAACATGGTCGTGAGTTCAGTGAATATTCTTCAGTGCTGCAAAGACAGACACAGAGCAAGGAGGCAAAGACCTAGGGGTCTGTCCATTTGTGGATGGATGTGTGTCTGTCTGCTCGTATTGAGACTGCATTGGTTTGGTAATCACCTAAGAACATACATCAGGTAACCTGGGAAGATTTTAACATGGGATTGTATAATCTCAGTGTTTGAAGGGCTTTGGGGTCACTTAGTCTGACACTGCGGTTTCCAGATGGGGAGGGAAACTGAGGCAGGGAGGTGAAATGATGCTAAGAAGGTTGTATTATTCCAGTAACACAACTTTGTTCCCTGGAAGTCACCTACTGAATAAATTGAAAATTGTAGCCATGGTTTGGGAAAACATTTGGATTCATGAGGACACCTTGAGAATGTGTTCTAAACGGGAGATTTAGAATAATTTATTTTCTAAATAACGATGTTGAAACTGTTCTGTTGTGGCATCTCAAATGCACAAGCCAGAGACTAAAATCAGTCTGAGCTGGAGCCTCTCAACATTCTCTCCAGGGAACTTTTGGGGATTTAAAGACATCAATTATTCGTAGGTGATAGCATGGCCTCCAGCAAACAGAGAGTGGCTTGCGGTAGTCAATTTTTGTGCATGTTTGATTAAGAAAGTTATTAAAAAAAACAAAACAAAAACAACTGTGAGATTTTCAGATGTTTCAGACGACAGCGTGCAGTGTTTCCCAAACTCACTTAATCTGAGTTCCGTTTCTTGTAGTACATTACCGGGTGGTGCCCCATAGAATATAGGTTAGGAATGTCCTAAAGGTAAGAAGATGTCAGGAGGGGGATAGTTCAGGCTTTAGATGGAATTACCAAGTTGTACATAAAATGCTTTACATGCAACAGAGCACTGAGTCTTCACAACAACTTTGCAAGGCAGATACCGGGTCAGGTGAGGACAGAGAGGCACGGAGGTCCCTTAGGATTCGTCAGTGGTGGCTGCACCTAAGGGGCTGTCAGCTCAGCTCCAGAGCCCAAGCTGCTGAGCCCAGACCTCTGTGGAACTCCTGGGCTCCCAGGCCTGCCTGTTTCTGGGAGTCAGATCTACCCCACCCCCATCCCTGCACCTTCACGCTCTGAGCTCTGGACTTTTGGCCTCATTTGAATTCCTCCAGTGAATAGTGCAGCCTCTTCCTCAGGGCCTTTGAACATGCTGTTCCCTCTTCCCTTTGTTCCCTGTTAACACCTATTCACCCTTCAGGGTTGAGCTCAATGTCACTTTCTTGGGATGCCTTTTCTGACCCATCAGACTAAGTTTTGTTCTTCTGTTGCCCATCACCGTGTCACTTATCACCGGTCTTGTAAAGATGTGAATAGGGCTGTGGACTGATGCCCTTCCCCTCCCCCACGGGCAGGCAGGAAGCAGGGCTAGTTTGCGACATCCATGTACGTGTGTGGTGCTGAAAGCAGGGGATCAATTAATACAGCAAAGATGAGTCTCCCTTCCTACTTGTTAGTCTCTCAGATTTACAATAATGCAAGAGATTGGAAAATTCATTGGTTGACTGATGATGTGTTTGCCTTGTATCTTGGAATAGTTGAAGCATATTTAATGTATATTACGGTTTGTGGTCTTAAAGTCTGTCTCTTCCAAATGGAGAATACACACACGTGACTCTATATTTCTCTGGTTTTAAATAACGAAAGCTATGTCCCAAAGTACAGCTGTCTTTGACCTTTACTGTTGATGGTATTTTTAGATATGAATTTTGGATCTGGCTCCTATATAGTAAGAAACAAAACACCATCACCCTCCTGTTAACAGAGCTGACAGAAAATACTTCTCCCTATTAACAACCTTCAAGAATGGCGTTCTGAATAGAATGAAAGAGTTGTCCCTTATTTCTAGCTTTATTTGCTATTACAAGATCTTTCTCTAAGGGTCAAGTTACTATTTTACATATTGCTCTGAGAAAATAGGAATGAGCACGGCTGACCCCAACCTGCCGTGATTACGAGCAGTAACAAGGAAAACTGGTTGGAAAGCGCTTTGCAGATGCCAGATGTTACATAAATGCTAAATGATTAATTGCCACTGTTCACTCCCCATCGTGAACTCTCTCTGGCAATGGTAATTTTAAGATGGGAATTTTTCTTCATAATGGTTTAGGGAAAGCTCAAAATCAAAATCTAGCTTACAAATGTCTTTTATATTTGAAAAGTGTCTTCACAGGGTAATATGGCATGTTTTCTTTTCCTCCCACGTCTAAGGCAGAATGACAAGGTTATCAAGTGTCCCCGTTCTCTGTACGCTTTGAAGCTTTTGTCGGTCTGTCATTTCTGCAAAGATGGTCTCTCTCACTGCACGCCATGGCCAACCCTCAGGACCTAATGGAAAGTACACCTATGATGCCCAGCTGTCTGATGTCCGGACCTACCACTGCTTGTGTGTGTACCTAAGAGTCCTAGGTGGGATCCCCAAGAAGAGTGAAAGGCAGCACCAGCCTGGGGGTGGGTGGAGATGGGCATCTTACACAACACACCCCCGTGGAAGATGTTGTTTCTACTTTCAGACTTGCCAATCTTCTCCGTGTCTTGGTGATCAGAAGCCTTCCCTTACCAATAAACCAGTGAGTGTGTGGCGTGTGAATCACTGATCTCAGGTATCAGCAACATCTACCTTTAATCCCAACCTGTTTACTCCTGCTCTTGGGTGCAGGTCATGTGTTTATAGCTCAAGGAGACGAGATGAGGTCCTTCTGAGCCATCTTCAGTTGGTTGCTCCTGAAGACCTGGAACTCAGCACCACCCTTGGAAAAATGATGACTCTTTGGTTAGTGGATCCATTGTAAATGAGTGAGGACCTTAATGACAGTTGCCATCTAGTAGAAAGATCAGCTGAAGAACCTTGGACTTCCAAGAACCTAGGAACTGCAAGGACCTTGGTTGGGTCTTGGGAATTTGAGATCAACATTGGGCTCATACAGGCATACAGGTGTGTATACACTGTGTACATACATGTAATACATATGTGTTTAAATGACCCTGTTGACAATTTGCAGAGAGAACACCCAGATACAGAGAAACTATGTAAATACTAATTAGCAATTTATTAAATTTGAAATGCTTTTAACTTTATTTCAACAGTTTCAATAAAAAAATATTTTACGTAGCTTTACTCTGACATTCTCGATTAAAGTCTTGATCAAAAACAAATTTGTGTGCCCTGCCCCTGGGCACAGGTGTGCTGGAACAGGCCCCCACTGGTTCACCGGAGCCACAGTGAACGTCTCTTCCCAACTCCATGTTCAGCAACATCAAGTCGGTAGCTTGAACTCGGCCATGGTAGCAGTATTGACAACACGGCAGTCAGCACACGCTGCACATTGATCAGCTCCTTTTACCTCCAGGAGAGCCTGTTAAACATTTGCCAGCACACCACTGCTTCCAACTTCTGGTATTTGGAAGAGCCCAATTTCAGTATGGAGGTTATAACTTGTATATGTAAAAGCTTGAAGCCTCTTCAAGGAAAGTGGTCACGAAGGGTGATTAGGAGTACCTGCAGGAGAAGACACCCTTCTAACACCTGGGATACCTTGCCTGAGAGCCAGGGAGGCCACTGTCATAGGCTGTTCTTTGTCCGCAGCCCTAGCACTGTCATGCCAACCCTGCGATGACTGGAACATAAATACATGTTATCTTATTTTTTTTTAACATCCTTAAGGTTTTCATTTCATTTACTTATTTTTGGCTGCATTGGGTCTTCATTGCTGCACGTGGGCTTTCTCTAGTTACGGTGAGCAGGGGCTACTCTTCACTGTGGTGTGCAGGCTTCTCATTGAGGTGGCTTCTCTTGTTGGGGAGCATGGGCTCTAGGCGTGCGGGTTTCAGTAGCTGCGGCACACGGGCTCAGTAGTTGTGGCTTGCGGGCTCTGGAGCGCAGGCTCAGTAGTTGTGGCACACGGGCTTAGTTGCTCCGCGGCATGTGGGACATTCCTGTACCAGGGCTCGAACCTGTGTCCCCTGCATTGGCAGGCGGATTCTCAACCACTGCGCCACTAGGGAAGTCCCAATACATGTTATATTGTGTTCTACAGCTCCTTTTTAGTGCCTGAATGACAATGTCAAAGCAATAATGTTTTAGTACCTGAGGGGAAGAGAGTTTTGCAAATAAGACTCACTGATAACCCTGGATGCTTGTTTGAACATCACAGGAGCTGTAGAATGTAACTTTCCCTCTCATTTTGCGGTTGAGCTGCTGGTGTCTGCACAAGCTGTCTGATAAATGGAACAGAATGGATGTCTCTTGTACAGGCTCACGTCGAGGATGCAGCGACTATGTGGGAATGAATTTACCTGTAGGTATATGGGCACTTCTACTTTCCTGTGACACCAGAGTTTAGTAATACAAATGAAAGTTAATTTGTTTAATAAGGAACCCTCTAATGAGTCTTAAAAGCATTTTTATAATGCACCCTTGAGTATAGTTCCCTGTGCTATACAGTAGGTCCTTGTTGGTTATCTATTTTATATAGAGTAGTGTGTATATATTAATCCCAAACTCCTAATTTATCCCTCCTCCCTTTTCCCCTTTGGTAACCATACATTTTTTACATCGGACATACTATACTCAATATTTTGTAATAACCTATAAGGGAAAAGAATGTGAAAAAGAATAGACACACATATACAGGTATAACTAAATCACTTTGCTCTACACCTGAAACTAACACAACACTGTAAATCAACTATACTCCAATAAAAAAATAATGCACTCTACACTAAATACCCATTGTTTGCAGGGTTCTATTTTCTGTTATAGATTTACTGAATTATAATTTACATAACATGAAATTCACCCCCTGTAAGTGTACAGTTCAATGATTTTTTTTACTAATATACAGTTGTACAACCATCACCACAAAACAGTTTTAGAACCTTTTCATCACACCCTTGCCATCCTTCCCCTGCCCTGGCTGGATACATTTGTAGATCCTGCGCTCAGGAACCACCAGACAAGAAGTGGGAATCAGTTCTTTATTTCCAAATACATGCCTATCCTCCTGAGTTGTGTGTGTGTGTGTGTGTGTGTGTGTGTGTGTGTGTGTGTGTCTACAGAAGCTGCAAGAAGGAAGGAAATTAGAGCTCATTTCATGTCTCATGTAAATTACCAGAAGATAAAACTTCGCAGCTCACTCCATCACACTTATATTTGATCGCTGTTTTATGCCCGTCAGCTCTGGACACGAGCAATTTTCTTCTGAGCCATCCTTACAAATCTTGTTTTCTTTATTCACTCATGACCTTCCTTCCCTCTTCTGCCCTACTTTGCTGGCTCCCTTGTGGAATATCTCCACAGCATGGACTGTCATGTGATTTCACTGCATCTTTTTTTAGTGGCACTGATTAGCTCCAAAAGTTACTTGGAAAGTCATTTGTGATGGACAGTTATGTAAGATCCTGGTTCACCAGTTTTTCTGGAAGCAATTTAAAATGCCCAGAAATGTATTAGAGTTCAACCGTTGCAATAAAACCAAGATTGGAACTCCTGCGTTTACGAGGGAATTGCAAGTTATATGAGGAAGCATCACTTGGAGGTGCTATTTCTCCACTGAGCCTAAAAGGGGCCGAGCAACCAGACTCTTGGCTTTTACTCCTCTCTGTTCATAAATGTGTTACCTTGTAGTTCATGAAGGATTGTTGCAGTTCTTTCCCAGTGGATTATTACTGTCTGTTACTTTTCTTCTTAGTTAAACCTTGCTTCAGATGTCCAAGGTCATCCAAACTGATCTCTTTATCTGAGAAGTGGTACCTAGTGAGCATTATTCTTCTAGGACTTTATTTCGAAGGAAGCTGCTTTTTCTTCTCCCTATTTGTATTTATTAAAGTAATACAGAAGTTTACAACTGATTAAGCTTGCATTTTCTCATGGATAGTGTTATAAGTGGGTTGAAATTCTGGGATGGATCCACTTGTCCCTCAAAAGTATCAAACTTAAAAATGTTTTGAAATATGTGGCAGAGACATTTACTGTTCAGTGATTATCCATATGATACCCACATATCCCAGCCCCTTGGTGCTAGGTAGGTCCATGTGACAAGTTCTGGACAGTGGGCCAGAATTATAAGCATCACTTCTGGACCTTTAGAGCACTTGAGAGAGGATGTATGACCCTATATCAAGTTCTCTCTTCCATTGATGCAGTGAACTGGAAACCATGGGACCCAGATGGTGTAGCTGTAAGAAGCAATTAGCCTGGATCTCTGAGTTACTGTTCAGAAGAGTCCCTAGAAAGTGGCTGAAATCACAGAAGACTTTGTGAGGTAGAAAAATGAACCTTTACATATAATGCCCCTAATGTTTCCAGATTAGTTTATTACTGAAGGATAACCTGCCCTATTCTGGCTAATACACGAAGCATTCAAATGCTAGAAAATAAGACACCTGCAATAACTAATAAATGAACTAGTGCATAAACAAAAGAGGTAATCAGTGATTTAATAACCACTTACAAAGTTGAAATCCTGGTGCTTAGGAGATAGAATTTGTGAAGTTTCTGGGAAGGGTTTCTTAGGGGAGAATCAAGGGTTAGCAGTTAGTGATGTTGTTTGATTTCATTTCAAATGTCTCAATTTTTGTTACCTCCATGCAGGTTTCAAGCACAATTAGAGTCATTTTAATATTTTAATTCATAAGTAGAGATGAAAGGAAAATATTCTCTCTAGACAAGAATATGAAAGTGTGAGAAAATGATTGCCTTAGGTGGAAATACCTTGGGTTTGAGCAGTAACAGAAGAGAAAGGAAAATCTCTGTCTGTTCATTGTTCTAATCATGATTCTTTTAAAGATCCCGGAGATGTTGAAGGGACTTAAAATTAGACAGTTCTCTTTAACAGCCTCAAGAGGGCTCCACCATCCCAGTACCGCTTGGTTGTGGAGCGTCTCTGTGGACAGGTGAGGTTGACCACAGGACTGGTCGGAGTAGAAAGAATATAAATGTCTTAGGTTGCTGTCGTTTTTACATTCTGGAAATAATTTTTCTACGTGGCAGTTTTAGAAATTAAAGTTAGAGAATGCAGTTTAAATTCCCCCCTAAATTTAGATATTTCCTTTCCTAATAAAACTCAAAAGTATTTGCAAAAGTACATACCAAACAAAACACAAATCAGGGAGTGACTGTATGATTTAGAAAGTAATTCACATCAGAATTTCTTTGAATGGTAGCCTTCTTACTTCATTTAATATATTTATAATAATTTCTTTATATCAACATTTTAGAAGTAGATTTATTTAATAAGGCAAAGTGTATAAACATAGCACAAATTTGATATTAAGTTTCCTGAATTCTGTAGACTATCCAGAGTCATAACATAATAGGAACTAATCCTTTGGTAACTTCCCAGAGGCATCTTTTGTTAATGCAATTTTGGAAAATTTTCTTGCTCATTATGAAAGCATAGTAGGTGCTGAACATCTTGAGATTAAATAGGATGCACACACATACGTATGATGTATGTGTGTGTGTTTATTTCAAAACAAGTTTGCTTCTTTCAAACAGTGGGAAACATTAAGACTGTTTCTGGGGCAACTGCCTTCCTTTAGAAAGTTTTTAAGAGTCTGAGAACTACAGAGATGAAGTATTTCTTCACCTGGTCTCCTGAGGGGCAGGATTATTTCTTAGAATTGTTGTTTTCCTCTCCCTGGGGCATCTTGTTAGGTTTCAGACTGTTTTGTGCCCTGAGGAAAACATGAAGCAGGATGTGCTGGAAAGATTTAAATCATATCAAGCAGAACAGGGTTTGGAGATGGAACCTAGGCTAGGGCTTTCCCCTCTACCTCCACTTCAACCCTGTCATCCACCTGGGGAAGTTGACCGCACAGCTGAGCTTGCTTTGATGTGTAAAACGTAGACACCCTGCTTGGGGTGAAGGTGCCACAAGACCAGCTTTCAGAGGCTCTCTGGGGAGGAGTCTTGGGGTCTGCTGTTGTGCTACACAGATGGTGCTACAGGGGAGGATGTGATTGTCCTGACCATGTCTGTTGGGTGGGATCTGAGCCAGGGGCTGGATGATGGAGTCAGTATGGCATATTAAGAGGTAAGGGGTCTGAAAAAATGCCTGCTTTGGTAGAAAAAGAGCCCGCACTTCCTGAAACACACGCTCACTTAGCCTCCTGATGGTAAAAAACATGGGGTCCAGACCCTAAACTGTTGCCTCAGCTGGCAACACAGATTAAAAGAGGACCAAGTAAGCCATGTGGTGATGGGCAAATTACCTTAATATTTGCAGGTGGGGCACCGAAAAGATGCTGATATTTCAAAGGTCTTGTAACTATAATAAGTTTGCAAAGTAACTGAGGTTGGACGACCTACCCTCATTTCAGGACTTAGTACCCTCGTTTGGCATCGGGGAAATAATAAGCTGTTAGTGTTTACCAAGTAAGATGAAAACACAATTACGGAATTTCAGCCACTTTTTCCTTTGTAATTGCACAATAAAAGGCTTAATCCATGTTTTAGGAGGACCCCTTTTTAGACCAGTTTTTGAGGTTTAATACGTAACACAGGTGTCCTTGACTTGGGGCATCAGCGTCCTTGGGGTTTGGGGCCAATGTAGGGTCATTCCCAGCATCCCTGCTAATTCTTGACCTTTTCTGCTCAGCTTTCTCAGTCAGCACTGAAGATGCTCCTGCAAGATTAGCTCCTCCTTCCCCTGCCCCACCCCGAACCGCGAAACCATGGACGCCTTCCTTCGGAAATCCAAGCAAACCAGACCTCTCTGGATGTTTGTGGGGTTTCTCAAAGGTCCATGAGACCCTGGTGAGAGCCCCTCAAGCAGTACAAACTTCTGCTGCACTGCTGTCTCCAGGGGCAGAGCCCTTTCCCCTGTTGCCCTCTGGTCCACAGTCCAAGGCTTCCGGTCATCTGGCTTCTGTTGGGTTAGACCATCGGGCCGCACAGAGGGGAGAATGGAAGGAAAAGCCCCACTCCATGCCTCTGCTCTGGCGATGTCTCCAGCAGGACCCGTGTCGCCTCCGTGACTCTCACCTCCATTAGACAGACCTGCTGTGGTTCCAGTTTTCCTTCCCATAGGGCTAACCACGGACCTCGTCCATCTGTCTCTCCAGCTGGGGATAGTTATTGTTCTCTTTTGTTGTTTATCTCTGGCTCGTTTCACAGCCCGGTTTGGCTTCTCAGCCCCTCCATCCCTTGTAACCAATGCCCCGCATTAATTTCCCTCTGTGTTAAGTGGGTCAGCTGTTCACTTACCCTTCACACACAGTTGCCCCTGCACTTTCATGCCTCTGAGAACCCTAGTCCTGAGAGCATTCCTGTCCCTGTGGGTGAGCAGTGCAGCCTGAGTTTTAGAGAATCCCCTTCCTCTATCTCGTTGCAAAGGATTTGGTGGTTTGCTGCACGTAATCAAACTGTTCCCTGGACATTTCTTAGTGGTTAATTATGTTCTTTTACAGTTAATACATTTTTACACCTGAGTTTACAATCTGGAGCTTAATTCCAGGTTAGAAACCCCTCTTTCTAGTACAGGAAAAATGATGAATTTTATCATTAAAATTTAAGAAATGAACCTGGATATACCTTGTTGATATATATATATATATATGTGTTGGTCAAGCACATTTGATCTGCATTTATTCTGGCTTCTTTTTGCAAGAACGGTGAAGTTTCCATCTGTTGGGCATCCTTTGTTTATTTTCTGTATCTATGTTTTTAATCCAGTCTTTCTTTCATCTTACAGGACGTTTTTCCTGCATTCTGGGTGATTTCATGAAGTGTGTCATAGATGGTACTGACTCTGTTTCCTCCCCAGTGTTAATTCTACACTTTATATACTTTTTTTGGTGTATATTTTTCATACCTTACATGTGTGATGCGTGTTTATGTTCCATGTGGCCTTATTTGGGGCATAACCTCTTCCCGGGGTGAATAGATTCCTTCTCTTCTTGTTCTCTGATCTCATCAGCTCCTTTTTCATCCTTTATTTTGTGGAGTTCACCTGAGCTTCTCCAGCCTCAGCAGCTTCCTACCCCTTCAACTGCATGCTTCTGAGTTCAGATACAACTCCAGGTGTATTTCTGTGCTTTTGAAGACTTTAAAATGTACATATGCGATACATCCTCTGTGATTCCATCTATATGACATTCTGGAAAAGGTAAAACTATAGAGACAGTAAAAATATCAGTGGTTGCCAGGGGTTGGGGAGGGAGGGGTGAATAGGTCGAGCACGGGGGATTTTTAGGGCAGTGACACTATTTTGTAGACACTATAATGGTGGACACGTGTCATTATGCGTTTGTCCAGACCTATAGAATGTACAACACCGAGAGTGAATCTTGATTCAAACTATGGACTTTGGGTGATGATGAGGTATCAGTGTAGGTCCATCCATCGTAACAAACGTACCATCTGGTGGAGGGAGGCTGTGTGTGTGTGGATGAGGGGATTTAGAAACTCACTGTACTTTCCACTCGTTTTGCTGTTCTAAAATATAAAGCCTATTAAAATATATATACATGTAAAAATTCTCTGTGTAATTAAAAAATAATAACAGAGGCTTTATAATAAAGCATAGACATTGCATGCAATTTTCTCCTTTAAATGATGCTTGAGGGTTTTTCCCCTAGGAGTCACCATTAACAATTCTGTCTGGAAACTTCCCGATCCTAGTTTCTATGGCTTCACAGACACACACACACACATAATTATAACAAGTAGATAGGACTATTCCTGTTATTCTGTAGCCCTTGGTTATTATTATTTTTACTAACAATATATCTTAAACCCCTTTCCATGTCAGAACATACATTTTAAATTCATCCTTTCTCACTGGTTCATAACATTTGCTCCTTTTTCATCTTGAGTGGTGAATGATTTTTCAACATATCTTCTGGATATTAATCCTAGCCTGCTGTATATGTTGTAGATATTTTCTCTCATTTTTCCAATTTTCCCTTTGTATAGGGTGTTTTTTTTTTGCTCACATGTATGTTTTAAAGTTTCATGTAGTCAAGCTGTCAGTGTTTCCTTGATGAGTTCTGGGTTCTGTGACTAGCTTGGAAAATCCTTCCCCCTTTTAAGATTATAACATTATTCTGATATTTTCTTTGTATTCTTTTAAAATCATTTAGATTTTTTTTGGTCATGGTATAAGTATCTAATATTATTTTTTTTCCAAAATGATGGCCAATTACTTTAATACCATTGAAGAGACCATTCTTTCTGCACTGATCTGAAATGCCACATTAGTGATATTTTTAGATTTTCTGTTCAGTTCCATTGATGTATTTTCCATTCCTCCACAAATATATATTATTATAATTTCTACAACAAGACAGTATGTTTTGAGATCTGGCCTGACTCTTCCCTTTCTTTGCATGTTTTAAATTAGATTTTATTAGTTATTCTGGTACATTCATTTACTCTGCCAAATGAAAGTGAGAATCAGCATGTCAGGCTCTAAAAAAACATGCTGTTGCAATTTTGATCAGGATTGCTTTGAATTTGTAAACCAATTTTGGGAGAACTGACGTAATTTTAGTATCTATTCAGGTGAGTGTTATGTCTATTCAGTTTTTAAAATTTCTGCAAAAATATTTTACAAATTTTTTCTTTAGATATTCTATAACTTTTACAGGTATATTCATATAGTTCTTGCACATTTCTTGCTAGTGGCATATCTAGGCTTTTTTTTTTTTTCCTATTGTTATTGTGACTGGGATCTTTTTTTCCCCTCTTCCACTTTCTAATTGCTTGTGACAAGTACATAGAAAACTGTCTTGGGGTAATTCATGCTAGCTGCTGTAACAAACACCCCGATATTTCAATGATTTAACACCAGAAAGTTTTATTTGTTGCTGATGAACAATCTAAGTTGGGCCTCCTTCATCTAAGCAGTGACTTGGCATACCAAGTTCTTTCTATTCAATCAGGCAAGCCTGGGAATTTCTGGACTCTATTCTCTGTGATTACTGTGCATACACGAGCCCCTCCTTTTCCGAACTCATCTCTTTCTTGTAATGGCTTTGCAAGTGAAATTATAGCCAAGACCCTCCTCTAACACTCTCTGTTCATCTTCATCTCTAGACCTACAAGATCCACTAGCACGTGACCTGCCTTCCAAAATATGAAAGCTAAGTTTTACCAAATATCTTGCCACAAGATAACGTTGATACATTTTCCCGTCTTGAATATCACTTTTCTTACCTCTTGCTATCCAGCTACTAAAATAATGCTATAAATTTTAGGTTTTATTATGATTTTTAAATATCAAGAATCCTCTTTCAAGTTGCTTAGTTTTGTATTAGGGTAATCAAAATGAGCCCACGTAACAAACTGTCTAAAAAGCTGAGTGGCTTCGTCATTGAAGTTGTGTTTCTTTCTCATGTCGTAGGTCTAATGGATTTGTTCTGTTTTGAAACATGTGTTTCCTTTGTCATTTCTAGGAATTTGGGGCAAGGGCAAGGGGAGAGAGTTGTACCTTGTTCAGTCTGCCACCTTGATCTGATGCTTTCTTGTGAATTGATTTTTATCACATTAAACGTGTGATTCCCAGAAAAAAAAATCTCTGTGCCTCTGGCTCCACCAGCTTTTGAGTCCTTGGGCATCATTTATCGGGCAGGAAGTATATCAGCAGTTCCAACCTTACCAGCTGTGAGACTGGAATAACTATACCTCGATGCTGGTACCCTCAGCATCTGGTGTTTCTGGCTTGAATGGGAAACCCAGGAAGACTTGAAATTATATGTTTCCTACTCCTATCCCAATCCCTCACCAGCAGCATTGCCCCAGTTGGAAGAACTAGATTATTCTTATTTCCTTTGCTACCCCACCCAGTTCTGCGGTGCAAGAGAGCTCTAGACTAACCCCAGCCCACTTGGCTTTTGCCATCCCTGGCACCTGCCACCCCCTGGGTGTCCTGTGCTCCTGCAGCCTCTCACTGCTACACTCTTCCCCCCACTTTTGCCGCCCCCCCAGGCTGCCGACTCCTGCCAGCGCTGCTTCTGTCCTTTGGAAAAGGGGTTCAGCATGGTTGTCGAGTACATACTGGTCGTGGTTCTTTTCCTCACGAGAAGGCGTCTCCTTAGAGGGGTTGGCTGCTCCCCGGGCTCAGCTGCTGTTCCTGCTTTTCCTCCATCCGTTCATCAACCACCCACCAGCCTTGAATGAGGTGAGGGGTTCTGTCCTCTCTGGCCCCTTGGACTGGTAATTGTTTAGGACGCTGAAGCTCTCGACAGAGGGGAAAAATTCACGGAGGAGTAGGGAGACAGGTGAAGTCACTCCTTTCCGTGAACACTTCAGCTTAAATTAGTTTTCTCATATGAATGATGCAAAATCATAAATTGGTACTGATCAAATCTGGGCACACAGCAAAGCCTCTTTTATGCAGTGAGAGGGTTCACTTAATTGAATTTTGCATATAACTGGAGGTTTCTCCTTCCACTGACACATGGGGAGGGATTTCAGTGATAGGCTCTGAAAATAACCAGAGACCATTGAGGTGGGGAGGCCATGGGGAAGGGATGAAGCCCAGAGAGAACAGCTGGTCGAGGAGGGGGGACGCCAGAGTCCACCAAGGTGAAATCTTGGCTGCCTCTAAGTTTCATTTCCAAAGGCCATTAGGACGATGATGAATTGCTGTCTGTAAACACACCCTTTTGCCGGAACTTTCGATGAGAGAATTGTCTACAACTGGGTCCATGTCATGTCAAAGCCTTAAACATAATCAGACACAACTGCATTTATTAGAGTCTTTATGGGGCTACCTCAGATTCTTTATCACAAGAGGACATATCACAACATTATCACCCCTGAAATTATGATTCCATTTGATTTTCCTGGTGTCAACCAAAAACATGAGGCTGGATGTGCTAAATAATCCCTTTTGTGTACGTGGGAATTCTCATCCATGTGTCACCCATGAGAGCAACCTGCCGCTTCATCCTCACTCACAAGACAAACTGAGTGAATATAACCCTTGGAAGATTATGGTAGGAATCGTCACCTTCTTTTGTGTTCAGAGCCCTAGAAGTTTACAGTGACAAAAACAACACACCCTATGGAAAACAGTGTGTAAAAACACATTTACATTGTATGTTTTATATAAAGATAAAGAGGAGAAGATAAAGAGCTTGTCTTGATTATATGTGGTTCCTCCAGAGGATGTTTTGAAATAAGAAAAGCAAAAGATTATTTTTTTTAGATGAATGATGTCTGTAAATAAAATTGAAAAGAAAAATTCAAACAACCCTCTAGATATGGGGCTTGAAAAATATGTAACAAATCCAAGGAGCATTTTTTAAAAATTTTACATCTGATCATATTGCTTCCTGAGGTTTCATGAATATATACACAGATAAGAGAGATTAAAAACCTGAAATACTTGTGGAACAGATGAGGATGTAGGAAAGAAAGCCCTTTTATTCCATGTTTTTTCTCAGAAAAATTTATAGTTTAACATTTCCCTTTCTGGTTTCCCCTGGAAATCAGTTTTCCTTAGAAATTAAATGAGTAGGGATCATGAGTTTGCCTGAATGTCTTTTTTGGAAACTAGTACTTTGCAGTGTTCCCACCTCAAACTTTTGTCTTTGAGTTTACCTTTTAATTCTTTAGTCTGTGAAATTGTATCAGTTGGCAAAGATGGATAAAGGAAAATTAAGAATCAAGTTAAAAAGGAACAAATCGGGGCTCAGCAGACTTTTCAGTAAGGGGCCAGAAAGTCAATCTTGCAATTTTATTTGTCAATTAAAAAAATTTTTGAAAAGCTGCCACAGAGAAGAGGTAAAAGAATGGGTGTGGCTGTACTCCAGTAAAACCTTATTTTTAGGTTTCAGTTTCATGTACTTTTCACATGTCCTGAAATATGAATCATTGTTTGACTTTTAAAATCATCTTAAAATGTAAGAACTATTCTCAGCTTATGGGTCATATTAAAACAGATGATGGGCTGGGTTGTTTGCTGACTTCTGTACAATAGCATACCCTTGACCTAGTTTACCTTTAAGGTTTGAATAAACACATTTATTATTTTTCAACTCTTTTCTTGAACAACCTCTAACTGGGTATAATATTCTTGGCTCACATTTTCTTTCCCTCATTACTTTGCAAACATTTGCTCCATTGTCCTTTGGTATCAAATATTGCTATGGAGAATACAGTTAGCCAGATCAAAAAAAAAAATCCTTAATGTGGATTTGCTTTTTCCTGAAGGTTTCATTATTTATTCTTGACATTTAATAGCTTAACTAATGTCTTAGTCATCTCTTGCTGTGTAACAAATCACCCCAAACTTAGCACATTGTTGTCTCACAGTTTGTGTGGGTCAGGCATCCAGGCAGAGTGAAGGTGGCTGCTGTGTTTCATGCTGTCCCACAAGCTGCAATCATGACACCAGCCCAGGGTCTGTGGTCTCATCTGAAGGCTCATCTGGGGAGGGACTGGCTGCCATACTCACTCAGAGCCTGTTGGAAGCATTCGTATCCTTGTTGGATTGAGGGCCTCAGCTCCTCACTGGCTGTTGCCTGGAGTCTGCTCTCAGTTCCCTATTATGTGGGCATCTTTCATACAGCAGCTTGCTTTATTAAGGTGTGCAGGGTGAGATGGAATAGAGGACTCTGCTGAGAAGGAAGTCAAAGTGTTTTATAACCTAATCACCGAAGTGGTAGGAAATCATCATACCCTTGACCTCGTGTACCTTGAAGTTCTAACAAATACATGTAATAGTCAAAAATGGGAAGTAAATTCATCTGTTTTATTGAATACTTTTACTTTTGGTTAGTGACCTCTGTCTCAGCTTTAAAGATACCATAGACTTAATCAAAACAACCTGGGCTATTTACTCTATGCATCCCAGGCAAGCAAGGACCACGTACCTGAGGGTCAGATGGCATGTTTTGGCAGTAACCACGATAAGAGCAGCTGATAATGAAATAGGAGTCATTGTGTTTCCGGGACTCTCTGGAGTAATTTCCAGCCTCAGTTCAATGACTCATCACAACAAACCCATGAGAAAGGCCCTAACATTCTCACTGTGGAGCTGGGAGACTCACTGACCTGCTCAAGGCCACACAGTCAGAGTGGTGGCACCTGCTCCCTGCTCAGGTGGGCTGGAAACAGGCTGTGCTGACCCCCCAGTTTACAGAGGATGATGCCCACCTGCAACAGCTCATCCTGGAAAAGGAGAGCAAGGAGGTGAAAATCTGAGAAGGGCACCTGTACGTAGCTGCTCCATCAAAGAGTAACCTGTGATTGATTTTGAGTAGAATTTTACATTTTGTAAAATTATTGGTCCACATTCCAAATGGGAACATGCAGTGTTTTTCTTCTCATCTAAACAAACAAGCAACAAAGCTGGAAGGAGCAGCTGGCCCACAATGTTTAAGAAATTCTACTCATCAGTTTTTTTTTTCAGAATTACATTTTGTGTCCCCTGGACATAAATGTCATGCATAAATGTCATGCATTGGTGACTCTTTTTTCTTTTTCTTTCTCTTTCTTTCTTTTTTTTTGACCAGTATTCTCTCTGCAGCACAAACTTTGGAAGTCAATGTGGGGCTGTAGAGTTAATCCATTCAAAATCCTCATTCTGAGCTGGGATGCTGGTGGCCACCCCCCAACCCCGGACAAAGCAGGAGAGAACCAGGGTGAGTCCTCTTCATTGAGCCGTGTGTCCAAAGCATGAGACTGGAAACACTTGTAGTTTGTTACTACTTCTTGCTTTGATAAGTCTGTTTTATTACACATATCAATGAATCCCTCTGCAACCTGCTTCTTGTGAGATAGAGACAGGAAGCGATAAAATCACCATCCTGGGAACAAATAAAGTGAATCGTAATACTTGGAAGTTATTTAACTTTTACTGCATAAACAGGAATGCACATATCCACACATCTATATTTTGTGGAGGCTCTATGCTCTCCCTTCTTCTCGGACAGGATTTTATTTATTTCTAATTGCAGTATAATTTGACATATAACACTATATTAGTTTCAGGTGTAGAACATAATGATTTGACACCTATATATTGTGAAATGGTCACCCCAATAAGTCTAGTTAACATCTGTCACCACACATGATTATAATTTCTTTTTCTTATGGTGAGAACTTATAGGATCTATTCTCTCAGCAATGTTTAAATATGCAATACAGTCTTATTAACCACAGTCACTGTGCTGCACATTCCATCCCCAGGACTTATTTATCTTATAACTGGAAAATTGGATCTTTTTATCGCCATCATTCGTGTTCCCCTCCCCCTAGACCCCACCTCTGGCAACCACCAATCTGTTCTCCACATCTATGAAGTTGAGAGTTTTTGTTTGTTTCTTTAGACTCCACATATAAATGAGGTCACATGGTACTTGTCTTTCTCTGTCTGACTTATTTCACTTAGCATAATGCCCTCAAGTATCATCCATGTTGCAGATGGTAAGATTCACTTCTTTTTTATGGCTGAATAATACTCTGGTGTACATATACACTGTATCTTCTGTATCCATTCATCCATCGATGGACACTCAGGTTGCTTCCATATCTTAGCTATTGTGATGAAAGCTGCAGTGAATATGAGGGTACATTGGACAGGACATAATTGATTAGAACAGATTCATAATGCTTATGTGGATCAAGCAATACTATGGATCCATGATATTCACCATTATTTTAATTTGTATGTTTAATGACTATGTCAGCTAAATACTTACATAGGGCTACAAGGTGCCAGGATCTATTTTAGGCTCCTAACATAAGTTAACTTAGTCCTCACAAAAACCCTTCGAGTAGGTGTAACTCCATCGCCATTTTACAGACGAGGAAACTGAAGCACAGAGGGGTTGAAGAATCTGCCTTGGTCCCCACAGCTGCAACTGGCAGAGCAGCGCACTCCCGCTGCTGGATGAGCACTTCCTGGTCCCTCAGGGTGTTAGGCTTTGGTGACCCAGCAGGAAACAGGAGGCACCGATGGAGCTCGATGCAGCTGCGGCCAGTCGGGTGGCTCTGGACACCCATACCCATCAGAAGGTGGAGCCACTGGGGCTGGGGACCTGGAGGCTAAGGTTTCACAGCAAGGAGCAGAAAGGATGCCCTCAGGCCTGACTCTTCCACCTGCCTGATGAGGGGCTTAATTTCTGCAGCAGGTGGAATCACGTGGGCAGCCCCAGGCAGGACTAACCCAGACCTCATCGCCCCACCCACATCTGGGCAGAGGTGGGTGCACCATCAGAGCCCCCAGGGTGTGTGTTCCTGTGCCCCCTGGGCCTGCGCGAGGCAGAGTGAGCCCTCTGCCTAGGGGGATAGAGCAGGAAGCCCCACTCCCGGCTTTTAGGGGCCAGGGCATCCAGGTGCCAGGAATGTTCCCTCCTCCAGCTCACAGAGAAGTGCTCTGTGGTCCAGTTACCTTAAATATGAGTGAATGAGTCTTCATTTGATTTCTAGAAATACTCACACGCTTTAAAGGGTTGAAACACCCTGGGAAGTCTCCAAAGGCGGCTTTGGAATCACTGACCCAGAAGGAGAAACTGCTAAAGCTACTTTGGGCGCAGTGGTACCTCCCCCCCTCTCCCCAGGATTCCTGTGGCTGGAACCAGGCTTCTCAACCAAAGGGAGGGCCCTGTGCTAACCTGCACAGCCCTGCAGGCAATTCCCCAATCCTATGAGTAGAGTGTGATTTCATGAAAATGCAGTAATTAAAAATAACAGGAAAGCCTTTCTAATTATAGATGGTTTTATAGGCACTCTTTTAAAACAATCCCGAATTTGGCTCCAGTGATTCGGCAATGGTTTTTCTGGGCCCTACGTGGGTTTTATTTTTAGTGGTGCAGAAGGATTTCTAAAGGCATTCAGCTGTAATAATAGAAGAGGGCAACAGGAGGCCTTTGCAAAACACCAGGCTCCTTAATTTGAGGAGAGTGGCCGAAAGTAAAAAGGTTACTTTTAGCTACGGTGCTCATTCCCTGGTAGATAACTTTTGTTCATCAATTTCATATTATGTGATGTAAGATACTTCATGTATTGAATGCTTTGTCACTGCTTACAATAATCCTTGAAGGAAATTGGAGGACATTTTTGTCTTCTTATTTTTATGTATAGATGGGGAAACTGAGCCATGATGGACCAGGATAGGAATCAAAGCTATCTTGAGGCTTGGTGTCAATGTCTGCCCACGATGAGATGCTACGGGGTCACTACAACTAACAGAGCTAAGAAACGCTGGGTCTTGGCACCATTTGTCCCTTGTTGTCCAGAACCTCCTGGATTTCAGAGGATTCATGGCTATTTCATTTACCAGATAAGAACAGGGTTAGTTTGGGTTTGATATTTGTTGATGATGATCCCTGCAAATAAAGAAGAGTAGCAACTTTTCCTTTCTTAAAGCTGTGTTGGTGTATATGTTAAATAAACTAATGTCCTCATTTTAGGAAATTCACTTGACATCAACAAGGTCTTTTTATGTCAATAGAGAAATAGAGTGTGGGAAGAGGGCTAAAAAGAGAAGCATTTTGTATCAAAGATTTTTTTTTCCTATGGAAAAGCACAAGATAAGACAATGGTCACTGTTGTTTAGTGTGGAGTGGTAAAAAAAAAAAAAAATGACCCAGAGATAAAGATCGTGCCCAAAGTATAGACTGGAGTGATGTGGTGGATTCACTCAGGTGGTCCATGGGTTCATTCAACTCGTGAAGGTGGGATGGATATAAGAAAGGAAAAGAAAGGAAAAGAAAGGCTGTTCATTTTTAGGGTCTTGATTACAAGAAAGATGCTAACCACAGCTTGAGAGAGAGCTCTGGGAAAACCTCTTACTTCCTCTCCTCTTATAAGAAGTCTTCTAGCAAATGTGCTTCCCCAAATTGCCTTTTTTGTCCTTCTTCTGGGTATCCCCCTTTGTATTGGTCAGTGTTCTCCAGAGAAACAGAACCAATGGCACATGCACGTGTGTGTGTGTGTGTGTGTGTGTGTGTGTGTAGACAGAGACACACATACACACAGATTTATTTATTTATTTATATTAAGAAATTTGGTCACATGATTGTGGATTCCCTGGGGAATCAGGGAAGAGTTGCAGTTCAGCAGTTCAAGTCCACAGGTCATCTGCTGGCAGAATTCCCTTCTTGCTGGGGAGAGACCAGCCTTCGTTCTATTCAGGCCTTTGACTGATTGGATGAGACCCACCCACATTATGGAGGACAAATCCACTTTACTCAGTGTCCACTGATGTAAATGTTAATTTCATCCAAAAAACACCCTCAGAGAAATATCCAGAATAATGTTTGGCCAAATACTTGGGCACCTTGGCTCAGTCAAATTGACACATAAAATGAACCATCACATCCTTACTTGGAAGCACAGACAAGTTCAGGAACACCATGGCAGACTCTGCTCACCCGCTCTCTATGGGTTCCTACATTTCCTAGCTCCCTTGCAGTTCAGCGAGCATCTCTTCCATGTGAAGCATTTCAGAGCCAGTACTCTTCCTCAGCTCATTGCTTCCTTGCCTTGGAGGTCAGGGAGTTATGTGTTGAGATGGCAGAGTTACAAGATTGAATCTCCTTGAGACTTCTGCCTACTGGGTGAGAAATAAATCGTTGTGTATTAAGCCACTGAGATTTCAGGGCACGGTAGGGAATACAGTAGGTATTGTTACAAACTCATCTGGGTCTCCTGGAGGGTCTGTTCTCATTCAGGCTCTCTGGAGGTCAGTCACACATGTCGTATATAAATTCCACCTGGAATCCCTTCTTTGGAGAAGTCTCACCCTAACCCATGTGTCCTGTGGGACTGGGAGTCATGCCCCTTCTCCCCAGGTATTGTGTTGACTACATGATAAGTTGGAAAGATAAAATCACAGTATCCACAGTGTTCACTCTGGGTAGATGTTTTACCAAAGCTAGGCTAATTGGAGCACCTCTCTGGATTTCTCCCTGGAATTGGATGGGCGGGGGTAGCTCTTAATCTAGAAACGTGACCCACAGGCATGGAGTCTGGGCTGTCAGAGCCATCTTGCCACCCACATAGACATTGTTTCATTGCAGTGAGAGTCAAAGAGACCAACACACAGAGTGGAACAGAGACGACAGAGCTGCAAGGTAGAAAGAATAGAGAGGGTGTCCTGACAACATTCTTTTATCCTCTAGATTCAGCCTCATTAGAAATTCACCATAGATTTCTCCCTTCGGTGAGTGGATATGTCCCTTCTGTGGCTTTGGGTAGTTGATGCTGGGTTTCTGTCAGTTGCCAGAAGTCCCAACATTTATGGCAGTATTCCAAGGACATGAGCATGTTACTCTTCCTACCATTGGCTGCTGTCAAAGTGCGGTGCCAAGAGTCAGGGAAAGATGAAGCTAATCCTAAACAAAAGAAACCTCATGCATTGAGAAGAGAAAAGTAGACCTTTTACTTTTATCCTGATTGGCTGTTCCTCCATTTCAATGAGTTAAGTTTGTTTGTCAATGCCACTTAATTTCCTTTATTATATTTTAGGGGAGGGCGTGTTTAATCAGCACATCCTGGCTTTTGCACTGATTGCACCTGTCAGGTACTGAGTGCAGGTGATATTTGCTTGCCTTTGAGTCTTTGCTAAGCAAAGACCTGGCATAAGTCACTTCTACCATGTTATTTCTAGGGCTTCCCTGGTGGCGCAGTGGTTGAGAGTCCCTTCTGCCGATGCAGGGGACACAGGTTCATACCCCGGTCTGGGAAGATCCCACATGCCATGGAGCGGCTGGGCCCGTGAGCCATGGCCGCTGAGCCTGCACGTCTGGAGCCTGTGCTCCGCAACGGGAGAGGCCACAACAGTGAGAGGCCCACATACTGCCAAAAAAAACCAAAAACAAAATAAACATGTTATTTCTATTTGAATCTGATTTCCCAAATTTGTACAAAAGATAGCCTTCTGAGGCTGTCTTTTTTCTGACCAGACTCTTTCAAGGTCCCTTGAGGTAGATGGAGTTGCTTTCACATCATTGTGTGATGAAGATGCTGCAGGATGTGGCCTTGTGGGTATCCCTGGAGCTCCTGGAATGCTCTGAACTTGTCACCTGGTGCTTTCTCCATAAGTGGTCCCTGGGCTGTTCCAGTGCTAGAAAATTTTCTTCAAAGGGATGTTGCAAAATCTCATTTATGAATTACTGAAGCCCCAGAGGCACTGTTTTCTCCAAGCACCGGCACCTGTAGTTAACATTTTACCTGTGATAGTATACTAGATCTAAAATTCAATTTGCTGGTACCCAGATGCAAGAGCATGATGATGCAGGTACCATTAGGTGAGACCTAAGAAGCTTTCGGCCGCGAGCAAGTCTCTGCATGATGGGTTGAAAAGAATGGACTGAGCAAGACGTCATGTAGAGAAAGCTAAAGCACTGAGTTATCCAGTCCTTCTAAAAAGAGTACTGATGACACACTTTTGTTGAAGAAATTTTAAACACCATGGTTAGGTGCTCCTTAGGTTTCTAAATGCTTTGTATGGTTACGTCTGTTTGTAATTTGAAGAGAGAGTTGACCACTTGACATTGGCCTTGGTGCCCCCGTCTGTCTTGACTGGACCCTATGTCTTATCTCTAAATTACTGAAAACCTTGACATCACAGGGATATCTCATATTGTTCACTGGGTGGCTCTTTGCCCCAACTGCCGACCAAGGGAAGCTTCTAGACACCTGAAACATGAACTCTTTACCTCCACATGGAATCATAGCATTCTTAGAGTTGGAAATGGCTTTAGGGAATAGTTTTACAACTGTTCCCTATTCACAGATGACAAATGAACACCTGGAGAAGGGAAGCCACTTGTTGAAGTTCTCAGTGCTTCCGATGGGGGAGTTGCTGGGAACAGAGGATGCAAAGGGAAAGGGAAATGTCTCGGGGAGAAGAGGGTGGGCATGCGCACCACATACATCTGGGACAGCGTGGTCCACAGCCGGGCTCTGTCTGTGCTGGGACTCAGCTGAGGCCTGCGAGGTGGAGGACTGGGGTTCTTCCCACCCTCTTGTCATTGTGACGAGCTTAACTTGGTGCCTGCTGATGCAGGAGGAATGTTTACAGGCTCCAGGTCTGTATCACAAGCAGGTGTGGAAGGGTGGATCTGGGGCTATTTGGCTGTTTATTAACCAATTCCACAGTGGTACAGCAGTGAATAAAATAGACCAAAATCCTGGCCCTTGGGGGGCTTGCATTCTCACCATAGGAGACAGAGTGTAAACATGACAAAATAGTGCAACACACTCATGTGGGTGCTGAAAAGTGTTGAAGAAAAATACAGGATGAGGAGGGGTTGGGAGTACGTATGTGGAGAGCTTCCATGTGGATCCCTGGTGAGGCCAGGAACAGACTCACTGAAACAACCTCCGGACAGAGGTGGGGAGAAGCATGTGCAAAGGCCCTGAGGTGGATGCACTCCTGGAGTTTTGAAGGAAAACAAGACAGTGTGACTGGTGTGTAGTGAACACAGGAGAGATGACGTCAAAGAGGCATCAGACAGAGGGAACATGTGTGCATGTGTGTGTGAGAACATACGTGTGATAGATGTGTATGTGAGTGTGTGCATGCATCCATGTGTGTGAATGTGCACGTGTGAATGTGTGCACAGGTGTGAGTGCATGCATGTGTGTGTGTGTTGTGGACAGGATTGAAGGGCCTTGCACAAGACCACTAGAGGAAATTAACTGGGACTCCGAGGGGACAATAAGCCTTGTGCCCCAGTAAAGCGGAGGTTTTGAATGGAGGAGCAGTGGAATTTCCTGGCATTCCCAGTTGCTGCAGGGAGCATTGGCTGTGATGGGCAGGGGTGGCAGCAGGGGACCAGTGCGGAGGATTCTAGGGGGCCCTGGGGGTGTGGACCAGGGTGGAAGCACGCAAATGCTGAGGGGTGGGCGGGCTCTGCATCACCAAAGGTAGAGTGCGGCTCCCAGATGATGTTTTGCGCGTGCTGGCCGCTCTCTCTTGAACTTGGCCATGGGACCTGGAGGGCTCCAGCTGGACGTTGACATTTAAATTTAGTGCTCACCATCTCAAAGCAAACCTTCTCACTGGGGGGCTGTGCTGTTCCCTGGACAAGAGAGTTATCTCCCTACGAACGTGGAGAATAAACTCAGGCAAACCAAGACCTCTGCACTTCCAGGAGGCAGTTCCTGTCCTTCCACCAAACCCATTAGGAATGTGCCGAAGGCCGAGGAATGATGTCTAGGGGAATGTTTGTCCTCCTGCCGACTCCTGTGAATCCCTGGTTACAGGTGTGTCCTTGATGCTTAGATGAGAAGTCCTGCCCCCAGTTCGAGGACCAGAGGTGGCATCTCTAAGTGGTGCATATTGTCAGGGGTGAAGATTCCAAGCAGGCTTTTTGGAAAAATTAAAGAGAGAAATAAGAGCATTTCCTGGGCGGTGGGCTTGCGAGGGCCCAGGCAAATGTGTGTTCATAAGCCGTGCGCCTCTTCTCTTCTCTATAAACCACACACGTCTCCTTCCCTGTCGCACTGAGTCCTCAGCCCCTCCCGGCTCAGCCCTCTGCTCGATGTGAGGATGTTAGGATCCTGATGTCACCCCAGGGCAGGTTGTCACGAGCTTCCACCTTAAATGGGAACGCTTTTCATCTGTGTGAAGGCGGGAAGGCAAACACAGTCTGTCCTCCTCAAACGAGGCCTTTGCCATCTTATCAGGACCGTTGAGCTGCTCAGATTGCAGGACTCAGTGTCACTCAAATGTCACTGCAAGCTAAGTGTCCATCGACAGAGGAATGGATGAAGAAGATGTGGTACTTATATACACTGAGTATCACTCAGCCATTAAAAGCTATTTGCAGAGATGTGGATGGATCTAGAGAGTGTCAGACAGAGTGAAGTAAGTCAGGAAAAGAAAGACAAATATCGTAAAATATCGCTTATATGTGGAATCTAGAAAAATGGTACAGATGAACTTATTTGCAAAGCAGACATGGAGTCACATATGTAGAGAACAAATTTATGGTTACCAAGGGGGGAAGGGGGGTGGGATGAACTGGGAGATAGGAATTGACATATATACACGACTATGTATAAAACAGATAACTAATGAGAGCCTACTGTATAGCACAGGGAACTCTACTCAAAGATCTGTGGTGACCTAAGTGGGAAGGGAATCTAAAAAAGGGTGGAACTGATTCACTTTGCTGCACAGCAGAAACTAACACAACATTGTAAAGCAACTAGACTCCAATACAACTTAATAAAAAAATAAAACTCCTAAAAAAAAATTGTCACTGCAAATTGCTTTTCCAGGCCGAATACAAGCAATCTTTTATCATCTACTATTTTGAATTAGCTGTGCCTCTCTTCTCCAGCATTAGCAGAGATAATTGAAAATTGGCCGCCCTTAAATTCATGTTTTAAAAAAATGGCTGAGAAAGCTTGTTAATGTCTTAAGACCACTGGGGCGTCATTTATTCCTTCCCAGAAGAGTCTTCCAAGCTCCATCGACCCAAATGTAGGATCTCAAAATACCTGCCTCCTCTGGCCTCCCAGAAGACCCAAGTGACTTTACTTGTCTTGTTTTGGATGTCTGGTCATGACCCAGGTCCCTTCTGTGCTAAGGAAAAGTTTTCCTTGAGTGAGGGCCTCTGGGACTCATTGGAATGACTCGCAGCATTAGCTCAGCCCTAGAAGCTTTGGCGGCCACCAGCGCTGGTGCCCAGGGGGTGAAAGGTGCTCCTGTGTGGCAGGCCCTCTCCGAAGTGTGTTGAGTCTCCCTCTAATTTCAACTCAGTTCAGCTTGGTAGTCAGGCTGGTGCTCAGGGTGGATTGAGAGAGAAGCATTTTGATGCTCCTGCCTAGTGAAGGTTCGTCATGTGTTAAGACTCTTAAGTGGTGAAGCCAAGCACTTCTATTAATTAGAGCTGATAAAAGCATTAAGGAAATATTTAATCCCCTTGTTCTGGGAGCTGGAGATTTTCACAGGCTGACATTTGTGCTCCAAACTACTAGTCTTAATAGGTTTAGCATGGTTGTAGTTAGTAATGATTAAAGGCACTGTTGGCTGGTCCCCTGATGAGCTAGACTTCCACCCTGGAAGGTCTTCTGGGGGGGGTGGTCATTTTATGACTGACAGTGGCTTAAAATGAACACAAACACTCCTGCAAAATTACTGTTCAGAAAGACTTTTCTGAAAATTTACCCTCAAGTGGTCATTTCTCTTAGGAATAAGGGGTCAGGATTAGCAGTAAACACAGTAGCTCAATTCTTAGATACTTTCTCTATTAAATCTGTTCTCTATTGGTTAATTTTAATTTTCCTCCCTTTAAAACAATTCCCTTTTAAAAAGTATCATACCATACTATCAACTTCTGAAAAATAATTTTCATTGCCAAATAATTTGCCTGATGTGGTTTTTGAAGTCAGACGTTTTTCATCAAGAAGCCTTGATAAACATGCTTTTGAATCCAAGCTATGTTTATTGGGTGAGGTTGTAGCTAAACCCTTATCTTTAACCCTCAAGAAAACATTTGTGTGGCTTGCATTTTGTGTGTATTCTTAAAGCTGGGAAAAATCAGTGGAGCCATATGGTAGTTCTGTTTAAGGAGCTACATAACACAAGGAGATCAGCTCGGTGCTTTGTGACCACCTAGAGGGGTGGGATAGGGAGGGTGGGAGGGAGACGCAAGAGGGACGGGATATGGGGATATATGTATACGTATAGCTGATTCACTTTGTTATACAGCAGAAACTAACACAACATTGTAAAGCAATTATATTCCAATAAAGATGTTAAAAAAAAAATCAGTGGAGCTGGTCGCTGGCAAAAGAATTCACAGCATGCTCATATCCATGGGGACTTCGGTGAAAGCAGTGAGTAGAGGTGACGATGCATTTTAATAAATGTGCCTAGAAGTACATTCTTCATTGACATTGTCTGTGACCTTGGGCTGTTGATCATTGATGCTGCTACACCTGCGTCTCAACAGTTCCCAAGGCTGCATCCTTCAAGCATGATTGGGCTAAGAGTTTGGGTCTCTCACTTCTACCCCTTTCCATCATTCTAGTGCCCTGTCACCCATGTTTCAGAAAGAGAAACTCTCTCCCATTCTCTTTCCATCCTATTTATAGCCATGGTCACCAAGATTGCCCTATAAAAGTCTATTTTTCCAGTCCCTGGTGTTTTTTCATTGAATTCCAGGTACTATAATTTCTCACGAAATCCTTATAAATAATTGTTCTTGTGTTTTATGCATTTCACCAAATGGCTTGAGCAGACTGGGAGAGACCCATCACACCCAGTGCCCTGATACCTCTCTGAAGATTTACTTTTCTTTCACTGTTTTTTCTCTGGTCTCAAATCAGTCACAGTGAAACACAGGTATATTTACCTCTAACAACCAAGACATCCTGTTAGGATAGGATCAAGTTTTAGTAAGCTGGATGATATTCCAAAGTGATGTCATTAACTTTATTTAAGGTAATGTATTTCCATGGTTCAATGGGTGGGGTGGTAGTTAGGGAAGAAAGTATGATTCTACTTATAACCCTAAGTCAGAAGCTCCCGGGTTTTTTTTTTTTTTTTTTTTTTTAAGTTTACCTTCCTCCTGAATTTATTATTTGCTTTTCTTTTTATTCTTTTTATGGTTATTGGGTGAATTTGTAGCTAAACCTGTATCTTTAACTCTCAAGTAAGCATTTGTGTGTGTCGGATGCAAAATTTTTGCCTATCAAAAGCCATTTCTCCCTCCCCTCCCTTACTTCTCCTCTGCTAACAAAACCCCAATCTGAAATGTGTGAAGATCTTTGATCTCAGGGCAGGCTGGTCCCAGGAGAAGGAACATGATTGGCTTAAGCCAGCTGTCATGACCCCATTCCTCTTTGCCAGTGACTGTGGGCATATGACCTAGTCCTGGCCTATGGACTTGTATTAGTTACCTATCCCTGCACAATAAATCACCCTAAACCATGGTGGCTTAACTGATGATGAATGTTTGTTATTATTCCAGTTTCTGTGGGTAAGGAATTTGAAAGTAGCTTGGTTGGGTGCTTCTGGCTTGGGATCTCTTATGAGATTTCAGTCAAGATGTTGGCCAGGGCTGTGGTCCTCTGAAGACTTGACTAGGGCTGTAGGATCTACTTCCAAGGTGGCTTATTCTCATGGCTGGCAAGTGGTGCTGGCTGACACCTGGAGGCTTTAGTTCCTTCCCATTGGGCCTTTCTACAGTGTCTTTGAGACATGGTGGCTGGCTTCCCCCAGAGCAAGCAAGCTGAGAAAGGGAGAGGGAGAAGGAGAGGGAGAGGTGGAGAGAGGGGAGAGAGAGAGAGAGAGAGAGAGAGAGAGAGAGAGAGAGAGAGAGAGAGAGAGAGGAGCTATCCATTTTATGACCTTACTACCTTATGTAGTCCCATAGTATCACTCTACTAGTTATATGTCACTATGTAAAAAATTCTCCTAATTTAGCAGCTTAAGAAAACACACATTTATCATTTCACAGCTTCTCTGGGTCAGGAATTTTAGCAGTTCCTCTGATTCAGGGTCTCTCATGAGGCTGCGGTCAAGGTGTCAGCCAGGGCTGGATTTCATCTGAGGCTCGATGGGGAAGGATCTTCTTCCAAGTTCATGCGGTTGTCAACAAGATTGAGCTCCTTGCCAGCGGCTGGTTGCAGGCTGCCCTCCATTCCTTACCCTGTGGGCCTCATTAACAAGGTCATTTTATCAAAGTCAGCCAGGAAGAACGTCCGTGAGAGTCCTCTAGCAGGACAGAAACCAAAATCTTAAGTAAAGCAATCACAGAAGTGATATCCCATCACCTTTGCCATATTCTGCTGGTTAGAAGCAAGTCAGGGGAGGGAGTTATACAAGGGCATGAAAGTTAGGAGGCGGGATCGTGGGGCCTCCTGGAATCCATCTGCTCGGTGCCTTCTGCCACACCTCCTGCTCTATTCACGTAGAGCGAACCACTAAGTCTGGCCCACATCCAAGTGAGGGGGACGAGGCTCCACATTTTGAAGGGAGAGTGTTGGATAATTTATGGGCATATTTTCAAACCCTTGCTTTCTTGACAGAGCAGCATATGTACTTGGCTCTTCTCCCTTAGCCTTATCCTTGGCCATCAAGCTGACATGAAGCCTGGAGCTGTGGTCACCATGCAGCATCCCTTTGACCACAGGGAGGGGGACAAAGAGCCATAAGCAGAGGGAAAATAAGGTAGAAAGGGCTGGGGTCATCGACAGTGTTGTGGAACACCTAAACCCAGATCAACAACTGCAACCTCTGGATTTCTAATTGTGAGTATGACTAAATCTTCTTTTTTTTGATATGGTGTTTTTTTTTTTTAGTCATCCATTTTATACATATCAGTTTATACATATCAATCCCAATCGCCCAATTCATCACACCACCACCACCACCATCCACCTCTTTCTCCCCTTGGTGTCCATACGTTTGTTCTCTACATCTGTGTCTCTATTTCTGCCTTGTAAACCGGTTCATCTGCACAATTTTCTAGGTTCCACATATATGTGTTAATATACGATATTTGTTTTTCTCTTTCTGACTTACTTCACTCTGTATGACAGTCTCTAGATCCATCCATGTCTCAACAAATGACTCAATTTTGTTCCTTTTTATGGCTGAGTAATATTCCATTGTATATATGTACCACATCTTCTTTATCCATTCATCTGTCAATGGACATTTAGGTTGCTTCCATGACCTGGCTATTGTAAATAGTGCTGCAATGAACATTGGGGTGCATGTGTCTTTCTGAATTATGGTTTTCTCTGGGTATATGTCCAGTAGTGGGATTGCTGGGTCATATGGTAATTCTATTTTTAGTTTTTTAAGGAACCTCCATCCTGTTCTCCATAGTGGCTGTATCAATTTACATTCCCACCAACAGTGCAAGAGGGTTCTTTTCTCCACACCCTCTCCAGCATTTATTGTTTTTAGCTTGTCTGATGATGCCCATTCTAACTGGTATGAGGTGATTCCTCATTGTAGTTTTGATTTGCATTTCTCTGATTATTAGTGATGTTGAGCAGCTTTTCATGTGCTTCTTGGCCACCTGTATGTTTTCTTTGGAGAAATGTCTATTTAGGTCTTCTGTCCATTTTTGGATTGAGTTGTTTGTTTTTTTAATATTGAACTGCATGAGCTGTTTATATATTTTGGAGGTTAATCCTTTGTCCGTTGCTTCATTTGGAAATATTTTCTCCCATTCTGAGGGTTGTCTTTTCATCTTGTTTATGGTTTCCTTTGTTGTGCAAAAGCTTTGAAGTTTCATTAGGTCCCATTTGCTTATTTTTGTTTCCATTACTCTAGGAGGTGGATCAAAAAAGATCTTGCTGTGATTTATGTCAGGGGTGTTCTTCCTATGTTTTCCGCTAAGATTTTTAGTGTCCGGTCTTACATTTAGGTCTTGAATCCATTTTGAGCTTATTTTTGTGTATGGTGTTAGGGAGTGTTCTAATTTCATTCTTTTACAGGTAGATGTCCAGTTTTCCCAGCACCACTTATTGAAGAGACTGTTTATTCTCCATTGTATATCCTTGCCTCCTTTGTCATAGATTAGTTGGCCATAGGTGCGTGGGTTTATCTCTGGGCTTTCTATCTTGTTCCATTGATCTATGTTTCTGATTTTGTGCCAGTACCATATTGTCTTGATTACTATAGCTTTATAGTATAGTCTGAAGTCAGGGATTCTGATTCCTCCAGCTCCGTTTTTTTCCCCTCAAAACTGCTTTGGCTATTCGGGGTCTTTTGTGTCTCCATACAAATTTTAAAACTTTTTGTTCTAGTTCTGTAAAAAATGCCATTGGTAATTTGATAGGGATTGGATTGAATCTGTAGATTGCTTTGGGTAGTACAGTCATTATCACAATATTGATTCTGTCAATCCAAGAACATGGTATACCTCTCCATCTGTTGGTATCATCTTTAATTTCTTTCATCAGTGTCTTATAGTTTTCTGCATACAGGTCTTTTATCTCCCTAGATAGATTTATTCCTAAGTATTTTATTCTTTTTGTTGCAATGGTAAATGGGAGTGTTCCCTTAATATCTCTTTCAGATTTTTCATCATTAGTGTATAGAAATGCCAGAGATTTCTGTGCATTAATTTTGTATCCTGCTACTTTACCAAATTCATTAGCTCTAGTAGTTTTCTGGTAGCATCTTTAGAATTCGCTATGTATAGTATCATGTCATCTGCAAACAGTGAGAGCTTTACCTCTTCTTTTCTGATTTGGATTCCTTTTCTTCTCTGATTGCTGTGGCTAGGACTTCCACAACTATGCTGAACAACAGTGGTGAGAGTGGACATCCTTGTCTTGTTCCTGATCTTAGTGGAAATGCTTTCAGTTTTTCACCATTGAGAATGATGTTTGCTGTGAGTTTGTCATATAAAGCCTTTATTATGTTGAGGTAGGTTCCCTCTATGCCCACATTCTGGAGAGTTTTTATCATAAATGGGTGTTGAATTTTGTCAAAAGCTTTTTCTGCATCTATTGAGATGATCATATGGTTTTATTCTTCAGTTTGTTAATATGGTGTATCACATTGATTGATTTGCGTATATTGAAGAATCCTTGCATCCCTGGGATAAATTCCACTTGGTCATGGTGTATGATCCTTTTAATGTGTTGTTGGATTCTGTTTGCTAGTATTTTGTTGAGGATTTTTGCATCTATATTCATCAGTGATATTGGTCTGTAATTTTCTTTTTTTTGTAGTATCTTTGTCTGATTTTGGTGTCAGGGTGATGGTGGCCTCATAGAATGAGTTTAGGAGTGTTCCTTCCTCTGCAATTTTTTGGAAGAGTTTGAGAAGGATGGGAGTTAGCTCTTCTCTAAATGTTTGATAGAATCCACCTGTGAAGCCATCTGGTCCTGGAGTTTTGTTTGTTGGAAGATTTTTAATCACAGTTTCTTAATTTTTGGGGGTTTGTTTTTGTAGGTCCTTTTCAGCTCTTGTGTTTCCCACTTAGAGAAGTTCCTTTAGCGTTTGTTGTCAAGCTGCTTTGATGATGCTGAATTCTCTTAGCTTTTGCTTGTCTGTAAAGCTTTTGATTTCTCCATTGAATTGGAATGAGATCCTTTCCGGGTAGAGTAATCTTGGTTGTAGGTTCTTCCCTTTCATCACTTTAAGTATATCATGCCACTTCCTTCTGGCTTGTAGAGTTTCTGCTGAGAAATCAGCTGTTAACCTTATGGGAGTCCCCTTGTATGTTATTTTTAATTTTTCCCTTGCTGCTTTTAATAATTTTTCTTTGTCTTTAATTTTTGCCAATTTGATTACTGTGAGTCTCGGCATGTTTCTCCTTGGGTTTATCCTGCCTGGGACTCTCTGCGCTTCCTGGACTTGGGTGGCTATTTCCTTTCCCATGTTAGGGAAATTTTCAACTATAATCTCTTCAAATATTTTCTCTGGTCCTTTCTCTCTCTCTTCTCCTTCTGGGACCCCTGTAATGTGAATTTTGTTGCGTTTAATGTTGTCTCAGAGGTCTCTTATGCTGTCTTCATTTCTTTTCATTCTTTTTTCTTTATTTTGTTCTGCAGCCTTGAATTCCACCATTCTGTCTTCCAGGTCACTTATCCATTCTTCTGCCTCAGTTATTCTGCTATTGATTCCTTCTAGTGTAGTTTTCATTTCAGTTATTGTATTGTTCATCTCTGTTTTTTTGTTCTTTAATTCTTTAAGTCTTTGTTAATCATTTCTTGCACCTTCTTGATTTTTGCCTCCATTCTTTTTCTGAGGTCCTGGATCATCTTCACTATCATTATTCTGAATTCTTTTTCTGGAAGGTTGCCTATCTCCACTTCATTAAGTTGTTTTTCTGGGGTTTTATCTTGTTCCTTCATCTGGTACATAGCCCTCTGCCTTTTCATGTTGTCTGTCTTTCTGTGAATGTGCTTTTTTTCCCACAGGCTGCAGGATTGCAGTTCTTCTTGCTTCTGCTGTCTGCCCTCTGGCAGATGAGGCTGTCTAAGAGGCTTATGCAGGTTTCCTGATGGGAGGGACTGGTGGTGGGTAGAGCTGACTGTTGCTCTGGTGGGTGGAGCTCAGTAAAACTTTAATCCACTTGACTGCTGATGGGTGGGGCTGAGTTCCCTCCCTTTTGGTTGTTTGGCTTGAGGCAACCCAACACTGGAGACTACCTGGGCTCTTTGGTGGGGCTAATGGCGGACTCTGGAAGGACTCACACCAAGGAGTACTTCCCAGAACTTCTGCTGCCAGTGTCCTTGTCCCCACAGTGAGCCACAGCCACCCCCTGCCCCTGCAGGAGACCCTCCAGCACTAGCAAGTAGGTCTGGTTCAATCTCCCCTGGGGTCACTGCTCCTTCCCCTGGATCCCGATGCCCACACTGCTTTGTATGTGCCCTCCAAGAGAGGAGTATCTGTCTCCCCAAGTCCTGTCAAAGTCCTGCAATCAATTCCCACTAGGCTTCAAAGTCTGATTCTCTAGGAATTCCTCCTCCCGTTGCTGGATCCCCAGGTTGGGAAGCCTGACGTGGGGCTCAGAACCTTCACTCCAGTGGGTGGGCTTCTGTGGTATAAGTGTTCTCCAGTCTGTGAGTCATCTACCCAGAAGTTATGGGACTTGATTTTACTGTGATTGTGCCTCTCCTCCTGTCTCACTGTGGCTTCTCCTTTGTCCTTGGTTGTTGGGTATCTTTTCTGGTGAGTTCCAGTGTCCTGCTGTTGATGATCGTCCAGCAGCTAGTTGTGATCTTGGTGTTCTCACAAGAGGGAGTGAGAGCACGTCCTGCTACTCCACCATCTTTGTTCCAATCCTGACTAAATCTTTTTTAAATATACCTTTCGGTTTGAAATTGTTTAAGACTCACAATGGAATTCTTTGTCAGTTCAGTGGTTAGGACTATGAGCTCTCACTGCCAAGGTCCTGGGTTCAATACCTAGTCAGGGCCAAGCAGCACAGCTTGGCCAAAAAAAAAAAAAATACTCACAAGAATTGGCAAAGATAGTACAGAAATTCCTGCCTATCATTTGTATGATTTTACATAACCATACAACATTGTCAAAACTAGGAAAATGACACTGCCACAATGCTATTAGCTCAACTATCAATACAACCTAATTCAGCTTTCACCATAAATTCCTATTTTTAAACAGCATGGTTGATAGAATTTGTCTCTAAATTGCAGCCTAAAGCATTCATAGCTGATATATTATGAAACTGTAAGTATATAAACATACAGATACACCAGTTTTGATATTCTGATTGGCTGGTCAGTAGACAGACACTTGGGAATGCTGACTGTTTAAAGAAATTTGAAGGGAGTTCCTGTCTGACCATCAGAACAGACAGAAACAGACTTGTTTTGATGGTCATCACAGATCATAGGATATATGTACATCCTAGAACAGGATGTTTCCAAACTGTAACCTTTATAAATCTCCCCCATGAATTAATTAGGGTTCATCCTCACACCCATCTCCTTTGGTTCAATGTAAATGATTATTTCCAAATAATCCTGTTTGAGTCTCTGCCCTCTGGGAGCAAGGGCTCTCTAGATCCTGCCCCCATGCAGGTGTGGATCCTGATAAATTATCTTCCAACCCCCATGTGCAGCAGGGCCTGGCATACAGTAGGTGCCCAGTAAGAGTGTGTTAAGTCAGCAAGTGAATAAATGATGGGATTTCAATGGAATGTGGGCTTGTCTTCAGTGTGTAATGTGGGTGAGTGGGTGGGTGAGAAGATGGGCACCACTATGATGTCACCACTGTGATATCATTTGAATAAAGCTCTCTCCTAGACTCCAGAGCTTCCCTTTAGGTGATTAACCCTCTATTTTACTTCTCATGGGGAGGATGGCTGTTCTGGGGGGAATTGGCCCATCAGGGCTTTGTATACGGTGAGGTTGGACCATATAGGTCCAACCATATAGGTCCATGGGCCGCCTATTTCTTGGCCCTGGGGTGCTCTGAAAGACACTGGGAGGGCTTCCACCCTAACCCATCTCTCCCACCCAAGTACGACTGATAGCTCACGTCCCACCACTAAGGGTTGCGCCGCAAACCAAATCCCTATGAAAGCGTGTTCTAGGTTGGTTTAGTTTTAGGCCCTTTCAAAGCAGCAACAGGAGGCTGGGAGCTGCTCTTCTGGAAAGTGATGGTGAAATAAATCTCGTGGGGATGAGGCTGTCTCTGTGGAGAAAGACCTGAAGCTGGGGTGAGCCTGTGACAGGGCTGGCCAGGTGAACCCTGCCGTGGGTGGTGTGGGAGCCCTGGGGCAGATCAGATGGTGTGGAAGGAGGTGAAGGCAGACAAGGCCCGAGAGGAACATGGTGCAGGTGCCGTGACTCTTGAAGACATGATGTGTCTCTCCAGTTGGCCCGGGTCAGTCCGAATGGCACCTGCAGTTTACACCATGTTTTGGGTGTTTTCCTTGGAGCATCCACTTTTGGCTGCATCAGTTAGGGATGATTCAGCACTAATAAATGGAAACTCAAAGTGACAGTGGCTTTCTAATCGGGAAGAAGAAATCTGACTCCATATTGGATCTGTTTCTTTCACTTTAACCTTTGTAGTCTATTGCTTTTGCTACAAGTTAAGAATGTTGTCTATAGCTCGAAATATACAGGAGACCCCATTCTCAAGGCTCTGAGCTTTAAAGGTATAACACTTTTTCATTTATATAGCGATAAAAAGCTACAGACCAGAGAATAACATTTGTCTTGTTGGAGGTTTATAGGGACATCGAGACCTGACCTACATGGACAGCTGGGAGAATAAAGGATTCTAGCACCAAGAAGCAACAACCAACCCCACCCCCTCCCCTTTTAGTATAAAAGAAGACTGAATTCTAACTCGGGTAGAATGATTCTTTGGAGCACTAGTCCACCATCTTCTCAGTTTGCTGGCTTTCTGAATAAAGTCTCTATTCCTTGCCTTAGCAGTATGAGCTTGGACTCGGTAACAGCTTGAGCAAAATTTATTTCTATTTATAAGTAAATCCAGGCCAGGTATGATGCTTCATTACATCAGGGACCAGGACTCCTATCTTTTCATGATGCCAAGCAAGGTCCTCATCATCATGGGCCAGGATGTGACATCAGCTATCACATCCATAGTCAAAGCAGAAGGATGGAGAAAGTGGTTGAAGATGGGTCACAGTGGAATGGCAGCTTTCCTAAGAAATGTTACTGGACGATGTCTCTCAATACTTCACTTACATCTCACTGGACAAAATGTAGTCACATGATTATACCTATCTACAAGGGGATCTGGAAAATGCAGTTTTTATTCTGGATAGCCACATGCCTGGTTCTATTTCTGTAGAAAAGAGGAGAAAACAGATTTTAAGAAGGGCCACCAGTAACCTCTGCCTGAAGCATCATTTACACACCTGAGAGCATATTCTCCAAAACTGTCAGCCACAGTCATGTAAATTCAGGGGCAAGAACTATTCATGGTCCAAGATTTTGCCCTACTTGCAAGCTAAAATGTTAGTTTGTTAAAAGATCATGGTTGCTGGTAGAAGACATAAAACTCCTGGATCAGAAAAAAAGGACAATTTCTTCAACTGTCAGAGTATCTGCACTTTTGCACCTGCCCAAGTCCCAGTTCCTACAAGGGGATGAAAAGAGGGCCATGTGACACCTGCACATACATCCAGCTGTGTTACAGGGGAGCGATCCTGAGCTTAGGAAACCTGAATCTTTTAACAATGGGAAGTAAGCACGCCTGTCCTTTTCTCTGGTGGGAGACATGCCTCCATCCTCCAAAGCCGTTCACTGAGCAGAACAGACAGCTGACCCAGAAAGGTGGTCAGCACTTGTAGAAATGCCAGAGGCCCAGGGAGAGTCATCTTGCCACATTCCAGGAGTGTACTGCTCAGACGACATTGTTCCTTAGGTCTCCAGTTAGCAACTCACATAGCATATGCCATTCAAGTTGTCTTAATAGTTTGAGAAGCTAAGCCGGAGAGTCAGGCTGGAAAATATTGCTTTTACCCTAGATCTTAGTTCCTTCTGTTCTTGATCTCGTTTAGTGAAGATGCTAAAAAGCCAGGACCCGAAGCTTCCTCTGCACAGGAGAGAGGCTTCACTCAGCCAGAAGGAGGAAATCAGGCATTTGCTGCTATAAAGTGTATATTAATGGTGCTTTTTGGACAACTGCTGATGTGGAGGTTTCCTCTGGGGGCTCATGGTTGTCATTATTTTCAGCACGAGCAAAGCCATGTATTTATATTTTTAAAGTAATGTCAGATGATTATTTTAAAGCATTTTAAAGGTCTAGTTTCTCATCACACTGGACTCATTGTCAGTTTCCTTCCAGGAAGTCTGGTCTCCCAGCCCTCCCGCTTCTCCCCTGCAGGGTCCCTTCTGTTGATACCCTGGGTGTCTCCACGCAGTGTTCCCCCAACATATACATTCCCTTCTCCAGGTCACCTGGGGACAAAAGTAGGTGAGGGGGAGGGTCCTTCAGTGGCACTGCCACCTCAACTGATGACCTCGTGGAACAAGGAGACAAGTGACCATGGCTCCATGCCTCAGAACTGGCTGTCTCTGAGCGTGTTACAGTTGCCGTTGGGGGCCAAGCTGGAAAGAAATTCCCCTCTGCGTTTTCCTTCCATTCACAGAGACTCAGCTCCAGGCACCTAGACTGAGCAGTCATCCAAAGATAGGTGCTGCATTTCTCATTTGTTAGTTAAAAATAGCTGTTCTGCATCCTTCATGCAATCACCCAGGGGCTGTTTTCAGCAAATGTTTATGATGGAGAAAGACATTTGCTAATTCACTTCTTATTGGAGGAGAATAGCACTTCTTGGCTGTTCTCGTGCAAATAGACAGCCCAGGATGCTGGTGTCAATTTGCTTTCATTTTCTTTGGATTTGCAGGGTCGTTTTGTTACAGGAGAATGGCTAGTGAGGAGAGGGCCCAGAAGGGAACACACTGAACATGACTCTCTCAAAGAGGCAATTAAAGTGGGCTCTATCTAGGAGATGGCATATGGTGCCGGGTCATTCTGATACAGAGGAAATGTCCATATGCTTCATTTAGGTGGCGGTGAGCCCAAAGGAGCTAGTACCTTGAAGATTTTTAGTCCCTGACTGACCGTGTTCATCCCCTCTGATGTAGGGGCTGAGGGAGGAGCCTCTGCCTTTCAGATTCAGCATTCCCTTTATTCTTGTTCTGAACCAGCCCTGCCTGCATGTTCAAATGGGGAACCACTGGGCAACACACTCTCGCTTTGAATGGCTCCTGTCCCATGGCTGTCCTGTGCTATTCTCTTCCTTTCCTCATTGTCCCCTAAGTCCTGCTTTCCTCGAGCCCCATTGATGGGGAAGAGGCCAGAGGTCACCACACTTAGGGTGGGTAAGGGTGGCCTTACCTGGGGGTTGGGTTCTTTCTATCTCTGGCAATAAAGCGACATGAAACTATTTTAGGGGATTTTAAAGTTCAGTTTAAAGTTCAATTTGCCAAGAACAGAGTCTGAATACATTTATATTCAAGACAGCGTTAGCACTGAAATTTAAAAGGCCCCGCACAGAGAAAATCATCTTTTTAAAAACAAAAAAATTTTTTAACATCTTTATTGGAGTATAATTGCTTTACAATGGTGTGTTAGTTTCTTCTTTATAACAAAGTGAATCAGCTATACATATATATATATATATATATATATCCCCATATCTCCTCTCTCTTGTGTCTCCCTCCCTCCCACCCTCCTTATCCCACTCCTCTAGGTGGTCACAAAGCACCGAGCTGATCTCCCTGTGCTATGCGGCTGCTTGCCACTAGCTAGCTATTTTATGTTTGGTAGTGTATATACGTCCATGCCTCTTTCTCACTTTGTCCCAGCTTACCCTTCCCCCTCCCCGAGTCCTCAAGTCCATTCTCTACTTCTGTATATTTATTCCTGTCCTGTCCCTAGGTTCTTCAGAACCATTTTTTTTTTTTTTAGATTCCATATATATGTGTTAGCATACGGTATTTGGTTTTCTCTTTCTGACTTACTTCACTCTGTACGAAAGACTCTAAGTCCATCCACCTCCTATAAATAACTCAATTTTGTTTCTTTTTATGGCTAATATTCCATTGTATATATGTGCCGCATCTTCTTTATCCATTCATCTATCGATGGACACTTAGGTTGCTTCCATATCTTGGCTATTGTAAATAGTGCTGCAGTGAACATAGTGGTACATGAATCTTTTTGAATTATGGTTGAGAAAGTCATCTTTAAAACATAGCTTTTGGATCTCAGGATGGGCTGGGAAGGGAGCTTGTCAGGAGGCAAGATTCCACCTGTCCTGAGACTGAGTGTGACAAACAGAGGCGTGGACGCAACTCCAAGTGCAGGTTTTGGCAAAATATCTACACTCATGGGGCCTACTTCTCACTTTCCATTTAGCGAATGGTTTGTTTTTATTTAGATAGGATAGAATTGGATGTTGAAAAGCTAAGGTAGGTTTAAAAGCACAATGAACCACAGACACAGTAATATGAACATGAACTTTTTTTGTCCTTAAGAAGGTGTCATGGGAAAAAACCTGTTCTCCTCAGGGGAGCAATTATATGGATTCTGGACCCTCAAGGACCTGGTTGGAAGGGAGAAGGGAGTCATGCCCTGCTGATGAGCAACATTTCTCTTTCAAATCTTGCCAGGACTTGGTCAGCAGCAGGGAGCCCGAGAGAAGGGGCAGAAGTCTAGCAATGGAGACCATGGATGCTACAAGTAGAAGCTACAGGCAGGGCAGGACTCCGGGGCCTGTGACCTGTGCTGTCACACAGGGCTCCTCACGCAGAGGGCCCAGGCTCAGTTTATTCTCTGCTGCCCCTGGCTTGAAATTCTCAGGACATTTTGAAGAAGGAGCTGGCTGGTCCTGGCTACAGGAATAGTAAGAAGGGAATCAGAGGGCAAGAGAAAACAGAGACAAGCAGTAGTGGAGGCGAGAGAAACAGAAAGTTTAAGGCAAAAGATGATATGCTTTATAGAACTTGGCAGAGGAAGAAGGAGAGAGAGAAGAGAGAGTGAACACTTGACTACATGCTTTTGAATCATGAAGAAAAAAGAAAAGACCTCCTGTTATGTGGCTTCCAAGATACTTGCAGTCAGGAGATGCTTAGATCCAGGTAAATCTTCCATCCAGGTATGCCATGGCCGTCTTCCTCAGTGGCATTGTCTTGAAAATAAACATGAGTGTGTTTGCAGGGTCATCTCTCTTTATTTTCCATCAAAGCCAATTAGGAAATGATTTTCTGCAAATCATACCGGCCTCTTGTTTTTTCTTTGGAAAGATTTGGTTCTTGAGGGAAAGGGGGAGAGAGGGCTGAATTGTTTCTCCATTATGTTTAATTCAGGAGCTTTCCGTTTTTCAGGCCTTCCTGCAAAAATCTTTCTACTGCATTTTCCTTTATTCTCTGAAGGGAGTTGTAAGGTTCTCTGATTTACCCGAAGGTCAAGGGAAGGTTTGCAAGCTGCCGCAGAACATAAATTACAGAGCCCCTGAGGTAATGATGGGGTCAGAACAGGACCATGGAATACATTAGTGGAGGCTAGATTCATAGCCCTTTAAGTGCTAATTCATCTCTGAACATGCAGTGGGAAGTCTCTCTCTTCTACTGCTCATGAGGCCTGAGGCTGAGCCTTTTTCATATTCATCACGGAGCTGCACACTTCAGGCTGCGGAACTCAGAGCCTCCTTGAGCGGTGACTCACAGCTGCTGAGAATTACTCAGCAGACAGAAATGACTGGGCGATCAGATGCAATTATCCAGGAAACCCGGGCACGGAGCAGGAATCCAGCCGGCTCTGTGGTTGGCATTCTTGGTATGTTTGCACAGCCTGGTGAGGAGGGCACAGAACACCGGGGTTTGCGGTCCTGCCGGGAGAGGAGACATGCAGACACATCGCAGGCCATCGATTGTGGTGCAGGCGAGGCCGCCAGGACACTGCCAAAGGCGAAAGGCAGTGTGTGTGAGATTCTTGCAGAAGGCGGGTCTTAAGCCAGACCTGGAGGGAAGAGGCCCATGAAGTGGGATTAAGGTTAGGCTGGGGATGCCTGGGTGGGGGGACCACCAGACGGGAAAGGATAGTGATGGCATGAATAGTGTAGAGTGAATAAGGAGACTAACAGGTAGAAATGCATTTCGTAGGGAGGCGGTGGGCATCGGGGGTGGCAGGCAGAGGACTGTGGCTGGGGTCAGGGTCTCCCTCTCTCTTCAGGGCCCAAAGTGATCTCACTGGGAGGCCTGGGAGCCCCACTGCAGTTCGCACTCCCTACCTTCTAAGGCGGGCACCCCTGCAGTGAGGGCAGCATGCACTGATGTCCACTTACCTCTAGAGTCAGGGAGGGCACCACATGGAGGTCCCAGGAACAGGGAAGCCATGTGGCAGCATCATTCCCACAGCTCTCACCTGAGCTTCACGGGGCCCAACCTGCTGAGCTGAGCAATCGAGATTCAGACACGTCTAAACCTCAGTCAGCTCACCAACTTACAGTCTAGCTGGAAAGACAGCCACACGCAAAATGTGAAGGCTGAAGGTCAGAACTTCAGGGGAAGGCAGGATAACTGGATCTTGAGTCACGGAAAGTCCGGGCCGGCCCGTCTCGGAACAAGTGTGCACCTGGGTTCGTGCATTCACTTATCCTGCCCTGAACTCTCCTGGGTGCTGGGCGTGAGGCGGTGAGGGACACAGATAAGGAGCCAAGTCTCACGAAGCCTGAAGCTTCACTGGGGAGACAGACCACAAACAAAAGGGAGTAAATGCTATGATCTCAGATGCAAAGAAGGAAAATGGCGTGTATAGTGGGAAAAGGAGTGATGGGGGAGGAGGTAGTCAGCTGGGTTGTCGAGGAAGGCCTCCCTGAGGCGTGGACCCTGATGGTGAGGAGGGGTCAAGCGGGTGGGAGAGTCTCCGAGGTGACGCCGCTGGGAGAGGAACGCACACGGAGTGTGTGGGAGGCGAGAGTGGCTCTCAGTGCCCTTACCATTCTGAATTTCACATGCGTTACTGCACATGGGTGAGAGCAGGGATGGTTTGCACAGCTGGAGACTGAGGCTTAGAGAGATGCCACCACCACAGGAAGACCACAGCCGGAAGTAAGAGGGGCTGGAATGTGAACATCTAACCCCACTCCCAACTCCAGGGCCAATTTGCTGTCTGTTCTCCCAACGTGATAGCCCACACGACCCCAGCAATGAGCCTCCTGAAGCTGGGGAAGCGAGCGCTGTGCCCAGGCTGAGCTCCACACGCAGACGTCGGGTAGAAAGGCCACGGGAAGAAGCCAGGGTGATGGGAGGACTCAGCCTGTGGCATCTCTGCAGACTCCAGCCCTCCTGGAGCAGCAGCAAGGTCCCCAGAGGGGACCTAGATGCCAGAGCTGAGGGAATTGGCGCATTCTTAATGTTCTAAGAATCAACCAAGTTTCCTGAGTAAGAAACCCATGTGCAAAGTGGAATTTTAGGCAGCAGTTGGGCAGCAGGAGGGCTGAGGGCGTGAGGACAGAAGAGAAGCACAGAGAGTGGGCCAGTCTCAAGGTCATAGTGTTCTGTGTTGAATCATTTCCCCCAGAATTCAGTCCTAATCCCCAGTACATCAGAATGTGACCTTATTTGGAAATAGGGCCTTTGTAGATGATCACGTAACAATGAGGTCGTTAGGATGGGTTTTCATCCAACGTGGCTGGTGTCCTTATAAAAGGTGGGAAGTTTGAACAGATACACAGAGGGAGAATGTCATGTGAACATGAAGGCAGAGATCAGGGTGAACTTACACAAGGCAAAGAAGGCCAAAGATTGCCAGTTGTCTTGGATGAGTTGTGTCTCCCTCAAATCCATATATTGAAGCCCTAACCCCCCAATGTGACTATATTTGGAGATGGAGGTCTATAAGGAGGTAATAAAGGTTAAATGATATCATAGTGTGTGGGTTTAATCTGATAAGACTGTGGTCCTGATGAAAACGAGGAGAGACTCCAGGGCTCTCTCTCTCCGCCCCGTGAAGACACAGACAAAAGGTAGTGGTCTGGAAGCCAGAATCCGCCGACACCTTGATCATGGACTTCTAGCCTCCAGATCTGTGAGAAAAGAAACATCTGTAGTTTAAGATACCCATCCTGTGGTTTTTTCATATGGCAGCCTGAGCAGATGGAGACACCAAAAAACTACCAGGAGGCAGGCGAGAGGCATGGAACAGTTCTCCCTCAAGTCTCAGAAGGAACCAACCCTGCTGATGCCTTAAACTCATACTTCTGGCCTCCAGAACTGTAAGAGAATACAATTCGGTTATGAAACATGCGGTTTGTGGTACCTTGTTACAGCAGCCCCAGTGAACTAATGCAAATGGGAATGGAAAAGGCTGGAGAGAAGATCCATTCTGGGTAGGAAAATGTCAAGCAATTGAAGGAGTAACATACCAAACATTCTTATTCTTTCTTCCTCAGTGCTTTAATGGAAATGAGTTTTAGGAAACTCAGGTGATGAATAAAGAAGATTTGAATTTTTACTGATGATGAACATGGGAGGCAAGATTATCTTTTAATAATAAGCCCACTTATTTGGGATTTCCTGGTGCAGAACACGAATATAAGGATATTTCCATTTTTATAATCACTCATGCTTTAGAAATTAAAATCCAGAAGCTATGAAACAGACCTCTGAATATTTGTTTAAAAATCTCATGGCTTGTTTAAAATAGTCCATGAGACCTGTATTTACGTATCTTGGAATAAATCAGTTCACTTAAGAAAGGGAATATTCTTCATTTCCACTGAGTGTCATAATGTCCATTTGGGGTCCAAAACTATTTCTTTCTCTAGGCTGTGCATACATTGTATGAATTCTTTTTGTATCATCCTTGATGTTCCAGTCTTCAGGTTACCCTGCAAAGTGTCAAATGTGAGCTCCCAGACCCTGACACTCTCCTTCCCTTCTCCTTATTCGCTCTCCCTGCCTCTGGGGAAGACAAGGTGAGATGGAGGCTGAGGTCCCCCTAGAAGCTCCGCTGGGGTCTGTGACCCCAGGCCCTCAGCGGGGAGAGCAGAGCCATTGAGAAGGGACGGTCCACTCTATTCTGAGGGACTCTCATGGCGCATTGAGAATTTTAGGAGCATACTTTTCCTCATACTTACATACTCTCTTAGCAGCTGGAGCCTGGTTTGGAAGTATTGGGTTGGCCAAAAGTTTGTTTGGGTTTTCTGTAGCATCTTACGCTGAATGGACTTTTTTGGCCAACCCAATAAAATATAATTTAGAGTCAAGAAAGTGAGTCACAGAGGGGGCTACTTCTGGTTTGTCTCCATCTTAACTCAGACACGGAAATCCTGCAGCAGAGGCGGTGATGAGCTTTTCCTGGTGCCGGTTTGCCTTGAATTCAGAGTTGCCCCAAAGGAGCAGAGGCTTTCCTTCTGCAGAGCTGCCCCTTCCCTATCCTCTTGGGCAGAGCTCCCGGTGTCCTCTTCCTTATTGCACCTTTTCCCGCATGGAAGTGAACCCTCAGGTGCCCATTCGAGGGGCAGGGACAGAGGAGGAAGGAGGGGCAGAGTGGGGCACAGGGAGGTGACAGGTGGGAGCCCCGGAGCTTGGCCTCTTTGCTGACCTTGCCCCCATCGTGGTCCTTCACTCGGCACAGCATCGCTATTCCCGCCAGCAGTGCCCTGCTATTTCAGCCAGCCGCTGGGAGACCTTCTGCACCCTAAAGCTTGAGGCTGGCTGACTTTCACATTCCAGAACCCCTGCCTGGATGCTGCTGGTCACGATCTCACTGCCACCCCATGCTCTGCTGTGCTCCCATGGGCCATGTGAGTCAGGTGCAGACACAGATGTGGTGGGCGGGTCCTGGGGAGCATACCTCCCCTGCTTCCCAGCACCTTCCAGGATGTTGAGGCTGGAAAGCTAGCTGTGTTCCCTCAACTCCTCGCCCCTGGGATCTCACATAACTCAGGTTCTGCCTGGTCAGCCTTTGAGCTCAGAATCCCTCATGCTGGGGAGCAGCAGGGTGCGGCCTCCATTTTACTGGTGTGGCCCCTGGCAGAAGTGGTGGAGCTGACAGCTGCCATGGAAGCCTCCCCGCCCTGCAGCTTCCCCATTATGGAGGGTGGAGCTTTCCTGGTGACCAGGTTCCCTGAGGCTTTGTTTTTCCTGGAAACTCATCCTGGAATCTGATTCTTTATTCTCCCCAGGGGTTCTGCGTGCATTTAATAATTTATAAAAATTCCCGTCTTGCTTAACAAGTCTGGTGGGTTGAACGGTGCTCCCAGCCCCTTCCGGAAAGATGTGTCTGTGGAGAGCTTGTGAATGTGACTATTTGGAAATAGGTTCAGATGTAGTTAACTTAAGGCTTTTGATATGAGAAGATAATCCTGGATTATCTTGGTGGACCCTAAATCCAATGAGAGTGTCCTTATAAGAAGAGGGGGAGACACAGGCACAGAGGAGGAGCCCTGTGAAGGCAAAGGCAGAGATTTCTGTTGCTTTAAGCCCCACAAGCCACATCAGTTAGTGGTGGTTTGTATGGAAGCCTCAGGAAGTTAACAAACTTGCTAGAGAGGATTCCATTCTCTGCAGTGGAAACTTGGCCTGTGCAAATTGTCCCCGAATTCTCACAGATGCAAGCAACACAGGTGCAGCAATAACAAACTCAGCTGAGGGCGTGGGGAGGGCGTAGAGCTGTAACACTGAATTCCTAGCCTTGGCTTTCCAATAGCACTGTTCCTGGGGCTGTATGTTAAACTCCATCATAGGGTCACCACTAGTGATCTGTTCATCCCACTTCTGCTGCTGGCATTTTGCAGCCACCAACCAACCACAGATGGGGGCGCCCATGACAAGGTGTTTCCTCTCAGAGACAGCATCCTATCTTCCTTGCCCCAGACAAAAATAGAGAGAGAACTGAAGTCTTTAACATCAAACCAAGTCCTCGGACATGTTCCGTGCCCATTTTTATAAAAAATAACTTGTTGCCTATGCCTCCCCCTTCCAGAACGAGATCTGGGGTTGACCATTACTGTCTTCGTCAGTTAGGGCTGCTAGAACAGAACAGACTGCTGGGGCCGAGGGGAGCTTAAACAGCAAACACCTGTTTCTCACAATTCTGGAGGCTGCAAAGTCCAAGATAAAGGCTCTGGCAGAGCAAGTGTCTGGGGAGGGCTGCTTCCTGGTTTGCAGATGGCCGTCTTTTCATTGTGCCCTCACATGGTGGAGAGGGAGAGAGAGAGGGAGCTCATCTCTTTTGTGTCTGTTCCTTTAAGGGCACTAGTACCATTCATGGGAGTTCCACCCTCATGACCCAATCAACTCCCAAAGGCTCCACCTCCAATCACCATCACACTGGGGATTAGGCTTCAACACGTGAATTTTAGGGGACACAAACATTCAGCCCATAGCAATTACAAAAGCAGAAGTTTTCCTGCCCTAAGTAAACAAATACAACGATTCCCCCCACCCCAATCCTACACCCAACAAATGGCCCAGTGCTTCTCCCAAAGATAAATTCTGTTGCTTCCTTAAAATGACAGGAAAAGATTCAGGCAGCTTTTAAGAATAGTACTTTCTTCCCTTTATTTCCTCACATTATTGTTCTTCGAGGTCTCAAAGGGATAAGACCCCAGTGATATTGTTTTCTTTTCTGCTTCCCACCCCAGCCCAGAGGGCCACCCCTCATTCTAACTCTGGCAGACCCTCCCAGACTCCCCTCTCCTGTTTTTTGGCCTATGCTCCCTTTTATTTTTTGCCTGAAGTTCTCTTGAAACAACCAGCCAACGAATGCCCTTAGTCTTTCTAATGTTTGAGAAAAGAAATTTCCACAAAATCCTCAAATGTCTTAAAATCTATGACGTTTTGCTTAGACCAGAGGGAGTACAGGCCATTAAACGCTTCATCTTTTCTCAGAAATTCCGTCTTTAAGAACAGATATTTAATTTTGTGTGGTTTCTCCCTCTTCTGAGCAGAGTCTGTGCATGGCCCGATCACACTACGTCAGCCTAAGTACATCGAAGGGAGTGCCAGCTCTTTCCACTTAGGTGATCGGTTTTATTAGTTTGTCAGTATGCCAGCTGGTAGAAACTGCTGCTGACAGTAGGATGAATCGTTCTCAGGCGAGCAGCAACTGTTAGCAGGACGACAGCGGTAGTGAGAGGGTTCCGGGCAGTGCTGGCTCCAGCATTTGGTCTTTTGGGGCTTGTGTTCTGTTTGTGTTAAGAAGCTGATGAGACCCCCCGACCTGGTCAAGACTCAAAGGGCCTCAGGAGGTGTAGTCACCTGCACACGGGCTTAGTTGCTCCGTGGCACGTGGTATCCTCCCAGACCAGGGCTCGAACCCATGTCCCCTGTATCGGCAGGTGGATTCCCAACCACTGTGCCACCAGGGACACCACTTAGGAGAGATGAACCCATCACTTTACTGGCATTGGAACCCCAAGAAAGCAATGGGGAGTTCCAGTTGGCATCCTGGTCACAGAGATGGTGGTGGCTGAATGATGATGGGGTGACAAGCACCCTCTCCTCTTTGGACTTTCTCATCTGCCTGTCCTCCAACTCACATTGGCCATCAAGAAAGAAATTCTGGAACGGCAGAACCCAAGTTCTTGTTGGGCTGAGCTGTGGCTGCATGACCTGATGAACAGTGTCGGTACGAAGAGGTAACACGCAGTGGGCAGGAGAAGGAATCACAGGTAACTTCAGGTGTCAGGATTCGGATGGCAGTGCACAGCTGACCCCCAGAGCCTGCCCAGATGGACCGACCTACAGCGGGGCTCCTATAATAATGCTGTTAATTCATTAAATGTTCTCCATGGGCCAACTATGTCCTAAGCACTCTTCTGAGCATTTTGTATGTTTTCACCCATTTGGTGCACTTTTCACTCCCTTTTGCAGACAAGGGAACCGAGGCACGTGACCAAGGGCAGGTTAAGTGCCTTGTCCAGGGCGCAGGCTGGTAGGTGGCAGAGCTGACACTGACCACGTGATCTGACGTCTTGACTGTAATACTCCTGACGCAGGAGTGCTCTGGACTTCTCCAAGACACCTTTGTGACATTTGTTCAGGTTCAGCCTGAAGACTGGTTGGGAAGCTGAATTCACAGGCAATGCCAGGAAGCCTGCTGTTTGCCTAATTAATCTTGAGATCTTAAAGGTCTGAGGCTAAACAAACTCTCTGCTCTTGGTTGAGCTCCTGGTGAAAAGAAAGAGGTGAAACATTGAAACAGACAGCCTTTGTCTCGGGTGGGACGTGAGACTCACCATGCAGGGCGCATTTTAATCTTCTTTCTCCCACGGAAAGCTTGTAAGATAAAAATACCCGATAAGCACAAAGTTCACAATAAACAAAGAGGCAGCAGAGTGAAGCGATGGGCTTTGCAGTCAGGGTGGAGCCATGCAGGCCTGTCACTCGGCTCTCTGTACCTCAGGTTTCTCCTCTGTGAAATGGGAATAACAATAGTTTCTGCCCCAAGACGTTGTTATGCAGGTTGTTAAATGAGTTAATAGGAGGGAGTCAGGCCTATAGTCGATGCCATGCAATATATGCTAAATAAATAAAAATCACTGCACAATTCTATCACTGGGTTTGAGACAGTTTTGGCTTTTTTAATCCAGGGATTAAATTTGCTTACGTTAGAAATCTATTGATCAAACAAATTAATAAACAAGTTATCCACAGAGCCACAAAGATTTAAACATTGTACAGATGAGTGGCACTCGCCAGCATCACATTATTCTGTATCAGTCACCTCTTCACATCTGCTGGCGCCCTGTGTCCTGCCCAGATCCATGCTCAGGAGCGCCCGGGCTGCTGCCACCCCCACGGTTGCCACCAAGGACTGCGGCTCTTCTGCTGGCTCTGCCCCTGCCTCGGCTCCGTCCCTCACGTCCTGACTCTGAGCCAGCCCTGCACCCTGGAAGCACCCTGGAGGAGGGATCTGGTGTCCGCACAGCTGGCTGTAGGGGACCAGCGGCACATCCTAGAACAAAGGGAGCCAGCGTTCCCTGGGATGCACCTGACCATGACAGGCAGGAGAGAGGAGGGGCCTGCGGACGCTTCCTCTCCTTCCGGCTCCAGCTCCGGGGGGCTGCGCTGAGACCACCACTCTGCCCAGTCTGTCCACTGAAGCCCCAGGTGGCTCTCCCTCTGCAGAACACCAGGGCCAGCACCATCCTGCACCGTCTTGGGTGGGCTTCCCTCCTCTCCCGGCCTCTCTTCCTTTTCTCACTCTGGTCACCCGGGGGCTGGGTCTGCAACTCCCCCGACCCAGGGGTGCTTCAGCTTGGCCTTGGTTCTGGTTTCTAAGAAACCTGGTCCAAGATCCCTTTCTAACCACAAATGCTCCTTTCCTCATTTTTCCAGACTTGGGCTAGGCTTCTAAACCCGGCAACCCCCAGTGGACACGTCCCCCCCTTTCCCTTCACAGTCCAGCCTGGTCCAGAGTGTCAATCTTAGTTCTTGGGACTCTGGTACCTGTGTTCAGAAATCCTCTGTCTCCTCCCCACAACTTGCCCTGACTCTCTACTTTCCAGCTCTCCCACTGTTGTTGCCAAAACATCTTCCACCTGTTGAATACGTCATGTTCTTCCTCAAAAGTCCCTTAATTCCCCTCCAAGCTTGCAGAACAAACTCAAAGAATGTCCCTGAGACATTCAAGGCAGTCCCTCCCAGTCTGCCTTGGACTCCCACTTCACTCATTTATTCAGCCAGTCTTTCCTGAGTACCTTCCAAATGCAGGCCCTGGGTGATGCCCTGGATACCAGGGTCAAGAAAAGAGGGCAGTGTATCAGTCTCCTGGGACTGCTGTAACAGATTACTATGAACTTGGTGGCTTAAAACAAGATTCATTTGTTCTCCCTCTCACTGTCTGGAGGCCAGAAGTCCAGCATCAAGGTGTGGGTAGGGTTGGTTCCTTCTGGAGGTGCTGAGGGAGGGTCTGGTCCAGGTCTCCCCCAGCTTCAGGCCGCTGCCTGCCATCCTCGGTGGTCCTTGGCTGGTGGCCACATCCCTCCAACCTCTGCCTCAGTCTTCACACCCTCCCCTCGATCTCCTGTGTCTCTGTGTGTGGAATCTCCCTCTCCTTCCTTTTATAAGGACACTGTTCCCTGGATTTAGGACCCACCCTAAATCCAGGATGATCTCATCCGGAGATTATCCTTCACTTCATTACATTTGCAAAGACTGTATTTCCAAATAAGGTCCCATTCACAAGTTCTGGGGTTTAGGACTTGGACATATCTTTTTGTGGGATACAATTCAACCCTCTACAGTCCGAACAGTATTTTCTGTTCTCTGTTCTTGGAGGTTAGAAGTTAGGCATGTCAGCCATACTGCCCACATCGGATTTGCTCCCCTGCTGGAAGAGTATTTATTTTCTCATCATTCATCCTTCAGGGCACAGGTCAAACACTGCCACCTCCATGAAGTCTTGCCTCCTGTGTTCTCTTCTTCTTTGGCCTGCATCCTTGAGCTTGTGCTGGGGATGGGATTTTGCTCCTAAGACCTGCTTAAAGACAAGGGCTGTCCATGGTACAGTATCTTTTAGGTGGTGTGTGCTCAGTAAATGCTGAATGCAATGGGACTCTGTGCTTAAAGATGACATTTTTGCAAATTCTTCAGTGTAGATTTTTTTTTTCTTTTGACTAAAAGTGCAGTTTAGATGATTAAAACCAGTTTCATGAATAATCCTCATTAACTGTCTTAACCCTGGAAATGTTTCTGAGTTTCATGAATAATCCTCATTAACTGTCTTAACCCTGGAAATGTTTCTGAGAAAGAGAGAGACATATAATAGTTTGTTACTAAGTAACATATCATGTTTTTTTTTTTTAACATAGCATGTTTCTTTTTTAACATAGCTTGTATCTTTGCTCTTAAGTACTGTTATTCAACTTGGTTGATTAAAAAAGTCTTGAATGTAATGTGTTTTAAGTGTTTCTTCATCTAACAGTCTTGATGAAGAAAACCCCCAGAGGGATTATTAATGAAAATATATTCTGGTTCAGCCTTCTTCCTGCACATTTACTTTATTTAAAGCACCCATCTGTAGGTGAGATGACCCACATGTCATCATGATGTGCAAAGATAAGCCGCAGTTTATCCCATAATTTCTTATATTGAGAAACTTTCCTGCAGCTACATCTGCTGCAAGTTTTCCTGAAGCGTTTATTGCTTACTTTTTGTTTGACTGAGTCCTTGGAGTTGGTAGGGATGGCTGTGAGCACTTATGGACAGTCCCTCAGGTGCCTTTCTCTGGAGAAATGGCCAAAGGAGTCTCCCTTCTTTATCCACAAGATGTGTTACCTGTCTGTCCCTGAAACAAGCAGAGGGGAAGCAAGAACTCATGATTGCTCTTTGCAGAAAAGATTGGAGAGAAAATATTTCAAGTTTTTTTAAAAAATTGAAATATAGCTGATTTACAACGTTGTGTTAGTTTCAGGTGTACAGCAAAATGATTCAGTTTTATGTATATATATATGTATCTATATATATTATATATATTATATGCATATATATGTAATATATAATTATATATATAATATACATAATATATATATTATGTATATATACACACATATATATATACATATATATATATTCTCAAGCTTTCAGATTCTCAAACTTTTTATCTTTGTTTTAAAAAATAGATGCATGTTTTCTTTCAGCTGATACTGAATGTGTGTGGCACAACATGCCTGTTTTTCAATTCTTTTCTATCCTTCAGGAGATATTCAACCTCTCATAACTAAACGGGTGACTTAACACACATACTGTTTTGAACTTTGCTTTAATCTCCGACAATATATCTAGGAGCTTCTTCTACCTAAGTTCTATTTAATTATGGAACTGCCACATTCTCTTTTATATCTCTCTTAGTCTCTTAGCAGGAGTGCACCAACATTTATTTAACAGTTACATACTGAACATTTGGTTTTTGAATCTTTTGTTCATACAAACAAGTGTTGCCATCAATATCCATGTAGATGCACCATCTCACATGGGTATGAGCGTTTCTGTAGGATATATTCTAGAAATGAGTCTGCTGAGTCAAATTTGACGTGCACGTCAAATTTTGGATCCTATTGCCAAATCTTTCTCTGAAGAGATTGCACCAGATTATTCTTCAGCAACAAAGTATGACAGTGCCTGTTTCCTCCCATGTTCCCCAGCACAGTGTACTAACAAAAGGTTAGATTTTTGTGAATCTAATAGGTACAAAATTGTATTGAATATGTCCCCCAAGTTTTAGTTTATGGCTCTCATTTCTTTATTCACTCTGCCAGTATTTGTGGAGCACCTACTGTGGGCAAGCACCATGCTATGCACTAGTAATGCACCTTGGAACAGAGTGAAGCCCAAATACCCTATTCTCAAGGAGTGGACATTTTAGTCAGAGGAGATAGGCAAAGGAAAATATAAGATGGTAATAAATTCTAGAAGTCAAAGAAATCAAGGAAGGGAGCTAAAGTGTGTGGGCTGGAGGGTTGTAGTTTTAAATGGGGGTAAAGGAAGGCTCACTGAGTAGCTACATTAGTGCAAAGCCCTGATGGGGGTGAGGGAGAGAGGCACGTGGGATTCCAGAGAGGATAGCCTGGAAGATGGCATGGCAGGCATAGGAGTTTGGAGCTGTGTTTGGCAGCCATGCTGCTCATCAGGTGCTGAATAACCAACCCAAACCTAGGAGCAAATCACTTTGTTATGTTGTGGATTCTGTGGGTCAGGAATTTGGATGGCTGATGGGGATGCTTCTCTTGCCTCTTGGTGCTGGGGCCTCCACTGGGAAGACTTGAATAGCTGGGGCTAACTTGAACTCAGAAGCTGAGATCATCCAGAGGCCTCATTCCTCACATGTTGGTGCCTGGACTGCAATGATCAGATGGCTGGGCTCAGCTGGGACTGTCAAGCAGAGTACCTACATGTGGCCCCTCCATGACACTTGGGCTTCTTCCGGCTTAGTGAGCAGTTTCTGAAGGAGAGCATTCTGAGAGCAAATGTTCCAAGAGCACCAAGTGGAAGCTGAAGGGCTTTTTATGACCTAATCTCAAAATTCATAGTCTGTTGATCAAAATAGACACACACCCAGAGGAGGGGCATGAACACCACCTCTTCATGGGAGAAATGAGGTCATATTACTGGGCAATGCCTTAGTAAGTTTTCTCCAGAGAAACAGAACAAATAGGATCTATCTATCTATCATCTATAGATCAATGCATATGTAGATCTACCTATCTACCTATTTATCTATATACCTACCTATATCTTATATCTATCTCTATATCTATGGCTCTATGGGTATATAGGGTAAGAAGTGGGGAGAAAGATATATTTTAAGGAATTGGCTCATGCAATTTTGAGGTCTAACAAGTCCAAAATTTGCAGGGCAGGCTGGCAGCCTGAAGATCCAGGAAAGAGTTGATGTTTCAGCTCAAGTCTGAAAGCAGTCTACAGGCACAATTCCCTCTTCCTCGGGGATCTCAGTCTTTATTTTCTTGAGGTCTTCAACTGATTAGATGAGGCCCACCCTCATTATGGAGGTTAATCTGCTTTACTTAAAGTCCACTGATTTAAATGTTAATGTCATGGCATTCATGGCAACATTCATGACAATGTTCATGGCAACATCTAAACTGGTATCTGGGCAAATATCTGGTACTGTGGTCCAGCCAAGTTGACAGACAAAGTTAACCATCACAGGCAACATATTACTGCCATCTTTAGAAAGGCAGCAAGAAGGCCAGGATTGCTGGAGTGGGAGTAGCAGGGGGCAGTGTGGCAGGAAAGAGATGATGTAGGGGACCAGATGCTTGGGCCTTGGAACCACTGGACTTTGGCTTTGATTCTGAAGTGGGAAACCAATGTAGGGTTACATTTAAAAGGGGTTACTTTGCTTGCCCCATGGAGAATGGTATAGAGAACAAGGAAGAAAACAGAGGGCTCAGTTAGAGATCACAGGAGTACAAGCAAAGGTGATGGTGGTGAGAAGTGTGTAAGACTCTGGATCTTTTCAGAAGACAGAGCCAATAGGATGCATTAACACATTAGATATGGGGGTGGGGGGAGAGAAAGAAAAGCTTCAGGATGGTTCCAAGTTTGTGGTGAGAAATGGAAGGATAGATTGGAGAATTTTTTCATATGTTTCAGAGCTATTTACATTTCTTATTCTGTAAACTCTCTTATTACATACTGTGCCCATTTTTTCCTATTGCACTGCTGACTTCTTTCTTAAAGATTTATTGGAACTCATAATGTGTTAAGAAAGTAGGCTCTTAAGTGTGAAATGATTTGCAAATATTTTTTCTAGTTCTCCATTTGTTTTATAACTTTGTATTTTTTTTTTTGCTGCTTAGAATTATTTTCGCTTTCTGCAAGTGTATTTATCTGTTTTTTTATGTCTTCTGGGTTGAAGTTGTCTCATTTTTTTATGGGAATGAATAAAATATGAGGACAATTTCTTTGCATAAAAGCATTTTCCTTTTCCAATGGGACTGGAAAGAAAATTGTGTAAGCCAGGATTTAGGAGTAATAAAGATTTGTAATTTATTTCATAAACAAAATTTAAGCCACTATGTTTGCCATTTCTTCTGAAGCTCCATAAACAGAACAACTCTATATTAAAGTGGCCTGAATTAAATTTTGATTCCTAGTTTTACTCTTTACTACCACTTTTGACAGTGATTTTGGTAAATAATTGAAGCTGGCTAAAGGCAGGCTGAATGACAGAGAAAATAATCTAGAAAAGTTTGGTTAGTTCTTGAATAATTAGGTTGAAATAACTTATTTCTTCATATTAAGATTCTTAATAGCTTAGTCTTTTGTTTCCATAGTAATTTGATTAAACTATAGTGGATTATACTTGACATAAAACATCCAATGTTAAGTATTGATGAATTCAGCTTTATAGACAAAGCATCCATTTGGGAATGTGTACTTTTCAAGAACACATGTTGGCCAGTCTTTTACCTTTGTAGAACCAAACATTATTTCCATATTAATTGCTGATTTTTCTCTGTTTTGAATTACATAAAAATGTATCTGTACTTTTTTTTATCAGTTTGATAAGAATTGAGCTCAACTTTTATTCTCAATATGCTAAATTCAGGATATCTATTAGCAACATTTAAGGCACATGATAAGGAATTCTGGAGGTTGGGAATGCTCCTGCATCTTATTAAGTGTTCTAATTCAGTAATATAGCTTAGAGTTTGATGAATAATATATATATATTTGTCCATACCACACTCTTCATAATTGCAGTTCTTGTCTCTAGATTCACAGTCTATCTTGGTCATTTTCCAGGGTGAGTGGGCTCTTCTTGCTTTTTCAACCTGAGGGCTAGCAGTGCAGCTGCTCACAATCTATTCCCCTTTCCTCCTGGGCTGACCACTTGCAGGAAGACTGGATTCCCAAGAGAATGACTTTCATCTTGCTCTCTGTGGCTTTTCTTATCTCTTGCTTTGAGGAAAACAGCTACCATGGAGTGCAGCCTCTGATCGACAGCCCAGGAGGAAATGAATCCTGTCAGCGATCACGTGGGTGGGGAAATCCTTCTCCAGTTGAGCCTTGAGAGGACCACAGCATGTGAGAGACCCTGATGGAGGGGACTCAGCTAAGCTTCACCTGGATTCCTGACTCATAAAACTGAAAGGATAATAAATGTTTGTGACCTTAAGTTGCTAAGTTTTGGGATAATTTGTTACACGGCAATAGATAACTGATACAGTCCCACCACCCAAAGCACACTTCATGCATCCCTCTGCTGTGTGACTCTCCTTGTGCTCCCTGGACCACAGGCTATCCCTGGCCTCCTTTGGGAAGCCTCCTGTCTGAGGCTTGCTTAGGTGTGTCTCTCCATGCTCCCCCGGCATCCTGGCTGAGAGCTTTGGTATCCTCATCACAGTGATGTTGCCTCTTTACTTGTCTCTCCCCAGGGCAAAGGGCTTCAAGAAGGGGCTTTCTTCCCTACTGTTATTTATTCTGCCCCCTTCCAAACTGATCAAGGTGATGGCTCACCAAGGTTTTTAGGAAACATGAGAACAAGAAAAAGTTGTGAAGGCTGTGATTCAGGACCTTAGGGAAGTAATGGGAAATACCATGAAGAAATACCAATTTTAGTTGTAAGAAGGTGTCTAAGGCTGAACTTTCTAACTTTCTATGTGTTTGTTCCCCAACCCCCAACAGTGCAGGCTCTGTGTCCATCACTCTCTCCAGTCATAATGTCCACTCTCTGTCTGTGATATGTGATCCTGGCCCACAGCCATGGTGGCTGATTTATTAGAGCCAGACAGCAGTGCTAATGAGATTTCCTCAAGAAGGAATTCGTAATTTTGGATGTAGAGGCTCAGGGAATTGGAAGCCCTGGGGCTGAGTCAGTGCATGATATTGATGCAGGGTGCATCTCTCTTTTCTGGCCGGAATACAGAGTGGCTCTAATCAGTTTTACAGAAAGCAGTTTCTTGGGACTCGGGTATGAGAATATGCTAGAGATGTTTGCAATGGACAAGTGCAGCCAAGAATATGCACAGGATCTAAGCTTTGTGTGGAGCTCTGCCCTTGAGCACAGTGACGCCAGAGTAGAATTAATCCACTGGCTGCGTTGACACCTTGATTCGCCTATCACGTGATTCCTGCTCCTGGAGATATTCTCAACTTCTTGGATCTTGTGTGTTTCTCTAGGATTTTCTTTGTTATCGTTACGTTCTTTACATTCCCTCCCCTGAGCTGGTATCGTGTCTCCAGGAGGCCGTTATTTATTTGGTAGCAGGTGGATTCCGCTGGACCCTTTCCATCTTGATGGGGGCAATTCTTTCCTTAGTGAATGGACGCTTATGCTGGATTTGGAATTTTGTTCCACTCTGGCTCTGTTAACAGGATCGCAGGTGGAATCAATGAATGCCTTCTATGTGATCATGTTAGCTTACCACGTGTCCTTCAGAGGCTGCTTTGGCTGCATGAGGCAGGCAGCTGAGTACAGCAGCTTAACCATGCAGGGTGTTTTTCTTCATGTAATGAGAAGCCTCGGGTGAGACCAGCTCCTTCTGTCTTTCTGCTCCCCCATCCTTAGTATGTATCTTTCTTCTTTCTGGCTTCAGATGATGTTACAGCCATAGCCCAGGCGGGAAGAGGGGCAAAGTCGAAAAGCAAAAGGCCTTTACCAGTTGAGTCTGGCCCTTCTGTTAGGAAAACGATTTCCTGGATGTTGTCTTTACACGACTGCTCAGCAATGTCTGCCTCCTCTACCAGGAGGTAAGTGGCACGAGGGCAGGCATCCTGCTCCTGTTGTCACTTTGCGTGCTCAGTGCCGATCTCAGGGACCCGCACACGACAGGCGCTCAGTACATGCATCAAATGATAAGAGGTCAACGAGTTCCTTATCCCTCATGCTTCTGTGGTCTAGAGGAGGGGCCTGGACTGGAGTCCAGAAATGGATGAGTGGGCTCCCACCCTTCTTCCACTGCCAGGAGCTGAAATTCCCTGGTTTCAGTCTCCCTCTGTGTGTGTGTGTTCGAGTGTGTGCACTTCTGTGTGAATGTGTAAGTGTAGGCATGTGTTTGCATGTGAATTGTGAATCTGAGCACCTGTGAGAGGGTGTGTGAGTGTGTACGTATGTGTATGGTGTACATGCGGGCGCGTGAGCACTCATATGCCAATGTGTACATATGTATATGTTGCACATGTAGAGGTGAGTTAGAGTGTGTGTTCATGCATCTGTCTGAACGTGTGAGCATGAGATGGGGCAATGTGTGTATGCGTGTGCGAGCGTCTGTGTCTGCTCTCTGGCTCTGCTTGAATTGTGAAATGCTGATAAGTTCATCATCCTTTCAATGCTCAAGGAGCTTATACATGTTCTAGCACAAGGGGCTCGTGTTTTTAAGGCTTTATTTTGTCTCGTGGAAAAAGGAAAAATTAGCAAGTTGCAGATGTGCTGCCTGCGTTGGTGGCATGGGCAGAGCTTCCCGGCTCTGGAGGCTGCGTGCTGAACACCTCTCTCTCCACCCACTGTGCTCGGCTAGGCCCAGAGCAGCAGTGAGCCTGACCTTGGCTGCAGGGCTGAGGGGCCGCTGTCTTCGAGGTGCTGCTTCTTCCTGGCTGGAGGCCAGCACAGCGTCTTTGTCTGCGTGGGGCTGACCTGCTTCTGATGATGGACCACCAGGCAGGGCTGCACTGGGTATTTCCTCTCCTGTTGCTCCTTATTTTTGCTTGAACACATGGCCCAGAGGGGTGTCCAGCCCTGGGCTATGCTGGGAGCTGCGTGATGGGGATTGGTGGCTTTGGAGAAGGTCACCAACATCTCCTTGGCTGATGGGACAGATCACATGAAGAGCTGCTCCCTTTATCCAGGGCTGGGTGAGAAGTGGCCTATGAGGGACTGACTGATTTCACACGAATGTTGTCGCAGCTCTACTGCGACAGCCCTACCCCGCAAACAACCGGAATGTCCATCAGCAGGTGAAGGTAAGCAAACCGTGCTACCAGAGAATTCTACTCAGGAACTAGAGGAATGGACTGTATCCCATCAGTGTTTCAGTTCCTGCCTGTGAGTTTATTTTGTGTCTTATTTATGTCATATTTTGAAATACAAAAATTTTTTGACTACCAGTTTCGAGGAAAAAGTGAAGGAAGTTAGAAAGCCCCAATTTGGTCTTTCCAAGTCGCCTGTTGGTTACACTGTTTTGGGCATTGATGTAGGCTAAGTGGAGAGGTTTTGCTTCTTTGTCCCTGTTCATTTGATGCCTGATATAGAGTATTTGCAGTATCTTCCTTGGATGAGCCACAAATAGCATTTTAAAAACACCTAAAGATAGTGTGTCTAAATCAGAAGGGTGGGAGAAAAATTGGAAACATTAGTTTCTGAAGTCATGTAAGCTAAAGTTGGGCAACTTGAAATAAACTTCAGAGAAATTACCACAACAGCTCATCTATGGACAATCTTAATGCCTGGTGCTGTATGGGCCACTCAGAAAGACCAGTAGAGACATTCAAATTGCAAACCAGAAAAATCTTTCCTATTGCCACTGCCTGCCTTTGTTCCATCTGAAGACGCTTCGAGTCCAACATCTAGAAATCTTCGACCGGCTGCCCTCAAGGGTCAGGCTGGGTTTATAATCTGCTCCAACCGTTAACCTTTGTTTTTCTTTTGTTTCCATAGAAATACCTCTTATTAAATACCTGATTTCTTTGCACCATAGAGACCTAATTTGGGGTGCCCACTTTAGAATACCTCCCGAAATTGGACATAACTGTTTGACTAGACTGACCTACTCTCTGGGCCAAGAGACTGGTTCAATGAGATATGGAACAATCTACCAACTCAGCGTCCAAACTGTGAAATTTCCAGGGAAGTTTCAGAGGAGGGAACTGATGGCGTTCAGGGCAGGCCACCCCCAAATACACCACTTTGGCATATTGATTATTTTGAGTTAAATTTACTTAAGAAACAGCCAGCACAAGAAAAGCATTCTGACCCTCCTTCATCCCCTTAAGAGGAGGAAATAACACTCCCATGTGAAAGGGGCCCTCCCTGTACCAGGAGGTAGAGAGACATCCTTATCACCAGAAATAGGGAATTCAGGGCTGAGAAGGCTGTATAAACAAACCTTGTTACTTATTTACTAATTAACTCCCCCAAGCCCAGACTTCTTTGTCTTATCACTTCTTCTCAAATTTATTGGGCCCGTGAGCCATGGCCACTGAGCCTGTGCGTCCGGAGCTTGTGCTCCACAACAGGAGAGGCCACAACAGTAAGAGGCCCGTGTACCGCAAAAAAAAAAAAAAAAAAAAATCAAATTGATTGTTTTTTTGTCTAAAAGGTATAAAAATTGCCTGCCCTTGTCACTTCTTTGGGTCCCATAGCTTTGCCCCTGCACATATGAAATTAAATTTGTTTTACTTTGGTTAAAAAAAAAAGATAGTGTGTCTACCTCAACTGGGAGATTAGACAGGATTGTATGGAACAGTCTATTTTGATGGTTAAAATGCTGGATTAGGGTACTATTTGTGTCACTAGATTGGCCCAAAGTGGTAGGAACCGAAATTCCTTGGCCACAGGCGAAACCGTATGAAGTGGCTCCAATCCCTCAAGTGCCCTTTTGGTGGGTCCTTGGGGTATCAGGAAGCATGTCTGGGTGGGGTCTTTGCTGAGATCCAGCTCCAGAAGAGGTGAGAAGACCCCTGAAGAGAGAGAGGCCTGGGGCCTCAATCACTGAGTCTGGCACGCAGAAGCTTCTGCACACAAAGGACTGGCACAGAGACACGTCAGTCTGTTCAGTCCTTACTGTGCTCTAAGAAGGTTCCCTGTGCTGAATAAATGAGTCCTTTGGGGTCCAGACCCTCTCTGCAGCTCCCTGGATTGGTCTTGGTGCAAAAAGGGGTTCACCTTCCCCTTCTTCCTTCCTGCTGCTGGCATCACGCTGCTACAATTTTTAGAAATCTATCCTCCTTCCCAGACTCCTCTTTGATTAAACTTTCTAACCTCCCTTAATCACACCACTTACATGGTTCGCCTCACACGTTTTGCCCACTACCCTCTCTTGGAAACACAGAAACCCGGCTGGTTTTCTCTCTTTATAAATGTTTTTTTGTCCAAGTCTGTGTTTCCTCCCACCCTCTCTCTGCAGGTCCCTCTGTCCTTCCCCCAGAGCCTCTCTCTGCAGATGAGGTACATCTACCATCTCTTAGGGAAACCACCATCTCTGTTGACCCAGGGGCTGTTTTATTTCCCTTGGTTCAGTTGCTCAAATACAAAGAAAATAACTTAAAACGGATGATTCTGACTCTTGGGTTCACGGAGGACTGGACAGTCATTGTCAGGAAGCATTTGGTACTTGAACTTTCAACTCACGTGAGTGAGCTGGACCACAGGTCACGGCTATAGTGGCAGCCACTGCCCTGCAGGAGGTCTCATGAGCTCCTGGGGTTTCCATCACAGATGAGATGCCTGCCAGTGACATTTGTCAGCCAGACTGCTTGCCTCTGTCACCGGGGACCTGAGGACGACCAGTAAGTGGGGAAGAGGCAGACAAACAGGTCAGACTTTCTGTTGATATGGAAAAACCTCACAGCTTTTGAGAGAAGTTATTATTGGATGCTTACTTAACAAGGCACAAATGAAATTTACTTTTTATTTTTTAAATTTAATATTTACATTTTACTCTTGTTTATTTATGGAAGCGTAGTTAATGTACAATATTATATAAGTTACAGGTGTACAACACAGTGATTCACAATTTTAAAAGGTTATCTCCATTTATAGTTATAAAATTTTGGCTCTACTCCCCATGTTGTACAATATCTCCTTGTAGCTTTTTTTTTAAATTAAAAACATTAATTAATTAATTAATTTACTTTTGATTGTGTTGGGTCTTCATTGCTGTGTGCGGGCTTTCTCTAGTTGCGGTGAGCGGGGGCTACTCTTCGCTGCAGTGCTTGGGCTTCTCATTGTGGTGGCTTCTCTTGTGGAGCACGGGCTCTAGGCACGCGGACTTCAGTAGTTGTGGCTTGTGGGCTCTAGAGCTGAGGTTCAGTAGTTGTGGCACGTGGGCTCAGTTGCTCCCCAGCATGTGGGATCTTCCCAGACCAGGGCTCAAACCTGTGTCCCCTGCACTGGCAGGTGGATTCTTAACCACTGTGCCACCAGGGAAGTCCCTGTCTCTGGCTTCTTTTGATGGAGATTCAATCCCTTGTACGATGCAACTTTCATCTGCTTTAATTTGTCCTAATTATCTCTTGGTTCACATCTTAGAAAAAAAAAAAGAGAACTGCATTTTAAAACTTGTCTGGAGGAGGTTGGCCTGTTTTGCAATAAAGTGAAATTTTGGTGAAATATTTACATCATAAAATAGTACAGATGTGAGTTAGGATAAAGTTCAATTTTTTCATGGGAAATTTGGCTACCTGTATGGATATTTAGGCACTACATATTCATATTATTTCATATGTAGGTCTTTCCTTTGCTTTCACAAGCAGTTCAAAATCATTTTCTTCTAGAGGTTCATATTTTGACTAGTTTGCTGTGAAATGGGTAGGTAGGTTGGTGAAATTATATTTCCCAATTATGTAGTAATTTACCATTATGAACTGTATTTACACACATTCGCTGATGGTGTGAGAAAATGAGGGATCAGATAGTTTAGTGATTTATTCAGAGAATTTGAATCCTGGTGTCTTCAGTTTGAGTCAAGTTTTATGTTCTTTTCATTATTCCTTTCATTTATTATGTTTTTAATTAGCTATAGTTTTACCATGTAAATGAGTGAAACCTGAAAAACTAGGAGGTAATTTAGTAATCCTCTGGACCAAACTCTAAGTGTTCAGCTTTTAAGCAGTAGATTTTATGTGTATGTTTGTATTTGTGTGTTTACATATTATTAATATTATTTTCTGCTGCATTTTAGAAAAGTAGTTCAAAGTTAGTGAATGCATTAAAAAAAAAACAACCAAAAACCAAAGACAAAGGGACACAAGGAAATCTTGGGAGGTGTTGCAAATGTCTATTCCTTTGATTGTGGTAATAGTATCTAAACTGCAGGCATATGTTCAAACTCATCAATTTGTACAGTAAATATGTGCAGTTCTTTGTGTATCAATTATACCTCCAAGCTCTTAAAATATATATAAGAAATAGTCCCCAAAGTTAGTGACTGTGAAGGCTGCCCTTAGACCTAAAATCATGTTTGCATTTTAGATTCCTTTTTCTTTTTCATGAGTGTATCGATGGTTCAGTAACTATTTCTCAATTCTTCGAGTTTGGGATTGAACAAGTACTACCTATACTGAAGTCCATCCCCTTGTTGGACTTTAGAAAAATAAATTGATTTCTTAAAATCATTAGCTGAGGTGTATGTCAGCAGGGGGACTGCTGCTGATGGAATGTTGAGCACAAAAGAAAAAGGGTGAAAAAGTTGTTTTCTTGCAGCAAATTTTCCAGAGTGACCACTCTTTCCTGGTCTTGATTTCTACTTTTTGGAAGAGTTGAGCAGTCCACTCAAGTGGTCAAAACTGTGGGAATGTCTGAGACTTAGATCTAGCTTCTGATGGAAGAAATCTTCAAAAGTTTTTTGTGTCTTTTTTCTCAAGTGCACACACACACACACACACACACACACACACACACACACGATCATGGGGTTTCAGTGATCACTGGATAGTTGTAGAGGGTCACCCCCCAAATCCAATAGACTCCATGCTTACCACCCTTTATGATATTTCTGCAATAAAAGGTGTCTCATAATTCTCTGGTGTGGCTCCTTCCATAAGACTCTCCCCTGATCCATTTCTAAGTCTTGTTAGTGACTGATTTCCTTTTTCTCTTTGGCCCTTGGCTATCTTCGCAGGATCTAGTCTCACTCATTTTGGACAGGTATTTTGTATTTTTTGTTGAGTTTTTTCTTGTATATTTTCTAACAAGTTATTGATTATATAAAGTTATAGTACTTTGCATGTATATTGAACCTGACAAACTTACTGCACTTTCTGATAAATTCTGATGCCTTTTTAAAAAATTAATTAATTAATTAATTTTGCTGCATTGGGTCTTTGTTGCTGCACGCAGGCTTTCTCCGGTTGTGGCTAGTGGGGGCTACTCTTTGTTGCGGTGCGTGGGCGTCAGTAGTTGCAGCACACGGGCTCAGTAGTTGTGGCTCAAGGGCTCTAGAGTGCAGTCTTTGTGGTGCATCGGCTTAGTTGCTCTGCGGCATGTGGGATCTTCCCGGACCAGCAATCAAATCCGTGTCCCCTGCATTGGCAGGTGGATTCTTAACTACTGCACCACCAGAGAAGTCCCCCTGATGCCTTTTAAATTTTTTTTATTTTGTTGGAGTACAGTTGATTTACAATGTTGTGTTAATTTCTGCTGTACAGCAAAGTGATTCAGTTATATGTAAAAAGAATATATATATATTCTTTTTCATATTCTCTTCAATTATGTTTTATCACAGGATATTGACTATAGTTCCCTGTGCTCTACAGTAGGACCCTGTTGTTTACCCTTCCTGTATATAATAGTTTGCATCTGCTGACCCCAAACTCCCAGTCCATCCCTCCCCCACCCCCCGCCCCCTTGGCAACCACAAGTCTGTTCTCTATGTCTGTGAGTCTGTTTCTGTTTTGTAGATAAGTTCATTTGTGTCATATTTTAGATTCTACACGTAAGTGACATCTGATGCCTTTTAAAAAAATGGGTTCTTTCATTTTTTTCCCTAGAAGTACAATGATGTCTTTTAAAAATATAATACTTTTGCCTCTTTTCTAGTGGGGTTTCTCCTTCTTTCTAATTCTCACCTTATAATATGTTCAATGTCCAGAAAACTATGTTCTACGTTCAATGTCCAGATAACACTAGTGAACTTATCAGGCATAAATAGTGGACTTATTTCTGATTTCAGTGGGAATGCCACTTGAGTTTTAAATAGATTTTGCCTATTGATGTAAGACCACCGTTCTTTATCATGTTAACCATCTATTGTTTTTTAAATTTCTGTTTTGCTAAGAATTTTAATATGTAATATTGAATTATATCTAAAACCTTTTAAAGCATCTATTGAAAATTTGTTTTCTTATTTGACCCTTTGAAGTGATAGATTGATATTGTAGTAATAGATATTAAACTCCATATTTCATTAGAATGTTCTTTTGATACACTTTAACTCAATTTGACAATATTTTAGGATTTTATATGTATCTATATGTATGCAACCTCTGTCAAATTTAGTATGAGAGTATTTTAGCTACTTAAAGTGAATATAAAAAACTTTTAATATTTTCCTGTGCTCTATAACATTGTCATGATCATTTCCTTGAAACTATAAAAAATTACCTGAAAATTTATTAATGTATATTTGTTGGCCTTTTAAAAAACCAACTTTTAATTTAAGAACAGTTTCATAGGTACAAAAAAATGTCAACGATAACACAGAGTGTTCCCATACACTCCACACTCAGCTTTCCCTATTGTTACCATCTTACATGGATTGGTACACCTGTTACAATTAACGAGTCAATATCTAGACTTTACTGTTAACTAAACTCCATTCTTGATTCCAACTTCCTCAGATTCTACCTCATGTCCTTTTCTGTCCCAGGATCCCATCCTAGACACCACATTACATTGAGTCATCATGGTTCCTTAGGCTCCTCTTGGCCCTGGCAGGTACTCAGACTTTCCTTGCTTTTGATGACCTTGGTAATTCTGAGGAGTACTGGGCACGTTTTTTGTTGAGTGTCCCTCTATTGGGATTTGCCTGAAGTTTTTCTCATGGTTGGATGAGGTTTATGGCTTTTGGGGAGGAGGACCACAGAGGTAATATACACTTGTCATCACATCCTATCAAGGGTATGCACCATCAACATGACTTACCACTGTTGGTGTGGACCTGGCTGAGGTCCTGTAGTCCAGGTTCTGCTCTCTGAAGCTACCCCACTCCTTCCATTCCTCAGTCCTTGGAAGGTGGTCACTCCGTGCAGCCCACACTTACGGGGAGGGGAGTTATAGTTCATCTCCTTGAGGGCAGAGCATCCACATCATTTATTTAGAATTCTTCCACATGGGAGATTTGTCTCTTCACCCCCATTTATTTATTTATCTATTTATATCAGTATGGACTCACAGATATTGATAATTTATACTTAGGTTATGATCCAATAGGACTTTATTTTGTTGTTCCAGTTTGGGGACATTGGGAGAGATTTCATCTGGCTCCTGTGTCACTGGACCTTGTGGGTCATCTCTTTTTTTTCTGAGCATTCCCTTACTTTCTGGCTTATTAGATGCTCCAGGCTCATCTTGTTCTAGAATTAGCCATTTTTCTAAGGAACCCTGCTTCCTTTTATTGGTTTGAGAATGGAGGAAATATAATATAAGTTAAATTTGTATTTATCAGATATAAAAGAGCTACGTTACATTCCAGATTTTTTTTTCTTACACTTTATTCATTCAACCACATTTTTGTAGTATTGGCTTTCTGTTAGGCACAAAGACTAAATCCTATGATAAGCCTTCTCTCTTATGCTTTTACTGAGATGCCTGGTGGATTCCCACACTGTGAACTCCCTCTCACTGTAATGAGTAATAAACACAACTTGTTTAGTTACAGATGTGCCTCTGCTATTGGCTGGAATGTACTGACAGCAGTTAACGGACACCCCCCCACCCCAAATAATAGTGCTTTAAATCATAAGGGTTTGTTTTATCAGGAGACGTTCGGTGGGGGGCAGTCCAGGCTGGTGTGAGAGTTTCTGCATGTCCTCAGGTCTAGTCTCCTCCTGCTTGGCCACTCTCAGCATGTGGCTCCTATCACTGTATGCAAATCATGATCCAAGAGGCTGCTGGAGTTCCAGCCATCATGTCTGCATCCTATGTAGCAGGAATGGAAATAGGGAGAAGAGAAAAAGGGGTGCCTCTCCTACTTGTGGAACCCCTTCTGAGCAAACAAATCTCCCGTGGGGCAGGAACTGTCTGAGCACAGGGATACAGCGTGGGGAAAACAAAGTCGTTGCTCCCATGGTATCTCTGTTCTGTAAACACACGAAGACATTGCTCTTTCATCTGTGACTGTGCCAACAGGGATGGCTCAAGGGGACAAGTGAGGTTGGAGTCACCATGAACCCACAGGGTGGGCATGGACCCGTACAAGATGGGCTTGTGATTGGTTTTGATCTGTAATATGGTCAGATCCAGGCTCTTCTGGACCTCTGGACTCCACATTCCTTCTCCCCATCTTATCTTGTTCATTCTGAACCAGGCAAGAGGAATAGAGGGTAATAGGATGGGGGCGTAATTTTGGATAACGTGTCCTTGGAAAGCCTGGAGAAAGTGACGTTTAGAGTGAGGGCCTGAAGGACAGGAAGGAATAAGCCTTGTGGGTGGCTGGGAAGAGTATTCCAGGCTAAGTGCACAGCTGTGCAAAGGTCCTGAGGTCGGCACTTGGTTGACATTCACAGGACAGGAAGGAGGCCAGTGTGGCTGGAACAGAGTTCAAGAGGCTGGCGGTGGGAGCTGAGGTCTGGGGCTTAGATCACACCGGGCCTTGGGGCTGGTACAAGGGCTTCAAGTGAAATGGGAGACTTTGGGGGTGTGTGTGGGGGACATGATCTGGTTGTATCCCTTTGCGGTGTCTTTGTTTAGCACACTTCCTGACACATAAAAATATTTGGTAAAGCCTGTATGGAACTTTGAGATTGATTTACATTTTCTCAATTATGGATGAAGAATTGATTTGGTTATTCCAGAACAGAATACTTTTTGGGTAAAAAGGTATTATTTTTCTGTATTGAGACTTCTAGAGTCTGAGATCATCCTCATCACTGGAGTGTGTGTGTCGCCTGGAAGGCTGTTCCCAAGTGACAAGCCACAAGGGGAGACCACATGTTCACATGTGTTCACACATATTCACGTGGAGAACACTGAGACTAACCACCGTGATTTCAGAGGTCAATGACTGCTATGGAGTCATGCTTTCTTAGTCTCTCTTCTTCGCTTTTGGGTTTTTTCCTTTATTCAGATCATCCCACCTCCCCACAAAAGATAAGATCAAAAAGAAGATGAGACTGATAGTGTGGAATAGAGAATATAAGACTGCACTTCCACTCAACACGACCCAGTCCCATCTGGGCTTTGCTCCAGCATATCTGAGACCAAATTTGTGTCCGTTCCCAAGCCCAGTAGGCCTTCTCATGCAAGTGAGAGTCTGTCTTGAAAACTGGAGGTTTTAGGGCTCCAATCTTTCTGGACCAAGGGGCTTGGCATTGCAGTGAGATGCAGGCTGCCCCGGGCCAGGATGCAGCCCCTGTGGGGAGGGGCGGCCGGGTTTGCACACAGAAGAGAACGCCAGTCTCTGGCCCAGATGAGTCATGCAGAGCCATTTAGCAGTTGCTAAGTGTGGTTCTGGGTCCATTAATGTTGAGAAACGGCAATTAGTGTGGAGGCAAATTAGAATAAGAGCCACGGTGCTGATCATGAAGTAAATGAAAAAGCTCAAGAGGAAAGCATTTTTTCTGAGTGTCTCAAAGAATTTCACCCTTTAATTCTCTGCTCTCCCAGTGCCAGGGAGAGTGACAGCTCATTGACAGACATCTGAAGACCACGTGTGGTGGAACAGAAACCTCCAGCATGACAGAGAGCAGATGTATGGCCTCGGTTGTGCGTCCTGATGGGAAGGTGGCTGTGGAGACTCAGACCCGAATTCCCAAAGCAGGTGCATCACGGATGTCGCCGGATCCGGGGATTTGGACCCTCAGATCTTTCTGAAGAGAACATCTGCAGAGAAGGAAGAGGTTTATGCGTATACCTGGTTTGAAGGGGGACACTGGGCTGCATCCATCTTATCCCACGCCCTGTCCTAGCACTTGGCTCAGAACCATAAATATGACAGGTGTGCAATACACATGCATTAAACTTTAAAATTTGCTTTTAAAAATTTATATCCAGGGCTTCCCTGGTGGCGCAGTGGTTGAGAGTCCGCCTGCCGATGCAGGGGACGCGGGTTCGTGCCCCGGTCCGGGAGGATCCCACATGCCGCATAGCGGCTGGGCCCGTGAGCTATGGCTGCTGGGCCTGTGCGTCCGGAGCCTGCGCTCCGCAACGGGAGAGGCCACAACAGTGAGAGGCCCGCGTACCACCAAAAAAAAAAAAAAAAAAAAAAAAAAAATTTATATCCATACCATAACCTTCTGATTAAGATTGGAAACAACTATTTGTCAAAACGGACTATATTTTCAGGACCGCATTGTTTTTGATGCTGTATGAGACAGGATTGTTCCACTGAAGGAATCTGTCATGTAACATATGTACCAATTTGTCAATGTGCCCAAGGTGTCTGTCTTGTTCACTGCTAACAGCTGACCATGGTAGGCCTGCTGGCTATTTGGTGTTTGCATCTCCGTGCTCATCGGGGCCAGAGGCAAGAAAGGCACTGTGCACACACTTCCAGCTGGCACAGGAATCTTAGTATTAAAAGATGAGCAATTCACGCCTCATCAAAGAACACCAGACAAATGCATCCTGGGCTGTTGTCCCTGTGGCTTTAACGCCATTATGAACCACGTGGAGATGCACAAACCATAGGGGGCTGACCTCTGCTCAGTGCTTTGGCAACTATTTAGTAGTTTTGAATTCCATTCAACACTGGAATGAAAATGCTTCCTGTGTCCTGAAAATGTAAACGAGCTGATATGATTTATCTGGATTTGAGGAAGTACACCAAATTTAAATTGTATAAACATTTTAAGGCAGCAGCCTACATACAATATATGAATGTGCATATGTAGCATCTTTATGTATATTGTATTAGCTTTCTATGCTGCGTGATAAATTATCACAAACTTAGGGGCTTAAGACAAAACCCCAGTTCCTTAGCTGAGAAGTCTGGGCAGGCTCGGCTGGGTTCTCTGCTGAGCATCTCATGGACGCAAATCAAGGAGTTGGTCCAACAAGACTCTTATCTGGGGTGTTGGGGGAGGAAGACGTTTCCAGGCTCCCTCAGGTGGTGGCTGAATTCAGTTCCTTGCAGTCATAGGACTAAAGTTCCCCTTTTCCTTGCTTGTTGTTGGCCAGGGTTTCTGTTTGCTCCTGGGGTCCCCTCACTTGCTCTCTGGTCCTTGCACATGGCCCCTGTTTTAAAATATTAATTTTAAATGAATTTAAAATATTAATAGAAAGTTTGAGAGTCAGTAAGACCAACAGATCAAGAGATACTTGCCACTGAAAAGAAAGTTTGTTACTCACAGTTCCTTTGGGGAAGGGGCATGCCACTCCACAGGTGGGCCACATGGGGAAGCACCAGGGTGTCCAAAAGGCAGAGGGTGTTAGGGCAAGTGTGATCAGGGGACTTTATTGTGGTTTCTAAGGGAAGAAATAGGAGAGGCAGGGTAAGCAGGCTTAGGATTGGCTAGATTGAATAATTTCAGGGCTCTGGGTCATGGGGCTGTCCCTAGTTATCTGGTACCCAGCTCTGGAGTGATTACAGCAGATAGATAGTGACAGAGAGTATTAGAACCTGGTAGAAAATGTGGGTGGGGTGTGGGCTCTGGATCTGTTGGTCTGCATTTGAAGGGTGCTCTTCAGGTGAATTGTTCACTATCTTTAGAAATTATACAGCTCTGGAAGGGGCCACCCCACCAGGATCAGCAAGGCCCCATATGTCCCAGCATAAACCTGAAGAAAACAAGAAACATAGTTAATACAGCCCCATCCATGTTCAGAGCCGGCAACTATGTGTGGAATCCTCATGCTTTGATTCTCTCTGACTTCTCCTTTTGCCATCAGCCAGAGAAAACTCTGCGCTGTTCAGGACTCAAATATTAGATTGGATCTGCCTGGATAACCCCTCTTCTGATGAACTGGAAGTCAACTGATAACAAACCTTAATTACATCAGCAAGATCCCTTTTTGCACTGTTACATACCATAATCATGGATGTGATACCTCATTACATTCACAGTCCTGGGGATTAAGGTGGGAAATCTTAGGGTGGCATCTTAGAATTCTCCCATTTATATAAATTTGAATGTGGTATTTGGTCTTCTCATCTTCGTCATCTACACAAAGCCCCTTGGTTATGAAATTCACTGGAAACCTCTTTGAATACGTCTCATCAACTGACTTTTGGAATGACACCATCAGATGTGGAAGCCATTTAAATGATTGGATTTCTGAATTCCCCACTAGCGGTCCAAATAAGGACTGGGGCACACCCAGCCCTGGGGAAGTGGATGGTTTGTGTAGATTTTTGGTCTGAGGCCTGGGCGGGGCAGGCCGGGTGACACTCAGACCCTTGGCGTCCCTGGCTGGAAAGTCTCACAGGCACACATATTTCCCAGCGGCGGAATGTCAGGAGGCACGGGATGGAGCCGGAGCCGGGGGTCTCATTTCTGCGCTGCTGAGAGCTCGGAGCCCTCTCCAGGTCCTGCCCGGGTACAGGAGAGAGGCTAGTCAAAAATGAGAGTTGGGACTGATGGCAAAACGGAGTGATGAAAGGAGAGTGCAAAATCTCAGTCTGGAGAGGTCCTAGGGAAGACAGGTTCTCAGAACTGTGGAGCAGGGAATAAGGGAAAGAACTGTCATAAGTTGGACTTTTGTCTGTTTTTGTTCGGACATAGGGTTAGAAAGGAAGCCGAATGATTTAGGTATATGAAATAGTTTATCACTCTTCTGCACACGTCCCATTTTCTGTCTTGTAAAGATACAACTATTTTAGTAAATTTTTAAAGAAAGACTAGTTAGGAGATGTTTTGAAAGGCCAGCTATTTCAGGTAGGTAAGATAATATGAAATTTTAAAATGTCAGTCTTGGAGCATGTTCATTCATTTGACATTTAGTGAGTGCCCATGTACTGTGCAACAGAACTTTCTGGGTGCCCGCTGAGCTGTTCAGTACAGTAGCCACTAACCACATGCGGTTATTAAGCACTTGAAACAGGGCTAGTGCAACCGAGGGGCTGAATTTTCCATTTAATTTAATTTAGATGTGTATTTAAGTAGTTGAATGGTGCTAGTGGCTACAGTATTGGACAGCAGAGATCTAGATGCTGGGAATAGTGCAGTGAGCGAACAGGTAAAAGTCCCTGTGCTTACAGGGCTTACATTCATTTAAAGTGAATCTCAGTTTTCTTTTGATAATTTTCTTAAAACTTAATATTGCACTTACTGGCAAGGGTGATGATGCAAGATGTATCATTGTAGAACCCATCAGGACGTTTTGAAAAACAAAAAAACCGTTAAGAGAGCAAGTAGGGCTTAAGTGATGTCCACCCTTAGATAGATTACAGTGACTAAGATGAGCACTTAGATTTAAGATTTCTTTTTTTTTTTTTTTAGAAATGAGTAATTTCTACTATATATTGTTGCTGCCTTTCTGAAGAATTGCCCTCTTACTATGTAACTTCTATTCCCCCCTCGGTACTGACCATAAGTGAGAAGTCCTCCTGGATGTCACATTTCCTAGGGAAGAAATGAAGCCACATTTGCGATTTTTATTAATTCAGTAGACATTTAAACTTTTCTTAGGATGATTTCTCTGTGGAGTGGAATGTTTAACTCGTGACTTGGACTTACGTTTGTCAACTATAATCTGATTATTGATGAACCAAAAGGATTGTTTTGGTAGAGTCCCTCACTCTTAACTGAATTACATTCAGGAGGGATCAGCAAATTTTAAAAATAGTCTTAGATTTCTGGTTTTGCTTCTAATTTCTGTGCACTGTGTATGCAGAATTTGAGGAGTCTTGCTGTGTACCCAAACATATGCAACATGTACGTAGTTTTAAAGTTATTTGTGCAATGACCTGAAAGTTTATATGTGAAATTGTCAGCAGTTTCCCTGTCCCCAACTTCTGAATTTTTTTTGACTATTGTGAATCCGCATTGTTTTCTTTCTGTCTAATATTTGAAAATTATTTGTATTTCCATTTCTAAATACATTTTTAAAATGACTTTCCAATGACAACCTATTGGAATATAGCACCCCATAACGGACTGATGGGGGCTTAGTTATTATCTGGAATCTTCTACATGCACTTAGTGTGTTTAGCTGTGTAAAACATAAAAGTCAGCCTGACCTTTATCCTGGAAATGTACAGCTGAAAAGACGACCTGACATGGATAATTTCATTAAGGTTCCTGTTTATCATCTTATTTTGGAAGGAAGTTTAATACTCTGGCTAATCAGACTTCTTTTCTCTAAAACACACAAGCTACAAGAACGAGTTCTGATCTTACAGTCAAGGAAAAGGAAGAACTGATTGAAGCTTGGCAACCAGAACCTCTTGTTTCTCTTGTCTCAAGAGACCTTCCTGCTGTCAACTATAGCATCGTTTCAGGTCCTCCAAAAGGTATAACATTGTGGTGAATGGAAAAGAAGGTATAAACTTTGCCTCATTCAATTTTCTTGGATTGTTGGATAACCCTAGGCTCAAGGCAGCCGCTTTGGCATCTCTAAAGACGTATGGTGTGGGAACTTGTGGACCTAGAGGATTTTATGGCACATTTGTTGTGCACTTGGATTTGGAAGACCACCTGGCAAAATTTATGAAGACAGAAGCAGCCATTATACACTCATGGATTTGCCGTGATAGCCAGCGCTACTGCTGCTTACTGTAAGAGAGGGGACACTGTGTCTGTAGATAAAGCTGCCTGCTTTGCTATTCAGAAGGGATTACAGGCATCACGTAGTGACAGTAAGCTATTTAACCATAATGATACGGATGACCTGGAACAACCACTAAAAGAACAAGAGACTGAAGATGAAAAGAATCCTTGCAAGGCTCGTGTAACTCGAAGTTTCATTGTAGTCGAGGCATTGTACATGAATACTGGAACGATTTGCCCTCTTCCAGAACTGGTTCAGTTAAATTACAAATATAACGCAAGGATCTTTCTGGAGGAAAGCCTTTCGTTTGGAGTCCTGGGGGAGCATGGCTGAGGAGTCACTGAGCATTTTGGAATCAGTATTGATCATATTGATCTTATCAGTGCCAACACGGAGAATTCACTTGCTTCTGTTGGGGGTTTCTGCTGTGGTAAGTCTTCCGTAACTGACCGTTTGTGACTTTCCAGCCAGGGATACTGCTTTTCAGCTTCGTTACTCCTCCCCTGTTAGCTGCTGCTGCCACTGAGACCCTCAACATCATGGAAGAAAATCCAGGAAAAGTGTAAACGAATCCATAAAGCTTTACAAGGCATTTCTGGATTAAAAGTGGTGGGTGAGTTCATTTCTCTGGCATTTCACTTCCTGCTGGAAGAGAGCACTGGGTGTCGAGAAAGAGAGGTTAAACTACTTCAGGAAATTGCAACTCAGTGCATGGACAGAGGCATCATGTGAACTCAGGAGCACTACCTGGAGAAAGAAGAGAAGTATCTCCCTCCTCTGTGCATTAGGGTTGTGGTCACAGGGGAACAAACAGAAGAGGAACTGGAGAAAGCTGTGTCCACGATCAGCAAGGTGGCTCAGACCATGCTGCTTTAGTCTGGGGCCTGGTGGTGGCTCACCACGCAACACGCAGACAGACCTCAGAGTCACTGCAGGGCGAGCCAGAGGGGGCCTGCGGGTACAAGACGGGGTGTCACTACATGAGAAGGATGCTGGTTACTTAAAAGAAAACACATCCAAAAGCCCAAGTAATGACAGCATATAACTGATATTTAAATTCTGCTATTTTATACTATTTAAATGTTTTATTAACACTAGGTTTTTATATTCTTCTTTTTGTTGTCATTGTTTAAAAATGGAGCTTCAGGTTCTCTTCTTTCCCTTCTAATGGTAAAGATTGTGAGCACTCCTTAACATCTCATAGAAAATTGTTTGCAACATTAAAGCTTAGAGGCAATTCAGCATATATGTTACAAAAGGTATTGAAGATCTAATTCAACCATATCTTTTTCAGTCTTCGTCATGTGAAACTCAATCGTGATTAATATATAGAGGAATACTTTCTGTGTGATTATTATAAACTTTTCATTATAATATATTGAATCCTAGAATTTTTATATACACTAAATACTGATGTTGCATCGTTTATAACAGTGAATCTTGGCATCCTTGACCAGAGAATAGTCATTATACTTCCTAAGTGAGCAACAATTTAAATCAAATACTATTTTATTTTAGTAAGTTGGCCTTTACGTTCATTATGTGTTGACTTCTAATCTGTTTTCAGAGGAGGATTATTGTGATGATCCCAAAATAGAAATCATGTCCTTGATATTTTAGAATATCTGGAATGTATTCTTCTTTGTATAGTGGGTTTCCTGAAGATGTATAACTACAGGCTTTTTCTAAGCTAAGAAAATGAGACCTTTATTTCTTTTCAGCTTATGAATTCCAGATATCTAAAAAAGATGTGAAAGCACTAAAAATAAAAATTTTAAGCTGTGCTTCAGCTATCTGTTTTTCCCTTAGCAAACCAAGTTGGGTGGTATAAATGTTTGTGATATGTGCCCCAGAATAGTACATAAATATTACACTATTACTCCAACTATTATTAAAGGGAAAGGAATAAAATTATATTGAAAATGTCATTTTATAATGTATGTTCATATTAACAAATGGTCTTCAACATCTTTTTAAATAACATTTATTTTTAATGTTTAGTTTCTATTTTGCTTGAGGTATTTTGTACATATGTGCCTTGTGATTGCTACAGCTTTAAAGGATACAGTACTCTTTGGGGGATGAATCTGCTTTGTTTTTAATGAAATAAACCTACATTCCTGATTAAAAAACAAAAACAAACAAAAAACAAAGGATTGGGGCACTGCTTTTGCTTATAGCATCCTATCCGTCTTCCCCAGGACACTTTACCAACCTCTGTACATCCATGAAGGCTCACTGTGGAATCTCATACAAGTCAGCTCTATGTGCACTTTCCCCACTTTTATTTCCATTAACCCCTATCTCTCTGTTTTTCATTCCTTCCTCAATCAACTTGTAATTTTCCAAGTTGGACATTGGGTGAAGTAAGAAACTCTTATCCAATTAGGTGAATGATTGGAAAAACTTCCCCCTATCCTGGCAGTATTTAATTGTTGTAGGATTATTGGCAGAGGTTTACGCATAGGATTTTAGTAGGCAGATCCTTTAAATCAGTGTATCCCAATTGATCGACAGACTCCTGGGGTCAGAGAAGGTAGTAAAGGGGGTCTCTGAACTATTAACAGATCTTTCCAGTGAATAAGACACATTTGCTTGGAGAGCAGTATGGAAATCACGTAAATGTGAAGTTTCATTATTGGCTTGAATGATAGCAATTTGATGTGCTTAAACTGTTTTTTCTAAGTAGATTGAGGACTTGGTATTTATCTTTGATAAATATAAATGAGAAAACAAGTTTTCCTTACTTAGTAAAGTTTTGCTTAAATCCTTCTTACAAGTGGGGAGGATATGAAGTTCCCCTAGATGGTGGGAAGGTTGAGACCCTGATAGGGAAAGTCCCCTCTGCACAGAGTCAGCCTGAGATGTTCCAGAAAAATGTTCCTGGAAAACATTCTCATTCTATGGACTCTCCATACTTCCAAAGACTTGATTATGTTGAAGTTGCTAGAGATGGAAACTTTGGTGCAAGCCTAGAAAATTGGTAGTAACAACTAGCAATTCATTAAGGTCCTTCCAACTTCAATTATCAGCTGTCTTCACATGCCTTTTACAGAAGCTTCCATGGTCCATTACTGCTGTTAGTCCTTTTGGCAAGAGGCAGTGTTTTGAACGTACCAAGTATGTCTGAATGGTAGATATACTTTTTAAAAATCTTTAGCAGGAGTGTTTGTCTCATTAACATTTGAGCAGCATCGACAGGTGTCTTCAAGGTCCAAAACCATTATTTATGCTACAATTGATCACTGTTCTAACACAAAAGGACAAATTTAATTGATTAAGGTAGTTGTCCCATAGTTTAGCCTGTTCCACATCTTAATATGGGAACCTCCTTCATCGAAAGGTCTTTGACATGGATATGCCATGCTCTTCCAAGGTAGGCAGTGCATAAGTTACAGAAGGGTACCTCTTGCTTACCCCTTCATGGATCTCAGATGCAAACCCAGTGATTTCTTCCCTGACATATATGATTTTTATACCACTCTAAATTATGTTACTGTAAATTATTTTAGTTTGAAGCCTTAGGAGATTATTCATTAACAGCCCTTTCTTTCCTGCCTGACTGAATTAGGGACCAGCTGAGAAATAATGTAGGTGTCAAGCCACTAGGGATAAAACTTTACTACCAATAACATTTTTTTCCTCTAAAATGTAGTTATGTCTGTGATAAAATGGACTTGTGCCTGCATCCCTCAATTCTGCTTGTCCACTCACCCAGTCACTGAGTAAGTCCTTCCTAGGGGAACGCCCCTGCAGCAGGGTAGACAACAGACCAGACTGCATGGTCTGCATGGAGAAAGGAGAGAAGAGGGGCTTCTGTTCCTTTGGGACCGCCTGGGGTGGAATGAGTACGGGTTGGGGGTGAGAGCAGCAGCCATACTCCCGTGGAGCACCCTCTGTATGTAATCACAAGGTCAAGGGGAAAAAGGGTCTTTATGACAGTCTTCGGGAGGGGATTTGTGGACCAGCCAGTTACTGATGTGTTTTTCAGAAAACCGATTTGGAAGCTTCTGTCTATAAACACAGCTTTCACTAAAAGCTGACTTCATCTTGCCTGTGGGCCTTCTAAGGACTTAGCATTTTCACTTTCTCTTTTTTCTGTAAGCTTTGTGGATGTATTTCATTTCGTACTGGTAACACCAACATATGGGAGAGTGTATTAGTCAGCTTTTGCTATGCTAATGCTGTGTATCAAACAAGCCCAAACATCAGTGGTTTCCAATAGCAAAGACTTCTTGCTTAAGGATCTGTGGGTTGGCTAGCCTTGGCAGGCCTTGACTGCACTGGGCCCCAGACTGTCAGGCTCAGGTCTCCTCCAGGTGTTTTCTCATCCTGGACCAGTGGCCACCTGGGATGAGAGACAGGATGGCAGGAGCTGAGCCAAGGATGAGGTGGCATCTGAAAGCAGCCACTTGCATCAGCCTGCCCACATTCCATCAGCCAAAGTGACTCGTGTTTTCAGACCCAGCGTCATGGACAGAGGAGGAGGGATGAATATTTGCCGCCAGACCAAAGGTAGAGCCGTGGCAGGTGAAAAAAGAAGTTGCAGGGAGTGTGTTCAGTGACCACTTCCTTGTTTTGGTATCTCCTCTCCCACTCTGGAATCAGACAGAATTGGGTCTGAATCCCGGTTGTAGACCTACAAGTTGGACCAGGTGATTCTTGAGCTGTGACAGAGAGAAAGAACCAGGACTAAAAGCCAAGTCAGGTCACAGGGAAAGAGGACACTCCATGAAGGGAGCAGCAGGGACTGGACACAGCTGTGCATCTGGGATCGTGAAGGTACAACAGCTCGAGGAAGGAGAGAAGCCTGAAGAAGTTGGTGGGGAAGAGGGGGCGTTTGCACATGCATTTATTTATTCAGATTAGAGGAAACTGAGCTTGTTTATTGGCTTATGCAAAGAGTGCAGAAGAGAGGGAGAAGCTGAGAGCAGAGGAGAAAAAGTCTACAAACAGGTCCAAAGTCACACAAAGAGGCGACGGCGAGCACAGACGGGGTTGCCCCCCAGATGCCTGGGGTCCTCCCAAAGAGGAAAAGATGACTGGGGATGAAGATGCAGTGGGTGGAAGGACCGTCTGAATGAAGTAGGAAGGGAAATCATCCGAGTGTGGGGCTGTGGAGCTGCATGTGGAACGGGAGGGTTGATGGGTTGATGGGTCATAGCAGGTAGCAGGGAGGGAGCAGATTAGGCCAAGTAAAAGGGGTGGTGTGGCTTGAGAAATCATAGAGTTTCCATCTCTGTGTGTCTTCCCATCAAGCCTGACCTGCTGTGCTGGAGAAGCTGTGAGGCTGGACGAGGACCCAGCAGCGTCCATGAGCAGAGGGTTAACATCTTGGTTGAGAGCAGACCTGGCGATGAAGACTCTGGTCCAGGTGGGTGGGGAAGGAACTGAGCCCAGATATGATTCATCCCAGGAACAGGAGGCTGGCAGGGACAGCTGTGGAAGGGAGGCTTTTAAAGGCCCCCACTGACTCTATCACCAAAACCCCCAGTGTGGAAAACCATCCACCATCCACCATCCATCATCCATCACCATCTCTCACCATCTTTCAGGTTCTCCCGCCTTACCTCTCTTTAGGACCAGCTACATAATTTGCAAGGCCTGCTGCAAAATTAAGATGCAGGGTCACTTATTCAAAAGTGAAAAATGTAAAGATGATGACAGCAGAGCGTTAAACCAAGTACAGGGTCGTTCTAAGCCCCAGGCCCTGTGTGACAGAGCAAGTCACATACCCAGGAAGCCACTCCATGTTCCTAGCGCTCTGATCTCAGCGCACAAACTTCCCATGCTTTCTCATCCCCGACCCCTTCCGCATACACCATCTTCTACCTCCTTTTTCCTTCCTGGTCAGCTATTCTCAAGTGAAAATCCATTTCTAAGCCAGTTCTTTAGGCTTCCTGAGGACACTGTTCTAATTTCTAGTACACTGAGCTTTTCATGTTTCGACTATACTTTACATAAGGTTGTTAAGGGAATGAATGAACAAATAAATGAAAAATCAGCTCTGAAGAATCAAATCCAATGCAATAAACCACAAGAAACCCTGTCCCCCAGCAGTACACCTGCACGGGCATGCAGTCCTCTTCCAGAATCAAAGGAAGTTTCTGCATTCCTCTCCTGGTGAAGGTGAAGGAAACCTTATGGTTTTCACGTGCTACAGGTATTTAATTCATCAACTCACTCAAATCCTGCCCCATGACAGAAATGATCTGAGGACATGGTGCAAAAATATCATTTACCTCGAAACTGTGAAAAAGTAAATGACTTAATATTTGCTTTTTGTGTTCTTTGTCTTCCTTTCCAGAGGATTTGAAGCTGTTGATAAGAAAAGATAAATGAAGCTGAGTCATTCAGATAAACACAAAAGTTCAAGATCATATAGCAGGAGGAGAAGGTAAGGATATTACGAACACAAGATCGTACAGTTTCTATGTTGAACATTAGATTTGACTCAGAGTTTCTCGGTAGCAAAAGCAAAGACAGGGAAGGTGCTTTATAGATTTCTATTTGTCAGATCACGTTCAGATTGGCATAGACCCAGAGGTGCTGCAAGGTCCACACCTCTCTACAAGGACCCCAAGTGAAGCGTGAGCACCCGGCAAGGGGCTTGGCAAATGGACACTTTTCCTCTTGGATTCTTCAGCCCCAACTCCTAATCAGAACTCCAGAGCGGGTCTGGCACAGTGCCGTGTCCCCTCCCCCAAGGCCAGGGGGCATCACAGCTCACAGCCACTCAGGGAGGCTGGTCTGTGCCCAGGCCTGTCTGCCAAGAGCCCAGCCTGAACCTCAGGCTCCTGGCTTCTGGCTGGGGAGACAAGGCCAGGCTGGGGGACAGTCAGAGCAGGAGAGAATATGCCTGAGCCATGAGTGAGGCAGGACTGCGTCGCTCTCGGGGCCTTTTCCCGCTGATGCCCTGGGACCTCTCACCAGCACATCTCTCTAGTTTCAGGGAAACAGCGTGGGGAGACAGGGAGGGACCAGGCCCAGGAGAAGCATAGTTTGTTTTCTAGTTAATAACAGCTGAGAGTATATTACCAAGCCATAGCCTGTGAGCCGTGTCTCTCAGGGGATGAGCTCATGTGGTCTGGCCGGGCTGCTCCCCTACCTTCCAGCTCAGGGCAAAGCCAGTGAGAGTAGAGGGGGCATATCTTTCTCATGTTAGCAAGTGACAGACACGAGTTGACCGTGGCTAATTTAGTAGCTCAGACGGGAAACGTTCTGAATTGCTAATTGAAGGGCATCCAAGCGCTGCTTTTCAGAAGTAAGTAATGAACGGATACACTTCTCCAGTGGAGGGTCAACCCATTAGATAACCTTGGTTATATGAGAAAAGAGGGTGGGCAGCTTTGCAGGGGCCCACAGGAAGGCACCCAGAGAACGCAGATGAAGCTATTTTCATGTTATGCACATCAAGGACAGTTAAGTGCCTTCCCCTCAAATACAAAGAATGACCTAGAATAAAGCTAAGCAAAGTCATAACTTCACGCTCTGAAAGAGATATAAGGTTAATAAGCCAATCATTTTTGACAGAAACAAAACAGAATAAACAAATGAAAAAATCTCAGCAGGCACTTTTGAAACAGTGAGTATATGAGAACTTTCTTCGATTGTGTTGAACACAATTGAAAATAAATATTTAAATATAATGTAAACAAATGGCAATATCATATAATATATAATGTGTAATATATTGTATATAACATATATTGTAATATCATTATGATATTATATTATAATATATAATGTAATATTAAAAATAAATACCTTTAGGAGGTAAAGCCCTAGTGAATTTGAAGGACCAGATGTAAATCATGGAAGGTTCAAGAATCTGCGGGCAGGTAGGGTCTGCAAAGGTAACACCCAGGTAGCACCGGGATCAGCATCCCTCTCTCCCATCCCACTTCTCCACATACTAACCTGTGACCTTTAGCAAATGACATAACTGTGCCACATTATTGCTGCAGGTGAAGTGCGGACTGTAACATCACCGACCCAGCGGACCTGTGAGTAATTCACAGCAGGCCCATAGCCCCCGGCCTGGTCCTTAGGCAGCTCCCCTGAATGGAAGCCACTGAAGCTACATTTAAACCAGTTCTGGGAGTGTGTACACGCAGGGCTCACGCATTAGAAACACGTCTCTGCTTTACAGCCTTCTAGCTGGTAATTCATTATTGCATTTGGATTTTGAGATGCCTTGAAATAGGCATTGTCTGACTTCCTGTAATTGAACTGGGTACACCACTTGATGACAAATTGTAGAGGATAATCGTATATGCATATTTAGGAAGAAATGTCTTGGGTCCATTTCGGGAGAGTCAAAGTAAAAAGTCAGGAAATAAAATATTGAGTATTGACATGACTGCTTTTAGAACCGAGGACTCGTCATTGAATGCAGCGAGCCTTAGATGCCAGAGAACCCATTTACCGATGACGTTTCTTTCTGACTCTGAGAGTTGTGTGATTATTTTGAGGTTAGAGAATAAATTATCAATTGAACTGGAAATAAAATTCAATGCAATTTAATAGGCTCAAGTCTTGCTGCTGTTGATTTTCTTCCTTTTATTTGTTTTTACAAAAAAATAACTATATGCAGCTGGCTTTATAACCATCTGTTTGGGGCAGTTTGTCTGCAGAGATGCTAATTAAGGGGAAAAAAGATTTGTCATCTTAAGGAATGCTGACAACTCTTATAGTTCTCAGGGGAAAAAAGCCTTATTAGAAAACGATCCTTTTTAAATTGCTGTTTATTTAATGTCTCATTTATTCTCTTTTTGATGTGCAAGCAGGATGCTTGCTTATTCTTGAAAATGGTTCACACCTTTCTCAAAAAGGAACAAGTCATTTCTAGGGGTTTTTATTTTTTAATTCTTGTAAGCTTTCTCATTTTGCTCGAGAGTCCATTGTATGGCAGCAGCCTATTTTTTTTTTTTTTTTTATGCTGTACGCGGGCCTCTCACTGTTGTGGCCTCTCCCGTTGCGGAGCACAGGCTCTGGACGCGCAGGCTCAGCGGCCATGGCTCACGGGCCCAGCCGCTCCACGGCATGTGGGATCTTCCCGGACCGGGGCACGAACCCGCGTCCCCTGCATCGGCAGGCGGACTCTCAACCACTGCACCACCAGGGAAGCCCGGCAGCAGCCTATTTTTAAAAAAACTTTTTTGTTGTGTTCAGATATGTATATATATATAATATACAATATGCAAGATATAATAAATGTTATATATAATTCTACTGTAAGTGTACACATAATTTACATATATAATTTTGTTGTTTATTTACTTTTATATTATGTGTGGATATAATTCATGTCATATATCTTCTATATAATTTTATTTTAATGTATATATAATGTCTTATATAATATATATTACATTGTATATGTAACATACATATGATTGCCACTGTAACCATTTTTAACTGTGCACCACAGTGGCATACATCCCATTTACAGTGTTGTATGACCATCGCCACTCTCTTACTTGTGGAACTTTTTTCCCATTCCAGCTGTGGCCTGTTTTTGTACTGGGAGGGATTCTCCGTGATTAGGTGCCCCAGGCCTCCTCCAAGTGCTTTCAGTGGACGGTAACCAACCAAAAAGCAGAAGAGGAGGCCCTTGTCGAGAGACAGGAGGTAGTGGCAGAGGACAGAGCAGGTGGACAGGGCCAGCCTGTGCCAGGCCCCAGGCAGAGGACCTGCAGCTCTGCGTCCTTTCAGCAGGGCTCTGAGCCCTCCTGGAAAATAGTGGCTTCTTCTGTTAACTTTTCAGAAAATCAAGTTAGCTTTCTAACCTACAATAACCATCTTTCCATCTCCTGGGCCTGCTCTCCCCACTTGGCAGTGGGAGCAGGACAGCCGAGGGGCCGTGAACTTCACCCCAGTAGTGCCCTGTCAAGTCTCCTCTGTCCTTTTGGGCAGACACAGAGGGACTTCCCGTCTCTGCATCATGTCCTTTCCTGGGGACAGAGAGGAGGCTAAACGAAGAGACCTGGCTCTTTAAGGCCCATTGTTTGCTTTTCATCCAAATGTGGTTAAGTTATAACCCACCCCTTCCTCAGGAGCTCCGTGAAGTTTCCAACAGAAATTGCAGAAATTGTAGGAGGCCAACCGCCTTTTATTTATCAGTAAACAAACCTATTAAAAGTACACTACCCCCTCAGGCCTATGGAGTTGGAAATGAACACTGAGTAATTTAAAATCTAAATTATTCTAAAGTAATTTAACATTTTTTGGCCTATTTAAATTTCTGAAAAAGTAAAAACAAGGCTTCAATGATCATTTGGACATAATTGATATTCAACTTCAATAAGTTCATTTGATGCTAATAAGAATAGACCCTATGCTACCTCTTGCTAGGAATATCTTCCTTTCAGAAATCATCTACTATTTAAAAATTTTATTAAAATTTATTTAGTGCTACTCATTTAACCCAACCTTAGAAACGTTATTAAGATCGATTTTTTAAGAGAGAGACATTTGATTCTTCCAGGGAATAGATTTTCTGAGCTGTATACATCAACATGGATAAACATCTACAGCATAACCCCAGGTAGAAACTCATCAAGTACATATAAGAGTCTGCAGAGGGGATAGTTATGAACTGTTATTTCTGTGAAACTAAATCTGAAATATTTAGATAAACTTTAGATTTATAAACCCGAACGAGAAGAATTTAGGTGAAATTATTATTGCTATATTTTGACTTCTGTTGTTACTTTGTGTTTCCTCTCCCCTACATCACTAGGAGGGGTTGAAGTGGAATTTAGAGAAGATACTGATAACACAGAGAGAAAGAAGAGGAGCAGAGAGGGACAAGGGACGTGGGGACCCGGTAGGCCTGGGATGGGAAAGGAGGAGGTTGGCACACAGGTGGCACCGTCATCCAGAGATGGTCCCCTGGGGGTTGTCAGTCCTCATGTGATCCTCAGAGACAACCACACCACCCCTGTGACAAAGACCACCTTGTTGGGCCCTCTCTGGCTGATTCTTGGTTTTGGAAAAGGGAAGAACTCAGGTGATACTATGCTTGGGGCATTAGTAGAGCAGAGATACCAAAATTTTCTTCAAAGAATATACTACTTGGAATTAAAAAAAAAATATATATATCAATGAGTTTTTTTTTTTTTTAAATCGCAGAAGGACTCAAACAGTGTTGGTTTTCTTTAACTCATGGTTTAGTATAATTTTTATCACTGCATGTGTTTATCAAAATAAAAATAATACTAACCCATGAGTATGACATGGAGTACTGGTGTCACTGGGTGTGGGAGCCTGCCACGTGCATTGATGGTGTGAAAACAAACACAGCATCAGGGGCCAGTGCAGGGAAGATGGCTGAGGACAGCGCCGTCTGGGTGATGCCATTGCTTTGGGTCTTCGTAAGCCAACCTTGTGCCAACACTGGAAGCCCGAGGTGCAAGGGAGCAGAGGTCACGCAGCGTTGATCGGTGGGACCAAGAGTGCTGCCAACAAGAGACAAGGAGCCTCCCTTCCCTGGAGGTTGAGAAACCTGAGACTCAAAAGTTGCTGTAGAGGGTGGTTGTTTTGTGATTGTCCCCATCTTTCCTTGATCACAGCCCACTGGCCTGGCCTGGGCGCCTCCGTGGTGAACAAGAGTGCATCCCAAGGCCCAGGCCCTTTAGATCTGGTCATGTTTTACAATATTGTGTGTTTTTTCATATGAAGTCATTTAGAGGTATGCATTTCATCTTCCAAAACACCAAAATAAGAAACTCTCTGTGTCTTTATTGATCCCATTGGGGGTCTCAGATTCTTTTAGCTATGGGACACATCATACCTGAGGTGGGATTTTTTAGCCAGGCAGTCATGACACAAGGTCTTTATTAACAGACTTTCAGAATTGGTGAGAGATGCTCATTCAGTTGCCACAGAGGAACATTTCACTGCAGAAGTTGGGTGGCAGCGAGTTGGCTTGATGGCTTGGAACTTGAACACACTTTGTGTGTGGTGTGACTGTGCGTGTCAGGGGCGTGAACAGTTCTGGGGGTGAGGATGTTCTAGGGGACTTAATAACAGACAAATTATTCACACAAACCTGGACACTTAGTAGTTTTGGGTAGAGCTAGTAAGCCGACTCCTGCCCAAAGCCTGTAAGGCAGAAGGTGAGATACTAATGAACAGGCAACAATAGTTACCTTTTCCTGATCACTTCCCAGTTGTCAAAGAAAATAGACCAATAAAAAGACATTAAAGAAATATAAAGCTAACATTTTATAACCAAGAGAGGATCCAATTGATTTAGTTTCTTCCAACACAGATCCTTGAATCCAATGGGAATTTAAAGTTTTTGGGTTTAAAGTCATGAGATGGTTCCCAAATGCAGCCGACTTATATCACCTTTCCCTTGATTCTCTATCTCTGTCTCCAGCTGGGTGTGGCCAAGATGGGGTCAGAGGCTCCTGGGAGCTGGTCACCAGAGAGTACTGAGGGATTCATTTTTGCCACAGGCAAAGCTGCATTGTCTTGGCTTTCATTTAACTTCTGTGCCCAGGCCTTGCCTTCTGACCAGGAAGGTGCCGCAGTGGGCATCCTGGGTGGGTCATGTAGCAGTACCTCTGAGTGGCCTAATGAGGGAGAAGGGGTTGGCTCTCTCCCACCGCCCAACTTCGAAGTGACCCAGCACTGACTGTCCAGGCAGGACCTGTGTCCAGGCCCGCAGAACTCTTGTACCACATTAGAGCCTTTCTGCAGTGAGCCAGGAGACAAGTCACGGATGCTCAGAGGGGCAGCCATGGAGGCTGAGAAGCACCTTTTTTGTGTGCACTGGAGTTTGCACAGAGGGTACCCTGGATCTCAGGTATGACCACCCTTCTCCATGTGATGTAAGGAGCAGCATCCTGACAGGCACAGTGAGGCAACTGTGGTGCTTCTGGAATGTCTCCAGGCATCTGTGCAGGATGAGTTCAGGGGAGGAATCACAGCAACAGACCATGAGCAATTCCAGCAAAGCCTGTCCCAGAAGACACTTCCTGCTGCATTCTTTTTCTTAGTTTTTTTTTTTTTTTTTTTTAAGATGGATTGAGTGGTTTCTTTTTTTTAAATAAACATTTCTTAAAAATAAAATTATTTATTATTTATTTTGTCTGTGCTGGGTCTTAGTTGCAGCACGCGGGATCTTCGTTGTGGCATGCGGGATCTTTTTAGTTGCAGCATGTGGTCTTCGCAGTTGTGGCATGCAAACTCTTTGTTGTGGCATGCATGCAAGATCTAGTTCCCCGACCAGGGATTGAACCCGGGCCCCCTGAACTAGAAGCACAGAGTCTTACCCACTGGAACACCAGGAAGTCCCTCCTGCTGCATTTTGTAATGAGACAAAAACCCAAATGAAAGTCCAGCAGCAGCAGTAACAGAAGAGGAGTGGATCCTGTTGCTGAAGGAAGTTTTCAAGCTTGCTGCCTGGGGCCACAGCCCCTCCACATCTTTGACCTTTGTGCTCTGGGTGAGCAGTGGACCATGCACCTGGGGATGTGGGATGGATAAGCCGAGACTCAGCGGGACCAGCCTCCTCCTGAGCCTCATGCTTCTGTGTCAGAACCTGTTCCCGGGGTTGTTTTATAATCTAACACTATCCGTAGCTTGGGATGATTTGGGGGACACAGCTCAAGGTCCTGGGGTTCCTTAGTCTAACTGGCTTATGAAGTAAGGGGAGTGTCAGGAAATCATATAATAAATACCCTCCACTTTATACAACAACCGTAGTAATGATTATCTTTTGAGGATTCCCGCGTGCTGGGCTGCCACAGCAACCCCACGATGGGGGGCCCTATCAGTGTTTTGTTCTGAGATAAGTAAAGTGGGGTCTGGAAGTGGCAGCTTCTCAAATACACAGCCAGCAAACGGCAGGTGAGGGCCCACCTGAAGCCCCCCTCTGCATCTGCAAGTCGGTCACCATTTTTCTACCTCTGATGGAACCACATTGGAAAAGGAACAGACAGTAGATACGTAAAGGGACCTTCATGTCAGTTTTTGTCGTAATGTTGCTGGTTTGGGGAATCTTCATTTCTTCCAGACCATTTCTAAATTGTCCAAATCTCCCCACCCACCACAAGGTTCCCTTGTCCGTAAAGGAGATGTTCCTGTAAAAATAGGTATCTCTTTCTCAGAAACAAGAATGTTTCCTTTTTCCAAATTTCCATTTCTGGCTTCCATGTCAGATTTCTTCTTGTAGGAATTGACATCACTTCACACTGTGTTACAGATATTCCTTTCCACGTCTGTCTCTGCCTACTTGGGGGGAGGGTCATATTAATTTGCAGTTGTATCTCCAATGGGTAACACAGGGCCTGATACATGTTCTTAAATATGTGTTGAATTGAACCAAATTGCTGGTTTGCATATGGGAAAGAAGCATGTGCATTCTATCTTGTGCAGAAGTCCTGGACTAGCTCTTGTCATGATTTGGATTTTCATATAATTGAGGTTTACTATAGTTTCACCTTTTTGCTCTGAAATATATAAAAACCAAGGCAGTTTTGGATATCTGTGAATTAAATTGAGTATCTGTGATTCAAAACGTGTGTGACCCTTCTCCTGGTTCTGGCACTGTGGGTATCAGGGAGCCAGGGAACCCTTGGGCATCTTGGAAGATGCCATCCAACCACTTGTGAGGTTGTTGAACATGTGGTTAACAGTGTAATAGAAGGTTGAACCCTGATTTCAAGTGATTTATCTTGAGAAGAATTCAAAATCACCAGTTCAGAGCAGGTCACCTTGAAGGGTCTGGGAAAGGCTGCAAGATGGAGAGAATGAACAGGATGGCAGCTGGCTTTCCCCACAATGACCACATCTTGGGCGGGAGCTCTGACTGACACGTCCTCGTGGAGGTGCTGTGTCAGGGGTCTGCCTGTGGAGCCTGGGGCTGGGGGTCCCACTTGTCTGGTTTCCCTAAGAGTAAAGTGATGCTGCATCCAATACAAGTGCTGAGTGCTGCCTGCCTGCTACCCATTCTCTCCTGGTCCCTAGGGGCCCTCGGGCCACAGAGGTATAGTGTGAGTAGGAGGTGACACCTCCCAAATTCTCTAATAGATTCTTTGGATGGTTTCCTGGACAAGAATTTTTGATTTTCTAGGACTCAGTTGAGCAAATCCCTATTTCTGTTAGTCCAGGACACTTCTTCTTCTCCAACTTGTCAAATGCTCCAACAAAACATAGAAGGCAATGTCACTGGGGACCCCTGCAGGCACCTCCCATGTTGGAATCAGTCTCCACTTTCTCCTGCTCTTACAGAGAAGCCTGCTGCTCCGAGAAACTCCTGGAGGCCTGGGACCCCCAGACTTAGTCACACACAACTCGTATGTCTTAGTGCCTCTGCCTTGGTTTCCAGGAGAAACTTAGCACATACAATCTTCCACCATCTTTTCCAATGAATTTCAGTTTTTAGACTTTCCCTTTCTTTTCTCTTTTTCTTTCTTTTCTTTAAATGACAAGCAGGAGGGAACAATTTAAGAGGTCCATGAAAAATGTTTTTCCATCAAAGTTGTCCCAAAACAGAAACATGTTTGATACATGGTTTTATAGAAAAGTTTATATAAAAAGGAAGAAAATACACCATTCATGGCACCAGACACCAGCATTGATTGAAACTTGGCTGTAAACTGAGAATCCAGGTTGAGGAAAGACAGCCAGGCTCTCTAGTAGTGCTAATGCACCTGCAGTGTTTTTTTTCTGAATGATGAAAGTGTGGAGAAGCACCATATGCGCTGGCATGGGCTGGGGATCCGGAAATCTGGATTTGTGTCCTTTGGTGCCCACGCTGCCGGGTGGAGGGGCCCTCTCGCCTCTCTTGGCCTCCCTCCCCTGTATACCATGTCCCGTGGTCACCTCTTGAAGGGTGGCCTCCTCAAGAAGGATCCTGCCCACTGCCTTTGGTGAGTGTGTCTAATCTGTCTGGTGTTTTAAACATTTATCTTCATCCACATTACCTTTAAAGCAACAATTCTTTTTTTTTTTTCTTTTAATTGGGGTATAGTTGCTCTACAATGTTGTGTTAGTTTCTGCTGTACAATGAAGTGAATCGGCTTTATGTGGTACATATATCCCCTCCCTCCCCCCACCCTCCATCCCACTCATCTAGGTGACCACAGAGCACCTAGCTGAGCTCCCTGCGCTATATAACAGGTTCACACTAGCTATCTGTTTTACACATGGCAGTGCACATACGTCAAACCCAATCTCCCAATTCATCACATTCCCCCGCTCCACCATGTCCACCCGTCCGTTCTCTTCGTCTGTGTCTTTCTTCCTGCTCTGCAAATGGGTTAATCTGTACCATTTTTCTAGACTAGCTGCTTTGGAGCAAAAGATATTTGGAAATCTTGTGAGACCTGGGTAATTTCTCCCAGGAGAAATGCACACACTCGCATAAAAAGCCCTGCTTGAAAAGAAGAGCCTTGTATGCTGTGGTCCCCTTTCAGAGATACAGTGATGGCAGGATGCTAAGGAAAGTTAGTCTGAGGCTGATTTCAGCATCAGCCCACCTGGAAACTCAGGCTCAGGTCTCAAGTCTGGACCGCTGGCTAAGCTCGCTCTTGCTCAGGGCAGTTCCATCTCAGGGACTCGCTGTTTTTCTTGTTTTGGAACTTGTCTGGTTTACTCTGCTTGTTATGTCAAATTTGGGGAGCAGAACTTGGGTGTCAGTTCCTCCTTACCAATAAGCCCTAGAATTTTTTATGCAAAGTAACTCACCAATTCCTGAATGAATAACTCTTCCTCCGACAGAGGAAGGTAATTTATGCTAAACTGATAATAAGGAATTGAATCATCCATAACTTTCCCCTAGTAGAATAAATCCTTCCACACCAGATATTTGTACAACTGAGGCTACGTAAACATGCCTGAGAGGCAAGAGGACAAAGATCTACATCCTTCCACAACAATAAAAATGTCTTTGCTTCCCCAGAAGTGATGGATGGGCCCCCTCTGTATTGTCAAATCCCCACCATTAAGCATGATGGGTTTACTTGGGAATTATTAAAATACTGCAGCAAACCTGTCTCCGTGCAGTACAATTTAGTGGACTCATAAGGCTGCGTCATGCTGTATGTTGTACACCTCTTCAACTCTGAATTGCATTCACATTCCTTTTGGATTACGGTAAAAGAAAGATGAGTGTGTTCTTGGGGGAAGGTGAGCCTCTTTGACCCTGGCACGTGACACTTTTAGTTGGCTGTATTGATGCACCCATTTTTGCCATGTTTGATTTTTGCACCTGCTTTGACCCAAGAACTTTGTGACTCAGATTCGAAAGCATCTCACTGAACTCCTATAATATTTAAGCTATAAAGTGATGTGTGAACCCAGAGTCACCTTCTCTCTGGAGAACTAGATTATTAACTTGATGGATGTTGGGAATGACATGGTGCTTGAGGTGAGGGATAGGATCGGCGCTCCCTGGTAGATCAACTGCATAAAATCCTAAGTGAATTTTCCACCTTTGCTCATCTTAGTACCATCAATAACTCGAAACAGTCTCTGAGGATTTTGAGCATGTTGGACTAGCAGCATCTCAAACACTTGGATTTTGCCTGCGAAGTTAGAGTGGTCATCATCACTTCTTTTCCTCTCTGTAGCAAGCACACACTACCTGTAAAACCTTTGTGATAGATACCTTTGCTGTGGTCTCTTCACACTCTTCTTCTTGAAACCATTTGTAATGGAACAGCTTGTTAATAGTGTAACATCCCCGACTCAAATGGAGTACTTCATACTGGGTCATCTCTCTTCCGAAAACCACATCTTCCTTCCAAACATGTTACTCTCAGACAACAGACACAAACTTGAAACACAGAGGGCTTAGGAAGGTTGTTTACTTTTAGAGATTTGTGTTGGAAAGTGAAGAACATAAGTGTGATCAAATAGGTGGTGTATTTTGTGGTGTGCCTGAGATGGGATTCTAAAGTTTGGGGGTAGAACATTAGGCAAAAAGCCAAACTCAATGTTTGCTATTGTTCAAACAAGAGACACTTGGTTTAATTCATTGACAAGTATTCATTGAGCATCTGCTACCTGCCACATGTGATGCTAAGCTCTTAGGTTAAATAAAAATACAGACCATGCTTTTGGGAACTTACAGAGATGTGAATGAGTGACAGGTTCAGAGACCAATCATAAGAGAAGGAAGAACATGGGAAATTCCATGAGAGAGGTGGGTAGTGCTGGGGAGAGTCACAGCAGGGAGCCTATCTGAATGAAGGCATGAGGTCTTCTCTTCACAAAGGGACATTCAGAGATGGACAAGGGGCACCAGGTAGAATTTTGATGGACAGACTTTGCAGAGAGATGTTACATACAGAGAGAAAGTTCTAAAGCCATCTCCCAGGAAAGGCAAGTGGGGGATGTTCAGGAGATGGTGAATGGTCTGGTTTTGTTTCCAGTGAAGGTCAGTCCTGGGAGATCCTGGGAGAGAACCTGGAAGGGTCAGTGGACAGCTCAAGAGACCACATGTCTGCTTGGCCCAGCTCAGCCCTTGTCTGCATCTGTTGTCCCAACACATTTGTTAATCATCATCAGTTGTGCTTCCTTTCTCTCAGAAATAGCCTGGTTCAGGCAGACAATGAATTCTATGGATAGGTTGCATTTCTTGGCTGCTATTGTTAATAGGGCAATTTCTTTCCATCCTAAAAATAACTATTTTCTTAATAACTCTTGATTAACTGTGACATGTAATTTTCTTGCCATTTCATGTTAATGGGGCACAGTAGGAACTAATGTGATATGGTTTGAACGTTCTAAAGATGGCCCAAGATCTGAAAATCTCTCCCACAGAAATGCCAGAAATTTGATAATAGTAATAATAATAATAACCAATGTGTACAGGTAATGAGACTTATACCAGACACTATACTGTTTTACCAGCTTATTTAAATGATTTAACCTTGGTAACAGCCCAAGAAGTAAGGATTCAATTATCTCCATCTTACAAATGGGGAGACTGAGACTCACAGGAGTTAACTGTGTGCCCAAAGTGGTGGAGCTAATGAGTAATAGAGACAGGATTTGAGCCAAAGTGGTCCCTCTCTGGAGCCATACTTCTAGTTCCAGATCAAATCACACTATTCCTGGGAATGTGATAAGGTGTATTGATCATGATTATTATGAAAATGATGGAACTTTTCAATTTACAAATTACTTATATATAATTTATTATTTGCTCCTGTACTTTAGGTGAATACCTAAAGAAGTTAAATGCCTTCCAAAGGTTCATACAACTAAGCAGCTGTTGAACTTGGTGCCAAGTTCAAATGATCAGATTTCATGTTTCCATTCTATTCACACACAGTCGTACATACTCCAGTTCTTGAATTCATTGACTGAATAAGTTTAATGGGTACTTAAAGGAGAGGTGACCTCTGGCTGCTAGGAGAAGAGTCAAAAGGGGAAGGTGTTTTTGTCAGGGGTAAAGTTTCTGTTATAGAAGATGAATAAGTTCTAGAAATCTGCTGTACACATAACACCTGTAGTCAACCGTATTGTGAACTTTAAAATACATTAAGAGAATAGATCTCGTGTTCTTATCAAAAAATGCCCAGAAGGACACAAGGAAGTTTTTGGAGGTCATGAACAATATGTTTAGTACCTTGGTTGTGGTGATGGTATCACAGGAGTATGCATATGTCTAAAATTATTAAGATATATATTGTAAATGTGTACAATTTGGGGGCATATAAATTATACCTCAATAAAGCTAAAAAAACAAAGTTGCTATGAATATCCAAAGAAGTGGAAGGTAACAGGTCTAAGAAGGGAGGGGGAAGGGGCCAAAGAAAGGGCAAATGGCATGGTTGGAGATCTTCATCCCACATAGCACAATTTCCCAAGGCTGGCCAAGATTGATGATGTGGAAATTAATTAATAGTAGGGTTTTAATCTATGTAAAATGTGATTGGGAGGGTGACATACACTAAGATCTCACTATTAAGGAGGGAAACAAGGTGGTTTTCATGTCCAGATTTCTATGATTTTCAAAATGCAACAAAGCAAAACACAACAGTCCTAGCTTTTACATCCATGTATCCTTAAAGTTTTGGGAATAAGTTGAGTTTTGTGCGACTGTGTTTTCTGTTTAAAAGTTACACGATATTAGAATAACACCAATTGTCATACTCTTTTATAATGAATGCAATCACCCTCTGTGTAGCCCATCTGCTTTCTTGATGCTGGATGCATCTCTGGGCTCAAGTACTCAGGTAGATCACTTTTCTTTCCAGATGGCAGCTTCATGGCCATCTTCCAGTTGAACATATTTTGTTTTAAAATCATCTCCTCTTCTGAAATTGTAAAGGATATAATACCCAGGAGAGTTCAGATGTTTTAAAGGAGTTCAGTTTTAACATGACAGGAGAAATGGGCTCCTTGGAGGCAAAGGGCTTCTGGAAGGAACTGGAAATCCATTCAGTGCTGGCATCTATGAAGGCTAGGTTATGCAGGATTTTAAAACATTTTTGGGAAATGTCTCTGCTTCCAATTCTAACTTAGGCCAAGAAGGCAATCAGACATCTGGTCTGAATCCATATTTTTGAAACAAGGTGCAGTGACCTATTGGGTCAACTTTCCCAGAAGCAGCTATAGAAACTCAAGTAGAAAAAATTCTGCTGCAACGTTTTTTTCTGTTTCTGACATAGAGTCATTATTTCCAGATCTGAGAAGTGGTTACCAGATCATTTGCCCTTATTAATTTGTCAAAAATTATAAATGGGTAATGACTAATTCTGATGAAATTCTGGTGAACCTATTCACTATACATTGCCACTGGCAGTAAACTGGTAAAGTTCTTATGGAAGGAAACTGGGTGGTTTAACCAAAACCAGCCTGTATATTCTCTAGGATTAATCCAAGAAAGAGAGAAAAATAATAGTAAAAAGTGATCTTAGAAGTACTATAAAAATTGTACAAACCAAATGTAAACAAAAGTGGGGAAATGGAAAATGAAATATATGACATTAATCTGGTAGAATATTAGACAAGTGTGAAAAAGATAATTTCTAAGTCTAAGTAGTACTATATGGGAAAATATTTTATGATATAATAATAAGGAAAAATACAGAATTTTACCTTTGCTCTACACATAGCTATAGAGAATTGCAAGACAGTTACTTCATTTATGTCACTACTATAATATTAATGCCACAAATAATTATAACAATGGAGTAAGAAGTGATTAATACTTGCCCAAGATTAAGGGAAGCCCCAAAGCCCACTCAGGAATCAGACACAATTCCCAGAGAGTATGCAGGGCAGAAAACCTGTAGGCATGCCATGTCCCTTGGCAAGGTTTTGATGTATCGGCACTTTGATCCCTTATATTCTTTCTTTAAAGTAAATTTATTTATTTAGGCTGCTTTGCATCTTTGTTGCTGTACGTGGGCTTTCTCTAGTTGTGGTGAGCGGGGGCTACTCTCCCTTGCGGTGCACAGTCTTCTCATTGGGGTGGCCTCTCTTGTGGTGGATCACAGGCTCAAGGCATGTGGGCTTCAGTAGTTGTGGCACACGGGCTCAGTAGTTGTGGTTTGTGGGCTTAATTGCTCTGAGGCATGTGGGATCTTCCAGGACTAGGGATTGAACCCATGTCCCCTGCATTGACAGGTGGATTCTTAACCACTGTGCCTCTAGGGAAGTCCCTGATCCCTTATATTCTTTCCTGTGATATTAAAAAAAACATTTGAAGAGAGAAATAAAACTGTTGTTAGTAGAAACATTGCAATTATATATTTAGAAACTTGGTAAGATGAAGCACATTTTCTCAAACCTAACAGACTGTAATGTTTATGTTCTCATTCTGAGTGACAAAACTCCACCTGTACAGACACCATAGGAGGAAACAGAGGCAGTCATCCACAGAGACACCATTATGTGGTGCCCACTGCACTTTGTCCTCAAACATGTCTTATTGGCAATTTAATAGGTGGGTGTGTATATGCTTAACAAATAAACCTGGTAGTTATACAGCTTAAATTTATGGTTATTCAGTCACCAGGACTATTTTTTTGGTTATGAAAATCATTATTTGTGTAATTTTCCTGGAGATTCTTAATTTATATTAATTGTGGAAAAAGACAGCTAGCTAAACATGGATCGTGGGCTTCTTCTCAGACATGCATCTTAGGAGCCACAAGAAGAGAAAGAGTTTGAAAGAACAGAAATCCCAGTTGAGAAAATGAAACAGCCTCTTGAACAAGTGGTGTTGGAAAAACTGGATATCCAATTGTAAAAGAATAAAACTGGACATTTATCTTACACCACATACAAAAATTAACTCAAAACAGATTAAGGATTTAAATGTAAGACCTATAACTGAAAGTCCTAGAAGAAAACACAGAGGAAAAGCTTCATGACATTGTTCTTTGCAATGATTTCATGAATATGGCACCAAAAGCACAGGCATTGAAAGCAAAAATAACTGTGGGACTACATCAGACTAAAAAGCTTCTGCCCAGCAAAGGAAACCATTAACAGAGTTAAAGACAACCTACTAAATAGGAGAAAATGTTTGCAAACCATATATCTGATAAGGAATTAATATCTAAAATGTAAAAGGAACTATTACAACTCAATAACAAAACAAAACCAAAAAAACAATTAAAAAATGGGCAAAGGACTTGAATAGATATTTCTCCAAAGAATACATATAAATGGCCAACACATATATGAAAATACACTCTACATCACTAATCATCAGGGAAATGTAAATCCACAAGGCATCCTGAGAAATAACTAGGAAGAGTGTTTTTTCTTGAACCAAAAATAGATGGAACCAAGGACAATGGGCCTGGGAGATGTTGTGGGTCTGGCGTGCCTTGATGAGGTCAGATGTATGACTGGTTCTCTGCCCTGAGGAGTGTTCCTCCCATCCCTCAATCTGGCCAAGAGGACCAAGGCACTTGGCCCTTCTCCCAAGTCAATGAAACCAGTCAAGGCAGTGGACCACCCCAAGGAATAAAGATGAGTTCACAGAAAATAATTATGAGACAAATTTCAAACAAGCGAGCAACCAATGGAGCAACTGCTAAGCAGTAGAACGAAACTATTTCAACATGAGTAACATGTTTAAAATAAGGAAAATAACTATCCTTAGAGAGACAAGAGAGGATATTTGTAGCCTTAATCATCTGCAACTAAACTCTAGATAATACCAATGTGTTAACCAGGAGTAGCTGAGTTAGGACATCTGGAGGGAGATGAGTGCATCTTAGGGCTCTTGTATGGGAGGAGGAGGCATAGACTTTGCTCATCTTTAGACATATGTATGGGGAGAAAACTAAAAGTAAGTTTTCAACTATTTAAGGGTAACTACCAGAATAATAAAAGTAGGACATGTAATTTTTAAACCTGTGGAAGATAACTTCATATATAAAAATAAAAGTACAAAAAGAGAAGATAAGGAACAAAGAAATTAAATGTGGTAAGTGGAAAACATAAACAAAGATGGCTAAAATAGTCTTACTAAAACCATAATTACAGTAAATATAAGTGGATTAAATATTCTACTCTGAAGCCATGTAGATTGAATTTTGAAAAAGGTTTATATTTATAAGCAATCTCAGTTTATTTTTACATAGACACATGACAGACTCGAAAACAAAAGAATATATAAAGGTTAAAAATAAAGGGATAGGGCTTCCCTGGTGGCGCAGTGGTTGAGAGTCCACCTGCCAATGCAGGGGACATGAGTTCGTGTCCTGGTCCGGGAAGATCCCACATGCCGTGGAGTGGCTGGGCCCATGAGCCATGGCCACTGAGCCTGTGTGTCCGGAGCCTGTGCTCTGCAGTGGGGGAAGCCACAATAGTGAGAGGCCCGCATACTGCAAAAAAAAAAAAAAAAGAAAAAAAAAAAAGGATACAAAGAATATACATCTGAGTTAAAAGGAAGCCAGGGTAGCAATTACAACATCAGACAACAGTAAAAATTTTTAATGAAATAATACATCATGAAGGCAAGATAGGGATTTTGAATATAGAGTTAAGAAACTACTCTAAACTAATATTTGTTTCTACTTGATGTAAAGAATCAAGAAGATAAAAATCATGAACCTATTGAAACCTAATAATATGGCCTCAAAATATATAAGAACTGGTGGAGTCACAGGGAGGAATAGATAACAATACAATTGGAGTCAGAGTTAACAACTCCTATTTTAACTTAATAGATTAATGTGATAAGGTAAGCCATATCAGAAATCCCTCATTACTAAATAAATAAAAAATAAAAACAAACAACAACAACAAAAACAGTTGAGCTAAACAACAAAAGCTGGCTCTTTGAAAGGATTTAATGTAAGCAAAGTACTGGCAAAACTGATAAAGGAATAAAAAAGGATGTACAAATAAAAAACATGCAAAATGAACTGGGGGAATAATTTCTAAAAATGTGCTGGTGGGCAGTGGTAAAAATGTGAGGTCTCCTGCTCGTCTGTGAGAAGTAAACACTGACAGCCTGAAGAACAAGCTGGCAGTGCTTGGAGAAATTGAGTACATAGGTATCATACACCTCAGCAATTCTACTCCTTTGTTTATATTCTGCCCAAATGTCCAAGGAGACATGGGCACTGTAGCAAATAATTGGAGGCAACCTAGGTGCTCAACAGTAGGGGAATGGATAAAAAGGGTGTGGTGTGCACGTAGGATGGGATGCAATGCAGAGACAGGAGAAGGAAGTGTAACCTTGCATGACAGCAGGAACAAATATTGCTGTGAAAATAGCAATGCATAGAGTAGGTTTATTGTATAAAAACCATGCAAATAAATCAACACACACACAACCAACAACAATATTATACATAGAGGAACACATGAAGATACATTTATGGGAAGTGGGTTAGAAAGATATTTAGAAAGTGATAGTGGTCCTCATGGTGGTGAGGTGGGGGGATCTGGGATTAGGTCAAAAAGGGGAAACATTTTGCTAAAAGTAGACCAGTGTTGTCCCCATTCATGCTAATGCTCACGGATCAGGGCATGTGATCAACTCAGTTCTTTGCTCTTGAGGGCCACACTTCAAAAAAAAAAAAAAAAAAAAGAAAAGAAAAGAAATGAAATGAACTCTTTCCCCCAAATATGGAACTGAGAATAAAACAATTTTATAGGCCAACCCCCACCTCCACCCCAATCAAAGTGTTTATTAGGTGATTTTCAGCACAGTGGAATAGTCATATGGAAATACATGAGGCCTTATTGTCACACTTAGGTTTAACCCTAACAGTGTAAGATAGGAGGAATGCCATCTCTCTGATTTGCCCTCTCTGTATATTGATTGATAAAATCCCAATACTAAGAGTTAACATTTGTACAGTGCTTTTCATTTTAAAAAGAAAAGTCAATAGATTAAGTCATTTGATCTCCGCAATAACTCTACAAGGAAGGTGAACTGGAATTACATTTGATAGAGGCCATTGATTCTCAGGGGTTAAGGGATTTATCCAAACTCACACAGCTAACTTTAATCTGAAGCCCCCCTTTATTCTTCCACATTGCCTCCCTATTATCCTAGCATGTTGTGGGTAACTAGCAGCCGTTTGATAAGCTTTTGAACTTATCCAAGATTCCAGACTTCAATTCTTTGCTGCAGTTGAGCAAACTCTTATTTATGTATTATATTCTTCCCATACATCTTCAAATATTTGTGTACTTACCTCTAAAGAGTATTGTTTGGGTTTGTGAGTTGTATTCAAATGTGAATTGTCCAAGAAAAATCTTTGTGTGACTTTTTGCAAGTGTGCCTCCCTGAGTCTCACTTGTTTCATCTGCAAGATCAGGGATTGAACTCTATGAAAATGCCTCAGTCTATGCATCTAGAAATGTAATCTTAAAGATGTACTAAAATCAGCATCTTTCCTTATTTTGCAAAATTTTTCAGAATTCTCCAGTCACCCATTGCTTCTGTACTGTTATCACTTAAAGTAAAAACAGCATGTTTCAGTAAGAACTCAATACCTTGAAAAGAATCCTAAAATGGGACTGCAATTTTCTTACACAAACAAGTTGTCTTACACCTACGCTCCCTCTGTTCCTGGGGACCAACACACACAGCTATATAAGTGGCACTGAGGCTCTTTGTAAGAGTTTTCCTGGAGGTGGCACTCCCATCCCTCAAGGAGCTGGGACATGGGCTCGTGGCACACAACCCCGCCCTGAGCCCCACTGCTGACCCTGTGGGGTGGTGCACACTTGCTGGTTTGGGCCATTTCTTACTCTCAGTTTCATTGAAAATTCAGTTTGAAAATGAGGATGCAGCAAGTTTATAGGCCAATTCCCACCTCCTTCCCAATCAACGTGCCTATTTATTAGGTGATTTTTCAGCACAGTGGAATATTCATATGGAGATATGTAAGGTGTGCTTTAAAAGGAAGCTAGCATTCCTGAAATAAACAACTTAAAAAAAAATCTGTAATAAATAAACTTAAAATTTTTCAAACCCAGAAGCGACTTACATCAGATTAGCATACATTTTTCTGTTTGAGCTAGAGGATATCACATCTGTCTATTAAACATGATTTAGCATTTGCATGGAATATCTTTTTCCATCCCCTCACTTTCAGTGTTTATGTTTCCCTAGGTCTGAAGTGGGTCTCCTGTAGACAGCATATATATGGGTCTTGTTTTTGTATCTATTCAGTGAGCCTGTGTCTTTTGGTTGGCGCATTTAATCCATTCACATTTAAGGTAATTATCGATATGTACGTTCCTATTATCCTTCGTAATTGTTATGAGTTTGTTTTTGTAGGTCATTTTCTTCTCTTATGTTTCCCACTTTGAGAAGTTCCTTTAGCATTTCTTGTAGAGTTGGTTTGGTGGTGCTGAATTCTCTTAGCTTTTGCTTGTCTGTAAAGCTTTTGACTTTTCCATTGAATCTGAATGAGATCCTTGCCAGGTAGAGTAATCTTGATTGTAGGTTCTTCCCTTTCATCACTTTAAATATATCATGCCACTCTCTTCTGGCTTGTAGAGTTTCTGCTGAGAAATCAGCTGTTAATCTTATGGGTGTTGCCTTGTATGTTATTGTCTTTTTTCCCTTGTTGCTTTCAATAATTTTTCTTTGTCTTTAATTTTTGTCAATTTGATTACTATGTATCTCAGCTTGTTTCTCCTTGGGTTTACCTTGCCTGGACTTGGGTGCCTATTTCCTTTCCCATGTTAGGGAAGTTTTCAACTATAATCTCTTCAAATATTTTCTTGGGTCCTTTCTTTCTCTCTTCTCCTTCTGGGACCTCTATAATGTGAATGTCATGTTGCAATTAATGCTGTCCTAGAGGTCTGTTAGGCTGTCTTCATTTCCTTTCATTCTTTTTTCTTTATTCTGTTCCATGGCAGTGAGTTCCACCGTTCTGTCTTCCAGGTTACTTATCCATTCTTCTGCCTCAGTTATTCTGCTATTGATTCCTTCTAGTGTATTTTTCATTTCAGTTATTGTATTGTCCACCTCTGTTTGTTTGTTCTTTAATTCTTCTAGGTCTTTGTTAAACATTTCTTACATCTTCTCGATCTTTGCCTCCATTGTTTTTCTGAGGTCCTGGATCATCTTCACTATCATTATTCTGAATTCTTTTTCTGGAAGGTTGCTTATCTTCACTTCATTTAGTTGTTTTTCTGGGGTTTTATCTTGTTCCTTCATCTGGTACATAGCCCTCTGCCTTTTCATCTTGTCTATCCTTCTGTGAATGTGCTATTTGTTCCACAGGCTGCAGGATTGTAGTTCTCCTTGCTTCTGCTGTCTGCCCTTGAATCAAGCTACTTATTTCAGGATTCATACAATGACTAACCAAGGATGTACGTTTCTCTATGGAAAAAATCATCCTGAGCTGTTGAACTTGACTTTGATATAGGTATTCCGTTGGTCTGTGTTTTCCATTCTGGTCAACCCTTCATGATTTTCAGTTCTGCTCTGACATTGTACCCTATCCTCATTATCTGATATTTGGTATTTTATGCATAATTTAAGAAGTGATCTAATTAGATTGTCTTCTATAGTTGCGTTATGTTCATCTAAATGGAAATAAGGACAAAAAGGAAAGTGGTGAATAAGATTATCATTACAATTTTACAAGTTTCTTGTTAATAATGAATATTTACTGTTAAGATTTCTGTTCTCCTGCTTCATTTTCTCACTTTGCTAAAATTCAGTACCTGTGTGGGTTATAAAGTGACTTCCCCATTTTCATTTGTAATGTAGATTTCAAAATTCTTTAATGTTCTCTCCTTTTATGTAACCATATGCTTTTGTGAATATTTTAGTAAGAGGTTCTTTTCCAAACTTATTTTTACAAAGACATGCTTTAACTTTCTCATGACTTTGGGTGGCAAAAGTCATCGATTGTGTGTAGAATTGCCAGTTTCTATGCAAAGACTTAGAGATTTTAGCCTTATTTAAAAGTTCAATTTTAAATGTTAGGTGTTTTTCTCTATTTTTTATCCATGATTTCTTAACTAACTCCTATAGATGATTCTATTTCTGTGGTTGAATTCTTGAGCCTTCAGTGTGTCTATGATATTGTAAAAAATGTGCTGAATGAACTTCTGGCATTATTCTGATCACCAAGGCGAGGAAAGATTGTTTTAACAAATAACCTGTACTGAGCTTCCTTTCACATTTGCCAAGGTTCTCAAGAATCCAACATCATTTTGAGGTATCCTTGTACCTCCCTTGTAGGTAATATTTTCCTGCATAAAATAAAGCTCTTCCAGCTTTTAAGAAATGTATGTAGTTCAAGCCAATTTAAGGAAGTTCAAGGGAAGAATTTTAATGCCTGCTAGTGTGCACAAGACACAGTTATCCAAAGTGCCCTGTGAATTTCCAGCTTGTTTATCTCCTAAGGGCTGCAGCTTTCCTGTGGAGTTTCTGGGAGCAAATATCAAATGGGGAGGCTCTCCAAAGGATGTGAATCTCTTGAGTGCTCGCCAAGGGGCACTGTGCTGTAAGGAACAGTGTTCAACGTGGAACTGGCTCCCAGGGGCCAGCCCAGAGTCTGACAACATTTATTGAATTGAATTGATTTAAGCTTCTTATTAAAAAAAGAAAAAAACAGGATAAATGCTTTGGGATCCTATTAAATTAACTTCCTTTCCTCAATTCACCGAGCAATCTTTCTTCCTATGTGTCAGTCCTGATATTCCAACAATGGTTTGAAAACAAAGGGTCCCTAAGGAGATCTCATCATCTTTAGTACTTTCCCTAGACTGTGCCAAAGAGAAAGTACCTCTCTCCACTCTTCCCAAACCTATTTCTTTAGGGTCACAGCCTTTTCATGGTTCAGTTCCTTTAGCTTTTACAAATACAGTCATAGAACTACCACCCCAATTTGTATATCTATTCACCAGCTGAAGGCCATTTGGGTCATCTCCAGTTCTGGTGATTATGAGTTAAGCCACTATAAGCATTCATAGGCAGGTTTTGTTGTGAACTTCAGTTTTCATTTCCTTTGGGTAAATGCCTAGATGTGGGATTGTTGGGTCATATGGTAAGCACAACTTTATAAGAAACTGCCAAACTGTTTTCCAAAGTGGTTGTAACTTTCTGTGTTGCCACCAGTCATGTACGAGAGTTCTGGTTCTCCACATCCCTGCTAGCACTTGGTGTTATTAATTAAAATTTTTTGTTGCTGTTACAATTTTAATTCTTCTAATGAGTGTGTAGTGGTATCTAATTGTGGTTCTAATGTGCATTTGTCTAATGACTAATTATGTTGAACATCTTTTCATGTGTTTATTTTCCATTAACCTCTTCTTGGTAAAGTATCTGTTCAAATATTTTTCCCATTTTTAATGGGGCTGTTTTTGAGACTTCTTTATCAAATATGCAAGTTCTTTATCAAGTATGTTCTTTGAAAGTATTTTCTTCCAGTCAGCACTTTGCTTTTTAAATTTTCTTAAGAGTTTTTCAAGGAAAAGGAGTTTTAAAATAATATTTATTAGAGTATAGTTGATTTACAATATTGTGTTAGTTTCTGCTGTACAGCAAAGTGAATCAGTTATACATATACATATACCTACTCTTTTTTAGATTCTATTCCCTTATATGTCATTATACAGTATTGAGTAGAGTTCCCTGTGCAGTACAGTAGGTCCTTATTAGTTACCTATTTTATATATAGTAGTGTGTATATGTCAATCCCAATCTCCCAATTTATCCCTCCTGCCTCCCCTTTCCTCCTAGGTAATCAGAACTTTGTTTTCTACATTTTGATGAAGTCCATTTTATTGATTTTTTTCTTTTATTGTTCATGTTTGTGATGTTATGAAATCTTTGCCTAAATCAAGCTCCTAAATATTTTCTCCTATGTTTCCTAGTAGAAATTTTATAGTTTTAGGTTTAAATTGTGAGTTAGTGTTTATACATGGTGCAAGGCATGGGTCAGCTTTACTTATTTATTTGCACATGGAAGTCCAATTGTTCCAACACTATTTGTTAAGACTATTCTTTCCCTCATTAATGTACCTTTGCAACTTTGCTGGAAATCATTTGATCATGTATGTGAGAGTCTTCCTCTGGACTCTGGTTTGTTCAGCTGATCTGTGTCTATCCTAATCAATACCACATTATCTTGATTACTGTAGCTTTACAATAAATCTTGAAATCAGGCCATGGAGGGTCTTTAAACTTGATTTTTTCTTTTTCAAAATTTTTTTGACTATCCTACTTCCTTTGCCTTTCCATACAAATTTTACAATCAATTCATCAATTTCAACAAGAATTTCTGCTGGGATTTTGATTAGAATTGCGTTACAGCTATAGATCATTTTGGGGAGAATTGACAATATTGAACTTTCTAGTCAATCAGTATGGTGTATCTTTCCATTTATTCAGGTTTTCTATGATTTGTTTCCCCAGCATTTTGTGGTTTTTCAGCATAGAAATCTTGCACATCTTCCATTTAAATCTAAGTATTTCTTTTTTTTTTTTTCTTGCTGCTATGGTATATGGTAGGCTTTTAGGTAAATCAGCTTATTTTTTTCAATTTCTATTATTACCATTGTTTCTCAAATTCTTTTTCTTCACCCAAGTTTGACTTTCTGCTTTACTTTTCTGTTTACTTCTCTCTCTCTCACTCTCTTTCTACACTTAATTAGAATCATGTTGTACATATTTCATTTCACAAACTTTCCCCTTATATCTTTTATTTTAAACTCTTTGAAAGCATGTGACTTTAACTTATGCAGAACATTTAAGTTTTTAATTATTAGTAAAGCCGGTGAACATCTTAGTGCATATGACTTTAGAAAAGAAAGAATATCTTTGTTTAAAATTTTGTTCCTTGTTGAGAAACTTTGGATGGAAAATCAATTAAAGGGTAAGTTTATCATTAACATAACCAGTAATAAATCTGCAGCAATATTAATAGTTAAAAAATGTTGAACTATATTAGAAGGTAAGTTGAAATTATTGAAACATTCTGAAATAAACATTATCTGTATATGTGTACAGTTTTACTATTTCTAAATCCTTCTCTTGACCAGACTACAGGGTCACAGTGTTTCCTGTAGATTTTCCCATTTGAGTTTTATACTTTGGGTATCGATGTTGCCGTGCACTGCTCCTTATATCACTGTACTTCATTCCATCTAACTCTTCTCCGTTTTTTAACATAATGGTATTTCATTTTTTGCCATTACAATCATTGCTCCAGCAAGCATCTTTGTGCATATTCTTATGCATGAGTGTGACGATTCCTGTTCAGTATGTATTTTTTTCATGCCCCATCGTTTGAAACTTTCTGCTTCATTTTATTGGGGTTGTCTTGTAAGCAGCATATGGCTATTTTTTTCAGCCGGTCTGAAAATCTGTCTTCCTGTGGGCAATTTCAATCCCATCACATGTTGTAGCAGATGCTGTAGCTGCCTCTCCCCACATCCCCACCTGAGTTCTGCTGAGCTGAGGGATGTCCCTGCAGTCTGTCACCTTCACCCCACATGTCACTGTGATCCCTCCTTTTTGCTTGGGGGCCTTTTCAGGTACTTTGGGAGCTACTCTCCCATAGGCTCAGTGTTGAAATTATGAGAAACAGAGCCACAGGGAGGCAACAGTGGTAGATGGGATGGGTGTGTCAGTGTCTCCCTGACATGGTAAGTGCTAGTTTACAGCAGTTTCAGAGGACAGAGCCCCAGACGTCCAAAGTGCCAGCCAGCACACCAGTGCAACTTTATTGTTTTTTTTACTTCCCATTCTCACATGTGTTTGTGGGATCATCTCCCAAATAACCACCATGCCCAGGTCTTTGCCACAGGGGCTGCTTTGGGAGGCTCTACACTAAGTTTATCTCATTATGAATATTATCCCCTTATTTCTTCTGTTTACCTTGCTTTTTATATTCTTCCTCTTTTTCTGTCTTTTGTTGAATTGATCTAGTTTTCTTTGATTCCTGTTTTTCTTCTGGTTTGGGAACTTTAGATTACATTTCTATTTCTTCAATTGCTTCTTTAACTTTTTAATATATATATGGCAACAAAAAACTTTCCAATAAAGTCTAAATTTATTATTTGTCCTCCTCAAAAAGAAAAGAACTTTGGTATGCTTTAACTTTCTCTCCCTCAACTTCCCTAATTATTTCTCCCATCATTTCCATTATTATTGTTGTCAATTTTTTATCATTCTGATATTATAAATGCTCAATAGTTAATTACGTTAACAATGTATTTCATTAACGTCTCTGCTCATTATTGTTTCTTGAATACCATTAATTCACCCTAGGTTTATTTTTCTCCTTAGTAGTTTTAGACGATCATGCAGAAATAGTCTACGGGTTGTAGTAAATTCTCTTATTTTTACATTCTGAAAATGTCTTTACTTTCCTTTCACCTTAGAATGATAACTTCTCACCTGATATTACTTTCCCCTGAATTTCTGGAAGATATTATTGTCTGCTGACATCCATTGTCATCCATTGTCATTGATGAAATACTATCTTTCAAACTAATTGCTGGTTTCTTTGTAGGTAATCAGTAATTTCAGTCTGACAGCTTTTAAGATTTTCTTAATATCAAACATGGTTTACATGTTCACAGTGATGTGTGTAGAGATTCTCCATGTTTTTTTATATTTTAACTTATCTCTGTCTTCCATATAATAGGCAAATTTCAAAAATATTTTCTAATTCTTTAGTTTTTAAAAATTTGTTGCTTAAGTGCTTATTCTTTTTATTGGGTGTTTTCTAATTCACAAGCTATTTTGCTTTGATTTCCAGGGACTCTTTTTCATTGCTATTACTCCATTTTTGTTTCAGAATGTCTATTTTTTTTCATGAAAGCTGTTTCTTAAATCTCTGAGTATTAAAAACATTCCTTATTTGAACGTCCCCTTTCACATTTTTAAATTCTTTTTATTTCATCTGGGTTCATTTCATTTCATGGTGGTTGACTTTGTTGGGTATCATTCTTAGCATTCCTGTTTCTCAGTCTTAATTTGCAGGCTTGTCTTTATATTCACCGTTCCCTCTCCCTCTCCCCTCTCTTCACCTATCCTGGTTGTCATTTTGTTGTAGCCTCCACCTCCCTGAAGGTCACAGTGCAGAACCAAGTGTTGTCCTGCTGCTTTGGGTATTTGTGATGTAGTCATGAACAGCCTTCCGGTGCTAAGACTCAAGTTCTACTTGCCAGGCTGGGTCAGCTACTTCTTGTCTGTCTAGACAAGCAGCTCACATCATCCCTAGCACAACTTTGTGCTTGGATGAGGAAAACTGATCCAAGTCAGTTCAAACTGGGAGCTTGGCTTTGATCCTCAACTACCTACTGGACTCACCCTCCCGGGTACCTCCATCTGCCCCCAGAGCCTGAGAACAGCTGATGAAGATCAGCCTCAATCTCCCCATTGTGTTTCTTTTCCTTTTCTGATGACAAAGTTGTTTGTCCTACTTCTGTGCTCAGTTGTACCCCGCTAATCTGCTTGGTGATGTGTTCTCTGCCATTCTTCCAGGTTTGGTGAGGTATAAATGTGATGTGATGTACAAACTTACCACACCAGCTGGGCCAGAAGTTCATTTTTTTCCCCTTCACAAACAGTTCAAATGTAACTGAGGCACTATGCTAATGGTCACACACCTCAAGTGAGATAAATCAAAATTAGCAAAAAATACAGCATCAAAGTATAATCCTAAATTCCCGGTTTTAGAATAACGTCTTCAAGACGGCTGATTTTTCACAATCACTAAGGGGAAGTCTATAGGGACTAATGCAGGTGCAGTTGTCTTAGAAATTCATGGGTCTGGCTTATTTGCCAAGACACCAAATGGTTTCAGGGGAATTTACACTCTGATTAGTGTAAGACTTTAAAAGATAAATCTGTAACACTGCAGAGAAGAAGCAAAATTAATGGACGGCCATCTGGCTTGGTTTTATTAACCTATTTGTTCCAACTGTGCTTGTTGGCTTCTGTAGATGGAGCAGATGAAGATGAACTAGCTAAAAGAAATTTTTAAAGGACTACTGAGATTTTTCTCCCTCCTTTCTTAAAAGAATTTGTGTAAGACAATAGCTTTGTGTAAGGTGTTTATTCACTTACCAGACATTGGCTGCATCTATCACGTACAAGGCACTGATGACCACCAAGCAGGAAACACATGAGACAGGCACAGCCCTTGAGTCCAAGGGCCCTAGGGAGATTGATACTCTTGGGTGCTGGTCATGCTTCATGGTTGGTCGCTTTTTTGTTTCCAATTTCTTTTTCTTTTCTTTCTTTCTTTCTTTTCTTTTTTTTTTTTTTTTTTTTGCCGCACAGCACAGCAAGTGGGATCTTAATTCCCTGACCAGAGATCGCACCCATGCCCCCTGCAGTGGAAGCGCAGAATCCTAACCACTGGACTGCCAGGGAAGTCCCTGTTTTCAGTTTCTTAACCAGGTGTTGGAAATTTTGTAAGAGCTAAACAAAAATCTTTCCCAGGCCGCGTGTAGGGTTTCCTTTTTATTTCCTCCCTCCCTCCCTCCCTCCCTCCCTCCCTCCCTCCCTTCCTTCCTTCCAGATACAAGATATATTTCTATTTAGAATTCCTTCTGCAATGAAATAATTTAGGAAAGGGGCTGCCTATCCAAGTGCAGGGTCCCTCGGTCTAAGGAACCAGAAGGAAGTCATCATGATATGGTTCAGCATTTCCCATCCTGCACTCTGAGTTATATGACTACAAGATGCTCTTCAGGAAGAAGTAATCAATGAGTTCTAGAGATATGGAGAGAAAGAAGTGAAAGAAGGGGAAGAAGGAGAGAAAGAAAATGAACTACACTTGCCACTGTTCTCACATAATTTATAAATTCTTCCCTTAAACAATTTTTTGAGATCTGATATTTGACTTCAAAGGACGCCCATTAACACTTTCACCCCACCCTTAGCTTGAATTGCAGGCTTGGTGGCCAGCAGGTGGAGAGCAGGATGCATGGAGGGAGGTGGTCAGCAAGGTCTGATGAGCATTAAGGGCTAGGAGGGGGACATACACTAAAAGTCGTGGGAACAGACTGCAGATAGTGGCTGGGGCCATGGGGTTTGGGTGTCCCTGGGGCTGGGGTGTTGGGGGGAGCCCTGAATTTGCATTTGGAAGAACCAGATTAGAGTCTTACTTCTTTCACTTACCAGATGCTTGATGGGGTGAGTCACAACTGATTGGAGTCTGTTTCTTCACCTGTATGATGGATAGAGCTGTGTAACTTACAGTATTGTGTGTAGATTAAACCCTTCAGCTAAATGGAAGACCTTTTCAGAAAACAGAGACACTCAGCCACGTGGGTTTGGCCTCACAGAAGTGACAGTTGACATCCAGGCCACTGGAATTGGAAAAGTGATTCTGAAGGGTTTTTCATTTCTTTAGGAAATGAGTAGTTTGAGGTCTTTCTTTTAGTTGTTCTTTCTGCTTTTACTGTTGAGCTCACATTCATTGATGTGATTTATTTATTTTTTAAAATTAATTTTTATTGGAGTATAGTTGATTTACAATGTTGTGTTAGTTTCAGGTGTACAGCAAAGTGAATCAGTTATACATATACATATATCCACTCTTTTTTAGATTATTTTCCCATGTAGGTCATTACAGAGTATTGAGTAGAGCTCCCTGTGCTATACAGTAGGTTCTTATTAGTTATCTATTTTATATATAGTAGTGTGTAGAGGTCAATTCTAATCTACCAATTTATCCCTCCCCCCCCTTTCCCCCTTGGTAACCATAAGTTTGTTTTTTACACCTGTGACTCCATTTCTGTTTTGTAAATAGGTTCATTTGTACCATTTTTTTTTAGATTCCACATATAATTGATATCATATGATAGTTGTCTTTCTCTGTCTGACTTACTTCACTTAGTATGACAATCTCTAGGTCCATCCATTTTGCTTCAAATGGCATAATTTCATTCTTTTTTATGGTTGAGTAATATCCCACTATATATATATATATATATATATATATATATATATATATACATACATACATACCATGTATTCTTTACTCATTTCTCTGTTGATGAACATTTAGGTTGCTTCCATGTACTGATGTGATTTAGAAGAAATATGGTGACACTTACAGGGTCTATTTCTAGGAGACTGTGAGCCAGGTTTGGATTTTTCTCTGGAATTTTTCAGCTTTGTTTTTTTTCTCTTTCTTGCTCTTTCTAACACTTCTTTGAGAAGATGGGGAACATTGGAAGAAAGGTCAGACAAGGATAGAGAAAAGTCATTAATTCAACAAGTATTTAATTTGGCTTCTACTCTGTGTTAGGGATATAATGGTGCAGAAAACACAGTCTTCCAGGAAGACAGAATGGTGGGTAAATGAGGAAACCAGTAAGTAAGCCAGGTGTTGCAGGCGGGGATACACGATATGGAGGACGTGGTAGCTGAGGATTTTCTTTGCCTCTACCATCTTCAGTGTTGTACTTTATTTCCAAAGAGCCATGAGTTTGTGTAATAATAATAGTGACCTCCGTCTATGTCATTCGTCATGTATGCCTAGCACTGAACATGCATTTCCTTCTTTACAACTCACCGTAACCCTAAAAGGTAGGTACATCATTATCCCCATCATTAGACCAAAACATTTGCTCACTTACTCGAGGTCCTGCAGCTAAAGGTAGGTACATAATTATCCCAACAGGAGACTGAAATGTTCGCTCACTTACTCGAGGTCCTGCAGCTAGTGAGGAACTGAGCAAAAATGCAAATCCAAGCTTGTCCCCACATTGGTGTTCCACGCAGAGTTGAATTGCAAAAATGTGGGTTTTGGAGTGTCCCCAAATCAATGCACAGGGGGCTTGGTGGGTCTTCTGGGATGCTGCAATCCTGGTCAAGGTAGCTGTGTCTGCACTTGGGACTCTGATGGGCACACCCAGAGAGACTTGACTGTGAATTACATCAGGCCTCCTCCCTGGTCCTCACACTTAATGCTCCCTGTGGGCATATTCATCGTACAGTCATTTTTGCCAGTCATACTGGGTTAAGCCCGGTTACAAGGAACATTCTTGCTTCTGTACAATGACCACTGTTGTGTGTGTCTGTGTCCTCTCTGCTGGACAGTAGCTTTGGGGCACCTCTGAGGCTCAGACAGATGGAGGAAGCATTTTCAGTTTTTATTTTTGGCAGAGATTTCCATATTTATGTATAAGCTCTTGCCATGTGTATGTGTTTACTAAGTGTGCATCAGCGGCTGGCCTCAAATAACCCCCTTTTTGATGGTAATGAGGCCACGCTTTGTTTTCTCTGTGAATAAATGAGCTACCAAATTATCCAACATTTGTAGAGCTTGAGCTGACATGATGTTACCTCCCCCTCCCTTGTCTTTTCCAGAACAGAATCCAATTTGCCATTGACCCTGTTGATCTACTTTTGGAAATATCTATAGGACTGCTTTTTCCTAGAGAGCGAATTTCATGCTTTGTGGTATCTTTTTCTCAAACTTTTTAATGATGTTGATAAAAGTGATTAAATTCAATGCAGTGTAACAAGTACTTTCTGGGACTCTGCTGGGTGCTGGGCCCTGAGAATGGAGCATGGAGTCAGTAGGTGCTGGTCTGGGCTCCTCTGAGCAGCAGGTACATGGGGCCCTGCCTCTGTGCTTAGCTTCCTGCCCCCACCCCATCTCTAGTCACATTGTGGACAGATCTCATAACCTCACTGGCTTCCAGGTTTTCCCTCTGTAAAATTAGAGAGGGGACCATAGTGAACCATCTATAACATCTATAAAGTTCCAGGATTCTGAGTTTGTAAATCTTGTGTTGAATTATTTGTGAAATAGATAAAATCCACCCCACCCCACCCCTTAATCCAATAGGGCTATGTTGCTTTTGAATGTGTATAATGATTGAACAACTGTTTAGAACATGTTAAGGCAGAGTGAAATTTTGTCAAAAATATGCATGTGACAAAATTCAGGAGTAAATAGTCACTTTTTATATGAATGAGCTCATCAATTTTCTTTTGTAGGTATTTCAACTATTGGTTCCATATGATATAACTGATCTGTCAGCCAGTTTCTATGGATTTACAGTTAATGTTTTTACTATACATAGATATATTTAAGAGATGATTGTATTTCGGAGTTGATCATCTTAGGATTATATTAAACTCAGGTAGTTATGTTGCTCTCATTATCTGTTAATGAAGAAACTTCATTAACAGGAACAGACTCACAGACTTAGAGAATGAACTTATGGTTACCAGAGGGGAAGGTGGGGGGAAGGATAGACTGGGAGTTTGGGATTGACATGTGAACAGTGTTATATTTAAAATAGATAACCAACAAGGACCTACTGTATGTAGCACAGGGAACTTTGCTCAATACTCTGTAATAACCTAAATGGGAAAAGAATTTGAAAAAGAATAGATACATGTATATGTATAAACAAATCACTTTGCGGTACACCTGAAACTGACACAACATTGTTAACCAACTATATTCCAATATAAAATAAATATTAAAAAAACCAAAAAGCAACATTAGAAAAGGTGAAAAAAACACAAAAAACCAAAAACAAAAGAAAAGAAAGCTTCATTAATCTATTAGAAAGCACAGGCTTTTTCTTGGTACTAAATCTGAGGAAGAATTCACACTGTATTCAGAAATAATAAACATTTCATTTAAACATTTGAGTGAATCATGCTTTGAGAAAACTCAACATATGAAATAAAATACTATTGTAAGTGGGTTTAATAAGATATGAAAATCAGCATTTCCTTAAGATTTTTAAAAAATAAATTTATTTATTTATTTTTGGCTGTGTTGGGTCTTCATTGCTGCATGCGGGCTTTCTCTAGTTAGGGCCAGCAGGGGCTACTCTTCATTGAGGTGCATGGGCTTCTCATTGTGGTGGCCTCTCTTGTTGCAGAGCACAGGCTCTAGGCATGTGGGCTTCAGTAGTTGTTGCACATGGGCTTAGTAGCTCCGCGGCATGTGGGGTCTTCCTGGACCAGGGCTTGAACCTGTGTCCCTTGCATTGGCGGGCAGATTCTTAACCACTGCGCCACCAGGGAAGTCCCTTCCTTAATATTTTAAATGGGCTTCTCCTAAAATATTTAAAGTTCATTTTGATTTTTTAAAATCTTTTTTTTTAATTTCTAATTTGAGATTTTTAAAGATTTACCCCTAACTTTTTTGAGGCATAATTGACAAATAATAATTGTGTATATCTTATTATGTTAAATGTCACAGAAAAGATATGCATTTTGTGACAAAAAGTAGATCTTACATTCTGTAAATTTTTGCTACGTCAAGCTAGCCTTCTGCTTTCTGAATTCAGATTAGAAAAGTTTCACAGAGAGCATCTCCATTCGTCCACAAATCTAGTGGGTTTGTTATATGAGACCAACTCCAATTTATACAGACCTTTTATTTCCTCAGTGCAGTGAGGATATTGCTGGCCTTGTGTTAGTTTTCTCAAGCTTCCCTAGCATAAATGTGATCTGGAAGAACTCATCCCAGACCCACTGGATCAGAATCTCCAGGGAAGGATACAGGAAGCTGAACATATGACGAGAGACCTAGTGATGCTGATCAGCCCCCAAACTTCAGAAACATGGTTTTAGGATACTTCTTATAGACTGACATAGGCATGGCAAGTTGACTACCTGGCTTAGATCCAACTGTAGATGAGTCAGTCTAACTTTATGTTTACCCAAATTGGGGGGGGGGGATAATAAAATCAGTTAGGACAGCTGAGAGTAAACGGAATCCAGGTATTTCAAATGACTCCTTCCTTCTAACCCTGCCTTGAAAACTTGGAACCCCTGCCTGATGGGTAGAAGACAAAATACACAGCAATGATACAAATCAAGGCACCAGTGCTGGACACCAACAAAGAACATCTCCAGACACCATGGAAAGTATGCTACATATAAGTATCTAATCCTCTCAAGAACTTTATTTACTCAAGGAAACTGAGTCTGTGGTAGTCTAACTAACTTGTGCATAAACATATACCTGGTAGAGGGGAAAGATGGGATAAGAACCCTTCTCAGGTTAGCATCAATTTCCACTAGGTCTTGTTGGCTCTGACACTATGATAAAAATGTTCCTAATAATACGTTATGTTAACAGGTGCTTTATAATCTGCAGGGGAATTTCATAAATATAACCTCACTGCATATCTAGCAAGACATCTCTTCTCCATTCCACAAGGAAGCCATGGCCATTTCAGTGCTCTCATGTTTTTGAAGGCTGTTATCTTCTCCTAGAATCCTCCTGTCTTTATTTACCCAAATTGTATTCATCCTCAGGTCCTGCTCAAATCCCACCTCCTTCACGGCAGCTTTCCTTACCTAGTCCTACGGCTGACCTCTGAAACAGTATAGCATCACTGACAAGTTATCTGCAGTTTAACACATGATTTTACTGGGATCTGTGCTGTGTATTTTGCTCGGATGGTTTTAATCCATTTTGCTCATTCATTTATTTCATCTGATTGTGATCCTTTCAGTGTTCCCAGTAATACTGTGAGTTATTTAAGAACGGCCCTCATTTTCATGAGGTCTGTGTCCTTCACAGCACCTGGAACACGGCTGAACATGTTCTTATTTTTCTCAGTAAATGGATGGCCACCAGTGTCATTAAGCCAAAACCGAGCAACACAACTTTCATGCTGGGAACGATTCCCACATTCCCTTGGTCCTTGGAGCTGCTGGAACCCCAGGCCTGCCAGCTCCTGCTTTAGAGGACCCAATATTTATGCTAATGGGATGGGAAAATATAATTTTCTATGGGTGCCATGAAATTTAAAAAATTAAAAAGGTTGAGAAGCACCATGATGGCCAGATGACCAAATGTATCCCTGGCCTTTACTCAAATAGGCCATCAGTATATATAGAAAGTCTGACAGACGATAAATATATTTTAGGAGGATGATAAATATATTTTAAAGAACCATGTCTCTTGTGAAGTTCAAACTCATACATGGTTGTGTTTAAGAGGTTGATATGAATAGCAAAACTAGAGCATTCCATAATGTCAGACTGGCCTTAGAAATGCCTGATGGATACATTTTCCATTAACGTAGAATTGATTTCTAAGATAACTTTGTAGAGATACCACTGTCTAAGCATAATGTCAACATTGACTATGAACTTATAAGGGGAATGTCTCATTATATTATAATGTTATGTAAATATTTAGAAAGGAAAGGAAATGTTCAACAGTGAGTGATATTAGGCATTGGCAGTTTTCATATTAAATATGTGATAAGTCTCAAACTGACATTTGTCAAGCTATTTTGACTGTGTGAGTTTCTGGACATAAGACTGAGATCAGTAGTAACTAGACAGAATGAGGAACATAAAGAATGGGGCAACTTTGTGAGAGCAGACAAGTCCCAGAGCAGTGCCTAAAAGACCATGATTAAAGTGGACTTGGGGGCTGTATACCAGGACCAGAGGAAGGAATTTGCTGGTCTCAGGGCACCACTACTAAGGGCTGGGTCAGGCCAATGGCCCAAACAACAGGCTGGAAGTCCTGTTCAGATTCACCCAACATGTGCACTCAGTACTAGGTTAACTCTTTGCAACAACTCTGGGAGGTGCATATCAGCCCAGTCTAAATTTTCGTAGAAGTAGAGTCAGGATTGTTTCTAGGATTCTAGGAACCAATATTGGTAGTCTCACTGCAGAATAAACTAAATCTGAATAATCTGCCCAGTCAAAGCATTCCTATAGGTACCAACACCTGATCATGGGCACCCATCACTCCTGAGATGGGACGAAGAAGAACTAACAATCATGCCTCCATCTTTGTCATTGAAGATGTCTTTCCAAAGGTCCCTTTCTCATATTTGGACCACATGTGGGTTCACCCAAAGTCCAATATTTAAAGTGTAGGCATCAAAAGTTTCCAGGATAAATTCTGAACTGATTTAATACCTAATAATTTATGCAGGTCCCAATTTCTCACCCTTTTTCACCACATACACTGGGGATCCCAGGGGAGGTAGAAGGATGGATGATGCCTTTTGAAGCTCCTCTTAGAAGCCACCCCTTGAAGACTGAGTACAGGAAACTATTAAGCTGCTGGAAAGTACTCATGAAATCCAGTGGGGATTGTGAAGGAGAGGGGCACAGACTTAGAAGGAATTGAGTTGCCAGCAAGGATGCTGGCCCCAGTCCCTCTACAAAAACAGGGGCTGTCTGGGCTTGGTAGGAATTCATTTACATGGACAAATTGGTATTTCCAAGGTATTAAAGGATCCTGAATCTATTGTCATTTATGCCAAATGATTATCTTTAGGGAAGTAATAGGCAGTCATACCTGGATGTTCTACAGCAAGTACATTGTAGAGAGTACAGATAACAACAAACTCTTTGTTGCTCTTCTCTCACCTCTGGTATTTCTACCTTCAAGGAATTTATACTCAAGTCATATCTTGTCCTTGTTTTGATAACAAAACGACATCTCCAAAAAATGCATCTTGTTTGAAGTTAAGAATTTTAAACTCCAGAAATAAGCTGGTTTGCATTTCTCAAAGACAGAGAGCAAATTAGATTACAAAATGTCTTTCCCTAACAGATGTCCTTTGGTTAGTTCGGTAAATCTGATACCCAGGATTATACTCTTTTTAACACTAAACTATTTTTTCTCAGATTATCATCTGTGTAGTTGTGTCTTCAGTGGTGGCAACTGGATCCCCAGAGCTCAGATCGGTACTATCTGGAATACTGCTTCATGGATGCGGCTTGTTGATGATGTTTAGGAAAACTATTCAGAGGTATTATTTCTTTGTCCCAGAATGTGTATATGAGCAGCACGACTGAATCTCCAGGGAATCTTGTGGAATCTTAAAATTTTGGGAGCGTGGGAGGGAGATGCAAGAGGGAAGGGATATGGGGATATATGTGATATATGAAAGAGACATTGAACTTAGAGAAAACCAGAATGAAAACTCCAAGTACTTTGAAACGCTAGGAGACAATTTAAAAATCTCCATAGCATTGAGTAAGCAGTTTTAGCATTATAGGAAACAAGCAGTGTGTTATCAGCCCTTTTGCACATAGGAGATTAGAACAAAGTTCATAACCCTGTAAGTTCTTTGTAACAAAATTGCAATGTTTAGAGATGAAAATAACTGTCTACAATGGAAAGAAATTTTTAGACACATACTGTGATTGAAATGAAAGTCGACAAAACTCTCTCAGTAATGTGGTCTAGATCACTGAAGTCTCAGCAAAAACTGGGCTGCAGCCCTGGAAATCCTGTGAATCTTCTGCCAGTTGACCGTCGATAGCTTTGCCCATTGGGGTAAAGACTGGAGATAGGAGGAGGAAGTCAAGACTGGATGTTTCCTGTTGGTTTCCTTCCTGTGACCTTTAACCCACCAAATACCTTTACCCTGGCAGTGACAGCTACTTCCTGTAGAAAGAGTGGGATCCAGTTTGTGGGCTTCTTTCAACACTTGATAATGTGTCTTATTGCACCCTTTGCAGACACGGCACCAGCCAGACCCCTCCTCAGATGTCTGCATCCCAGGCCAGTGGGACCCCTTCTCTGAGCCCAGAGACACCCTCCTCTGAGGTCTGAGTTTCAGCTCTGCATAGCTCGTCCTCCAAGCTCCCAAGTTCTAATAAATCCAATTTTTCCCTCGGCCTTCATGGTTCTATCTGCTTCCTTCAGTTTGTACCTACATCAAACTTTAGTGGTCTCTTTTACCCTTTTTAGCTACTTAGTTAACAGTTCTTTATATCTAGATAATGATATTTTTTAAATATTAAATTCTCAGTTACATTAATTGGTATGCTACCTGGGTTGTAACTGATTTGGATAATATCATTAATAACTCTAAGTAAAATTCCTTTATCTTCAGTTTCATAGATGATACAAATTTAATCTTGTAAAAATGTTTTTATGGTGCTGAAATCATATTCTCAATCTGCTACAAAAGGATTTGAATATTGGCTGTCAATCTCCAAAGCTATTGGTGAAGAGTGGATATATCAACCAAAATTCAAGGTGACAAGTGACAGAAAATCTAACCTAAACAGAAAGGGGAAGACACTGGCTCATTGATTGAAGAATTCAGGGGTAAATCCTGACTTCAAGCATGGATGGACCAAGGGGTTCAATCAGAGTACCTTTTTTTTTTTTTAACATCTTTATTGGAGTATAACTGCTTTACAACGTTATGTTACTTTCTGCTGTATAACAAAGTGAGTCAGCTATACATATACATATATCCCCATATCCCCTCCCTCTTGCATCTCCCTCCCACCCTCCCTATCCCACCCCTCTAGTTGGTCACACAACAACAAGCTAATCTCCCTGTGCTATGTGGTTGCTTCCCACTAGCTATCTACTTTACATTTGGGAGTGTATATATATCCATGCCACTCTCCCACTTCATCCCAGCTTACACTTCTCCCTCTCCGTGTCAAGTCCATTCTCTACATCTGCATCTCTATTTCTGTCCTGCCCCTAGGTTCATCAGAACCATTTTTTTTAAGATTCCCTATATATGTGTTAGCGTATGGTATTTGTTTTTCCCTTTCTGACTTACTTCACTCTGTATGACAGACTCTGGTCCACCCACCTCACTACAAATAACTCAATTTCATTTCCTTTTATGGCTGAGTAATATTCCATTGTATATATGTGCCACACCTTCTTTATCCATTCATCTGCTGATGGAAACTTAGCTTGCTTCCATGTCCTGGCTATTGTAAATAGTGCTGCATCCCTGGTGGCGCAGTGGTTCAGAGTCTGCCTGCTGATGCAGGGGACATGGGTTCGTGCCCTGGTCTGGGAAGATCCTACATGCCACGGAGCAGCTGGGCCCGTGAGCCATGGCTGCTGAGCCTGTGCGTCCGGAACCTGTGCTGCACAAAAGGAGAGGCCACAACATTGAGAGGCCTGTGTACCGCAAAAAAAAAAAAGAAATCTGGAGTAGCAATACTCATATCAGATAAAATAGACTTTAAAATAAAGAAGGTTACAAGAGACCAGGAAGGAAGCTACATAAGGATCAAGGGATAAATCTAAGAAGAGGTAACAATTATAAATATATATGCACTCAACATAGGAGCACCTCAATACATAAGGCAACTATTAACAGCTCTAAAAGAGGAAATCGACAGTAACACAATAATAGTGGGGGACTTTAACACCTCACTTACACCAATGGACAAATCATCCAAACCGAAAATTAATAAGGAAACAGAAGCTTTAAATGACACAATAGACCAGATAGATTTAATTGATATCTATAGAATATTCCATCCAAAAACAGCAGATTACACTTTCTTTTCAACTGCGCACAGAACATTCTCCAGGATAGATCATATCTTGGGTCACAAATCAAGCCTCAGTAAATTTAAGAAAATTGAAATCATATCAAACATCTCTTCTGACCACATAGGAGGTTAAAAGTCATTTAAGGGAAGAAAATATAAAAAACACAAACACATGCAGGCTAAACAATACGTTATGAAATAACCAAGAGATCACTGAATAAATCAAAGGGGAAATAAAAAAATGCCTAGAGACAAATTACAATGAAAACATGACCATCCAAAACCTATGGGATGCAGCAAATGCAGTTCTAAGAGGAAAGTTTATAGCAATACAAGCCTACCTCAAGAAACAAGAAAAATCTCAAATAAACAATCTAACCTTACACCTAAAGGAACTAGAGAAAGAAGAACAAACAAAACCCAAAGTTAGTAGAAGGAAAGGAATCATAAAGATAAGAGCAGAAATAAATGAAATAGAAACAAAGAAAACAATAGCAAAGATTAATGAAACTAAAAGCTGTTCTTTGAGAAGATATTATTGGTAAACCATTAGCCAGACTCATCAAGAAAAAGAGGAAGAGGACTGAAATCAATAAAATTAGAAATGAAAAAGAAGTTACGACACTTCAGAAATACAAACCATCCTAAGAGACTACTACAAGCAATTCTATGCCAATAAAATGGGCAACCTGGAAGAAATGGACAAATTCTTAGAAAGGTATAACCTTCCAAGACTGAACCAGGAAGAAATAGAAAGCATGAACAGACCAATCACAAGCACTGAAATTGAAATTGTGATTAAAAATCTTCCAACAAACAAAAATCCAGGACCAGATGGCTTCACAGAAGAATTATCCCTAACTTTTATAGAAGAGCTAACACCTATCCTTCTCAAACCCTTCCAAAATATAGCAGGAGGAACACTCCCAAACTCATTGTATGAGGCCAACATCACCCTGATACCAAAACCAGACAAAGATGTCACCAAGAAAGAAAACTACAGGCCAATATCACTGATGAACATAGATGCAAAAATCCTCAACAAAATACTAGCAAACAGAATCCAACAGCACACTAAAAGGATCATACACCATGATCAAGTGGGGTTTATCCCAGGAATGCAAGGATTCTTCAATATATGCATATCAATCAATGTGATACACCATATTAACAAACTGAAGAATTAAAACCATATGATCATCTCAATAGAGGCAGCAAGAGCTTTTGACAAAATTCAACACACACTTACGATAAAAACTCTCCAGAAAGTGGGCATAGAGGACACTACCTCAACATAATAAAGACCATAAATGACAAACCCACAGCAAACATTCTCAATGGTGAAGAACTGAAAGCATTTCCTCAAAGATCAGGAACAACACAAGCATGTCCACTCTCACCACTATTATTCAACATAGTTTTGGAAGTCCTAGCCACAGCAATCAGTGAAGAAAAAGAAATAATAGGAATCCAAATTGGAAAAGAAGAAGTAAAACTGTAACTGTTTGCAGATGACATGATACTATACATAGAGAATCCTAAAGATGTCACCAGAAAACTACTAGAGCTAATCAATGAATTTGGTAAAGTTGCATGATACAAAATTAATGCACAGAAATCTTTTGCATTCCTATACATTAGTGATGAAAAATCTGAAAGAGAAATTAAGGAAACACTCCCATTTACCATTGCAGCACAAAGAATAAAATACCTAGGAATAAATTTACCTAGGGAGACAAAAGACCTGTATGCAGAAAACTATAAGACACTGGTGAAATAAATTAAAGATGATACCAACAGATGGAGAGATATACCATGGTCTTGGATTGGAAGAATCAATATTGTGAAAATGACTATACTACCCAACGGAGCTGGAGGAATCAGACTCCATGACTTCAGACTATACTATAAAGCTACAATAATCAAGACAGTATGGTACTGGTGTACGTGACTCTTTTTGAATTATGGTTTTCTCTGGGTATATGCTCAGTACTGGGATTGCTGGGTGGTAGGGTAGTTCTATTTTTAAGGAGCTGCCATACTGTTCTCCATAGTGGATGTATCAATTAACATTCCTACTAACAGTGCAAGAGGTTTCCCTTTTCTCCAAACCCTCTCCAGCATTTAATGTTTGTAGATTTTTGATGATGGCCATCCTGATCGGTGTGAGGTAATACCTCATTGTACCTTTGATTTTCATTTCTCTAATGATTAGTGATGTTGAGCATCCTTTCATGTGTTGGTTGGCAATCAGTATATCTTCTTTGGAGAAGTGTCTATTTAGGTCTTCTGCCCATTTTTGAATTGGGTTGTGAGGGGTTTTTTTTGATATTGAGCTACTTGTATATTTTGGAGATTAATCCTTTGTCAGTTGCTTTGTTTGCAAATGTTTTCTCCCATTCTGAGGGTTGTCTTTTCGCCTTGTTTATGATTTCCTTTTCTGTGCAAAAGCTATTAAGTTTTATTAGGTCCCATTTTTTAATTTTTGTTTTTATTTCCATTTCTCTAGGAGGTGGTTCCAAAAGGATCTTGCTGTGATTTATGTCATAGAGTGTTCTGCCTATGTTTTCTTCTAAGAGTTTGATAGTGTCTGGCCTTACATTTAGGTCTTTAATCCAATTTGAGTTTATTTTTGTGTATGGTGTTAGGGAGTGTTCTAATTTCATTATTTACATGTAGCTGTTCAGTTTTCCCAGCACCACTTATTGAAGAGGCTGTTTTCTCTCCATTGTATATTCTTGCCTCCTTTTTCAAAAATAAGCTGACCATATGTGTGTGGGTTTATCTCTGGGCTTTCTTTCCTGTTCCATTGATCTATGTTTCTGTTTTTGTGCCAATACAATACTGTCTTGATTACTGTAGCTTTGTAGTATAGTCTGAAGTCAGGGAACCTGATTCCTCCAGCTCTGATTTTCGTTTTCAAGATTGCTTTGGCTATTTGGGGTCTTTTGTGTTTCCATACAAATTGTGAAATGTTTTGTTCTAGTTCTGTGAAAAATGCCATTGGTAATTTGATAGGGATTGCACTGAATCTGTAGATTGCTTTGGGTAGTATAGTCATTTTCACAATGTTGATTCTTCCAATCCAAGAACATGGTATATCTCTCCATCTGTTGGTATCATCTTTAATTTCTTTTATCAGTGTCTTAAAGTTTTCTGTATACAAGGTTTGTCTCCTTAGGTAGGTTTATTCCTAAGTATTTTATTCTTTTTGTTACAATGGTAAATGGGAGTGTTTCCTTAATTTCTCTTTCAGATTTTTCATCATTAGTGTATAGGAATGCAAGAGATTTCTGTGGATTAATTTTGTATCCTTCTGCTTTACCAAATTCATTGATTAGCTCTAATAGTTTTCTGGTAGCATCTTTAGGATTCTCTATGTAGAGTATTATGTCATCTGCAAACAGTGACAGTTTTACTTCTTCTTTTCCAATTTGGATTCCTTTTATTTCTTTTTCTTCTCTGATTGCCATGGCTAAAACTTCCAAAACTATGTCGAATAAAAGTGTTGAGAGTGAGCAACCTTGTCTTGTTCCTAATCTTAGCAGAAATGCTCTCAGTTTTTCACCATTGAGAACTATGTTGTCTGTGGGTTTGTTATATATGGCCTTTATTATGTTGAGATAAGTTCCCTCTATGCCTACTTTCTGGAGAGTTTTTTTCATAAGTGGGTGTTGAATTTTGTCGAAAGCTTTTTCTGCATCTGTTGAGATGATCATATGGTTTTTATCCTTCACTTTGTTATTATGGTGTGTCATGTTGATTGATTTGCATATATTGAAGAATGCTTGCATTCCTGGGATAAACCCCACTTGATCATGGTGTATGATCCTTTTAATGTGCTGTTGGATTCTGTTTGCTAGTATTTTGTTGAGGATTTTTGCATCTATGTTCATCAGTGATATTGGCATGTAGTTTTCTTTTTTTGTGAAGTCTTTGTTTGGTTCTGGTATCAGGGTGATGGTGGCCTCGTAGAATGAGTTTGGGAGTGTTCATCCCTCTGCTATATTTTGGAAGAGTTTGAGAAGGATAGTTTTTAGTTCTTATCTAAATGTTTGATAGAAATTGCATATGAAGTCATCTGGTTCTGGGCTTTTGTGTGTTGGAAGATTTTTAATCACAATTTCAATTTCAGTGCTTGTGATTGGTTTGTTTATATTTTCTATTTCTTCCTAGTTCAGTCTCAGAAGAGTGTGATTTTCTAAGAATTTGTCCATTTCTTCCAAGTTGTCCTTTTTATTGGAATATAGTTGCTTGTAGTAATCCCTCATGATTCTTTGTATTTCTTCGGTGTCAGTTGTTACTCTTCCTTTTTCATGTCTAATTCTGTTGATTTGTGTCTTCTCCATTTTTCTTGATGAGTCTGGCTGATGGTTTATCAATTTTGTTTATATTCTCAAAGAACCAGCTTTTAGTTTTATTTATCTTTACTATCGTTTCCTTCATTTCTTTGTCCTTTGTTTCTGATCTGATATTTATGATTTCTTTCCTTCTGCTAACTTTGAGTTTGTTTTTCATTCTTCTTTCTCTGCTTGCTTTAGGTGCAAGGTTAGGTTGCTTTTGTGAGATGTTTCTTGTTTCTTGAGGTAATATTGAATTGCTCTAAACTTCCTTCTTAGAACTGCTTTTGCTGCTGCCCAAAAGTTCTGGGTCATCGTATATTCATTGTCATTGGTTTCTAGGTATTTTTTTGATTTCCTCTTTCATTTCTTCAGTAATCTCTTGGTTATTTAGTAGTGTATTTTTCAGCCTCCATCTGTTTGTATTTTTTACAGTTTTTTTCCTATAACTGATATCTTGTCACCTAGCATTGTGGTTGGAAAAGATACTTGATACGATTTCACTTTTCTTAAGTTTAACAAGGCTTGATTTGTGACCCAAGATATGATCTATCCTGGAGAATATTCCATGAGCATTTGAGAAGAATGTGTATTTTCTTGTTTTTGAATGGAATGTCCTATAAATATCAATGAAGTCCATCTTGTTTAATGTGTCATTTAAAGATTGTGTTTCCTTATTTATTTTCATTTTGGATGATCTGTCCATTGGTGAAAATGGGGTGTTAAAGTCCTCTACTATGATTGTCTTACTGTTGATTTCCCCTTTTATGGCTGTTAGCATTTGCCTTTTGTACTGAAGTGGTCCTATGTTGGGTGTATAAATATTTACAATTGTTATAGTTTCTTCTTGGATTGATCCATTGATCAATTTGTAGTGTCCTTCTTTGTCTCTTGTAATAGTCTTTAAAGTCCATTTTTTCTGATATGTGAATTGCTACTCCAGCTTTCTTTTGATTTCCGTTTGCATGGAATTTCTTTTTTCCATCCCCCCACTTTCAGTCTGTCCGTGTCTGTAGGCCTGAAGTGGGTCTCTTGTAGGCAGCATATATACACGTCATTTTTTTGTATCCATTCAGTCAGTCTATATCTTTTGGTTGGAGCATTTAATCCATTTACATTTAAGGTAATTATCGATATGTATGTTTGTATTACTATTTTCTTAATTGTTTGGGGTTTGTTATTGTAGGTCTTTTCTTTCTCTTTTTTTCCTGCCTAGAGAAGTTCCTTTAACATTTGTTGTAAAGCTGGTTTTGTGGTGTTGAATTCTCTTAGCTTTTGCTTGTGTGTAAAGGTTTTAATTTCTCCGTCGAATCTGAATGAGATCCTTGCTGGGTAGAGTAATCTTGGTTGTAGATTTTTCCCTTTAAGTGATTTTTCATCACTTAAAATATGTCCTGCCACTCCCTTCTGGCTTGCAGAGTTTCTGCTGAAAGATCAGCTGTTAACCTTATGGGGATTCCCTTGTATGTTATTTGTTGTTTTGCCCTTGCTGCTTTTAATATATTTTCTTTGTATTTGATAGTTTGATTAATATGTGTCTTGACATGTTTCTCCTTGTCTCCTTGTATTTAACCTGTTTGGGAGTCTCTGTTCTTCCTTGACTTGACTGACTATTTCCTTTCCCCTATGAGGGAAGTTTTCAACTATAATCTCTTCAAATATTTTCTCAGTCCCTTTCTTTTTCTCTTCTTCTTCTGAGACCCCTATAATTCGAATGTTGGTATGTTCAATGTTGTCCCAGAGGTCTCTCAGACTGTCCTCAATTCTTTTCATTCTTTTTTCTTTATTCTGCTCTGCAGTAGTTATTTCCACTATTTTATCTTCCAGGTCACTTATCCAATCTTCTGCCTCAGTTATTCTGCTATTGATTCCTTCTAGAGAATATTTAATTTCATTTATTGTGTTGTTCATCATATTTTTTTTTTGCTCTTAGTTATTCTAGGTCTTTGTTAAACATTTTTTGTATTTTCTCCATTCTATTTCCGAGATTTTGGATCACGTTTCCTATCATTACTCTGAATTCTTTTCAAGTAGACTGCCTATTTCCTCTTCATTTGTTTGGTCTGGTGGGTTTTTACTTTGCTCCTTCATCTGTTGCATACTCCTCTGTCTTCTCATTTTGCTTAACTTACTGTGTTTGGGATCTCCATTTCGCAGGCTGCACGTTTGTAGTTCCCATTGTTTTTGGTGTCTGTCCCCAGTGGGTAACGTTGGTTCAGTGGGTTGTGTAGGCTTCCTGGTGGAGGGTACTGGTGCCTGGGTTCTGGTGGATGAGCCTGGATCTTGTCTTTCTGCTGGGCAGGACTGCATCCAGTGGTGTATTTTGGGGTGTCTGTGACCTTATTATAATTTTAGGCAGCATCTCTGCTAATAGGTGTGGTTGTGTTCTTGTCATGCTAGTTGTTTGGTATGGGGTGTCCAGCACTGGAGCTTGCTGGTCATTGAGTGGAGCTGGGTCTTAGCATTGAAATGGAGATCTCTGAGGTCTCTTGCTGATTGATATTTAGTGGGGCCATGAGGTCTCTGGTGATCCAATGTCCTGAACTCAGCTTTCCCTCCTCAGGTGCTCAGACCTGACACCTGGCTGGAGCACGAAAATCCTGTCAGCCACACAGCAACAAAGAATGGAGGAGTGTTTTTTTTTTTTTACTGTACGCGGGTCTCTCACTGCTGTGACCTCTCCTGTTGTGGAGCACAGGCTCCGGACGCACAGGCCCAGCAGCCATGGCTCACGGGCCCAGGCGCTCCACGGTATGTGGGATCTTCCTGGACTGGGGCACGAACCCATGTCCCCTGCATCAACAGGCAGACTCTCAACCACTGCACCACCAGGGAAGCCCTGGAGGAGTGTTTTTGTGTGGTCTGCTATCCTTCTACTAGTCTCTGATTTTCCAATCCATTCAGGGAGCAGATTTCTGTTTTCGTGTTGTATTGTTGCTGTTCTCTCAACGTCTCATCAGCTGCCCAGGGCTTGACCACCTTGCTCTCCTGGGTTGTGGACCCAGGGAACTTGGAGCTGCATGTGGCCCAGCCTCCTGCAGGGTTGGGGGCTGGGTGAGGGAAGAGCCCCACCCTGGGCCTGGCACCGGGGACCCCACCGAGGACCCGAGAGCACCATTAGCCTAGCTCAACCTGTCGTAGAAGAACCTGCAATCTGGAGAAGAAGAACTGGCGTCCATTCTGGACCACTACTTAGCCAAGGCCACCCGGTACATCCTCCTCATCAGACACTCCCAGTACCATGTGAATATCTCCCTGTAAAGAACCAGGCTCTCCAAGCATAATATCTTAATCTTGTTTCCCCCATTCCCTGCCTTTGCTTTTCTCTCTGCTGTCTTCATTCTCAGGCAGGCTCTGTCTTGTGATGTCAAGATCAGGACTGGCAGCTTCTGGCTCATTCTTATTCCTTTAGCAACCCCAGCAGATAGATGCAGTCTCTGATTTCAACATCCCCAGCAAAAGTGGTGGATGATTTCAATGGTTCTGGGTGTTGTGTCCATCTCTTCATCAATCCCTTTTGGTGGGGCTAGACTACATTCTGATTGTTTAGGGTCAAATAAACACAACGGCAGGGAGGATGGGGGAGCAAAGAGTCAATTTCACCCAATCCAAATAGACTAGAACGTGGTTGTGATTCCTCTCTCCCCCCTCCCCCCAAAACCTAGGTGTTGTGACCGGAAGGTGGGGAAATGGATACTAGCTACAGAAACAACAGATGCCCCTCACAGTTGAGGCTCTGAATTAAGGAAAGAGAAGTGAGAAGGGCATTATGAGGCCCCCACTCAGATCTCCCCTCAAGAGAGCCTGGTCTTGGGAACATGGCCTATTGACAGCCTCCAGCTACTGTGCTTGTGGACAAGGGTCCTTCCAGCCTCACTCCTCTTGGGCTGCCCCTGACCAGTGACTCAACCCCATGGGAGCCCTGGACCTGGGCTGTCCCTGCTCATTGCAGTATTTCTCCATCAGCCAATGTCAGTTCAGGCACTCTGCACCACCCAGGCAAGCCTTTCTCAGTACTGTACCTTCTGAGACTTCTGCCCAATCCTGCCTTCTCTCTCTCCTTCCTCTGATATCAGGCCTGCCTCAAGAGCTGAAGGCTCTCCATGCTTACTACTTTCTCCCCTTCATCCTTCACAGGAACTTCTAGTAATTTTTGCATGTAAAATTATTTATTGGTGTCTGCTACTTAAAGGAACTGAACTGGCTCAGTCGTGCACACACCTTTCATTTCTCTGTCCTCCAAATGGGGAGACACTGTGTGTGCTCTTGGATTTTGGCTGATGGTTTGAAGGAGGTATTGAATTTCTCTGTGAGTGATGATGTCTGGTGGGCAGAGAAGTAAAAGGCTGAAGGCCAATAATTTTTCTTCTGACCAAATGGCACAAGCTTGAGGAAAGAGGCTGATCCTGAACAATGCTCCCATTCAGGCAAGCTCAGATTTTCAACTTTTCATCTGTGGTGCAGGCACATAAACTCAGACACTCATGGAGTTGATAGACTGTAACAAGAGAATGTGTTTATTGAATGGGTTTGGTCACTGGGAACAGGGCAGGATCAGCAGAGAACATGACTCAGGTTCACTCACTGAGAAACAGGGAGACGTTGACCCTCTCTGAGCCTTTGGTAGTGCCTGAAATTTTTTACACTTTGCTATTTAATGGAAAGTATGAATTGTTGATAACATCTGTAGATTGCTCATGAAGTCAGAGGCTACATGAATTCCTGGCAGACATGAAGCTGGACGAGGCAACAATTCCTGTCTCTTTGGTTTAAAACTTTGCTCTCTGATATATTTTGGTTATTATTACCTAATTAACACAATATGCATTTCCATGAATTTTTTTTATTGGAGTATAATTGCTTTACAATATTGTTAGTTTCTGCTATGCAATGAAGTGAATTAGCTATACTTATACAAATATTCCCTTCCGCTTGGACCTCCCTCTCACCCTCCTCCACCCCATCCCACCCACCTAGGTCGTCAAAGAGCACCGAGCTGAGCACCCTGTGCTACATGGCAGTTCCCACTAGCTATCTATTTTTCACATGGTAGTGTATATATGTCAATCATAATCTCCCAATTCATCCCACCCTCCTCTTCCCCTCCTGTGTCCACATGTCTGTTCTCTACATCTTCATCTCTATTCCTGCCCTGGAAATAGGTTCATCCATACCAATTTTCTAGATCCCACATATATGCATTAATAGATGATATTTGTTTTCCTCTTTTGACTTACTTCACTCTGTATGACAGACCCTAGGTCCATCCACATCTCTACAAATGACCCAATTGCAATTCCCTTTTTTATGGCTGAGTAATATTCCATTGTACATATGTACCACGACTTCTCTTTCCATTCATCTGTTGATGAACATTTGGATGCTTTGATGTCCTGGCTACTGTAACAGTGCTGCAATGAACATTGGGGTGCATGTGTCTTTTTGAATTATGGTTTTCTCTGGGTATATGCCCAGTAGTGGAATTTCTGGGTCATATGGTAGTTCTATTTTTAGTTTTTTAAGGAACCTCCATACTGTTCTCCATAGTAGCTGTATCATTGTACATTCCCACCAACAGCGCAAGAGGTTTTCCCTTTTCTCCACACCCTCTCCAACATTTATCATTTGTAGATGTTTTGATGATGGCCATTCTGACTGGTGTGAGTAATATCTCATTGTAGTTTTGATTTGCATTTCTCTAATAATTGGTGATGCTGAGCATCTTTTCATGTGCCTCTTTGACCCTCTGTATGTCTTCTTTGGAGAAATGTCCTATTTAGGTCTTCTGCCCCATTTGTGGATTGGGTTGTTGTTTTTTTTGATATGAGCTGCATGAGCTATTTGTATATTTTGGGCGTTTAATCCTCTGTCAGTTTCTTCATTTGCAAATATTTTTCTCCCATTCTGAGGTTGTCTTTTCATCTTGTTTATGGTTTTCCTTTGCTGTGCAAAAGCTTTTACGTTTCGTTAGGTCCCATTTGTTATTTTTGTTTTTTATTTCCATTACTCTAGAAGGTGGGTCAAAAAAGATCTTGCTGTGATTTATATCAAAGAGTGTTTTTCCTACGTTTTCCTCTAAGAGTTTTATCATGTCGTATATTTAGGTCTTTAATCCAGCTTGAGTTTATTTTTGTGTATAGTGTTAGGGAGTGTTCTAATTTCATCCTTTTACATGTAGCTGTCCAGTTTTCTCAGTACCACTTATTGAAGAGGCTTTCTTTTCTCCATTGTATATTCTTGTCTCCTTTGTCATAAATTAGGTGACCATAGGTGTGTGGGTTTACCTCTGGGCTTTCTATCCTGTACCATTAATCTATATTTCTGTTTTTGTGCCAGTATCATATCATCTTTTTTTTTTTTTTTTTTTTTTTAAACATCTTTATTGGGGTATAATTGCTTTACAATGGTGTGTTAGTTTCTGCTTTATAACAAAGTGAATCAGCTATACATATACATATGTTTCCATATGTCTTCCCTCTTGCGTCTCCCTCCCTCCCACTCTCCCCATCCCACCCTTCCAGGCTGTCACAAAGCACCGAGCTAATATCCCTGTGCCTTGCGGCTGCTTCCCCCCCAGCTATCTACCTTACTACGTTGTTAGTGTGTATATGTCCATGACTCTCTCTCGCCCTGTCAAAACTCACCCCTCCCCCTCCCCCATACCCTCAAGTCCGTTCTCCAGTAGGTCTGCGTCTTTATTCCTATCTTACCCTAGGTTCTTCATGACATTTTTTTCCCTTAAATTCCATATATATGTGTTAGCATACGGTATTTGTCTTTTTCTTTCTGACTTACTTCACTCTGTATGACAGACTCTAGGTCTATCCATCTCATTACAAATAGCTCAATTTCATTTCTTTTTAAGGCTGAGTAATATTCCATTGTGTATATGTGCCACATCTTCTTTATCCATTCATCCGATGATGGGCGCTTAGGTTGTTTCCATGTCCTGGCTATTGTAAATAGAGCTGCAATAAACATTTTGGTACATGACTCTATTTGAATTTTGGTTTTCTCAGGGTATATGCCAAGTAGTGGGATTGCTGGGTCATATGGTAATTCTATTTGTAGTTTTTAAGGAACCTCCATACTGTTCTCCACAGTGGCTGAACCAATTCACATTCCCACCAGCAGTGCAAGAGTGTCCCCTTTTCTCCACACCCTCTCCAGCATTTATTGTTTCTAGATTTTTTGATGATGGCCATTCTGACTGGTGTGAGATGATATCTCATTGTAGTTTTGATTTGCATTTCTCTAATGATTAATGATGTTGAGCATTCTTTCATGTGTTTTGTTGGCATTCTGTATATCTTCTTTGGAGAAATGTCTATTTAGGTCTTCTGCCCATTTTTGGATGGGGTTGTTTGTTTTTTGTTATTGAGCTGCATGAGCTGCTTGTAAATTTTGGAGATTAATCCTTTGTCAGTTGCTTCATTTGCAAATGTTTGTCTCCCATTCTGAGGGTTGTCTTTTGGTCTTGGTTATGGTTTTCCTTTGCTGTGCAAAAGCTTTGAAGTTTCATTAGGTCCCATTTGTTTATTTTTGTTTTTATTTCCATTACTCTAGGAGGTGGGTCAGAAAGGATCTTGCTGTGATTTATGTCATAGAGTGTTCTTCCTATGTTTTCTTCTAAGAGTTTGATAGTTTCTGGCCTTACATTTAGGTCTTTAATCCATTTTGAGCTTATTTTTGTGTGTATGGTGTTAGGGAGTGATCTAATCTCATACTTTTACATGTACCTGTCCAGTTTTCCCAGCACCATTTATTGAAGAGGCTGTCCTTTCTCCACTGTACATTCCTGCCTCCTTTATCAAAGATAAGGTGTCCATATGTGCGTGGGTTTTATCTCTGGGCTTTCTATCCTGTTCCACTGATCTATCTTTCTGTTTTTTGTGCCAGTAACCATACTGTCTTGATTACTGTTGCTTTGTAATATAGTCTGAAGTCAGGGAGCCTTATTCCTCCAGGCTCCTTTTTTCGTTCTCAAGATTGCTTTGGCTATTCGGGGTCTTTTGTGTTTCCATACAAATTGCGAAATTTTTTGTTCTAGTTCTGTGAAAAATGCCAGTGGTAGTTTGATAGGGATTGCATTGAATCTGTAGATTGCTTTGGGTAGTAGAGTCATTTTCACAATGTTGATTCTTCCCATCCAAGAACATGGTATATCTCTCCATCTATTTGTATCATCTTAATTTCTTTCATCAGTGTCTTATAATTTTCTGCATACCAGGTCTTTCGTATCCCTTAGGTAGGTTTTATTCCTAGATATTTTATTCTTTTTGTTGCAATGGTAAATGGGAGTGTTTTCTTGATTTCACTTTCAGATTTTTCATCATAGTATATAGGAATGCCAGAGATTTCTGTGCATTAATTTTGTATCCTGCTACTTTACCAAATTCATTGATTAGCTCTAGTAGTTTCTGGTAGCATGCTTTAGGATTCTCTATGTATAGTATCATGTCATCTGCAAACAGTGACAGCTTTACTTCTTCTTTTCGATTTGGATTCCTTTTATTTCCTTTTCTTCTCTGATTGCTGTGGCTAAAACTTCCAAACTATGTTGAATAAGAGTGGTGAGAGTGGGCAACCTTGTCTTGTTCCTGATCTTAGTGGAAATGCTTTCAGTTTTCACCATTGAGGATGATGTTTGCTGTGGGCTTGTCATATATGGCTTTTATTATGTTTAGGAAAGTTCCCTCTATGCCTACTTTCTGGAGGGTTTTTATCATAAATGGGTGTTGAATTTTGTCGAAAGCTTTCTCTGCATCTATTGAGATGATCATATGGTTTTTTCTCCTTCAATTTGTTAATATGGTTTATCACATTGATAGATTTGCGTATATTGAAGAATCCTTGCATTCCTGGAATAAACCCCACTTGATCATGGTGTATGATCCTTTTAATGTGCTGTTGGATTCTGTTTGCTAGTATTTTGTTGAGGATTTTTGCATCTATGTTCATCAGTGATATTGGCCCTGTAGTTTTCTTTCTTTGTGACATCCTTGTCTGGTTTTGGTATCAAGGTGATGGTGGCTTCGTAGAAGGAATTTGGGAGTGTTCCTCCCTCTGCTATATTTTGGAAGAGTTTGAGAAGGATAGGTGTTAGCTCTTCTCTAAACGTTTGATAGAATTCACCTGTGAAGCCATCTGGTCCTGGGCTTTTGTTTGTTGGAAGGTTTTTAATCACAGTTTCAATTTCAGTGCTTGTGATTGGTCTGTTCATATTTTCTATTTCTTCCTGATTCAGTCTTGGCAGGTTGTGCATTTCTAAGAATTTGTCCATTTCTTCCAGATTGTCCATTTTATTGGCATAGAGTTTCTTGTAGTAATCTCTCATGATTTTTTTTATTTCTGCAGTGTCAGTTGTTACTTCTCCTTTTTCATTTCTAATTCTATTGATTTGAGTCTTCTCCCTTTTTTTCTTGATGAGTCTGGCTAGTGGTTTATCTATTTTGTTTATCTTCTCAAAGAACCAGCTTTTAGTTTTATTGATCTTTGCTATTGTTTCCTTCATTTCTTTTTCATTTATTTCTGATCTGATTTTTATGATTTCTTTCCTTCTGCTAGCTTTGGGGTTTTTTTGTTCTTCTTTCTCTAATTGCTTGAGGTGCAAGGTTAGTTTGTTTATTCGAGATGTTTCCTGCTTCTTAAGGTGGGCTTGTATTGCTATAAACTTCCCCCTTAGAACTGCTTTTGCTGCATCCCATAGGTTTTGGGTCGTTGTGTCTCCATTGTCATTTGTTCTAGGTATTTTTTGATTTCCCCTTTGATTTCTTCAGTGATCACTTCATTATTAGTAGTGTATTGTTTAGCCTCCATGTGTTTGTATTTTTTAAAGATCTTTTCCTGTAATTGATATCTAGTCTCATGGCGTTGTGGTCGGAAAAGATACTTGATACAATTTCAGTTTTCTTAAATTTACCAAGGCTTGATTGTGACCCAAGATATGATCTATCCTGGAGAATGTTCCATGAGCACTTGAGAAAAATGTGTATTCTGTTGTTTTTGGATGGAGTGTCCTATAAATATCAATTAAGTCCATCTTGTTTAATGTATCATTTAAAGCTTGTGTTTCCTTATTTATTTTCATTTTGGATGATCTGTCCATGGGTGAAAGTGGGGTGTTAAAGTCCCCTACTATGAATGTGTTACTGTTGATCTCCCCTTTTATGGTTGTTAGTATTTGCCTTATGTATTGAGGTGCTCCTATGGTTGGGTTGCATAAATATTTACAATTGTTATATCTTCTTCTTGGATCGATCCCTTGATCATTATGTAGTGTCCTTCTTTGTCCCTTTTAATAGTCCTTATTTTAAAGTCTATTTTGTCTGATATGTGAATTGCTACTCCAGCTTTCTTTTGGTTTCCATTTGCATGGAATATCTTTTTCCATCCCCTTACTTTCAGTCTGTATGTGTCTCTAGTTCTGAAGTGGGTCTCTTGTAGACAGCATATATAAGGGTCTTGTTTTTGTATCCATTCAGCCAATCTGTGTCTTTTGGTGGGAGCATTTAGTCCATTTACATTTAAGGTAATTATCGATATGTATGTTCCTATTTCCATTTTATATATTGTTTTGGGTTCGCTACTATAGGTCGTTTCCTTCTCTTGTGTTTCGTGTCTAGAGAAGTTCCTTTAGCATTTGTTGTAAAGCTGGTTTGGTGGTGCTGAACTCTCTCAGCTTTTGCTTGTCTGTAAAGGTTTTAATTTCTCCATCAAATGTGAATGAGATCCTTGCTGGGTAGAGTAGTCTTGGTTGCAGGCTATTCTCCTTCATCACTTTCAGTATGTCCTGCCACTCCCTTCTGGCTTGTAGGGTTTCTGCTGAGAGATCAGCTGTTAACCTTATGGGGATTCCCTTGTGTGTTATTTGTTGTTTTTCCCTTGCTGCTTTTAATATGCTTTCTTTGTATTTAATTTTTGACAGTTTGATTAATATGTGTCTTGGCGTGTTTCTCCTTGTATTTATCCTGTATGGGACCCTCTGTGCTTCCTGGACTTGATTAACTATTTCCTTTCCCATATTAGGGAAGTTTTCAACTATAATCTCTTCAAATATTTTCTCAGTCCCTTTCTTTCTTTCTTCTTCTTCTGGAACCCTATAATTCGAATGTTGGTGCGTTTCATGTTGTCCCAGAGGTCTCTGAGACTGTCCTCAGTTCTTTTCATTCTTTTTTCTTTATTCTGCTCTGCAGTAGTTATTTCCACTACTTTATCTTCCAGGTCACTTATCCGTTCTTCTGCCTCAGTTATTCTGCTATTGATCCTATCTAGAGTGCTTTTAATTTCATTTATTGCATTGTTCATCGTTGCTTGTTTCATCTTTATTTCTTGTAGGTCCTTGTTAACTGTTTCTTGCATTTTGTCCATTCTACTTCCAAGATTTCGGATCATCCTTACTATCATTATTCTGAATTCTTTTTCAGGTAGATTGCCTATTTCCTCTTCATTTGTTAGGTCTGGTGGGTTTTTATCTTGCTCCTTCATCTGCTGTGTGTTTTTCTGTCTTCTCATTTTGCTTATCTTACTGTGTTTGGGGTCTCCTTTTTGCAGGCTGCACGTTCGTAGTTCCCGTTGTTTTGATGTCTGTCTCCAGTGGCTAAGGTTGTTTTCAGTGGGTTGTGTAGGCTTCCTGGTGGAGGGGACTAGTGCCTGTGTTGTGCTGGATGAGGCTGGATCTTGTCTCTCTAGTGGGCAGGTTCACGTCTGGTGGTGTGTTTTGGGGTGTCTGTGGCCTTATTATGATTTTAGGCAGCCTCTCTGCTAATGGGTGGGGTTGTGTTCCTGTTTTGCTAGTTGTTTGGCATAGGTTGTCCAGCACTGTGGCTTGCTGGTCGTTGAGTGAAGCTGGGTGCTGGTGTTAAGATGGAGGTCTCTGGGAGATTTCCACCGTTTAATATTATGTGGAGCTGGGAGGTCTCTTGTTGACCAGTGTCCTGAAGTTGGCTCTCCTACCTCAGAGGCAGAGCCCTGACTCCTGGCTGGAGCACCAAGAGCCTTTCATCCACACAGCTCAGCATAAAAGGGAGAAAAAGTAGGGAGAATTAGTAGAAGTATGAGTAAAGAAAGAAGGAAAGGAGGAAAGGAAGGAAGGAGAAAGAAGCAAAGAAGGAAAGAAAGGAGGGAGGGAGGGAGGGAGGGAGGAAGGAAGGAAGGAGGGAAAGAAGGAAAAAAGACAGAAAGAAGATGATACAGTAAAAATAAAATAAAGTATAATATAGTTATTGAATTAAAAAATATTTAGAAAAAAAAAAAAGGGACGGATAGAACCTTAGGACAAATGTTGGAAGCAAAGCTATACAGAGAAAATCTTACACAGAAGCATACACATACACCTTCACAAAAAGAGGTAAAGGGGGAAAAATCATAAATCCTGCTCCCTGAGACCACCTCCTCAATTTGGGGTGATTCGTTGTCTAAAGGAGGGAAGGAAGGAAGGAAAGAAAGAAAGAACGAAGGTAAAGTATAATAAAGTTATTACAATTAAACTTAATTATTAAGAAAAAGAATTTTTAAAAAAAAGTCATGGACGGATAGAGCCCTAGGACAAATGGTGGAAGCAAGAGTATACAGACAGGATCTCACACAGAAGCATACACGTACACCTTCACAAAAAGAGGAAAAGGGAAAAAAATCATAGATCTCGCTCCTAAAGTCCACCTCTTCAATTTGGGATCATTCCTTGTCTATTCAGGTATTCCACAGATGCAGGGTATATCAAGTTGATTGTGGAGCTTTAACCCGCTGCTTCTGTGGCTGCTGGGAGAGATTTCCCTTTCTCTTCTTTGTTCTCACAGCTCACAGGAGCTCAGCTTTGGATTTGGCCCTACCTCTGCGTGTAGGTCGCTGGAGGGCGTCTGTTTTTTCGCTCAGACAGGACGGGGTTAAAGGAGCCGCTGATTCGGGGCCTCCGGCTCACTCAGGCCGGGGGTTGGGGGATGGGGGAAGGAGGGGCACTGCGTGCGGGGCGGGCCTGCGGCGGCAGAGGCGGCGTGACGCTGCACCAGCCTGAGACCCGCCGTGCGTACTCCCGGGGAAGTTGTCCCTGGATCCCGGGAACCTGGCAGTGGCGGGCTGCACAGGCTCCGCGGAAGAGGGGTGTGGAGAGTGACCTGTGCTCGCACACAGGCCCCTTGGTGGCGGCAGCAGCAGCCTTAGCGTCTCCCGCCCGTCTCTGGGGTCCGCGGCTTTAGCCGCGGCTCGCGCCCGTCTCTGGGGTTTGCGCTTTCAGCCGCGGCTCACGCCCGTCTCGGGGGGCTCGCGCCCTCAGCCGCGGCTCGCGCCCGTCTCTGGGGTTCGCGCTCTGGAGTTCCTTTAAGCAGCGCTCTTAAACCCCTCTCCTCGCGCACCAGGAAACAAAGAGGGAAGAAAAAGTCTCTTGCCTCTTCGGCCGGTGCAGGCTTTTCCCCGAACTCCCTCCCGGCTAGTCGTGGTGCACTAACCCCTTCAGGCTATGTTCAAGCCGCCAACCCCAGTCCTCTCCCTGAGCTCCGTCCAAAACCAAAACCCGAGCCTCAGCTCGCAGCCCCGCCCGCCCCGGCGGGTGAGCAGACAAGCCACTCGGGCTGGTGAGTGCCGGTCAGCACCGATCGTCTGTGCAGGAATCTCCCCGCTTTGCCCTCCGCACCCGTCGCTGTGCACTACTCCGCGGTCCCGATACTCCCCCCTCTGCCTCCCGCAGTCTCCGCCCGTGGAGGGGCTTCCTAGTGTGTGGAAACTTTTCCTCCTTCACAGCTCCCTCCCACTGGTGCAGGTGCCGTCCTTATTCTTTTGTCTCTGTTTTTTCTTTTGCCCTACCCAGTTACGTGGGGAGTTTCTTGCCTTTTGGGAGGTCTGAGGTCTTCTGCCAGCCTTCAGTAGGAGTTCTGTAGGAGTTGTTCCACGTGTGGATGTATTTCTGGTGTATCCGTGGGGAGGAAGGCGATCTCCGTGTCTTACTCTTCCGCCATCTTCAAGGTCCCCCCCCATATCATCTTGATTACTGTAGCTTTGTAGTATAGTCTGAAGTTGAGGAGTCTGATTCCTTCAGCTGCATTTTTCTTTCTCAATACTGCTTTGGCTATTCAGGGTCTTTTCTGTTTCCATACAAACTGTGAAATTTTTGTTCTAATTCTGTGAAAAATGCCATTGGTAATTTGATAGAGATTGCATTGAATCTGTAGATTGCTTTGGGTAGTATAGTCATTTTCATAATATTGATTCTTCCATTCCAAGAACATGTTATATCTCTCCGTCTGTTTGTGTCATCTTTAATTTCTTTCATCAGTGTTTTATAGTTTTCTGAGTAAAGGTCTTTTGCCTCCTTAAGTAGGTTTATTCCTAGGTATTTTATTCTTTTTGTTGTAATGATAAATGAGACTGTTTCCTTAATTTCTCTTTCTGATCTTTCATTGTTAGTGTATAGGAATGCAAGGGATTTCTGTGCATTAATTTTGTAACCTGCAACTTTACCAAATTCATTGATTAGCTCTAGTAGTTTTCTGGTGAAATCTTTAAGATTTTCTATGTATAGTATCATGTCATCTGCAAACAATGACTGTTTTACTTCTCCTCTTCCAATTTGGATTACTTTTATTTCTTTTTCTTCTTGATTGCCATGGCTAGGACTTCCAAAACTATGTTGAATAATAGTGGTGAGAGTGGACATCCTTGTTCTGTTCATGATTTTGAGGAAATTCCTTCAGTTTTTCATCATTGAGAATGATGTTTGCTGTGGTTTTGTCATATGTGGCCTTTATTATGTTGAGGTATGTTCCTTCTGTTTCGACTTTCTGGAGATTTTTCATAAAACTCATTTCATAAATGGGTGTTGAATTTTGTCAAAAGTTTTTTCTGCATTTATTGAGATGATCATAAAGATTTTGTTCTTTAATTTGTTAATATGGTGTATCACATTGATTGATTTGCATATATTGAAGAATCCTTGCATTACTGGGATAAATCCCACTTGGTCATGGTGTATGATCCTTTTAATATGTTGTTGGATTCTGTTCGTTAATACTTTGTTGAAGATTTTTGCATCTATCTTCATCAGTGATATTGGTCTGTAATTTTCTTTTTTGTGTGATATTTTTCATTTTGGTATCAGCATGATGTTGCCTTCCTAAAAGGTGTTTGGGAGTTTGCCTCCCTCTGCAATTTTTTGGAAGAGTTTCAGCAGGATAGGTATTAGCTCGTCTCTAAATGTTTGGTAGAATTCACTTGTGAAGTCATCTGGTCCTGGACTTTTGCTTGTTTGAAGATTTTTAATTACAGTTTCAATTTCATTACTTGTGATTTGTCTGTTTATATTTTCTATTTCTTCCTGGTTCATTCTTGGAAGGTTTGGCCTTTCTACAAATTTGTCTGTTTCTTCCCGGTTGTCCATTTTATTGGCATATAAATGCTTGTAGTAATCTCTTATGATACTTTGTATTTCTGTGGTGTCGATTGTAATTTCTCCTTTTACATTTCTAGTTTTATTGATCTGAATCCTCTCCCTTCTTTTCTTGATGAATCTAGCTAAAGGTTTATCAGTTTTGTTTATCTTCTCAAAGAACCAACTTTTTGTTTCATTGATCTTTGCTATTGTTATTTTCATTTCTATTTCATTTATTTCTGCTCTGATATTTATGATTTCTTTCCTTCTACTAACTTCGGGTTTTTTTGTTCTTCATTCTCTAGTTGCCTTAGGTGTAAAGGTAGATCATTTATTTGAGATTTTTCTTTTCTCTCGAGGTGAGATTGAGTTGCTATAAACTCGGCTCAGAATTGATTTGCTGTGTCCCATAGGTTTGGGGTTGTCATGTTTTTGTTGTCATTTGTTTCTACTTATTTATTTTTACTTCCTCTTTGACTTATTCAGTGATCTCTTGGCTATTTAGCAGTGAGTTGTTTAGCCTCCATGTGTTTGTGTTTATTACAATTTTTTTTTCCTGTAATTGATTTCTAATCTCATAGAGTTGTGGTTGGAAAAGGTGCTTGATACAATTTCAATTTTCTTAAATTTTCTGAGGCTTGATTTGTGACCCAGGATGTGATCTATCCTGGAGGGTGTTCCAAGTGCACTTGAGAAGAAAGTGTATTCTGCTGCTTTCAGATGGAGTGTCCTATAAATATTAATTAAGTATATGTGGTCTAATGTGTTATTTAAGGCTTGTGTTCCCTTATTTATTTTCTTTCTGGATGATCTGTCCATTGGTGTAAATGGGTGTTAAAATCCCCCATTATTATTGTGTTACATCGATTTCCCCTTTTATGGCTGTTAGCATTTGCCTTATGTATTGAGGTGCTCCTATTTTGGGTGCATAAATATTTATGATTGTTATATCTTCTTCTCAAATTGATTCCTTGATCATTATGTAGTGTCCTTCCTTGTCACTTTTAACAGTCTTTATTTTAAAGTCTGTTTTTTCTGAAAAAAACATTTGTGATAAACACTGTATTTCTTACTGGTGACAGTTTTCTTCTTAAAAATAAATTAATCAAGAGTTTAAGCAGGAAACTGGAATCCAATCATCAAAACTGACCTAAATAGTGAAGGACTTGAATAGACATTTCTCCAAGGAAGGTACACAGATAGCCAACAGGCACATGAAAAGATGCTCATAATCAGTAATAGTCAGGGAAAGGCAAGTCAAATCCACAATGAGATATCACCTCACACTGGTTAGGTTGGCTATCATCCAAAAAACAGAACATAATGATGGTTGGCGAGAACATGGAGAAATCAGAACCTTTGTACTCTGTTGTCAGAAATGTAAAATGGTGCAGCCACTATGGAGCCAGTATGGAGGTTCCTCAAGAAATTAAAATAGAACTACTATCCAATCCTGCAACCTCACTTCAGGGTATTTATCGAAAAGAATTGAAATCAGGATCTCAAAGAAATATCTGCACTCCCATGTTCACTGCAGCATTATTCACAATAGCCAAGCTATGGAAACAGCCTCAGTGTCCTTCCATGGGTAAGTGGATACTGATAATGTGGAATATACATGTAATGGAATATTATTCAGCCATAAAAATAAGGAAATCCTGCCATATGCAACAAAATAATGAAAATTATAGACATTTTCTTAAGTAAAATAAGCCAGTCACAGAAAGACAAATACTACCTCATTCCACTTCTCTGAGGAATCTAAAATATTCAAATGTATACAAGCAGAGAATAGAATGGGTGTTGCCAGGGGCTGGGGAGGGGAGGAAATGAGGAGATGTTTAGTGGGTATAAAGCTTCAGTTACACAAGTTAAGTTCTATACATCTGCTATACAACATTTTGACAATAGCTAATAACACTGTATTGTGCACATAAACATTTGTTAAGAGGGTAAATCTCATTTGTTCTTACCACAATAAAAAAAAGAAAGAAAGAAAACAAACCCTTGGGAGTTCTTCTGTGAGTCATGGTCCCCATTTGCTCCTAATTGATAAAATTTTATCTTTCTGTTTGGGATGATTTTTGTCTTGTTCTATTTAATGAGGCTTAGTCCATTAGGAAGATCACTGGGAGGGGTCAAAGAAATGAATTCCCACCGGTTCTAATGGAAAGAAAAAAACCTCTATCTGTAGGCTGAAAGAGCCTTTTCTAATTAATAAGGAGAACATTTCTCTTCTGTGAGCATGAGGCTGTGTCTACTTGAAACACCCAGGTCAATTACAAGTGAAAAATACAGCTTCAGTAATTTGGTAGGAATTCAGAAAACAGAACTTTCTTTCTGCCCAAGCCAACAACAGTATTTCTGTCTGTTTCTGTCCTTCCCAAGACCAATTAGTCCTGAGGATCATACAAAGCTGTAGTCCATTTTCATTGGTCCAGAGTAGATGGTGGTCAAAAATATTTTGTAATAAGTCAAAGAAGTCTGTGGTATTACTTGTCATTTGTCATTTGTCTTCACAAAAATGAATAAAATCATAAAAATATGGACCAAATGCTGTGTGTGTGTATGTGTTTGTCTGATAAGTTCAGGCTCAAATGGACATAAAAGATGAAAGGATTGTATATCTGCACACTTTAACTTAAAACAGGTTCAATTTTGTTATGATTTCAAACACTTTCCTCACTTATTGAAAATATAGTCCTGGAAATTAGATTTCTAGTGAAAACAAAGACATCTCTCTTGTTGCTAAATTTTAGTTGTCTTAAAATATATTCCTTGGGCTTCCCTGGTGGCACAGTGATTAAGAATCTGCCTGCCAATGCAGGGGACATGGGTTCGATCCCTGGTCCATGAAGATCCTACATGCCACGGAGCAACTAAGCCCGTGAGCCACAGCTACTGAGCCCACGTGCTGCAACTACTGAAACCCACATGCCTAGAGCCCGTGCTCCACAACAAGAGAAGCCACTCCAATGAGAAGCTCACACACCACAACGAAGAGTAGCCCTTGCTTGCCACAACTAGAGAAAGCCCATGTGCAGCAATGAAGACCCAAGGTAGCCAAAAATAAATAAATAAATAAATAAATAAATAAATAAATAAATAAATAAATAAATAAAAATTCCTCATTATCTCAATGTGTGAAAGATAATTTGACACAATATTTAATCCTGGATTCCCTTATCTTGGTTCTTTTTTCACCAGTATAACTTCCAGCTTTCTGATGAGCGAGAGTTTTACAATATGTTGAGTACAAATAATCTGGAATTAACTTCCTGTCCACAATTACTTGATTAATTTGATATTCTGGAGGTTCTTCCATTATTTTCTGTAGAGAAATTGATCTTTTAAACAGATTTTTCAAGTATTTATTTTTATATTATCCTCATAAATGCACTCAGACAGTGTCTTGTAAGTTTGTATTTGAAAAATTATGGTTAAAGCAACAATGGAGCATCCTTGGTACTGAGTAAAGTTATCGATTGATCTGGAAAGCACACGTCATTCTTTGCCCTCCAATTGCATTGACCTTTTTCTGTTGTTTGGTGTGACTTTCCCTCTATGTACAATTTTACTCAGTTGGTTAAGAAGCATAGAATAATTTTTTCTATTATTGAAATTCAAAAATATAGAGTTTAATTAGCTTGATTGTTTGCATCCACACTGGTGTTTTTAGTTCACAGGGGTTTGCTAAATAAAACAAGCAAACTACTACATTTTTAATCATCAATCAAGGCCCCTTTTGCATTTCTCTAGGCCTTTACTGCCAATTTCATAAGAGCGCACCTTTATTACCTGAATTTTATAGGCTGTGACACAACTAGATTTTGGCTCAAAGCTGAGCCCAGTGGTTGAGGGATGGCTGAATGAAGGAGTGGACACCTTAATTAGAGACTAAGTAAGAAGTATTTCAGTTAGTAATGTAAAATTTTTGTCTGCTTCATTCAATTTTGTATACAATTTTAATTTTATCAAAGTGGTACCTATGCATGTTTAAAAGGTTTACTATTAGAAAAAGAGCAGAGCAAAATAGTGTCCTCTATGTTACTATTCCCTATCTTTGAGTCTTCTCCCCCAGAGGTGACAACTGTTTTTTTTTAGACTGTTTCTTCTGACATTTAGTTCTTATTCCTATTGCTTGAACTTCTAATTATAAGAATTTCTTTTGATTTCATACTATCAAAAAATATTTAATACTCTTTTATGCACCCTCAACACAAACTCACTTTCCCAATCCTCCAGACATAGTTATATGTCTGTTTTGGTTAAAACAATATTCTGAGATTGCATTGTCATGCCTGCATGAGTGCTGTCTATGACTAAGCTACAGAGTATACTAGGATTGGATTTCTCCTGCTGGACAACTTTTTGTCTCTAGTGTTAATTATGCCATGTTTTTATCTTTTTATTTTTTGAATTTTATTTTATTTTTATACAACAGGCTCTTATTATCTATTTTATACATCTTAGTGTATATATGTCAATCCCAATCTCCCAATTCTTCCCACCACCATGTTTTTAATTTGTTTAGTTTTCTGTACACCAGAGGCTAGCCCATACCAATCTCTCCAACACACTAGGAATCCATCCATCGTACTTCATTTTTTCCCCTCGAGTTGTCCATTTTCCTCCTTCATTCTGGAACTTTCCAGACTCGGCAGAGCTGGTTTTCTGAGGACCCACTTCAGCTCCACCCTGGGATTCTCATTGTTTCCTTTTCTCCTATTGGATTCCTTGTTCCTCAAGCCCCATGTTTCCCTCTTTCTTGGTAAACTCATTTGGTGGAGTGTATCCCCAAATGGCTTCCTGAGTGAGGATCCGTGAAATAAATATTTAGTGCTTTTGCATATCTGACAATTTATTTTCTGGATATAGAATCCTGGTTGGGACATGACTTTCCCTTTTGCATTTGAACATTCTGTTCATTGTCTTGTAGCTTTCAGTCTCACTCTTGAGAAGCCTAATGCCATTATGCTCCCTGATCCTCTTCTTTCGATTTTTGAGATCTTTAGTGTTTTGGACTTTCACAGTTATGTGTCTTGGTGAGGGATATTTTAAAAAATCCCTGGATTGGACATTTTGTGGGCTCTTTCAACGAGCAAAATAATGTTCTTCAATTCTATGAAATTATATTTATATAGTTCACATGATAATTCCTTCCTTTTTGCTATCATCTTTTATAAATTCTATTATTTAGATTTTTAAACTTAACAAATTGATCTTATTTTCTGATATTATTTTCCTGTTTTCCATTTCTTTGCCATTTTCTTTCTACTTTTTGGGGCCTGGGAAATTTTTTGACCTTTCCTCTAAGCTGATCTCCTGATCTCCTTTGATTCCCTCTTAGTCCTGCACCTCAGGACCCTGGTATGTGGCGATCATTTTTAAAAAGCTCTTTGTTAATTATCTGATTATTTGTAAATAATCTTTTGAAAAAAATACCATCCCATTTTTAATTGATGCAGTTCTTCTTTTATGAAATCTTTTTCTAACACTTTTACTGAAGTCTAATATATACATATATGTTCATTTTAGGTCTGGGGTTAAATCAAGGAAATGGAGCTTAGTTTCATGTTTGGAATTATGGAGATTATTATTATTTTTTTAAAGGGACAGACAAGAAGGGAGAAATGTGAGTGGAGTCAAGAATTAGGGGAAGTAGAAATTTAAGCCAAATATATCCACGTGAATATAATTATCTGGCAATGGGCAGAAGCCCTGTGGAGGATTATGGACTTTCTATAGGATATATGACAGAGAGCTTGAACCAATTTTATCTTATTCTCAAAGTTTTGGCAGTTTTGACCAACATCTGGATCACAGCAAGTTTTTCTATATATGTGTATATATGCTTATCTAATATACTTTTTGTCTGTGTGGTTCCCCATCTTCTCCACGTCCCCTGGGTCCATCCACGTGCTCATGTGTGCACACAGCCACACAGCATACACCTTGTTTTCCACACAAGTCTTCTTTTCACTGTACTCATAATATCTTTATGGACCTGTATCTTTCATTCATCCTCTGTACGGGGAATTTTGACTAATGGCACCCAGCTCAAAGTGGAAAGAACTTTCTACGCCTGCAGGCAGAATTCATCTTTCACTTCTCTGTCCCTATACAGCGCTCTGTATTGGTAGCACGGATCAGGCTGCAGGGGATGGCAAGAGAGGTGTCTGCCGGCTTCCGCATCTCTGGGGAGAAGTGGTCAGCCTCTAGATGCATGCTGAATTAGAAACCTGACCCCCAGGCAGCAGCTTTTGTTTTAGGCAGCTGAACCCCTTTCAGGGAAGGACTGGGAGCTGGAGGTGTCTGCCTGAGACCCAGGTTGGTCACCACAGTGTCTACTCCCAGCCCATTAAGAGCTGCTTCTTGGTTTGCTATAGTCTCATGGGTCATGTGGATGCAAGCCTCACGGGCTTCCAGAGCTACATGTGTCCCTCAAATGGGAGTCTTAAAGTTGGGGTGCTAAATGTGAGTGCAATCCTTCTGCTCTTCAGAGAGAAGCTGAGTGTTGGGAGTTCCTTCCTGATTGTATGGCACGGTGCCAGAGACAGGCAAGAGTGTGTCTCAGCCTTTCCTACCTGCTTGATGTCAGTGTTTCCTCATTCACCTGATGTGTGAGAGTCACTCAGCTAGCTTCTGGATTTCTTTCAGCAGGAATTACTCTGTGTGTAGTTCTACATTTGGTGTGTTCATGGGAGGAGGGGACCCCTGGAACATCCTCTTTTTAAAAAGATGAAAAACCTTTTCTTCTAGCTACAAGTTGGAAGTTCTTCAAATGAAATATTACAGGGTTCTAAGAAGAATGGTTTTATTGTTGTGCTTTTCTTTTACATGTTTCATCAAACACAGGGCACAGGCTCTGAAGTTCTGCTTAGTGATGAGATTTACAGAGGTAATTTGTTCCTTCATTCATGGTTAATATATTTGCCAACAAATTATTGTTCTTAATAGTTTCATTTCCCTGCTGACAGCCAGACCTGGACGGGGTGATTAATCCACCTGGGGCTCAGGTGCGCCTTCCCGACCGTGTTGAGAGCAGGCTGCACTGTCACCCTCCAGAGTGAGAATGCACAGTGGCTATCACCTGGCAGGCAAAGCTGTCACCGTGCAGGTGCCATGCTCTTCCTTGTCAAATATCCACCAAGATTTCCACACAAGCAAGTGAAATGAACTAATGCAACTACAAACAGTGGGGCTATTTCTTTGACTTGCTTGGGTTCTTGGACCTTTTTACAAACTTTATAATCATGTATCTGTTAACCATCAATGTAGCCTTCAGTGCTCAACTGGTGCTATGAGATGAACTGGCCAACACTGACCTTGCCATACATAGTTTTTCTGAGTTCTGCTCTTATTTCCCTATTAATAAGGCTTCCTAGGAATTTAGGGAAATATTCCTGTAAGATGACAAGCCACGCAACCCTTTCCAGTTATCTGATCTACATCCACAGTCCTAAATGATGGTCTGAAACTCTATTACGATGGTCTCATCCCTCTCCAGATGATGACACAGTTGAGAGAAGGATGGATATCAGTTGAGAGGTTTTATTTCCCTTTCATTGATGCAGATATTCTATTCCCCCTTAAAGAGAGCTGTTAGTTCTGTTTACTGATCCAAAACAACTGGGATGTCTAGTTTTGGGTTGGCTATTTGGACATTATGTGGATTCTTATTCCCCAAGTAAATGTTTGTGAGCTGTTTCTGAATGCAGGATGCCTACGTACAGATGCCAGACTCAAGGCTCCCCCCGCCCTCTTTGCTAATCACTCACTAGAAGTGAATAGACAGAGGAAGAGAGTGTTCAGTGTGTCTATGTTCATATGTGCAGACCATCTCAAACTCTCTCACAGAGCCTTTTGTACTGCGGACAGTAGACTGCTTTTCCTATCTCTTCAAAGATTTAGGATTTATCTTTAATCTCATCTAGAGCACTAAACCACAACTAATATAAGCTGAGATAATGTATTTAACTGCAACTTCTGAGAAATTATTGACAGTATTTTAAAGGCAGTAGCTTCTATAGCATCTAGAATGAGAACTAAATAGTAAGGAAAATTACGATGTGCCTAAAAATGTCTTATCAGACCAAAGATCAAAGGAATTCTGTCACTAAAACATAGCATGAGTTCTACCTGATGGACTCATATTTGTTAGAGTGAGCAGATAAAATTAACACGAGATCATATATATATATATAGGACCCCTTCCAACCCATGCTTATATAATTTTTATTTTTGCCACCTATGATGGTTAATTTTATGCGTCCACATGGCTAGGCTAAGGGATGCCTTGCTAGCTAGTAAAATATAATTTCTGGGTATATCTGTGAGGGTGTTTCTGGAAGAAATTAGCATTTGAATCAGTGGACTGTGTAAGGAAGATCTGCCCTCACTAATGTGGGCAGGCATCATCCAATTCATTCAGGGCCCAAATAGAACAAAAAGGCAGGTAGGTGGAATTCTCTCTCTCTGCTTGAGTTGGACTTCCATCCCCTCCTGCCCTCAGGTATCAAAGCTCCTAGTTCCTGGACCTTTGGACACCAGTAGCCATCCAGCTCTAGGTATTCGGGCTCAAACTGAATTATACCACTGGCTTTCCTGGTTCTCCAGCTTGCAGACAGCAGACTGTGGGACTTCTAGGCCTAACTTTGTAAGCCTATTCCTATAATAAATCTCTTACATGTCTCTGTATATCCTATAGGTTCTCCTTCACTGGAGAATCCTGACTAACACACCACCCAACTAAGACCTTGGTTGTGTACCATGGTGTGGTGTTTGCCAGACATTTCATTAGTATTCATGCTGTTTCCCCACTACATTGTGAATTGTGGAAATCAAAAATCTATGACAGACATTTCAGAAGTACTAATTCTTTATAATATCTTTATGTTTAAAAAGTAAAGCAGGTAGTGAGTAACTCATGGTGTCACCATGCAACATGGGGAAGACACATAAGAAAAGAGGAAATTGTATGATGAGTTATGTAATACAATATGATGAATGATAAAGTTTGTGTGAGTCAGAGAAGACTAGAAGGAATATGCTTCAAGAAAGATGAACTGGTCAACTTTGACAAATATCACTGATAGGTCCAGTAAAATGAAGACAGAGAAGTGACCATTGAATTTGGAAATATGGGGGTTGTTAGTGACTTTTCCAAGTGCAATGTAAGTGCCAGGTAGCCAAGTGATGGGCAAAGAAGACCTATTGGAATGAGTGGAGGGAGAAATGGGATGTAAGTGTGTGGAAGCAATACTGATAAACTTCCTTTTTAGAGGAAATGTGCTGTGAAGGAGAGATGAGACTGGAGGTGGGCATGAGGGTCAAGAGATGATTTTTTTTCTTCCAGTTTCATTGAGATATAAATGACATACAGCATTTATAAGTTTAAGGTGTACAGCATAATGATCTGACTTACATACATCATGAAATGATAATCACAATAAGTTTAGTGAACATCCATCATGTCATATAGATACAAAAGTAAAGAAATAGAAAATTTTTTTTTCCTTGTGATGAGAACTCTTGGGATTTAGTCTCTTAACAACTTTCATTTATAACATATGGCAGTGTTCGTTATATTTATCATGTTGTACACTACAACCCAGTACTTATTTGTCTTATAACTGGAAGTTTGACCACCTTCCTCCAATTTCCCCTCTGTCAAATTCTTTGCTCTAGTAGTTGTAAATCTGATCTCTTTTTCTATGAAATTATCTGTCTGTTTTTGAAGTATAGTTGACCTACAATACTATGTTAGTTCCTGGCACACAGCACAGTGCTTTGGTATTTCTATATATTTGAAAATGATCACCATGATAAGTCTAGTTACCACTTGTCACCATATAAAGATATTACATAGTTATTAACTATATTCTCCACACTGTGCATTTTATACCCTTGCCTCATTTATTTTGTAACTGGAAATTTGTACCTTTTAACCTCAGGGAGGATTTTTTTTAAGATAGAAAGATGTTTATGCACTGATGGGATTAACCAGTAGAGAAGATTGATGTGCTGTGGAAGTAAATTGTAAAATGCATGTAAAACTATGAAACAAGTACAAATGAGGGAGGAAATGATTATCACTTTTCAAAAATGTTGTATTGTGTCTAATTATGAAAAAAGTTCATGGTCACCATAAAAATCACAGAAGAATATAAGAGTAAATCTAAATTACCCAGAAATTAATCATTCTTAAATAACTTGTTTTAATATTTTACTAGTTCTAATCTGCTTTGTTTATTGCAGTTTTATATTCAGTATTAATATTTAGTAGGAAAAGCTGCCTTCATTAATTTTACAGTATCTTCCTAATTATCTACCTTTATTTATTTTTCCAAAAGAGCTTCAAGTCTATTTTGTGATGTAATAAAAATACACTATTGGGATTTTGATTTAATTTTGAAGAAATTTGTAATAACTTTACAGTAGTCAGTCAGTCTTCCTAACATCATATTTCATATTTTCAAGTCATCTTTATTTTCCTTTAAGAAACATCTTCCTCGTTTCCTTCATCAAAGTCCTGTACAGACCTTGTTAAGCTGGTCCCTGGGTACTTTGTTATTTTTGTTATCATGGAATGTTTTAATTTTACTAATTGTCATAACATAGTAGTTTATCACTGATAGCTCAGAAATTTTCAAGGGAGTTTACGTTTCGGAGTATGGATCCAAATCACTGCAGACAATAGAAAGATTGAAATAACCTTTTATTTGTATAATTCTTCTAACTTTCATTTAAATCAGTGTCTACCCTCTTAGCAAGTTTCTGAGTACATAGTACAGCATTATTAACCATGGGCACTAGGTTATACTGTAGATCTCTAGGACTTACTCATCTTGTATCACCAAAGCTCTGTACTTTTTGACCAATACCACCCCATTTGCTCCTCCCACAAGCCCTGGGCAACCACCGTTCTTCTCTCTGTTTTTGCGAGTTTGACTCTTCTAGATTCTTCATATAAGTGAGATCATGCAGTATTTGTCCTTCTGAGTTTAGCTTATTTTACTCAGCACAGTGTTCTCCAGGTTCATCCAGATTGTCACAAATGGAAGAACCTCCTTCTTATTTTAAGGCCAAATAGTATTGCATTGTGTGTACACATCACATTCTCTTTATTGATTCATCTGTCAATAAACATTTAGATTACCTCCATGTCTTTGCTATTGTAAATAATGCCACAATGAACTTGGGAGAGCAGACATCTCTTTGAGATTCTGACTTCAATTCCTTTGGGTATATACTCAGAAGAGGGATTGTTGGATTATATAGTTGTTCTATTTTTAATTTTTTGAGGAACCTCTTTTTCATAGTGGCTGCATCAGTTTACATTCCCTCCAACCTTATACACGGGTTCCCTTTTCTCCATACCCTTGCCAACACTTGTCATTTTTCGTTTGTCTGTTTTTGTTTTTTATAGTCATCCTAACAGCCATCCTAACATCCTAATGAGGTGATAGCTCATTGAGATTTTAATTTGTATCTCCTTCATGATTAGTTATGTTGAACACCTTTACATATCTTATATTAAGTGGTCTTACTACCAAATAAATAAATGAGGTGAGAGGAAACTTTTGGAAATCATTGATATGTTTATGGAATTGATTGTGGTGATGGTTTCATGGGTGCATATTAATCTCCAAACTCACCAAGTTGTGTACATTAAATATGTGCAAATTTTTAATGTCAGTCATATCTCAAAGTGGTTTAAAAATAAAATAAAATCAGTGTCAAGCTGATGATTGACTCAATATATTATACTATTTGCAGTAAGACTGTATTTAGCCTTAATGTAGAAGAGGTCAGCTCCTTTTACATGGTATACATGTTCTTTGCTTACTCATTTTTAACCAAAAGTATCTGCAAATGACTGAATGTCTATGTTCCCCCATCACACTCTCAGATTTATATGTTGAAATTCTAACCTCTAAGTTGATGGTGTTTGGAGACGGGCCCTGTGGGAGGTGATTAGGTCATAAGGGTAAAGCCCTTTTGAAGGGGATTAGTGCCTTTATAAAAGAGGCTACAGAGAGATTCCTAACCCCTTCCACCCTGTGAGGACACAGCTAAATGATGCTCTCTATGAATGAGGGAAAAGGTTCTTACCAGACATTGAATCTACCAGCATCTTGGACTTTCCAGCCTCCAGAACTGTAAGAAGAAAGTGTTTGGTGTTTATAAACCACCCAGTTTATGGTATTTTTGTCACAGCAGACTGAATGACTATTCAAACATTCATCTATCTATCTATCTACCTATCATCTATCTATCATCTATCTATTAAATATTGGAGTATAATTGACCTACAAAACTATGTTAATTCCAGGTGCACAACACAGTGAGTCAATATTTCTATACATTACAAAATGATCACCATTTTGTTTAGTTACCATCTGTCTGTCACCATACAAAGTTATTACAATATGTTTCACTATATTTCCCATGTTGTACATCTCATCATTTATTTAATAACTGGAATTTTGTACTTCTTAACCTTCCTCACTTATTTCACTCATCGGCCCGTCCCCCATCTCTCTGGCAACCACCTATTTGTTCTCTGTATCTGTGAGTCTGTTTCTGTTTTGTTTGTTCTTTTTTTTTTTTTTAGGTTCTACATATAAGTGAAATCATACACTGTCTTTCTCTATCTGACTTATTTAACTTAGCATAATAACCTCTAGATCCATTCATGTTGTCAAAAATGATGAGATTTCATTCCTTTTTATGTTGGAATGATATTCCATTGTATATAAGTATATACCATAATTTCTTTATCCATTCATCTATCAGTGGACACTTAGATTGCTTCCACATCTTGGCAATTGTAAATAATGCTGCAATGAACACAAAGGTGCATATATCTTTTCTAAGTAGTGTTTTTATTTTCTTTGGAAAAATACTCAGAAGTGGAATTGCCAGATCATATGGAAGTTCTATTTTTAATTTTAAAAAGAACCTCAATACTGTTTTCCACAGTGTCTGTATCAGTTTACAGTGTACTAGGGTTCCCTTTTCTCCACATTCTCACCAACACTTGTTATTTGTTGTCTTTTTGATACTTGTCATTCTGACAGGTGTGAGGTGATACCTTTGTTGTGATTTGTATTTCCCTGATGATTAGCAAAGTTGAGCATCTTTTCATGTGTCTGTTGGCCATATCTTCTTCTTTGGAAAAATATCTATTCAGGTCCTCTGCCCATTTTTTAATTGGGTTGTTTGTTTTTTCAATGCTGAGTTGCATGTTTGCATATTTTGGATATTAAGCCCTTAACACCATGATCACTTTTGATCTTTTTGTTTAAAGAGTCCATATATACCTACTTCTTTGCAAATACTCTTATTCACAACTATTTATTCTTTTAAGGGACCTATTCTGATGTGTTACAAAATGCAAATACAACCAGATGTTTCTTTCTTTCTTCACTTGAGACTGAGTATTTCAACACTGGAATGACTAAAATATAATCAACGCTCAGGAGACCGGGTTGTGAACAGATCTCTAGTTGGCTATCAAGGAGCATTTAATTGACAAAGACTATGGACAGCATGTCAATGTTTAACCACAGACACCTGCCTCTCTGCTGCCCTCAATCTGGCCATGACTGTCTGGTGGCCAGCAGTGGTACTGGGGCAGATAACGTGTTTCTCTCATCCCATAACAACCTCTGTATAATCAAGTTGCTGACAGGTATCTATTTTCAGAACACAGGAGTGACACATAAAAATTTATTTATTTTTATAAATTATTTTTAAAAATATTTATTTATTTTTTTCTATTTTCTTTTCTTTCTTTTTTTTTTTTTTTTGGCTACATCCTGTCTTAGCTGTGGCACATGGGGTCTTCACTGAGGCATGCGGGATCTTTTGCTGTGAAATGGGCTGGCTTTTCGTTGTGGTGTGTAGGCTTCTCTCCATTTGTGGTGTGTGGTCTCCGGAGCGTGTGGGCTCTGAGGTTTGTGGCACACAGCCTCTCTTGTTGAGGCAGGCAAGCTCAGTAGTTGTGGCATGTAGCTTAGTTGCCCTGCAGCATGTGGGATCTTAGTTCCCCATCCAGGTATCGAACCTGCATCCCCTGCATTGGAAGGTGGATTCTTTACCACTGGACCACCAGGGAAGTACCCCCAAATTATTTTTAATATATATTATTTGCAACTGAATACTTTAAGGCCACTCATCACTCAAAACACTGCCAAATATTAAAATATAAAATCTGAGAGAATTCAGAATCCTGCTGGTGCAGAACTGCACAAAAACTTGTGCTCATGAATGCATCCATTATTGTTATCAGGGTTCAAAGCCAGCTTGTTAAATATTATTTTTTCTCTTTGGAGTCCAGGTGGAATGGAATAATGGAGAACTGTTGGACTGGGAATCAGGGGACCTGACCCAGCAACGTGGCCTTGGAAAACTCACTTCTCTCTGGATTCTCACCTGTGAGAAGAAGGCAATGGTAGAGAAGGCAGGGTAGCAGGAGTTGGGACCATGGACATCTGGACCACTTCTCTAGGTAACTGATTTTTGTCTTCAGGGCCTGCTCAGCCTAGCCCTGTGTACACCACTTCCTTTCAATGATGGAGTGCTGCTGTGCATGCCCAGCTTTATAGCTTGATGGGCCAGGCACCCATGAGAAAAACACATTTGTTCTTGAAGGATTGTGAAAGCTTTTTCTGACTATACTAGACTTTGAGTTTTTTCTATTGATAATTAAATAGAAAAAGAGGATTTTTATAAAACCACGTGGTTTTCAATATTAAATCCTTTGAGTCAAACAAGTAATTCTCTTGTCAAAACTTAAAGTGAGAAAGCTTCTTATATCAGTATTTTAATAATTTAATATTTGTATTGAATAATTAGAATAACTTAATTATTAGTTTTGGAAAAATATTAACTATGCCCTTAGATTATGAATTTTTCAAAATTGGCAGTGTAGATACTATCAAAATATGCTTTACAGGCTGATATATAAGTACAAATCTTAGCCTATTATTATGAATGTAACCATTATAGAAATGACCCAAGAGGTTAAAGGCTAAAAATATGGACATCATACTAATCATTCCTAAAAGCACCAAAACTAATCTTACTAGCAACACTTTTTGTCTTAGCAAAATTTGTATTTCTTGGGACAGAGTTCAATTTCAGTCAGTTCCTTTGCCATCGGTTCTGAACAAGGAAAATCTAAAAGAGCAAGATTTTACCTTTCAAAACACTATTCTTTGTGAAACTTTCTTATCTATAGGTTTCTGTGTAGCCAGCAATTACTGGACCACTTACCACAGGATAAACTCTTAAATGTGATAGAATTGTCAACAAGCCTACCAGGTACCCACAATTATCATTGTTATCATTTTACACCAGAGGGAACCGGGGATGCAGAGTTAGACCCAGGCCGGGTAGTGTGTGGGCCTGGAATGAAGCTCTCCCTTTCCTTCTCTTCCAAGTTTCACCAGAACCTATAAGTCAGGTGTTGCCCCATCTTACAGAAGAGGAGCTAAAGGTCAGAAAGGGTATCATTATTTCATTTATTGGTTTATTCACTCACTTGATTCATCCATTCATCCATCCGTCCACTATCCATCCATCCATCACTCAGTAAGCTTCTACTGAGCAATTACTATGTGTTAAGCCAATATCCAGTCTTTCTGCTTTTTCCTTGATAATAAGAAACACCTCAGACACTTGATGACTCTACAGTCCCCCAATTATGGCTACTTTAAGTATGGTCTCTGGATCGAAAACATGGGTGTCACCTGAGAGCTTGCTAGAAGTGGGGACTCATGGGCCCCATCCTAGACCTACTGAATAAGAACCTGCATTTTAACAAAACCCTCTTCTTCTTGGGGATTTGAATCTACATTAGCATTTAAGAGGTGAAACTGTCCCAGGTGAAACTTGTCATCAGAGAAGTTTGGGACATACTTATGGGCATCATGTGGAGGGTTTTGATGTCTAGAGAGGTGTGGGGCTTTATCTTTGCCCACAGGAAGCTCACCATAAGCGCTCCAGGACTTCTTTTCTGAAAGTGGCCTCCAAGGATTGTTATTGGAAGAGTCTAAAATCAAGAGGGCCCCAACCCTGCCATTAAGCCCCCAATTCTGAATTCAGGGCCCCTCTTCTCCTCACCCTGCCCCATCTTGTATCTTTGTTCTACACCATCACTGACTCTGTGTGGCAACTTTTGTGACACTTGTTAAGAATATTGTAGAGGACCTTGAATTAAATGGGTGCATCTGGGTGCATCTTCCTGATACTGGACCCCTAGGCTGGGAAGCCTGATGTGGAGCTCAGAGCTCTCACTCCTGTGGGACAACCTCCATGATATAATTATTCTCCAGTTTGTGGGTCACCCAGAGGGTACGAGGTTTGATTATTTTGCAAGTGCACCTCAGTACCGTCTCATTGCGGCTTCTTTTTTGTCTTTGGATGTAGAATATCTTTTTTGGTAGGTTCCAGTCATTTTTTTCTTAGATTCAATTTTATTTATTTATTTTTAGTTTTGGTTGCATTGGGTCTTTGTTGCTGCGTGTGGGCTTTCTCTGGTTGTGGTGAGCAGGGGTTACTCTGTTGTGGTGTGTGGGCTTCTCATTGCGGTGGCTTCTCTTGTTGCAGAGCACAAGAGAAGGTGCACAGGTTTTAGTAGTTGTGGTACGCGGGCTCTAGAGCACAGGCTCAGTAGTTGTGACACATGTGGGATCTTCCTGGACCAGGGATCAAACCCGTGTCCCCTGCATTGGCAGGAAGATTCATAACCACTGCACCACCAGGGAAGTCCCCAGTCTTTTTTTTAAATTGATGGTTGTTCAGCAGTCAGCTGTGAGTTTGGTGTTCTCATGAGAGGAGGTGAGCTCATGTCACTCTACTCCACCATCTTGTCTCCTCAACCTTGGTAAATATTTTTTTTTTAAGTGAAGAATTTTCCCAGAGTTTCCAAATTCCAAGAAGTGATCATTGGAACAACTGTGGTGGGTGCCACCTCCTTCTGATGCAGTCACAAAACATCCTTTGATAATAGCTGTGTAGGGATCTTCAGGCCTTTCCATCCATCAGCAATACTCATTTGAACATCTTGCTACTTCCCCGGTTTATGTTTCATTGCTCTGCCAGTTGAAATATAGGTGAATCCAGCAGACACGAATGTATAAACCAGATTGCTTTGCTATACTGAATGGTGTCTATAAAGACAGACCAGAGTAGGGAAGCAGCTTCTTCAGGATTTTCTTCCTGTAGGGTGGTTGTTCTTCAAGTGAGGTCTCTAGAGATGCAGCTTTTTTTTTAAACATCTTTATTGGAGTATAATTGCTTTACAATGTTGTATTAATTTCTGCTTTATAATAAAGTGAATCAGCTATACGTATACATATATCCCCATATCTCCTACCTCTTGCATCTCCCTCCCACTCTCCCTTACCCCACCCCTCTAGGTGGTTGCAAATTAGAGGTGCAGCTTTAAATGACAAATGAGGTCTTCGCAACAGTGATCACTTTCAGTGGTAATGCATTATCATAGTCTTCAAGAGATATCAACAGGGTAAAATGAATAATAATTTTCTTAGTTCAACCAATTGGCTACAAGCAGGCAAAATCAGTACCATAAGTAACGTTTTGTAATGAAGCACACTCGATATGGTTACGTATAGTGCATGTGTGTGTATGTTGACAGAGATATGGAATATTTAAAAAAATAGCTTTGAAAAGATGCTTTTTGCTAATTTTATATAAAAGACCAATAGCAGTTCTCTGTGAAACTTCAACATGCAGGGAATTGGAATGCAAATACTGATGAATGTCTTCTGAAGAAGGTAGCAGCTATATTGTGTTAAATATAATGTGTTCAATTAAACAAGTGACTCTGATATATTTTTATTTGGACAGCTAAATCTTCACTAACGTTCTTAAATCCACACTGCTAGTGTGCACACGTGATATTTCTGGACTTTAGCTCCCCTTCAATAAACAGCATCTTCAATTTTATGACAGTTTTCAGTTTACTGCATAATGCCACCTGTGTCAGAGGAGGAAACCAAAGCTCAGACAGGTTACATGATTCACCCAAGGTCACAGAGCTACCAAATATGAGAGACATGATTTGAACTCTGGTCTTCTGCTACCTCTCTAAGTATTTAGCTATATTGATGATTAGGGATGTTGGCAGGAGCCTGAATTCTGCAATGCAAGTTATGCCATGCTTCTCAGTTTTTAAAATGTGGAGGTAGTTTTACTTGACATGATTCACATTTTACAAAAAACAAACGCAGGGAAAAAATCAATGAGAAAAACAGTCTATCGATTTTAAGGTACTTAAATAAAAAGACTGTGTTTATTAAGCCAGAATGTAATTGAAGTGTCTCAGTGAGGGGTTCACACCCCAGCCTTCACATTTTCCCTTTGGTGGCTTCCTTAGATTTAGGATTGGGTTTTGAAGCAGTTTTTCTGTTCTGCTCAAATGAATCCCTGGGAATTCTTGAAAATGAGTTCATATATATGAAACAATTGTTTCTGATTGACATACTCTAATGAACAACATCTGTGATGTTCTAGAACTGAAAATAATTGCTTATTATCTCCTTGTTCTAAATAAATGTTTGTTCAAAACTGCTCTAAATTGGAAAGTTTTCATTGTCATATGCCTACTTCATGAGGCAGTTTGTGAAACCCAAGCCACTTGGGGCCATCCTGAAACGTGAAGGCTGTCAGGCCTCGGTGACTGCCCTTCATCACCGCATGGGGGATCACACCCAGGGGCTCTGCAGTACATGGGCTCCCAGGCTAAATTACTCTATGTTCCAAGTAAAATCCAGGTGTCAGCTACAGTTTCTCAGCCACATGGGGTGAGAGAATTTGCCTGAATCTCCTAGTCCCTGACCCTGCACCTTAGCAAGTGTACAGCCCATGGGAGCCCAAGCTCCACCTTGAATTTCAAGGAAACCTACCAGGCTCAGAGTCTCCTCCTGGAGTTGGCCTCTCCTGTGCAGCGTCTGTTCCTGTTGGTCTCAGCCCTTCATCGGGAGATTTCCTCCACCTTCCTTACTCCTCTTGAATGTTCTCTCCATTAGTTTTTAATTTCCTCGGGGCCTCTGTGGTTCTGTTTTCTGATAACCATCATGCTTCTGCCCACAGCATGCTGTCCTTTCACGGTAGCACTACCTTTCTTTTTCTCTTTGAGATTATTAGTGTGTGTGCGATTTTAAAGTTTTATGTTCCCTGCACCATGCCAGCTTGTTTTGAGTTCCTTTGGTTGTTGGCTTTTTTTTCTCCCTACCCCCTTCTTAAAAAATTGTCTTTGTGTTGGTCTTGTCCTTACATGTTGGAGGCTTCCTTCAAATGACTCATGGTGCTTGGTTGCCCACCTCTGGTTTTGAAAGGGAGTTGATAAAAACCTGACTAGACGTACCGTGAAATTGAGTGTCTTCCTGAGGATGGTAGTCTTGATGAAGAGACCTCACCGTTCTGCTGGAGAATCCACAAATGTCAGTCTCTATGTCTTTCTTCTTGGTCTGGTTGGTCCTCCAAGAGTAATTTTCTGTCCTCTCCTGCCTGTGTCATAATTGGCTGACATTGCTCTGGGCTCTGGGTGAGGGTAAGGGCACTGGGACACTAGCGTGCAGTTTCTAGACCTGTGTTATCCTGTATGGAATTTTTTTTTTATAAATTAATGTGTTTTATTTATTTTTGGCTGCATTGGGTCTTTATTGCTGAATTCAGGCTTTCTCTAGTTGTGGCAAGAGGGGGCTACTCTGCATTGCTGTGTGTGGCCTTCTTACTGCAGTGGTTTCTCTTGTTGCAGAGCACGGGCTCTAGGCACGCAGGCTTCAGTAGTTGTGGTGCATGGGCTTTGTTGCTCCACGGCTTGTGGGATCTTCCTGGACCAGGGATCAAAACCATGTCCCCTGCATTGGCAGGAGGATTCTTAACAACTGTGCCACGAGGGAAGTCATTAAAATGAATAAAAAACTAAAAAATACTTTTTCAGTTGTAGCTTCCAGAGCATTCCCATCATCTTGGAAAGTTGAGTTGAAGAGCACTGCTCCAGTTCCATGCCACCTTCAGGAAGGCAACCTGCCGTGGGCTGGGCTGGTGCCCCTGGGATTAGAATCTCTGTGGTTCAACCTCTCCAGAAAGAAAACTCCAGCATTTGGTTGGGGTGCGGTGGAGGCTCTGCTTCTCCCACAGACTGATTTCAGGTGTTCCTCCCTAGGATGGTACCTGGTCCTGGACCTTCTTCATTCTGTGACATGACATAACTCCTCTTGTTCCCTCACTGCAGGCACTTTATTTATACTCTCTCTGCTCTGCTAAATCAGTTTCCACTCACCCATCTGCTCTATCCCAGAATTTTGTTGACATCCTTTATTCACTATTGCCTTCCCTTCTGTTTGCATTGCTTTTGTGGTTTTATGAGCTTTGTATCGTATTATCCTCCTGCAGTGGGAGCTCAGGAGGAACCATGGCTTGTCCTGTGTGTTCTACCCTCAATGTTTGACCTGGAAGACCTGTCGCTTCTGATTATCTATGTCAGAGGCCTCAGGCAAGGAAGTGAACTCTAACGAGTCTTTTGCTAGAGGAAAAAGAAGGCAAAATTATCACAAAGAGTAGCTGAAGCCACTGATGGCCTGAGGCTTTCAATAAGTAAGACAGCTGGTAAGCAGGACAGAAATGAGCCTGAAACACTAGTTTCCTGCTTCCCAGTTTGGATGACAGCTCTTCCATGGTCATGAGGTTGAACCTCATTCCAAATGTTTAGGTGGAAGGAGGATTTGCATGGTATGCACTACCTCAGGCATGTTAGAATTTTGTCTTTCATTAAAGATAAACTTCTTTTGAATATAAGCAATGACTGAGAGTCAAATCTGGTTTTAGTAACATGCTGTAAGAACAAATACCACCCTGGTATTCCAGAGTATATCCACCCATCCATCCCTCCATCCATCCAATAAAAATTTATTTAGTAGGTTTAGGTGCCTGACTTACAGTCCATAAAATAACAAAAGCACTGATAATAGCATAAAATATTTTTAATAACCGATAATATAAAAATTCTCAGAAAGTCTATTTTCTCAGATATTTTCACCAATTCTCTGCACTCCTTTATAAAATTAATGAACACCATTAGCATAGGGCTTAGACATAAAATTTAGATTAACCCAAATTTTGAAATCACTGGAATCTGAACAAATATTTTTCCTTCAACGCTTTTTGGGTGTTTTTAAAATCTTACTCTCTGGTAATTCTCTCCTGCAGCTGATAACTACTTTCATCTTCCAGATCAATATTCCTCCAAGGCATGTTCTCTCTCCCTCTCTCTTCCTCCACAGCTAAGCTTCTGCAAGGTGGTAGTTATGGAGATTGCACCTCTTTCTTTGACTTGAATATTGACTCCAGAGGACTCATTTTACAAGTATTTCCAGCTCTATATAGAAGAGATCTGGGCCTGGGTCTATAGCTAGGATACATTCTGACAAATATCAGAAGTAAACAGGTCAGACCACTCCTTCAACTAACTCTCAATTCTTTTAAGTATTTAACTCTCCAGTCTGTTCACTACCAATGGCTCATTCCTCTCTAGCTTTAATTGTTTCCTTCAGCTTTCTATCTCCTCCAGTTGCATCCCAAGTCTTGCCTTGCTTTCACTATCTACTTGCAGCCCAAATATAGCCTCTATTTCTACCTCTTTCCACTGCAGTCTTTCTCTGGTCTCCCTCATCCTACTGAAACTGCATGCTTCAATAATTATCAATACCCCACTGGTCAGCAAATCCAATGATCTTTTCATAAACATCCTTTGGATCTTTCAACAGTCTTCAGCATTGCTAACCATTCTTTCTTCACCTCTGACTTCTCTCTCTCTCTTTTTTTTTTTCGATACGCAGGCCTCTCACTGTTGTGGCCTCTCCCATTGCGGAGCAACAGGCTCCAGAAGCGCAGGCTCAGCAGCCATGGCTCACGGGCCCAGCCACTCCATGGCATGTGGAATCTTCCTGGACCGGGGCACGAACCCGTGTCCCCTGCATTGGCAGGTGGACTCCCAACCACTGCGCCACCAGGGAAGCCCCTGACTTCTCTTTTATATTCATGATTCTGTTTTCTCCGTCTTCTCTTAACTTGCCAGTATCTGCTTCTATCACCTCCATATTGCCCTTCTCTAAGATTCAGGTTTCATCCCCGTTTTTCTCTCTCCATAATCTCTACCTCTGAGTGCTCAACATGACACTGGTGACTCCCAAATAGATGGCAAGCTCTGACCTCTCTTCCCAGCTCTTGTCCCACATCCTGAACTTCATCCTGGCATTAGCAGTTATTCTGCTGTTCTCTCACCTTTGAGTGTGAGTGCATATTATTTTCAAAGATGCGTCTCATCTCAATTTCCCCAATTCCTTTACCATTGCCTTTTCTAAGTCCCTTCAAGTGAAAGCATTTTTGTTTTTACTCTTCCCTTGGGCTCTGTGTCTCTGGCCATCAAGTCTCACAGCCATCTTCCCCCTGCTTATTCCCTCCATGTCATGTCATTTCAGGTCATTATGGCTTCTGCCTTGTGCTTGTGCAATAGCTTTCAACCTACCATTTCTAGCTCCTCCATGACATACACAAACAGAAGTCTAACCTTCCTGAAATGGTACTTTATTACATCATTATTCATCTCTAAAATGTTCAGTGTTTCCCTGCTTTCTAGAGGATCTATGTCAATTCCTTGTCTTGGTGTCCAAGGCTTCCTATAGTCTAGCACCAGACTCTCTTTATGTTCTCTGTTCCTTTCCATGAGCCTCACCTGTTGGAAACTACCCTCTGCAGCTGTTCTGTGTTTTGCTGAGCCTCCAACTTTGCTAACCCTCTTCACCTACCTAAGAGGAATCTGCCTCCAAGTCTTTCTCCCCATATCTTCAAAGTGAGCTCAACTTCCAAGGCCTAAATCAACTGTCCTTCCCCTTGGAGTTTTTCCTAGAGCTCTTCACATACTATGGTCACTGCCATCTCTCTGTTCAAAATGAACATTCCTTTATATTCTCCTTAACCACTTTGGTCCCTTTTCATTTCTGCTCCTCTTCCTGTTAGCGTTCACTGTTTGACTGAATTTCTATTTGCCAAAGGACCATGGAGTAGATTTTAAATCCTTGGAGTAAAGATTTATGTTATCTGGGGTTGTTAATGGGAATAGTGACAAAGGTTTTGTGCTGCTAGTTTCTAAATTTTACTCATACCTTAAAACATACATCTCTTTGGTATGTGACCAAATGCAAAATGATGGCAAGATCAGATGAAGATGAAGATCAATAAAGTTAATATGAGTCTTGCAGTTTGGCCTAAATCTGTAAATAGAGATGGCATTTTAATGGAATTAATCAAATAGAATTATTTTCCCCAAGATCTTAACTTTACTGAAGATCAATAAAGTTAATATGAGTCTTGCAGTTTGGCCTAAATCTATAAACAGAGATGGCATTTTAATGGAATTAATCAAATAGAATTATTTTCCCCAAGAAACAAAAGGCTGAAAAATTTGGTTTACCTGGATTTTTCTTACATAGGATGTACAAATGTTGTAGTGGGGTGACTAATGTCCTATTTTTATTTTTCTGTGTGAAGAGCTTTGTTCCTTATATAGGTACCAGCTAAGTAGATGCCTATGGAATTTGAGAGTAGCTTCAATTTTCAGCCAAGTTAGACCTCCCTGGTTTGAACGTGAAGTGAAATCATTAAGAGTGTTTGCATGACTAAGGTAAAAGCTTCTTTTCCTTCATGGAAGATTGAAATATCGAGTTCTTCAGAATTCCTAGCTCCTTTCATGCTGTGGAGTCGTCTTACCCACCTGATCTCTTCCCTGTGCAATTTTCAGGTTTCTGAAGTTAGCGCTGCATCTCACCAGCAATTCCTGTGGATTGGAGGATGAGGTACCTTCTGTTAACAATCATGATACAAATTTCTTCTTTAAAATTTAAGTGTGAAGGAGAAAATGAATAACTAGAAGAGGACTTAAGTGTATTTTTAGCTTTTTAATAGCTTCCCTCCTCACCAGAAACCCACTGGCTCTTGAGTGCAGTATAAAAAAGACATGGCAGGTCAGTGATTTTAAGTCTTTCCAGACAGAATTCCCTAAAGAGAAAACTGGACGTGAGTAGGTAAAGAGAGGCACAATAAAAACATGATGGGCTTGGTCTGAATGCTAGCAAACCCAGGGCAGAGGGGGACACGGCTGTCATTCCTTCTGTTGATAACCCCATGGTGTCATGTTGCCCTGTGTCCCATCTCTGTCCCTCAAGCCAAGAATTGCTTTTTAGCAAAATGAGACCTATCAAATGTGTCCTTCGATTGCAAAACCTTTCTGGTGAGTTTTTATGCAGCTGTGTTTTGCCATGTTCCTGGTCCCTAAATTTGCTGTGCCCTTTTCCTGAACTGGAAAGGACTCTTCTGAAATTGAGCTCATCTTCTGGTCGAGTTAATCATGTGGTGATAATAAGAAGAACGTGTGAGAGCAGGCAGGTTATGTAACTTGTTTTTTCTCTGCCACAATTAATAGCTCTAACACTGCCAGAGAGTGCTGTTTAAAAAGATGGTTTAACTGGAAGCGCTTCTGGCCCTTTATGTGCTTTGACTATCAGGATTCCATGTGTTTGTGCAGAAAGTGAAAAATCATGGAGAATAATCATGGGGGAGCTTGGAGGCGAAAAGGGTCTGTTTAGTCCAGTAAATGGAAAAGAAGCAGGCTGGGCAGGCTTTAAGCTCTCAAAGGACTTTGCTGTGAACCCCAGTGTCCTCACTTGGAGTGGTTGTCAGTTCCATGAACTCCTTTCTCTGTGCTTCCTTATCACCTTGAACTGCTTCTATTGGCCACGTTGGCATGATACTGGGAGGCAAGTTGGAAAACGGTGGATTCCCAGACCTGCAGTCAGAGGGCAACTCCTCATACTACAGAAAGCAGGAAGCACCTCAGTATTTAAGTTTTTGCCTAATGAAACATTTGTTTTTCAATTCATATCCATCTTAAAAGGACTTTTCCTTTTCTTGACTGGAGGAAGTCGGCAACTGGTGGGGAACACACAAATGAGAACTGAGGGTTACTGAAGCTTTGTGCAAAGAGAGTGTTCAGCTGAGATGGGTATCTGCCAGCAGGTTGGGGAGCAGTAGAGTCGGGGGCTGAATCTACTCTAAGTAAACTTTGAGTAATACTGGATTTTTCTGAAAATGGCAATGAAAGTCTAGAAGGAGGACGCAGTATCCAGCAGATCATTGTGGGACAAGAACTGTGTTAGATATGAAAGTGGATCAATGGAACCACTACCAGACATGAGGATCAGTGTGGACTGGGCCCTGGAAACAACGGGTAGGTTTTACTGTAACTCTATAACAAAGAGACAGTGGAGTCAATGCACTGTTTTATCTATGTGTAAATTATATACATATATCATACTTTGCTGAATTTGATGATATTCAACCTAATTAGGGTAAACCATAGACTTCACTACTTTTATAATGTGGGTTGTTATTTGAAATGAAGTCTCTTATGGTCACTAGTTGCAAATATTGTTATGCATGGATTTTTCTCTGCTGACAGCCTTGCCCCTGAGTTCGTAGGGGAGCAATCAGAGGAGAACTTCCTCATCCTCTCCCTGCCATAAACTCTGCTGTCCCTCCAATGACAGGAGTGGCTCTTCCTTGTCTTAGCAAAGTCCAGATCTCACCCTGTGTACTGTATTCCATCCTTTCTCGTTCTTTCCAGCATGAAATACTCCCTTTACATCTTTCATAATCAAATTTTAGTTTTTACAATGTCATTTACATCAACATATAGAAAGGCTGTATTTTTCCCTTTAGGACATCATTTGCCGGCACAATTACCCCTCCAGCTACTAGTTCACTTCACTATAACCCTTTAGAGCAAATTTCCTAACAGTGATCTTTTCCTATCTTCACTTTTTTTACCTTTCATTCTCATTTGGGTGTATTTCAAGTGAAACTTTGACCCAGCAATCCCACTGAGATAGTCATTATTAAGGTCTCAAATCCTGTGGTCCTTCTAATTCCCAGCAGCATCCAGTAGATTACATGTGCACTAATGTGCTAATGTATTATATGTAACACAAAATGTGTCCTAAAAGAGAAATGGAAAATCTTATATTAAAGGTAACGTGGATATAATTTTAAAATTTCTTTTCTATCACCACAGCTTCAAACTACCTTTTGCTAGTATCTCAATGCTATCAAGTAGGGTTGTTAATATGGGCAGATATAAGTCTGTACTGCTAATCGTCTTTGAATGATTTTGAGTGTTTTGAGCTGACTCTTGTCAAATCCAATTAGACCACCATACTTTGCCTCTTCTGAAGATTAAAGAGGACTCATCAGGAAGGCCGCCCTTCCCCCCTCGGTCACCTGTACGTGCACAGTAAGCATTATGTTTAGTACTTTGTCTCCTGTAATCTTTTTTTTTTCTTTTTTTTGCAGAGTAACATGCTTTTATTTTACCATCATGCATATAAGAAAAGACAAATATAACGATGGTATACTTTCAATTTGACATAGCAATCTCACAAGTATTTATGCTATTTAGGAAAAGAGATACATCAGTTACTGAGTTGTTAACCAGGCAAATTATCGTAAGACAATTAAGCCACACATTTTTAGTAAGTTATTTTTCCATGAAGACAAGAATTTCCAGAGTCTTAAGAACAATGACAAGAACAAATTATATTTCTAAGAATACAGTTTTAACAGAAACAAGTTGAAATCCACTGTAGATATTAAGTCTCTATATCATACAGGAAACTGAAAAGAAGACCCCAGGCAAAAATGAGCCAGGTAAAAATTTGGGTCTAAAATTAAGACTGATTGACTGAGAGCCTTCAAGGAAGGTTCTTTCTCTGTCAGTGGTGATGGTAGGAGAAGTACTTTTTCTCAGGATTAACATGGGAGAATTGAAGGGGACTGGAATGTTAAATATGTTGCCTAGAGAAGAGTTCTTTAAAGAAACACAACACAACTTTGAGTGCTTTCTCTCTTGTTTTCATTTGACTTAATTTATGAGGAGGATTAAAACTGTGTCTTTTATTTCACTAGTATTTAGTAAAATCCTGTTATTTTCTCTTGTTTCTGCTTACTGGGAAAATTGAGCTGTATAGGCTTTATTTTGCTTTCAGTTGGGAACATTTGGAACAATAACAGTCTTATTTTCCTGAATGATATAGAGACTTAAATGAATATCCTGGAATCTTTTAAAGCCAGCTGTCTACTTTGTGGGAGTCTACCTAGTTGAGACTTGATTAAACCCATACATCTATTTGCTGCCATATGTGAGTTGGCCACACATATGACATCAAAGACAGCATTTGTTGAGGGTGAGCAAGGGGTGAGGATAACTGCTAACTCATCAAGTGGGGACCTCATTTGTTTTGCACAATGCCCCACATACTTGTACCTGTCATATGTGTTTGTCTAAGACTGGGCTGAAAGGGAGCCCAAACATCAATCCACAGATTTAATATCATTCAGGCCAAAATCCTTCCTTTTTTTAGATAGAAATATATAATATATAAGTAGAAAGTATAAGGTTTCTTCTTTACTCCAGTGTCCCACCTCACGGACCCTCTTTGCTGTGTATCTGCTTTGCAGACTCCTGCTCTAAACAGCGGGTATGTGGTTTTCTACTTCCTGGACCCTGCAGCTGCTCGTCACCCCCCAGCTACTGAATGAGACTCTCCCGGGTTTGGGTTTGGGAACTGTACTTGTAAAAGTTCCCTCAGTAATCTGATGTAAAGCCAGGTTTGAAAATTAGGATAGTGCCAACCATTGACTTTAATAGCTTGCCTTCTCTCTCTTTTTCTTTTTAAATAATAACCCTGTGTATTAGCCTGCTAAGACTGACATGAAATACCACAGTCAGATTTAAATGACAGAACTTTATTTTATCAGATTTCTGAAGGTTGGAAGTCCAAGATCAAGGTACATAAAAGATGGTTCTTAGTGACAACCCGCTTCCTGGTTTGCAAATGGCCACCTTTTTCTGTGTCCTCATATAGCCTCTTCTCTGTGTGCATGTGGAGAGAAATCTCTGGTGTGTCTTCCTTTTCTTATATGGGTAGCAGTACTACCAGATTAAGGCCCCACCCTTATAACCTCATTTAATCTTTATTACCTCCTTGTGAGCCCTATCACTAAATACAGTCATGGGGGGATTAGGACTTCAACAGGTAAATTTTGGAGGGACACAGTTCAGTTCATAACATTCTGTGATAGTTAAATTTTGTGTGTCAGCTTGGCTAGGCTGTTGTTTGGTCAAATGCTTGTCTAGATGTTGCTGTGAAGGTATTGATATTTTGTTGGTGTGACTAGCATCTGCAACCAGTTGACTTTAAGAAGATTACCCTCTATATCATGTGTGAGCATCATCCAGTCAGCTCAAGGCCATAAGGGTAAAAGCTGTGGTTTCCTGGAGAAGATGGAATTCTGCCTCATGACTGTAACATGGAAATTCTGCCTGAGTTTCTAGACTGTTGGTCTGCCCTGAAAATTTTGTACATGCCTGCTTCCACAATTGCATGGGGACATTCCTTAAAAAATATATACCCATCCTTTTGGCTCAGTTTCTTTGGAGAACCTGACCCACTTTTCTTTCTTCCTTCCTTTCTTTCTTTTTATTGAAATATAGTTGATGTACAATATTATATAAGTTACAGGTGTACAATATAGTAATTCACAAATTTTAAAGGTTTTGTTCCATTTATAGTTATTATAAAATATTGGTTATATTCACTTTTCTTATTTTAAAAGTAATACAGTACCTCAGGTAATGACTTCATTTAATAATTCTATGATTGAATAAACAGCAAGGTCCTACCTTGTATAGGACAGGGAACTGTATTCAATAACCTGTGATGAACCATAATGGAAAAGAATATGAAAAAGAATATATATATATGTGTGTATAACTGAATCACTTTGCTGTATAGCAGAAATTAACACAACATTGTAAATCAACTATACTTCAAAGAAATTAAAAAAAAATAAAAGTAATACATATCCAATTAACACATTTTATAATAAATACAAATAAGTATAAAACATAAACTAAAAAGCAACTAAAATCCTAATATGCAGAGAGATACCCATCCTTTACGTTCTGTTGTGCCTTCTTCCACTAACATCATAAAAAGCCCATAAAACATGATGTTGTGACTGTGTATGCTTGCGTGTTTTGTTATACTATGAGCTTCCTGAAAATAAATACTTCTTGTTATGTATTTTTTTACCCCATTGCCCGATATATTATTTAGCATGTTGTAGATTCTTAATACACACTTTTGAATAAATGACTGAATAAATGGGAGAAAAGATACAAAAGCAGATAGGCTATTAGGCAAATGAATAGATTTGTGAATTAATTCATTGGGAGAAAACTTAAGATAAGGGTTATGAATCAGTAAAGGAAATTGGGGAGGAAGTTGTCCTTAGGAAGTAGAAGGACTGATCTGACACATAGCATTGGAGGTGAAGTGAATTTATACTGGCACCAGCATACAGGACTCAGCCATCCTCTGCAACAGTAGAAGACTAGGATTGGTCCAGCTGCAGCATTTGTTAGGTAAATTCAGCAAAAAGACATGGAAGAATCAGTTGAGGGTATTGACACTGTGATGAGTAAGTTAGATAAGAAGGAAAGTAAAGGCAAGAAGAGTTAAATGATTAGCTGTCTAAGATTAAAAAACAAATGCAGTGGGAGGAAGAGAGGACTAGAGGAAGGAGTTGAGTTTGTGATATCTTGAAGTTCCTGTTTTCAGATGTGAAGAATTTCCAAGTGATAACAAGATCCAGGCTGTGACCATGGGAACTAATCACTGTGATAAAATAGAAAAGAATATCATTGGAGCCATAAAAGTGAAAAAACCTTTGAGGAAAGCATATTTCATGGGCTTTCTAAATGGCCTTGAAGTTACTCAATAAGATGATTGGACTTAGGGAGGGGAAAATGAGCATAAGCTAAACATGGAGGTCTTCACTGAATTTTGGAGTAAGTCAGAAAGATGGAGAGGCAACTGGGAAGGAATAGTAGTAAGGAACAGAGCCTGACAATGGGCTGGGAAGTTTTCAGTGTGGTTAAAGGGAAAGAATCAATAGAATGAGGTATTGGCCCATGAGGTGTTTGGGGTGAGTGTCCTCAAGCACTGTTTATAAGGTGCCATCCTTGGATAGAACCAGTTTAATACAAAGTAGTTTGGTAATTTATTCTTTATAACAGAATTTGCTTCTGTTATTAGATGTTGCTCTGAAAAAACTGGATCACAGAAAATGCAAGCCTTTAATGTTGCTCTTGTTTCTTTTTAATAGACCAAAGGAGTCAGATCCTATTTGGACACCTCTAGTCTGGATAAATAGACACCAAGCTGATTGCAAGGACAGGAGTCAGGTAACAGAATAAGACTTTGGATACCCAGAGAAACGTGCTATAACTTGGGAAAAAAAAAAGACAAAAGGAGAACGAAGGTGACTTGAAAGAAATCACTCCCTCTTTTCCCATTGCCTGAAGTTAGCCAGGAGGGGCTATGTATACCTGGTATCTGGTGCAGATTACCATCATGTATAAGGTGTCCTATCATTCATGTACATTTTCAGTTCTCCCTGAGACACTTAAAATGAATCAATGCCATGACAACATTGATCAAACAATGATCCAATTGTTATTAAAGCACAAAATCTAATTTTAACATTTATAAAATGTTTCTCTTTTCAAAAGTTCCTATACTTAGCTAACTTAGTCATAGATCTATTTAGGAAAGGAATGTGCAATTTTATTTTTTTATTTCAGTAATTTTTGAAAAACCAATTTATAAGTAGAAACTTTTTCCTTAGGGAGAAAGAAAAAAACCTCCTCTTGAAGTCAGCCAGCCCTTTTGTCCTATACTTGATGTTTCTGACAGTAATTTTCTGGGTTTATAATTTGCTAATTATAAAATGGTTCAGTTGGAAGTCTATGAATTGAATGTTGGTTTTACTGCTTAGCACACCGTGGTCAGGATTGGGCAGTAGGAAGGGAAATCATTCTCATATTAATTGCTTATTAGAGCACACTGACTTTATTTGCATCCATGTGGATGCAGATATGAATGAATCCAGAAAACTTACTTAGTTCATAAAGGACTTCAAAAGGCAATTCTTATTTTTTTTTAATTTGTTTTTAATTCTTTGGAGGAAAAATTCTTTGAATAATCTACAAGGTAACATTTTGTATGATAATGATACTTTCTTAAACTTCTAGCTTACAGGAGTTGGTCTTAAGGGTGCAGAGTCTTTCTGTAAATGATGTATTAGAAAGTAAAAGAGCTGTGGATTTTACTTTCCCCATTTTAGACTGTAGGGAATGTTGACACTCAAGGAACGTAAATGTTGGTCTGAAGCCCAGGTGTGCTGATTTTGCTTCCATGCTTTAGCCACTAATCCAGATGGTTTCTCAAAGTAAATCCTTGAAAGTGATCATGGAATTTTAGACTCATAGGATCTTACTGCAGGGAAATCACTGGCTTCAGACTTCAGTTTCTCTTTTTTTTCCATCAGATTCTGATCATCTTGCAGAGGTTGCTCTTTCCTTTAAGATGCCTGATGAAGGAAAACATTTCTGTTGTATGTAATGTACTTTCAATTTTATCAAGCCTTCTTGTCTGGAAGGTTGATCTTCCATCACCTCCTCTCCATCTCTGTGAGAGGAAGGTCCAACTGCTCCTTTTTTTTTTTTTGATGCGGACCACTTTTTCAAAAGTCTTTATTGAATTTGTCACAATATTGCTTCTGTTTTACGTTTTGCTTTTTGTCACAATATTGCTTCTGTTTTACGTTTTGCTTTTTTGACCACGAGACATGTGAGATCTTAGCTGCCTGACCAGGGATCGAACCCGACCAGGGATCGAACCTTACCAGGGATCGAACCTGTAACCCCTGCATTGGAAGGTGAAGTCTTAATCACTGGACAGCCAGGGAGGTCCCGAACTGCTCCTTTAAATGCATATGGACTTATGCATATAGGGGTTTGGCATGACCAACTATTTAATTGATTTAAAAAATTCCAAACGGTAACAGTGAATTGGTTTCCATGGTGTCACTACTATAAGTGATTTTAAATCACTTTATTTCTATTAGTGTTATAAAAGTGTGCAATAAAATTGAAAAAAATAATCCCATGATAGTATCAATGCCTATGACATTATTTTAATAAGTGTAAATGATGCATATTGTAGGATATTTATTCTATGAGAAGAGAAGTTAGATATTTGGACAAGCCTGGAATATTCTAGGTAATTTGTGATTTTTTAACAATCATTTTCAGGTCAGGCAAATGGAAAGTAATGTCCTGGTTAAACTTCACAATGGCTTAAACTACAAACTCTGTTTTTAAATTATGGGGGCGCTATGCTGTATTTAGAATGAACCAAGATTTTGACATATCTGTTCAGGTAGGTCAACCTTTCTTGTCAGGCTGGCTGTGGTTGTGAAGGTCATGAAGAGGGAGGGTCAATTGATTGACTTATAGTCAAATTGCCTCTGTCTGACATGTCCTCATAAAAGTGACTTATCTCTTAATAACCCCCTTTAAAAATATTCTGCTTTTATCTGTCTATGGTTAATTTTTGGTCTTTCTGTTCAGATTAACATTGTCACAATCTTTAGCTTTTGTTATCCTCATGGAATGTTTTTGTTCACTTACACATCCAAACCCTTGGCATTCTGTAATTGTTTGACAATTCAGGCCTGTGGGGAATAGCAGACACATAAGAAAAGCTCCAAATCCCAGGGGCACATCCCTTCACTGGAAAACAGAGCAGGAAAGAATGAATTAGTAGCTGTCTCTGGTGGAGATTTTTAAAAAGACAGGAAGCAGTTAGGAGAATAATTAAAGTCTGCCAAAAACAACATCTGGTAGTAGTGGTTTATGACTTTCTCCTCGAAAGAGTGCTACTTTCAAACTACAGACAATGTAAGAAACCTCAGTTTATGTTAATATCCCAACGTTTGTCTTCAGCTCCTGATAATACATTCATGAATAGCAGAACACAGTAAATGATAATTTGTAGTTTCCAAGGGTATAATCAACTTTTTTCCTGTTCTATATTGAGCCTAGTTTCCATCTCTCTTGATGTTTCAGTGTTGAATAACAATGTGTTACATACCATATAAAACACCTTATGTTGGGTTCCAGGAAAACAGGCAAAGACAATAACAATACTTTAGAGATGACAGGTGACCCTCCAGAGAAGACAGGGACAGAGGGCGTGGGATGACTGTATGTGGAAACTTGGGGTGTATTTACTGCAAGTAATAGAGAAAAAACAATAGTCAATGTGGGAAGGAAATGCTAAAAACAAGAATAAAGAAACACAGGCTGACTCATAATAAGCATTCACAGGGTGAAAGCAGGCGTGTGTTCAGAAAAAAAGGCTGTGGGGAGGTGGTCTGAGGCTGCCTGGTTAAATGGTCTCCTAAGTGCTCTCTCTGAGGACTACTTCTGACTAAAAATATTACATGTTCACCCCGTCTTATGTGTTCCTGTCCTCACCATAATCTTGGAGAAGTTTTACTCAGATATATGACCATCTGTAGTGTCATATTTTCAGTACATGTGAGTTTGCCTTTTCCAGGACATATTCATGAGCCAAAAGAGCAGAAATCATTCTTGCTGTCTCATCCAGCCACTTGGGGTTCCTGCCCTCCTCTTGCTTCCCAACAGAGGGTCATCCCTCTGACAGGTGGCAATGAATGTTGTCATGGTCCCCTCTGGTGCTTGAGCAGCAGACAGACCACTGATGGGCAGGGTCAACACCGGGAGGCTGGGGTTGCTCCAGGGTGTCATGGGGTTTTACCCTGATTATCATGGTCTAATTTGCATGTCCATTGGAATCATCCCAGCGTGTTACATCTGGAGGAGGTGCTTCCTAACTCTGTACGAGTCCCCAGTTATCTAAACAAAATCGATGATGTACAAAATTCATTTCTTAGCCTGGATGTGAAGTAAAGAGAGAACCTTGCTCAGTCACATTTTTGCTTTGGAAATCGTTTCTGAGATGCCTTCTAAGGCTCCTGTTCTCCCATCAGTCTGTCATCAGTCGTCAATGGGCTCCCACCAACCAATGACCACTGACCTGGGTTCGAGAGAGGAGTTGTAGGCACTCAAATAACAGACACTTGACACCAGGTAGGATGGAGAACTAAAATGAACAACACAGCAAGATGAATGTTCAAGATGAATGCAGGAGTGTCGGCACGGAATTGGGGGGGGTGGAGCTAACTGAAGTGAAGACTCCAGTTATAAAGCCAGTGAGTCTGCTTGTGTCCACAGAAACAAAACAGGAGGTAAAGTCCCTCCTCTGAAAATCTCCCTGTCTATCTGGGAGATTCAAGAGTCCACGCATGCTAACCACACAGTGAGGAACAGGCTGAGCCAGAAGCACACACAAGGCCCCTGGGTCAGTTCCCTGGAGCTGTAACAAATACCCACTGGACAACTTAACAATACAAATTTATTTTCACACAATTCTGGAGGCCAGAAGTTCTAGATCAAGGTGTTGGCAGTGTTGGTTCCTTCTGAGTCTTCTTTCTTTGGTGCGTATTCAAAAATATTCACTGTTTATCTTTTGCTTTACTTATAACATAGTGTTTTTAGATTGTAAAATATTTCATCATAGGAAAAAAAGGATTAGCAAAAATTTTTCTGCATATTCCTAATGTTGAAGTTTTAAATTTTCACAATGCCAAATGTATTACCATGGCTTGTGTTGGGGGTGTATTCGTGTGTTTGCTTTTCATGAGATCTACAAACAGTTTTCTGTAATGTCAAGTTGAGGACCAAGGTACAGTTTAGAGGAGTCCCCATACACCACTTGACAAAAAGCTGTGATACACAGATGTAAAAGAGGTGAGACCCTCTAGCAGACAGAGCTTGCGTGCTGGAAAGGAAAGCCTGTTTGCTTTCCTCTTCTTGGCTACACAGGAGACTGTTTCTCTGTTTCCCTTCTTTGGTTGGAGCCCAGTCCTGAGTCCCACCAGTGGGTTGAGGAAGGCAGTGATGTAGACCACTCCTGGTCTGGCCACGAGGCCGCCCACATGGCTCTCCATGGTTTCCTTTCCTTGGGTGTAGAGCATGACAGGCTAGTGTTGAAAATGGGGGTGTCACAAGAAGAAGCATCTGGGGCTGGTGATTATAATCATGGGAGAGAGCCTCCCAAAGTCCTTGAATGTGCACTAAGAGAGAAATAAACGTGTATTGTGTTCATCTCTCAAGATCTGGAGGGCCTTTGTTTAAGCATCCCACATCGATCACCCTGACTAATACAACCCAACAGTACCTTTGAAAAAGTCACACTTTTAAAATAGATATTTCAGGACAGGGCTATATACTCAAATTTCATGCATAAGATGTAATAGTTGAATGTTAGAAAACTGCCCAGAGTCACACAGTTTTAGAGGCAGCGGTGGGAAATCCATGATTTAGGGCCAATGCACTGTCACAGTGAAGATTTGGAATCAAAGGCAAAGAATTACTCAGCATCTCTCTAGGTTAGAAACACTATTTTAAATCAAAACACATTCTGACCCTTCTGTCTCCTTCATCCTTACTTTCTTCAAGGCTACTGCAGAAAAAATAAAACTTTCACCTATGTCCACCCTTTCCATTCAATTCTAAAGCTTACTACAAACATTAAGCATATCCACTCAGCATTTGACTATGTTTTTGAGGGTTTGAAAGTGTGTGTGTGTGTGTGTGTGTGTGTGTGTGTGTGAAGGATATGCAGGTGCTGCTGGGAGGGATTGTGCTTCAAAGAAGCCTCTTTCAGTTGTAGGAAGGGGAGTGAGGTTTTTGTACATGGATGGACGGCAGTGTCTTGGGAAGAGACCCTTTACTGAATGTCCTTTCGGAGGAGGGAAAATGGAATGAAGATGGATTCACATGCAATAGCCTCTTGCCCAGGAGAATTCACATCATAAAACCTTGGAATTTACCTACATAAATCTATGGAACAAAAAGTTGGTAACCAACCCTAAATGGATGAGATTCTCCTCTTCCATGCTGTCTTTTCGCGTGTTTGAGTAGAAAAAGAAAGGAGAATGTTTGGGTGTTATAGGTCATGACAGCATTTCTAAAATTACACATGCATGTTGCTTTCCTTTCACCTCCTTTTGTCCACTGTCCTTTCTAACTTTCAGGCTTGACAACCACCTTTGACATCCTTCAATTGTGACACAGATATACAAGTAGAAAAACTCTGGCACCTATGTTCTGTTGCATAAATTTGCACCATGAAATATCATTATTTCTATCATGAGACTTGGAAAACATATCCTTCACAAAAAGCCTCAGGGCACAGAAAAATAAAAATGTTTAATTAAAATATGTACAAGAAACAGCTGTACATGTTTCAATTGCTCAGGGCAGAGAAGTATCTCCCTCATCACATGCTGTAATGAGATTGATTTGTCAGCTGGGCTACATTCATCCAAGGTCAGACTCTAGGGGTCATTTCATCTCCAGAAGATGAATTAACTACAGCTTTTAATTTGGTGTGTGAAGCTTGTAAATGATACAGTGAGATTCCATTGTCAGAACATATGGAAATGTTTTGAGAGAACACCATTTTTTTTTCTATCTGATTTAGTGTTTGAAGTTCAAGGAACAGTAAAAGGAGTTATTTTGGTAAGTTTCATGTTGCCCCTCCAACCTGAGCATCAGGGATATTTCATCAGGAAAGGATGCTCAGCAGGGATATTCATAACGTAAAGCTGGAAATAAAGGGGCAGGGGAGGCCAGGTCGGAAAGAGTAAATGGATAAAGAGTTCCAATCTTTATTGCTTCCTAGCAGATGATTGGCTCATTTCTCAGTTTCTTCTGCAGAGACTCTCAGAGTGGGAATTGCGTAATTATTGTAACTCTCCAGCAGGTAGGGCAAAATTGGAATAACTCATTGCAACCATACTATGTATATAAATTAATTTTGTTATAGTGATGCCTCTCAAACTTCAATGTGGATACAGTCATATGGAGTTCTTGTCAAAATGCAGATTCCAATGCAGTAGGTCCAGGGTGGCCTGAGATTCTGCTCTCAGGTGATGCTTTTGATATGAAGACCAGGCTTTTGAAGAGTGAGTCTCTAGGTTATGAATTCTTAGACTCTTACCTTTGCTATAGGAGAATTATGATCTTTCTAACCCCCAAGTCATAGGCAATTTTTAGGCGTGCATGTATATGTATTTTTCAGGAGAAGTAGTGTTGACTTTCCTCATCTTCTCTAAAAGGGTCTGATACCTGAAGAGGTCAAGAACTCCTGTCATAGCAGGAACCCAGGAGAGAGGTGAGCTGGTCATCCAACCTGGAAAAAGTGGTCATGCCCAGCAGTCACTTGTGTGTTACTATGAGAAGAGACTAGTGATGTACAGATAAGACAGAAAACATGTTTAGTGACTGAAGTTTGGGAGAGGAAGGTACATAAGGCTTCAGCTAACTGCTGGAAAGTCTGAAGATAAAGCAGAAGTTTAGGGAAACAGTGATTTTCCTTCCTATTAGAAGCACATGACTACTAGTGAAACAGACCTTGATTCTGGCTAAACTAGTGGTCATTAGGTCTGGCTGCAGAGTGGACTCATTCTTTACCTGTACTCAGGCTGCTCCTAGAGATCCTGCGTGGGTATATTCATCTGCTTTGGCTTCCATAACAGAAAACCATAGGCAGGGTGACTTGAACAGCAGACATTTATTTTCTCAATTCTGGAGGCTGGCAGTCCCAGGTTGGCATAGTTGGGTTCTGATGAGGGCCCTCTTCCTGACTTGGAGGTGTCTGCCTTCTCACTGTGTCCTAACATGACAGAAAGATAGAGAGCTAGAAATAGAGACAGAGAGAGAGGGAGAGAGAGAGAGAAAAAGATCTCTTCCTATAAATCCAATGATCCTATTGGATTAGGGCCCCACCCTCATGACCTAATTTAACCTTAATTACCTCCTAAAAGCCCTGTCTCTTGGTGCCATCACTTTGGGGGTTAGGGTTTCAGTGTGTGAATTTTGGAGGACACGATTCCTTCCATAGCAGTGAGTATGTCCAGAATGCGGCATTTGCCTTTCAGAGATCCATGGTTGATATTCTTTCATGGTCCAGGTCGAGAACCATTCATCTGGAATGGATGAAGAAAAATAGTTACACTTGAGAATAGAAATACCATTAAAAACAGACAGGTATCAGTTAGACTAATGTACTTTCTGTCTACTATTGGGACGGTCTTTTCAGGACCATGGAATCCATAGTACACATCTTGTGAGAGTATTGGGTTTTTATTGCCAATCAGTTGAATAAACGTTCATTCTGGGAGAGGAATGGGGATTTAAGGCAGCACTTGCACCAGGAGAGAGAAAAATTATTCTCCAGTATCAGAGGTCTTGTTCCTGGATTCTAAGGCACAGAGAACCTTGGAGGATTCCAAGTAGTGGTGATAAGAGCATGTAGTGACCTCCCCCTTTTCATGAGAATCAGTCCCCAAAAGAGCCCGGAATCGAATCTGAGGTCAGGTTTGTCCAGGTGTTCCAGAGCCATTGCCTCTAGTGGCAGAAGTAAGTTATTCTCAGCTTCGTTCTTAAGTGTTATCCCCTCCCTCCCCAAGGATCAAAACAATCTTATGAAAGTTATTCACAGCTGAGCAAATATTTCATGAAGGGCAGCAGCAGCAGCAGCAGTAGGCATGCCCTAATGGCATAATGAGGAAACTAAAGAACAACCTGCCTACTTGCCCCGGGGACATGTGTGGAGCACTCTACAGGGTAGAATATTTGAAATAGCAGGTAAAGGAACATTAAAGGGTACAATTTTTAGTAATCACTACATTGGGGTCCTCAGGCTATCATGATTTAGGTCTTCAAAATAACTGTGACCAGGACCTGCAGGGGAAAATAGATAAGGAGGTACAGAGACCTTCTTGCTTAGCTGGAGTGAAATGGTTTAAATTAGGAAAGAAATTTTGGAGATGAAAGGGGAATAATTTCTTCACCCAGTGCATCAGCTTTAGGGAAAAGGGGTCCAATATTCTGAGACCTGAACAAGGGAAGAATTGTCTACTTATATCTAGGAAGCAAATGCAGAATGAAAGTGTCCACCCCTATAGGCTTTCGAGTTTCTCCAGCTCTGCAGCCAACATCTCACATCTGCTAAAATTGGTAGAAGGAAGGAAAAGAACCCAGGGGGCTTGACCAGAGCATTCTGAGTTTACACTTTATGTACAAAAGAGCTGAATCAGGAGAAACTTTGTAAGGCAGCTGGTCCAACCTCTGATATTTCAGATGAGGAAACTGTGGGAAAAGAGGTGAAGTAATTTCTCCAAAACCTCTGAGGACCAGAGATGGATCTGGTTCTTTATAAGAGACCTCCAGAATTCTGAATGTCCCAGGACTCTCGTGTATTAGTAGGACAAGAAATCTGAGTTCAATGATCTTGTCCACTTTTATGATTTGGTGTTTCATTTCTCTGTGAGCCACTGTATTCAGTTACAAATTTCTATTGATTCAATGTCCAAAATATTATCTTCTCCATGCTTTGAAACCAATTCCTTTCCCTTTCGTCCATGCATCACTCCCTCTTTCTCTTATATTTGCAAACTTTTCTTACTACTGGATATTTTCCCTAAATATATTTGTATATTTAAGGTCCAGATATCATTTAAAATTCCTTCCTTGTGCAAAAGTCTACTTCTGGGATGACATGGCCTCTTCCTCCACAGTTAAGCTCCTGAGAAGAACAGTCTACACTTGTCATCTCTGTTTTGATTACATTCTATTATTCTCCATCAACTCCTGACTGGATTTTGTCCCTACCACTGCATTGATATTACTTTGCTTGAGTCACCATAGCCTTCTTTTGGCTAAATCCAACACCCTTTTAGCATCCCCATCTTTCTTGCTCTCTAAGTAGTGATAGATGTGCATAACCTGTCCCTTCTCCTTGAAGTTCCTCCCCTGGCATCCATGATGCCATTACTGGGTTTCCTCCCATGTCTTGGGCATATCTTTTACTCTCATTGCTCTAAAGCCATCTTCTCTTGTTGATCTCAAGCATTCCTGTTGTTTCAATTACCATGAGTTGCTTTGTATCTAAGAAATCTCTATCTGTATTGGGATCTCTCCCCTGAATTCCTGAGCTGATATTCAGCTGTTTATTTTGCAGTTCTGCTTAGATGTCTTAATGACTTCTTCTCAACCTTTCCAACATCATCGCCATCGTCATCCTCAACCTTACCCCAGATGAACCTGCTTTTCTTCTAGTGGCCCTTGACTAATCAAGACAAAAGGCTGGGCATTTTTCTTGATTTCTCTTATACCCCACAAGCAATAGCCAAATCTTATTGCTCGAATTCCTATGTATGCCTCTGGCAGAATGTATTTTCAACTATCATCATGTACATCACCCTCTATTTAATTTCCTGTTTAGTTGTCTGAATTTCATTGTTGATTATGAATAAGCACTATCTTGATCAGTTCTGTCCCATGTTCCACCTCAGTGCCCAGTATATAGTTTACACTCAGGAAATAGTTTTAAAATAATTAGTTAATGCTATCATGTTTTTTTTTTAAAAATAAACCGTGACAACAACTATCTCCAAAGAAAGTCAGCAAGACAAAAATAAAACAGGCTGAATCTCCAAGGGCAGGGCTAGATATAAAATTACCTGTCAATTTACACCCCAGGAAGACTGTTGAGTTTTCCTTTTAATGCTGAGGTATGGATTAGAGTTTGTTGCAAGTAGGTTGCTTATTAAAGGTGTTACTTACTTTATTGAATCACCCTCTTTGCAGATGCTGAGCTACGCTAACAGGCTCCCTGGGGGAAAGCAGATTGGGCTCATCTGAAAGTTAGGAGTTTGTGGTCAGCTGATGAATTAGAGCACTTGCTCTTGGTCCTTTCATGGAATTGTAATCAATAACTCATTTGATGTACTTACCTTTACCTGGATTTCATATTGACAGTAGATGAATACATTCTAACTGCCCTATTTTGGATGGAGTCATGGGGTAGAGCCACCTCCACAAATATTTAGTGAAGGGAAAGGCACTGTGCTAGGCACTTTGTGGGGAGAAAGGGAAGGTGTAAAATGGTGGGAATAGTATTTGAACTCAAGTTGTTCACAGCCTGATAGGGAAGCAGGGAGTGTTAATGTGCAGACCAACATCATTTATTATACAGGATGTGGCAACTGTCATGAGCTCTAACTCACACAGAATTCTGGCCATTCATGGCAGAGGAAATTACATATAGCAGCAGATTCAAGAGAGTTGAATTCAAACAGAAAATAAAGTGTTTTGTGGTTCTGCAAGTGGGGCTGCACTTCCACATGTGGCTACACTAGGAAGAGGTGGTCATCACGGGCAGAGATGACAAAAATCACAGATACAGGAAAGTATGAAGTAGTGACCGAACACTGGAAGTCAAATTAGAATTTGGATTATTGTAGGGAAGGTATGGAAGATACAGTGGACAAGAATGGAGTGTCTTGCAGTACAGCTTGAGAAGTCAGCTATGGGAAACAATCCTCCTTAAAGCTCATATTTTATCTTAAAATCTCTACTCCATAATGTATCTGTCTTTATTTTAAAATTTTAAAAATATTTTCTATAGTTTATCATTGACTACAATAGGTACATCAGGAAGATTCTGGAGTGCATTCTGTGGTGTTGAGTATCCCATGGCACGTTGCCATGTACGCATGGGTAACAGTCTTCAATTTGAGCAACATTTTATTTACTTATCAAATTCATCTGTAAATTTGTTATGTGCTGCAAACTACTGGCTTTACAAATGTTAACCCATTTAAATCTCAAAACAAAATATGTGGTAGGCACTATTGTTATCCTCATTTTAAAGAAAAGGAAACTGAGGCTCAAAGATGATAAAGTGATTGCCCTACATCATACTTCTAATGGGGAGAGGTCTAGGATTCAAACCTGGGCAGCAGAGCTCCAGGGATGATGCTCTGGCCACTAACTAGAAAGCCTCTATTGAAATTACAGAGAACTTTTAACTTTATTTTGGAAATTAAAATGAGCTAGAAAGCTAGACTAGAGCATATTTAATGAGTCAAAATGTGTCACTGGTACACAAAGAATATTTTCCCTAATAAATGTTTGTACATATTTGCATGCATGTGTACATATGTGGTATGTGTGTATACACACATGAACTGCAGTTTTAAATGAGTTGACTTTATCTATAATTATGATTCTCATTCCAAATACATTATAATAATCGTTTTTTATTGGAGTATATTTGCTTTACAATGTTGTGTTAGTTTCTGCTGTACAGTGAAGTGAGTTAGCTGTATGTATACATATATCCCCTCTTTTTTGGACTTCCTTCCCATTTAGGTCACCACAGAGCATTAAGTAAAGTTCCCTGTGCTATACAGCAGGTTCTCATTAGTTATCTGTTTTATACATATTAGAGTATATATGTCAATCCCAATCTCCCAATTCATCCCACCACCACCCCTCTCTCCTCTTGGTGTCCATAAGTTTGCTCTCTACATCTGTGCCTCTATTTCTGCCTTGCAAACAGATTCAGCTGTACCATTTTTCTAGATTCCACATATATGCGTTAATATACGATATTTGTTTTTCTCTTTCTGACTTAATTCATTCTGTATGACAGTTTCTATGTCCAACCACGTCTCTATAAATGACCCATTTCATTCCTTTTTATGGCTGAGTAATATTCCATTGTATGTATGTACCACATCTTCTTTATCCATTCATCTGTCAATGGCCATTTAGGTTGCTTCCATGACCTGGCTATTGTAAATAGTGCTGCAATGAACATTGGGGTGCACGTGTCTTTTTGAATTATGGTTTTCTCTCTTGAATATAAACACCATCTGACTGGAATATTTTGGGGCAAGAAATTGGCTACCAATGCAGGAGTGCACCAGGTAAACTAACTCTAAAAGTGCAAAAGAGATGCAAAGTGCATCTATGTGAAAAGACAAGGACTGGGATGCGAACCCCCAAGACTTATCAGCATTGGTGATAACCCCCTTGGGTAGATGCCTGTTGGAAGTGACCCAGAGGTCACACATAGCCCTTGATGGGAGACCAGGCATGCTCCCACTCTGATCTGCCTGGAGAAGATGTCAGCAGATGGAATGAGGTCTTTACAGTCCTTCTTTTGTTGGACTAGTATCTTGAGAAGCTCAGATATTCTAGCCCCCAAATTTCTCTAGATATAAAGCCAGAAAAGATGTTGCTGATAACCTATGACAGCCCAACATATTTCCTGATCAGGAAGGTGGAATTCAGATTTCAGATTATATATCCTATTAATCTCCCCATGACACTGACCATATTATTCCCCTCAAGTGAAGCTTGGATAATCAATAACTATCCAGCTACTACATGTAGTTCAGAAACAAACAGGAAGTACATGCGTGAAGAAATAAGTCATCCAATGATGGGATCAACCTTCAAATTATTTTGTTTAAAATATTATATCCTGTGAACATAAGCAGTGAACATGGTGTTCATTGAGTTATTCATTTATTTCTTCGTTCCACAAATATTTGTTAGTACTATTCAGGCACTGTTCTAGGTGCTGAAACATTGGAGGGGAATGTGTTTCATTCAGTGGTTCAGGCACTGTTCTAGGTGCTGAAACATTGGAGAGGAATAAGGAACCCTAATGGAACTTTGACTCTAGGACAAGGAGAGAAGTGGTACACATCATAATTACAGAACTGGAAATAATTATATAACATATTAACCCTTTGTGGTCAAAGATGTGAAGAAAATATTCAAAGAGAGATGAGAGAGAGTAATTGAGCTGGCTGAGGGCTGTTTGAATAGAGCAGACAGAGAAGGGCTCTGCATAGGTGGGATGAAAGGTGAGGACCACAGCATAAGAAGATGTGAAGAGTGTGGAAAGAGAATTCCAAGCAGAGGGTACAACACATAACAAGGTTCTGAGAGAAGAAAGGGCTGGGCTTCTTTGAATAATAGAAAGGAAGCAGGGAGACATCCAAAGGGAAGAAATAAAAGAGGAGGCTGGAGGGGCTGGCAGAGATCTAGGTCCTACAGAGTGAAAGGAATTTGTTCCTAGATTTTTTTCTCATTATTCTATTGATGACTTTGAAAATGTCATCAGTCCCCATGGATTCTTGTCATTATCTTTATACTCCTGAATATGACTTCCTAAGTCAATTTTGCTGAAACTCTTTAAAAGCCATGGGAAAAAAACCCTTAATAATTTTTCTAATTAAATTTTTATCAATAATTAGACTATAAAAGGACTTCACTTTTACCTGTTTTGCAGAACTGTTATATCAATTTTCTCTCTCCTTTGAAAATTATTATTGCTTTCAAGTAAGTGGCAAAAGATTATTAAAGTCACCCCAGAAAGTGTTTCAGATTTGAGAAGTGTGACGAGTACAATCCAATTCTCCTAACTGAGATGGAGAAAAAGACAAGTGCAGTTCAATATTAATTATCGCCATGAGAAGACAGAGGGATCAAGAGGTAAACCTTGGTCTGAAGGCTGGCTTGCACATGTGAAGAAGAGGATGAGTCATAAGACTCATCCATGATCAGACTTAAGCTTCTAGGACATGGGAGAGGCTCCCCCTCGAGGTGAACCTGGGAAAAATGCAATAGTTTACTTGGGTAATTCAGGTCCTAGACGCTGAGTTTTCTTTATCTTTTCACAAACTGTTGGCTCCCCATTGCCATAGCACTTAGAATTTCCAAGATGTAGGACACACACGGCCATTAAGCTAAATTCATCCTCCATCGCTGGCTTGGGCTGTGCTCTCAGTTGGAGAGATTGTGTATGATCCTGAGAGACTCTCGTTTTTTCCTTCTGAATTCAGGATTAGATGTTCACTTGATTAATCAGATTTCCTCCTGCCCCTTCATCTAAGGCTCATCTTCCATAGGGGAGGCATCTATTTGTTTGAAGCAGAAAGGGCACCATTGACACCTTACTACTCTGGGGTCTGGATGGCTGAAAGTCATCCAAAAAGGACAACTTGGTCTCCACTGCTTGCTCTGACAGTGCCAGCCCTTGCGTGGTTCCATTCTATTTCACCTTTTGGTGCATACTACTCAGGGGTGCAGGGAAGGACAGGAGTGTGGCTAACAAAATTAATTTCATAGGAGCAGTTGAGAATTTAATATTTATTTAGGTCTTGCTACATGTCAGAAAAGGCAAAGAACACATGACATGCATGATTTTATTTAATGATCATAACTATCCATGATGTAAAACTATTACTATGCAAATTTTACATGAGGATGTTAAAAAACTTACTCAGGGTCTTACCTGGGCCCTTTGACTCCTGAACTCACGTTGCTAATCACTGTTCCTCCCTTTCTTGGGCTCAGGAAACATAAATCCTGAGCAGTAAAATCACAAACGTTGATAACTTTTGAAATACAGAGAGGACCAAACAAGCCCTCTTAATATGAAATTCATAAACCTAAGAACTGAAGTATAAATTAGGTATTTTATAATCAAAATATTTGGCTTGGATGGACAAACACATACCTTTTAGAGTAGGTCATGGTTCTCATAAACAAAGGCTTTTGTTCAAACAATGGACTGAAGAATCAGAGGAACAGGGTTTTGCTAATTAATTAATTAAATTGCAAAAACACCCTCTCAGCAAATTTTTAAGTGCACAACAAACACAGTTGTTAGCGCTAGGCTCTCTATATAGAGAGATCTGTTATATAGCAGATCTCTAGAACTTATTCATCTTACATAACTTGGTTTTGATTTATATTTCCCTGATAATTGGTAATAATGAGCATCTTTTCATATGCCTGTTGGCCATTTGTATGTCATTTTTGGAGAAATGTCTATTCAAGTCCTTTGCCTATTTTTAAAACTGGGTTATTTGGGATTTTTTTGCTATTAAGTTGTAAGAGTTCTTATATATTTTGAAGATTAATCTCTCATCAGATATACAGTTTGCAAATATTTTCCTCCATTCTGTAGGTTGCCTTTTCACTCTGTTGATTGTTTCCTTTTCTGTGCAAAAAGTTTTGTTTTTGTTCACTAGTTGTTGTATTTTTTAGATTTCACATATAAGTGATATCATACAGTATTTGTCTTTCTCTGTCTGACTTATTTCACTTAGAATAATATCCTCCAAGTCCATTCATGTTGCTGCAAATGGCAAAATTTTATTCTTTTTTTTGGTTAAGTAGTATTCCACTGTATATATGTACCATATCTTCTTTATACATTCATCTATTGATAGACACTTAGGGTGCTTCCATATCCTAGGAATTGTAAATAATGCTGTGCAGAAGCTTTTTAGTTTGATGTAGTTTTGCTTTGTAATTTTGCTCTTGTTGCTGGTATTTTTTATGTCAAATCCAAGAATCATTGATAAGACCAATGTCACGAAGATTTTACCATATATTTTCTTCTAGGAAGTTCATAGTTTTCACACCTTATATTTAAATCTTTAATGCATTTTGAGCTGATTTTTTGTATATGGTGTAAGATAAGTGTCCAATTTCATTCTTTTGGGTGTTATATCCAGTTTTCCCAACACCATTGGTTGAAGAAACTATCTTTTCCACATTGCATAGTCTTGGCACAGTTGTCAAAAGTCAGTTGACTGTAAATGTGTGAGTTAATTTCTTGTCTCTTTATTATGTGCCATTGGTCTATATGTCTGTTTTTAAATTGGAATTTTTAATACAAATAACAACAATTGTAATTCTTTTTGTGTATTTGTGTGTGAATTTCAGAATGAAAGTATGTCAATTTTTATGATTATAAAAGTAATACATATAAGAAACTCGTAAAGAAGAAAATTAAAATTTCTAGTAACGCTACCCTGAATTCAACAAATAGTGTCTGCTTCTGCTAAGAGGTGTCTACTATGAACTGTGAAGAAGTTCACATAACACTTTTCCTGCATTATCTCATTTTATCATCCAACCACTATGGAAAGAAAGTACTAGTATTCCCATGTTACGGTTGGGAAAATGAGCCTCATGGACTCAATTGTCCTATATTAATCACAGAGTGTTAAGATAAAGGTTATTTTGATTAGCCTGTATTTTTTCACTTCCCATCTCCATAGTTATGTATACTTTTTTCATGTAAAAATGACAGTTTTCACAAAAAATGTTCCTTCATTTTTAAGGAAAAATAAGAAAGATGTATTAATTCATGAAAATAATTACATATTTAAATTTTTAATATGTCAAGGATGTGACAGCTTCTAGCTACAAAATTATCCTATCAAGTATTAATCACATAAAATTTTCACAGTAAAGAACCCATTACAGTCCTTCATATTTCTCTTGTTGTTTTTCTCATTATTATTGTTACTGTTCTCACTGTGGATAATGTTTTTTGGACAACATGATTAGAGAAAATAGTTATGGTTAGGCTATACACTAAATATGACATGTTAAAATAATTCTACTTTTAAGTGTAATGACTTACTAGTAAGAAATATTAGGTTGCCAGAAGCAAATATTTACCCATATATGCTCGATATCTCCATAGAGGTTTTCCTTTAATGACTTTTTATATTCTCCTGGTTTTGACTAACCAGATTTTCATCAGGAGCGAAATTGAAGAATATGTGCTATTATAAAGTTATTCATTATGAAGAGTGTAATTTGGGTTTTGAGAACACTCCAGGACACATTTGCCACATATACCAAGCATTATTTTGTGATAGAAGGCTGTGAGGCAAATGAGTCAATCTATCGGAAATGGACATTTTAAACTGTTTGGTACACCTAATATATCTTTATGAGTTGGGATAATTACCAAATACTGTATAATGATCTCTTGACTTAGCTATAACTACACAGAGATATGGAGACCACTGACCAACCATCACATAAAATGAAGGCTTGCAAAACACAAAAGGTACGAAAAAAAAGGAGTCATTTATTGTCATTTGAGTTGCTCTTTTTGAGAAACATATCTTTGGAGGAAAGAGCTGTATAGGGAGATTTTATTTATTTTTAAGCTTTCCCAGTTTCATGAAGAAATGGATAGAACTAAAAATGACCAGCACTCCATTTTCTGGTTCAGTGATTTTTCCCTTGCTGATGAAGACAATCTTATCTGCAGGTTTATAATTCAGAGCCATTAAATATAGTTCTGCTATTTTAAGAGGTGAGTTTTAAGATTGATACTTTCTTAATTAAGAGGAGAATTCATAAACATTGTACATTAAAAATTCAAGACAGTTAAAAATATGTTATTCAATCAGCAAGCCTATTTGATTCAGTTTTACTTGTTCTTGTCTTTTTTCCTAATGATTCAATTTACATATTCTTAGTTTTATTTTTTTCCTTGTTACTAAATAGTTTTTACAATGACAATTGGTAAACTTTTCACAATCATGGGAAAGTAAACACTAGTGTATTCATCAAAGATACAGATTCTTAATTATGGACAAGAATCTATAATAGAGGAACACATTTGCTTCTTTGCAAATAGACTGGACTCCTGTTCCATAACTGAAAGGCAGACATTCCAAAATGTGCAAATGTATTGTACTCCAAAACTTCAAATTCGTGTTTCTCTTACAATAATGATTTTCTTGTGAGGTCAACTGAGACAAGCCCATGTACCATATAGTTTACCAGAGATATTGAACTCCACAACCCTTGGGTGAATGGGGTAGTTGAGGAGGAGCTTCGCAGGTAGGGAGCAGGAGTGCTCATCAGGGATGCTAGTTGCCTGACAGTTATCCTCCTGTACTTCTGTTACTGAACCAAACTTGGGTCTGCTTGCCCTCGTGCAGGAAAGCCAATCTCCTGACACTGGGTTGTGGTGAAGAAAAGTGCAGAGTTTTTTACAGGCACCAAGCAAGGAGTCCAGGCAGCTGGTGTTCAAAAGGCCCCAACTTTCCGATGGCTTTCAGGGAAAGGTTTTTAAATACAGGGTGAGGGAGGGGGGGGTTGTGGGGTGTGTGATCAGCTGGTGGACATTCTTCTGATTGGTTGGTGATGAGGTATTTGGGAATCCACATCATCAACCTTCTGGTTCCAGCTGGTATGGGGTCTACATGTCTGTGGGCCACATACAGTTAATTTCTTCCACCTGGTGGGGACTTCAGTATGTGCAAAACAGCTCAAAGGACACGGCTCAGAATATTATCTATAGACCTTGAGGAGGTCCTAAAGGTTTTGACTTTGTTTAATGGCTAAACTATTATTATTTTGTCTTGCTTGACTGTTTCCTTTCTCTCTGCATTTTATCACTTCTGTGAATAAATTTATTATTTGACTGAAGATTTTATACAGACAAAAGGCAGGTGGAGGATGTGGGGGCATGAGGGCAGTCTGTTGTGGGAAGACTCCATAGGGTCCTGCTCTGCTACACTTCCTTGTCAGCATTACCCGAATTTGCTGGGGTCAGTAACCAGCCCAGGTGAGACAGTTACTTTCCATAACCTCGGTGCCTGGAGGGGACCTCATACCCCACATCTTGCTGATGAGATATGAGAGGAAAATAGAAGGGAGGTTTCTGAAAAGAGAAACCACAGCTGGGGCTGCCCCTACCACATGCTTTTGTGCCTTGAATGTGGCAGCTCTGCAACTGACCCTGGAGCTGTGGCAGCCTTTCCTGACACATGGGGTGCCCCTGACGCTAGGGAGCCCCTCAACTACCATCAGCTGTTAAATACATCTGGATTCCTTGTTAGAGGATAAAAATATACTCTGATCCACTTAAGCCACAGATACCAGGCTTCCTGTTTCTTGCAGCTGACAGCATTCCTATCCCAGCCCATCCAGTGCAGACTCCTTGTCTCTCCTTTCTTCTCCTTTGATTCCTTGTCCTTATTCTTCTCTTTAACAAGGGACATGTGCATGTATGTGCGTGTGTGCATGTGTGTGTGTGCATATGTGTGCATGGCACCCTGCGTGTATGCTTTTTTCTTACCTTTAACAACACTTTCTTCTATTTTGAGAGATGGGAAAAAAGATGGAATGGGAGTGTGTTGGATTGGGAGGGTCTGCTGTGGTGGACTGAGTAAAGAGGGAGAAAAGAGAAGCCTTGCACTCTCTGGATAAGACTGGGGGTTGACTGCAATGCCCTGAGAGGATAATCCTGCCTACAAAAGGGAAACCACACATTGGGCCTGAATAGCTCATTTATCACACAAAGTCTGCAATCTCGAGATGCCACGGTTTTCCCCAGGAACGTTAGAGGCCTCATGTCAGCAGGTGGAGCCAGCCTATTTGCCCTTGACTGCAAGCCACATTGGATATCCCTGCCCCCACTAGGCTGGAAAGGGCAGCACCTGCAGCAACACAAATTCAGGAGGAGAAGCAGCTTGGTCAGGAGAGAAAGTCCTGTGTGGAAGCTGCCAGCCCTCCGGCTGCACCGTTTAGGCTGGTCTGGGCCACTGCAGGGTTTCTAAAGTGAGATGGCCAGACGGCCGAAGCCTTCCTAAGGTCTGGCTACCGGAATCATGAGAGGTTGATTTACTTTCTGGTCTTCATAGGCTGGGTCTTCATACAACTCAGGAGCCATAAGAAAAGCTCCCCTGGTGGTGGTGGGTATGGGAAGGCACTAGGAATTACTCTCCCCGCCCCCAGACACCTCTCTAAGGGCATGATCGGAAAGATGAACATTATATACCTCTCACTGGAAAAAAGCAGATGAACCTGAATTATTTTTCTCTGATTGGACTTAAACATTCACGGCTGAGTGAATCCTAATTTGCCACAAGACATCTTAGATTTGTTTTTCTGGGGACACCTTTATGAAAAATAGCAAAGTGCCTGTACAGTTGTCTGAAGACATTGTAGGTAAAAAATCCTGTTAATACTTCCAGTTCCCAGTGTATGATATTGTGAGAAAAGGAAACTATCCTGCTGGCTCTGTTTTAAATATGAACCAGAAAAGTGGCTGTATTTAAGTGGAAAAGTACCAATGTGGAGAGTTGAAGTTTTCCCCTGAAAAATGGAAGCTTGACCTAATTGTGAAACATCGCATCCTAGAATTATTATTTCTTCATATCCCTCTAACCCTTGTTTAAAAAAAAACCCTTAAACTCTGTCCTCATAAATCCTATCTAAAATCCATGGTAGTAAAATCAAGTTAATTGCTTTTCACATAAAAACCTGTTATTTTATCACAGCAAGGTGAAGACCATGTAGAAAGGGGAATGAGTACTTAACAAATACTTAGTTCTTTTCTGAAAAACTAAATGCATCAAACTTGATTATCTATTTTGGATCTACAAAACTATGAGTGATAACAATTTAGCCCTCCATGGACTCAGTCCTCCAAATTTGTCATCAGCACTCGTCCGGTTTTTAATTTCCCTACCATTGTCCCCCCTCCACCCATGCTTCCCCCTGATCTCTTCACACTATTTCTACTGTTGTCATGCAGGCTCCTGACTCCCTGTTGACAAGGTGTCCCTCACACTACTCCTCCTGTCCCTTTTGAAACACATCTGTCTTATGTTCAATTCTCTTAGGGCCAATGGTAAGTGTTCAAATGTTTGTTGATGGGCTAACTAATCAAAATATTAATTGGGATAGCATCTTTATGACTGGTTACACTTCCACGTGTGATTCATACCAAATAATACACATGTGTTTTAATACAGACCTTTAATACTTGATATCTTAAAGGCACATGTGGAACATCAAACGAGGGCAGGAGCAGTGTGGATCATAGTTATCTGTATCATATATCGGTTGAGGGGATAGCCCAGTGAGGTCTATGGAGGTAATATAAGGGAGCTGAGCTGCCACTAGGGTGGTGGATATCCCATAACTGTAAGAGTACAGAGAACCTGCTTTACCAGCACTCTCCTCAGAGGGTATTAGAAATGAATGAAAGGGATATTTTAATGCTGGACATGGGACCTGGGGCCACAGTGGAACATGCTGGGGTGATGTGACTTGATGGTCTGGCCCTCAGCATCACTCAGTTGGCATGGGGATGAGGGTATCAGAGGGCCAGTTGAGCCCTGCCCCTGGTGTTCTCTTTATCTTGTTTGTCTTTAAGGAATATTAATGTGAAGGGGACCAAACCAACCATTTGTCTAGAAGGTTGAGTCTCAGTCTAACCCTGCCAATAAGAGACTGAGAGAAACTGAAGATGTGACATATGGAAGGTTGAAATATACATATTTCCTTCCATCTTGCAATTAAAATGCAAGAGGAAGAATATGGAGCTTTTGGATTTCACATTGTGATTGATTTATACTAATATTGACTCATGTCAGTAAGTGGGGAAAATTTTTCTGACTCTAATAAAATCACTTTTAGTTTCTGACCTTTTGCAAGACAGGTTGTACTGCACGGAAAAGTGCCAGATCCCAGAGTGGTAAGTCTGGTATTTCCTCTCTTTGTCCTCTTCCTCCTCCTTTTTCTCCTTCTTCTTCAAAATGACAAATTAAAATATTTTGTCCTGGGAAGATTTCAGCCATTTAAAAATAATAATTTGGGTGTATATATGGAGTGTTTTGTGTTAATTTCAAAGCTTTGCATTCGAGGCAGTACATACTTATCCCTGGCTACTGGCTCCTTCTTAAAGGTGTATAAACATTTCCCAGTTTTCTTACATTAAATAAATACATTCCGATCCTGCTCTTCCTCTTTCTCCATCCCTTCTCAGGTAGACTTCTGTGATCTCCACAAGAGCACGGCAGTCTGTCTCATTTCACTCCATATTTAGTGGATAGCCCAGTGCCTGTTGTACAACGTGTTCTCAGTGAGTATTTGCTGAATGAATGAACAAAGGAGCCACTCTCTCTACTCTCTCATACTGCATTCTGTGCATATGAATAAAATTGCATCAAATAGTTATGGTCAGCTTAATAAATTATCTAAAAACAAATAGCTGTATCATTACCACTCAGATTGACACGTGATTTTGTCAGCATCCCAGATAACCACTTGGACCCCTTCCCCATACTCTCTCTCTTCAAAGTTAATTACTATCCTGACTTCTAGTTTTATGTTTTTAGACTTTATATAAATGAAATCACACAGTGTGTAATCTGTGTCTGGTTCTCATTACTAAACATTGTAAGGATATATCATAATCTAATTTACCCAATGCATCATCAGAGGACATTTGGGCTGTTTCCAGTTTGGGGTTAACTGCTGCTATTGCTGTGACTGATTTGTTCATGTCTCTTTGTTGCAAGGACTTACAGTTCATAGGCGTAGAATTGCTGGGTTATAGAATATGCAAGGTTTCAACTGTAGTAGAGAATTCCAAGTGCTAAGATCAATTTACACATCCACTATCACTTTATGAGAGTTTCAGTTGCTCTAAACCCTCACAGAAACATGACATCCTGGTATTTTGATTTTTAGCTCTTCTGCTAGGTAGAGTGGCAGTTCATTGTGGGTGTAATTTGCATCTTCCTGATTGTAATTTAGCTTGAACACATTTTAAATATGTATTAACCATTTTGATTTCCTCTTTTGCAAACTGTCTGACACTTCTTTTTAATTTTTTTTTAATCGAGCTAACTATATATGAAAAACATGAAAGAATGATACTTCTTGATCTCAAAACTTACAGCAAAGCTACAGTAATCAAGACAGTGTGGTACTAGAATAAGATTGGCCTGCTGACATATAGAACAATGGGACAGAACCAAGAGTCCACAAACAAACCTTCACATTCATCATCAATTAACTTTTCACACGTGTATCTAAACTATTCAATGGGGAAAGAATAGTCTTTTCAACAAATGGTACTAGAACAACAGCATCTCCACATCTTGGATAGATACTCCTCACTATACATGAACATTGACTTGAAATGAGTCATAGACCCAAATGTAAGAGCTAAAATTAGAAAACTCAAAAGAAAATATAAATTGTATCTCAATAAAGTTGTTATATAAAATTGTTTTATAAAATCTGTGTAACATAAGAATAGTGAGTGTATGTGTGTGTACGTAAACTTTTTGAAAAGCAAACCATTTGTAAACAAAGATGTACATCTGCTGTGTAGCTGGCCATAGAGAGATTATGTTACTGAATTCAAGCATGCTAATAATTGTTCAGTGACAGGGTGGGTGCATTTTATATATGTCTATTTTACTATGTCTTAGCTACACTTTAGGGCATTGATTAGGGGATTTGGTTAAGGTGTAATGCATTATAATTTTCCCATTAAAAATAATTGAAAGTAGACTCATCATTGGCATTTTTTGTACAGAACTTCTAATTATCGGAGACATTATTGTCACTAAGTGAGTGATGCTTAGATTTTATATGTCCCTATGCAAGTTTAGGAATATATATTGTTTTAGTATTTTTGCAGTTGTTTCCTCAGAGATTGCAACCTTCAACCTTGACACATTAATCTCTGATATTCTTTGGTGCTTCACCGTCTTGCTTGATGATGCAAAGACCTTAGAACACTTTATCTCAATTTCACCTTCTTATAACGTTAATTCCATTGCCTCTTGTGTTTTAATTTTGAACATGTTTAAACTCCTAGATCTTATTACTATTATTTTTATTATTTAATATTTATTTTTTTCTCAGGTGTTTATCTTTTTATTAATTTTTATTTCTATTATTTCCATAATCTTTACCTTTAAACTGAAATAATTTTTCTTCTACCAGAAGGAATTTAAAAATATTTCCTGTCTTGTAGGTCTGTTAGTAATGATTTATTTTTAAGTTTTTGTTGCTGTGTGAGCTATATACTTCAAAGTGGAAGAAATTTAATTTTTGGATTACATTTCTAGTTTGTTGTTTTATTTTTATTTTCAATAATATAAATATATTGCTGCATTTTCTTCTGTTTTTCTTTGTTCCTGTTATGCAGAGAGTTCCAAGTCTTATTGCTTCTTCTTGGAAGGTAATCAATTTTTTTCTGGCATATTTTAATAATTTCTTTTTGTGTGTAATTTTCTTCAACTTTACTCTGAAATTTGTGGCTTTCCTTTTGTCTTGCTTGGGAATTCAGGGGCCTTTTTGAATTGTGTCTTCATAGCTTTCATAAATTTTTGAAAATTCTCATCCATTCTCTCCTCAAGTATTTTTTCTACTTTACGTTATAGCACCTCTCTTTCTGGGACGATTATACATGTTAGATATTTTCACTTACCCTCTCCTTTTATTTCTATTTCTTTTTTCATTCTGTGCTTAATTCTGGATGTTTTTCTGTCTCATCTTTCAGTTCACTCATTTTCTATTTAGCTGTGTCTAATTTGCTGATAATCCATCTAATGAATTATTAATTTTAGTCATTTAAATTTTTATGTCTTTAATGTTTATTTTTCATTTTATGGTTTCCAGTTTGCTTTTAGTCCTCATTCTTCTGTTTTAGATCCTTAAAAATGCAGGTCTGTTTTGATTACTTATTTGGTTTTTTCTTCATTTTAATTCATGTTATTTGTCTGATTGCATTCTGGTTATTTTTGATTGAGTGCAAGGTTTTGTATACAGAATTGTATAAATACTCTTGAGGACTAAAATAATAGTTCATCCTCTAGAGTGTATTTAATTTTTATTATTTATTTATTTACCTACTTTTTAAAATTACTTTTTATTGGAATATAGTTGCTTTACAATGATGTAGTAGTTTCTGCTGTACAGCAAAGTGAATCAGTTATACATATACCTATATCCTCTCTTTTTTAGTTTTCCTTTGCATTTAGGTCACCACAGAGCACTGAGTGGAGTACATGTTCATTAGGATAAAATAGATAACTTTGAGAACTTATTGTATAGCACTGAGAGTATTTAATTTTTAAATTGAATTTTGCTTTTGGCAGACATTGGCACCAAATTTTGGCATCATCTTAATCCAGTTTCAGGGTCTGAAATGACTCACTTTGCTAAGTAATTGCTAAGGTTAGTTCCTTTCTTTCTTTCTCTCTCTTTCTCTGTGTTTCTTTCTTTCTTTCTTTCTTTCTTTCTTTCTTTCTTTCTTTCTTTCTTTCTTTCTTTCTTCCTTCCTTCCTTCCTTTCTTTCTTTCTTCCTTTCTTTCTTCCTTCCTTCCTTCCTTTCTTTCTTTCTTTCTTTCTTTCTTTCTTTCTTTCTTTCTTTCTTTCTTTCTTTCTTTCTTTCTTTTTTAAGCTCACTTTTACCTGGTGGTGTGTCTCACAAGCATCACAAGTTAAATATTGGGTAACTTAGCAGGACCTCTTTCCATTCTTTGTAGGGACCTGGGGTCCATTTTTTCCCCATAGTCCTATTTAGCTGTCAGAAGTACTGCTCATATTTTTAGCCTTTTTTTCTGTCCTTTCCAGAATTTGGAAGACGCCATTAATAAAATTGTGCCCCAAATTTTCCTCGCTTGGGTCTAATTTCTGATTATATCACAACCTTATTGGCTCTCTCTAACATCTTCCAGCAGACTCTTAAGATCATGTCCAAATTTTCTGCTTGTTCTCAGTAGAAGTATTGGTCCAAAGTTTCTAGTCCATCCTCTATTCATTCTTAAATCCACAACATTCTGAATTTTCCCACTGTCCCTCCACCAAAACACTCAATAAAGTCACCAACAGCTTCCACATCAGAAACTCTGATGGACATTTTCAGCCCTTGGCTTTCTTGAACACTCTAAATCATTTGATTCTGCCATCCTTACCCTGCTTAAAAGCATCCTGTTGATTTCCTTCCTTGCCATCTGGTCATTCTGCTTTGCCATTGTCTCCTCATCCTCCTAACATTCACACCCTCTCCCTGAGTAAGCTCACCCATTCCAGCAGCTTCATTAGCATCTATATATTGTTGACTCTCGAAAGGATGTCTCCAGAGAAGACCTTTCATTGTGAGCTCCTGTATGCTGCATAGCCACACCTAAAACAACTCTACTTAGATGCCTCTTGGGCTTCTCAATCTAAATGTGATCAAATAGCATTATCTTTCCCTAAGCTTCACAAACATCCTTAATTCCTTTCAGTTCTTGGTTCCATATCATCACTCAGTTTCCAAACCTAGTGATTATTTCTTCTAAATATCTCTCAAACACATCTATTTTTCCTATTCCCCACCCCCTCTGCTTTTTGGCCAAATCACAAGCATCTCTAGCCTTCTTAACCCAACATTTATTCTTACTGCTTCAAAAATATTCTTTATCTGTGTCCAAATTGGTCAACAATGGGGCTCTGTGTACCACAGTGATGCAGGTACCCAGACTGACAGGTTTCATCTTGACATGTGCTTGTATAGTCCCAGGAAAAAGGAAAGGAGAGCATGGCAAACCTCACATTGGCTCCTGAAGTTTCTGCCTCAAGTTGACTCATGTTATTCCCATTCCAATTCCATTGGTTAGATCAAATCCTATGACCAAACCTAACCCAACAGGTAGAGGTATATGATCACCCCAAGGTTAGGTGAGTCTATCATATTTTCTTTGTCTTCTCTCCCCCATCCTCCCTTCCCCACAACATGGACATAATCAGCTCAAATATTGTTTTCTCAGGAAAGCACTTCCTTCTTTTATAGATTGAGCTAGTTACTTCTATTAAATCCTCATTTATCACACTAACCATGACTTGGTTTATGCCTCTTCCTCTTGCCATATTGTAAGATTCATGAGGACAAAGTCTGTGTCTGCCTCATTTGCCTCTGTGTCCCTTGTGTCAAGCCCAGGACCTGGCCCTTAGAAGGTTTCATTAAATAGTGGTTGAGTAGATAGATGAATGGCTGCAGGTTGCAAAAGGAAGCATGGTATGTGACTGCATCAGTAAATGATCAGCAGCTGGCAATAAGTTTACCATTGGGAGATGGGAATAACTCCTTTCTGACTAGAAAAAGATAGCCACCAAGGCCAATGTAACAGAGATCTACATTTTAATACCACTGTGATTATACACTGGTTGGTTCACTTCTTTGAAAATCTATATTCACCGATAAAATAGAAATGCTATCTCTGTTGGTTAGTTCACAGGGTTGCTGTGGGATAAAGGCCAACATACCATATTATATGAGTTCATTTTTAAGAATAGCAGCTTAAAAACAGGCACTTTCAGAGTTAATTCATTATCAATTTTCCCCTTTCTCTTCATTTATTCTACTCTATTTCTGTTTCTTTCTTCCCCTTCCTCCTCTTCATGATGTTTAGAGCTAACATTTAAGGTGGTTTACTCTGTGTGAGGTACTGTGGTAACTGCAATTGTTTATCTAGTTTTATTCCCATGGGCGTTTTTACGTGATAATCCTTCGTTTTTCTGAAGTTCAGCTGCCACTGTAAATTATTAGCTGGAATGGCACTTATGTCATTTTTTCTCTGTGTGTAGCAACAATGGTATTTTGTTTATACTCTGAGATTATAGACCTTCACATAGAAGTTCTACTTCTTGTCACTATAAACAGTCATAGAGACAGGATGGGCTGTGTTCAAATCCAAGCTATGTCACCCTGTCACTTACTAGCTGTCTTGGCTAATTTTGGTCTTGGTTGTTTAGGTTACTCTCCAAGTGTTAGTTTCTATTTATTTTAATTAGAAATGAAAACAGCTGCCTTGTAAATTGTTGTTTTTTTGGTGTGTGTGACGGTTGTATAACATTGTATGAAATGCCTAGCATGGAACATAACATAGTAGGATTTGTACAAATTATAATTGCTTGTATATTTATTATACAGTGCACACCTAAGGAGATAAACTGGTTGGGTACAATTCACTAATATGGGTCTAAATTTTAACTTGTTCAGAACACTACTACTAATCATAGACATGAAGTTATATCACATTAGTTTTTTTTTTTTTTTTTTTTTTTTTTTTTGGTACGCAGGCCTCTCACTGTGGTGGCCTCTCCCGTTGTGGAGCACAGGCTCCAGACGCACAGGCCCAGCGGCCATGGCTCACGGGCCCAGCCGCTCCGCGGCACATGGGATCCTCCTGGACCGGGGCACGAACCCGTGTCCCCGCATCGGCAGGCAGGACTCCCAACCACTGCGCCACCAGGGAAGTCCTATCACATTAGTTTTAAGATGGTTTGAGAAAAAGGTCTTTGGCAGTTGTTATTATACATAGCTCCAAACTACTCAGGAAGAATAAAAATCAAAGGAGTTAATATACAATATAAGTAATATAATATTAATTTTATTATATAATAATAATTATTATAATAGCTAATACTTATTGAGTACCTACTGTGTTCCAGACACAATTTTAAATAGTTTATATACATTAACTCATTTAATCCACACAACTATCTGAGGATGTAGTTCTGCTATGCAACCATTTTCAGATGAGAGAACTGAGGAGCAGAGAGTTTCAGTACCTACCCAAGACCAAACACTAGCAATGTATGGTGGCTGAGATATTTTTCAAAGCAGCCAGCCTCTGAAATTCAGGATCTGACCCAGTGTTGTCAATGGTACTTTCTGAGATAATGGGGCTATTTCATATCTGCACTGCCCTGCATGGTAGCCACTAGCAATGTGGCTACTGAGCATTGGAAATGTCACTACTGCAACCGAGGCAGTCTTTTCTTACTGAATTTAAGTTTAAATAGGCACATGTGGCTGACAGCTATCATATCAGTGCAGCTCTAACCTCTATGTTCCATTTCTTCTCCAGTTAAAATTAAAAACCCAAAGCATTAAGTGTTAGATTGATAAATCATATTAAAAATGAGAAAATAAGTACCTTTAGGACAGTTGAGTTCAGATGATTACTTGCATTTGTGCTTGATGGAATACAGCCAAAACATTTTTTAAAAAATATTCCAGCTTCATTTAATGAAATAATTTAAGACCTTAAATTTTGCTCTGACAAATGAAACCTCCAAACAATAAGATAATGCAAATTGACTGTTGACTGCTTCACTACATGAGAAAAGAGAGTTTTGAGTAAAACATGGCATAGGCAGAGTAAAAGACCAGTGACAGACCAGGAGAGTTTTCATGATGTGTAACACACAAGGAATTCACCTGTGCGATGTGAAAGGCCCACAAGAGGAGAAGACCAAAGAACTAACAGAAAAATGGATAAAGGCCATGAACAGGAAAAGTGATAACAGACAAATGGTGAAGCAACATATCCTTAGATGCCCAATTTTACTATTAAGAAAATGAAGATTTATAAGTGTATATTTAGGGCAACAAGAAGGCCTGAGTTTGGCCATTGAAAAAACTGCCCAATAATGAAGGCTGTGGCTGTTACACCGTTGGCACCTCCGGGGGAAATGGTGGAGTTGACTTCTCTTCTGGTTCTTAGAAACCAGCCAGCTTAGCCGGGATAGTGGCCCTGGAGCCGCTGAGGATGTAGTCCCAGGAGCCAGGCAAGTGAGGGCTTGCATTGCTGCTTTCCCTCTTACCAGCCTTGTGACTTATATGGTCCTTTCACATTGCTTAGCCTCAGTCTCCCCATCTTAGAAGGAACTGTAGGACAATGATGCTCCAGCATGAATGGCAACACACGCCAAGCCTTGTGTCTGGGTGACATGGACCATCACTGCAGTACTTTATATGAATGAAAACATGGCCGATGAACTGGTCATCTACTCTTCTTAGTAGCTCTGATTTTTTGCTTCATTAAAATTTGTTTCCAGAAAATAGACAACTAATGAGAACATACTGTATAACACAGGGAACTCTACTTAATGCTCTGTGGTGAACTAAATAGGAAGGAAATCCAAAAGGAGGGGATATATGTATATGTATAACTGATTCATTTTGCTGTACAGTAGAAACCAACACAACATTGTAAAGCAACTATACTCTGATAAAAATTAATTTAAACAATTTGTTTTTGGACTTATATGAAAATGTTGCAAATGGCTTTTATCATTCATTTGCACAATTAACAAATGCTGTTGACTGCTCAAGGCACTGGACTGGGTTTCTGTGGGGTATTCCCAGTAGAATCTGTCTGGATCTGACCAGGTCGAGATGAGATGATTCAACATGGGCATGAAAGGGTGCAAAACAAGGCACATCATCAGAGATGCCAGTCAAAGGACTTTCATAGTCTATACTCCATCCCAACCCCTGATACCTGAAGTTTCCTGTTTTCCAGACCATAGAAATATATAGGAACAGCTATGGCTCATACTACTGCCTTATATTATGACTAAAGTGATTTTTTTTTGGTCTATTCAATTAAAATGCAAACTCAATTTCAAATGTACTTTCATACAGGTTTTCAGGGTAAAACTGACTATATTTAGACTGAAAAGACTTATCTTTTAATTTTTGATTAAAGACTAGGTTTAGAGTTGAAGAAATTCGAGTTTTTTCTTTATCAGGATGCACTTATTGTTCTCACAGCTGGAGGACAACTATAAATTTACAGTGTGTGTGGGCTTATTGGGTCTAAAACAGTTATATCATTATTTATATCTTACTGTAGGAAAGACCTTGTCTGGGAGAAGAAAACAGCCTCAGGCTGCCAAACCTGGTTGATTATAATTATTAGCTAAAAAAAGACTGAGGTTTTCTTCATGCTAAAACATAAATATGAATTAGTATTGCACAGTTTCAGTGTCTCGGCGTCCCTGAACCTTGTTTATGGTGTGTGGAAAAATAGATATTTAACTCTCTTATTGTCAGCAACGCATGCTAGGCATTTGTCATTTCTCTGGACTCCAAGGACTAGGCATGGAGATCACAAAAAATACCACCAGTATCAGTTTTGGTCACACTTTGTTTTTTTAAGACAAATCCCTTTGATCTTGGATGTGAAAGTTGATTTGTGCACTGCACAGTGATTTTTATGAGTTGGTTTTTTTCCTTTTATTTCCAAGTAGAAAATGGAAAGAACAAAACAACAGCCCAAAGAAGAATGCAGAGTGAATGAAGGCATTTATTTTTTCCATGATACAGTGCATAATACCTGGACACAAGATCAATCGATGTGATAGGGTCCCTGCCCTGTAGGAGCTCAGAGTCTAAAGGAATCTATTGTGATTTAAGCCAGTGACAGAGACTGGCTGATGTCAACTGGCTGAGGTCACTTTGTCTACTCCGTGTATCTTCTGTGTCAGAGGCTCTTATGTGATACAGAGATGGTTCTGCTTAATACCCACCACTCATGCATGTCCCTTCCACATGCCTCTGTGCAACATTCTTTGTGTCCATTGACCAATCTTCTGCTTTCCAGGCTGCTGACGAGCTGATCGGCACATTCATCACTGTCCCGCCAGTGCCTATGTCTATTCTGACCTACAGTCCCTTCTGTCTCTATTCACAGTGGACAGGCCAAGTGCATTGCCCAAGGCTCTGCCCATTGTGGGGATTTCCCTCTCCACTGACTTTTAAGACCACGCTTGAGCAAGGCTGTGGTCAGCTGCCACCTATTCTCAGCTGGCACCTACAATCTGAGCCAATCCACCCATAGTACCCAGCTTGGGATTTTCCTTCTCTTGATGGTTGTACAGGATAGTCCATAAACCCATAGGCATGAGCTGAGTATATTCTCTTCTGCAGAAAGTGTTAGTTTGTTTTTGGTTGTACACGAGATGGTTGCATCACGTTAGTGAAAAGTGTGACTTTGATATTATCTTTATTTGAAAATGAATTATGGTTTAGAGAGATGCATATGAGTGCCAAGTTGGCAAGGGGTAGACTGTGGCAGATTTGAAGGTGTCCCATTGACTAGGCTGAAAAGTGTTTCCTAGGCTGGCATATTTCTTTCTTTTTTTTTTTTAACATCTTTATTGGAGTATAATTGCTTTACAATGGTGTGTTAGTTTCTGCTAGATAACAAAGTGAATCAGTTATACATATACATATGTTCTCATATCTCTTCCTTCTTACGTCTCCCTCCCTCCCTCCCTCTATCCCACCCCTCTAGATGGTCACAAATCACCGAGCTGATCTCTCTGTGCTATGCGGCTGCTTCCCACTAGCTATCTATTTTACATTTGGTAGTGTATATATGTCCATGCCACTCTCTCACTTCGTCCCAGCTTACCCTTCCCCTCTCCATGTCCTCAAGTCCATTCTCTACATCTGCGTGTTTATTCCTGTCCTGCCCCTAGGTTCATGTGGGGAAGCAGCCAGGGTGGCAATTGCTCTTTGGGTTCATCCTCGCTGGGCTTATCTTTTTCTCTTGACTAATATCTTAGTTTCTTATTGCTGCTTAAACAAATCATCAAAATTTAGTGACTAAATTACATATATTTGTAACTCTACAGTTCTTGAGGTCAGAAGTCCAACACATGTCTCATGGGACTAAGATCAAGGTGTCAGTAGGGCTGCATTCCTTCTGGAGGTTCTAGGAGTAAATCCTTGTGTTTTACAGCTTCTAAGGCTGCCTGCTTTCCCTGGTGTGTGGTTGCCTTCCTCCACCTTGAAAGCCACTAATGTCAGCAAATCTCTCTCTGATCAGGGCTGAGAAAGGTTTTCAAGGATCATGTGCTTGCATTGGCCCATCTGGATGATGCAGGATGATCTCCCCATCTCAAGTTCCCAACCCTAAATCCCACCTGCAAGGAACTTTACAGATGTAATGTGCCTTATTTACTGGTTCTAGGGATTAGGACATTGACATCTTTGGGGGCTGTTATTCTGCTCATCACACCTGGCTCACCCACCATCACACCACCATCAAGCAACTCTTCTGTGCTGAGATGCTCACCTTAACTTTCTCCTCTGACCTCCTTTTCATCTTCCAGGTCCTCTTTTCCCTCAAGCAGTTTCCATTTTTTATTTTCACCCCAAAGCAACCTCAGTATGTGTAAAACAATGCATCTTCCCACACAAGTCTGTACATTGTTCCTCCTCCTTCTTTAAAGAAGCGTCTGACCAGCTTGCACTATCTGGTACAATGATTATACCAGCACTTATGCAACTAAATAGGATAAATCAATAGAAATCCAGGAAGGATTAAATGCAAAATATGGATAGGAAAGTAGAGCAAGAGGTAGGTAAGGCTAGTCCACAAAGCATATTCTTTTTGTTTTTTTTTAATTGGAGGTATAGTTGTCTTACAATGTTGTGTTAGTTCCCGCTGTACAGTGAAGTGGATCAACTATATATATACATATATCCCCTCGTTTTTGGATTTCCTTCCCACTTAGGTCACCACAGAGCATTGAGTAGAGTTCCCTATGCTATATAGTAGGTTCTCATTAGTTACCTATTTTATACAGAGTAGTGTATATATGTCAATCCTAATCTCCCAATTCATCCCACCCTCTCCCCTTTCCCCCCTTGGTAACCATCAATTTGTTTTCTACATCTGTGACTATTTCTGCTTTGCCAATAAGTTCATCTGGACCATTTTTCTAGATTCCAGATATATGCATTAATATACGATATTTGTTTTTCTCTTTCTGACTTACTTCATTCTGTATGACAGTCTCTAGGTCCATCCACGTCTCTGCAAATGACACAATTTCATTCCTTTTAATGGTCGAGTAATATTCCACTGTATATATGTACCACATCATCTTTATCCATTCCTCTCTTGATGGACATTTAAGTTGCTTCCATGTCCAGGCCATTGTAAATAGTGCTGCAATGAACATTGGGGTGCATGCATCCTTTTGAATTATGGTTTTCTCCAAGTATATGCCCAGGAGTGGAATTGCTGGGTCATATTGTTGTTCTATTTTTAGTTTTTTTAAGGAACCTCCATACTCTTTTCCATAGTGGCTGTATCAATTTACATTCCCGCCAACAGTGCAAGAGGGTTCCCTTTTCTCTACACCCTCTCCAGCATTTATTGTTTGCAGATTTTTTGGTGATGACCATTCTGACCGGTGTGAGGTGATACCTCATCGTAGTTTTGATTTGAATTTCTCTAGTAATTAATGATATTGAGCATCTTTGCATACTCTTTAATCACCAGCACAGGCTCACAGAAATAGCCCTGAGTTTCCTTGACACCAGAGCAAAGAGCAAACCATGATCATATTCACAAGAAGTTTTTCCAAGCATTTTGGCAGCAATTTCTCTTTTTGTTTTTCCAGTGATTTATTCCAAAAAACCGCAATCTATAACACAGATGAATGTCAAAATATCTCCTCAAATCCCATCTCTCTCGCTCCATCTTCTCTGAACACATCAGGGTGCTCCAGCCTTTAAACCTTTGCATTTATCATTTCTCCTTCGTTATCCCCCTGTCCTGGTATCCACACTGCCTGCTCCTTCTCTTTCTTCAGTGGTCTGCTCATGTGTCACTTGGCACCCATGTGTCCCTTACACGAGTCACTTTTTCTACAGCCCTATCATTGGCATACTATGTATTCAGTTCAGCTATTCTTATTCAGGGAAGTCACAACAAGGTTTACACATGGAGGCCTGCCACTCCATATATATAAATATCTTAAAGTTATAAGTCAAGCTAACAGGAAGTTAAATATATTTCTTCATCCCTTCTGACAAGTGTACCACTTTAATGAACAAATTAAAAACTATTGCTTCAAATCACTGAAAGTCATCTAGAATAAAAGGCAACTGAAATTGAGCATCCTTGGGCTTCCCTGGTGGCACAGTGGTTGAGAGTCCTCCTGCTGATGCAGGGGACACGGGTTCGAGCCCTTGTCGGGAAGATCCCACATGCTGCCGAGCAACTAAGCCTGCGTGCCACAACTACTGAACCTGCGCTCTAGAGCCCACGAGCCACAACTACTGAAGCCCGTGCGCCTAGAACCTGTGCTCCACAACAAGAGAAGCCACTGCAATGAGAAGCCCACGAAGTCTACGCACCGCAACGAAGAGTGGCCCCCCACTCGCCGCAACTAGAGAAACATGGGCACAGCAACAAAGACCCAATACAGCCCCTAATTAATTAATTAATTAAAAATAAAAGAAATTGATCATCCTTGTCTATATCTGGATGTCCTGGTCATGGACTATGCAGGTTGCAGTAGTAATAGGCATTACATACATGTGTAATTTGTAAGTTACTGTATATTTATTCCATACAAGTTATTATCTATTTTAATATAATTTGAACAAAACTGATATTCTGTTAGACAATAATGATCTAAATGATTAAACAGTAAAATATCATTGTATTAAAAGTATACTTTAAAAGTCTATTAAAGAAAATGTAAAATTTTTGAAAATTTGAAATCATTTTAAGATTTTTTTTACCAAAATGTCATTTATATTCTAAAGATCCAAAATTATTTATTAAAAGTAAGAGAAGAAAATACAACTTATAATTAACAACTCATAATTTTAAACAAAACCCTTAAGTTGTATTTCTTTAATTTTAGGGAAATTTAATGAAATCTCATTCCATCTTTTAGAAAGTGAACTTAGTGTTCAATGTGCTTTATGTACCAAAGTCATAACTACGCTTCTTTTGTAGGTCCATGACTAGACTTACAAGTGTACAAATGTTCCAACAGCCATGATTCTCAGCCACCAAGGCCACAGGTGTGAAAACTACCCAGGTTTGTTAGAGGAGCTTCTGGGCCACAAGACAGAATAGGAAGCACAGCGATGCTTTGGCACAGGTGGGAAACACGCATCACTGTGAAAGAAGCTATGGTGTTTGTGGTTAGGAAAGTAGGCTTTGACGGGCTGATGACCTTTGCGTTTTTGTCTTACTCACAGGTTCCTGTCATCAGAGCACCCTACAGTGAAGCCAGTCTTCTCCCTATTGCCAGCTTTATTTTTCGATTTCACTTGTCAATTCCAGGACTTCTTCATTCGTTCTTGCTTCTTGCTCATCCACCCACTGAGGGGAAAGTTCAGTTCTTTGAGGGAAATGGCCTGCTTGTCTTGGTCATGGTGCAGATTCCAGTAAACCGGAAGTGATGTGAGCTCATCATTGTGCTAGTCACACATTTGTTTTTTTTATTAAAACCTTCAAGGTAAGTATTTTTATCCCCATTTGACATGTGAGGGTATGGAAGTGCAGAAGGCTAAGCAACAGACAATACCATGATGCTGTGAGCAACAAAGCAGGAACCCACATCCAAACCTGGCTGACTTCGCCACTGGTGCCTGAGGCAGCGGAAACAGAGGCTATATTTTTAAGGAGCTGCAGTGGATGCCCAGACCCAGAAGGGACTGCTCTTCCTCTGCATTCCCAGATCATCTGCTTCTCTCTGGGCACTGGCCCATACAAGTCATCAGCCTTACTCAGGATATTTGTTTACCTGTCCTGGTTCCCTTTTCTCCGCTAGAACACTCCTTGGGGTGGGGCGAGTGGGACAGATGTCAGACTCGACACGTGGCATCATCAAAGGCTGGGGTTTTATCTTTTACAATGAAGCCATTTTTTGTAATGCTGGCCATTCTCTTCTATACAGATTCTCGTGGTGAAGGCAGGTAAGCATTATGATACCAATAGCTTTCCACCTCTTGGGAACGCAGAAATCACAGTGCAGGCACCTTCAAGAAAAGTGTCGCTACTGATCGGCTCATCTTTTAGAGAAGAAACTGTTGGGTTTGTCAAGAATCACTGATTCCCACCGAAAATGAAACCACTGATCCCTTGGAGCCAAGATTTGAATTTAAGAAGGTACAGTAATTGGATCGATTCGTTAGTTATTTCAACAAGCATATTTGAGATGCTACAGGATATTATTTCATGTGCTATGCAGACATGAATCCCACAGGCTCTGTCCTCAAGGCACTGAATTCCTAGTAGGAAAGGAAGACAAACAAACACATGACTAAAGTAGAACCGGGAGCATGGGTTGTTTTTCATCTTTGTCCAGTACCTGAACGCTGTCTGGTACAAAGTGAGCATCTGCTGCACTGCGGTAGGATGTAAGAATATTTAAATCAGGCATGAATAGTTTTGCAAAGAACAAGCTGAATTCACAAAACTGCAACGACTTGTGTTGTACTTTAATAGAACCTGATCTCGAGAGAAAATGTTTTTTATCATTTGCACATAATAAATACACATTATTTTTAACTGTTATAAGATCACTGAATTTGTTGATCTTCCTCATGCCAGAAATTTTCAAATCTAGGTAGATATCATAATTGCTTCATAATATAGGATATCAAAAACAGAAGGTAAGCCTGTTATCTATCTGATTTGTAAATAATATGAATACTAATAATAATTAAGGACAATTCAACACACAACCAACAGTATTTCAATTTCAGATATATGTTGTTGTTTGAATATCAAGGTAAAATAAGAACCGGTCACATTTCTGCATTCTCTGTGCTACTTTAACTAGTTGAAGAAGACATTTGGATTTAACCTCAGGGCATGTGTCTGTTACCTGTCAGGAAGTTTGTCCTAATGGCATTCCATCCTTGTCACATCTCTGCCAGCTGAGCTCTACACAGCAATCTGCCCAAAAAGGAGTGAAATTTGGGCGATCATTAGACAGATTGCTGGGTCTTGGACACCTACTCCACTGAAGTTATGATTTACCTTTGGGGGAGAAGATGGTTTCTGACAATGCTTTCTAAAACGTTCCTTGTTATATTGCCTTGGGCTTGGGCTTATTAATCTCTTTGAGGTATAATAAATGGAAACTCTTTCTCTGTATATTTGCACGCACATTTACTGCTCCCAATCCCTGATTCCCAACAGCATAAGAAAGATCTGTGTTGTGCCAAAGAGCTCTCTCGTGGTGTCCCTAACACCTGGGAAATTCTGCCTGTCTCAGAAGAGCACATGCTCTTTTCAACTATGGGGGAAGTGATGGGGCGGGGGTGGGGAGAGGAACCTCCTCCACCCCTTCCCACAAGATGACATCCTGAGACATGATGCCAGTAGTAAGTAGTTTCTAAGTGTAAAAACAGCTACGGTATCTGTTAATTCTATACCTACCACCCCTAATTTGTCCCTCCCCCCTTCACAAACTACTATGCATAAAATAAATAAGCAACAAAGATACAGTGTATAGCACAGGGAATTATGGCCATTATCTTGTAATAACATAATGGAATATACTCTGCAAAAATACTGAATCACTATGCTATACATCTGCAACTAATATAATATTGTAAATCAGCTACACTTCCATTAAAAATAAACAGCTAACATATTTCTTCCAGGTAAAGATAGCATTTTAACAAAGCGTGAGAAAGCAATAACATTTTGAAAGGTACATTCACTCTGACAAAAGCATTGGGAAACAGACATATGGATATATGTTCTTCATTGTAATTGGAGCCATATGATAGTGTTGTTGAAGTTATTGTTCTCTTTAAAATTATTTATGTCCACATACTTAAAAAACTGAGAACAATTTTCTGTCATTTAATAATCTTCCAAATGATGACTTTCAGTGAGTTTTAAACCTATTTGTTTAACACATAAAAGTGTGCACATTCTAAGGGAACCTTCCTACGCAGGTGGTGGGAATGTAAATTTTTAGAGTCACTATGGAGAACAGTATGGAGGTTCCTAAAAAACTAAAAATAGAGCTACCATATGACCCAGCAATCCCACTCCTGGGCATATATCCAGAGAAAAACATGGTCTGAAAGGATACATGCAACCCAATGCTCATTGCAGCACTGTTTACAATAGTCAAGACATGGAAGCAACCTAAATGTCCATCGATGGATGAATGGATAAAGAAGATGTGGTGTGTGTATACACACACACACACACACACACACACACACACACACACATATATATATATATATATATATACAATGGAATATTAGCCATTAAAAAGAATGAAATAATGCCATTTGCAGCAACATAGATGGACCTAGAGATTGTCATACTGAGTGAAGTAAGTCAGACAGAGAAAGAGAAATATTGTATGCTATCACTTATATGCAGAATCTAAAAATAAATAATACAAATGGACTTATTTACAAACAGAAACAGACTCACAGACTTAGAAAAGAAACTTATGGTTACGGGGTGGGGAAGGGTGGGGGGAAGGGATAGATTGAGAGTTTGGGATTGATATGTACACACTGCTATATTTAAAATGGATAACCAACAAGAACCTACTGGATAGCACAGGGAACTCTGCTCAATATTATGTAACAACATAAATGGGAAAAGAATTTGAAAAACAATAGATACATGTATATGTATAACTGAATCACTTTGCTGTACACCTGAAAAGAACACAACGTTGTTAATCAACTATACTAGAATATAAAATAAAAAGTTAAAAAAATATAAAATTTTAAGATATGAGAAGAAACTCCAGTTACAGAGAGATGGGTTAAAAAAATGGTCACAAAAAAGGATGCACATTCTGATTACTTTGAAAGATTAATTGATTGACATTAAGAACATAGATGTTTAATAGCCAAATTTTAATAAAACTTTTGCACAATTGCTTGATGAAATAGACAAATAAGTATCATAATTTAGTAAATTCAGGATTATTTTATTGAAGATCATATAGTCCCATGAGGTTTCTTTTTTCAGTTAGGTGTCCATTAAACGTAAATCAACATAAACTGAAGTTAGAACTGGAATTTCATACCAATTTGTCACAAAGTAAGAAATTAAGATTTCCAAATGTAGTGAAGATATTTGGCAGTATCTTAATAGATTTTAAAGTTAAAAATGTTAAATCCCTGTACACTGTGACTCAGTATTAACATTTTAAGGAATCTCTGGCAAAATAAAATTGCACAAGAATCTATATATTCATATTCAAGTGAATTAATTGCAGCATTATTTAAAATTTAAAAAAAACAGAAAGAAAATTACTAAATGTCCAATAAAAAGAAAATAAGATAATACATTTTACTAAATACATACCTGGAGTGATACATAAATTTTAATAAGAATGGCATGTGATTATAGACATTGACATGCAAAAGATTTAGTGTGTAAAAAATTAAACACTTAAATTGTTAAGTGAAAAGAGTGAGTTACATATCAATATGTGTACTTTGCACTTTTCTTGGTCTATGTGTGTGCAAGGGTGTGTGTGTGTATACACTTGTATGTTTCTATGTATAGATAGAAAATATTGGGGGAGAGCACTAACATACTGCTTAGTAGTGAATAAAAGTTATTTACTGAGGGTTAGGATTAGCTTGGTGTAATGGGAAGATTGGATTTCACAATAACTGTTTCAAATTTCAGTGGCATTGTGCATGCAGAAGGCCAGATTTGTGTATTTAAGAGCAAAAGAGGGAGGTTTCTACTAGCATGTTAGTGGACTAGGAATTCAGTTCAACCCTCTCACTAAAGACTACTGGAACAACATATAGAGTAAATGATAGAAATAATTTACTTACAATTTACTTTATAATTTTATAATTATAAAAATGTTCTTGAAGCACAGGGAGATCAGCTAGGTGCTTTGTGACCACCTAGAGGGGTGGGATAGGGAGGGTGGGAAGGAGACACAAGAGGGAGGAGATATGGGGATATAGGTATATGTATAGCTGATTCACTTTGTTATACAGCAGAAACTAACACACAACTGTAAAGCAATTATACTCCAATAAAGATGTTAAAAAAAAATGTTCTTGAACACAAAAGAGGCTTAACAAGGTACTGAGTTATTTGGCCAAGACTAGGAGAAATCCATAAGGGTGAAGTTAGCATTTGGACAGTGTTGGCCTTGGAGCATTTGCCATTATACAGCAAAGGTTAAGAGGTGAAGTGGTTCATTTGTCAGGCTCTTAGGGGTTCAAATGTGGGAGTTGGAGGTCCACCAAAGTAGGACCTTGATAAATCTATTTTGCCTTTTCTTGGAATGTGAAAGTTTGCACCCTAAGAAACCAGCTTTTACATAGGCTGCAGCCCAACACTGAGTCACCTGGGTGCTCAGAGAAACATCACTTTCTGAAACTGGATAACTTTGATCCTAGATTGCTAGTGTCCTAGGGGTCTAGAAAAATAAAATTCATGGCACAAAAATCAAAGATAGCCTGGCATATATAGAGAAACCACATGAATGTAAAGAAAAAGAAAACATGAAAAGCTATGAGATATTGGAATCACCAAGTACAAACTTTTAAATAATGATATTTGCTATAATCAGAAGAAAATGAAAAAAGGCTAAAAAGATGAATAGTTCTAGACACAAACAAGTGACACTGCAATTTTGAAAAAGAACCAAATAGAAATTCTAAAGCTGCAAACTGTAATAAGTTAATTAAGAACTCAATAAGTGGATTTAACAGCACAGGAGCCACAGCTTAAGAGAGAGTTAGTGAACTGGACGATGGGCAAGAAAAATCCAAATTTAGACACATAAATGTAAAAGGATTTAAAAATACAAGAAGTAGAAAAGATATACAGAATAAAATAAGAAGAAATGAAACTTATTAAGTCAGAGTCCCAGCAGAGAGAAAAGATTGAAAATAAAATAGTGAAGCTGATAATACCAAAGAGAAAGATAAATATCTTAAAGGAAAGTGAGAAATAATAAATATTAACTTTCAGATAAATATCATCTAGATCAAATCCTGAGAACAATAGCAAAAATTAAAACCAGAAAATAGTGTCTCTTTTTCTTGTGCTGATGTAAAATAACAGCCAATTTAGAATTCAATTTATAGCAAAAATAAAGGTGAAATAAAAACATTTTGGGATAACAAAAATCAAGAGCATTTGTAACCAGTAGAACTACTCTAACAGAAACTCTAAAGGGCTATCTTTAGGCAGAGTGAAATTAATTCCAGCCTAGAAGGTTAGAGAGACAGGAAGAAATTAGGTTTAATAAATAGGATAAATATAAAGAGTGATGGTAAAAACTATCCTACTAATAATAGGTAGAGTTTGAATAAATAATATTTAATATACACAAAAATAATGTACATTTTGAATGGGTAAATGCAGTTTACATGTTCAAAGTTCTTTGCATCATCTGGGAAGTATCAATTAATATCAGAGTTTAATAAATTGAAGGTGTAAGGCAAACCCTAAAATCAGTGTATCAGTTAGCTGTTGCTGCATAACAACAACCCTATAACCAATGGCTTTAGACAGAATTGTTTACTTTGCTGTGTCAGTTTGGCTGATGTAGGCAGGCTCAAGGGCAGCTCTGCTTTAGGTTACAGCAGGGGCCTTAGTGACTCTGCTTCTCTGGTAAAGAATAACTCATAATAGAATTAGAACAAGGTGAGTCAGTATGAGTCCAAAAAGAAGACACGGACTTAATTCAGTTTGAAATATGTATGGCAGAGACGTCCAGCAAAGGAGGGACCCAGCCAGAAGTAGGGAAGAGCTGGGTATGACAATGCAATGGCTGGATGGGGTGGGGATGGAGGGAGTAAGCCAGATGTGAGGCTAGAGAGTAGGCGTGGCCATGGTGAAGAGCTAAGCTTTGGGATTTCAGTCTGAGTGCACTGGCCAGACCTCTACGGGTGGTGAGGCAGGTAAGAAATGGCCAGACCTGTGGTTTTCAGAGGTGACTGGCTGCTCTGTGGGAAAGAGAGGGTAGGGCACACACATATGTACCTGAGGTAGCTAATGGAAACCCTCAGCACCTAGTTCATGCCTGGTGGTTTTAGCCACGTGGGATATTTCAACAGACCTGGAGGTTGTAACACAAGGTCCAACACTGGCTTTTCTTTTCTTCACTGATGCAACTTTGGAGATGCCCCTCCAATAGTCTGAGTTGCTGCTTTCTCATTTTAAAAAATATTGAATTGATAATACTTTAAATATTTTCTGAGCAGTGACAAAATAATGAATGTGAAATCAAATGCATGGATCTTGGCACACTGTGGAAAATCGATGTGTCATATGAAGTGGAGGATGGAAGAAAGGAAGTGAGAACTCAGTAAATGTGGTGTTTGAATGCATGGACAGCTTTGTTAAGAGATGGAACACAGTGCCAGTTTGAATCATATTCCTTCCAAGGGACTTCTTTTCCTTTCAAGGGAGCTTCTGCCTATCATATGCTTAATTGGTCCTATGAAACTATAACTTTCCTACACCTTCCTGATGGATATAGTTTACAGATATACAGCCATGAAGATTTTTAGTGATGCACACTCCGATTTAATTGACTTTTAAACTAATATTAATATTATATACTACGGGCAAGTACTTCTGTCTAGATTTGCACTCTTTGAGAGAAGTCGGTCATTCCACTAGACAGATAGGAAATTGAGATTCAGGGAAGTAAAGTAACTTGCCCAAGGTCACATGGGAAGTGGAAGATCTGGGATTTAACTTGGTTTTATAAGTAACAGAAGAGTGTTCATTTTAGGGTATAAGGCTGGGAAAACCCCTATAATAAAGATAGAATTTACAGCCTAATCAACAAATCACCATTTATTACCTGCTGACCCTATATAGGCATTAATCCTCACATTAACACTGTGTGCTCTTTGCTATGACAGCCTCTTATTTTCTTCCTAGTACATGCCTTTCAGTTTCGTGAGGGTTAGCCACATTTCATTATTTGTGCTCCATTAGCATCCATGATAGAAATCCAAACGTTCCTTTAGGTGATGTGAAGCAATATTTAAGTTATGAACTACTCTGCTGCATTATATTTGGAAATGGGCTTTTGAGTTCGAATTGTCTTGTTTATTTAAATTAGCATTGCCCTCAAGCATAGTTACATTCAGTTATTCAGAGGTAGGGACCTGAATCTTTGCTTAATTAAAAGCTCTGAATCATCAATTGGAACAGAACTCTTTGAACACAGTCATACACCCACAAAGTGAAAGGAACTTACCAAGCAAGTGCAAGCAGCGCTCACTGGGGATTGTGTGGCTGTTCCTTCCTTAACCAGAATAAAATGCCCCAGTTTTGTAATCTCAGACATTTGAAAAATTCAGATGAACTTAGAAATTTCCTATCAGCAGTGGTGCTAGTTAAGTCTAAGGTAGCACACGTATTCCTCCGTTTAGCGGCTGGTGCTTCAAATGTTAGCAATCCCAGCGATTCGTGCTGTTGCTCTGCAGGTACCCACCACACTCCCTGTGCAGCCCTAAGTCTCTCTGGAGTAAAACAGTTTCCAAAGATGCAACAAGTAAACACTAGTGGACCAGCCATGGCATTTTATAAATGTCGTCTTTTCAGATTCCTGCTATCACCATCCACAGAGCACACTCATTTATTCCAGGGACCAGATATTCTTTAAGTGAATGAGAGTGTTTTTAAGCCAATGCTTAAGAATAACCTTTGAGTGGGCACCAAATTATGTTTCCTATGCTGTCCCATTTATTCTTTCAATGTCCCATGAACAGCATTTTCTTGTCTATGAAATAAAGACTCTTTGGTTATCTGGCAAAACTGACGAAAAAGCACACCAGACAATAAGGTTTCTGAACAGTACTTTTATGTGCCATCTCCTCCTTTTTTTTCTTTTTTTTTTTTTTGGCCCTTTGTATGGAAATCTTTGTGAACCATACTAAATATTTTCCTTACTTTGTAAAGTGATTATTCTGTAATTAATGCAATTATTTCCTTTAGTCTTCTGTGATACGACTATGAACATCAATCCTGGGTTGTTCTATTGATGTGAACAGCTAGGATATTTGGCTGAATCTTTTTTGAGCTGGGGACATGCTGCCAAATGTGATTTATTGAGTTACTTGTTTTCTCGTCATTTGCAGTTTTTTCAGAAAGTTTGCATGAAGACATTTGTAATTACATGATACACTGGACCTTCTATACTGGTTATCTTCCGCAACTAAGGTACTAAATTAAAAAAACCCAAGTAACTTTCTCCCTAGTTATTTTTTTAATGGACCAGAGAGCTCTCGTCAATGATTGACAGCCAGAAGCATTTAACATTCTATTTTTGCAGTAGCACTGTTTTCTCTTCAGTCCTGCAGGTTTATTTCTTTTTCACATCAAATTGTGCTGTTGGCTGATAGAGTGTAATAAAGTAAGGGCATTCCTCAACAATGTGATAATTTCTATGGTTTGTATCTTTTCTTATACTTTAAAGTCATCATTGTTAAGTAAAAAGTTCTACAGATATATGAAACGAGTGTTTTCTAAGATCTCACGTGGCTTGCTTTCAACAGAACTTGAAGCCCAAGTGGCATTAAAAATATGCCTTCTTAAGGTGACAGCAGGTCAGAATTTCCACTAAGGGACTGTGCATAATTAATGAGAAACCTCTTTCAGCCTATCGGTTGATGTTGTCTCCATTCAGTGCTGGTCAGCTCCAGCGCATGCCCACTTGGCATCAGTGAGATCAGTGAGAAGCAGGAAGAAGACAGAAATATTGGAGGACATCAGCCCTGTTTCTTGGGACATATTCTGTTTTGTTGTAACAATAGCCTCATTCGTCTCAGTTATGCCTTTGGTTCTGAAAGGCTCTTTCACCACAGGTAAACGTGGTGAAATCAGTGTTTCTGAAAACAGCAGGTAAATGTGAGACACCATCCATCCATGACACATGTTCCCTTCCCCAGAGTTTGATCTTCTTTTTATTAGAAGAAGATAACACACCCAGTATATTCTCAGTCTGCTTATACCCATAGTTCCCAGTGGTTGCAGGAAGTTTTTTTTTCGAGTTTAACTGATATGCTTAAAGTTCTTCAAAATAGTCCATGTACGTACAGACAAAAGGACACTCAAAACACACAAGTGTCTTTATTTAAGGTTTTTAAAAAAGAGATCATTACCATCTAAAGTCATGGCTCAGTTTGAATCTCTTATGTCATCTTTTAAAAAATAATACAACTCAGTTGAATAAATTTGTTAAAAATTTCACAAACTGCTTTTAAATTATGAAGTAAAAAAAGTGAACTCAGTAACAGGTGATATTTCTACTGAAAGCACACTGGGATGTTCTTATGTGACCATTTTGGGGACAAGGCAGTTGTAGTGGCTTATTTTACTCAGAGTCTAAGGAATATTTGGAAACTTGGTCTCTCCAGAGCCATGAATGAGTTCATGCCAGACAACTGCATTTTCCTTCTACAAGCCAGTCATAGATTCTCTGTTAGGGTTACCACAGTATTTTAAGGGTCTTCATCGACCTTTTCAGGAGTCCATCTCTATCCTGGGCTCCCTGCCCCACTGCTCACTGGCCCCTTTGCCTGCTGTGTCTTCCTGGGGTAGTGACAACTGTCCGGCGAGGCTGCTGCAGCCCATCTGCCCCACCAGCATTTCCTCTGCTCTTCACCTCTTCTTTTCTACTTGCTTTCTCTGTTCTAGCGTCTTCCCTCTGACTTCATTCTTTTCACGTCAATCTCGTGGGACCCATTGTGAACTGAGACTACTCCTTTCTTTGGCAACAACCCAACCAACCACCTGACAGTCAGGAAATCCCACCCACCATGGCCCTGGTTGCCTTCCAGCTTCAACACTAGGGCAGGTAGTTGGAGGATCCAGATAATGACTGTGCTTATTTCCTGGAGCTGGTGTAACACATTATCTCAAGCTGACTGGCTTAAAATAACAGACATTCATTGTCCCACAGTTCTGGAGGCCAGAAGCCCCAGATTTAGGTGTCAGCAGGGCGATATTCCCTATGAAGGCTGTAGGGGAGGATGCTTCCGAGAGAACTGTACAGCTCATCATGGCCGGGAGCAAAGAATTTGTTTGAAATGGGACTGGTTTCTCTCATAACTTCCTTTCCAAGCTCTTAAGGGCTATGTTAGTAAACTAATTATGTCATCTCCATGAGAGTGCAGATATGTCAATTTCTGTGAAAAGTGTTGTTAATAAAAGCATGCCCTAGAAATTCTGAGGATGTTTTCATGACTCAGTGGGCCTGGACTAGGAATACTGTTTCTAAAGTTTAGAAATGTAAAATCCAGTATGTAACGTGGTCTCATTTTCATGTCTGCATAAGTAGAGTGGCTATTCTGGGGAAGGGGTTTAATAAAGGAAAGGCTATTAGCCCAGATTTCTGAGAGTATTTCAGAAATATTGAAATATATAGTTTTTAAATGGATGTATCGTTGACTTACAATATTGTGTTACTTTCAGGTATACAATATAGTAATTTGATATTTTCATAGATTACACTTCACACATAATTATTATAAAATATCGACTATATCCCCTGTGCTGTGTATAACATCCCCGTGACATTTATTTTATTTTACTTATTTATTTATTTTTTAACATATGTATTGGAGTATAATTGCTTTACAATGATGTGTTAGTTTCTGCTAGATAACAAAGTGAACCAGTTATACATATACATATATCCCCATATCTCTTCCCTCTTGCGTCTCCCTCCCTCACACCCTCCCTATCCCACCCCTCTAGGTGGTCACAAAGCACTGAGCTGATCTCCCTGTGCTATGTGGCTATTTCCCACTAGCTATCTATTTTACGTTTGGTAGTGTATATATGTCCATGCCACTCTCTCACTTCATCCCAGCTTACCCTTCCCCTACCCCATATCCTCAAGTCCATTCTCTAGTAGGTCTGTGTCTTTATTCCAATTCTTGCAAAATTCCAATCTTTTTTTTTTTAGATTCCACATATATATGTTAGCATACAGTATTTGTTTTTCTCTTTCTGACTTACTTCACTCTGTATGACAGATTCTAGGTCCATCCAACTCACTACAAATAACTCAATTTAATTTCTTTTTATGGCTGAGTAATATTCCATTGAATATATGTGCCACATCTTCTTTATCCATTCATTTGTTGATGGACACTTAGGTTGCTTCCATGTCCTGGCTGTTGTAAATAGAGCTGCAATGAACATTTTGGTAAATGACTCTTTTTGAATTATGGTTTTCTCAGGGTATATGCCCAGTAGTGGGATTGCTGGGTCATATGGTAGCTCTATTTTTAGTTTTTTAAGGAAACTCCTTACTGTTCTCCATAGTGCCTGTATCAATTTACATTCCCACCAACAGTGCAGGAGTGTTCCCTTTTCTCCACACCCTCTCCAGCATTTATTGTTTGTAGATATTTTCATGATGGCCATTCTGACCAGTGTGAGATGATACCTCATTGTAGTTTTGATTTGCATTTCTCTAATAATTAATGATGTTGAGCATTCTTTCATGTGTTTGTTGGCAATCTGTATATCTTCTCTGGAGAAATGTCTGTTTAGGTCTTCTGCCAATTTTTGGATTGGGTTGTTTGTTTTATTCGATATTGAGCTGCATGAGCTACTTGTATATTTTGGAGTTAATCATTTGTCAGTTGCTTCATTTGCAAATATTTTCTACTGTTCTGAGGGTTGTCTTTTCATCTTGTTTATGGTTTCCTTTGCTGTGCAAAAGCTTTGAAGTTTCATTAGGCCATTTGTTTATTTTTGTTTTTATTTCCATTTCTCTAGGAGGTGGATCAAAAAGCATCTTGCTGTGATTTATGTCATAGAGTGTTCTGCCTATGTTTTCTTCTAAGAGTTTGATAGTGTCTGGCCTTACATTTAGGTCTTTAATCCGTTTGGAGTTTATTTTTTTGTATGGTGTTAGGGAGTGTTCTAATTTCATTCTTTTACATGTAGCTGTCCAGTTTTCCCAGCACCACTTATTGAAGAGGCTGTCTTTGCTCCACTGTATATTCTTGTCTCCTTTATCAAAGATAAGGTGACCATATGTGCGTGGGTTTATCTCTGGGCTTTCTATCCTGTTCCATTGATCTATATTTCTGTTTTTGTGCCAGTACCATACTGTCTTGATTACTGTAGCTTTGTAGTATAGTCTGAAATCTGGGAGCCTGATTCCTCCAGCTCTGTTTTTCTTTCTCAAGATTGCTTTGGCTATTCGGGGTCTTTTGTGTTTCCATACAAATTCTGAAATTTTTTGTTCTAGTTCTGTGAAAAATGCCAGTGGTAGTTTGATAGGGATTGCATTGAATTTGTAGATTGATTTGGGTAGTATAGTCATTTTCACAATGTTGATTCTTCCAATTCAAGAACATGGTATATCTCTCCATCTATTTGTATCATCTTTAATTTTTTTCATCAGTGTCTTATAATTTTCTGCATACAGGTCTTTTGTCTCCTTAGGTAGGTTTATTCCTAGATATTTCATTCTTTTTGTTGCAATGGTAAATGGGAGTGTTTTCTTAATTTCACTTTCAGATTTTTCATCATTTGTGTATAGGAATGCAAGAGATTTCTGTGCATTAATTTTGTATCCTGCTACTTTACCAAATTCATTGATTAGCTCTGGTAGTTTTCTGGTAGTATCTTTAGGATATGTATAGTATCATGTAATCTACAAACAGTGAGAGCTTTACTTCTTCTTTTCCGATTTGGATTCCTTTTATTTCCTTTTGTTCTCTGATTGCTGTGGCTAGGACTTCCAAAACTATGTTGAATTATAGTGGTGAGCAACCTTGTCTTGTTCCTGATCTTAGTGGAAATGGTTTCAGTTTTTCACCATTGAGGATGATGTTGGCTGTGGGTTTGTCATATATGGCGTTTATTATGTTGAGGAAAGTTCCCTCTATGCCTATTTTCTGGAGGGTTTTTATCATAAATGGGTGTTGAATTTTGTTGAAAGCTCTCTCTGCATCTATTAAGTGATGATCATATGGTTTTTCTTCTTCAGTTTGTTAACATGGTGTATCACGTTGATTGATTTACATATATTAAAGAATCCTTATGTTCCTGGGATAATCCCCACTTGATCATGGTGTATGATCCTTTTAATGTGCTGTTGGATTTGTTTGCTACTATTTGGTTGAGGATTTTTGCATCTATGTTTATCAGTGATATTGGCCTGTAGTTCTCTATCTTTGTGACATCTTTGTCTGGTTTTGGTATCAGGGTGATGGTGGCCTCATAGAATGAGTTTGGGAGTGTACCTCCCTCTGCTATATTTTGGAAGAGTTTGAGAAGGATAGGTGTTAACTCTTCTCTAAATGTTCGATAGAAGTTGCCTGTGAAGCCATCTGGTCCTGGGCTTTTGTTTGTTGGAAGATTTTTAATCACAGCTTCAATTTTAGTGCTTGTGATTGGTCTGTTTATATTTTCCATTTCTGCCTGGTTCAGTCTTGGAAGGTTGTGCATTTCTAAGAATTTGTCCATTTTTTTCCAGGTTGTCCATTTTATTGGCATATAGTTTCTTGTAGTAATCTCTCGTGAACCTTTGATTTTCTGAAGTGTCAGTTGTTACTTCTCCTTTTTCATTTCTAATTCCATTGATGTGAGTCTTCTCCTTTTTTTTCTTGATGAGTCTGGCTAATGGTTTGTCAATTTTGTTTATCTTCTCAAAAAAAACAGCTTTTAGTTTTATTGATATTTGCTATCATTTCCTTCATTTCTTTTTCATTTATTCCTGATCTGATCTTTATGATTTCTTTCCTTCTGCTAGCTTTGGGGTTTTTTTGTTCTTTTTTCTCTAATTTCTTTACATGTAAGGTAAGGTTGTTTATTTGAGTTGTTTCTTAAGATAGGATTTTATTGCTATAAACTTCCCTCTTAGTACTGCTTTTGCTGCATCTGATAGGTTTGGCGGCGTCGTGTTTTCTTTGTCATTTCTTTTTAGTTATTTTTTTATTTCCTCTTTGATTTCTTCAGTTATCTCTTGGCTATTAAGTAGTGTATTGTTTAGCCTCCAAGTGTTTGTATTTTTTACAGATGTTTTCCTGTAATTTATATCTAGTCTCACAGTGTTGTGGTCGGAAAAGATACTTGATATGATTTCAGTTTTCTTAAATTTACCAAGCCTTGATTTGTGACACAAGATATGATTTATCCTGGAGAATGTTCCATGAGCACTTGAGAAGAATGTGTATTCTGTTGTTTTTGGATGGAATGTCATATGAATATCAATTAAGTCCATCTTGTTTAACGTATCATTTAAAGCTTGTGTTTCCTTATTTAGTTTCATTTTGGATGATCTGTCCATTGGTGAAAGTGGGGTGTTAACGTCCCCTAGTATGATTGTGTTACTGTCGATTTCCCCTTTTATGGCTGTTAGTATTTGCCTTATGTATTGAGGTGCTCCTATGTTGGGTGAATAAATATTTACAATTGTTATATCTTCTTCTTGGATTGATCCCTTTATCATTATGTAGTGTCCTTCTTTGTCTCTTGTAATAGTCTTTGTTTTAAAGTCTATTTTGTCTGATATGAGACTTGGTACTCCAGCCTTCTTTTGATTTCCATTTACATGGAATAACTTTTTTCATCCTTGTACTTTCAGTCTGTATGTGTTCCTAGGTCTGAAGTGGGTCTCTTGTAGACAGCATCTATATGGGTCTTGTTTTGGTATCCATTCAGCCAGTCTATGTCTTTTGGTCGGAGCATTTAATCCACTTACTTTAAAGGTAATTATCGATATGTATGTTCCTATTCCCATTTTCTTAATCGTTTTGGATTTGTTATTGTAGGTCTTTTCCTTCTCTTGTGTTTCCTGCCTAGAGACGTTCCTTTAGCATTTGTTGTAAAGCTGGTGTGGTGGTGTTGAATTCTCTTAGCTTTTGCTTGTCTGTAAAGGTTTTAATTTCTCCATCAAATCTGAATGAGATCCTTGCTGGGTAGAGTAATCTTGGTTGTAGGTCTTTCTCCTTCATCACTTTAAATATGTCCTGCCACTCCCTTCTGGCTTGCAGAGTGTCTGCTGACAGATCAACTGTTAACCTTATGGGGATTCTCTTGTGTGTTATTTGTTGTTTTACCCTTGTTGTTTTTCATATTTTTTTCTTTGTATTTAATTTTTGATAGTTTGATTAATATGTATCTTGGAGTGTTTCTCCTGTATGGATTTATCCTGTATGGGACTCTCTGCACTTCCTGGACTTGATTAACTCTTTCCTTTCCCATATTAGGGAAGTTTTCAAGTATAATCTCCTCAAATATTATCTCAGTCCCTTTTTTCTCTCTTTTTCTTCTGGGACCCATATAATTCGAATGTTGGTGCATTTAATGTTTTCTCAGAGGTCTCTGAGACTGTCCTCAAGTCTTTTCATTCTTTTTTCTTTATTCTGCTCTGCAGTACTTATTTCCACTATTTTATCTTCCAGGTCACTTATCCATTCTTCTGCCTCAGTTATTCTGCTCTTGATCCCTTCTAGAGAATTTTTACTTTAATTTATTGTGTTGTTCATCACTGTCTGTTTGGTCTTTAATTCTTCTAGGTCCTTGTTAAATATTTCTAGCATTTTCTCCATTCTATTTCCAAGATTTGGATCATCTTTACTATCATTATTCTGAATTCTTTTTCAGGTAGGCTGCCTATTTCCTCTTCTTTGTTACATCTGGTGGGTTTTTGCCTTGCTCCTTCATCTGCTGTGTGTTTCTCTGTTTCTCATTTTGCTTAACTTACTGTGTTTGTGGTCTCTTTTCACAGGCCACAGGTTCATAGTAGTTCCCGTTGTTTTTGGTGTCTGTCCCCAGTGGCTAAGGTTGGTTCAGTGGGTTGTGTAGGCTTCATGGTGTAGGGGACTTGTGCCTGTGTTCTGGTGGATGAGGCTGGATCTTGTCTTTCTGGTGGGGAGGTCCATGTCTGCTGGTGTGTTTTGGGGGTGTCTGTGACCTTCTTATGATTTTAGGCAGCCTCTCTGCTAATGGGTAGTGTTGTGTTCCTGTCTTGCTAGTTGTTTGGAATAGGGTGTCCAGCACTGTAGCTTGCTGGTCGTTAAGTGAAGCTGGATGCTCATGTTGAGATGGAGATCTCTGGGAGATTTTCACCATTTGATATTACGTGGAGCTGGGAGGCCTCTTGTGGACCAGTGTCCTGAAGTTGGCTCTCCCACCTCAGAGGCACAGCCCTGATGCCTGGCTGGAGCACCAAGAGCCTGTTATTCACAAGGCTCAAAATAAAAGGGAGAAAAAAAAGAAAGAAGAAAGAAAGAAGAAGATAAAATAAAATAAATTAAAATAAAATAGTTATTAAAATAAAAAATAATTATTAAGAAAAAAATTAAGTAATAAAAAAGAACGAAGGGAGCAACCAAATAAAAAGACAAATCCACCAATGCTAACAAGTGCTAAAAACTATACTAAAAAAAAAAAATTGGACAGACAGAACCCTAGGAAAAATGGTAAAAGCAATGCTAAACAGAAAAACCCACACACAGAAGCATACACATACACACTCACAAAAGAGAAAAAGGGGAAAAATTTTTTTAAAAATATATATGTGTATATATATATATCTCGTTACTCCCAAAGTCCCCTCCTCAATTTGGGATGGAGTCGTTGTCTATTCAGGTATTCCACAAATGCAGGTACATCCAGTTGACTGTGAAGATTTACTCCGCTGCTTCTGAGGCTGCTGGGAGAGATTTCCCTTTCTCTTCTTTGTTCATACAGCTCCCGGGGCTCAGCTTTGGATTTGGCCCTGCCTCTGTGTTGTAGGTCGTCAGAGGGGCGTCTGTTCTTCGCTCAGACAGGACGGGTTTAAAGGAGCAGCTGCTTCGGGGACTCTGGATCACTCAGGCCGGGGGGAGGGGAGGGCACGGAGTGCGGGTCGAGCCTGCGGCGGCAGAGGCCCAGCGTGACATTGCACCAGACTGAGGCGCGCTGTGAGTTCTCCCAGCGGAAGTTTGTCCATGGATCCCGGGGACCCTGGCAGTGGAGGTGTGGATAGTGATCTGTGCTCGCACACAGGCTTCTTGGTGGTGGCAGCAGCAGCCTTAGCGTCTCATGCCTGTCCCTGGGGTCCGCACTTTTAGCCGTGCTTGCGCCCGTCTCTTGAGCTCTTTTAAGCAGCGCTCTGAATCCCCTCTCCTCGCGCGCCAGGAAACAAAGAGGGAAGAAAAAGTCTCTTGCCTCTTCGGCAGGTCCAGACGTTTCCCCGGACTCCCTCCCGGCTAGCCGTGGCGCAATAACCCCCTGCAGGCTGTGTTCACGCCGCCAACCCCAGTCCTCTCCTGCGCTCCTACCGAAGCCCGAGCCTCAGCTCCTAGCCCTGCCCACCCTGGCGGGTGAGCAGACAATCCTCTCGGGCTGGTGAGTGCTGGTCGGCACCGATCCTCTGTGCAGGAATCTCCCCGCTTTGCCCTCCGCACCCCTGTGGCTGCACTTTCCTCCACGGCTCCGAAGCTTCCCCCTTCCGCCACCCGCAGTCTCCGCCCTCAAAGGGGCTTCCTAGTGTGTGGATACCTTTCCTCCTTCACGGCTCCCTCCCACTGGTGCAGGTCCCGTCCCTATTCTTTTGTCTCTGTTTTTTTCTTTTTTTCTTTTGCCCTACCCAGGTACGTGGGGAGTTTCTTGCCTTTTGGGAGGTCTGAGGTCTTCGGCCAGCGTTCAGTAGGTGTTCTGTAGGAGTTGTTCCGGGTGTAGATGTATTTCCGAGGTATTTGTGGGGAGGAAGGTGATCTCCACGTCTTACACTTCCGCCATCTTGAAGCTCCTGCGACATTTATTTTATAGCTGAAAGTTTGTACCTCTTCATCCCCTTCACCTACTTTACCCCTCCCCTAACCCTCCTCCTCTGGTAACCACTAGTTTGTTTTCCATATCTGTGAGTCTGTTTTGTTATATTTGTTCATTTGTTTTGTTTTATAAATTTCACGTGTAAGTGAAATGATACAGTATTTGTTTTTCTCTGACTTATTTCACTAAGCATAATACCCTTCAGCAGGTCCATCTATGTTGTTGCAAGTGGCAAGATCTCATTCTTCTTTTATGACTGAGTAGTATTGTGTGTGTGTGTGTGTGTGTGTGTGTGTGTGTGTCTTCTTTAACCATTCATTTATAGATGGGCACTTAGGTTTCTTCTATACCTTGGCTATTGTAAATAATGCTCCTATGAACATTGGGGTGCTAGCAATTCCACTCTTGGTTATTTATCAGAGGAAATTTAAAACATTAATTCACAATACTTAAAAAAATGCCTAATGTAATAAAGTGAAGAAAATGCATTTGTAGGAAAACATTTCTTTCATATAAAGAAAAACTGATACTAAAATGTAAGAAGACCCTAAACCTCAGGTAAAACATTTAAAAATTTCTAGCTTTCTCTTTTTTCTGCCAGGCTCCTCACGGCATAACAGCTTTGCAGGAAAGCCGTGTGCAAAATAACTTTCTTACCAGCCCTTTCTGCTCTCTGGTGTTATAAAGTTAGTTAATTTAGAATATCAATAATCCTTCTACAGTGGTTTGGATGGGAACAAACTCTACTGATATGTTCAAGCCTGCAGATGGTGGCATGCATCTGAAATATCCCCATGCAAGAAGCATCAGGACCTCCTGTCACTGCATTTACTGTTGTGGATCTTGAGTGGGTGCAGAATTGTGGGGAGATCAGAGATGTTATAATATTGGGGCTTCTAAGTGTTTGAGACCCTCACTCTCTTTGAACTTGGCTCATACTTGACCTTCTTGGACCCCTCTGTTTTGGGGTATGTCAGGTTGCTAATAAGTTTCTCTATATCCTTCCAGCAGAAACGACTCCCCCTTCCTTAATCCACCAGCTCTCAAGAGCACTTACCCTGTGCCAAGCATGTTTGTGAGCATTTTATGTGCAATAACTCATTTAAATAACCCTAAAGAACCATCACCACTTAACACAAGAACACGGACCTTAATAACTTAGCAATTTGTTGGTCAAAATTGCTCCAAAGAATACTCTCATCTTAGCGGGGTTGATTTCTTTACTTTCTGGAAAGCAGGCAAAGGAGTCTTCAATGTGTGGGTTTATGTCATTCCTCACACATTTTGTGAGTCAGCTGCTGTCGAAGAGATGGCCCATGTTGCTTTAATTATCGTTTACATTCTTTTGAAAAAAATTGACAGAAATGTAAACGTTTTCTTCTACACAGGCCATTTCAGAAATTGGGTTAACTGTTTATCGACTTGCCAATATCAATTTTTTAAAGAAAGGATTCTGCTCTTCAATGAGGAGACATTTCAAAAATTGAGTTAGAGGTTGTGTAGTAATAGCAGAAAGATAAGGGCAGCTGTTATGCCTCCAGGCAAAAAGGACCAACTGGAAATATAAACCAAGAGAATATCGATCTTATACTGTGGAGATGTTCACCTAAGTGGTGTCACTGCAGGTTGTCAAGTCTGGCTTTCTGCCCAATGTCCTCCTTTCTAATCCTCCATGAGCAGGAAGGGCAATCTCGGCTGCCTGCCCAGCAGGTGATGTAAAATCACCCAGGACCTACCCCTGGGGGGCGGGGGGGAACAGAAGAGGCTGACTAGGTGCTAAGGTAAGACTTGCAGTGTAAACTTGTTTCCTGGGCATGTCCCAGGGCCCCATTTCTTTAAGAACTTTTTGTTTTTAATCTATTTTATTTCATTTGTTTATTTATTTATTTTTAAAATTTTTATTGGAGTTGATTTACAATGTTGTGTTAGTTTCAGGTGTACAGCAAAGTGATTCAGTTATACCTATACAAATATTCATTCTTTTTCAGATTCTTTAAGGATCTTGAGGATAAACTGCAAGTTCTTAGAAGGGAATAGAAGCAGTTTGTGGCAACCATCTCCATTCTCAATTAACGGCATGGGTGAGACCGCAAACAGACCTGCACTAAAGACGAGCAGCCAGGGTTAAAACAAGCCATCTGAACGCTTTGTCCCTTGAAGCCTTTCCTCATTAAACCTGGAGAAAACTTTGAGTCTAGCAACTGAGTACAAAGAAGTTTGAATACAGACTCATGCTTCCTGAACCACTGTCAACCTTGTGTCTCTAGAGCATGCTGTGCACAGGCCGGCATCTCTCCATCAGCTCTGCCATGGAGTGAGGGAAAAGCACACATTTTTATTCACTTCAATCAGGTTGCTGTTTATCTGGCACACTAAAGAGGGAAATTGGGCCCTTTTTAATTAGGGGAAAAGCAGAAAGACTTTCATGTGAGAACACTGCAGTCAAGCATATGTCATCTTAGCTACTCAGGAGCTGTAATTGCTTCTCTCCCGGACCACCTGCTGAGTTTCGAGTATCCATCTACTGAATTTAACACAAAGCGATTGAGGATGCTGTTTTAGTCGTTGACTAGAGAGAGAAACTACCTTCAGAGCAAAGTTAACTTTACTTCTTAAGAATCCCTTCTTAACGCATCTGATTTTTTTCTTTGTTGTCAATATGCTTCTCTACTTTTGCTTTCATTTCTCTCACATTATGCCCTTTACCATGTTATCATTTTTAACTTGGTTTGTTCTCTCATTATCCTTAAACACGAGTGGGACATAATCTGAGTAGGTTTACCTGTGAAGCTATGCTACTTGAATCATGTATTTATTTGTTTATTTCACAGAATTTTTGGAATGTCTTTATGGTAATATCAGAAATGGTAATGAAGATGGACAGATAAGTCCCCAGGCAAGGTCTTAGTGGTGGAAACAAATAAAGTGAGTTGTCTCCATGCAGGGTGGTGGGTGCTGCTATGAAGGTCAGGGTCAGTGCATTGAAGGTCCAGAGAATGGCAGATTCCCTGAGAGGCTGCTTTAGTGGAGAATCAGAGGAAATTGGGATCCATTTTGTCTGAGTAGTTGAGGAAGAATATTTCAGGCCGAGAGAATAGGAATGGGGCAGGATGGGAATAAAGATGCAGACCTACTAGAGAATGGACTTGAAAACATGGGGAAGGGGAAGGGTAAGCTGGGATGAAGTGAGAGAGTGGCATGGACATATATACACTACCAAATGCAAAACCGGTAGCTAGTGGGAAGCAGCCACATAGCACAGGGAGATCAGCTCGGTGCTTTGTGACCACCTAGAGGGGTGGGATAGGGAGGGTGGGAGGGAGAGAGACGCAAGAGGGAGGAGATATGGGGATATATGTATAGCTGATTCACTTTGTTATAAAGCAGAAACTAACACACCATTGTAAAGCAATTATACTCCAATATGTTAAAAAAAAAAAAAAAAAAAGAGAATAGGAATGTCTTGGCCAATGCAGGAAGGCAGGAAAGATCATGCTTCATTCAGGGAACTATACATGGCTTGGCAGTGGGAGCAGAGCACCTGTCAGGGGCAAGGAAAGGTCAGGAAAGACCCTGACCGAAATATTTGTATGGGAACAATGGAATCTCATTGAAGAACTTTATACAGATTTTGTTTTGGTAAAATGATAGAAGGTGAGCTGAAATGGAAGATAGGGATGAGACTACATGGGATGTCAGGGGACCAGCAAAGATCTCAGAGCACTACTGACTGTGGTGGGGTCATCAGTGCAGGAGAGAAGATGATGGAATGGAGGGGGAGTGGTTAGCATTTGAGGGAGGATTGGTTAGTGGTGATGCGAGGGAGGGTGGTCTCTCCTGCGCTCCCAGGTATTGACTGGTGTCAAGGAAACCTGATTTGTGCCCAGAGATTTCCTTATAGAAGGAAGGGGGAGGAAAAGGGCAGATTCTGTTTTGTTAGAGATTTGGGATAACCAGAAAAGTTCAAGAGGGATGGAGGTTGAGGGAAATGTCCAGGTGATAAGCAATAGCCCGAAGCAGGGGGAGCCTTGTGTGTGTGGGTCTTCTGTGAGGAGAAGATGGATGGGTATTGGCATGGGGTGGATGGAGTGTGCGGGTATTCTGTGAGGAGAAGATGGATGGGTATTGGCATGGGGTGGAGTGTGCGGGTATTCTGTGAGGAGACAATGGATGGATATTGGCAGGGGGTGGAGTGTGTGGGTATTCTGTGAGGAGAAGATGGATGGATATTGGCACGGGGTGGAGTGTGCGGGTATTCTGTGAGGAGAAGATGGATGGATATTGGCACGGGGTGGAGTGTGCGGGTATTCTGTGAGGAGAAGATGGATGGATATTGGCACGGGGTGGAGTGTGCGGGTATTCTGTGAGGAGAAGATGGATGGATATTGGCACGGGGTGGAGTTTGAGTCCAGCAAGCAGAGGGGAAACTTGCTTCTGAAGAATTCTGAAGTCGTGTTTCTATGTAAGGATTTTAAAATTGGGTTTTTAAATGATGTAGTATTCAAAACAACGGAGACGTGTTGACACCCTTAGTGCCATCATGGATGAGCTGAGAACCATCTGGACAGAGAGAACCTGCCATTGCTGATCTGAGGCAGGGAGCTCCAAGGCCAAGTTCACCCAAGCAGGACTCCCTCAGGGTGATAAATTGGGCTGCACACACTCCTGGGCCAGAGGAGTTTCCTGCTCCCTTCCCTTTACTTTCAACCAGTTATAATTTCAGAAAACAAGTCTATTATGTAATGTGTTGCTGTTTTTATATTTTATTGTAATGATCCGATTGCTCGAACACGTGTAGCCCTGTACAAGCAACAGCTCATCTTTGTCTTGCAGCAGCCCTGGGAGGAGGCTTGAGTAGGGACAGCTGAGTGATTAAACCAAAGAGAGCCCTGGTTTTGGAGTTGGACTAACCTTGGCTTATGTTTCTTCTCTAGCACTGAATAGAGACATGATCTTGGTTTCCTTATCTGACTTCTATGAGACTCACTGTGTACATGGGGATAATAGTAACGCTGTGTAAGATCGTGTAAGAAAAATTGTGGAGGCCCTGATAGAGAGTTGGCACTTACCTGTGCCTGCATTTTATTATTGATTTTCTTCAGCAATGAGTGAACACAACCTACATTATCTTTCCCTTTGCCATCCTTTCTATATTCAATGCCAGAATCCTCTCACTCCACCCCTACAACCCTCAGTGGCTCCCCTCTGTATGTGACTCTAAGACTCCATACGGGTTTACAAAATACACAGTGAATCACACTTTCTTGTGTGTTTATTCTCAGCAAGGGCAGGAACCCTGCTATTAGGGAGTCTTAGCTCAGGGCCTGAGTTCTTGGTGACTGTTGCTGCCATTGACCTGGTCCAGATATTCCTCTGTGATCTTAAAAAAGGAGTTGTTAAAACTTGTGTGCTTATAATAACAACAAAAGGAATCCAGAAGATTATTAGACCCATAAGAAATCAGGCAGTTGTAACCAACTCCAAATATTCAGAAATATAGCTGCAAATATGACAGTATGAGTTTCCTGGAGCTGCTGTAACAAATTGCCACAAACATCGTAGCTGAAAATAACAGAAATTTATTCTCTCACAGTTCTGGAGAAGAAGTCTGAAATTGGTATCAGCAGGTCAAAATCAAGGTCTCAGCAGGGTTGCTCTCCCTCCAGAGGCTCAAGGGGAGAATTTGTTCCTTGCTTCTTCCAGCTTCTGGTGGCTGCCAGCGCTCCTTGGCTTGTGACCACATCACTCCAGTCTCAGCTTCTGTGGTCAGATTGCCTCTTTCTTTTCTGTCTGTGTGTGAAACTTCCCTCTGCCTCTTTTTGTGTTAGGGTACATGCAATTGCATTGGGTCTTCATGGCGAATCTTAGACGACCTCTATGTTTTGTTTTATTTTTTGTTTTTTATTAGCATTTTTACAAATGTTGCATTAATTTCTGCTGTACAGCAAAGTGATTCAGTTATAAATATATATACATTCTTTATATTCTTTTCCACTATGGTTTATCGTAGGATATCGAATATAGTTGCCTGTGCTATACACAAAGACCTTGTTTATCCATCCTATATATAATAGTTTGCATCTGCTAATCCCAAACTCCCAATCCATCTCTCCCCCAACCCCTCTCCCCCTTGGCAACTGCCAGTTTGTTCTCTATGACTGTGAGTCTCTTTCTGTTTCATAGATAAGTTCATTTGTGTCACATTTTATTTATTTATTTACTTATTTATTTATTTTGCACTATGCGGGACTGTCACTGTTGTGGCCTCTCCCGTTGCGGAGCGTAGGCCCCAGACGCACAGGCTCAGCGGCCATGGCTCATGGACCCAGCCGCTCCGTGGCATGTGGGATCTTCCTGGACCGGGGCACGAACCCGTGTCCCCTGCATCGGCAGGCGGACTCTCAACCACTGCACCACCAGGGAAGCCCTTGTGTCACATTTTAGATTCCACATATAAGTGATGTCGTGTGGTATTTGTCTTTCTCTTTCTGACTTCACTTAGTATGATAATCTCTACGTCCATCCATGTTGCTGTAAATGGCATTATTCCATTATTTTTTATGGATGAGTAATATTTCATTGTATGTGTACCCCACATCTTCTTCGTCCATCATCTGTTTACGGACATTTAGTTTGTTTCCATGTCTTGGCTATTGTGACTAGTGCTGCTATGAACATAGGGGTGCATGTATCTTTTTGAATTATAGTTTTGTCCAGATATATCTCTTTATCCTGAGATTCTTAATCACATCCATAGAGTCCCTTATTGCCACGTAAAGTAACATTCACAGTCCAGAGATCATGATGTTTACAGCTTTGATGTTTTTCTAGCCCATCACAATGACCTCTAGTTGCCCCTCTTATGAGCACCCCTGAACCTGTCACCTGCAGCCCATGCTGTCTGCTCAGATCCCTTCTCTCAAGGATCCCGTGTGTTTCTGGATGATCCTGTTCTGTATGTTCCACTCCATTCTGTGGGTCAGAGCTTAATATAACTTACAGAAAACTGGTTACAATGCAATCACAGACATTCAGGCTTTCAGTGACACTTTCAATGGCAGTTTCTCTTGCTTTGCTTGGTTTTCTTCCTTTGTAATTGCTCAAATTGCTTCTTCCTTTGTGGATATCTAACGCCCTCCTGGGTCCATGCCTGATCCTGGTGGCTCACCTGGGCGCAGCCAAGTCCTCATGAACTTTGGCTGACTCACAGCTCCCAGACTGATGTGACTACACCAGGAACAAGTTTTCTTAGTCATTCTCTTGTTCTCACCATTAATTTTCAGCTAATCGGTGATATGAAAGGCAATGGATCTGTAAATTTTGAAAACCATAGGGGAAAAAATAATCAATAGGCACTTTTATTGTCTCTTGGTTTCTGAGCTAAAATTATATTCTTTTATAGCCCTTAGCCAAGATTAACTTCGCCACAAACCTTATTTTTTTAAAAGCATCGGTCTTCTAGCAGTGTCAAAACCATTGACTGTAAACTCTTTCATATTTATTTATTTATTTATTTTTTTTTTTTTTCAGGAAGTGACCGTATTCTTTTATCTGTTGCTGCATACAAATTACCCCAAAGTTGAGCAGTGTAAAACAACCAACATTTAATATTAATGAATTATTATTAGTAGTAATGATGATCTCAGTTTCTGTGGGTCAGGATGCCTTTGGTTTGGAGCTTCTCACAAGATTGCATGAAGGTTCCACGAGGGCTGCCTGCATCTCAAGGCTCAACTGGGGGTGGATCCTTTTCCAAGCTCACTCCCTGGCTGTTGGCAAGTCTCAGGTTCTCACTGGCTGTTGGTCAGAGACCTCGCTGGGGTCCAGGCATGTAGGCGTCTCCATAGGGCAGCTTATGACATGGCAGCTGGCTTTTCCCAGAGTAAGAGAGAGTGAGGGACTGCAAGAAGGCACAGGCATTTTACACCAGTTTCAGAAGTGCCATCCCATCACTTTTTTTTTTTTTTTTTCTGTAAACTTTGCTTTATTTTTATTGAACTTATTTATTTATTTTTTTTAACATCTTTATTGGGGTATAATTGCTTTACAATGGTGTGTTAGTTTCTGCTTTATAACAAAGTGAATCAGCTATACATATACATATGTTCCCATATGTCTTCCCTCTTGCGTCTCCCTCCCTCCCACTCTCCCCATCCCACCCTTCCAGGCTGTCACAAAGCACCGAGCTAATATCCCTGTGCCTTGCGGCTGCTTCCCCCCAGCTATCTACCTTACTACGTTTGTTAGTGTGTATATGTCCATGACTCTCTCTCGCCCTGTCAAAACTCACCCCTCCCCCTCCCCATACCCTCAAGTCCGTTCTCCAGTAGGTCTGCGTCTTTATTCCTATCTTACCCCTAGGTTCTTCATGACATTTTTTTCCCTTAAATTCCATATATATGTGTTAGCATACGGTATTTGTCTTTTTCTTTCTGACTTACTTCACTCTGTATGACAGACTCTAGGTCTATCCATCTCATTACAAATAGCTCAATTTCATTTCTTTTTAAGGCTGAGTAATATTCCATTGTGTATATGTGCCACATCTTCTTTATCCATTCATCCGATGATGGGCGCTTAGGTTGTTTCCATGTCCTGGCTATTGTAAATAGAGCTGCAATGAACATTTTGGTACATGACTCTCTTGAATTTTGGTTTTCTCAGGGTATATGCCAAGTAGTGGGATTGCTGGGTCATATGGTAATTCTATTTGTAGTTTTTTAAGGAACCTCCATACTGTTCTCCACAGTGGCTGAACCAATTCACATTCCCACCAGCAGTGCAAGAGTGTCCCCTTTTCTCCACACCCTCTCCAGCATTTATTGTTTCTAGATTTTTTGATGATGGCCATTCTGACTGGTGTGAGATGATATCTCATTGTAGTTTTGATTTGCATTTCTCTAATGATTAATGATGTTGAGCATTCTTTCATGTGTTTGTTGGCATTCTGTATATCTTCTTTGGAGAAATGTCTATTTAGGTCTTCTGCCCATTTTTGGATGGGGTTGTTTGTTTTTTTGTTATTGAGCTGCATGAGCTGCTTGTAAATTTTGGAGATTAATCCTTTGTCAGTTGCTTCATTTGCAAATGTTTTCTCCCATTCTGAGGGTTGTCTTTTGGTCTTGGTTATGGTTTCCTTTGCTGTGCAAAAGCTTTGAAGTTTCATTAGGTCCCATTTGTTTATTTTTGTTTTTATTTCCATTACTCTAGGAGGTGGGTCAGAAAGGATCTTGCTGTGATTTATGTCATAGAGTGTTCTTCCTATGTTTTCCTCTAAGAGTTTGATAGTTTCTGGCCTTACATTTAGGTCTTTAATCCATTTTGAGCTTATTTTTGTGTATGGTGTTAGGGAGTGATCTAATCTCATACTTTTACATGTACCTGTCCAGTTTTCCCAGCACCATTTATTGAAGAGGCTGTCCTTTCTCCACTGTACATTCCTGCCTCCTTTATCAAAGATAAGGTGTCCATATGTGCGTGGGTTTATCTCTGGGCTTTCTATCCTGTTCCACTGATCTATCTTTCTGTTTTTGTGCCAGTACCATACTGTCTTGATTACTGTTGCTTTGTAATATAGTCTAAAGTCAGGGAGCCTTATTCCTCCAGCTCCTTTTTTCGTTCTCAAGATTGCTTTGGCTATTCGGGGTCTTTTGTGTTTCCATACAAATTGCGAAATTTTTTGTTCTAGTTCTGTGAAAAATGCCAGTGGTAGTTTGATAGGGATTGCATTGAATCTGTAGATTGCTTTGGGTAGTAGAGTCATTTTCACAATGTTGATTCTTCCCATCCAAGAACATGGTATATCTCTCCATCTATTTGTATCATCTTTAATTTCTTTCATCAGTGTCTTATAATTTTCTGCATACAGGTCTTTCGTATCCTTAGGTAGGTTTATTCCTAGATATTTTATTCTTTTTGTTGCAATGGTAAATGGGAGTGTTTTCTTGATTTCACTTTCAGATTTTTCATCATTAGTATATAGGAATGCCAGAGATTTCTGTGCATTAATTTTGTATCCTGCTACTTTACCAAATTCATTGATTAGCTCTAGTAGTTTTCTGGTAGCATCTTTAGGATTCTCTATGTATAGTATCATGTCATCTGCAAACAGTGACAGCTTTACTTCTTCTTTTCCGATTTGGATTCCTTTTATTTCCTTTTCTTCTCTGATTGCTGTGGCTAAAACTTCCAAAACTATGTTGAATAAGAGTGGTGAGAGTGGGCAACCTTGTCTTGTTCCTGATCTTAGTGGAAATGCTTTCAGTTTTTCACCATTGAGGATGATGTTTGCTGTGGGCTTGTCATATATGGCTTTTATTATGTTTAGGAAAGTTCCCTCTATGCCTACTTTCTGGAGGGTTTTTATCATAAATGGGTGTTGAATTTTGTCGAAAGCTTTCTCTGCATCTATTGAGATGATCATATGGTTTTTCTCCTTCAATTTGTTAATATGGTTTATCACATTGATAGATTTGCGTATATTGAAGAATCCTTGCATTCCTGGAATAAACCCCACTTGATCATGGTGTATGATCCTTTTAATGTGCTGTTGGATTCTGTTTGCTAGTATTTTGTTGAGGATTTTTGCATCTATGTTCATCAGTGATATTGGCCTGCAGTTTTCTTTCTTTGTGACATCCTTGTCTGGTTTTGGTATCAAGGTGATGGTGGCTTCGTAGAAGGAATTTGGGAGTGTTCCTCCCTCTGCTATATTTTGGAAGAGTTTGAGAAGGATAGGTGTTAGCTCTTCTCTAAACGTTTGATAGAATTCACCTGTGAAGCCATCTGGTCCTGGGCTTTTGTTTGTTGGAAGGTTTTTAATCACAGTTTCAATTTCAGTGCTTGTGATTGGTCTGTTCATATTTTCTATTTCTTCCTGATTCAGTCTTGGCAGGTTGTGCATTTCTAAGAATTTGTCCATTTCTTCCAGATTGTCCATTTTATTGGCATAGAGTTGCTTGTAGTAATCTCTCATGATTTTTTTTATTTCTGCAGTGTCAGTTGTTACTTCTCCTTTTTCATTTCTAATTCTATTGATTTGAGTCTTCTCCCTTTTTTTCTTGATGAGTCTGGCTAGTGGTTTATCTATTTTGTTTATCTTCTCAAAGAACCAGCTTTTAGTTTTATTGATCTTTGCTATTGTTTCCTTCATTTCTTTTTCATTTATTTCTGATCTGATTTTTATGATTTCTTTCCTTCTGCTAGCTTTGGGGTTTTTTTGTTCTTCTTTCTCTAATTGCTTGGTTAGGTTGCAAGGTTAGGTTGTTTATTCGAGATGTTTCCTGCTTCTTAAGGTGGGCTTGTATTGCTATAAACTGCCCCCTTAGAACTGCTTTTGCTGCATCCCATAGGTTTTGGGTCGTTGTGTCTCCATTGTCATTTGTTTCTAGGTATTTTTTGATTTCCCCTTTGATTTCTTCAGTGATCACTTCATTATTAAGTAGTGTATTGTTTAGCCTCCATGTGTTTGTATTTTTTAAAGATCTTTTCCTGTAATTGATATCTAGTCTCATGGCGTTGTGGTCGGAAAAGATACTTGATACAATTTCAGTTTTCTTAAATTTACCAAGGCTTGATTTGTGACCCAAGATATGATCTATCCTGGAGAATGTTCCATGAGCACTTGAGAAAAATGTGTATTCTGTTGTTTTTGGATGGAGTGTCCTATAAATATCAATTAAGTCCATCTTGTTTAATGTATCATTTAAAGCTTGTGTTTCCTTATTTATTTTCATTTTGGATGATCTGTCCATGGGTGAAAGTGGGGTGTTAAAGTCCCCTACTATGAATGTGTTACTGTTGATCTCCCCTTTTATGGTTGTTAGTATTTGCCTTATGTATTGAGGTGCTCCTATGTTGGGTGCATAAATATTTACAATTGTTATATCTTCTTCTTGGATCGATCCCTTGATCATTATGTAGTGTCCTTCTTTGTCCCTTTTAATAGTCCTTATTTTAAAGTCTATTTTGTCTGATATGAGAATTGCTACTCCAGCTTTCTTTTGGTTTCCATTTGCATGGAATATCTTTTTCCATCCCCTTACTTTCAGTCTGTATGTGTCTCTAGTTCTGAAGTGGGTCTCTTGTAGACAGCATATATAAGGGTCTTGTTTTTGTATCCATTCAGCCAATCTGTGTCTTTTGGTGGGAGCATTTAGTCCATTTACATTTAAGGTAATTATCGATATGTATGTTCCTATTTCCATTTTATATATTGTTTTGGGTTCGCTACTATAGGTCATTTCCTTCTCTTGTGTTTCGTGTCTAGAGAAGTTCCTTTAGCATTTGTTGTAAAGCTGGTTTGGTGGTGCTGAACTCTCTCAGCTTTTGCTTGTCTGTAAAGGTTTTAATTTCTCCATCAAATGTGAATGAGATCCTTGCTGGGTAGAGTAGTCTTGGTTGCAGGCTATTCTCCTCATCACTTTCAGTATGTCCTGCCACTCCCTTCTGGCTTGTAGGGTTTCTGCTGAGAGATCAGCTGTTAACCTTATGGGGATTCCCTTGTGTGTTATTTGTTGTTTTTCCCTTGCTGCTTTTAATATGCTTTCTTTGTATTTAATTTTTGACAGTTTGATTAATATGTGTCTTGGCGTGTTTCTCCTTGTATTTATCCTGTATGGGACCCTCTGTGCTTCCTGGACTTGATTAACTATTTCCTTTCCCATATTAGGGAAGTTTTCAACTATAATCTCTTCAAATATTTTCTCAGTCCCTTTCTTTCTTTCTTCTTCTTCTGGAACCCCTATAATTCGAATGTTGGTGCGTTTCATGTTGTCCCAGAGGTCTCTGAGACTGTCCTCAGTTCTTTTCATTCTTTTTTCTTTATTCTGCTCTGCAGTAGTTATTTCCACTACTTTATCTTCCAGGTCACTTATCCGTTCTTCTGCCTCAGTTATTCTGCTATTGATCCTATCTAGAGTGCTTTTAATTTCATTTATTGCATTGTTCATCGTTGCTTGTTTCATCTTTAGTTCTTGTAGGTCCTTGTTAACTGTTTCTTGCATTTTGTCCATTCTACTTCCAAGATTTCGGATCATCCTTACTATCATTATTCTGAATTCTTTTTCAGGTAGATTGCCTATTTCCTCTTCATTTGTTAGGTCTGGTGGGTTTTTATCTTGCTCCTTCATCTGCTGTGTGTTTTTCTGTCTTCTCATTTTGCTTATCTTACTGTGTTTGGGGTCTCCTTTTTGCAGGCTGCACGTTCGTAGTTCCCGTTGTTTTGATGTCTGTCTCCAGTGGCTAAGGTTGTTTCAGTGGGTTGTGTAGGCTTCCTGGTGGAGGGGACTAGTGCCTGTGTTGTGCTGGATGAGGCTGGATCTTGTCCCTCTAGTGGGCAGGTTCACGTCTGGTGGTGTGTTTTGGGGTGTCTGTGGCCTTATTATGATTTTAGGCAGCCTCTCTGCTAATGGGTGGGGTTGTGTTCCTGTTTTGCTAGTTGTTTGGCATAGGTTGTCCAGCACTGTGGCTTGCTGGTCGTTGAGTGAAGCTGGGTGCTGGTGTTAAGATGGAGGTCTCTGGGAGATTTCCACCGTTTAATATTATGTGGAGCTGGGAGGTCTCTTGTTGACCAGTGTCCTGAAGTTGGCTCTCCTACCTCAGAGGCAGAGCCCTGACTCCTGGCTGGAGCACCAAGAGCCTTTCACCCACACAGCTCAGAATAAAAGGGAGAAAAAGTAGGGAGAATTAGTAGAAGTATGAGTAAAGAAAGAAGGAAAGGAGGAAAGGAAGGAAGGAAGAAAGAAGCAAAGAAGGAAAGAAAGGAGGGAGGGAGGGAGGGAGGGAGGGAAGAAGGAAGGAAGGAGGGAAAGAAGGAAAAAAGACAGGAAGAAAGATGATACAGTAAAAATAAAATAAAGTATAATATAGTTATTGAATTAAAAAATATTTAGAAAAAAAAAAAAAGGGACGGATAGAACCTTAGGACAAATGTTGGAAGCAAAGCTATACAGAGAAAATCTTACACAGAAGCATACACATACACCTTCACAAAAAGAGGTAAAGGGGGAAAAATCATAAATCCTGCTCCCTGAGACCACCTCCTCAATTTGGGGTGATTCGTTGTCTAAAGGAGGGAAGGAAGGAAGGAAAGAAAGAAAGAACGAAGGTAAAGTATAATAAAGTTATCACAATTAAACTTAATTATTAAGAAAAAGAATTTTTTAAAAAAAGTCATGGACGGATAGAGCCCTAGGACAAATGGTGGAAGCAAGAGTATACAGACAGGATCTCACACAGAAGCATACACGTACACATTCACAAAAAGAGGAAAAGGGAAAAAAATCATAGATCTCGCTCCTAAATTCCACCTCTTCAATTTGGGATCATTCCTTGTCTATTCAGGTATTCCACAGATGCAGGGTATATCAAGTTGATTGTGGAGCTTTAATCCGCTGCTTCTGTGGCTGCTGGGAGAGATTTCCCTTTCTCTTCTTTGTTCTCACAGCTCACAGGAGCTCAGCTTTGGATTTGGCCCTGCCTCTGCGTGTAGGTCGCTGGAGGGCGTCTGTTTTTTCGCTCAGACAGGACGGGGTTAAAGGAGCCGCTGATTCGGGGCCTCCGGCTCACTCAGGCCGGGGGTTGGGGGATGGGGGTAGGAGGGGCACTACGTGCGGGGCGGGCCTGCGGCTGCAGAGGCAGCGTGACGTTGCGGCAGAGGCCGGCGTGATGTTGCACCAGCCTGAGACCCGCCGTGCGTACTCCCGGGGAAGTTGTCCCTGGATCCCGGGAACCTGGCAGTGGCGGGCTGCACAGGCTCCGCGGAAGAGGGGTGTGGAGAGTGACCTGTGCTCGCACACAGGCCCTTGGTGGCGGCAGCAGCAGCCTTAGCGTCTCCCGCCCGTCTCTGGGGTCCGCGGTTTTAGCCGCGGCTCGCGCCCGTCTCTGGGGTTTGCGCTTTCAGCCGCGGCTCGCGCCCGTCTCTGGGGTTCGCGCTTTTAGCCGCGGCTCGCGCCCTTCTCTGGAGATCCTTTAAGCAGCGCTCTTAAACCCCTCTCCTCGCGCACCAGGAAACAAAGAGGGAAGAAAAAGTCTCTTGCCTCTTCGGCCGGTGCAGGCTTTTCCCCGAACTCCCTCCCGGCTAGTCGTGGTGCACTAACCCCTTCAGGCTATGTTCAAGCCGCCAACCCCAGTCCTCTCCCTGAGCTCCGTCCAAAACCAAAACCCGAGCCTCAGCTCGCAGCCCCGCCCGCCCCGGCGGGTGAGCAGACAAGCCACTCGGGCTGGTGAGTGCCGGTCAGCACCGATCGTCTGTGCAGGAATCTCCCCGCTTTGCCCTCCGCACCCGTCGCTGTGCACTACTCCGCGGTCCCGATACTCCCCCCTCTGCTTCCCGCAGTCTCCGCCCACGGAGGGGCTTCCTAGTGTGTGGAAACTTTTCCTCCTTCACAGCTCCCTCCCACTGGTGCAGGTGCCGTCCTTATTCTTTTGTCTCTGTTTTTTCTTTTGCCCTACCCAGTTACGTGGGGAGTTTCTTGCCTTTTGGGAGGTCTGAGGTCTTCTGCCAGCCTTCAGTAGGAGTTCTGTAGGAGTTGTTCCATGTGTGGATGTATTTCTGGTGTATCCGTGGGGAGGAAGGCGATCTCCGCGTCTTACTCTTCCGCCATCTTCAAACTCTTTCATATTTAATGTTTATACATTTTTGAAACTACTGATACAATATTTCTGCTTTGATGCTCCTTTACCACCTGCAAGGAGAGCTAAATTGCTAAAAATCTGCCTCTGTTTTCTCTATTTTTACAACCATTTGCAAATAAGAATATGAGTTTTACTCATAATGACAGGCTTAGTTTTGTAAATGTTTTTTGATATTTAAGGGAAAGTCTCCATGCTGAGGTCCACTGGCCCTGGTCCTAAGTCTAGGATGACAAGCCCCACTCTGCATTTCCTACCTCAGTTTTTTGTGATTTGCTGCCCACATGTGCCTTTTCTATCACTTTTCTTGCTCGACTCCTGCTGCTTCTGGAAGCCCCCATCATCACCCTCCTGTCAAGGACAAATCTGGGGAAGGAACTTCAGGGTGTACACCCTTTGGTGTTGGTGACATTAAAACGAGGCATCTCTGATGAAAGAGCTGCCTTAATTTGCATGAAGGAGGTCATTGTGAAACATTCATCCAGGACAGTCAGCAAGGAAAACCCGAGCATCCAAATGCTGCCAATGGGCATGGGGACTACTACCAGAGAACCCTGGCATCACCTGCTCTGAGGTCTATGGGCAGAACACTGAGAGAGGATTATGAGGTTATAGTTTTGGGAAGTGAACCTAATCTCTGGGAGAATGCCACCTGCACCAGAATGGAAGGTAAGGGAATTGATAGATGTTAATAGAAGCAGTAAATCGATTCCTGGTACTTTGCTATGACCCCACATGAGGACAGCTTCATCTCTTCCCAAGGAAGCTATGTGTGGGATAGTATGCTACACAGAGTTCTGGGTAGTGCTCATAAACTGCTCCAGAAATTCAGTGTGGTTTCTGCGTTTTGCTCAGTTCTCTCAAAAATTAGGACTTAATGCACTGATTTTAGATTTCATAGGGCCCACAATTTGGTCTGTAAATTCTATATAGTTTTTCAGTGTTCACTAGATATGTTCATAATCTGATTATTTCAACAAAGAGAGAAAGGGCATTTTGAAAAATAACATTTATTTTAAGCAGTATAGATTTCTTAAATATTGACAAGAAAAAAAAAATGGACAAATAAAAGTCCAGTTTCTCATGAATGGTTCACTTTGGAGGAAGATAGAGTATTATAGAGCATTATAGAAATCACAGTGTCAATACAAATAAATCAACTTTTTATCTAGGCTGATATTTTCTGAAATACAGGAATAGGGCTTAAACCAAGTAGAGATTTGGTACATTACACAGAAGTATTGGGATGCTTATGAATATTTGGGGGGTTTTCTCATGATATACTAGTAATTTTTTTCTAATTATAAATATACCATGTTCACTGTAGAAAAAGTGAAAAATTCACATGCACCCCTATGTTCATCATGGCATTATGTACAAGAACCAAGATATGGAAACAACCTAAGTGCCTAATGATAAATAAATGGATAAAGAAGATATGGCATATATATGTATACATAATTGAATACTACTCAACTATAAAAAGATGAGCTCTTGCCATTTGGGACCACATGGATGAACCTTGAGGGTAGTATGCTTTGTGAAATAAATCAAAGGGAGAAAGACAAATACTGTATGATTTCACTCCTATATGGAATATAAACAACAAACAAACCAAAATAAATGAAGAAAACCAAACCAAACAAAAGCAAACACATAGATACAGAGAACAGAGTAGTGGTTTTACCAGAAGGGGAAGGAACAAGGGAGAGTGAAATGAGTGAAGGAGGCGACTGTATGGTGATGGACAGGACCTAAATTGCTTGGTGGTGAGCGTGCTACCATGTATACAGAATTAGAAATACAATGCTGTACACATGAAACTTATATAACGTTATAGTCCCATGTTACCCCAATAAAAAAGTGTAAAATTCAGAGGAATAGAAAGAAAAAAAGACCAAAATCACCCATAATTCTGCCGCTCAGTGCCAACCACAATGCATAAGTAGATTTTTAAATTCTTTGACCCTATGTTTCGAGTTCAGTGTCCTGCTTTATTTTTTTCTTTGACACGTAACATGTTTCCAACGATCTGGGAGATGTGACACAATTGCCTGATCTGCATAATAAGATGACTGACATGCTCAGGTGGTCAAATCCCTCTCCCTTGGCCATCAGAGAGGTGCCGATTTTCTTAGCCAGTATCTGTAACGCTCAGTGAGCATTCTTAGACACATATCTTTTCTTTTCATCCTCTTTTCTAATTATTCTCCTAGGATAATGCTAATATCAGTTTTAAAAAGACTCTGAAACTTTCCATTTAATTGTAGAATCCAACAGAGTTGTGGGTAGATTGTACTGCTGGCAGTGTGGGAAAAGGGAGATGTGAGAATGGGCCTCTTTTGTGGCTTAACGGTGACAACTCACAAGTATCTGAGCCTTTCAGAAAAAAAAGGTATGCCAACCTATGTTTTATTATCAGGATATATTTAAGTAAGACAAGAGCTGCAGGCTTCTGGGTTGTAGGTCATATTTCACAGGATGTAGCAATAATTTCGAAGTTTTTGTGTCCCTGTTTCACAAAACACTTTTTTTTAACATCTTTATTGCAGTATAATTTCTTTACATTGTTGTATTAGTTTCTGCTGTGTAACAAAGTGAATCAGCTCTACGTATACATATATCCCCATATCCCCACCCCTCCCTCTTGCGTCTCCCTCCCACCCTCCCTATCCCACCCCTCTAGGTGGTCACAAAGCACCTAGCTGATCTCCCTGTGCTATGTGGCTGCTTCCTACTAGCTATCTATTTCACATTTGGTAGTGTATATATGTCCATGCCACTCTCTCACTTTGTCCCAGCTTACCCTTCCCCACTCCCCATGTCCTCAAGTCCATTCTCTACGTCTGCGTCTTTATTCCTGTCCTGCCCCTAGGCTCACAAAACACTTGCAAGGGCAATTTTCATAACAGAAACAGGATAAGGTGACATATTTTAGCAAAGGCTTCACACTGGACAAGAGTATGAGAACTGAGAATTCACTAGGTGGTCTCATTTTCCTACTTTATAGAAACCAGCATTTGTGTTAGCATATTCACAGATCAGTGTTGGCTGTTCTCTAGCTGTAGGAAAAAGGAACATTTTTTGCCCTCTCCCTTTTTTGAGATTTCTTTCACCAGTAGGCATGGTGACCTTTGGTTTTCAAGAGCATAAATAAAGGCATTCCTTTATCCCCTACAGAAAGGGGGAAAAATATCCCAAGGCACTGAAAACTTACAATATGCAAAGGAAAATAAAAATAATTACAGCTATAATGCCTTCTTGAGAATGAAATTTCAGGATCAAGGTCTACGAAATCTGTTAAAGGATTTTGCCTCCAGAGGCCAAATTATCTTCTATAATCATTAAATCAACTTACATTTCCATCAGCAATAAGTTTGTGAGCACCCAGGGCATTACATCATGCTTTAAAAAATCTTTTAAACATCTGTACTTGTTTCTAACGAGATAATGCTGCATATTTCTGAAAATATTCTCAGGGCTGATAGAGAGAGGCAGAGAAACACATTTTAGTTGACATACTAAGTTCTGTGTGACTTTGAAAGACCCTGGGTTAGTAGCTTCTCTTTGTAGCTTTACCTTCTTGATTAGATTTGGCCCAGGTCATTTTGAGGGTTGCCCTATTAAGCAAAACCATGATGTGAAGGTTGGTAGAGTTACTGTAGAAAAATAAAATCCAATACAACAAATTTGTATTATAAATTAGCAAGAGAAAAAGTCCCAAAGACAGCGTTCTTACGTTTGTTGCTGTTGGTAATGTGAGCTCTGCAGAGCTTTCCCGCACTGCCTTCTCTTAGCTGCCAGGGCCATTGCCACCAAGCATATATTGACCAGAATATGGTGCATCACTGGAGCACTTGTAGAAGTGAGCTTGATCTATGTGTTCTTCCTTGCTGATGAGGGCCCTTCCTCCAACTCTGCTGTCCCTGGACAATGTATGATGGGACAGCCATCAAGCTGTCAAGCTGCTACTGACCACCTCTGCCTTCCTGCCAAGACCAGTATTCAACAATATCAGAGTGGTACGTGGAAAAGCAAATAAGACTTGCAGAAGGTTGTAAATCTCCAACTCCTTGGCCTCTGGGATCTATTTTACTGCTAATAAAAGTCATCAGGAGAAATACATGCTTTGAAGGGAAGCCATACCCCTCCTTTAAATAAATTTAAATGAAAAATAACAACATAATTCAGGAAAATTGAATGTCACTTTCTCCCTATTCTGTCACCCATTTGCCTGGGCTGTACTGTCTTCAAGGGAACATTACAGAATCTGCACCAAAACTGAATCTTTGTAAAAAGAGCATTTTTGTAGAAAACGTGCTACATTGTAAATGTTACACAATTGTCAGCTTGTATTTGATTATTCTTCCCAAGTCTATAAGAAAAATTAAGTGATACAATAATAGAAAAAATATCACCTTTTTCAAAAAGAATATTTACATGTTAACAAGCACCACACTATAATGGTTATTTGTGTGGTATAATTTTAAGGACTGAACAGTTGAAATATTTTTGGGACTAAATTTTAGTGCTTTGGCTTTAAGACACAAACTCACTGAATAATAAAACTGGTGTTAAAATTTGTGATAATAATGCCAAGCATGAAGTTGGATTCCATTGATGTTTGTAAAGCCAAAGGTAAGTAGAAGGAAAAAAAAAAAGTTGTATTGTCATTATTATTACTTTGAGATGCTCAAAGGACTTGGAATGGAAAAAAAACATAAAAGGTTTGAGTGCCATGAGAATGGAAAGTGTTTTGTTTACAAAACATTTTCTATCCAGAGTACTGCAGAGGCCCAGTGAGTACTCAGTAAAGATTTACTGGTTGCAAGACCAAAAGACAACCCTCAGAATGGGAGAAAACATTTGCAAATGAAGCAACTGACAAAGGATTAATCTCCAAAATTTACAAGCAGCTCATGCAGCTCAATAACAAAAAAACAAACAACCCCATCCAAAAATGGGCAGAAGACCTAAATAGACATTTCTCCAAAGAAGATATACAGAATGCCAACAAACTCATGAAAGAATGCTCAACATCATTAATCATTAGAGAAATGCAAATCAAAACTACAATGAGATATCATCTCACACCAGTCAGAATGGCCATCATCAAAAAATCTAGAAACAATAAATGCTGGAGAGGGTGTGGAGAAAAGGGGACACTCTTGCACTGCTGGTGGGAATGTGAATTGGTTCAGCCACTGTGGAGAACAGTATGGAGGTTCCTTAAAAAACTACAAATAGAATTACCATATGACCCAGCAATCCCACTACTTGGCATATACCCTGAGAAAACCAAAATTCAAAAAGAGTCATGTACCAAAATGTTCATTGCAGCTCTATTTACAATAGCCAGGACATGGAAACAACCTAAGCGCCCATCATCGGATGAATGGATAAAGAAGATGTGGCACATATACACAATGGAATATTACTCAGCCTTAAAAAGAAATGAAATTGAGCTATTTGTAATGAGATGGATAGACCTAGAGTCTGTCATACAGAGTGAAGTAAGTCAGAAAGAAAAAGACAAATACCGTATGCTAACTCATATATATGGAATTTAAGGGAAAAAAAATGTCATGAAGAACCTAGGGGTAAGATAGGAATAAAGACGCAGACCTACTGGAGAACGGACTTGAGGGTATGGGGAGGGGGAGGGGTGAGTTTTGATAGGGCGAGAGAGAGTCATGGACATATACACACTAACAAACGTAGTAAGGTAGATAGCTGGGGGGGAAGCAGCCGCAAGGCACAGGGATATTAGCTCGGTGCTTTGTGACAGCCTGGAAGGGTGGGATGGGGAGAGTGGGAGGGAGGGAGACGCAAGAGGGAAGACATATGGGAACATATGTATATGTATAGCTGATTCACTTTGTTATAAAGCAGAAACTAACACACCATTGTAAAGCAATTATACCCCAATAAAGATGTTTAAAAAAAAAAAAAAAAAAAAAAAAAAAAAAAGATTTACTGGTTGCAATGGTGAAATGAATGAATGAATGGATGGATGGATGGATGAATAGTGCCTGGTAGGTATGGGAAGAACAAAGGACCATAGGAAGTATTAGGTCTTCAAAATCCATACTTAAAGGATGACAGTCAAGAGCTACATGATCAACCAAAGATGGCCCTATGGAGGGGCATGGGCTGGTTGTTGTAATTAACAGTGAAAATCTGTTTGCCCACCTGTAATATTTCTCTGTTCAAGCAGACAACCATAACAATATGCACACACCCAACATACAGTTACACATATCTCAACTTTATAAGATAAGGAATACTCTGCCAAGCAGTTGTAAAACATATAAATTATATGTTAAGCATAGAAACATAGGTATTTATCAGTATTTGAATCAGTTAACAATTGACTAAATATAAATATATAGCTACACACAAAACATGGGAAACTATTGGTTCATTGTACCAGTTGAACCAAACATTTGGCACTCACATTAGGATTGCTTTTAACAAATTAATTTTTGGAATGTGGACCTGTAGAATCATTCCCTAAAATAAGTAAGTTAGCTAAGTAACTAACTATGGTAGCAAGCAGACTCCACTTTCTTCTCTCTATTAAAGGAAAGGATAAACAGCTTTAGCTGCTTCAGTGTTTTGGTTTTACCAAGTTTGGCAAATTCGAGTTGCTGAGCAACTCCTTTTGGAGATACTAAGGTTTAGAAATAAGTCCTCATGTTGTTCTCATCTCTGGACAATAAGGAGGGGCTGTTTTAACCTATGGCCCGAAATGGAGACTGTGGTTCTAGTCACCTTAAGCTCCTTGAGGCCAGTGGGTGTGCCCTTCCAAAGCCAGGCTCTTCTCTTCTCCAGGCTTTTCCTCCAATGAATGAAATTCCCCTCTGAAACATAGCAGAAGTGATGCAGAGGTGTGAACATCCCACTTTGCTCACTTTCCTCAAGACTATGATACTAATATGCCTCAGAAAATAAATGTGCACACTTCTAAAGCTTTCTGACCTTTTCCCTTTGGACTTTCTATATGGCCATTGTCACAAAAACAAAAACAAAAAAAAAAAAAAAAAAAAAAAAACCTCACCGATCTTCTGCAACTATCCAGTAGGAACTGATTTATTTCTAACAATTTATTTCTAACAATTTCTAACAAAAAGTCTTGATAATTCCTTTGGGTTTGCATTTCTCCCACTCAGGTGCACACTGTTCATGCAGATATCTGGGGTCAATTTGACAAGCATTCAACTATGTACTATATTCTCTATGACTGACAATTCAGATCGTTTTCTGTAGAGATCTGAATTTTAAGGTTAATAGTGGGGTTATCAGAACTTTAACTGGAGTGCCCTTGGCTTATTTCTTTAGAAATTATGGTGCAGATTTAACTTACAATGCTTCAAGAAATAACCCCATGTGCATTTTAATCCTCAAAAAAAATATTCATATCTAATTGGAATATCCTGTAATCAAAGCGGAACTTGAAAAAGCAGAACGTGCAACTCTGAAATAAGTAAAAACCAACATAACTGTACTATCTTTGCAGCATGCAAACTAGGCTTGACAATTGACAATTTAGTAGCCTCCATGGAATCCTGAAATAAGGCTAGCTTTAAGAGGTTCAACTCTATTTTTAAACCAAAGAGGAAAATGAGGTTTTAAAGAGAAGAACAAACCTCCCTTAAGCACTGATAGTAACTTTCCACATCTAGCTATTCCAGATGCAGGGCTGAATCCCAACTGCCTTACAGCAGAAAAAAGTCCTAACAGTAAAGGAAGGAAGGATTAAAGCTGCCTTTGTCCTGACTATGCAAGTTGCAGGGGTCCGTCTCCCTGGTTGTTCATAGTTCACATTTCAGTGACTGTGGAAGCAGATGGTCTTCCTGGAGAAAAGCTCAGGTTGATTGGAGTCTCCCTCAAAGGGCTTCTGAGAGTTTCACTGGAAGGCTTGAAACAGAGGCCAAAGGAACTATTTCCCTTCCTTTGAAACATGAAGGAGCTCTTGAGTTGCATCACAAAAAATTTCCACGTTCTGGAACTGCTAAGAAAAAGTTTCATACCCTGTTCAAAACTCAAGAAGTAGGAAAATGAGTGATGTTAGTGTTGTGTTGGCAGCACTGAAAATAAAAGACACAGAGCAGGGATGAGCTGGTCTTGGGAGGACAACTCTTCACTACTGCAAATGCCAGTTACGTCGGGGAGCAATCATAGAACTTCTAGAATTCTTGACACATGCAGGAAAGTTGATCTTCAGTTCTTCATAAGATACATACAGTTCCCCTCTAGCTGACATCCTTAACAAATCTTTGCTAAGACTTCTGTGTGATGCAGGTGGATATAGAAATGGCAGGTCATTTGCGATGGCTGGAGGAGAAGTGTAGTGCCTCTGTTTGAAGACTCCACAGTTACCATGGAGGCCAGTGACAGCAGTGAACTGGCCAACTTTGAGATACTGCAGGACCCCAGAAGGGCCTGGGTGACGGGTTTTTTGTCTTGCAAAAATTCTTCTATTAAAATAACACATGCATGAGTTGAATAAGTAGCATGGCATTTTCTGAAATTCTAAGTATTTACTGTAGTTGAATGAAGAGTTCAGAGTGTAAGTGGCTGAAGTATACATTGATAGATAGATAGATAGATAGATAGATAGGTAATGGATGGATGAATAGGTATTGAGATAAATGATAGATCTATAAGTAAAGATATAGATATGGATATAGATAATCTGTTGGTTCTGTTCCTCTGGAGAACCTTGACTGATAAAAGCAGTCTATCATAGAGGTGAACACTCAAATCAGATTGGCTATATCTGATTCCCCCACCACTATGGAGTTGCAGAAAACATAAGAAAGTCACTTAACCTCTTTCTCCATCAGCTTCTTCATTTGTACAATGGAGGTAATATTAGCATCTACCTTATGATTTTTTGTGAGGATTAAATAAGCTCACACATTTAAAATGCTTAGAAAACTCGTGAGCCCATAGTAAACATTTCAATATCTGTTAACTATCTCTATTAATATTGATAAATGCTGTTGCTTGTTAAAATTCTCTAAGAGTAACATACAACACTGAATATTCTGTGAAATAAGACTGATCTCCTCAAGCAAACCACTTCAGGAATTCTTATCAGACTCCAATACCCTCTAAGACTGATAGTTTGCATAAGAGTTGCTTTAAGGTTCTGGTTCATGTGATTTTTTTTTTTAATCTGCTGTGAGAAATACTAGGTTTAATCTGCTGTGAGAAATACTAGAAATACCTGTGCAGTTGTGTATTGATGGAGATGAAGACTTTGAGATGGGCCCAAAAGCCACAATACCATTTTGAAAAGAAGTTGGCCATGATTTAAAAAGTTGTTACCTGGAAATTTTCCACCACAATCAAAAGATCTTTGCTTATGCGCACATCGTGGGTCACTTGCAGTGAACACGTAGATGCTTTTGATGTGCTACTAGACACTAGATATCACGTGTAATACTAGATCTTGGCATGTGGACCCCTCTGCTATATTCTCTTCCATTCCAAGAAGCCAGATATGCTTTAGAATGAGGTTTCCTTTTTTTACTTTGTAAAAATTATACATGATTGTTATAGAAAATTTATGGAAATTTAATAAATGTATAAAATTTGAAGGGAGAAATATTAAAGAATTCCAACCTTTTCCTGTATCTATTTTTAAACATAATTGAATAGTATTTCCAGACTAGTATATTTTAAGTTAAACATCATATCAGATTTTCTGATTATGAATAATATATGCCACCTTAGAAAATTGGAAAAATGTAGAAAAATATATCAAAAATTACTTGGAAGCTCATAACAATAGAAAACCCAGTTTTGAGTGGTATAGGGTTTTAGTTTTTCCTATGCATTTAACAATTTTAGAAGTTGTAATCAATACACTGACTATGAGGAAGATTAATACAGAATGAAGCACAGATTGTTGATGAGAAAAGCCATGAGGGGAGGTTTGTGTCAGATGATAAGTCCTTTCAATCTCTGTAAAAACATATTTATTCAACTCAGTAAGGTATTTTTCAATTGTGTCTATGCTCCTGGTTTCTTTTGTATTTGTTCTTCTTTCTTCTATGAAAACAGTTTACAATTCTCAGCTTGGATAAGCTTTCTGTGTCTTCCATCTCTGTCCCTTTCTCCATCATTACATAAATTTTCTTTTCCTGTTCCTATTCATATAGGATAGTTTACCAAATCTGACCCACTCTCACTAATGTAATGTTCTATGGCAAGCTTTGCTTCATGCTGCTTCTCTTGTCCATGCTCAGTGCTACTGAGTTTCAGCCCTACCCACAATTCACTCTCTGGCTGCCTTTTCATCCAGCCTGTTTGTTCCTAAAACCTTCTGCTCCTTTGACAAAGGACAGGTCAATTTGGATATTGGTGAGTACACTCCTTACCGATCAATGGTTTATGGTACTAATTTTTTTCAGAGATATGCTCTTTCTCTGAATTTTTAGAATGATGTTCCCATTTCATTACTTCCTTGCAGTGTTTATTTTTAAATGTTCTATTTTTTTGCAGTCTTTCTTTTTCAAAAGTCTTATATTTTTCAGTATTTTTTCATAAGTTCTGTTTTTCCCCTGACTACTGTCCAACTTTTTGACACTCCAGAGTTGGAGCAGATGAAGTCCATTATAATCTTCAGCATCCCTTGCTACTGTGTCAAAGCATTTCATGCTACAGAATTAAAAATGATAAAATCACATTTTAAAACTTAGCTGATTGTTTTTTAACAGAAAGAATATACATGTTAATATACAAGTCCTTAAAATATGAGAAATATTGATAAACTCGTGACTCAAAGTCTTGATAGTAAAATACTCTCAGCTGGTTATTGCTATTGTTTCATTGATCAGTATGATTCATTTTCTCCTGTGCTGTAACAAATTACCACAAACTTAGTTGGCCTAAACAATACAAATTTATTATCTTTCAATTATTTAAGTTAGAAGTCTGACAAAGATCTCACTGGACTAAAATCATGGCATGGACTAGGTTGTGTTCCTTTCTGAATGCTTTCTGTAGGGGAGAATTTACTTGCTCGCCTTTTCTAGATTATAGAGACCACCTGCATTCCTTGGCTCTTAGGTCCCTTCCTCCATCCTCAAAGCCAGCAATGGCAGGTCAAGTCCTTCTGTCATCTATGTTGCATCTCTTCCTGACCCTTTTTAGGTCAGCACATCTCTCTCTAACCACAGCTGAGGAAGAGTCTCTACTTCTAAGAACCCATGTGATTACATTGGATCCACCCACATAATCAAGAATTACCACTCATCTCAAAGTTCCCAATCTAATTCTCATCTGCAAACTCCCTTTTCCAGGTAAGATAATATACTAATAGGTTTGGGGATTAGGGCATTGACAACTTTGAAGGCTATCGTTCTGCCTGTCACAAAGAGTAAGGCTGGAAAACATTTACCAGTTTAAGAACAATAGTGAAGTTAAAGGGTAAAGGACTTCCCATCAGATTTGTAATTATTCAGTGTATTTGTCAGCATAAAAGAGAGTAATTTGTTTGTAGGAAGCTCTCCTTCAGTGGTTTCATGTAACCTTTAACCTTGAGTTGCTGAATGCTTGCATACTAGCTTGCTGTTTAAACTGTATTTATTTTTTCCATAAAAAATGTAACCACTTTATTGAGGTGTGATTGATGTATAAAATGGTGTACATATTTAATGTACTCAACTAGATGAGTTTGGGAATAAGCTTACACCCGTGAAACCACCATCACTATCAAGGCCTTAAACAATCCATCACCCCCCAAAGTTCCTTCCCACCACCCTGCATTATTATTATTGCTTGTGTGCTAAGAACATTTAACATAAGATCTACCTTCTCAGCAAATTTTAGATATGCAATACAGCATTGTTAGCTATAGACACTCTGCGGTAGAGTAGTTATCTAGAATTATTTTTTCTTATATAATTGAAACTTTATCCCTCAACCAGCATCTCCCCATTTCAAATCCTCTTCAGCCTCTGGCAATCACCTTTCTACTCTTTGCTCCTATTAATTTTGCATTTTATTAATTGGTATTTAATAATTTTTTGTGTTAAAAATTAACTGAATTTATATCTATACAGATATAGATGTAAATAATATTTATCATGCATTATATGAAAAATGAATATATAATAAAAGTGAAAAAAGCAGATAACAACACATTATATATAGTATATCCCCATGGGAAAATATATAAATGTATAAATAGTCACAAAAGAAATTTAGAAATGCATCTTCCCAAATCTTTAACAGTGATCATCTCTGGAAGGTGAGTTACAGGTGATTTTCTTCTCCTCTTTTCCTTAATCTCCAATTATATTTGTGACTTGATGGAAAAATATTATCACAATAGTCACCCTCAAAAAGGGGTCCCAACAAACTAATAGATGGTATAAGTTGTAAAAAATCATCCTAGAGGTAATGAATGAGCTTCTTGTCCTATGAAATAATAGAAACTTAAAACATTTCAAATTGTGTTATAATTAACATTGCTCTGAAAAATAAGTTTTGGTACTAGCTGGTGTTTCTAGTAAAGGAAGACAAAGTATAAAGAATAAGAGACTGGAAGTTTTCCATACATTTTAATAATTTAGTAGCATAAATTCAGATATGATTCCATGGCACTTTGGGTAAATCCAAAGCTGGAGAATTCAGCACTATGGAATGAACTTTCTAACTGCTAGTGGGGTTGCACTGCACTCCACTCTGTGGAAGAAAAATGGCAGAAGTCATGCAGAGAAGGTGGTGGAGCGTGATTTATGTACAAAATGGGCTTCATATTGGGTGGAAGTAACACCAGAGGTGGTTGATCAGGTCAAGGTAGGCAAGCTCTGTATTTCACATCTCGTTTTCTCCTTCCATACAGCAAAATACTGAAGGACTCTCAGAATTTTATATCCTGATGATTCTGTGAGAGAACAAATAGAATTGTCATGCTACACTACAACCCTAGAGTGAAAACTCTCTACCGTCTTCTCCATGAGACCCAGAAAAGTGAGATTTGATGATACTTTTCAGTGACAAATATTTCCCTCAGGATAAATAAACATCAATTTAAGGGTCCTTCTGTCATATATTTAAAGTAAAATAAAAACTTCTCAGCATATAAATTCCAGGAAACATGCTAGTTCTTTAATATAACCCCCTATATCAAACTACCATTTTGTGTAGTCTACACTGAGCCTAGATGTGGAAGAATGCCAAACCACATTTTATTTATGACATTGTAGGCTCTATAAGTTCTTTGTAGGCTCTAGCCATGTTATGATGTGACACATTTTTTCCTAATTATGAAATAGCAGGTGTCATTACTAACCTGAAATAAAGACAAATCTGAAAAACGAAGTGAAAAAAGCATTCTATAGGCCCATATCTCAGAAATAACCAGTTACCATTCTGGGCTCTTACTGTAAATAGAGTAACACACAATATTGATTCCACCAGTGGTTGCAGTTCCACATCAACCCACATGAGCATGCTGGCAGTTGCAAAACTAGCTTCCTTTCAGAATCACTGAAGAATTATGTTTAAAATAGCTTCCTGGGCCACTTGCCAGTTTTAATACATCAGAAATTCCAGGTGTGAGCCTCAAGAATTTATAATTTTAACAAGCTCCTTAGACATTTCTTATAAACCAACTCAATCCAATTCCAAAATAAATGTTTGGAAGCCACTGGCAGATATTGTGACTATTGATTCCTGATTATTGGTGTCCCTCTCTCCCTCACATGCAGTGTTCAACCCCAAACAAACTTTGTAGCTTCTACCAACTCACAGCTCTCAAGCTGACAATAACACCACTTACCTGCCTTGCTACCATCCTGGGCAAAGCAACCATCATCTTTTGACTGAAAAATAGAAGCAGCTTCCTCAATAACTTTACCGGTTTTGCTCCTGCCTAGAATCATATTGTTAAAGTATAGATGGATGATATTGCCTATTACCATCTACTGGTTCCCACTGCAGTGAAATAAAATATAAATGCTTTTCCCAGGCTTTCAATGCTCTACACCAGCGGTCCTCAAACACACCCTTTCAGCCGTGTATGCTAGAAGAGTCCAGGGATACTACTAAACAGTACACAGACAGCCCCTGCAACAACAAATTTTCTGTGCCTAAATGTCAGTAGTGCTGACAGTGAAAAGTCTGCTCTACACAAGCTGGGTCTTCTACCAACCTTGCGTTTACTTACCATTGTAGCCATTTTCCTCAATTCTCCCATCTGTAGAACGTGCTGAGCTCATTTCTACATCAGAAACTTCCTAATTACTTGTGGCAGAGCCAGGATGAGGATGCCTTCTAACCTGCACCAGGTTTGGTATTGAGCGTGAAATAAGCTTCATGTGTGCTGAGTCACTGAGGACACAAGGGCTGTCTGTCCCCACTGCAGACAAATGTTTTTAACCTGACTTGTATACATACTCCCCAAGTCAATGAATACATGTTACCAGCATGGATTTTTAATGGCCATACTATTTTCAAATTAAGCTATGCCACGATTTATTTAATGCTACTCCATTGTGAGAAGAGTTTGTTTTAGTGAAAAAGAAGTATATCATCAACAAAAACAAACAAACAAAAAAAAACCAAGAAAACCTCCTAGAACTAATAGAAAAACTGTCTTGTGCACTGTAGGACATTTATCAATAGCAGCATCTGTGGTCTCTACCCGCTAGATCCCAGGTGTGCCAACCAGATATTGCCAAATGTTTCCTGGAGGAAAATCCCCTGTTTGAGAACCACTGATGTAGAGCATTACAAACCTGGGAAATGCATCTATATTCTGTTGTTGCTGCAGTGGGAAGCCAGTGGATGGTAACAGACAATGGAGTGAGATAAGCTTACTCTCTCAAACACTTTCCTACACACTAGCAACAAACAAGTAGGATTTGAAAATTAATACACTTTTCATTAGCACCCCCCAAGATGAAATACTTAGGTATAAATCTGACAAAACATCTACAAGGCCTATATGAGGAAAACTACAAAACTCTGATGAGAGGGGAAAAGCAAGTAAATGGAGGGATACTCTATGTCCATGGATAGGAAGACTCAATATTATCAAGATGTCAGTTCTTCCCAACTTGATCTATAGATTTAATGAAATCCCAATCAAAAGCTCAGCAAGTTACTTTATGGATATTGAAACACTGATTCTAAAATTTATATGGGGAGGCAAAAGATCCAGAATAGCCAGCACAAAATTGAAGAAGAACAAAATCAGAGAAATGACACTACTTGACTTGAAGACTTACTACAAAGCTACAATAATCAAGAGAGTGGTGTAAGAATAGAAAGATAAATATATGAACAGAACAGAATCCAGATATAGATGCACATAAATATAGTCAACTGATCTTTGACAAAGGAGCAAAAACAGTACGATGAAGCAAAGATAGTCTTTCCAACAGATGGTGCTGGAACACCTGGATATCCACAAACAAAAAAAATGGTTTTAGACACAGACTTTACACCCTTCACAATCATTAATTCAACATGGATCACAGACCTAAATGTAAAAGGCAAGACTATAAAACTCTTAGAAGATAACGTAGGAGAAAACCAAGATGACCTTTGGTATAGTGATGACTTTTTAGATGCAACATGGATCACAGACCTAAACGTAAAAGGCAAAACCATAAAACTCTTAGAAGATAACATAGGAGAAAACCTAGATGACCTTGGGTATAGTGATAACTTTTTAGATGCAACACCAAAAGCAGAATCCATGAAAGAAAGAATTGCTAAGCTGGACTTCATTAAAATTAAAAACTTCCACTCTACAAAAGACAATATCAAGAGAATGAGAAGAAGACTGGGAGAAAGTATTTGCAAAAGATACATGTGATAAAATCTCTAATCCAAAATATACAAAGAACCCTTAAACCTCAACAGTAAGTAAACAAACAACCCAATTAGAAATTGGGCCAAAGACCTTAACAGATACCTCATTGAAGAAGATTATACAGATGGCAAATAAGCATATAAAAAGATGATTTATAAGGGAAATACAAATTAAAGCAATGAGATATCACTATACACCTATTAGGATGACCAAAATCAGGAACACTGACAACACCAAAAACTGGAGAAGATGTGAAGCAACAGGAACTCTCATTCATGGCTAGTGGGAATGCTCAATGGTACAGCCACATTGGAAGACAGTTTAGTGGTGCCTTACAAAGCTAATCATACTCTTCCTTTATGATCCAGCAATTGTACTCCTTGGTATTTACTCAGATAAGTTGAAAACATATCCACACAAAACCTGTAAACATATGCTTATAGAACCTTTTATATATAACTGCAAAACAACCAAGATGTTTTTTGGTAGGTGAATAGGTAAATAAACTGTGGTACATCCAGACAATGGAATATTATCTGGTGCTAAAGTGAAATGAGCTCTCAAGCCATAAAAAGACAAGGAAGAACCTTAAATGCATCTTCTTAGGTGAAAGAAGACAATATGAAAATCTACATATGATTTCACACCCATGACATTCTGGAGACGGCAAAACTATGGAGGCAATATAAACATCTGTGGTTGCCAGGTGTTAAGAAGGATGGGGAGAGATGAATAGGTGGAAACGGAGGATTTTCAGAGCATGAAAATACTCTGTATGATACCATAATGGTGGATACATGCCATTATACATTTGTCCAAACCCATAGAATGCACAGCACCAAGAAGAACCACCATGTAAACTATGGACTTTGAGTGATTTTGAGGTGTTGATGTAGGTACACCAATTGTAACAAATGCCTCTTGTGGGTATTTGTTGAAAGTTGGGGAGGCTCTGCATGTGTGGAGGCAGGAGGTATGTGGGAAAATTCTGCACCTTCTACTCAATTTTGCTGTGAACGTAAAACTGCTCTAAAAAAGTAAAGTCCGTTCAAAAAAGAAATGTCAAAGAAAAAAAATCACATTTTCCACCTATGATCTCTTCAGGGTCAAGGCATATTTTCTTTGTCTCCCAGTTTTGACCAGGGTTTTCCAAATGCTGGTCTTCTGAGATTTAGTCAATAAAACAACGTTCATCTTCCCCAACAATTTCATTGTTTTGTAACATTTGAACATGAGATAAGGAATGATCCCTGAGCTGCCTTTAGTAAAATTTCTTAATATTTTGGATCCAAACTTGTAAAGAGGGTGTTGGCACTTGCTACTGTGGGTGACTGAGATCCGTGATACCCAAATGCCCCAAGGAGTGGCCCATGCACAGCAGGCATTCTGTAAGTGTCACAGTTTGTGGTCGGTCGCTGTGGTCTGCTGTGGGTGCTGATCAGATTTTTAAGTGCTGAGCAATTGATGGGTATCAGGAAAGGGAACCTGCTCTGCTGAGATTTTTTTTTTTTTATAGGGAGGGAAAGAGAGAATTAAACTCACAAAAACAGACAATAAAGATAAAAGGCTGCTTGTTTATTTATTTTGAATTAGGGAGATTTCAGCTGAGTTTTGGAACCCTCTGAGAGTAACTGTCACCCAACTTAGATGCTGATGCTGGTGTTCACTTTTTGATACAAACATTTCTGATGGTACCCTGCTGTCTTTGTGATGCTGAACACACCAGCAGGGGATGTTTTTGAGGCCAAATTCTAAGCAGGACCCTATATCCAAAACTTTTTCTTTTGCCTGTCCTATGACTGTGACTCATCTGTAATACTATCTAAGGTCAGATAGTTTAGTAAAAGGACAAAATTAAGTTAAAATCCTCAGTAAGACAGACACTTTGGGACCTTTTCTGTTAGCTATAAATTAGAACTTTGCTTGTCCAGGATGTCACAGGAAACTATAAATTGTGGTTTATAAGTTTAACTCCAGTGAAGCAAACCTAGATGGCTGAGTTGTTTTTAGAGGAGAAAACTGGAGAAATCTAGAAGCTCCAATTATGTCGAGCTTGAAAGTTTGGCAAAAACAAAAGTATAATTTGCAATTATACTTTAGAAATCCAAAGTGTACAGAAATCTAAAATCGACAGATTTTCAGATTTTCTCCCAAAAGGATTGTAAAAGTGGCTTGGGCATCTACCTGCCATGTCTTTTGCCATGTACAATAAATTTGATAGTCTTGGTTTGGTGATTTAATGGAAAGAAAGCAAATAATCAGAATAATGTGGGATTTTAGAGTTTTGCATTGGTCACACATCTGACTGTCCTTGAAGTGGTTTTATTTTGCAACATTGTAGAATCCTAATGAGATATGAAGAAAGAAAGCCTGGAAAACAAGTGCATTTCCATATTGGCATCGACACAGGAATGTCAGCTGAAGGGAAGTAGGAGGACTGCAAACCTCACTGAGTTTTTCCTGACCCAGCATCTTAAAATGTCCTCATTTGAAAGCATCCGATCACAGACTCTTAGAAACTTGGCCTGGTATATCTTCTAGAATGGAATAATCAACATGACAGCAGGGCTACCGAGGTAAAGAAACTTGATGAACTAAGATAAAAACGTGTTTTGTTTTGTTTGGTGGTCTTTGATCATCAGAAGGAAAAGGACTGGGTAATGCAGGAAGACATTTTGTAAAACAAAGAAGCTTTGGCACATTGGCTGAAGAAGGCAAAGCAAGAAAAGTGGGTAATTGTCTTAACCCAAGAACAAAGGAAAACAAATGTTTATTTATAGAGAGCTCATAGAAACTAACACAGCTCAGATACACAGCCAGTCCACACATGTTATGGTTTATGTTGGTGCTTTCTTCTGGTTTGGGGCAGAACAACTCACATTCTCCATCTCATGCCCTATGCAAGGCATGTGCACATCCACGCAGTTCATCAGCTGCTCTCCCAATCCCTGTAATACAGGCATCACCCCCACTTTTTAGAGGTAAAGCCACTGAGATGTGGAGAGTTTGAGGACCATGCAGGACAATGTCTCCAGTCGGTGGTGGAGTTGGTCTCTGTCTGGAACACCCTCTTTTTGGAAGGTGGTTCTTGAGAGACTAGCATGACGAGGTTGGTGGGGACAGGGCTAGTGCAAGGTGTGCAGTAGCTCCCCAAGATATAGGCTGGGGCCACATTGGTGGGGCTAATGAGGTCATTTTAAAATTCTGCTAAGCTTAAGAACCTCCTTTTCAAAAACACAGATTCCTTCACCTTTTCTCCTGGGAAATTTTGGTTCAAGGTATCTATGTTGTGATCCAGGAATCTGTATTTCTGAAAGCCTTCTGTAGTTGACCTTGGGTGAGGAGGACATGTGTGGCCTTCGTTGCATGTTACTGCTGTGATTTGCACCTGACCTTTGTGCCAATGGTTGTCACGATCTCTCTTCTCCTTTATCTTCTTCGTCTTGGTCTTCTTCGTCTTTGCCTTCTCACTATCTCTCATTTTAAGTTAAGAAATACTAAAAGTAAAGAGGATAACAAAGCAAACAGCCATGCACTTATGACTAGAAATGTCACCTTTACATACTTGTATTTTATATTCATTTGGATAAGAAGAGCACAGCTTTGGCGATGAAGTTGAAGTTTTTCTTCTGCTGCTGCAGTTTGTTCCCTATTTTTGCCCTTTCTTGGCCAGAGTTCTCTTCTTGGCATTATCGTTCAACCATTTCAAATGAAAAAAGGGTCACATGATTTGCTTAAAAATCAGTTTCCTTCCTCAAGGATCAGTTGATTGTGCTCTGACCCGCAAAGCAATGGAAGCAACTACAAAAGCCCTCACTTTACTCAAAGTGGTTGCTACCAAGAACTAGCTCACCACTAAATAATTAAACCCTCTTCCTGCTCCTTGGAGGAGAAAGAGGGCAAACAGAGACCCTAGAGATACCTCTGCTTCCTACCTGGAGGAATATGTCTCCTACATTATGTGATACTGAAATAGTCCTCCATACTCAGTTCTTTGAAAATTTATTTTGTAAACTGCTGTTAAATATGAACTTAAAAACACATACAGTCTTCAGTTAGTGTAGCACAACTCAGGCTGAAGTTTCCAGTCCCTCAAAATATGCCCTTGAAAAAATCAGCACAAATTTGTGTTACCTCCCATGGTCAGCCTGAATTAACAGAAATTGCATTTGATGATAGCCTGCAGTCACTGAAAATTGCCCACCATTTACCTTCCTCACCAACTAATCACTAGAATTGCTGAAAGTAATTTCAGAGACACATAGGTGGCATAAAGTAATAAAAGTTGAATGAAGTGTCACCATTTTCACAAGAGGTCTCTCAATGCAGATTTCTTCTAGGGATTCTAAAGGGATCCCATGTTTTAAATCTCAAGCATGTCACTACCTAACTTACAAGAAAGTGATGAGCGCTGTGTTCAGAGACAAATGAAGTATGGGCAGTTTCATTTATAATGCAGATTTTATCTTTCAGTGTAAACCTCATGTTATCTCTACAGCACCCATGTGGATGGAGTGAGGGGGACATTTTCATCCCTTCTCTGCCCATGAGGAATGTAAAGAGTAGAGACAAGTTACTTAGCCGAGAGCACAATTAATAAATGGTAAGTCTGAAACAAGACCTAAATTCCTTCAACCCAGTATTTTTCCTCTTGGATCACTGTATTTCACTAGAAACCCTCCTTAGATGATCCTGCATCTGAGAATAGACAAAGGTAAAATGAAAAGTTTAGCAAGGTCCTTCTTGGATGTTCAGTAAATTGTTACCAGAGAACATGATGGCTGATGTCTTACTATTGCCAGGAAGGACAACAAGCAAATCTTTCAAGGTAAACGTATACTATTTAGTATCTGCTCTTCTATCTTTGGACTCCTATACAGATAATAATGGGCAAAGCACTTCATCTGCTTGTCTTTGGTGAGTTCCCAAGGAAGCTAACCATAGATGCTTCACAGGAAACAGCCAATGCTCAAAGCTAGTCCTGGGATGCTTCTCTGATGTGGTCTTTTCACTGGGTGGGTGTCTGATGGAACCTGCTCCCGCCTTTTCCAGCCAAAATCATTTTGGCTGTGGTGGAGGGACTTGCAGTGTGAGGCTCATTCATTCTCCATCTTGTGCAATGGAGCAGATTCAAATGAAATTCTAAACACTACACTAGACACACATTCTAGGTTGGGTGTCTTGGTAAGGTTCCCGAGTCATTTTTCAAGTAAGCAAGTAAATAAAGGAATGAAATATTTAAAATACAAAAATTTGGGTGGAGACTGGGTGGATTTTTTATTACAGTATGTGTACCAAATCTTCAATCTTAAAACTTTATTGAACTGAATGATTCTGAATGTCAAGATAAAAATGTATTAAATAATCTATTTTATTTAATTAAATAAAATATTTTATTCACTGTATTTTATTCACTACTTTTCATTCAATAATTTTTATTCTTTTGAGTTGATTAAAATATAAAATATATATTTTTTCCAAGTACTAGTTTGATAACCACCTCTTCTCTACATTGTCTTTTAAATTTCAATTTGGGATACATTTTAACTGAGTTTTTACAAAGTTAATTTTAATTTTATAAAAGCATGACAGTTAATACTGGGAAAGACATAAAACAAAGTATTTTCACAAATAACTGAATTGATTTTGAGCACAAATATCTAAAGTTAATAAAACATCAATCAGTTGTTGTCTATTCCTAGTGTCTGTGTTGTTGTGGAGAAAAAGACGGTGAATTACTCTAAAATCTGCACTTGTTCATCAGATGAAAAAATGGCGGCTGTAGTTAAATGGTCCATTCTGGGATTTTTAACTAAAACTAGGAGGAATGACTCCATCTTTCTCCTGCCAGTCTCCTTGCTTCACCTCAACACACGTGCACACACAGACACACACATTTACTTTCCAGTGGACATTAAGGCTTTTGTGTAGTTGTGCTGTGGAGCCAGCTTAGGCTGCCCTGGCAGGTACGGGACAGTGTAAAACCATCAGACAGGCATCGGGGGCCAGGTCTTCTTTCCCAAGCTCCCTCCTCCTGGGCATCAGGGCCCATTTTGACATTGGCCACATACTAGACTTCCTCTCTCCAGCCCTTCCCTCCTTCCCAAGATCCAAACCCACATTTTTAATTCATCTTCCATTATGTGATTTACAAGCCCATCAAACCAGACGTTTGTAAATCTGAACTCTGCCCATCATTCCCAAACTTCTGCTCCCCTGAAGTTCCCCCACATGAGAAATAGCCATGTTGTTCTTTAGGCTTCCTGAGATTGAAATCACGTTGTTCGCTGAAATGCCTCTTCCTCATGGCTGTGAGCTAGTTATAGCCAGGAGTGTTTCTTTAGTTTGTATTTTGTACACAGTACACTGCCCTACACATAGAAGGTTCTCAGTAAATGGTTTGTTGGGTAAATGAGATTTACTCATAATGACTTGAAAAAAACTGGACACTGGCCACGTTGTTTCAGAAGAAGACAGCAGTGACAGTGAAGTGACCATGCCCATGAGCGATATTTAATCCGTAAATTAAGAACAGAAAGCATAGATTTGCACTTGGAGTTTATTGTAAAGCTATTATTCAGGGATTCAGAGTGTGGTCTTGGGTCATCAATAAGGAATTCTATATCAATCAGCCAAAAGCAATGGTCTACTACCTAAGACAGCTATAAAATATGTTACATTATTCTTCCTTTGTTTTGTAGAAGGAGCCTGCTGGAAAATGTAAAATATTACAATGTATACACCACATACTTTCCACTCTAATTAAAAACATTTTGTTTTGATTAGATGCCAATATGCTTTGGGGGTAGGTTGGTAAAAAATCCATTGAATTCGGGGTACCTGCAAGTGGTCCATTCTCAAGCTCCTCCCAGGTGATCTGAGTTTTGTTTTGGTTAAGAAATTCAATCTGAAGGAAATGTCAGCATTTGCTTGTGTTGCTCACACTCTGCCCCAAATCAGTTTCTAGATAAACTTTACAAGATTCACAGAGAAATTTGTTAGGTAGAAACACACTACACCACTGATATTTGTTAGTTGCTTTATTCAGAAGGGAAAAAAGACAGTTAAAGGGATGCATGCACAGAACAAGACAAGTAAATAGATAAAATTAAGTTCTTTTCCCCCTTCATGTTCTCAGTGTCTGTTACCAGTACACTGATGATGTTATTATAATGAATTCTGCTGGATAAGAAATGCTGTAAAGAGATGCATACACAAATATGCTTTACATAAAATTCTCAGTCGGAGGATGCTACAGCTGGGCTATCTAGCTCAGCTCTTTCATATATTAAGCATGAGGAAATTGAATTCTAGAAAGCAGTATTCACTTAAGACCTGCTAAGGAAGGAAGAAGTTTGGTAGACGCCACACCTGCCTTCTTTTTAATACATCCTTCTCTCCAGCTTCCCTCCAAGATTGCTGATTGCAAGTCAGTTTCCAGATAACCGACATGGCCGCACTTGGAGGAGAATTTTAGGCATAAATCCAATATGATGATCCCTTGCTCTCTCAAAACCTATTGGCTTGCTGCTTGTTCTTCTCAGACAGCTTCCAGGCACCCTAGGGTTAGGACTACTGGTCCCATTTATAGCACCTTATGGGCCAATTCTTATGCCCAGCAGCACATAACTCCTGGTTGCCCAGAGATTCTTAAGTATGTGTTCATTACTAACCTCTAGTAGAGCCTCTGGGCTTTGGTGAAGATTCTTCTTGAGATAAACTGGATGCAGATAGCTATACAAATTTAAATATCAAATTTTGACATGTTTTGGGAAAACCCTCTTCCATCTGAGTCATAGTATGAGGACAGATCAGCTGTCAAATGTAGCAGCAGAATTAGTATAGATGCCATGATAGTGAAGTAATGTGTGTTTTTCATAGGAGATCATTTACTGAGACATAAATGTTTCTAAGAAGGCAAAGCTTGGGTCCTTCCGGTAATCTCCACTATCGTTTGGGGGGAATGGAGGTGGGTCTGAGTCCCACCTGCTTCGGAGATGAGGCACCTGCGGGTTCCCCCTTGTTGACAGGGTTCCACCCTGCAAGCCACCTTGATCCAACCCCTTGATCTTAGACCCAGGCTTGTTTCTCTTCTTCAATGTCTTAGAGGTTTTTTTTTTTTTTTAGTTTCATTTCCTTTTAGATGAGCTTACAGCCACCCAGCAAGTCTAACAAGTGTCTGTGGTTAGTTTTTCCAGAATTTCTGGGTGTGGACTTGCTGTCAAAGTATGTTGTACCCTTATCTGTTTTGTGACACTTCACTTTGAGAGTGTGGGTCGTCCTGGAGGTGACAGCCATTGCTCCCAGGGATCCTGCACTCTTGTAGAAAACATGAAACATTTTTTTTTTTTTTGTACAACCAATCTAGTAAGAGCCAAGGAGATTCAAACAGGGGGCAAAACAGGAGGAGCCAGGAAACTGGGAATTCCCTGAGACATTCCTGACTTTACAGTCACTGGTCCCTCAGATGGAAGTTGAACGTGACAGTGATGTCATCATCCAGCAGGAGTGTCAGGGGGATCTAGACAGGGCACTGACAAGGGTGACTTGGGTTCCCACAGACACGCTGGTGTGAGCAAAAGGCAGCTGGCATAACCCAGCTGCCCCCTTCCAGAGAGCAGCACTGTTCAGCCCTGTCTCTAAGACCTCCACTCTCCCATGAACATACTCTCCTAAAGCATCATCTCATGTCATGTTTATTTCCTTTGAGGGAGCAACGTCCTTCCTCCAAGAAGTTTTGCCCAACTGACTTCATCCTACACTGATCAATTCTTTATTTTTACTTTTTTCTCATTCTTCTGTATAAATTCCTCATGCTCTACTTTATGTATATTTTTTAGTGGTTTCTTTCAGATTAAGCATAGCCTTCCTCTCAGACCGAAAGCTGCATTGTGTCAAAAATTACATTGTGTATGTTCTGATTTTTCCCTAACAAATTTGCTAGCCCCATCAGGTGTTCTTAGGACGCATGTTCAATGGTGTTGACTCTCGCCTTCCACTGGCTCCGTGGAGAGAGACAGCAAGTCTGTCTGCTTGGGTCAGTACTATACAGGGCTGGCAGCACAGGTAAGCCATCAATAGCTTTTTGTTGAATGAGTGACTGACTGAATGAGTGAGTGAATGAATGAGTGAATGAATGAAAAATGTACAAATGAACTAAACACCAGAATCACCAGAGGGCACCACTGTGTCACATAAATCTCTCCTCTTGGCCATTTCACACCTTTCATCTTAACCACCATTGAGAGCCCGGCTCACCTGGCCAGCTACTAACTCTTTAAAATTAAAATGGATTCCTGTGATGGATCCAGAAAAGACTGGGAAAAAAACTTATAATATTTGAAAACGAACACTGTAGCTTGGTTTTCATTTTCTTTTTGTGATAAATTAATGTATTCTCATTGTTGACAGGATTAAAATAGCACAGAAATTGACTGTAATTTGATGATCTAGACATAACAATGATTAATGTTTTCACATTCCTGGTGAGTTTTCTTTCAGTCTTTTTTTCTGCATTTATATTCATTTTCACTCTTGGTGTCATTCTGCAGAGGCATTCTTGGGTTCTTTTTCTGCTCACCATATGTTCTTCCAAATTGCTCATAGCTGTGTTAAAATGTTAGAATTATGCTGACATGTTAATGCATCCATTGGTTAAATTTTGCTTGGAGCCTCAAAGGACTCTGAAAGGCATGGGTATGCTCTAAAGTCTGCCATCTTCCCTAAAGGAGATTCCCCCAAATCCTGCAGCTGTAGCATCTTGTGTGGATCAGCTGGACCAGCCTTAGAGATCAAGCAGGTCCCACCATCTGAAATGCAGATAATGTGCTTAGCCAAAAATATTAAATTTCTTATCTGCTGTGATTCTGGTTACAAATTATTCTGAAATAAATAGCACACTCCTTTCTCCTCTGCACAGTCTGCTCATTGGAGAACAGACTCCTGCAATATGTATACACTTTCCTGACATGTTCCTGAGGTGGCCTCTAGTTGTTAAGTTAGAGAGAATACAAATCCATGGGAATTTTATAGGGAAAAATTTGACTGGTCCCCTGCCCTTCCCAATAGTGGGGAAAACCACAGTCTTTGATCCTCTTCCTATTGTTTTAGGAGGTGTTTTTTGTTTGTGCCCACAATTAGGCAGTCTTGTTTTAAACACCATGTCCTATTTTTATAACAACACTAGACTGCATTCCAGAAGTACCCATTACAATATTTTGTTGGCAATCCCATTGGGTACATTTTCTGCATATTTGGCAAAATGGTCCTGGCTAAGTGATTTCATTTTTTAGAAAAGGATCTTCATTAAAATATGATGTAATCTCTTGTATAAACTCTGCTAACAAGTTTGGTTTAATTTTTCTCTTCTCCTTGGCATTCCTTTCTTTAAAAAATAAAAGACACTGCTTTGTATTCCAATGTCACTTTCTTTTTAATTTTCATTTTGCAAAACAATATATCCATTTTTGATAGCTAAGGGTAATTACAGTAAGAGAAAACACTAGCAAGAAGAATAGAGTATGGGAAAAGGAGTAGGAATAATTTATGGTTCTCCATGGGTGAATATGAAGTTTAAGCAATACATAATTTATAAGCTAAACACAAAAAGTCAGTGGCAGAAGGTAAGTCCTGGCCTGTGGGTTATTCCACTCAGAGGGTGAGTTGCTGCCTCAGCCATCAAGCAAGAGTGGTCTTTGCCCAGCTGAGCAACTGGTCAACTCAGTGCAGAGAAGTAAAATCATTTCCTCTTGCTGTTTTAGGTTTGCCAACACGGACAGCAAATGTTTCTTTATGAGGCTGCAAAGAATAAGACATGAATGGAAGTACCAATAAGGAGAGTTCACTGATACAGCCGTGGAGCACCTATGGGTTTTGTTGAAGTTGCCTGCTACTGATGGTCCATCCTCAGAATTAATGGCAATCTCAGCAAAGAACTACTTTTATGTGTTTTCCCATGGATCCCTCACTCCAGGAAGAGATATTTTGTGATTGACATCATTTGAAGTTTTTCCATTTTTTAAAAAGGTTTTAGATTAGGAGTAAAACAAAATGAGAGGCCACTCTGCTGTCATGTCATTGACAAGTCCTTGGGCAAGTGGTTCAGAGCAGGCAGCCTTTGCCACACTGCTCCCTGGTCTCCATGGAAAACCCAGTTCCTCATTATAATGATTTGTCTTAGGACCAAGCAGCCCACTGTTTCCTTGGCACTAGAATTGCACTTGAGAGCAGCACCTGGTGGAAGCCCACTTCTGTGCCTCCCCAGCCTGTCCCATGTCCCAGCTGGCCTCAGGATGTATCTGGGCAGGTGAGGGGGTTGCCAAGGGCAGCAAGAACCTGATTTCAAAGCCCTGAAGAAATAATGACTCTCCACTAGGTGCTGGGCTAGTGATTTCTTCACATCCACAGAGCATAGGCTACCTCTTCCCAGACCCTGGGGAACTCCAAATGTAGTCAGACGTTCATGGTGTTCCAATATCTTCTCAATTTTCACCCCTTCTGTTGCTGTGATTAAACTTTTAAAATTCTTTGTCTGTGCTGGCCACAAGCATTGTACTGCAGAGTAAGTGGTTTGTTCCTACTTATCAGTTCAACGAAGCATCTCTTGGGTGCTGTGCACTGTGTTGGGGATGAGGTGGAGATGGGGCCCCCACCTGCCTTGATGCAACTCATAGAGCAGAGAAGGAGGACAGCGCATACCCCGCATAAAAGAACCCCAGCATGGTAACTACTTTGGCAAGCATGGGGGCAAAATAACCAGGTGACACAAAGGAGGAGGGAAGCCTGGTGAATTCTGACCCCTAAATTCTCAAAGAAAAATGTGGTCTTCTCTTATTTGTATCGCATGATTACCATTGGGCCAGAGGGTCATGAATTTAAAGAAGAAAATGAACAATCCCGTCTAACACTTTAATGCTGTTAATGTTATTAACATACAAGCCCTACCCACTGCTCTAACTCTTGTGATTTGATGCAAAAAACTTTGCTCTTCTTTCATTCTGTTGCATGTTCAAGGACAGAGAAAAATGGGAAATCTGGGGGAGGCCACAAATACCTTCACACTTAGGATGATCCAAGCTTACCCAGTTCAATACCTAGCTCTTATTCTAAGTGTTTATTTTTATCTGAAAATTGTCGGCTTTCTGCTGCCCAACGGTATATGTTTGGGGTTCATGTTTAAATTTAGAGAGAATTGATACATAGGTAAATTATGTTCAAATAGACTCATAAAGTTTTTCATTATCATAAATCCTTGTGTGATGTATTGAGATTAACACAAGCCTATAAGTTTCCATTTCACTGTGAAGATTTTCCTAATAAGGATAGTTTGGTAATAGGCCTATTTGTAATAGGCATAATGTCTGTGGTAATTTTATTATGGCTTTTCCTTTTAGTCTGTAAAGCAAAACTTTTATAGCCTGATTTAGTTTTGAGATCTGGCGATTCCATAGCCAGGGTTCTGCCTTTCTTTGATGCCCACCGCCCCTCCTGGGGTGTCTGAATTCTTTCCTGAGCTGCTGCTGTGTTTAAAAATGGAAGGCCTTGTCGAGTCTTTGAATTAGTATTTTTCTAGGATGGGGGCTTGTAATTACTCTCACAAATTCAAATAGTGAGTGGAGTCTATCCTTCCCTCCCCAACATGACACCCTTGAAACAATGGTGCCACATCTGCTCACGTGTCCAGGTGCACAGTGAGTTAGCCTCAGTAGGCAGCCAGGGACAATCTACCTCCAAATAATGCTCAGTTAACAGCGTCTGAAATCATAGCAGCGTTATCTCACCAGTGAGTGCTGAATACAACTGGTCATTACTTCCCTGAAGATGTCTTATAACCAAATGGAAATGAAGAATGAGGAATAGAGCAAGGGTTTGAAATTGCATTAGTCCCCAAATTTAAAGTTCCCTTAAGGGAGCCGTGACTTTGAAGTTCTTTAAAAACACAGTCATATGCCTCCCAAACCAATACCCAATATTCATGTTATTGATTCACAGCTACTTCTTTTTTGGTTTTATGTTGTTCTACTATTTCTGTTTGTTTTCAGCTCTCTCTCTCTCCTATATATATATAATATATATTTGTATATAATAATATAATTAATAAGAGCAGAGCTGGGATCTGAGGTGAAGAATTCAAATGCTAGACTGTGCACCTCACCAGTGCTCAGAACTACCTCTCTAGATGGTGATCACCATGGAATACGTATTTTATCTATGACATTCTGAAAGAGACAAAGCTATAAACATGGAGGTCTGACAGTAAAGAGAATCACTGAAGGAAGGTCAGTGGCTACCAAAGGCTGGGGGAGAGTAGATGCAACAGAGCAACAGGAGGGAAATTTGGGGTGATGGAACTTCTCTGATCTTTACTCTGATGGTATTTACACAACTTTATGTATCTGACAAATATTGTGAGACTCTATACCAAAAGAGTTAATATTACTAATTTCAAATTTATAAAAAAATAAAAATTAAAAAATCACCCCCTCCAAATTAACATGGGCACATTTGTCATATCTTATCTCTTCAAATGGTATACTTAATATTTGTGCATTTTAGTGGGCAAATTAAAATAAAAAGAAGAAGAACCATTAAAAATTATTGAACTCTAATTAAAGATATACATACTGAAGTGTTTAGTGCTAAAATTTACTAATCTGTAACTTTGAAATGCATCAAAAAAGAAAAAAGAGAGAGATGAAGTGATAGACATGTGAAAGGATAGATAGATGGCTGGTAATAGGATAAAACAAATATAGCAAGATATCAGTAGAACCAGGGTGATGAGTACTGTACAATTCTTTAAATTTCCTGTATATTTAAAAGTTTTAGAATAAAATATTAAGAAAAGATTAATATGTGTCAAAACGTTCAACTTGTCATTTTAAGTTGAATGGTGTTAAAAGAATTTGATTTAGTTTGCGAAAAGCATAAGAATATTTAGGACCATTCGAGATATGTTGTGTATATGGTTTTAGTATCTTAGGTCGAGGGTTGGTAAATTTTTTTCTGTAAAGGACTAGATAGTAAATATTTGACACTTTGTGGGCAGTATGGTTTCTGTTGCAACTACTCATCTCTCCCACTGGACCTCCAAAACCTCCACAGATAATACGTAAATAAATGGGTTTGCTAGTATTCCAACACAATTTTGTTTACAAACACAGACAGCAGGATGGGTATGGCCCATGGGCCACAATTTGCTGTACCCAGTATTAGGTACATGACAGTTAATCTTGGACAGCTGTGGTCTTAAATGTGTCCAGTTATTGGAAATATTTAAAGTGAATATAGACCATTAATTTTACGAACACATTAATTTTTTTAAGGAAATTCAATTAAATGAGTTTTCAAATGATAAATCATTTAAGGAAGTTTAGTCAGGTCAAGACTTGAGCAGCTGGTTTAATATTAATCATAATAATCAATCATAATCAGAAAGTGATTTATTTTGTTAGTTTTAATAGTATAATCTACAACTGAAACTTAAAAGATTAAGAAAACAAATTTTTAAAATGTATCATCCTTAGTCATTTGGACACTGATTTATAACCCAATTAGCTATAATTAATCGTCTCTGCCCAATTCTAGCATATCAAAAATTCACACCAATATAAGCTAAGGTAAGGAATTTGATCCATTTAAAGTTATCAGACGGTTTTATCAGGAAAAGGCCAATTGGATTTAGGTTTTTTGGAAAGATTCCTCCACTGCTAAGTGGAGAATGGATTTGAGGGTAGGAGATAGGAGATCACTGAAGCATGAAGGCATGAGATGATGGTGACATGGATTCAATAGGTAATTTGACCAAATTATAACCAAAGCATAACTTGGTTATAATTTTGTCATGAAGCAAAGACAACTTCCCAATGTTTGGCTTGAGCCACAAGGTGGTTGTAAATACTATTAACAAGATGGAAGCCCAAAGGAGGAACAAGTTTAGATTACTTCTGCCTATTGGACACAAATAACAGCCCGGAGGTGGCCTAGGTGGTCCTGAGGGTAGGTTGAGAGTCCAAGGTGGGCAGCTGTGCTCTATGAGGTAGTCCAGGGTCCAGGGTCCTCCTTCTTTGATGCTCTGCTATCCTTCAAGAATTTAGGTCATTTTCTTCTGTAACTGTGTTGTAGCCTTTATCTATGTTGTAGGAAGGAAAGAAGTGGAGGACAAGCACCATCATGTCTGCCTGAATTCTATTAGCCATGAGAGTAGAGTCACGTGTAGCTGTCACATGACAAGAGCTACCTGCAGGCGAGGCTGGGATATGTGTTCTCGGATGGGAGTCCATGTGCCCAGCTACAACGTGGGGGTTTCTCTAATTGGGTGTTCTAGGGACAATCAACAACTTTCATTTCAAGATCCAAACATAAATGTAGATTAGGCAGTTGGATACACAAAGCTGCAAATCTGGGAGAGGTTCAGTTTGGAGAGAAATAGGTGCTACCTAAGGATATTGGGGATAAAGGCATTTAATGAGATTAGAGATTATCCATTACATATTTCTTGTTATTTGTTTTAGAAACTAATGTTCCTTTCTGACCATTACAGAGTCCTTTAGAATAAAGGTATGTGCAGGTGTTCTCCACTGATAAATGGACGAGCTTTTGAGCTTTGGCCTTCTGGAGACAGAGGACAGCCACGTGAGGCAAGGCAGGCTACGATTACTCTGTAACTCTTGCCTCCACACCAGGGAATCTGCAGCAATCAGCAGATGAAAATATATTAAAGAGGTCAAGGGATGTACAGAGACCCAGGATTTGAAATAATAGAGTCACAAAAAGCAGTTTGGAGAAAATTGTAATAAAGAGCAGCCTTGGGATAGTAGCATTCCATGTCTCTTATCTTAATCTACCTTGGTTCATTCTTTTTGCATAATTATAAATGATGATGGGACTAATAATGACCTAAAAGTTAGGCCAAACCAAAACCCTTTAAATGTTTTATGGCCATTCCACAGAGAACAGTTGGATCCTTTGCCCAAATCTTGGTTTGGGTGTTGAGGCTTAGGATACCCTGTACATGAAGAGAATTTGGGAGAAAGATTTGGGCAGGCACCCCCAGTGCAGGCTGGCTTAGGCACAGAGGAAGGAGGCTTTCACTTTCCCATGTGCAGGAGGTTTACATTTCCCACCAGTGCCTAAAGGATGAGGTGCAAATGTGGGCTTTCTTATCAGTCTGTCCAGACGTGGGCAAAAGAGGAAAGGTATCGTGAGGCCTAGAAAGAAGTCATCGGTCACACATCAATGATGGAGACAAAATTTTTATTGCATTAAAGCTAGTTAGAAAAAAGATTGGTGCACTATGCTGAAAAATTGTAAAATGACACACTACATAATAATATCCTTGATGCTCTTATCTTACGAAAGGTCTCCTCTGTAGGACTTAGTTTTAGGGGAAGCATAATGTGTTATGAGCAAATGGAACAAGACAACCTAGTTCAGCGTTGGCCTTTCACTGGCTCTGTGACCCTAGGTAAAATAATTATTCCACTTGTCTTAGCCTCAGTTTCCCCAGTGGTAAAATGTTGATGATAAGTGTACCCACTTCATATGGCTGAAAGGATTGAGTAGGGTGGTACACATAAGGCACTTAGTGTTTGGGCCATTTCAGCACTTCATGTGTATTATACAGTATTGCTGTTATCAAAGTAATCTTTTAAATACAAATTCAATGATCACCTTTAAACTCCTTCAAGATGTCCCACAAAGACAAGTAGTTCAAAGCAAATACATAAAGGAATTTGCCTAGATTTTTATTAAACTTCCTATTTTATTCCCTTTTAGAAAAGCTTGGAGAAAGCTTTGAACTCAATGGACCTCTGTATAAAATCTGGAAAGGACCTGGAAGTCCTATCTGGAAAAGAGAGAGTGTCCTTGGGAGAAGGGCCTCCTTCTAGCATCCAAAGTTAGGGTCACCAGATGGCCGATTTCTATCGTAGACAACAAGGAAGCACACGGTTTTCATTTGTACTGTACTGTGTAATCTCAAAGTAGCAAAACAGACCTTTAAAGGCAAACACTCTGCGGAGGCCATATAGAAATCCGGCCAGTGATTAGAAACTTCAAATGCCACATGCCAGAGGGAATGCACAAGGAAATGCACCCATTACACCTAAAGAAAAGTGTGAGCTCAACATAGAACAGAGGACACTGTTGTTCAGAGTCCCTTTCTCAGTGGGGACAGGCATGTTAGGGGCAGGGAGAAGGTGGGGTTCTTCTCCTAGAAGGTCCCTGGGGTACATTACCCCCCATTTAGGTAGAGAGGGGACCTGCGGACCCTGGCAGGCCCAGGATACCACTCTGGACAGACTTGATGAGGAGAGTCCCCAGAAGGAATGTCACAGACCTCCCTCTCGAAAAGGTGAAGAACACACCCACTGTTCTGCATCCAGGATGTCTACAGCCTGCTTCATCTGGAATCATAACCACAGAATCTTACCAAGCAACACATGTCAACCACAGTGGTACTGGATGAGGTGTTATTTTATACATATATAGCAGAATGTCAAATTATGGGGGAAATAATTTGTTTAAAAGAAGGAAACAAGGTCCTCCAATAAAAAGAACAAAAAAGGAATATGGGACACTAGTTGATAAAATGCATACTAAAGTGTTTAGGCATGATGTGAACGAACACCAGCGACTTTGTATCACACAAAAATTAGTGTAGATTGATAGATGGATAGTCATGTGACAAAGTGAACATAGGTTAAAGTAAGCCCAGAATTTAGGAGGTGGTTATATGGATGTTTCCTATACAATTCTTTCAATTTTGTCTTTATATTTGAATGTTTTCTAAATAAAATATTGAAGAAAATAGTCAAAGCACACTTTATATTATAGTTAGACTGAATCAAATGTTTAACCCCAATGAGGTAAGTAGCTCATGGTTTCAAGTTTAGGAAACTTGCAAAGAACAATCTTTTCTATTAGAAAATGTGTAAATAAAATATTTTTACTAGGCATTAGACTCTGGACCAATAGAGTGAGCTGTACTCAGCACCAAGGACAGAGACTAACTGCAAAGATAAATTTGTCTTTGGCCACCAGGGAAGGGCTGGAAACCTGCCGTCTTTAAGAAGAAAACACCCAATCTTTAGATTTTGTTTTCAACTCCAGAGGAAATATTCTAACAGTTATTTGCCCAATTTGCCCATTTGTTATGTACCTAACAGGAACTGTGATTGCACATCATTTTGATCTGAAGAACAGTAGGACTTGGCCCTAAAGAAGCTTACAATCAAAAAGAAGAATTAATATGTATTATTGAAATTCTCAGGTGCCCAAGACCCTGTTGGAAACATGAGGTCTGGTCTCACTTTGAAGTACAACCTTGGTGTCACTTTGCAAAGATAATTGCCTAAACATCCCTCCACATGTTAAATGCAAAATGTATAGGGTGAGGTTCTCTTATCCATGTCTTGCTGAATGACATACTATATAATAATATCAGTAGTAATAATATATAATATATATTTTACTGAAAATAATAATGTATTCTGTACTACACATATAATAATTGTATTGCAACCTTGTATTATATATAAAATACACACAATAATAATATTCAATAATATACCATAATAATTATATCCTATATTAACATAATTATATGGTTATGTAATGTCAATATAAACAGATAATAATATGTAATATATTATTATGATATTATTGTTGCATATGTATAATAAAGATAAAATAACTATATTTTAGACTGGCCAGATAGTCGAGTGTAAACATTTAAAAAGCCATTCATTTGGGGACCTTCAAGATGGCAAAGGAGTAAGACGTGGAGATCACCTTCTCCCCACAAATACATCAGAAATACATCTACGTGTGGAACAGCTCACACAGAACACCTACTGAACACTGGCAGAAGACCTCAGACCTCCCAAAAGGCAAGAAACTCCCTACGTACCTGGGTAGGGCAAAAGAAAAAAGAATAAACAGAGACAAAAGAATAGGGATGGGACCTGCACCAGTGGGAGGGAGCTGTGAAGGAGGAAAGGTTTCCACACACTAGAGCCCCTTCACGGGCGGAGACTGCGGGTGGTGAAGGGGGAAGCTTCGGAGCCGTGGAGGAGAGCACAGTCACAGGGGTGCGGAGGGCAAAGCGGAGAGATTCCCGCACAGAGTATCAGGGTCAACCGGCACTCACCAGCCCGAGAGGCTTGTCTGCTCACCCGCCAGGGCAGGCGGGGATGGGAGCTGAGGCTCGGGCTTCGGTAGGAGCTCAGAAGAGGACTGGGGTTGGCAGCGTGAACACAGCCTGCAGGGGGTTAGTGCGCCACAGCTGGCCGGGAGGGAGTCCGGGAAAAAGTCTGGACCTGCCGCAGAAGCAAGAGACTTTTTCTTCCCTCTTTGTTTCCTGGTGCGCGAGGAGAGGGGATTAAGAGCGCCGATTAAAAGAGCTCCAGAGACAAGTGCGAGCCGTGGCTAACATCGCAGACCCCATGGACGGGCATGAGATGCTAAGGCTGCTGCTGCCACCACCAAGAATCTTGTGTGCAAGCACAGGTCACTATCCACACCTCCCTTCCGGGATCCTGTGTAGCCCGCCATCCCAGTGTCCTGGGATCCAGGGACAACTTCCCCGGGAAAACGCACGGCACACCGCAGGCTGGTGCAACATCACCCTGGCCTCTGCCACTGCAGGCTCGCCCCGCACTCCATACCCCTCCCTCCCGCTGGCCTGAGTGAGCCAGAGCTCCCGAATCAGTGGTTCCTTTAACCCCATCCTGTCTGAGAGAACAGACGCCCTCCAGCGACCTACACGAAGAGGTGGGGCCGAATCCAAAGCTGAGCCCCAGGAGCTGTGTGAACAAAGAAGAGAAAGGGAAATTTCTCCCAGCAGCCTCAGGAACAGTGGATTAAATCTCCACAACCAACTTGATGTACCCTGCATCTGTGGAGTACCTGAATAGACAACAAATCATCCCAAAATTGAGGTGGTGGACTTTGGGAGCAACTGTAGACTTGGGCTTTGCTTTTTGCATCTAATATCTTCCTGGTTTTATGTTTATCTTAGTTTAGTGTTTAGAGTTTATTATCATTGGTAGATTTGTTTATTGATTTGGTTGCTCTATTCCTCCTTTTTTTAATATATATAGATTTTTTTTCGTTTTTCTCTTTTTGTGAGTGTGTATGTGTATGCTCCTTTGAGTGATTTTGTCTGTATAGCTTTGCTTTTACCATTTGTCCTAGGGTTCTGTCTGTCTGGGTTTTTTTTGTTTGTTTTGTTTGTTTGGTTTTTTAGTATAGTTTTTAGCATTTGTTCTCATTGGTGGATTTGTTTTTGGTTTGGTTCCTCTTTTTTTCTTTTTTTTTTTTTTTCTTTTTTTTTACTTTTTTTTTTTTTTTTTCTTTTTTTTCTTTTTTTTCTTTCTTTTTTTTTTTTCTTTTTTTATTACTTTTTAATATTTTTTCATAATTATTTTTTTATTTTAATAACTTTATTTTATTTTACTTTTTTCTTTCTTTCTTTCTCTTTTTCTCCCTTTTCTTCTGAGCCATGTGGCTGACTGGGTCTTGGTGCTCAGGATGGGTGTCAGGCCTGTGTCTCTGAGGTGGGAAAGCCGAGTTTAGGACATTGGTCCACCAGAGACCTCCCAGCTCCATGTAATATCAAATGGGGAAAGCTCTCTCACCGATTTCCATCTCAAAGCTAAGACCCAGCTCCATTCAACAACAAGCAAGCTACAGTGCTGGTCACTCCATGCCAAACAACTAGCAAGACAGGAAAAAAACACAACCCATTAGCAGAGAGGCTACCTAAAATCAAAATATGGTCACAGACACCCCCAAACACACCACCAGATGTGGTCCTGCCCACAAGAAAGACAAGATCCAGCCTCACCCAACAGAACACAGGCACCGGTCCCCTCTACCAGGAAGCCTACACAACCCACTGAACCAACCATAGCTACTGGGGGCAGACACCAAAAACAACAGGAACCATGAACCTGCAGCCTGCGAAAAGGAAACCCCAAGCACAGTAAATTAAGCAAAATGAGAAGTCACAGAAACACAGCAGATGAAGCAGCAAGGTTAAAACCCACCAGACCAAACAAATGAATAGGAAATAGGCAGTCTACCCGAAAAAGGATTCAGAGTAATGAGAGTAAAGATGACCCAAAATCTTGGAAACAGAATGGAGAAAATACAAGAAAATTTAACAAGGACCTAGAAGCACTATAGAACAAATAAACAATGATGAACAACAAAATAAATGAAATTAAAAATTCTCTAGAAGGAATCAACAGCAGAATAACTAAGGCAGAAGAATGGATACATGACCTGGAAGATAAAATAGTGGAAATAAATACTGCACAGCAGAATAAAGAAAAAAGAATTAAAAGAACTGAGGTGATTTTCAGACCTCTGGGACAACACTAAACTCACCAACATTCGAATTATAGGTGTCCCAGAAGAAGAAGAGAAAAAGAAAGGGACTGAGAAAATATCTGAAGAGATTATAGTTGAAAACTTCTCTAATATGGGAAAGGAAATAGTCAATCAAGTCCAGGAAGTGCAGAGAGTACCATACAGGATAAATCCAAGGAGAAACACTCCAAGACACATACTAATCAAGCTATCAAAAATTAACTACAAAGAAAAATATTAAAAGCAGCAAGGGAAAAATAACATACAAGGGAATCCCCATAAGGTTAACAGCTGATCTTTCAGCAGAAACTCTGCAAGCCAGAAGAGAGTGGCAGGACATATTTAAAGTGATGAAAGGGAAAAACCTACAACCAAGATTACTCTACCCAGCAAGGATTTCATTCAGATTTGAAGGAGATTTTAAATCCTTTACAGGCAAGCAAAAGCTAAGAGAATTCAACACCACCAAACCAGCTTTACAAGAAATGCTAAAGGAACTTCTCTAGTCAGGAAACACAAGAGAAGGAAAAGACCTACAATAACAAATGCATAATAATTAAGAAAATGGTAATAGGAACATACATATTGATAATTACCTTAAATGTAAATAGATTAAATGCTACAACAAAAAGACATAAACTGGCAGAATAGATACAAAACCAAGACCTGCATATATGCTACCTTTTTTTCTGAGACCTAGGGACACATACAGACTGAAATTGAGGGATGGAAAAAGATATTGCATGCAAATGGAAATCAAAAGAAATCTGGAGTAGCAATTCTCAAAGCATAGAAAATAGACTTTAAATGAGGACTATTACAGGAGAGAAAGAAGGACACTACATAATGATCAAGGGAACTGTCCAAGAAGAAAATATAACAATTGTAAATATTTATGCACCCAACATAAGAGCACCGCAATACATAAGGCAAATGTTAACAGCCATAAAAGGGGAAATCAACAGTAACACAATCATAGTAGGGGACTATAACTCCCCACTTTCACCAATGGGCAGATCATCCAAAATGAAAATAAATAGAGAAATGCAAGCTTTAAATGATACATTAAACAAGATGGGTTTAATTGATATTTATAGGACATTCCATACAAAAACAACAGAATACACTTTCTTCTCAAGTGCTCATGGAAAATTCTCCAGGATAGATCATATCATGTGTTATAAATCAAGCCTTGGTAAATTTAAGAAAATTGAAATCATATGAAGTATCTTTTCTAACTACAATGCTTTGAGACTAGATGTCAACTCCAGGAATAAAAAATGGTAAAAAATACAAACACATGGAGGCTAAACAGTACCCTACTTAATAACCAAGAGATCACTGAAAAAATAAAAGAGGAAATCAAAAAATACCTAGAAACAAATGACAATGAAAACACTACAACCCAGGGCTTCCCTGGTGGCGCAGTGGTTGAGAGCCCACCTGCCAATGCAGTGGACACGGGTTTGTGCCCCAGTCCAGGAAGATCCCACATGCCACGGAGTGGCTAGGCCCGTGATGCGTGGCCACTGAGCCTGCGTGTCCAGAGCCTGTGCTCTGCAACGGGAGAGGCCACAACAGTGAGAGGCCCGCGTACCGCAAAAAAAAAAAAAAAAAACCCCATGACAACCCAAAATGTATGGGATGCAGCAAAAGCAGTACTAAGAGGGAAGTTTATAGCAATGCAATCCTACCTCAAGAAACAAGAAACATCTCAAATAAACAACATAACATTACATCTAAAGCAATTAGAGAAAGAAGAACAAAAAAACCCAAAGTTAGCAAAAGGAAAGATATCATAAAGGTCAGATCAGAAATAAAGAAAGGGAAATGAAGGAAACAATAGCAAAGATCAATAAAACTAAAAGCTGGTTCTTTCAGAAGATAAACAAAATTGATAAACCATTAGCCAGACTCATCAAGAGAAAAAGGGAGAAGACTCAAAACAATAGAATTAGAAATAAAAAAGAAGTAACAACCGCCACTGCAGAAATACAAAGGATCATGAGAGGTTACTACAAGCAACTATATGCCAATAAACTGGACAAGCTGAAAGAAATGGACAAATTCTTAGAAATGCACAACCTTCAGAGACTGAACCAGGAAGAAATAGAAAATATAAACAGACCAATCACAAGCACTAAAATGGAGACTGTGATTACAAATCTTCCAACAAACAAAAGCCCAGTACCAGATGGCCTTACAGGAAATTTCTATCAAACATTTAGAGAAGAGCTAACACCTACCCTTCTCAAATTATTCCAAAATATAGCAGAGAGAGAAACACTCCCAAACTCATTCTACAAGGCCACAATGACTCTGATACCAAAACCAGTCACAAAGAAAGAAAAGTACAGGCTAATATCACTGATGAACATAGATGCAAAAATCCTCAACGAAATACTAGCAAACAGAATCCAACAGCACATTAAAAGGATCATACACCATGATCATTTGATATTGAGCTGCATGAGCTACTTGTATATTTTGGAGATTAATCCTTTGTCAGAAATCTACTAGATCTAATCAATGAATTTGGTAAAGTAGCAGGATACAAAATTAATGCACAGAAATCTCTTGCATTCCTATACACAAATGATGAAAAATCTGAAAGAGAAATCAAGGAAACATTCCCATTTACCATTGCAACAAAAAAGAATAAAATACCCAGGACTAAACCTACCTAAGGAGACAAAAAGACCTGTATGCAGAAAACTGTAAGACACTGATGAAGGAAATTGAAGATAACATGAACAGGTGGAGAGATATACCATGTTCTTGGATTGGAAGAATCAACATTGTGAAAATGACTATACTACCCAAATCAATCTACAGATTCAATGCAATCCCTATCAAACTACCACTGACATTTTTCACAGAACTAGAACAAAAAATTTCACAATTTGTATGGAAACACAAAAGACCCAGAATAGCCAAAGCAATCTTGAGAACGAAAAACAGAGCTGGAGGAATCAGGCTTCCAGACTTCAGACTATACTGCAAAGCTACAGTAATCAAGACAGTATGGTACTGGCACAAAAACAGAAATATAGATCAATGGAACTGGATAGAAAGCCCAGAGATAAACCCACGCACATATGGTCACCTTATCTTTGATAAAGGAGGCAAGAATATACAGTGGAGAAAAGACAGCCTCTTTAATAAGTGGTGATGTGAAAACTGGCCAGCTACATGTAAAAGAATGAAATTAGAACACTCCCTAACACCATACATAAAAATAAACTCAAAATGGAATAAAGACCTAAATATAAGTCCAGACACTGTAAAACTCTTAGAGGAAAACACAGGCAGAACACTCTGTGACATAAATCACAGCAAGATCCTTTTTGACCCACCTCCTAGCGAAATGAAAATAGAAACAAAAATAAACAAATGGGACCTAAGGAAACTTGATAGCTTTTGCACAGCAAAGGAAACCATAAACAAGACCAAAAGACAACTCTCAGAATGGGGGAAAATATTTGCAAATGAAGCAACGGACAAAGGATTAATCTCCAAAATATACAAGTAGCTCATGCAGCTCAATATCAAATAAAATGAACAACCCAATCCAGAAATCGGAAGAAAACCTAAATAGACATTTCTCCAAAGAAGGTATACAGATTGCCAACAAACACATGAAAGAATGCTCAACATCACTAATCATTAGAGAAATGCAAATGAAAACTACAATGAGGTATCACCTCACACCAGCCAGAATGGCCAACATCAAAAAAATCTACAAACAACAAATGCTGGAGAGGGTTTGGAAAAAACAGAACCCGCTTATGCTGTTGGTGAGAATGTATAATGATACAGCCACTATGGAGAACAGTATGGTGGTTCTTTATAAACTAAAAATACAACCCCTATATTACCCAGCAATCCCACTACTAGGCATATATCCTGAGAAAACCATAATTCAAAAAAAGTCATGTACCACAATGTTCATTGCAGCACTATTTACAGTAGCCAGGACATGGAAGCAACCTAAGTGTCCATTGACAAATGAATGGATAAAGAAGATGGGATAGGGAAGGTGGGAGGGAGATGCGAGAGGGAGGAGCCATGTGGATATATGTATGCGTATAGCTGATTCACTTTGTTATAACACACCATTGTAAAGCAATTATACTCCAGTAAAGATGTTAAAAAAACACAAAACATTCACTTAATTGCATATCTCCAGTGTTTCATGTCATTTTGGCCTTTGGTCTATGATGCTTAAAATTCATTTGGGAACTTCTCTTGTAATTATTTGAAAAATAACATGAAGTTATTTGAATGAAGAAGATTTGAAGGTCAGACCAAGATTTAGAGTTTTTTTTTTTTTTTTTTTTTTTTTAAAAATATTTATTGGGGTATAATTGCTTTACAATGGTGTGTTAGTTTCTGATTTACAACAAAGTGAATCAGCTATACATATACATATGTTCCCATATGTCTTCCCTCTTGCGTCTCCCTCCCTCCCACTCTCCCCATCCCACCCTTCCAGGCTGTCACAAAGCACCGAGCTAATATCCCTGTGCCTTGCGGCTGCTTCCCCCCAGCTATCTACCTTACTACGTTTGTTAGTGTGTATATGTCCATGACTCTCTCTCGCCCTGTCAAAACTCACCCTTCCCCCTCCCCATACCCTCAAGTCCGTTCTCCAGTAGGTCTGCGTCTTTATTCCTATCTTACCCCTAGGTTCTTCATGACATTTTTTTCCCTTAAATTCCATATATATGTGTTAGCATACGGTATTTGTCTTTTTCTTTCTGACTTACTTCACTCTGTATGACAGATTCTAGGTCTATCCATCTCATTACAAATAGCTCAATTTCATTTCTTTTTAAGGCTGAGTAATATTCCATTGTGTATATGTGCCACATCTTCTTTATCCATTCATCCGATGATGGGCGCTTAGGTTGTTTCCATGTCCTGGCTATTGTAAATAGAGCTGCAATGAACATTTTGGTACATGACTCTCTTTGAATTTTGGTTTTCTCAGGGTATATGCCAAGTAGTGGGATTGCTGGGTCATATGGTAATTCTATTTGTAGTTTTTTAAGGAACCTCCATACTGTTCTCCACAGTGGCTGAACCAATTCACATTCCCACCAGCAGTGCAAGAGTGTCCCCTTTTCTCCACACCCTCTCCAGCATTTATTGTTTCTTGATTTTTTGATGATGGCCATTCTGACTGGTGTGAGATGATATCTCATTGTAGTTTTGATTTGCATTTCTCTAATGATTAATGATGTTGAGCATTCTTTCATGTGTTTGTTGGCATTCTGTATATCTTCTTTGGAGAAATGTCTATTTAGGTCTTCTGCCCATTTTTGGATGGGGTTGTTTGTATTTTTGTTATTGAGCTGCATGAGCTGCTTGTAAATTTTGGAGATTAATCCTTTGTCAGTTGCTTCATTTGCAAATGTTTTCTCCCATTCTGAGGGTTGTCTTTTGGTCTTGGTTATGGTTTCCTTTGCTGTGCAAAAGCTTTGAAGTTTCATTAGGTCCCATTTGTTTATTTTTGTTTTCATTTCCATTACTCTAGGAGGTGGGTCAGAAAGGATCTTGCTGTGATTTATGTCATAGAGTGTTCTTCCTATGTTTTCTTCTAAGAGTTTGATAGTTTCTGGCCTTACATTTAGGTCTTTAATCCATTTTGAGCTTATTTTTGTGTATGGTGTTAGGGAGTGATCTAATCTCATACTTTTACATGTACCTGTCCAGTTTTCCCAGCACCATTTATTGAAGAGGCTGTCCTTTCTCCACTGTACATTCCTGCCTCCTTTATCAAAGATAAGGTGTCCATATGTGCGTGGGTTTATCTCTGGGCTTTCTATCCTGTTCCACTGATCTATCTTTCTGTTTTTGTGCCAGTACCATACTGTCTTGATTACTGTTGCTTTGTAATATAGTCTGAAGTCAGGGAACCTTATTCCTCCAGCTCCTTTTTTCGTTCTCAAGATTGCTTTGGCTATTCGGGGTCTTTTGTGTTTCCATACAAATTGTGAAATTTTTTGTTCTAGTTCTGTGAAAAATGCCAGTGGTAGTTTGATAGGGATTGCATTGAATCTGTAGATTGCTTTGGGTAGTAGAGTCATTTTCACAATGTTGATTCTTCCCATCCAAGAACATGGTATATCTCTCCATCTATTTGTATCATCTTTAATTTCTTTCATCAGTGTCTTATAATTTTCTGCATACAGGTCTTTCGTATCCTTAGGTAGGTTTATTCCTAGATATTTTATTCTTTTTGTTGCAATGGTAAATGGGAGTGTTTTCTTGATTTCACTTTCAGATTTTTCATCATTAGTATATAGGAATGCCAGAGATTTCTGTGCATTAATTTTGTATCCTGCTACTTTACCAAATTCATTGATTAGCTCTAGTAGTTTTTTGGTAGCATCTTTAGGATTCTCTATGTATAGTATCATGTCATCTGCAAACAGTGACAGCTTTACTTCTTCTTTTCCGATTTGGATTCCTTTTATTTCCTTTTCTTCTCTGATTGCTGTGGCTAAAACTTCCAAAACTATGTTGAATAAGAGTGGTGAGAGTGGGCAACCTTGTCTTGTTCCTGATTTTAGTGGAAATGCTTTCAGTTTTTCACCATTGAGGATGATGTTTGCTGTGGGCTTGTCATATATGGCTTTTATTATGTTTAGGAAAGTCCCCTCTATGCCTACTTTCTGGAGGGTTTTTATCATAAATGGGTGTTGAATTTTGTCGAAAGCTTTCTCTGCATCTATTGAGATGATCATATGGTTTTTCTCCTTCAATTTGTTAATATAGTTTATCACATTGATAGATTTGCGTATATTGAAGAATCCTTGCATTCCTGGAATAAACCCCACTTGATCATGGTGTATGATCCTTTTAATGTGCTGTTGGATTCTGTTTGCTAGTATTTTGTTGAGGATTTTTGCATCTATGTTCATCAGTGATATTGGCCTGTAGTTTTCTTTCTTTGTGACATCCTTGTCTGGTTTTGGTATCAAGGTGATGGTGGCCTCGTAGAAGGAATTTGGGAGTGTTCCTCCCTCTGCTATATTTTGGAAGAGTTTGAGAAGGATAGGTGTTAGCTCTTCTCTAAACGTTTGATAGAATTCACCTGTGAAGCCATCTGGTCCTGGGCTTTTGTTTGTTGGAAGGTTTTTAATCACAGTTTCAATTTCAGTGCTTGTGATTGGTCTGTTCATATTTTCTATTTCTTCCTGATTCAGTCTTGGCAGGTTGTGCATTTCTAAGAATTTGTCCATTTCTTCCAGATTGTCCATTTTATTGGCATAGAGTTGCTTGTAGTAATCTCTCATGATTTTTTTTTTCTGCAGTGTCAGTTGTTACTTCTCCTTTTTCATTTCTAATTCTATTGATTTGAGTCTTCTCCCTTTTTTTCTTGATGAGTCTGGCTAGTGGTTTATCTATTTTGTTTATCTTCTCAAAGAACCAGCTTTTAGTTTTATTGATCTTTGCTATTGTTTCCTTCATTTCTTTTTCATTTATTTCTGATCTGATTTTTATGATTTCTTTCCTTCTGCTAGCTTTGGGGTTTTTTTGTTCTTCTTTCTCTAATTGCTTGAGGTGCAAGGTTAGGTTGTTTATTCGAGATGTTTCCTGCTTCTTAAGGTGGGCTTGTATTGCTATAAACTTCCCCCTTAGAACTGCTTTTGCTGCATCCCATAGGTTTTGGGTCGTTGTGTCTCCATTGTCATTTGTTTCTAGGTATTTTTTTATTTCCTCTTTGATTTCTTCAGTGATCACTTCATTATTAAGTAGTGTATTGTTTAGCCTCCATGTGTTTGTATTTTTTACAGATCTTTTCCTGTAATTGATATCTAGTCTCATGGCGTTGTGGTCGGAAAAGATACTTGATACAATTTCAGTTTTCTTAAATTTACCAAGGCTTGATTTGTGACCCAAGATATGATCTATCCTGGAGAATGTTCCATGAGCACTTGAGAAAAATGTGTATTCTGTTGTTTTTGGATGGAGTGTCCTATAAATATCAATTAAGTCCATCTTGTTTAATGTATCATTTAAAGCTTGTGTTTCCTTATTTATTTTCATTTTGGATGATCTGTCCATGGGTGAAAGTGGGGTGTTAAAGTCCCCTACTATGAATGTGTTACTGTTGATCTCCCCTTTTATGGTTGTTAGTATTTGCCTTATGTATTGAGGTGCTCCTATGTTGGGTGCATAAATATTTACAATTGTTATATCTTCTTCTTGGATCGATCCCTTGATCATTATGTAGTGTCCTTCTTTGTCCCTTTTAATAGTCCTTATTTTAAAGTCTATTTTGTCTGATATGAGAATTGCTACTCCAGCTTTCTTTTGGTTTCCATTTGCATGGAATATCTTTTTCCATCCCCTTACTTTCAGTCTGTATGTGTCTCTAGTTCTGAAGTGGGTCTCTTGTAGACAGCATATATAAGGGTCTTGTTTTTGTATCCATTCAGCCAATCTGTGTCTTTTGGTGGGAGCATTTAGTCCATTTACATTTAAGGTAATTATCGATATGTATGTTCCTATTTCCATTTTATATATTGTTTTGGGTTCGCTACTATAGGTCATTTCCTTCTCTTGTGTTTCGTGTCTAGAGAAGTTCCTTTAGCATTTGTTGTAAAGCTGGTTTGGTGGTGCTGAACTCTCTCAGCTTTTGCTTGTCTGTAAAGGTTTTAATTTCTCCATCAAATGTGAATGAGATCCTTGCTGGGTAGAGTAGTCTTGGTTGCAGGCTATTCTCCTCATCACTTTCAGTATGTCCTGCCACTCCCTTCTGGCTTGTAGGGTTTCTGCTGAGAGATCAGCTGTTAACCTTATGGGGATTCCCTTGTGTGTTATTTGTTGTTTTTCCCTTGCTGCTTTTAATATGCTTTCTTTGTATTTAATTTTTGACAGTTTGATTAATATGTGTCTTGGCGTGTTTCTCCTTGTATTTATCCTGTATGGGACCCTCTGTGCTTCCTGGACTTGATTAACTATTTCCTTTCCCATATTAGGGAAGTTTTCAACTATAATCTCTTCAAATATTTTCTCAGTCCCTTTCTTTCTTTCTTCTTCTTCTGGAACCCCTATAATTCGAATGTTGGTGCGTTTCATGTTGTCCCAGAGGTCTCTGAGACTGTCCTCAGTTCTTTTCATTCTTTTTTCTTTATTCTGCTCTGCAGTAGTTATTTCCACTACTTTATCTTCCAGGTCACTTATCCGTTCTTCTGCCTCAGTTATTCTGCTATTGATCCTATCTAGAGTGATTTTAATTTCATTTATTGCATTGTTCATCGTTGCTTGTTTCATCTTTAGTTCTTGTAGGTCCTTGTTAACTGTTTCTTGCATTTTGTCCATTCTACTTCCAAGATTTCGGATCATCCTTACTATCATTATTCTGAATTCTTTTTCAGGTAGATTGCCTATTTCCTCTTCATTTGTTAGGTCTGGTGGGTTTTTATCTTGCTCCTTCATCTGCTGTGTGTTTTTCTGTCTTCTCATTTTGCTTATCTTACTGTGTTTGGGGTCTCCTTTTTGCAGGCTGCACTTCGTAGTTCCCGTTGTTTTTGATGTCTGTCTCCAGTGGCTAAGGTTGTTTCAGTGGGTTGTGTAGGCTTCCTGGTGGAGGGGACTAGTGCCTGTGTTGTGCTGGATGAGGCTGGATCTTGTCTCTCTAGTGGGCAGGTTCACGTCTGGTGGTGTGTTTTGGGGTGTCTGTGGCCTTATTATGATTTTAGGCAGCCTCTCTGCTAATGGGTGGGGTTGTGTTCCTGTTTTGCTAGTTGTTTGGCATAGGTTGTCCAGCACTGTGGCTTGCTGGCCGTTGAGTGAAGCTGGGTGCTGGTGTTAAGATGGAGGTCTCTGGGAGATTTCCGCTGTTTAATATTATGTGGAGCTGGGAGGTCTCTTGTTGACCAGTGACCTGAAGTTGGCTCTCCTACCTCAGAGGCAGAGCCCTGACTCCTGGCTGGAGCACCAAGAGCCTTTCATCCACACGGCTCAGAATAAAAGGGAGAAAAGTAGAGAGAATTAGTAGAAGTATGAGTAAAGAAAGAAGGAAAGGCGGAAGGAAGGAAGGAAGAAAGAAGCAAAGAAGGAAAGAAAGGAGGGAGGAGGGAGGGAGGAAAGGAAGGAGGGAAAGAAGGAAAAAAAGCCAGAAAGAACCATGATACAGTAAAAATAAAATAAAGTATAATATAGTTATTGAATTAAAAAATATTTAGAAAAAAAAAAAAAGGGACGGATAGAACCTTAGGACAAATGTTGGAAGCAAAGCTATACAGAGAAAATCTTACACAGAAGCATACACATACACCTTCACAAAAAGAGGTAAAGGGGGAAAAATCATAAATCCTGCTCCCTGAGACCACCTCCTCAATTTGGGGTGATTCGTTGTCTAAAGGAGGGAAGGAAGGAAGGAAAGAAAGAAAGAACGAAGGTAAAGTATAATAAAGTTATTACAATTAAACTTAATTATTAAGAAAAAGAGTTTTTAAAAAAAAAGTCATGGACGGATAGAGCCCTAGGACAAATGGTGGAAGCTAGAGTATACAGACTAGATGTCACACAGGAGCATACACGTACACCTTCACAAAAAGAGGGAAAAGGGAAAAAAAATCATAGATTTCGCTCCTAAATTCCACCTCTTCAATTTGGGGTCATTCCTTGTCTATTCATGTATTCCACAGATGCAGGGTATATCAAGTTGATTGTGGAGCTTTAATCCGCTGCTTCTGTGGCTGCTGGGAGAGATTTCCCTTTCTCTTCTTTGTTCTCACAGCTCACAGGAGCTCAGCTTTGGATTTGGCCCTGCCTCTGCGTGTAGGTCGCTGGAGGGCGTCTGTTTTTTCGCTCAGACAGGACGGGGTTAAAGGAGCCGCTGATTCGGGGCCTTCCGGCTCACATCAGGCCGGGGGTTGGGGGATGGGGGGTAGGAGGGGCACTGCTTGCGGGGCGGGCCTGCGGCGGGCAGAGGCAGCGTGACCGTTGCGGCAGAGGCCGGCGTGACGTTGCACCAGCCTGAGGCCCGCCGTGCGCTGTCCCGGGAAGTTGTCCCTGGATCCCGGGGAACCTGGGCAGTGGCGGGCTGCACAGGCTCCGCGGAAGAGGGGTGTGGAGAGTGACCTGTGCTCGCACACAGGCCCCTTGGTGGCGGCAGCAGCAGCCTTAGCGTCTCCCGCCCGTCTCTGGGGTCCGCGGTTTTAGCCGCGGCTCGCGCCCGTCTCTGGGGTTTGCGCTTTCAGCCGCGGCTCGCGCCCGTCTCGGGGGCTCGCGCCCTCAGCCGCGGCTCGCGCCCGTCTCTGGGGTTTGCGCTTTCAGCCGCGGCTCGCGCCCGTCTCGGGGGCTCGCGCCCTCAGCCGCGGCTCGCGCCCGTCTCTGGGGTTCGCGCTTTTAGCCGCGGCTCGCGCCCGTCTCTGGAGTTCCTTTAAGCAGCGCTCTTAAACCCCTCTCCTCGCACACCAGGAGACAAAGAGGGAAGAAAAAGTCTCTTGCCTCTTCGGCCGGTGCAGGCTTTTCCCCGAACTCCCTCCCGGCTAGTCGTGGTGCACTAACGCCTTCAGGCTATGTTCAAGCCGCCAACCCCAGTCCTCTCCCTGAGCTCCGTCCAAAACCAAAACCCGAGCCTCAGCTCGCAGCCCCGCCCGCCCCGGCGGGTGAGCAGACAAGCCCAATCGGGCTGGTGAGTGTCCGTCAGCACCGATCGTCTGTGCAGGAATCTCCCCGCTTTGCCCTCCGCACCCGTCGCTGTACACTACTCCGCGGTCCCGAAACTCCCCCCTCTGCCTCCCGCAGTCTCCGCCCGCGGAGGGGCTTCCTAGTGTGTGGAAACTTTTCCTCCTTCACAGCTCCCTCCCACTGGTGCAGGTGCCGTCCTTATTCTTTTGTCTCTGTTTTTTCTTTTGCCCTACCCAGTTACGTGGGGAGTTTCTTGCCTTTTGGGAGGTCTGAGGTCTTCTGCCAGCCTTCAGTAGGAGTTCTGTAGGAGTTGTTCCACGTGTGGATGTATTTCTGGTGTATCCGTGGGGAGGAAGGCGATCTCCTCGACTTACTCTTCCGCCATCTTCCTCAGTCTCTCAAGATTTAGAGTTATTATCTGGAGAATTAAGAGGTTATGAAATTATTGTTGTTACTAAAACCAATTTTTTTCTTTGTCATCCCTAAGATAAATGTTTTGCTAAATTATTGGGGAATAGATTTGTTTTTAATTAATTGAAGTTGTACTGTTATTTTTTGTATCTATGTATGTGTGTGTGTGTATGTATCTATGTGTGTGTGTGTTTGTGTATGTATATAATATTTATATAATACAAAAGATGTTTTCCCTTTAGTTTGTCTTTGAGGGAGCCCCTGTCTTCTGAACTTAACAGAAAGGAACAACCAAAATTTATTCTATTAGGAAAAGGGAAAAGAACAACAAAGAAAATGAATTATCTTCTTTAGTTTGCTGGAAGGTCACTGTGTCCCACTTTGATATTCCCTTAATGTTTAATTCGTCTGGATGCCAAGCAAAATCTGGCTGAAACTCTTCATCAACAAGATCCAAGTCAGTGTGCTGGGCCAAACAGGATGGTTAAAATTAAATCTGAGTAGGAGGACATTTAGTGGTTGCCAGGGCGGGGGTACAATGACAGAACAGAGACGGGTGGGGTGGGTACAATGACAGAACAGTCCCGCATCTTGACTGTGGTGGGGTCACCCATGGAATCAGATTGCACAGAACTACACACACACACACACATGCGTGCACACACACGCACACACACACAAATGAGTGCCTGAAAACACTGGTGGGAACTGAATACAGTCTGTTATCTAGTTAACAGGATTATACCAAAGCCAATTTCCTGGTTTTGAGGTTGTCTTACGTTCATATAAGATGTCACTATTGGTTCATGAGACTCTGTGTAACTGCTTGTGAGTCTATGCTTATTTCAAAAGAAACACTGAAAAGCTAGTATTCAAAGAAGGTAATGACATTTAACCCTATCAAAAATTGCTTTTAATGAAAAAATGCCAGCCTTCCATTCAATTAAAAAAAAAAATCTGACCATGGAAATTGCTGTTTGGGGAAAATAACCATGAATTGCTGTAGCTTAAAAGCTTAGTAACCTCATTTATTTTCTTCTTTAGTTGTTGCAGTTTTATTTATTTCTTTTAGTTTTCATTGCTCATGTTATCCATAGCTTAAATGTTATTGACTTATGACTCAGTAACTAAATATACTATTTTAAAATAGAGAGTTGACAATTTCAATAGAATCTTCATGGGTTACAGATATTTACAAATAATATTTAAAGTAATAAGAGACAGATTTTTTAAAGTAAATATCTTAGTTTAATAGTACTTTTTTAATGCATTCTTTTCCTTAATTTTATGTATTTATTTATTTTTGGCTGCATTGGGTCTTCGTTGCTGCACATGGGCTCTCTCTAGTTGTGGCGAGTGGAGGCTACTCTTCATTGCGGTGTGCGGGCTTCTCATTGCAGTAGCTTCTCTTGTTGCAGAGCACGGGCTCTAGGTTCATGGGCTCAGTGGTTGTGGCTCGCCGGCTCTAGAACGCAGGCTCAGTAGCTGTGGCACATGGCCTTAGTTGCTCCGCAACATGGGGGGTCTTCCTGGACCAGGGATCAAACCCATGTTCCCTGCATTGGCAGGCAGGTTCTTAACCACTGCGCCACCAGGGAAGCTCCGATAGAGAGATTTTATAGCAACAGTATAAAATATTTTAAGAATACAATGGTGGAATTTCGGCATTCGGTTCTTTAATGCAACTAGAACTTCTCAGGTTGAAATTCCTGGTGCATAATCATTCACAAGCACCTTGAATAACCTTCACCCGCTGAATGGTGCATCCCTCAGGGTAAGGGGGTAAGGACACTCAAGCTGTATTTTTCTGTTGATTTCCAGCCCCTGGTATAGGACCAGGCACAGGATGCTGCCTGTATGTGGTGCACTTGCTGACTTGCCCACATAAACCCTCCTGATACTCTCAGGCCTAACAAAGGTGTTCTTCTTGTGCACCTGGAAACCTATCCTTGCTTGTAAAAAAGGGTACAGAAAAAAGACTTTCTTGATTGCTCAGAGAGGCAATGGTGTTAGAAATTATCCATTTCCAATTTCTAGCAGGCACTAAAAGTGACTTTTGCCGGGAGTAAATTTCATAAATAGAACAGCAAAGGTGACCTGGCTCTCCAGGCACAGAAAGCAAGGATTCCATGGCACTCTGCCTGACCGTTATTTCTGTATCTGATCCTATATTTTCCACCCGATTTTCTTTCTGAAGCTTATTCCCTGCAGGCAAGGGAACACTGTCCAACTTAAATTTAAACATGGGAACTTAAAATTATTTCATCTGACCTCTTGGTGACAGTAGAGAAACAAGCAATCCCTTTTTCCTCCCTGTGTGAGTCCTGTGATGTCAAGGCAAGCTTGTCTGGAAGTGATTTATGGAACTACGACCAATCGTGTCAACTGGAGGAGAGGGAAACGGGAGGAATCTTCCTGCAGGGATCCCCTTCCAGCTGTGCCATTAGACCAGATTCTCAGCTCTCATTTCTGCCGTAGGTCATTCTCTCTAATAAGACCCACAGGCTGATTCCTCCTTGGAACAAGGGCGACTCTCAGAAACCAAAACTCTGCCACTACCTCTGGCTTGGATCTGAGCGGGAGAGGTCTTGTCCTAGGCTTGACCCCAAAAGGAACAATTAAAAATACCCCAAACAACCACAAAGCAACCACTCATTTCTTTTTTCCCCAGATAGTAGCAAGATAGTCCTGCAAAGAAATGTTGCAGGTCAGAAGAGAAGAAGAATTTGGACTTTTGTTCCTGAAGCTTTCTTATATCAAATATCTATGGGAATATGTTCTGTGAAAGTGGTAGCTGGCCTGCCCTCAGCACTGGAGAGTTCAGAATGAGGTGGAGAAACGGGGCGATGGATGGTGCTGAGCTGCAGGTGGGACCATTTTCATCTCTGGCCACAGAATCTTCAAGGACTGAGACTTGGACCATCCACACTACTCCAGAGTGGACAGAAATAAAGAGTTCCAGAAGTCAGCTAAAATCAGAGCAATGAGACACACTGACTTGCCCTTTGTTTGTCATCCTGTTGTTATTATCTTGGTAGCTTCACTGAGTCTGATAAGACAAGGCAAAGTCAGGGTGGATCCGGAGGTGCCACTGTGGGGAGGGCACAGTCACTGAGATATGTGTGACTCTGGAGTACTCAAGGTGATCGTTTTAATGGGGACAACTGCCATCTGGGGCAGGTGTGCAGGCTGAGCTAGACCCCCAGGGAGAGAGCACCAGCTAAGAAAACTGGAAGGGTCCAACCAGAGGTGGGTTGAGGGGAAGAAGGCAGGTGATGGAAGAGAACTTGAATGCCGAGCAGGAAGCTGGGGCTGAGGATGGGTCCCTGCAGACTTGACTGACAGTTCAGAGATGCATTTGATTCATCTGATGAAGAAGTTCTGCTTCATGGTAAAAACGTAGTGCTGGCCAAGCCAGACCAAGTGTCCCACATCACGAAGCTTACATTCTAGTGTGTGGGACAAATACATCCACAAGGGAGCCATTGCAGTTGCTGATGGGGTGGTGAAGAGAATAACGCATGGGTGAGGCAGGGTGCCCCAGGGGTATTACTTCAGCCGGGGTGGTTAGGAGGCTCTCTGAGGAGGGGCCAAGGAGCTACTGCTGCTGGAGAGATGGGAAAGAACTTGTAGGGAGCGAGAGGAACCTGAGGCAAAGCTGGGATGCAGGAGAGACTGTGGTACTTTTGAGGGGCAGTGAGAATGCCTGTGTGCCTGGATGTCAAAGGTCAGCTGTGACACTGATAACACTGGACATAAGCCTTAGGACCCAACTCAACTTATTTCCTTTGGTTTCAAATTTGGGGTATTTATGGTTATATCCATCTCTGTGTTCAGTGCTGTAGGGAATTTGGGGTTAGGCTTCTGGTTTCCAATACTTTCTTGCTCTCTAGGTACCAAGGAAGAGAGATTCTATAATGCAATTTCAATTCTCTATCTTAAGTTGCAAGTTCATCTTTATAGCAAACCTCCAGAATCTTTATTTTTAAAAAAGCACATGCAATAAAAACATATTTTTTTAAACTCTATCTCTGGCATCTTTTTGCAGGGCCAGCTTTTATTCTTTTAATCAAGTGCTTCCTTTTTGGGACAATAGTTACTAATGTCTCCCCAACCCCAACTGGGTATAGGGCACTTAACACACGGAGCAACATGAGAGAAGAGAGACCACCACCTCGGCTACATACACCTCCTCCCTGCCATGCCCCAAGACCACAACAGACTGAATAGCACCCCTAAGACCCAGACCTCAAACTGAAGCTCAGATGGAAAAGCAAATCTTCCCTGAATCTGAAAGGAAGTGGGTCAAATAACCAATATCACATAAGAGCAAGGAGGATGTGTCAGCTCAGCTGTTCCATCCTGAGCAGGATAAAGAGAATTCTATGGGAAGTCTACAATCACACTTCATCACACAACCCACCAGAAAGGAGCACACCTAGTAAATGACAGACTAAGAAGGCAAAAAAACACAAAATTCAGGAAACTTGAGAGAATGTGCCACAATTGTGTCAAGCTGTGTGACAAGTTAATGAGACATGCATTCAAAGAAATAATAGCTCAAAGACAATCTGAATAAACAAGCAAGTGGTATGAAAAGGGAGATGGAAACACATCTGAAGAATGACATATTTTAACTGAATTAATAAATAAATAGAAATAGAGTGGAACCCACACTATAGTCAAATCATTCACTAAGAACATTGGAGATGATCAGAGATGATCAAAGTGCAGATAATTAAAACAAATATTTTATTAAAATCAGAGAAGCTAGTAGATATGGAAAACAGACTAAAATGATCTGATATCCTTGCTGGCCTTGAGGATGAAATCACAATACACTTCAAAGGTACCTGAAAAATCCCTGAGTTTGTAAAAAAACAAATCTATGGTTGGAAAATCACACTGGGTTCACAAAAACTGATATTCAGTCTTCAACACCAAGACAATTCTGAGGATAAGTTCAAGGACAAGGGACAGGAGAATAAGTAAACCTCCAGGAGGAAGTCATTGTAGTCAAGGCTCTGATTACTGAGTGCAGGGTGAGATTTGACATGTGCAAAGTGCCTGAGAAACAAAATAATGAAGGAATATTAGTGTCTGCTGACTTGTCACTGATGAATAAAGGCATTTAAGCATGAAAGAGCTTAGGAAATACAATCCTTACCACCCCTTCTTGAGCAAAACAAAACAAAACAAAAAACTAAAGAAAAAAAAAGAACTAAATGATAAAATCTCTCTAATTAAGGAAGAATCAAAGTAAACAACTCAGGTGCAGAGAGGCCATAGGGAAAGCATGGAATCCATATAACTCTGAGCAAAAATGACTCACAGGGTCAGGGCTAGGGTGAGGTATATTTTCATTTCCAAAATTTTAAAAAAATGCATAGTATGAAAATTTTTAACAGAACACAGTATTGGAAGCACAGGTTGGCCATGTGGAGACTGGGACTTCATGTTAATTAACCACATTCTTTCTCTGCTACAAGGTCATTGTTCCTTCTGTCCACAGCACTGTGCTCTCTTCATGGGCCTGGCTCCTACATCTGGCCATTGTACCTTTAGCTTACCACTGGTTTTAGCTTGTCAACCTCTCCTTGTCTCTCATGGTTCTCCCACCCCAAAATAATTGTCTAAGATTTCCATGTATCTTCCTTCATATTTATGAAAGAGAGAAAAAAATCTTAATGGTAAATCTGCTCTTGTAGACCACTAAATCCCTGGAAAGCCATCCTTTCCAGGGATTTAGTGGTCTACCCCCTGAAAAAGGGATTTAGTAATTCAAGAGAAATTACAATATTCAAAATCAAAGCTAGTTTAAAAACTTTCCAAAAGCTTATGCGTAAGTTCTCATCAATTCTTAGTTGTCCCAAGTCCATGCTAAAACCTACAACAAGCTTGGTTCAGGTAAAAGTTCACTGGATCTCTTGACATCAGAGACTGGCTATGTTGGAACTTTCTACAACTTTATGAATGGCACCTATTCCATCCCCTATGCTGACATTTAATTATGACATTTCTCTTAATTATAACTTGTTTTATTTTAAGAGCATAGAGAAGCAATCTGATGGTTAGTATAGGCTTTGGGAGAGGGCTAGGAGGTGATATTTCTCTGTAACCCTTAGTAGGAGTCCTAGTAAGTGAAGAATAATAAGTAAACATCTCATAAAAAACCAAATGTTTAACTTCATAATTTTTGCAATCACATTTAGTGTGAGTTAAAAGTATTTCCACACCACACTGTGTTTTTCTGTCTATTTATTTATTCATTCATTCATTTAATCAGCATTTATTGAGAATTTACTATATGTTAGGCATTGGGGATATTTACTTATGAAGAATCACCCTTGTCCTAATAGGCTTAGAATCTAGCATGAAGGCAGATCCGTTGACCACACCACAAAGTTGAAGACTTCGGATGGGCTCATCTTTGGATTATAATGGTCAGTCCCTCTAGTTCAAATTCAGGTTTCCTTTTTACTGTCTGTGTGACGTTAAGAAAGTTACATCACTTCTCTGTGCCATAGATTTCTTACTTTTAAAATCAGGGTAATAATATTACCTACCTCATATGATTGTTGATAGAATTAAATAAGATGATACCTGTGTAACACTTAATATAATGCCTGGCACAGAGCAAGAACTCAAAAAATGTTTGAAATAAAAACAAATAGTATTATGTGAATCTCTGCATACTGCATTTTAGAATTATTTCAGGGCCAGGACAAATATTTGAGATCACTGAGTTCAACTTCTTTAATTTACAATGAAAGTAATTGGAGTTCAGAGAATGTGAATGATTTGCTCAAAATTTGTTGATTCATTCACTTAGCAAATACTTAGTAATCAGCTACTCTGTCTCAGAAATGGCATCAGCTGCTAGAGGTGGAGTGGAGGAGGGACAGGAACTGGACAGCCCTTGCCTTCATGGGTTATAGTCTTGATAGAAGCCAATTTCTACTTGAAACTACTCTGCTGCCATTGTAGCTCTACCACCTGGAGAAGATTCTGATTACTATGGATTTGCACAAGCCCTTCAGTTGTCCTGGGGATTTCACATACATCCTCTCATTGAATCTTCATATGTATTCTGTGAGGTGTCATGACTTGTTGTCTAGTTATCTATGACTGTATAACAAATATCCCAAAACTTAGTGGCTTAAAACAATACACATTTATTACCTCACAGTTTCCATGGATCAGGAATTTGGGAGTGGCTGAGCTGGATGGTTCAGAGTCTCTAATGAAATTACAGTCAAAGTGTTGGTGGAGGCTGCAATCATCTGAAGATTTGACTTAGGCTGGGAAGAGCCATTTCTAAGATGGTTCATTCCCAGAGCAGTTGATAAGAGGTCTCAGTTCCTCCTCCCTGGACTGCTCCAGAAGGCTACTTGAGCTTCCCCACAATGTGGCAGCTGCTTCCCCAGAGTGTGTCATTTGACAGAGAGAGACAAAAGAGGAAACTGCCTTTTATGACCTTGTCTCAGAAGTCACACACCGTCATGTATACCACATTTGATTTGTTAGAAGCAAGTCACTAAGTCCAAGCTGCCCTCCAGTGAAGGGGAAATAGGCTTGATTTTTGGAAGGAAGAAGACTTTGTAGACATACTTTAAAACAACTCCCATGTATTATTTTCAATAAACAGGTTAGGCAACAGAAGCTCAGAACATTTGACTCCAGACACATGGTAGCATCAGAACTTTTTGCTTCAGACTTGGATTTTCCCTCCCCCTTTGGCATTCTGGACACTCTAATTAGAGGCACATCGTATTTTTTTCCATTCCAAAGAATCTGGTATTTTTCCTCTCGATTGCTCTTAGGAAAGATTCTTTTAAACACAATTTCTCCTTCAACATTGCTATGTCTTCAAAGTTTTCTACTTTAAGGCAAATATAAAAACAATTTGTTCAAAATTTGTCATTTAATTTCTTTCAACTATTTTAGACTTCTTTTTTTCCAGGAATAAAAGCTTTTTCCATCTCCCCTCTTCTCTGACCCTTCTGGGTTAGTTTTTAAGAAGATTATGATGTCAATGAATCATTCTTACTGCCACAGATATTTGAGTTTCTTTTGGGGAGAATTTTTTTTTTTGTGTGTGTGTTACGCAGGCCTCTCACTGTTGTGGCCTCTCCCATTGCGGGGCACAGGCTCCGGACGCACAGGCTCAGTGGCCATGGCTCACGGGCCCAGCCGCTCCACGGCATGTGGGATCTTCCCGGACAGGGGAACGAACCTGCATCCCCTGCATCGGCAGGCGGACTCTCAACCACTGCGCCACCAGGGAAGCCCTTGGGGAGAATTTTAATACACTTTCTGTTTTATGCCTGCAAGATAAGGATTCATATTTTTACACTAGAGAGAAAGCAGAATTAGGATGCAAAAAAAAGAAGAATTAGAATATTAAGCTATAAGCTGGACATTTCCTACTTGGAAGAGATCTTAACTGACATGAAAATAATGCAACAGAAAAGTTCTAGCTCTTAGGCTGGAGACTCTCTCCAAAAGTCCCATCTTTCCTCACATCAGCCTGAATGGTGTCACTTCCTTTTGACAGAGGAAGAAGCTTGGGCTCTTTACACTTGCCTACACCCTGCCTCCTTCTGTCTCTGTGTTCCCTCTAGTTTTTCTCATTTGCTGACTTCAACATGTGAAGGATAGGAAGATAATCAATATTATTTCCTTGTTTTATTTAACTCGATTTTAAAGTCTCAATGTATAAGCATTCTCTAGCTCCCAATCTGGTCTAAATCTATGTCTATTTTGTAAATCTCTGTGGTATATCTAAGACTCTAATTCTCACCCTCCATTCTTTTAGCTTTGTTTTGTGGCTCCATAACTCTATAAAGTGAGTAAAGAGTCTTGTTTCTAAGGACACCTTTTTTTTTTTTTTTCTTTTCTAGTGGCAACAAACTCTTGTCACTTACCTCCACTTTCCTCCACTTTGGTGACACAGCAAATGTGAGAGAACTTGGGAAATACTATGCAGTATATTGGAGAGTGTGAACTTAGCTCAGAGGCGACTGTGGATACAGTTCAAAGTCTTTCAGTTTCTGGATTCTTCTTTTCTTCTCTTTTAGTTAATTTAGCATAAATTTCCAGACATTGCTCCTTTCTGAGTACATCTAAATGACAAACATTCTCTTGCCAATGAAGTCCCTATAGAAGATGCCCTTGATTTAGAAAAGAGGAATATATATAATAGATCCACTATGATTAATCTGCATTTTAGCCCAAAGAATGATTGCAGTTATTCGTGACTTTTTCTGTGGTAAAGGATATTAGCAGGTCACACATGTATTCAATGAATCAGGTAATGAAAATATGGTTAAACTTCCTGGCAATCAATTTTTTTTTTAAGTCAGTAAGAGGTGATGTCTAGTTGTGTTTCTGTTTCTCTCAGAATATAATGGGGACAATGGGCAGACAAGAGAAATTGAACTTTCGGTGACGAAGTGGTTAAAATCGTCTTCTTTCTGGTTGGTTTCTTGGTTTTGTGGAAAACTTGATTTCATCAGCCTCCTGTGCACCTTTGATTTCCTTGTCTCATTTCCACACACCAAACACAAACATGCCACATGTGTTCTTGATTTTCTTTTGGAATGAGAAGCTCACCTAATTCAAAGCCAAAATGTCAGGCAGCAGGCTTCCAGCCATTTGCTCAGCCATTTCTGAGGTGGTTTCCTGGGAAGCAATCTCTTCTGTCTTGATCCTGAATGCCCTGGTTGCCCGATCCCCCTCCTTCACCATTTCCACCAGATCCTCTCCTCCTGGCTAACTCAGCGGCTTCTTCCACTTGCCCAATCAAATCCACCCTCCCCAGGCTGGTCTTTACATCAGGGCTGAGGCTGCTCTTTGGTCTGGAGCTCCTCACTCTTCTCATCCAGATTCGTCCTCAGAACCAGCCTAACACACGTTGCCCTCTGTTGCCACCAGTGCATTGTTTGCTCCAACTTTCACACTCCAGTTCACACATGTGTCCCTCATCTCCAGAGAGAATACTCTCTTCCTGTATATAATTCTGACCTCTATATTCTTTCAGGGCTTAGTATCACTTAACCTTTTCCAGAAAGTTTTCTAACACAAGTACTTATTCAATTAATATTTATTTTATGTATCTGTCTGCTTGTCTATTGATCTATCTTCTGTCTATCTACCATCTCTCCTTTCCTCCTCCTAACCTCTTTCTATCCCCTCTCTCTCTCATCTACAAACCATCCTTTTCACCTCACATGAGTCAGATTTTAACCTGAGCTTCTTTCATACTTGTGTCATCACCTACACACATGCCGGTCTACATTCACACTTAAAAGCAAAATGTCTTATTTTCTTTTGTGACTTAAAAATATCAGTCTCAGTATTTTATAACCTCTGATCATACATACAGTATATCGTATTTCCCTATTTAGCTCTTAAGTTCCTAAAAATCTCCATTTATCTTTTTTCCTATTGTACTTTTGCCTAGCACAATATCAAGCACAGAAGTATATTTTAATATATATTTAATATATATTATATATAATATATGTTATTATGTTATATGTTAGTGTAATATATGCTATTATGTTATATGTTAGTATATTATATATAATATATGCTATTATGTTATATGTTAGTATATTATATTTAATATATAATAATTTAAGATAATATATAACTTAATATATAACATAGATTTAAATTGTATATTTATATAATTAATATTTAATTTAGTATATAATATATATTCAATATGTTAGGTAATATATTTTAAACATATTTTTAATAAATATATTTTGAATTGAATTTATTTGTCTTATATAACAATTTCACCCCCTAAAGCAACATTTCTCAAACTTTTATTTTCATTATAATTCCCCTAAATAACTTTTTAGGCACACTTTCTCTAACTGCCCCTCTTATGAAATGTTAATACCACAGATATACTTTATAGATGTTATTTATTCAGTGTATATTTGTGCTTTATCTATGAGTAAGATTTTTTTGTTTCCTCTCCCCAAAATAATTTTCAACCCCTTGGGATAATATCTGTATTATGAATGCATGCTCTAAAAAATATTTTTCATATCAACTAAAATTTAAAGTTATTGTAACTGATAACATGTTTCATAATTATGACAAGGGAATCTCTTATAGTCTTTAAGATATATTAGTAATTTATAGTTTCTCATTAAAATCTTCCTCTTCCAATACTCTTTCCTCTTCCAAGTATTTGAGGAATTAGATTAATAATATCAGGGATAACTTTTCTAATTTTTAAAAATGGCCCATTATAAAAGCAGACACTACAAGTCTAATGCAATCCTTGTTTCTTCTGGGAGGTCCAAATGAGTTTCCTCCAAGGCTGTATCTCACTGCTTGTTCATAATCTCTTGAAAACAAGCTTTGAGCTACCTGACAGATTTTCTCTTCTCTAAAAAAGTTTTCACTGTAGAACCGTAAAATCAGACTACTATACTCAAGATAATAGACTCATATTTCTCTTTTGCTAGGGAAGATGAAAACTCCTTATTTCCCAACTAACTACTAAATGTCCACCAGTCTCGTATCATGAATCCAGTAGATTTATTATGCCAGTCTAATGCTGATAGGCTCAGTAAACTAAATTTAGGAGTGGGAATGATTTGTCTTGCTGGATTTTATGCTTCCTGGAGGCTTCTACTGTGACTTGTAACCCACCTAGGCAAGGAAAATCCCTATTTGGGCAGTTTTCTCTAGATTATTCTACTTAGGTGACCAACCTGGCCAGCAGAATCTTTAATGATTGTGTCCACTTATCTATTTATATCAATATGTATACAGGTGTGGTTTTATACAACAACCCATGAATAATACAATACTGCCTTGATGTTAACACCCAATTCCTATTGTCCATGAGTTGGTTCAAAACAAAACAAAACAAACAAACAAAAAAAGGATGAAGAAAAGCTAAAGCAAATCCTACTGAATTTTTCCTTTCACATCCAGATTCTACTGAACCTTTCTAGTTCAGAACACATGGTGTTTTAGCCAAGTTCCTTTAGGAAGACCTAACCTGAAACAAAGATTAAAGTGCTGCTATTTTATTTGGGAGGCGCAAGAGCAGGGAAGATGTGAAGCAGTGTGACAGCTGCATTGCTGATTGTATGCTGCTTCACGGAAGGACATAATAGGCAGCCCAGCAGGAGTGCTCACTCAGCAGGTAGAATTTCTCCAAGTTCTAGGAAGAGAGAAAGGAAGCAGTTTGTGTGCCCAACTCTCTTATGTCTTCTGTCTCCATCAGTTAATGTTTACCTCGTGAGAAGATAATCCCTAGCATTTCTGGATTGAGTCATTCTGGTTCTCTGTGGACAATCCAAGCCAGATACCATGATCCAAGGTGTATTTTACCCAACACCAAAGTGCATGAGAGAAAGAATCAAATAAACTGCAGGAACCCCAAAAAAGACTGGGTTTGGGTCCCACCCCTAATGGCTACTTCTCAGGACCTGCAGGGCTGATTGCATCTGTGTTCACTCAGTGTTCAAATTCAGGAAACTTTCATTGTATCCAGTCAATAACGCCCCAGGGAGGCTTTGCCCTCTTCTGAAGTGCTCACCCAAATTCCTGCCACCGGGTGGTTTCTCTCTGTAGTCTTGACATTTTCTTATGCTCTGAGATTTTTCTAGACTTTGAGCACTTCAGGGCCAGAGACTATATCTTATCCCCCTCTCCCACTGCACACTCTGGGATGTATATGCAGACGATGTGAGCTTGTTGAATAAACGAGTCAATGGATAAATAAATGGCATTCTTTGCTGTCTCTCTATTCTCTTCCCCCACCCTGAGGATTCCCCAGCCCCCCACCCCACCCAATCACATTTTAGTGGTTTTTCTTGTATCTCATTACTTTAGGCAGGAAGACTAAATCTTCACCTAAACCTACACAAAATAGGATTCCTCATCACACAGAGCTGTAGACATCAGCATATTCATAATGGCATTAAACAATTTCTCTGGATGCAATCGCCTGCTGCTTACTGTTACGAATAGGGATAGATATTGTCTATTGCTTTGCTTATTATAATCCGAGAATTGTGCTAAGTACTTCATGTGGATAGTCCAAATTATTCCTCAAAGTGGCCTTATGAGACAGGCATTCTTTGTCTGTTTTCCACTTGAGCAAACAGGCTAAATGATGTGAGGTAACTTAACTTGTTAAGTAAATGATAACCTATGTATCATATAAATCGGAGGTGTTATTTGAACCCAGGTATATCTGACCCAAAACTTGTGATGGTAATCACTCCTTTTTACTATCTGGCATATAGCATACAGAATTAGCATTATTTTACAGCAATGATTCTCAAGCTGGGGCAATTCTGCTCCCCCAGGGGACATTTTGGGTTGTCATGACTGATGTGTGGGTGGGTTGCTGTGGGCATGTAGTACGCTGAAATCATGGATTCTGATGAATATCCTACAACACCCAGGACAGCCCCCACCAGGAGGAATTATCTGGTCCCAACTGTTAACAGGGCTGAGGTTGATAAACCCTGATCATCTTCCCTAATGAGAGGTGCAGACAAACAATCTAAACCCAAGATTATCTAGGCTTGTTTTAAAATTTATATACAAGTTCACAGATTCTAAATATGTCTGCTATAAACTGTCCTTGCACGGTGACTATTTCTATGATAATATTCATTTCATTGTTGTCATCTCTTTATCAGGTCATTGCTGATTTCCTTTTCTCCTTCATAAATCTGAATCACTCTTGTTCTCTAAATACAGATCACACATGTCTTTCTATCTTTGTGCTTTTAGATCATCTAACAATGATTTGTTGGCTGTCAACTACATTATCACCACATTAGAAGTGTGGTGGTCACTCAGCAACCGAGGGATGCTGGAGACCCTGGAAGTGTCTGGAGAAGTTGGCCCTGAACAATGGGAAGGGTGTGAATAATCAGAGGACATGATATTCCAGGAGAGAGAAGCATTACCAAGGAAAACCCCAAAGTCAGTGAGATTACAGAGTCTTCAGGTGTTGGGCTGCACCCCACAAGCCTTCAAGCCCAGTACTTGCCCAGCCTCAAGATTGAAGAAAGAGCCCAGAGTCAGTGACAGAGACATCAATGCTTTAAAGGATGGGGGGATCTCCCATGTCTGAATCAAGGTCGGGAGCGACACCCCACCATATGGGGCAGACGGTAGACAGGACACGGCAGCAGTCTTCGCTCCCAGGGAAGAGAGAGATTACAGTTATAGGGGAAACTGAAGTCAGGTTGACTAATCAGTTGCCAAGGAAACCAGCAGAGTGGCGCACCTCTCACCGCCTCTTTGATAAACTATCACAGTGGAGATAGTTCTGATCTAAAGAGCAGACCAAACACTAGCTGGGACCAAGAGCAAGTACATGGGCATTTACTGATTAAGGTCTATGATGAAGAGGGAAGTTCAGTCAGGTGAGTAGGTGCAGATGAGTCAGGGACTGGTTGAGCAGGGGATGCACAGAGAGCAAGAGAACAGCCATCTTGAGTGGCCTGACCATATAGCAGGAAATCAAAAGAACAACCCAAGATCAATAGATGGGACATTATAATAAAATGTCAAATGAAGTTGAGGAGATGAATTACAGATGTTCTTAAAAATCAGACTCAAAAATTCATGCCTGGCTCCGTGCAAACCAAGAGCCCTTGTGCTTCTTGTCTTGCTGGCAACAGGCCCATGGGGAGCATGAGTTTCTGACTGTAGGAAGTTGCTCCCTGGAACTATGACTTGAGACACCTGAGAGGTGGATCTGCTTTCTCCAGACCCAGAGGGATTGCAATGCAGTCCCTCTTTCCCCAAACAGGGTGGCCTGTTTTAGATTAGGGCCTTATACTGCTCATTACAGAGAAGAAGCATAGAGATGTGTCTTCATGCTTAAAGTTACTAACATAATCCTTTCCTCCTTACTCCTGGTCTGCAGTTCTAGAAGAACACTCTTGGAATGTGAAATTCCACTTTCTACAATCACAGGGGAAGTGTTAACTTTCTAACACTCCTGTCCCTTTGGATCACTCTTTTATCAAAAGCCATGTTAAGCCCTTCTGGGAGATGGAGTCCCCTTCCCAAGGGCAGGACCGAAGAGCGTAACCCCACCACAACCCCCCACCATGCAATGTGTTTCCAGCACTATGCATCTCTGAGGTCCATTGTTGATAACCTCTAGACCAAAGGAAGCCTGGTCCAAGGAAATACTGACCCAAAGAGAAGTAGACACCTCTGGGGCATCTCTTAACCAGGGAAGGAATAAAGAATATTCACATTAAACTAACATTTCCTCACCACATATTACAGGCCAGGCTCTGAGTTGAGCACACAGACGTGTGTAAATCCATGCAATGCTCTCAACAACCCAGTAAAGAAGATTAGTTCTTATTATTTTCATTATTAAGAAAATGGTCTTAACCAAAATAGTAGAAAACTTACGTCCACCTAAAAACCTGCACATGGATGTTTATAGCAGCTTTATGAATAATTGCTAAGACTTAAAAACAACCAAGGTGTCTTTTGGTAGGTAAATGGATAAATAAATACGCTTTTTATATCTAGACAATGGAATGTTTTTTAGTGCTAAAAAGAAATGAACTACCAAACCGTGAAAAGACATGGAGGGACCTTAAGTGCATATTACGAAGTGAAAGAAGCCAATCTGAATAGGCTGCATGCAGTATGATCCAATATATGATATTCTGGAAACGAGCAACTATGGAGACAGGAAATATATTAGTGGTTGTCAGAGGTTAGGGGAATGGGGGGCACGAATAGGGAACACAGACGAGTTTTAGGGCAGTGAAAATACTATGTATGATACTATGATGGTGGATTCATGTCTTTAAACCTTTGTCCAAACTCGTAGGGGTACAACACCAAGACTGAAACCTAATGTAAACTATGGACATTGGGTAATTATATCAATGTAACTTCATCAGTTGTAACCAATAGACCACTCCAGTGGGGTTCTAGATAAAGGTGGAGTCTGTGCATGTTTGGGGGCAAGGGGGTGTGTGGGAAACCCCTTTACCTTCTGCTCAATTTTGCTGTCAATCTAAAACTGCTCTAAAAAAATAAAGTCTATAAAAATTGTCTTAGGAATATAAATTGGGAACTAAATAGAAGCATTTGTCTTCAAAATGCATCTTAATCATTATTCTGGTTTTGTTTGGACTCTCCATGCAATTCACAATAGTTAGCAATATAATACATGTATGTATGTATATATATGTATATATATGTATATATATATATATATATATATATACACACACACATATAAGGTGTCTTTTTTTGTCTCTGGCAATCTGAAGAGTATTTTACAATTCTACAGCATTATGGTTTAAAAATAATTTTTTTATAATAGCTAATTTCCCTCCTCTCTATGATTTTTCATCTGCTAGTTTCCTTGTGTTTTGGAGAGTTGGGGATTCACTTTGTGAGGAATCTCTCAAGTATTTTGAGAGACATTAAGTTCAATAGAATGTCCTTTGAGTCCAACAATATGTTTAAAAAATCACTTTCATGTTTGTGATAATTTAATAAATGATTCAAATCAATGGCAGCATGCTTCTAACTCTGTAACACAAGTGAGGTTAATTGACAATTGTGGAGAGAATGCATTCCCAAACCACAGTAAAATAGTTAATAAACACATGACAACTCAACCTTCATATGTCAAGACATTGTCATACAAGAGATAATTGTGTCCAAGAGGCTGTTGTGTTAGCCATAACCGTTCCTAAGCTTGGGTTCTTCCTGGATCCCTCCAATTGCATCCTTCTTTCACTGAGAACTAGAGGACCCATCAAGTGCCCAAGGAAATTCCACAAGAGTGAAAGAGCAACTTCGCATGGTGGGGGATGTTTGACTCTTTGCTGCTGGACCTGGTCTGCCTATATTTCTTCTTTGCTCCTGCATCTTTTCTCCAAATTGTCAAGTGACTTCAGGGTTTTGAAAATGGTTTATTCTCCCTCTTCACACTGTCATAGTTTCTTTCATTTCTAATTTGCCTTTTTTTAAAAAAAATTATGTCTAACAGTTTCTTCATTCTAAGCTTGGATTTCAAATTGGTCCATTCTCAGAAGTGAACAATGGTTTCTCTTTACTTATTTGGGTGGCAATCCTTTTCAGTCTTTTTTTTTTTTTTTTTTGTCATTTTCTCTCAACTTTCTGAGCATTTTTCTTATTCTTGTATCATTTCAGGCGAGGTTTTATGGAGAAAAAACATAACTAAGCGATCTTTCATTGGTAGCTTTCTTTTTTCCCCTTGAGATGTGAATTAAGATAACAGAGGTAAAGTCTCAACTGTCCAGCAGGCAAGACAAAGCTGTGAGTTGGCCACATGTGATAGTTGTAACAGAGGTTTGGGATGCTGTGGGCATATAACAGAGCGGACTGTGCTTGTCTAGAGGATCAGGGGAACTTCCTTTTGGAGCGACTTTTATATGAAGGAGGGAGGATGGGGCAAAGGGACAGGGAAATTCCCAGCAGTGAATTCTGCCTGTCCACAGGATGGGGGCATGGACTTATCCAGGGAGTGAGGGAGGGAAGCAAAACAAGGAGAGGTTGAGCTGATCAAGTTAAATCATCCCGAGGTTTGGCCTTGGGCTGATCTGGTTAAGGTTGGGTAGGGTTTTGCAGGATAGCACAGAGTGAGCCTCTTAAGAGGCAAAGGGGTGGTTCTTTCTGCCCTCTATCTGTCAGTCATTGTCTGTGGGCCTCCTGGGCATGGGGGCTTCCATCAGCTGAGGGCTAGAAGCAGAAAATTCTCTCAGCTTGAACGCTTTGGACTTAGAAGCATGCAGTCACTCTGTTTATATTTTGGATATTAAATGTCTAATTACTTATCTGCTATTAGTATGCAAATATTTTCCCCAGGCTACCTTTTAGGTTTGGAATGTCATCTTTTATCACAGAAATGGTTTTCATTTTCATCTTGCACAATCTGTCAGCCTTTTCTTTTATGGTTACTGGGCTTTGTGACCTGCTTAGAAATGCTCTCCCTCACCAAAAGATTGTAAAAATACCCTCTCCTTTCTTTTTAAATTAACACACATATTTTATCTTAAACTCTTTATTTGTAGTTGGAGTTTATTCCTGTGTTTTGTGAAGTTGGGCCCTAACTTTATTTTTTCCCATATGTGTAGCTGATCATATGGTACCATTTATTGAATTATTTGTTGTCTATTGGCTTCAAGTACAGCCTTCATCACATAGTAAATCGTTTATATATATACATATATATGCATATATATGTAAGTAATATATGTATTACACACATATATTATATAGACATATATATATTATATATACATATATTATATATACATATGCATGTCTGTTTGGACTCTGTTATTTTTCATTGGCTCATTTGTCTTTAGGAGAAAGAAAGCCACTCCCATGAGACGTGTCCTTCCTCCACTGGACCATGTTTGCATTCTGCTATGCAGCTGGTACAGCAACATGAGTTTTGCACCCAAGGGAACCAGGATGAAGATAAGACAACCAGTAGAGGGACGTACAGCCCAGAAACCTAAAGCACCAAAACCCCTGATCTACTGACATAAACTAATCGAAAGCAGTTTTATCATTGGAGTTCACAGGTGATTGAAGGAATAGTCCTTCTCGCTAAACAACTTTGGGTTGTCTGTTACTCAAATGCAAAAACATCTTAAGATAATTACATACACCTTTCAAAATTAGAGGCTCAGATTCTGTGGAAATTTTCTTTCGGATTTTGATTAAGGTGACATCAAATTTATAGATAAATTTGGAGAGAAGTTACATGTTTACAATGATAGTTTCTAATAGTTTCTATCAATATGTGAACGTTTTCTATCTATGAATAAGGTTTAGCTCCATGTTTTCATGATTTATGTTCTAGGTACTTATTGTTTAGGTGATCTCATTCAAATCCATTTATATGTAGATGGTTCCTAAAATTTTATCTCCAGCCTCCACCTTGTTGTCTGAATTTTGGGCTTATAAATCTAACAGGCAACTTGTGATCTTGGGTGTCTAATAGGTATTTCAAACTTAGACTTTATAAAAATCTTTTGATTTCCTCTTGAGAAGCTGTTATTGTTCAACTCAATAAATGTCAGCTTTATCTACCGTTTGGTTCATTATCTTCACACCCCGCATTTGGTCCATCGGCCAAGTTTGTTGGCTGTATCTTCATGACATATTCAAAATAAGACCATGTCTTTCAACCTTTAGTTCTGACACCTGAACCCACCTCTTTGCTTCTACTCTTGCCCCTGAAAAATGCAGAATGATCCTTTTAAGTCAGATAATGTTACTCCATAGAAAAATCAACCTTCCCATGAGTTTCCATCACATTGGAAATAAAAGCTAAAGTCTCTTCCTTGGACTAACAAATCCCTCAAGATATGTCCACTTGCTTCATGATCATAGCCTCCTCCCTTGGGGTTCTTTTCCTTACTGACTGAACCACACTGACCTTCATCTTGCTCTCCCATCACCCCAGACACATACCAACTCTTCCTGAGATGACCTAGAATAGCATATGAAGCATGGAGCATGGAACCATAGTCATGGGATAAAGTGATAAATGTTCTCCTCCAAAGTCTGATAGTGTTAGTCATGTAAATGCTAGTAGCTAATGATGTTTTAATTAAAATTAAAAATAAAATATAATTGAATTAAAATAAAAGTCTATCCAAGAATTAAGAAAGAAATGAGAAGAACTTCTCACTGCACTGGGAAGTGAGTGCTTTGTGACTCAAGTGCCCGTGGAACCCAGCTTTAGCTGTTCCTGTGTCACACTTCATCCAACCTAAGTTTTCACACTTATTTGCCTGCCATAATTATCAATTAATTAGTAACTAATTCTTGGTGGGCTTCTGGCTTTTTTTTCTTTCTGTAATACATTTTGTTCTGAATATTTCATCCTAAGCTTCAAGACTGACTGCAACCCTCCTCTTCTGCAAGCAATGCATTTTTTTAACCGTGAGACTTTGCCTGCGATTTGGGTTTTCATAACTTGAACACCCTCCACAGTATCCTTTGTGGTCTTTAACCTCCCCAGACATTAAACCACGCTCTCTGCTCTTATATTGGCCCACTGCAGTGTTACTGCATAGCCTGGGCCCTTATCTGTTGCTCTGTGTTCCCTGAGGAAGAATTCAGGCACTCAGCATTTAGAACATCAAATCCATTGAAAAAGCATCAATCCAATGTGCATTAAATGCCCTGTTCTCTGTTTTCCTTTTTATGTTTTAATTATATGTGCTCTTTTAATGATGCTTGTAACTTTTTAAAAGGTTTTGTGACACATTATATGAAACCAGTCATGTAGATTTAGTATCTTTCCCTACCCAGTTAGGAATAAGTGACTACTTTGTAAATAGTGAGGTAGCCATAATGTGGTTTAAAAATATTCTCACCCACCCCCAACTCTGCCACTATATATGTATATATTCCTTTAGAGATAATGCAAACTGAAATATGTTTTCTTTTTCTCTCAGGTATTTTTTTTCTATTTGTGGGTGTGTACATGCACAAATGTTCACATTATATTAGGGCTTTCAAAACATAAAAATGTGAAAAAGAATAGAAAAATCTTCCATAGTTCTGCCATCAAAATACAATCATTTTTGACTTTCAGCTGTATTATTTTCCTGTACTGATAACAAGCTTATTTTTAATACACTTTCCAACATGTTGTATATTCAAATTTGCATTTGCTTTCTTCATCTAGCATTGCCATAGTTTTTTCATAGCCTTACTGTAGTAATGCTAGTTACACTATAGTAACTGCAGTTACACTATTATCATGGCTGCAGAGCATTTTAGCAATTGGGACCCAGAAGACAGGCAGGAAAAACTCTCTGTGGTACAAGACAAAAATGGGTACCTCTCAGCAAGAGGTAGAATCTATTCCTCCACCTTTGAATCTGGACTGCCTTGTGACTTGCTTTTGCCAATAAATGTGATTGAAGTAGCATTTTTTTTAGTTTTGAGGCTGGACCTCAAGAGTTTTTGCACATTTCCACTCATGCTTTCTGATGCCCAAGCTAATCTGCTGGAGGATGAAGACCATGTGAAGAGAAAGCCCCAGCCACCCCAGTCTTCCCAGCTGAGGCACCGTAAACGACATCAAAAACAGCTAAGAGAGCCATTTGCAGAGGAAACCAGAAGAATTGCCAAGCTAAGTCCAGCCCACATTGTAAACCTGCAAAATAAATGATTTTTATTCTAAACCACTAAGTTTTGGAATGGTTTGTTGTTCAACAAAAACTGATAAATTACCTATATAATTGATTTAACAAGTCAACTATATGGATATTTAGGTTGTTTCTAACTTTTTGTTAATATTTTAAATAATTCAGTGAACATCTTTGAACACATGTATTTATGCACAGAGCCAACAGATAATGTCCTCAATATAAATATAGAAAACTAGGCTAATGAAGGAAGATAAATAAAAATATGAAGAATCTTGGTAAATGATGCTAAATTGTTTTCCACGACAGTTGTATTAATTTACAGTCCCACAATCATGGTATGATATTGCCCATTTTATCATACTTTTACCAACTTGGGATCTTTTATTAAAAGTAAAACTAATTGATAAGTCATGCATATACTTCTTTGTTTAAATTTGAAATCTTAGTATTTGGAGGATTAATCACTTTCACATATTCATATATATGTTTTCTATTTACTGTGTCAAGTTTATTAATAGTTGAATGAAACCTTTATTTACACAGTTATGTCTCAGATGTGATATGGATACCACTGTATGACTTTGGAAATGTGTATCAACCGTTGACAAACCTCTACAGGGACAACATTCTTCAGGAGAACTAAGGAATTCTGAGTTAGGAGAGCCAGGGTTCAATTGGACTGTGTTTCAGCCTTCATTCCCCACTTTTATCTTAGGGATCTGAATTAGTATCTATTGAATTCGCTTTCACTCGCCGTATCACCGTCCTCCGGTAGTAGCCTCCATCTTGGTCATCATCATTGTTCTCATACTTCTCTTCATTCTCTTCATCATGAGAATGATGAGCTCATTTTTCTCCTGTTGTCTTTTTTCTCAACCTCATCCCTGTTGTCATCAAAACTGTCATCACTCCTCTGTCATCATTTTCCTCTTCAGGAGATCTTCACACATCGGTTTTGCTTTTTATTTATTTTTTGATATCATAACCTGTATGACGAGAATGATGTGCGTTCCTTAAAGATAGGAGTATTTCCAAAATTTATGGTTCCTCCATTAACTGGTATATCTAGGACATGTGATTGGGCAAAGCAGATACAAATGTAAAGAGATTTAACACGTTCTATGCTCTGAACCAATAGGATGCATAATGAAAAAGTGCCTTGTAAGCTCCTGTAAAGATAAAACAGTAGCACACAGGAGCATCCTTCCATAGTCCTCTTTAATCCGTGCATATGCCCAGCTTAAAGAAATTTACATCATATTTTAAAACCATTGCTTTCTAAACCCTGTGCTAGAAGAACTGGATTGCAGTCAGTCTAAGGAATGCTATTTTCTTCTTTTGTTGTTTTTATATTTCTCAAGGTTAACATTTTGAATCCCTAATTTCCTCTGGCCATTGTATCAGGATTTTGCTTAAAAATTCATCACAAATGTTCTCAACGTTGTCACGGCAGTTTCCACATTTGGTGCTTAGCAGCTGGAAATATCTCCTGCTGCAAAGAACCCACTCAATAATGGACTGAAACCACTTGCCACATCTTTGCAACAGTTACATTTTGTCTGGCAAAAAGCTTTGATAATTTGGTATAGATTTCTTGCCTTTTCCAGATATTGGTACTTGATTTGTGAAGTTTGAAGTGTTTTTTTAAGTTTCCATTTAATACACATTCAAAAAATGAACTTGATCTTTTCTGTAAACAAAGTCAACTTGATAGGCTCTTTTTTCTGTTCATTTGTTTTCAGATAAAATCAAGTCAATGCAAACTGGTTCATCCTTAATTGTGCAAAACATCACCGTATTCTTTTATTTGCTTTGTACGAGGTGCTAGAAAATGAAGTAACCAGGCAGGTACTGCTCATTTAGGAGATAAAGACTAGTAAGTCCATCAGCAAGATGACTTGATTTTCATTCGGAGGTCTTATGAAAGTGTACTTGAAGGTTGAAACCAGCACCACATGTTCTGAGAAGTATAGATTTCCTTTGTCTTCAAATCTCATGGCTTGGTTGTTTGATTTGATGAAGTCTCATTTTCCTATCTGCTGTAACACATAGAGGACTAACGCTATATGAGTTTCTTTTTGTACTTCACTATGCACATCTGACTTTCTATAAAATCCCTTCTTTTTCAAGTATTTTAATTTTGTATTAATCATTGCAACAACTCTGTAACTGCAACGGCAATTTGTAACTAAATGTGTTTTTGAATGTTTATTTAATGTTTTGGAAGTGATCTTAGAGTGTCTATACGTTAATTATATATTATATTTTTTGATTATAGCCAGAACAGTGCTTTCCAAAATGTCATTGAGTGGATTCTCATTGTACTTAAAGGAGAAGAAAGACTGAACCTCAATGATCTAAACAGTCATCCTAAAGTGCTGCAAAAAAGAACTGCAAAATTAACCAAAAGATGCTAGAAGTAAAGAAATAGTAGAGAGAGGAGCAGAGATCTATAAGATAGAAAACATACATACAGTAGATATTGTCAACAAGAACAAAAGTTGTTTCTTTAAAAAGACGAATGAAACTGATAAATCATAACAAAACAAGAGAAAAAAATAAATGGTATTACCAGTAAATTCTATCCAATATTGAAGAAAGAAAGAATATCAATTTTATACAATTTCTTTCCAAAAATTGAAAGAGGAAGTATTTATCTATAACATTTATATACAGTTTTCAAAGTCTTTTGTTTTGTATGTATACATACATTTAAAAACAATCATGTTTTTAAAACATGACTTTAGAAATCCTAAATATATATATAAATACTGAATATATATGAATATATAACATATATGACACATATAATCATGTATATTACATATTCATATGTATGAATACTGGTTATGATGTACTGTCACATATATATTTATATATTTGTATAAATATATGTTTTGATATATGTGACAATACATCAAGATCAAATTGGATTTATTATAGAACCGCAAAGTTCTTTATCATTCAAAATCAATTTTGTAACTTACCATGAGTAGAATCAAGGAAGAAAATAATATGATCATCTCAATAGGTACAGGAAATGTGTTATAGAAAGGTCAGCATTTTTTAATGATTTTTTTTATTTGAAAAAAATGCTTTTTTTTTTTTTTAAGTATTTTCAGTGACTCAGGGCTATGTGCTTTATTGAAGTTATATAATAGCCATTATGTTACACATCCGGCAGGGATTCACCGTAATAATAACTGTAACATAACTACGTCACGCATGATCTATTCAAAGGCACTGATTTGCCAATTGGCAGCAATTCTAAAAGAAATGTTCAGTTGGTCATATTGATAATTCATTCACTAGAAACCTTGAATCAATAGTTTCAGTCTAATTCTAATGTGCACAATAATCCATTTACCCACACTTTTGACTTAAATATCTAAAGACAGGTTAGAACAAAGATAATTTGAAAATGGATATATTCCACAATTCAATGCATTTGATGAATGACAGTCTACCTCTCAATGACTATTGGACTTATTAAAATTCTATTTAATCTACAGAATTTATAGTGGCCTCAACCATACAGCCCTATAATACCTTCAGCCACAACTGTCACCTCCTACATAGTCATTCTCAAAAGATTTTTTTCATTTGAAAAAAGTTTCACATACTAGTACTAGAAAGGAATTCCCTTAATCTTAGAAAGGTATTTTTTAAAAACTGTAGTAAACATCAGTTTGCTTAGATGACAAATATTATTTAAATGACAAAATGTTGAGACATTTCTTTCTGAGATTGGAAATAAGGAAAGATGCTCACTCTTACCGCTTCTAATAAACATTGCACTAGAGGTTCTAGCCTCTGTAGTAAGAAAAGAAAAGAAAAGATGTAGGATATTTGGAAAGAAAGTAAATATTGGCAGATTATATAAATGTATACCTATAGAAAATATAATAAGACCTTTAGTAAAATTATTAGAGTTAACATATGTGTTTAACATGTTTATTATTATGTCAATAAACAAAAATAAATAAGCAAAACAATCTTTCTGTATATGTGAAACAAATATAACATGAAATTAAACATGTGTGCAAAACAGCATAAAATAGCAAGTAATTAAGAATAATTCTAATAACAAGTGCACAATAGTTCTATCCAGTGGCCTGTAGAATATGTTTGAGAAGGACTAACAAAGTAACTACATGGAGAGATATGACGTGTTCATGTAGTAGAATAGTCAATATTGAAAGGATATCAGTTTTTCCCATTATCAACTACAGATTTAAAGAAGTGGAATAAAAATCCAAACAACTGTTTTTAAATGGAATTTTACACTTTGATCCTAAAATGTTTATGGAAATAAAGAAAGCCAGTAACAGCCAAGGCAGTTTTGAAGAAGAGCAAACTGGGACAACTGGTCTACTGGCCTGTCTGTGCAACCTCGCAGAGGCTGGTAGGCCTTTGCTCACCACTATGTTGATGGTAATGGTGACACTTCCACGTTGTACGGCTCCTTTCACAAGGTTAAAGATGGCAAAACCTGACCCCAGTATTAAGGTGCCTACTGAGATGATAAATGAATATATACATATTTCAAAATAAAAACCAATAAAGATGATCACTACAAAATTCCACAGAGTTTTTTTTTTTTTTTTTTTTTTTTTTTTTATGCGTTACGCGGGCCTCTCACTGTTGTGGCCTCTCCCGTTGCGGAGGACAGGCTCCGGACGCGCAGGCTCAGCGGCCATGGCTCACGGGCCCAGCCGCTCCGCGGCATGTGGGATCCTCCCAGACCGGGGCACGAACCCGTGTCCCCTGCATCGGCAGGCGGACTCTCAACCACTGCGCCACCAGGGAAGCCCCTCCACAGAGTTTTATCTATACATGAGGCTTTGGTGGTCCTGGAAATTTTTGCATTCATGGACCTGGGTGTGAGTACAAGGGTGCTTGCTTCATTACTTAGCTGTCCATAATTTTTCTGGGTTTTATATTTCATAATAAAAAATCTGAACACCAGTAGAAGAGAAAAAGGAAATTAGTAATTTATGGAAATTTACTAGGATTCTGTATTAGTTTCCTTGAGCTGCTGTAGCAAAGTACCACAAACTAGATGGCTTAAAACAATAGAAATATATTCTATCCCAGTTCTGGAGGCCAGAAGTCCAAAATCAGGGTATGGGCAGGGCCGTGCTCCCCATGAAGCCTCCAGAATTCAGATTCTTCCTTGCTTCTTCCAGCTTTGGCAGTGCCAGGGGTTCCTTGCTTTGTTGCAGCATCACTCTTATCTGTCTGTCTTGACATGGTCGTTTCCCCTGAGTGTCCGTGTCTCCTCTTTGTGTATGTCTGTGTCCTAATTTCCTTTTCTTATAAGGACACTAGTCATATTAGAGTAGGGCCCACCCTGATACCTCATATTAGCTTGATTCCATCTGCAAAGACCAAATAAGTTCACATTCACAGGTACTGGGGGTTAGGACTTCAACCTGTCTTTGTGAAGGACACAATTCAACCCATAACAGTCTCTATATATAGGTGTAGATTCTGTAATGAGACCGAGTCCCTGACATTATCTAGCAAGGTGTGTCTTTGAGCAAATCACTTTCAGTGTTCATCCTCTTTAGCTATAAAATGAGGATACCAACTCAGATGCCAGTGTCAGATGGTTTTTTGGAAGATGTAATACTTATAAGGATCTAAGCTACTTAGAACAGTTCTTAGAACAAAGTAAGTGTTACATCAGTGCTTGCTGTTATTTTAATTCATACCTTTATTATTAACATCATCTTTATCTTTACGGTGCAGGCAGGCACTAGAGCAAACCCAGATGATGGTATGGGTACAGGGATATTAGGGGCAGACTCCACTTTTCACCTTATTATGTTACACAGTTTCCATTCTGGGCAGTAGTATGTGAAGATCACGCTGCATAGGGAAATGTCTTTATTCCGTAATATGGGACTAGATGTACCATCTTCAGAATTTATGTTTGTCTTTGACTGAAATGTGATTCTATCTATTTGATCCAGTTCAATGTCTACAAAGAGTGGTGGTCCATGCTTGATGCTGGAGCACTTGGCCCGAGACTAGACTTGTCATTCTGTGGTCCATTCCCTGCTGTCGCCCTTAACCTCAAGCCCATCTGTCTCCTCCCCTCAGTGTTAGCCTGACCTAGACTGAATAACCCAGATTTGGGTTATTTTAGTTTCCTGAGTCTGCCACAACAAATTACCACACAATCGATGGCTTAAAACAACAGAAATTTATTCTCTTAGAGTTTTGGAGTCCAGAAGTCTGAAATCAACATGTCATCAGGACTGTGCTCTTTCTGAAGTCTCTAAGGGAAACATTCTTCCTTGCCTCTTGCAACATTTGGTGACTCTTGGTATTTCTGGCATATGGTAGCATCACTGAAATCCCTGCCTCTGTTTTAGGTCTTGGACATACATTCTGGGGAGACACAATTCAACCCACTGCATGGGAAAAGTTTCTGCTAGAGCTTTCTTTGTCCTTGGGCCACCTGACGGGCAAGGTTATGCATCTCTCTGCAGGTCTGGTGGGAAATGTCCTTTCTTGGAGACAGACACAGTAGCAAAGGACAATGGTCTCTGGGATACAAACTAACTTCTATTTTGGCTTTTTCACTGAATTAAGGGAAAACTCATTTAGAGTCTATAGTTGATAAATTTTTCTCCCATGTTATAATTCCCCTTCAATAACCCTTATTCTTCATTAAAGTAAAAGGGTCCTGCATAAACTTACAGTAGTGCTATGGAGGCAAAGAGGTAAAGTCAGGTGTGCCCTCCCCAACACGTTACTCCTCTAGATTCTGTCCAGTGGTCTGTACCAGGTGTGGTTGCCAGGTGTGAAACAGTTTTGGCCTGGAGCTGGAACCCTAGGGTAGAAGTGTGCACCCAGCGGGAATGAGCAGGCAGGTACAGCCTTGGAAACACACCCAAGCACACCCACTAGAGCAAGACAAACCTCAAAGGTAGGGGAGGGCTGGTGTTTGGACTGATGAGCACATCTGAAAAAAGATGTTTCAAGGGCAGTCTTGAACTTGATCCATCATAGGCTGCAGAGAGGGAAGGTCATGGACTTCCCAGAACAGGGAATGATCCTAGGGACATAGAAAAACATCCTCAGGGGCATCACTGGGTCTATTTACTGATCACAATACTGAGGAAAAATCTCAGTATGAATCAGGGTAAGTATAAATATGATTGATGAGGAGGAGGCTATTTTGTACCTTAGGAGGGATTTGTTGTAATTGTCATCATTGTGCTCATTATTGTTTGGAGCCTTTTAGTGCCTTCAAGCCTATTTTTAAAATTTGTGGTTAACAACACCAGCCTATCCCAGAGTCCAAAGTTCTCAAGGCACCTTTATCTTGATCTCTTGTCCACACCACTCTGAGCTACTGGTCCACTTGCACTGCTTTTCAGGGAGCCTGGCGTTTCCTGAAAGCATCGGGGTCTTTTTGTCTTCTGGGAAGCTTTGCATGCTCTTCCCCTCTGCTGATGCTGGCCTTGCCTTACCTGGTCAGTGTTTTAGACCACTCAGCGTGGGGCAGGCCACAGGCCTGGGGTGGGGGGACCTCCTTGGCAGTTTCAGGGTGCTGGAGACCCATCTCCCCTTAACCAGACTTGACAGTGTCAGATTCACCTCTAAACCTTCCAACTCCACCCAGAGCCTGCATCTACAGGGTGATAAATATAGAACAGTGCCGCATGGCTTAGCTGAATTGGCCTTTTCTATAAAAGTAATGACTTTAGTCTGCTGGGAAATATTCTGAAGGTTAATATCCCAGAGTGCAAGAGAGAAAATGAACAAAGAATTGCTTCCAGTCAGCTCAAATAGATAATGATTTTGTGATGTTTCCTAATTATATTTTTTATTGAAAAATGTATCTAGATGTTCACAACTCCAAGAGCAGAAACACAAAGAACTACATGGTCTGGAATCTTCCAGGTTGAGAATTTTGTCATTTTTTTTTTCCAAATACATTTCTCTCAAATTTAACTCTTTTTATGAAAATAATGGTATGATAAAGCAGTTTATAAGAGATGTTGATTAATCATTTGAATGAATTACTTTTTGATGAATGATTCTGAGCAAAAGTTACTCTAAATGAACAAGGATTCACATTAATATAACTTGCACATAGACATGCTACATTAATAAAGTGACAGTATTTGAAAGCAGATGAGTCAAAATAGAACAATTTACAACATAAGGCAGTGGGGACTTCTCCCCCACCTGGATTTTTTTCCAAGAAATCAAATTCAAAATACCATGTACTTTTAAACACTGGTATTACACGATCTATTTGACAGCAGTGAATTCACTTTGAACAGACTTCCCAGCTGAAATAAGTGGCTAAAAATGATTTTCTTTTTAACCATCTTGACCTAGTTGTGCTCAGCTGCACTTTCCAGAAAAAAAGTAGAAAAGAAGTAAAACAAAAAAATGTCGTATAAACCATAGAAAAAGAATTTGAGCAAATAATGACCTCCCAAAGCAAAGTTCAATACCCTATTTTGTTGTTGTTTCACAACTATCAACTCTTTTGAATTATGACCATTATTATTATTATATAAAATTATTGCATTACAAAATTATTCTTTTAATTCTTAAAATATTATTATACAATTATTAGAATTATTTTAGTTATTAAAATTATTATTTCAAACTTTGGAAATGGAGGTGTGCAAAAGTATTTTCCAAGGGAGTTCTATTTACTGCTCAATTATCAGAGAATTTTGTGTTCAGATTGAGGAAGTGCTGCCAACTGGACTTTTATGAGGTCCCCACTTTTTTGTTGTTGTTTTAATGTTAGCAAAGTTCTGGCACATACATAGTGGGTATTCAGCAAATGTAAGTTTTTGTGGAAAACATGGAATAAACGGTACATAATAGACCCTTAACAAATAATGAACACATTTATAATCCATTCAATAATACGGTATCATTGGGTGGATGGTGGAAAACAGGCAAGTGCTGGGACTTCTCTGGTGGTTCAGTGTTTAAGAATCTGCCTGCCAACGCAAGGGACACGGGTTCGATCCCTGGTCCAGGAGGATCCCAGACGTCACGGAGCAACTAAGCCCGTGCGCCACTACTACCAAGCCTGTGCTCTAGAGCCTGTGACCCACAACTACAGAGCTCGAGTGCCACAGGTACTGAAGCCCGTGTTCCACAATAGAGAGAAGCCACCACAATGGGAGGCCTTCGCACAGCAACGAGGAGTGACCCCTGCTCGCCACAACTAGAGAAAGCCTGCGCACAGCAACGAAGACCCAATGCAGCCAAAAAATAAAAATAAACAAACAAACAAAAAAAAAAACAGACAAGTGCTAATTAAGGTTAGTGGCATTCACAGTTCTGAGAAATGCTTAACTGGAAACAATGAGTAAGATACTTTCTACTGGTCACCTTGTTACATGGAGTTTTCCTCCCCAAATATCATCAGAACTGTTATTGTGGTGATTATTTTAAATGTAATGCAGGCACATGGTGAGTAATTAAAGCAAAACCTATCAACAATTGAAAACAATAAAACAACAAAACAATAAACAATAAAAACAATAAAACAATTGAAAAACAATAAAAACAAAAACAATAAAAAAGTGAGCCTCCCTCATTATTATAAAGTTACCTGGTATTTCATTGAATAAACATAATCTGCTGACCTAGGTAGTATTGATTCCAGGGTTTCACCACTATGAACAATGCCCCAGTGCACACAATGCCTTGGGCATTCATCCTTCCCCATATGTGGATGTCTGAAGGAAACCTCCTGTCAGAGAATTCCCAAACCAAAGGGCACGAGCTTTTCAAATTTTGGTAATACTGCATGTTACTCTTCAAAGAAGTGATGATAAAGAATGTTTCAACCAGCAACATAGAAGAGTCAATTTCTCCACACTTTTGCAGACACTTAACAATTTTTTTTCATGATCTAATATTGAAAATGATGCCATCTAGCTTTTATTGCACTGTTTTTTTGTTTGGTTTTTTTTTTGCGGTACGCGGGCCTCTCACTGCTGTGGCCTCTCCCGTTGTGGAGCACAGGTTCCATATATGCAGGCTCAGCGGCCATGGCTCACGGGCCCATCTGATCTGCGGCATGTGGGATCTTCCCGGACCAGGGCACGAACCCGCATCCCCTGCATCGGCAGGCGGACTCTCAACCACTACGCCACCAGGGAAGCCCTTATTGCACTTTTTAAATAAGGAAAATGGAGTTTCTTTTTATACATTTTAAATTATTTCTTCACATTTATTACCCACTTTTACATTGTTTTTTTCCCCTTTGTTTTGCTGATTTGTGAGAGTTGTTTATAGTTTTTAAATATTTGCTCTTTATCTGATATGTGTTATAAATATTTTCCTAGTTTATTGTGTTGTTTTCACTTTATTTCTGGTACTTATTTTGCCATGCAGTAAATTTTAATTTTTTATGTAGTCAAACCTAACATTTATTTGTGTGATTGTGTTTTTGATTGTGCTTAAAATGTCTCTCGTATTCTGAGATAATTAGTAAAATTTCTGTATTCTCTTTCAGTATTTTACAACTTAATTTTAAAAACTAATTCTTACTTTCACCTGGAGTTTGTTTTTTGTTTTGTTTTTTGTCTGCACCCTGCAGCATGCAGGATCTTAATTCCCCAACCAGGGATGGAACCCAAGCCCCCTGCAGTGGAAGTGCAGAGTCTTAACCACTGGACTACCAGGGAAGTCCCTGGAGTTTATTTGATGTAAGTGTTGAAGTAGGAATCCTAGTTTATATTTTTTCTCAGATACTAATTAGACACCTCACATACATACACACATGTATATTTGTATTGGGTTGGGCAAAAAGTGCCTTCGGTTTTTAAGTAAAAATAAAAGACACATATATCATTGTCACCAAGAATTTTGTTGAACAACATATTCACCCTTTTGTTCCACTACCTTCTACCTTCTGACATTTTTTAGGCAACTTCATAATTCCATCTTCCCAGAACATTTTATAATTTTGAGCAAAGAACTATTCCATGTGCCTTTTACAGTCTTCCAGGGAATTGAAATTTTTTCCATTAAAAAAATTTTGTAAAGACCTAAGTAAGTGGAAATCTGAAGGTGCAATGTCTGGTGAATACAGCAGATGAATAAGAACTTCCCAGCCAAGCTGTAACAGTTTTTCCCTAGTCATCAAAGAAACATGCAGTCTTGTGTTATCCTAATGGAAGATTATGCAATTTCTGTTGACTCATTCTGGACATTTTTCATTGAGTGCTGCTTTTAGTTGGTCTAATTGGGATCAGTACTTGTTGGAATTAATTGTTTGGTTTACTGGAAGAAGCTCATAATAGAGACCTCCCTTCCAATGCCAGCATATACACAGCATCACCTTCTTTGGATGAAGACCTACCTGCCTTTGGTGTGGTTGGTGGTGGTGGTTCATTTTGCTTGCCCCATGATCTCTTCCATTCCACATTATTGTACGGTATCCACTTTTAATCACCTGTCACAATTTGTTTTAAAAATGGAATGTTTTCATTACGTTTAAGAAGAGAATCACATGTGGAAATATGGTCAAGAAGGGTTTTTTTGCTTAACTTATGTGGAACCCAAACATCAAAGCAATGAACATAACCAAGCTGGTACAGATGATTTTCAATGCTTGATTTGGATATTTGAGTATGTTGGCTCTCTCTCATGTGGTATAACGTTGATTGTTCCCAATTAATGTCTCAGTATGATCGCTATCAACTTCAAGTGATCTACCCAACCATGCAGCATTGTCCACTGAGAAATTTCCGGTACGAAATTTTGCAAACCACTTTTGACACATTCAGTAAGTTACAGCATCTTCTCCATATACTGCACAAATCTTTTTTGGCATTTCAGTTGCATTTTACCCTTCTTGAAATAATAAAGCACAGTATGCTGAAAATGTTGCTTTTTTTCTTCCATCTTCAATATTAAAATGGCTACACAAAAATTCACCAATTTTGATGTTATTTTTTAATACATGCTAATATGACAGCTGTCATATACTATCTAATAAAATTGCTTTGAATGAAGTTAAGGACAACTAAATGCTACTAGAGCCATCTTACAGAAAAACAAAAATGAATGAAACTTTTGACCAACTCAATATATATGTGTATTATAGATAGTGTTGTTGCATCACATGTTTAAAAAAATGAGGAGGAACTACACAGGGCTAAGACAGAGGTATTTATGATTTCTTAAAATAATATGAAATAAGTCTTCTGAAATATTTAGAATTCCAGAATTATAAAGTCCAAAGAAAGAGAAGTATGAGATAGGAGGACATTGTTAAGGACTGAATGTCTGTGTCCTTCCAAATGCATACGTTACAGCCCAACCCCCAAAGTAGAGATGGGGCCTCTGAGAGGTAATTAGGGTTAGATGAGGCCATGATAACAGGCCTCTGGCCTACTGGGATTAGTGCCCTTATAAGAGGACACTATAAGAGATACCAGAGAGTCTGATTTCTCTATCTCCATCCATCCTCATGCACACAGTGAGAAGGCTGCCATCTGCAAGCCAGGAAGCGAGGTCTCACCAGAAGCTGACCATGCTGACACCCAGCCTCCAGAGCTCTGAGAAGATTAATATCTGTTATTTAAGCCCTTCGGTCCATGACATTTGTTATGGTACCCTGAGCAGACTAAGACAGGTGTTTTATTTATTTACCAGCTAAAATAAATCCAAACAATGTTTAACTTAAAATAGAATGAGTAGGGATGAGACATAAGGAAGAACTTTCTGATGATGAGACTGACCAAGATCTTTCCTGAAGATCATCATGTAGTGGGGTGGGGGGTGGAGGTGGAGCACAAACCAACCAAATCCCTTCACTCCTGGAAATTTGAAACATGCACCTGCTTACAGGCAAGGGATGTGACTATTTGATTCCTCAAGCATATTTTCTACTCATTCCTTGAATATTAGATGATGTTGAATTTGATATTTTTATTTAATATGTCTATGTGAAGCCCTTGACCGACTGGTTTATGATTACTTTCTTCTCCAAGATTTAATTTCTAAGAAAAACTCTTAGGGACATGATAATGTACTTCACCAAAGTGGACTCACCTTCAATGTGTTCAAATCCATTAAATGAAAGAAATTAAGGGTGAATTTTGGAAAAGAGATGGGCATTTTTAAAAACAGCTGATTTCTACCCATATTGCTTGAGTGTTGAGAAATCAAGTTAGATCTCATGTCAAAATCTACATACATACTTACAAACTATATCATTCATCTTTAATTATACAACAGTTCAATGGAGGTTGGTATTAAACTCATAAAACCTGTAAGGCTGGTTCACAGGCAACAAGCTTTTCTTCATGGAGGAAAATTGATATTTAAAAGGCACAATTTGGGGATGGATTGATGCATATTTAAATAGAGATATTTTTGACATAGTCTCATTGGTTTATTTGGCAGATTTGGGGTCCAGTGAATCTATTAAGGACTCTGTTGGCACATTACTGCTCTGCTGAGGGCTGAAAGATGTCCTTCCAGCAGTAGGAAACATTTCCTCCCTCCCAAGTGCCCATACACTTTCAAGTAATGACTGGAGAGAACACTTGATTAATAGCTTGTGACCATAGAATATCATTCTGGAAGTAGCCAGAAAGGAAAGCAAAAGAAAAGTATTCAAATGATCCACAGCATTAGAAGTTACAGCTGAGTAAATAAATTTTGAGTAGAAATTATTAGGAGATATTATTTCTTCAATTTCTCATCAGGAAGAGCAAAAATGCAACCAGCAGCAAGAAAGAAAAAGCTGCATGCAGTCCCAACTGGGTGTTATTTTATGATAAGATTCTGGATATATGGATTGAACTTTCAAATACTAACACACTGATGAAGATTACTTGGATTTAAAACCACTGGTGCATACCAATGAGCAGATATAATCAAAGAAGGCCATCGGTTGTCAAGGTCATAAGGATAGACAGTTGCCAAAGGAAGCCTGTCAAAACAACTCAATTCTAACCTCACAGCTAACCACCAGTGTCACCCAGGAACATAAATGTTAGTTGGCATCCCTCTTATGTCTAATCAGGTAAAATTCCATTACACAGCACTGGTAACTTGGACTCTAACGTGATTGGAAAGTCCAGGTTGGTCTGACCGCCATCAGCAGGTCAACTAAGTTAACTGTTCCTAAGAAGAAACATGGGAATGGAATTTTAGCTGCATCACTGAGGGACACCATAGGGAACGCAGACCTGATTGCTGGGACCAACACATCAGTCTTTCCTTGTGACACACAAGCTCTCTCTTCTAATCCCCAGGTCTTATTGTTGCTCTCTCCACTCCACTGAGGCACCTAAGCCAGGTTGTAAAGCACTAAAGTTCCAGTCCATCAATGTTTAAAAAAACATTCTGAGAGAATCAGTTATCTATATGAAGTTGACAATGAAGGGTTTTGTATATTCTATTATGATTTGCAAATATGTGCTATACAACCTTCATATCAGTAAAATGTATAATAAAAATACCACATACATACATTAAAATAAAAAAAGGAAGGAATTTTTCCTCAAAGCCAATGCCAACTGGCTTCATTGGAAAAGCTTTCTTCCCTAGCTCTCTGAATTATGCACTGGTAGGTTGTGGTTGTTTATTTCAAGATAGTTGTTTATTGTGGATCTTGAATTATTCATTCACATGAGGCTGCCTCTCAGCAAGGCAGATACAGCTGAACAGTCTGGTGTCCCCAACAGCTCAGGAAGTGTGGACTCTAGGACACAAATCTAGAATGCAGTTCAGAATCCAAGCAGCTCCAGTGGTCACAGAGCCGAGTCTCATCCACCTTTGTTCTAACCCTCTGTTCTCATTCCTCTATGTCTGTCTTGTAAAAGAAAAATTGCACTGGATTGCAAGGGAAGACTTTATTCAAGACTATTGCAGCAGGGGAGAGAGTCTATTGATATAGGGGAGAGAGATTGATCTTAATTCCACTGAAACAAAAGATGGGAGAGTTTTTAAGCCCTGGGTGAGCTGGTGGAAAAGTACTGCAGGACATTATGGGGAGGACAGTCAATGTGCTTAAGATCTGAGTTCACTAAGTTCTGTACATCTAAGTTAGGATCTCATCCTCCCACAGAAATTGGGAGACAGGGACAGTATCCCCACTCCGCCATGGTCACATTTCAAAGGTGGCTCCCAGGTCCTTGAGGAAGACAGTTTCTGGGTTGTAAAACTGGCAAGAGGCTGAGAGAAGGTCTATGTGTCAAAGGGGCAGAAAAAGAATTTACAATGGTGAGTCTTCTAAAGGAAATGCTCTAAGTAAAGGGAAGCCAGGGGTCTGGGGTCAGGAAGAAACCAGTTCAGGGTCAAAATTCAGTCAAGCTGAGGGAATATTTAGGCCGTTTCACTCAGTGTACATGTGCTTTTCCACCTGGAACTAGAGCCCAGCCCCAGACCCCAGATCCCCACACTAATCCTTGCCCTCTCCCCTCTCCCCCTTCCTAGTGTTCCCTACCCGCCCGCCCCCCACACACATACTCCCTTTTCCGGAAAACACTGTCTTAGTTCCAGCTTCTCTTATGCAGGAAATCTTCCTGAATCCTGCTCCCACCCCGAGGCTGCACTCTTACTGTTCAAGCCACATTATAACAGTTCCCTCTGGTCTGCCCTTTCCACCAGATGCTGAAAGTCTGCAGTTCAAGACCGTGCCTTTTGTTTCTGAATCCCTGAGACCTGGCCTGGTACTTGGACACATAGTAGGAATCCATTCGGTGTTTACTGATTGGTAAACTAGTGGTTAAATGCTAGTTTTATTCAACAGTCTCAAGGAAACATTTTAATATGTCAAGTTTTCCAGAAGCAGAAACGGATTCACATGTAAGTATCTGCAGAGAATGCCTTTTGTGAGCCTTTACCTTAGGCTTACATAAAGCAGAGGGCCTTCACGTCATATGGTGATCATATGGGGCTCCTCCACAGTTTAGAAACCCTTCTTAAAATAGGTTGTATTTGTCCATCACATTACAGTTTATATAACCCTTCTACATCACTTCATTTGATTTTTACAACTCACCTAAGTAGTAAAAGACCTTTTATCCCTGGTGAAGGACGGACTCTCAGCAAGTTACAAAGCCAGATGCTGACCCCAGGTCCAGAGTTCTTTCATCACCCCACTCCTACACCGTTCCCCACTGCCTACCTCCAGCCCTCACTCCTGCCCCCCTCCACTTCTTCAAGCAAAAGCTCCTTTCTTTCCACCTGCTGCAAACCCATCAATTCTTGGAGAATCTCATGAACTCTAATTCTGAATTTCTTCTGACATAATGACATTTATTTTTTAATGTTTCAAGGATTGAAGGACCTGGAAACAAACTAAAATTAACTGTTTCTGAGGAGAAAGCAAATTTTAAGTTGTTATTCCCACTTTCCAAACTGATAAGGCCTGCGGCAGCAGTCTCTACTTCACACTTAGACCAGGTAAATTAGACTCCCCATGTACTATTTGTTACCTAAGGAAAGATTCTTGAATAAATCATTTATTTCTCAAGGCACATTGGCTCTCACTCTCCTATCAATTCAGTCCTCATCTGGTTACCTCTCTCTGGAGTCTTTCCATTTTTTCCCCCCTACTTTACTTTACCAGGGAAGTGGGGAATTTCTTTTTTTTTATTATTGGAGTATAATTGCTTTACAATGTTGTGTTAGTTTCTGCTGTATAACAAAGTGAATCAGCTATATGTATACATATATCTCCATATCTCCTCCCTCTTGAGCCTCCTTCCCACCCTCCCTATCCCACCCCTCTAGGTAGACACAAAGCATTGAGCTGATTTCCCTGTGCTATGCAGCTGCTTCCCACTAGCTAACTGTTTTACATTTGGTAGTGTATATATGTCAGTGTTACTCTCGCACTTCGTCCCAGCTTCCCCTTCTCCCTCCCTGTGTCCTCAGGTCCATTCTCTACATTGAAGCAAAGAATCTCTGCCAATGAGTGGAAGTATGGGTAGCAGAAATATCTCCTCCTTATCTTAAAATAATAATCATATGATAATAAAGATAATAAGATGATCTTCCAAAATCATCTCTGCTGGAAAATATGAGGTCGAGTAGAGTAGAAATAAAAGATCTGAACAGTAGATAAGCATTTCTAGAAACAATACCCCTATTACATATTGACATTGGTAAAGCTTCAGGTAGCTTTCCTCAAAGAAATCAGTAAGATATTTAGGGTCATAGCAATAAAGCAGTTGCTTTTCTTCTTGGTATAAGAAGCTAGGCTGGTATTTCACATCTTAACAGTGTCACTGAGTGAATGTTTATTGATGGAAGAAAGGAAGGAAGGAATAAGTAAAAGAATGAATGAAGTGAGCTCATAGCAGGTTGGATGAGGCTCCGGGTCACTGCCAGCACCCCCTCCATGCCCATCTTCCCCCCTTCCATGGCCCCGAGGCTTCTCTACCTGACCCTTGGTCCAGAACAGCCAGCTCTGCTCCTCTGGATTGGACAAGAAAAGCAGGGTAGAGGACTCTAACGTGTGCCCCCAGCCTGTTTAGCATGGATTTAGATTCTTTCTTCAGGTCACTATTTATCACTTTGCAAAGCTGAGAGGCACTGAATTCCAAGGGCTAAGGCCCTGACCTTGACTTATTCAATGGGAGCCCAGGATGACCTGGGCAGTGACAGAGGGTACAGACCAGGAACAAAACCCAAGCCCACCTTCCTGAATGACCAAGGTCTGGCTGAGTGGCTGAGACAGTATGTACAGTTACAGCCAATGCAAGAGTCTACAGGTACGGTGCAACTGAGGTTCCAGGGATGTTATCCATCAAGAGCTCTCTACGTGCCACCACCCAGGGCAGTGATCCAATTACGGTCTCTACTGTGCGTGTGAGATTTAAGATTGATTAATAGCAGGTTCAGGCCTGTGTGGCAGATCTGGGTCTGGAACTGTGGTCTATCTGTCTCAGAGCCTGAAACACAAACCAATCAGTTCTGGCATTGACAACATTTCCCTTCCTTTAGGATAAAGTTCTGATGGTTTCTGGGGGCCTCTCATGGGGGATTCCTTCCTGCCTTTCTCTCCAGTAAACAGGCTGAGGTGAGATGTGACTTGAAGTTACACTGAACTACACGACGAACCTCACGGAATCAACAGAGCCGACACCACCCTCCAAGCACCAAGGACCCAAAGATTGAAGGAAGAGGAGCCAGGGGAGGGTTTATCTCACTTTCTGAGTGTTAAAGGGAAACTATATGGTTTTTAAGAGTGTGCTTGAAAGCACTAGTAGAGTGATTTTTCTAAAAGAAACCAAAGTAACCTAGTTTCCAAGAAGCTATTTGCTAATTGAGGAGATATGAAGCACCTGCCACACTCATTTTACTAGACCTACCATCTGCTTCTTCTCAAATAATATCAACAGGTGCAGAAGTATTTTAGAGCCAGAAGTGTTATTATACAAAGTTCCATAAGTACCTTAGGCTTGGGCCATGAACAGACTTCAAGGATCCATCAACATCTGGAAAATATATGTACTTTGGTGGGATTTTTATGTGCATTATTTTCTAGGGAGATGGAACATGGATGTCATTATTTCAGAATCTGTGTCAGAAGTGTTTCAACTGCAAGTCCAAAGTGACACAAAATAAACAGACAGTAAACAGCTAAGTGGGGCAGGATGAACCTCTACCTATAGCCAAAAGTCAACATGTAAATGTAGAAGGAGGGATAGAAAATCAGCATTTTGCAGCCATCATGGTGCTGATTGCTTCAGGCAAGAGTTTCAAAGGGAGCTGAAGTCATTGGTGACAGTTTGGTGAGGAAAGAGGATGTATGCTCAGCCTTGAAGTATCTCCCAGAGATTACATGTTACACACACAAAAGACAAAGTGGTCGTTGCAGTGGAAGAACCCGGGGACACTCTTCAACCAAGTCATCGAAGTGAATGTCACCACCAACAAGACACGTTGGTCTCAGCCTCCAGAGAGAGGCACCAAGAGAGACACAACTGCACAATCAAGGTCTCCTGGCCCAGAATGCACAACTTAGATCTGAATGTGAGGAAACATCACACTAACCACAAACATCTCTACAAGTCCAAAAGGTCAGGGTCACAAAAGACAAAGGAGTAGGAGGAAACGTCCCAGACCAAAGGAGATCAAGGAGGCATGATGAGTTAAACCAAAAGAAACATTGTTGCAGTCTACATTGTTGGGACATTTAAATATGGATTGCAAATTATACAGCACCGTGGTATCAGTGTAAATTTTCTGACTTCGATAACTACATTTTGGTTTTGGAAGATGTTGTCAACAGAAGTATTTACTTAGGCCTAAAAGGGCTCAATGTCTCCAACTGACTCTCAAAGGGTTTGTCAAATGTTAATAATTATGTATCATTATAATAATCAGCTTCTTTGTTATTACATAAAAGAGAAACAAGCAGACACAGTCAGTGAATCTAGGTGAATGGGGCTCTATAGCTCATAGTACTTACTACTGCTGCAACTTTTCTGGAATTTTTTCAAGTAAAAGCATTTTAAAGAAAGTTAAGCACCTTTGACTGGCTTCTTCTCCCCCACTTTACAGATGAGAATTTCAGTCTCAAAGCAATTTAGTTAAAAGTATCATCTGTTAGTGGGAGAAGCTGTATTAAAACCTGAGTTTCCTGACTCCCACAAAACCATTCTTCCCACCTTCCCAGACAGTCTGAAAACTCACCTATATTTATTTTTTACATTTATTTTATGCAACTAAGGTCACATTGTTGATGGCTGGTGCTGATTTTTAACTCTCTCTCTCTCTCTCTTTTTTTTTTTTATCAGGTAGAACTTTGTTCTTTTTTAGAGAATCAGGTAAGACCTATTCTTACCTTCTTGCTGAAATAATTAGGAGATACCAAGCACATTCTATTTTACCCCAGTTTTCAACTTCTGCCAAATATATGTAAAAGTAGGCAGGTTTTGCATGAAGAGAATATTGCTGAAAGTTATCTTTTCATCTCAGAGCCCTCACGGCATCCCGACAGTGTTCCCAGGAGTGAGTTCACATGTGTTCTGAGACTCAGAGCATTTCATTTGATAAGCTCTGCCCAAAGCTCCTCTCTTCTCTTAGGAGGGACAAAAGGGGCCATGGGTTTCCAGAGAGACTGTTCATTGATTCAGGTACATTTTTGAAAAAGTTTCCAACAGGAAAGCTAAATCCACACTTTTAAGGGTATCTAAGCTACTCAAATAAGCCTTAATGACAAATTCCACAGTAAGGCCTGCCCAAGTGAAGTCAGGTACAGTATCAAGGATGTGTCACATTTATTATTCCTTTACATTGGATTTGTAATACGGTGTTCAGGGAACATACTCTACAGCCAGGAAGTGTCTGTGTTTCAGAAGGCCAGTCACTAGCTCAGTGACCTTGGGCAACTCACCTGAACTAATTTTATCTCTAGTTCTCTACCTATGAAGTGGAGATGGTAATATCTGCATTCTTTATTTATACTTTCTAAAGTCAGCAACTGACATTTAGTGGTCTTATGTATGTATTTATTTAAATTCTACCTTGTTTCAACATAAGATCATGATACAACAGATTAAAACAATCAAATGAAGAAACTGGGTTTCAGGAGAAACAAGGCAAAGAGAATAACGTTCCACCTTCAGCAGTAGATGCTTCCAGGGCCCAACACAGAGCTGCAGAACTTCTGTGCTGTCTAGCATCCATGATGGAAAAATTGTACACTTGTAATTGAATTTAGAATGGGAGTTTTCTTGCTGTCCTGAATTGTGGTCAAAGTTTTGTAGCTGAAAATAGTGAGTGATGCTACCTCATATTCTAAAGACAGGCATGGGCACTTCCTCAAAAGAATGGTCCAGAGAGATGGCCAGCCTATTCTCATGACCTCCATCCTCAATAGCCATCTAAGAGAACACCAAGCCTAAGAGGAAGGAATTCTTCTGAAGTTGTAGAGAAGCAGCATTCTTTTCCTCATCTGCCAGTGCAGTCCCTCCAGCCAAGAGAGAAATGGGAATGGTGCTTACAAAAAGAGGGTAAGATATCTCAAGCTGGCTGGATGCTGGCTGAGCCACAGATTCTCAGAAGCCACCCTATTCAAATGTAGAGTGAGGAAACAAGTGAAGAGCCCAACTTGTGTCCACTTGTGTCCACTCCCCATGTTTGGGGGCAAAGAGCAGTGCCTGACCCTCACCTGTATGAGTCTGAAGATGGGAAGCTGGCTGGCACAGCCATGATGGAGGGACCAAGGGAGAGGGCTACAGCAGGATCCACCTTTGTCTATGCCCCGGGAAGGTAGGGGACAGTAAAAGGACCCCACCCTAGGTCCTGGGTCATGGTACTCTCAGCAGGCAGGTGCTGTGGAGGAGACATTGCCAGAGTCAGATGCCTATACAGGGCTGCGATTCCCCGGGGATGTCTCCACAGAACCACACAAGCTCCCAGAGAGAAAGAGTCCATTTTGGAGCCAAGAGAACATTAAAAAAAAAAAATAACCCCAGCTGAATCAAAATAATTATTTTCTCCAGTTCTTTCTCCTCTTATTCCAGACCCCAAAGGTGGGAACCAGTGGGGAAGGAGATGGAGCAAGGAAAATTCTAGAAAGAATGAACACCTTCCCTTCTCCTGGTCTAGAGAATGCCCCACTTCACCCCACCCTCATGCTCAACTGGTGAATGAGAAACTCAGATTTTGCTTAGATTTTATCAACCTTGTAATGTCTAACAAGACTGCTCTAACACCTGAGGTGCATCAGAAATCTTTGGAAGGAACCGAGTTATGTTCATGAGAGTGCAATAGGGCTGACCCAGCCAATTTGGAGACACAGTCAGGAAAAATGTATTTCTTTCCAGGATTGCAGTCTAAGGAGTACCAAAAAGCAGTGACTTAGATTTGTCAGGTCCACCTGGTGCTAATGACCCAGTTTCTCAGAACAGAGCTTTCCCATTCTGACTCCAAGAGAAATGTTCCCATTTCATGCCAAGAGGAGTGGTAACAATCCTGCTTCATAGCTTTGTGTTCCATCCAGGCCTAGGAAAGAAATTGCCAGGAAATTCCTGTGACCACGCTTGCATATTTTCAGTTGATCATGTATCAAGAGACAGTTATTATTTCATAATACACTTGGAAAACTCCAAATTTTCTTGGTTTTCTTTTCTCCCATACAAAATAAACACATAACATTCCCATTTTTATGGAATAAAACCTTCCACCTTTTAGGAAGTCATAGTGGAGTCATTCTCTCCAGGAGATGCTTTATATTCTTTATCACTAATTATCACAACAAATCATCTAGAAAGGCTCAGAGAGGTTGTGTGAATTGTCCTAAATCACACAATGAGAAGCTGGTGGGTTGGAACCCAGATTTCCATTATTCCAAAACAAAAGTTCTTTCCAGTTGTTTTATTGTCCTCTCTTATTCATTCTCTCATTCACTTATTCCTTCATCCTCATGTGCCATCATGCTCAGTGCTAGGGAAGATGGAAGAGGAAAATGAGATTAGGACACCAGCTCTAGTTCTCAGGTATTCTCACCTCCTTGGTGCAACTGTGAGGTAAGAATCTCATGGAAAGAAGCTGGGGACTGAATGTAAATGAAAGTGTACAGTCCATACTTGGTGTAACTCTTTAGGAATGAAAAACAGGGGAGCAAGAAGTTGGCAGATGAAGAGCTTGTAGATACCAGCGTTTTAACAGCCCTTGACTTTGAGACCCTGCCTTCTTCCATCCTGAGGGAAAACCCAGCACTTGTCCAGGTAGGTTCTGCAAGGATGCTGTTACCACTGGGGTCAGTTACTCTGGCACCAGTGTGGAGAGCTACTGGGCAGGTGCTCTGGGGGTTGGGTGATGATTGCTGGAAAGAAGTCTTTAATTTGGAATTTTAGAAAGGCAGTCGAAAATCTGTTGAGTGATTTTAATCCAATGCTGAATGTATCAAACCAAACTCTTGAATGATAAGTGTTGTATGAAGAATTATCACCTCCACTGAAGACAGCTGCATGCCAGTACTGTCAGCTCAAAAAGGTTAAAACAAAAGCAAGAAACAAAACCCAACTCAAGTTCCAGATTGCAGAATGTAGCCCTAATCCTGTAACACATACTTTCTCTCTTGCTATATTTTATGCTGTAATTTATGTTCTCTTTGCCTACGTTCCTTCCCAAATAAAACATAAGCTCTATGAGGGAGAAACTATCTTCGTATTTGTACATCACACAAAGCTAAAGACAGTAAATACTGAATTGATAAAGGCATGGTTAGCTGCAAAGGGACAACGGATTACAAGAATTTACAAGCCAGAAGGGAACTAGCTTTTGGAAAGAGTTGATTTTGCACAAATCTAGACTTACCTATGCTTTTTATGGAATAACTGAAACTACTTGAAAGTACTCTGGAAAATACTAGAGAAACACATAAACCACTAGAACTCATTTTTATATACTTTTATCTTCAAGCTAACTGCCCTTATTAAATAAAGGCTGTTTTGTTGATGCTATTTTAGGAGTCAGAAAAGAATGTTTTTGTAGTTCTTTAACATTACTCTTAATGTACAAGTTTTGGAAAATACACATTTGAGCTGAGAGATCAGAAACAAAATCCCAATATTCTTTTGCTGCCATATGTAATAACATTATTTTACCCAATATTAAATCTATCCTGTGCATCTCTGTCTGCTGAATTTTTTGTTTCCAGTTGTGTCTTTTGTGATGGACAGCATTGTGAGCTGGATTTGAATGTTGTAAGCAGGCAATCCTCCCTCCCCTGCACCATTTTTCCCTCGGCAGCTCCATTCATGCTCTTCCCTGTTCTCTCTGTATTCCAGATTTCCATCCATGGGCTTCCTGTCCTATCTCCGCTGGTTCTTGACCTCGTTCAGTCAATGGCAGGAGATGAGAGAGTGGGAAGAAAACAGCTGGGGTATTTTTCCCTCATTGTCTCAACCAGCTCCTACCAGACGTCCCTGGCCTCATATCAGGTCACCTCTGTCTCTGGTCTGCCCATTATCTGCTGTTGCCAAGTTTCTGCACAGTCTCCTGCTGGTTTCTCAACTTCTAGTTACCAAATTACCAATCCCCTGAATAAATTCCTTCTGTTGTACATATTTAGAATGGTTCCTCTTTTCCTGGTTGGACCCTGACAAATGTAGCAACGATAATTCTCAAAGGGAAATAAAAAAGAAAGAGGTTGGCAACAGGCCCTAATAAATGTGCTTTTAAGTGAGGGGCTCCTATGACACCTCACTATCTCACTAATGTGGTGGGACAGTTTTACAACTGACTTCTCAGAACTGAGAGTCCATATCAGGATGGCACAGTAAGGAAGTCAACATTCATAATGCGAGAAGTTGATAGGTGGTTTCACAGATGGAGAGATATACCATGTTCTTGGATTGGAAGAATCAACATTGTGAAAATGACTATACTACCCCAATCAATCTACAGATTCAATGCAATCCCTATCAAACTACCAATGACATTTTTCACAGAACTACAACAAAAAAAAAATTACAATTTGAATGGAAACACGAAAGACACTGAATAGCCAAAGCAATCTTCAGAAAGAAAAATGGAGCTACAGGAATCAGGCTCTTGGACTTCAGACTATACTGCAAAGTTATAGTAATCAAGACAGTATGGTACTGGCACAAAAACAGAAATATAGATCAATGGAACAGGATAGAAGTCCCTGACATAAACCCATGCAGCTACGGTCAACTAATCTATGACAAAGGAGGCAGGAATATACAATGGAGAAAAGACAGCCTCTTCAATAAGTGGTGCTCAGAAAACTGGACAGCTACATGTACAAGAATGAAATTAGAACACTCCCTAACACCATACAAAAATAAACTCAAAATGGATTAAAGACCTAAATGTAAGGTCAGGCACTATAAAACTCTTAGAGGAAAGCACAGGCAGAACACTCTATGACATAAATCACAGCAAGATCCTTTTTGACCTACCTCCTAGAGAAATGGAAATAAAAACAAAAATAAACAAATGGGACCTAATGAAACTTCAAAGCTTTTGCACAGCAAAGGAAACCATAAACAAGATGAAAAGACAATCCTCAGTATGGGAGAAAATATTTGCAAATGAAGCAATTGACAAAGGATTAATCTCCAAAACATACAAGCAACTCATGCAGCTCAATATCATAAAAACAAGCAACAAATCCAAAACTGGGCAGAAGACCTAAATAGACATTTCTCCAAAGAAGATATACAGATTGCCAACCAACACATGAAAGGATGTTCAGCATCACTAATCATTAGAGAAATGCAAATCAAAACTACAGTGAGGTATCACCTCACACCATTCAGAATGGCCATCATCAAAATATCTACAAACAATAAATGCTGGAGAGCGTGTGGAGAAAAGGGAACCCTCTTGCACTGTTGGTGGGAATGTAACTTGATACAGCCACTATGGAGAACAGTATGGAGGTTGTTTAAAAAACTAAAAATAGAACTACCATATGACCCAATGATCTAACTACTGGGCATATACCCTGAGAAAACTATAATTCAAAAAGAGTCATGTACCACAATGTTCATTGCAGCTCTATTTACAATAGCCAGGACATGGAAGCAACCTAAGTGTCCATCAACAGATGAATGGATAAGGAAGATGTGGCTCATATATACAATGGAATATTACTCAGTCATAAGAAGAAACGAAATTGAGTTATTTGTAGTGAGGTGGATGGACCTAGAGACTGTCATACAGAGTGAAATAAGTCAGAAAGAGAAAGACAAACACTGTATGCTAACACATATATGGAATAAAAAAATTTTAAAAATGGTTCTAAAGAACCTAGGGGCAGGGCAGGAATAAAGATGCAGATGTAGAGAATGGACTTGAGGATGCAGGGAAGGGGAAGGGTAAGCTGGGACGAAGTGAGAGAGTGGCATGGACATATATACAATGCCAAATGTAAAATAGATAGCTAGTGGGAAGCAGCCACATAGCACAGGGAGATCAGCTCGGTGCTTTGTGACCACCTAGAGGGGTGGGATAGGGAGGGTGGGACGGAGACACAAGAGGGAGGAGATATGGGGATATATGTGTATGTATAGCTGATTCACTTTGTTATACAGCAGAAACTAACACACCATTGTAAAGCAATTATACTCCAATAAAGATGTTAAAAAAAATAAAAGAAGTTGGTAAGTGGTTTCTATGGACTATGCCACTTCCATAACACTAGCAATCTGTGATGTTACATATCCATAGCTCAATTTTATGAAAAGGTTCAGAGAGGTAAAATAATGTTTCCATGCTCATACGGATAATAATTAACACTATAAATTACATCAAAATAAGGATTCTTGTTGTTGGTTAGAAATTGAAGGTATCAGTTAAATTTAGATAAGTAGACAGATACTGTTTTTTTACAAGAAGAGTCTGTGATGGTGCATGCTTGGAAAGATCTTTTTTGGGTTTCTCCTAGACCTGAGAAATAGCAAAGCATTTATATAAAATATGGTGCTTCTTAGTCGTTGTTTATCAGCAATCCGGCACTTCCCAAAATTACCTTTACCAAAATTATTCCCCTTCTTTACAAGTATATTTGACCTTAACAATAATAGCTGAGGTTTGCCTGAAACTCTTCTAAGCACTTATATTTACTTGTTTCATCCCCAAAACAACCCTCTAATACAGGAGGAATCATCTCTCCATCTGAAAGATGAAGAAACAGCCTAGAGAGACTAACTTTTCCAAGGTCACATGAAGAGTGAGTGGTCCTGCAGGCCACAGAGCAGAAGTTTGATATTTTCAATAACAATGAAAATGTTTCATGACCCGTGAATTGGGGAGAAAGAGAAGGAAATGTTTCAAGAAAAAATAAAAGAAAATGAGAGGAAAGGGAAATAACAATTGAGTCCCGAGTCTGGTCATGTGTCATCTCTCACTTTCTCTCAGTTAATATTCAAAGCCTCCTTTGACATAAGTGCCATTCGTATTGTAGAGTTGAGCACACAGTTTCAGAGAGACTGATTCTCCTGCCCAAAGTCACACAGTTACTATGTGACTGAGTAAAATGTTCCCCTGCATTTTCACTCTTCATCTGAATGGTTAGTCTTGTGGCTTTCTGTGGGACCCTGTTGCAATTCTCACCTTCCATGGGCTATAGTCATTCTTGAATTCATTCATCTGGTGAATATATCTTGAGTGCACTGTGCTGGGTCTTGCAGTGCAACAGTGAACAACACAACTCAAGGTTTCCCTGGGATGAGCAACCTCAGATTGATGTCAATACTGGATAACAATTGCTTTTTTTTTTTTTTTGAACAAATCCACACTCTTTTTTATTTACTTTTCAATAAGTTTAAATCCTTGAAGGGTACAGCATCACATGGATTCTGTGTCCAATGGCCTTAGAAGGAAGGTTGCTTCAGACTTTGGCATGAACCATGCCACTGTTTCCATGAGCGTGAGTTCTTTCCCCAAATTACTCCGGTTTTGTTAGATTTTCCACCAGGAGTTACTGTGTTGTCCTTTGCTTTGTACACATAAGGAAATCTCTTGCCAAGATAGAATTCAGTTTCATCTCAAGTATATACACCTTCAATTTTCAGGAGAGCTGTGTGCTCCCTCTGGTTCCATACCCCACATATAGCCAGCAGAAATGCCCTTGGACCACAGCCTTCCAGACATATTTGTCATTTTAGAAGTTCTGGTCCCAGGAGCCTTCAATAACAATTGTTAATGTGGTGTCTTTAAGGCCTTCCTGCTTGTTTGCTGGCACAAACAATTTCCATTTTGGAAAGATGCTACTTCACTGGCTTGATTAAGTTTGTTCAAGAGTTTTCTTATTGTTTGTGCTTTGCAGTGCATTATGCAGAGAGCAGTGGTGGTGATTTTTTTAAAACCACTTTGTTGAGGTATATAAATGACATGTAAAAAAGCTGTACATATTTAATGTATACAACTCGATGAGTTTGGTGATAGATATAAACCCATGAAACCATCACCATTGTGAACGCCAAAAAGACATCCATCACGTCCCAAAGTCTCTTTCCATCCCTTTTATTATAATATCGTGTATATGTGTGGTAAGAAACATAAGATCTATCTTCTCAGCAAATTTTAAGTATCCAATACAGTACTGAGATCTATAGGCACTATGCTATATAGTACCTAGTCAAAGAGTATAGAGTTTCAATTATGTAGTATAAGTAACTTCTGGAGATCTATACAGCATGTGATTTCCACATGATAATAAAAGCTATTCCCAAATGCATTTTTTTCTCTCTCTCTGTCTCTCTTATTTCCTCATCTAAGAATCAGAGACAAGACCATCAGTCACTAATTCCACTAAATTATATCATTCCCCACTCCATGCTTTTAAAATACGAATTCTGGGTTGATTAGTCCACTAGATTACCAACACTTCAGTGTGAGTTCTGTTCTACATCGTTCAATTTATGGCAGCAAGTGTCAGCAGAGCCTGAACATATTAGCTGCTTAAGAACAAAAAGAGACATGGATAGGGAGGAAAAAGCGAAAGAAATGTAGGCAAAATGTCAGGGTTCATTTGCATCTCAATGCAGCAGAGAAAGAAATCAAGATGAGAGAGGTCATGAGTCCACCTTTGCATCGTCTCCCTCCTCCACTCCACACTGTAGGACCAGAGGAGTGAAGGTAAAGCGCTTGAGTTTGACCTGTTTTTCCCAGCTTATGGGCACAACCTAATAAACACCACCAAATGAACTGACTTTCATCATTGGCAAGATGCAATGGGGCAACACCTTTAAGATTCATCATTGAATTAAGAGTTAAGTGGAATCCTCCCTACCTGCTCCATTGTTTTATTTTTACTAAGTAAAATACTAACTTTATTGATTTTTCTTTATATTTTTTATTGTATATAAAGTAAAAAGAAGCAATGTTTGGACATCAGATGAGGCAGAAAACACAGATACAGCAATCATTGATCTAGGCAATGGATAAAGGCATAACTTTTTCCAGATCAAACAGATCAGCCAGAATACACACCCATGGAGAAGTTAATCGATAAGATCAATGGACAACTCTGAAGGTTACAAGAAACAATGAGTTATTGAGGGCAAATAAAGGCATTGCCATAGACTTTTGTTTTGAAAACATCCATTCAATTTATTGAAGGACAGATTCATCTACCTTTCTACATGTTGTGATAAAGATGACCTTGAGAGAGGTCAAGAAATCTTAGGTCTAATGGTATGTACTGGGGAGATTCTTTGTCCCTGTCTACTGCAGATCTTTTTATATTAGGATTTCTAATTAGAAATGGCAAAGCAAGATGAATGACTTTTATTCCTTGGGCTAAATAGACTGTACAGGTATATGTGTGTGAATATATAATTGTAACACTCTATGTGTATACAGAAATTATTATTTGTCTTTGTTACTATAATTATTTATTACAATACCTTCTGTTAACTTGGCTAAGATAAAAGTTGTGAAACTAACTGAACTGTACAATTTCCCTTGAAATCATGAGACTCATTGCTCATTCTCAGATTAGACACATATTGGTGGTAAGCAAAGAAAGCTTCCAGAATGCTGAACAGGACTGCCTTTTCTAGAACAAGGCCTGGGGCAGAAGTCATCTCCTAGTCAACACAGGCCAGATCCTGCTTCCAAGCATGTTTTATTTATTCCAGCTGTTGTTTTAGAACATTTGTGCATATTTAAATATTTAAATATCGGTAGTATTCCCACAAAACCCTGGATATTTATCTCCTCTTGAAAATCTGGATCCGACCACAAGTGGTCTCACATTCCCACATGGTCACCACTGGTTCAAGCCAAACAGTTTTTTTTGTTTGTTTGTTTGTTTTTGCTGTGGTTCCCACCCTGCCCCTGTTCATTCACTTGACTGCCGTGTAAGAATGTAAGTTTGTGACCCTTTGGGTAGGGGTTGGACTTCAGCTCCACAAATTCAACAACTTGAATCAAATTCACACAAGGTTGACTCAAGCACAAAACATCTGTATTTCAGTATACAAAGAGCCTACCTGATAAATAAAATGCCTATCTGCTAACCTACCATAAGAAGTATTGACCAAATTATTCTCCTCAAGGGATCAGTGTGTTCTCTCCCAAGCATCCATGTCTATAAAAGAATCAAGCAGACAATGTTTGGTGACCCAGTAATTGATGCAAATAAGTGGTTAGATCATCTTAAAGACAAGCTGTCATATTAAGATGCACCATCTTCTTCCGAGATGCCCACCAACGGTGTGTTCCTCCTTGGGCCATTTGCTCAGGAACTGAATTTTAAGATTTTTTTTTAACAGTCCCCAAATCTATGAAGATGGCTCAAAATATGTTGGTGGTTCACTGCCCTTCTGTTCCCAACCACACCATCACTAACATACACGCATACTTCAGTGAGAGCACCTCACTTTTTTTATATTCTTTCTTATTTATGTTAAATAGTAAAATAATAATCATGGCAAATTTTAATGAAGATGAGAAGTAAAGAAAAATGTTTTCAAAATACAGACAGTGATATCTTAAGGAAGTTTAATCCTTTTAAATTGAAGTATAGCTGATTTACAACATTGTGTTGGTTTCAGGTGTGCAGCATAGTGATTCTTTTTTTTTTCAGATTATATTTGATTATACGCTATTACAAGATATTGAATATAAGACCCTATGCCATACAGTAAATCCTTGTTGCTTATCTATTTTATATATAGCAGTTTGTATCTGTTAATCCCATACTCCTAATTTGTCTGTTGCCACTTTTGGTAGCTATAAGTTAGTTTTCTGTGTCTGTGAGTCTATTTCTGTTTTGTATATAGATTCATCTGTATTATTTTTTAGACTCCACATATAAGTAATATCATATAGTATTTGTCTTTCTCCAGACACTTCCATTCCCTGAGTTGTCTTTTCATTTTGCCAGTCATTTCCTTTGCTGTACAAAAGCTTTTAAGTTTGATTAGGCCCTGTTTGTTTATTTTTGCTTTTATTTCTTTTGTATTGGGAGACTGATTGAAGAAAATATTTTTATGATTTATGTTCAAGAATATTTTGTCTATGTTCTCCTCTAGGAGTTTTATGGTGTCATGTCTTATATTTAGGTCTTTAGACCATCTTGAGTTTATTGTTTTATATTGTGTGAAGGAATGTTCTAATTTCATTGATTTACATGTAGCTGCCCAGCTTTCCCAGCACCACTTGTTACAGAGACTGTCTTTTATCCATTGTACGTTCTTGCCTCCTTTGTTGTAGATTAGTTGACCGTAGGTGTGTGGCCCAGACGAAGAGAATGAACTTGAGGACACGGGGTGGGGAGGGTAAGCTGGGATGAAGTAAGAGAGTGGCATTGACATGTATACACTACCAAATGTAAAATATACACTACCAGATGTAAAATAGATAGCTAGTGGGAAGCAGCCGCATAGCACAGGGAGATCAGCTCTGTGTTTTGTCACCACCTAGAGGGGTGGGATGGGGAGGGTGGGAGGGAGACGCAAGAGGGAGGGGATATGGGGATATATGTATATGTATAGCTGATTCACTTTATTATACAGCAGAAACTAACAGACCATTATAAAGCAATTATACTCCAATAAAGATGTTTAAAAAAAAGAATAAAAATAAATAAATACACTATTGTATATATGAATAATATATATTTACTCAACATGAAGAAATAGTATTTTCAATGTCTTTATCAAAACTCAGTCTGTATTTAAAGCCAAAATCTTATGTCATGTAGAAAAGGTGCAAAATAACAAAGGAATATTTCTCTCTCAACTATGGGTAATATAAAGCTTTCCTGGAATTCAGTTTGACTTTCTTGGAAAAAAAATTTTTAATAGAGTTAATAATTTGTTTAAAGTGGAAACGTGTGCATTTGTTCTCTGGCAGCAATAAATTAATTCCTTGATATATAAAAAAAGAATATTATCATTTATATAATGGGTGGTCTGGATAAGGAAAACCTAGAGATACACACATATAAACAAAAGCCCAGCTTCATTTTTCTGGCTTTTATCTAATTTGAAATATTCCAAGTGGTAGAATTTCTCTCCATTCTCCTGAGAGCCTTTCTATTAGTCAAATATTTCTAATTATCAGGAAGCATTTCCTGACATTCTGTCTAAATTTTTATCTTTCTTGTGGCATTATATAATTTAGTTAACTGTATTATCCTGTTAGCAGATGAAAAATATCTATCTTGTTACCCATTTTCTTATTACTGCAGCATGACTATGAGGATCTAAAGCAAACGGGAAGTGAAATGACTATTGTTTTCTTTTATTTCCTTCTTCTGTCCCATTGATACAGAGAGTCAGATCAATAGAAAACTGAATACAGGGTGATTATGTGCCACTGCACAATTGGTCACTGTCACTATCTACGTATGAAGGGGAAGCATGTTCTCCTAGGAAGGTTGTTTTCTCCCTCAAGAAGCAAGATATTTGGTAATCTGTTTTTGTTTGTCTGAGTTTCTCCTGCTGGCTATTAGTAACTGCTATAGCGGAGGAACAAAGAGAGAAAATTGTAAGAATCAGTCTTAAGATTCTGAAATTAACAGCAAAAAATGTATTCCATATTGTTTGCGTGTAATACTAACCTAAAATTCGCTCAGACATGAGTAAAGTGTTAGGCTCTGAAAAGACAGAAGTAAGCTACAAGTCCTTTTGTTAAGATGAATGGGAGAGAAAAAATCCCACTGATTGAGTCACATGGGCTGTTTCTGTAGCAGGTGCCTGAAGCAAGTATTTTCCAAAGGATGGCTGATAAAAACAGGAGATGGGAAAATCAATACTTTGGGCCAATAGTGGTCACAATTCACTAAGACAGCAAGCTTGGGAAAAGCCAAGGAAAAATATGTCTTTCCTCTGAAGCATCTGAATCAAAGTTCCCCAGGTGTCTGTCTTCTCTCTTAAGTCACTGGGTCTCCATAGTCTTTGACACCCTAATAACTAGAGTCAGCATCACTAAATGCCCTTCTGGGCATATTTCACTTGGTGAAACAATAAACAGTCATATGAAAAATCTTAAAAACTCAAGGTCCGCATGGGCCAGAACCCCCGGGCTGTTTTATACCAGCCCACCCTCCACCTTACTCTCCATATTTAAACATGCCCCTTTTCTTAAAGTACAGAAACTTGTTTCAAGATATTCATAGTAGTATTTACTGGGACTACATTGATTTAAGACTACCCATAGTCTTGAATTTTAAGGGTTATTACATTTTAACTTAATAAAAATTGCATTGAGTGCATCTTAAAAGCTACTTGAATGCATGTTCTGTTTGTCATATTAATTCATTTAACCTCATCACAAATTCAGAGAAAATGACTTAGTTCATGGTATGAGATGACAAACCAGGACAACTCTTGGGAGGGAGAACTCTGTCAGTATCTCTTCCCGAGCCCAGGAGATGATGAATCTGGGGTCACAGTATCACTGACAATATTTGGTGTGAAAAACAAAGCATGGCAAATGCACTGGATAATGACAATAGAAGTGCTTCTGTGACAGGTTGCAGGAGTCTTACGAGCTGTATCAGAGACTTGGAATACTAAGGACCACATCTGAAAAGGAAAGCCCAGGCCAGTTTTGTGTTTCCCTTGGTAATCAGCACTAAAGACCTCTGAAAAGTATTAAGCCTAGTGGGCTTAAATTAACGTTCCAAGTCTCTCTAATCTCCTATCTGCCCACTGCCTTTTTTTGGCACATCCAATAATAAGGATAATTCCTTTTAAACTATTTCTGGACAGCATTTCCCTCCTTGATAACAATGTACCCTGCTCAATGAGCACTACAGACTTCAGAACTTTGTAATCTACAAAAGGCAGAATCGTCTCCACCAAATGCAGAAATCTGATAAGGCAGTGGGGGAAGACTTAGTGCCCTTGAGTTTGCTCTAGGGCCAAACCCACCAGTGTGGACTCTCCTTCCATGTCCAGCCAGGGCAGTTCCGGAGACCTGAGATGTGGGCCTCCAGTTAGGGGAAGCCTGAGGGGCTGGTCCGGCAGACTCTCCCTGGGAGGGCCACCTAGCACCATGTGGCACATCAATCGCAAAGCCACTAGGGGGTTCTCCAGAGTGGCCAGACTGCCAGTAGGGACAGAACAAGAACTTTAGAGGAAGCCCAACCCTGGGTTTGGAGGGACCACACTTCCAAAGTTCTCAAATGATTGCCAGCATCTGCAGGATGTCCCAGTGTCCATCTCCTCTCTCTCATGGTCTAATTTTCTTCCTGGGACACTTTTCCTGGCATTCTAGATTCTTAAATCAAGGACATTCAGTAAATCATACAGGCCTGCCCAGTAGCTTTTTAGAGCTGATGTTGCTAAATCCTTTCTCTCTTGGTGTACAACTTTTCCATCTTCCAAGGGTTATGCCTAAGGTCTCCAATCTCTTGGTGACACCATAACCAATGAAACATTTCATAAAGTCATCTCACTCAACTCAATGTTTCATTTTTTAGGAAAGAAATTGGTGTAATGTGATTAGATAAGCAGAACTTTCATCCTTGTCTTATGAGGAAATTATGTCACCCTTTTGAAAGGAAACATCAAAGAAGCAACCAACAAAGGCCAGCAAGCGGGTGAGAACCATTGTCTCTCTAGGCAGGAACAATTTTGTATTGTTAGAGACTTCTTTCTCTTGGTAATTCTCCTCTGGATTTTCTCTCTGCTGCCTGCACACCAATCTTTCATCCCCTTTCCTCATCCCACCCTGCATTTGGTGGCAAAGGTCAACCACATCCATAAAAACATGACACAAGTGTTTCTAAAACAAAATCTTTTCTAGCTTAGCCATGACTGCTACTAGAACAATCCAAAATGTGAAAGGGCTGCCCATCCTAATGATTTGGAAAATCCAATTCAAAAAGAAACTTTGTCCTGGAGAAACATGAAATGTATCCACTGAAAACAAATTAAGCTCTTTCACTGGTAAAAATAAAACGGATCCAGGCAAATCAAAGTACCGCTTGTTACAGAGATTGTTATGTCTGCTTGGTCGAATGTTGGACTGACACCCTCTACCAAGTTTAATTGCCTCCGTAGCATTCTATTTGGTGTTGGGTTTCCTGTTTGTCTAATCAAGGCATCAAAGTACACCCTGTGCTCTTCTCACAGGGCATATCCTGCTTCACCCACTAGCTGTCAAGATTTGGGAAAAGGTCAACTAAGCTTATCTAAACACCTACTACGAATCAGAAAATTTTGAATGCCTATCTTTACTCAAAGATAACATAAATCAAAGTGCATACTTATTATAAAATAGCTTGGTCTGCTTAATAATCTTGCCCAAAGAATTCACCATTTCAATAATAATATTAATATACTTATGACCTCTTTATTAACGTTTTATAGATTAGAAAGTGTGTGTACATATATAACTTTATTCACTTTTAAAACAGAATTTGGAACTAGGTAATATTTTTCTTGTTTTATTATGGATGAGGAAATTGTTGTTCAAACAATGTACATGATCGGGCTCACAAATGTTTAGCCAAAGTAGTAACCAAAGTTTCCATTATACCACATTACCTCCCATGAATTCTTAGACTGAAGAATGGATAGTTCATGAACTTGTAATTAGTGATTAAACACCAGAGGAAGAGATAGGCTCCTGATATTGTAACTGAAGCTTGATCCCTCCCCTTTCTTTCCAGAGCAGTACAGCATCAAGACAGACTGGGACCTGGGACCCTTTGTTGAGGTGCTTGCTCCTGGACACACCTCTCCTCAAGCAACAAAATACAAAGAAACTATAAGGGACTAAAAATAACTGTGCGCATGCACAGCTGGGCCAAATTATGGAAAAAAGAAACAAAAAAGACCAAAAAGACCAACTGCCACTTCTAAAGAGCAGAGAGCAAAAGCAGGTTCTGCGCATGCCCACTGCCCTCAACACCACCAAAAGGGTGGGCAAGCCACCCCTCCAGCCTGACCCCTGGACACACCTCTACCCTCACGCCATGTAAGGAACCAGCTCGGCTCACCCCTCCCCTCCCCCACCCCAGCGAGCAAGTAAGCGAGGGAAACTCTTACTTGTTCTCCCTCCCGGCTGCTGCAGCAGGGGCCCCAATAAACCCTTGCCTGAATTTCTTGTCTGCCCTCTGATCAATTTCTATTGATTAAGGAGGCTAAGAACCCTGGTGAGTAACAGCATCATATCCTATACCCTAGTCATCCTGAGCTGATTAGTGTGGCACCAAATGATGACCCCAAGTTACATGGAGAGGCCCAAATTTGCTATCCCCACTCTGAATAGTTTCATGGCATGAAAGACCAAGGAACATCACAATGGTACATACAAAATCTCAGATTATGGTAGACGAGGACAGAAGGGAGATTCTTGACCTCGCCATCTCTTTGTTTTGTTGCTAAAAGTTTAACAGCTATAGAATTTCAGGACATTCGATGCTGGGATTAGAGAGTATCATCTTTAATTTTTTTTGAATGATATTACTCTTCTGCCCTTGAAGCTGCATGTGTCAGAGGGCAAGATATCCTGATTGGTCCTGGGATTGTTAAACCAAGGCACTGTGCATCTACTCCTTAGTTCAATTACAGAAGAACATAGCTGGTGCACCCTTTGTAAAAACACAGTTTTCTGATACAGGGTAAAGGCATAGCAATCTCTTATTAGAATTTAAACTCTATGAGGACAGGGATATTTTTCTGCTTTGTTCACTGCTATTTCCTTATTGCCTATAAAAGTACCTGATACATCATAAGGATTGAATAGGTAATATTTGGATGGAGAATCTATATATATTTAAACACCAACACTTTCTCAGCTATGACCATCCTAACCTTAAGGGGGATGGTGTGGTGGAGACTTATTATAGGCTCTAGTACTCATCTCCCTCATTCCTCCCTGTAACAAGACCCTTAATTTTTATCTGGGTGAATGGCTATTTAGAAGAAAGATTGAATTTCTCCCTCTCCCTGTCAGCTAGGCATTGCCCTGTGGCTGGGTTCTGATGCATAAGGGGAATCTCTTGTCCAAGTTAAGGCGGGTACCCTTACCTCCTTCCTGCTGACTGGGTTGTCTGTGTGATGGCTGGGATGCCAGAGGCCATGATGTAGGAGGCTTCTGTTGAGGATGGAGGAGCAATTCCATGGATACAGTTGGGAACCCTGACAACCACAGCACTAGCACCAGACGTCTTTTACACAAGAAGTAAATAAAACTCAGTCTTGCATAAGCCACTGCTATTTTCGGTTTTCTGTCACTCACAGTCAGAACTAATCTTAATGGATACAAATGCACTGTCATACATAGTATTAGTGAAAGAGAAACAAATATCTTTTCAGAATACATTTATAAAGTTATCTAACCATTGGCTTAACACATCACGTTTATTTATATAGTCTTAGTTTTGTGTTTCCTGAAAATGAATGGTATGATGTGTTGCTCTGGCTTGTAATCAACGCTGATGTTTTTATTTTTATATTTTTTTATACAGCAGGTTCCTATTAGTCATCAATTTTATACAAATCAGTGTATACATGTTAGTCCCAATCGCCCAATTCATCACACCACCACCACCACCACCACCCCTGCTGCTTTCCCCCCTTTGTACCAAATTCATTGATTAGCTCTAGTAGTTTTCTGGTGGCATCTTTAGGATTCTCTATGTATAGTATCCTGTCATCTGCAAACAGTGACAGTTTTACTTCTTCTTTTCCAATTTGGATTCCTATTATTTCTTTTTCTTCACTGATTGCTGTGGCTAGGACTTCCAAAACTATGTTGAATAATAGTGGTGAGAGTGGACATCCTTGTGTTGCTCCTGATCTTAGGGGAAATGCTTTCAGTTTTTCACCATTGAGAATGATGTTTGCTGTGGGTTTGTCATATATGGGCTTTCTTAGGTTGAGATAGGTTCCCTCTATGCCCATTTTCTGGAGAGGTTTTATCATAAATGGGCGTTGAATTTTGTCAAAAGCTTTTTCTGCATCTATTGAGATGATCATATGGTTTTGTTCTTCAATTTGTTAATATGGTGTATCACATTGATTGATTTGCATATATTGAAGAATCCTTGCATCCCTGGGATAAATCCCACTTGATCATGGTGTATGATCCTTTTAATGTGTGTTGGATTTTGTTTGCTAGTATTTTGTTGAGGATTTTTGCATCTATATTCATCGGTGATATTGGTCTGTAATTTTCCTTTTTTGTAGTATCTTTGTCTGGTTTTGGTATCATGGTGTTGGTGGCCTCATTGAATGAGTTTGGGATTGTTCCCTCCTCTGCAATTTTTTGGAAGAGTTTGAGAAGGGTGAGTGTTAGCTCTTCTCTAAACATTTGATAGCATTCACCTGTGAAGCCATCTGGTCCTGGACTTTTGTTTGTTGGAAGATTTTTAATCACAGTTTCAATTTCATTACTTGTGATTGGTCTGTTCATATTTTCTATTTCTTCCTGGTTCAGTCTTGGAAGGTTATACCTTCCTAAGAATTTGTCCATTTCTTCCAGGTTGTCCGTTTTATTGGCATAGAGTTGCTTGTAGTGGTCCCTTAGGATGCTTTGTATTTCTGCGGTGTCTGTTGTAACTTCTCCTTTTTCTTTTCTAATTTTATTGAGTCCTCTCCCTCTTTTCCGTGATGAGTCTGGCTAATGGTTTATCAATTTTATTTAGCTTCTCAAAGAACCAGCTTTTAGTTTTATTCATCTTTGCTATTGTTTTCTTTGTTTCTATTTCATTTATTTCTGCTCTGATCTTTATGATTTCTTTCCTTCTGCTAACTTTGGGTTTTGTTTGTTCTTCTTTCTCTAGTTCCTTTAGGTGTAAGGTTCGATTGTTTATTTGAGATTTTTCTTGTTTCTTGAGGTAGGCTTCTATAGCTATAAACTTCCCTCTTAGAACTGCTTTTACTGCATCCCATAGGTTTTGGGTCATCGTGTTTTCATTGTCATTTGTCTCTAGGTATTTTTTGATTTCCTCTTTGATTTCTTCAGTGATCTCTTGGTTATTTACTAACGTAATGTTTAGCCTACATGTGTTTGTGATTTTTACATTTTTTCCCCTGTAATTCATTTCTAATCTCATAGCGTTGTGGTCAAAATGATGCTTGATATGATTTCAATTTTCTTAAATTTATTGAGGCTTGATTTGTGACCCAAGATGTGATCTATCCTGGAGAATGTTCCATGGGCACTTGAGAATAAAGTGTAATGTGCTGTTTTGGGAGGGAATGTCCTATAAATATCAATTAAATCTATCTGGTCTACTGTGTCATTTAAAGCCTGTGTTTCCTTATTTATTTTCGTTTTGGAAGATCTCTCCATTCGTGTAAGTGAGGTGTTAAAGTCCCCCACTATTATTGTGTTACTGTCGATTTCCTTTTTTATAGCTGTTAGCAGTTGCCTTATGTATTGAGGTGCTCTTATGTTGGGTGCATATAAATTTATAATTGTTATATCTTCTTCTTGGATTGATCCCTTGACCATTATGTAGTGTCCTTCCTTGTCTCTTGTAACCTTCTTTATTTTAAAGTTTATTTTATCTGATATGAATATTGCTACTCCAGCTTTCTTTTGATTTCCATTTGCATGGAATATCTTTTTCCATCCCCTCACGTTCAGTGTGTTATGTGTCCCTAGGTCGGAAGTGGGACTCTTGTAGACAGCATATATATGGGTCTTGTTTTTGTATCCATTCAGCAAACCTGTGTCTTTTGGCTGAAGCATTTAATCCATTCATGTTTAAGGTAATTATCTTTATGCATGTTCCTATGACCATTTTCTTAATTGTTTTGGGTTTGTTTTTGTAGGTCCTTTTCTTCTCTTGTGTTTCCCACTTAGAGAAGTTCCTTTAGCATTTGTTGTAGAGCTGGTTTGGTGGTGCTGAATTCTCTTAGCTTTTGCTTGTCTGTAAAGCTTTTGAGTTCTCCATCGAATCTGAATGAGATTCTTGCTGGGTAGAGTAATCTTGGTTGTAGGGTCTTACCTTTCATCAGTTTAAGTATATCATGCCACTCCCTTCTGGCTTGTAGACTTTCTGCTGAGAAATCAGCTGTTAACCTTATGGGAGTTCCCTTGTATGTTATTTGTCATTTTTCCCTTGCACTTTCAATAATTTTTCATTGTCTTTAATTTTTGCCAAGTTGGTTACTATGTGTCTCAGCATGTTTCTCCTTGGGTTTATCCTGTATGGGACTCTCTGCACTTCCTGGATTGGGTGGTTATTTCCTTTCCCATGTTAGGGAAGTTTTCGACTATAATCTCTTCAAATATTTTCTCTGGTCCTTTGTCTCTCTCTTCTCCTTCTGAGACCCCTACAATGCAAATGTTGTTGCATTTAATGTTGTCCCAGAGTTCTCTTAGGCTGTCTTCATTTCTTTTCATTCTTTCTTCTTTATTCTGTTCCACAGCAGTGAATTCCACCATTCTGTCTTCCAGGTCACTTATCTGTTCTTCTGCCTCAGTTATTCTGCTATTGATTCCTTCTAGTGTAGTTTTCATTTCAGTTATTATATTGTCCATATCTGTTTGTTTGTTCTTTAATTCTTCTAGGTCTTTGTTAAACATTTCTTGCATCTTCTCGATCTTTGCCTCCATTGTTTTTCTGAGGTCCTGGATCATCTTCACTATCATTATGCTGAATTATTTTTCTGGAAGGTTGCCTATCTCCACTTGCACATCCTTCTACTCTACGATCTTGGCTCTATATCCAATGTTGATGTATTTTAAGAAACCCAATTCCTCAACTGTGTTGCATGGTAGAGTTTCAGAAGAAACATCTGCACACCATGTTTCTTGCTGTCATCAATACTTAGTACATGGAACTTGTAGGGAGGGGATTATTGAAGATGAAGAAGAATCTTGACATCTCAGCACTTTCTCAGTCTGGTTTCTGCATCACAGCTTTACTCCTTGGTTTGAAGCAAATTCTCAAAAAACAAACAAACAAAAAAGACCTACAAAATTTCAAAGGTGTGGCAAAGCATCAGGCCAAGCACAGAGTATTACTTTCCACTAACATAATGTACTTCTGTGAGGAAACTAATTCCTACGTATGACTTCAAATACACCTCTACCCTAGTGATTCCATATTGTATTTTTACTTAACCTTTTCTTAAGCAATACTTTCTTGATGTACTTTGTGTTAATTCTTAAAGCTAATATTTAATCAAAATTCATTTTATTTATTTATTTATTTATTTATTGCGGTACGTGGGCCTCTCACTGTTGTGGCCTCTCCCATTGTGGAGAATAGGCTCCGGACGCGCAGGCTCAGTGGCCATGGCTCACAGGCCCAGCCGCTCCGCAGCATGTGGGATCTTCCCGGACTGGGGCACAAACCTGTGTCCTCTGCATTGGCAGGCAGACTGTCAACCACAGTGCCACTAGGGAAGCCCCATTTTATTTATTTTTTATTAAACAAAAATTTCCATAATAAATAAGTTTTTACTGTCAGCACCATTCACAATAATTTTTATCCCAATCCCAAAAGGGTTTCTTGCCATCACTATCTCTTTCTTATTAAGAATTACTGCTTTCTGAAAAATACCATATATCACTTATATGTGGAATCTAAAATATGACACAAAGGAACTTATCCATGAAACAGAAACACTCACAGACATAGAGAACAGACTTGTGGTTGCTAAGGGGGAGGAGAGGTGGGGATGGGATGAATTGGGAGTTTGGGATTAGCTGAGGCAACTATTATACATAGAATAGACAAACAACAAGGTCTGACTGTATAGCACAGGGAACTATAGTCCATATCATGTGATAAACCATAATGGAAAAGAATATAAAAAAGAATGTATGTATATATTTATATATATATAAATAATAAATATATTCATTATTAAATATATATTTATATATTATTAAATATATTTATTTATATACATAAATAACTGAATCACTTTGCTGTATAGCAAAAATTAATACATTTTTAAATCAATTATACTTCAATATAATAAAATTTGAAAAGAATGGGAACAAATTAATGACTTCTTTGTCTTATATTCAACTGTATCTTGGATATCCCATAAGTTTTTCAAGCTTAGCATTTTCCTATTTGAAGATAACATATTCAGACCCCCTCCACACTTGTTCCCCCTCCTCTGTTTCTCATGTTATTGAAGACACTATAGTAGTCTTAGTGGCCTGAGCCAGAAACTTGGGTGTTATCCAGAACTTTATGTTCTATATTCATTTGGTCACCAGCTCATCAATGTCAACTCACAACCTTGCCTTTCATTCTTTTGGTCACTACCTTATTTAATTTTTCATCCCTTCTTGCATGAATGTTATCCAGAGTCTTCAAACTCTGCTTCCAATCTCATCCCACTTCAGCTTACCCTCTGCCCTGCAATCACAGAACTCTGGCTGCAGTGGAAACCTAGACAGCTAACCTCTTAAGCCCTGAGCTGAGCAAGTCTGAGCAGAGGATCTGAGCACTGCCTGGCTCTTTGGCTTCATCTACCAGCCTTCCTTTGAATCCTACACTTCTGTCTTTGCAGAGTCTGCAGTTTATGACAGATTGGGGCATGGGCTTTGAGCTTAGCCTTGCATTCACCTCCATAGTCTCATTTTCCTCCAGGCAGCCTTTAAAACTTAGCAGAACTGCATGCTCTGGAACACTCTCTTGACCCCTGACCTTGGCTAAGGGTCAAGTCTTACCCTGTGGAATCTATTCGACTAGATTATGAGCAATCTAATAGCAGAGACTATCCTCTGCCTCTATCTCCAGTACCAAGTATGGAAATTCACATCTAGTGGGTTCTTAGAAGTCAGTTGCTCGGGGCTTCCCTGGTGGCGCAGTGGTTGAGAGTCCGCCTGCCGATGCAGGGGACACGGGTTCGTGCCCTGGTCTGGGAAGATCCCACATGCTGCAGAGTGGCTGGGCCCGTGAGCCATGGCCGCTGAGCCTGCGCCTCCGGAGCCTGTGCTCCACAACGGGTGAGACCACAACAGTGAGAGGCTCACAAAAAAAAAAAAAAGTCAGTTGCTTGAATGAGTGTGTAAACCTCCATTTGAATCACCCAGGCCCCTTAACAAAGAGCCATGGATTTTCAGAATAGTCTTGTTTCTCTCCATTCTCTACCTATTTTTCAAACTGCATTTTTCCTGCTGTAGGAAAAAATGGTAAATTCACATGGATTAACTCATTTCTATAGAGTAGTTTATTTTTTTAAATATATTTTCAAGTTCTACCTGACTTAGTTTTCTTCAAAACATGGAGTCAAAGCAACAATTCAACAAGGTTCATTTACATCTTTATTTTATTTTGTTTCTAGAGCTTCTGGCTTTGTGTGCAGACAATTCACAGATGATTAAAAGTCTATGATAACTGAACATTAGAGAATTTATCTCTTATGAGGCAATCATGCTTGGCATGGCCAAAATTGTAATGGTTGGTCACGTACTTACGATCTAAAGGAGAAGTAGACCATGACTAATCCTGTCTTGGGATGAAGGTTAAGGAGAATAAGAAGGAAATTTATACTGAGTATCTACTGTGTGTCAAATGCTGTGTGGAGGTTCACAGCGTTAAATTAAATCCTCACAGACAACCTATGAAGTAGGTATGATTACCACAGTGGGACAAACAAACCAAACACAATGAGATAGAGACAAAGGGTAGTCTCAGCTGTGAAAACAGACCCACACTGTTTCCAGCACCCCAGACCACAAGTGTGTCATTATCACCCATGGGGACCCCTGGCATGAAAACATGAGTGTATGCTTCAGGTTGAAAGTGTTCACAAATCTGTTTTTCTTTAATTCCACTAGCTAATGACTTGCTTGAATTTAATCATGTAGTTTTTGAAAAAAATAAACTTTTTATTTCAGAAGAATTTTATAAATATTTCTAGGAAAATTATAAAGCTAGTACAGAGAATTCTCATATACATTTTGCTTAGTTTCTTCTAGTATTAACTTCTTATATTAGTGAGATACATGTGTCACAATGAAAGAACCAATATTGATACATTATTGTTAACAAGTCAACACATTATTCAGATCTCCTTAGTTTTTATCTGATGTTCTTTTTCTGTCCTGGGCTCGCATCCAGTACAGTACATCACACTTAGTTATCATGGCTCCTCAGGCTCCTCTCGGTCATGGCGATTTCTCAGATTTTCCATGATTTGATGACCTTAACAATACTGGTCAGGTACTTTGTATTTGTCTGATGTTTTCCACACAGCTTTTTCATCAGCAAAACAAAAGGATTGAACTGAACAGTGAGATAAACAACTCTGATTTTCCCCAACACTTGTGCTATGATCTCCTTTGGAGGTTACATGAACTCTCTGAGGGACCTACATGAAACATGAAAGAGAAACAAATTCCATACTAGGGACTCTTGCAGTTTGGATCAGTAGAGACATATTTCAGACAGAGCCTGAGCAAGGTAATACGAGCAGTCCTGAACCATTTCCTTTCAAATATATTAGGGCAATGACACATGCACAGAAATAAACATAAGTTAATATCTTATAGCTGTTATCAATTCAAAAATACACCTGGGCTTTTAATACCTTTCTTCCCCACCTCCTTTTTTACAGCATGTCTTTAATGTTATTGAATTTTAATGGATAATTACTGAGAGGGAGAACTCTTTTAATGTTCAACTGTTCCCAGTCTCAAGCAATTCATAACTTTTAAGCACTGGCAATTGCATTTTGGATTCAAAATCTCCAGAGGGGAGTGTTGGTAAAGACAGAGCTGAAATAAATGTTAAGAGAATGTGGTGATAAACTTGAATCCTCCTTATCCTAAGGGTTTTTAGGACCCTATTGACTACTGACTAGAACTCAAGGAAGGAATTAAGTGGACAGGTGTCACATATGCTAGTGAAACTTAGCTACCCTGCTAAATGATAGAAAACTGGCTGTCAATAAATGTTTGCTGAATTTAATTGAGCTAAAAGGGAGAAGAGACAACTGCAATGACAATATTGCTAACAATCATAATAAATAATGAAGATAAGGCAACCACTTATAGAATATGTACTTGGTCTGGGTTCTTTCCAAGCATGGTTTTATTTAATCCTCATGAAAATCCTATGTGTCAAGCACTGTCATTATTCTCATTTTAAGATGAAGAAGTAGAGGCTGAGAGAAATGACTTGTCCAAGGTCACCCAACCAGGAACGGGTGAAGCTGTCTGAAAGTTGCTTTCCTCCTCAGAGCAACATTCCTTACTTCCTTGGTCAAAGGGAACAAGCTAAGGGTAAGGGGAGGCTCCTTGGGAAATCTCACAGCTCAGAGATAAATACTTTATCCCAGCTCTGAGTTAAAGGACAGAGAGTTCAATGAAAGTGGCCCCAGAGTTTTTCTCAGGTCCCATCCCATCTTCACAGATTAATTGATCCACCTCATACAAAATACATGTTTCCCATCCCAAACTCTGGAAATCTCTCTGTATACAAAGTTTTGACACTTTGCTGTTTTCAGTTTTCATGAAAGAAAAACAAACTTATTTTAGTGTTTCATGATTAGCTGAGTGTCTGTTCTCTGACCCATTTTAAAGTCTGATGTAAGATGATCAGATGCCTGGCAGGTCAGCCCAAGGCTTTGAAGAATCAAAATCCTTCATGTCTGAGACTGCAATCCAACCCACATTTGCTTGTTACACAGAAAATCATATTTGCCATTTCCTGCTTGCTTAGGGTAACATGTTGGCAGGTTTCTACATTCCACTAGGTTTGACAAATATTAAGTTGGCTGCGTAGCCTTATATAGAATACAAGTGCTTGTATTCTTACTACCATCAAAACACTGAATTGATGGGCTTTGAATCTGAGCTGATTGAGTAAAGGCATCTCCTACCCACTCAACTCAGACAGCTGCTTTGCACACTTTGAAGCATGAGATGTGATATATCTAGTTTCCATATACCCATGTTTCCATGATGGGACTAAGCATACTTGGAAACATCAAGCAAATTTTAATAACCGGGCAATTGTTTGTAATAAACTTTGCAAAACAAGATGCTCTTTGTTTAATACTCGGGCACATTAAAACCTCTGGCATCAACACAAGAAAAAAATTTGCTCTCTTGAGATTCAGAAGAGAGATTCAGTGTCACATAATCATTTCAGAAATTTCAAAATGGCTTCTTTTTATCCACTGCCAAATGTATCAAGCTCTAAAACCTACGTATAAAGCTTCATCCTGATCTTCCTATGATAGTATTTAAAATATCACACCCATCTATATTTTCTGTATGATAGTTGGAGTTCAATATTGTTTCCTTTGAGGCACTACAATCGCCCATGGTGTTCTGTAAAGCTCCCTATATGTTCAGATTTTTGTCAACTATTACCGTTATTAAGAGGAAGTGAAAAGGTTGTGCTTAGTTTTATAATTCTGGGTTCAAGACTGAACCTGGGCTTCCTTTATCTAAAACATAGATTTGCTATTTTGGTTTTCTTCTTTTAACCTCCTCCACCTCTGCAACACTCTATCCCCCAGAGCAGCCCCCACCATAGAAGTGGGATGATGTAGCAGTCACACATGAGATGTGTTCTTTACACCTTCTGTTGCTACACACGCACACATGAATACATGAACTTGAGTCAACCTGCATTAAATGATTTAAAATCCAAAAGCATGCTGGATTTAATTACACATATTGCTCTTTTAATGTACTTTTAAGTATAATTAGATGGCCTATGGGGAATGGAGTTGAAAAACTCATGAAACTTGGTTGATTATCCTCACTTCCATTGTCTGGGTAGTCCATGCTCCTCTCCACGATATCTGTTTAAGCCAGTGCATCCAGATTCTCAAGATTCCTTCTACTCCTAGTTTTTGTCCACTGTTTTGTCTCATATCATTCTAGATCCAACAATAGTATCTTCATCATTTTTCTTAAGGAATCCACTTATGCCACTGACTTCATGACTTTGGTAGATTTTGATAAACTTTTCGACTTTGGAAGACTGGCTTTTCATTTAAATAGAAACAAAATTTAAAAGCATAGTTTTTTTTCTTGGAAGTTTAGGTATTTTAAAGAATAAAGAATCATCATTTATATTCTTAAATGAAAGTTCTTTTTTTACAAAGGTTTTGAGTTGCTGACAATGGGTCTTTACTCAATGTTGTGTCATTAATAAGTTAGGCTAAACAGGTGTGAGACTATTACTGTTAACCATATGAGAATCTCGTTTTTGATTGATTTGTCTACATTAGAAGTCCTTGTTGATGTTATGGTTCTTGACCCATAGGACTAGGAAAATAGCATACTTATTTCAAAATGGTGTACATTGAGAAAAAACATATACCTTACAGGGAATAAAATAACGTTTCTCTCATTATAATGTTTTGTGATTCTCTCTGAATTTCAGCCATTGTCCATCACCATAACAACTAAGTTTTCTAATGGGCTGTGTCAGCTGCCTTTTGAAACCTCACCAAACATGTTTGCCTTCAGAGCTCTTGGTATCATCTAATGCTTAGAAACCTGAAGTGAACAGTAAATGACCATCACCCCAAGGGTGTATCTTTGGTACCTACAAAATACATAGACTGTAGGCATCAACAGAGCATTTGAGAACAAGGGGTGAAAATTATCACCCAGCATATTTGGTAATGAAAAAATCAGTGTAACGGGGCGATAGCCTGAGCCAGCCCTAGAAGGCAAGAAGCGCTAACCACCAACCCCAGAGGGAAGACGGACTAGGCAGAGCAGCTTAGATTTAGACCCGTTCGACTGACTCGCAGGCAGTGAGGTTTGTGAGTTGTGTCTTTGATAGCCTTTGGCTGAGAACCCATGAGCCCATCTCTGAAGTTTCTCTTCCTCATCTTAGCACTGTACATATCTTCTGATGTTCCCAAGAAAGATACATAAATGGAGAGCAAAAACACTTTCCTAATTACCTCTACTACAGGGGACCAGGACTATTCCTTCTTGAACTTCTTCAACTGTCATGCCATAATCCATCTCTGGGTGCCATAATCCAGTAACTGTCCCTTCGCTTGACACACACCTGTCAATGCCTTCCCTTCTTGGGACATCACAAGGAGTGGACACTTGGAATGCTGAGGAGGAGATGGGCAGCTGTGGCTGGGGCCAGACTGGCATCCGTAGACAAAGCATTGGAGAGATAAGTAACTGATTTTAATTTCTCCCTAGAAATTAATCAGAGAAGAAAACCAAAAACTAAACCAATAAACAAAAACAATCATTTTGGGGAAGGGAAGTCTGAAATTTGCATAAAGCTTACTAGATTTTCTGCTCCTCTTTGGATTCTTGAAATTGGAACTCCAGAAATAAACTCAGGGGAGCTTTAAATACATGATTCAGAAAACTTTTTCTTAAAGGACCAGAGAGTAAAATTTTAGGCTTTGTGGACCAAGAGGCAAAATCAAGGACGTTATGTAGATACTCACATTACCACTTAAAATGGAACCTTTTAAAAATGTAAAAGCCATTCTTGGTTTGTATCCTGTGCAAAAACAAGTAGCGGGCCAGTCTTGGCCCTTGGGCTAGAGTTTGCTGACCCCTGCTTTAAAGGCTTCAGTGTGTTACGGGAAATGTATCTTCTCCTAAGAGAAAGAAACAAAAAGAACAAGAAAAACTTAGCTATGAGTGAATTTAAGTTTACAAAAATAGAACCTTAAAATTAATAAGGTGCCTTGAATCTGACTCTTATTCTTCACAACTTAAGAGCATATAAAGACAGGGATATATAATGGGCCAGTCAGCCTTAGGGTCACAGGACAAAATTTGGTTTTCCCTGACTTTATGGTTTCATAGTAGTATTTGTAATGTGGACTGAGAGATACTGAGAACATTAGGTTCCCAAGTCATATCCTGCCTTCATAAGCTCCTCTTGTAACAGTTTATGAGACCCTATTCTCAGAAAACACTAAGAAATAAAAATAATTGCCTTGTTTTTGAAATCATTTTAGAAACGAAGGCACAATATTTTGAATTGGGAAAAAAAGAAAAAAAATCATAATTTTTCTCCTTATAATGGTGTCCCCAATAGCTCATTTTGGATTATCATGTATAATGATTCAAACATCTGAAACAAGTATATACAATGAACACATAAATAGCTTGATGGTGGGCATACGAATATTTACCAATATCATTCAAAAAATTCATTAAGGAAAATTTAAGTCATTTCAGCCCTTATATGTCTAATATCTATTTGAAGGTCATTTTATATGGTGTATACACTTCTTAGCAGAGTGGAAGCAGAAAAACCTTGGTAAGAAGTTAGTGCAGTAATTCCGGGGTGAGGAAGATGAGGGCTTGGATAACGGTTGTAGCATCTCAGACAGTGAGATGTATGTTGTGAGTTGAACTGATAGAATTTGTTGATGGACTGGATGTTGAGGGTGAGGGAGAAAGAGGAGACAAAGATAAATCCTGGATCCCTGGTCTGGGAAATTGGGTAAATTATGGTATCATTTCTTCAGATGGTGGGGTAGAATTTAAAAATTCTGTTTTGCACATAATATGTTTGAGACTCCTTAGATATCCAGGTGGAAAAATCAAGGAAACATACACATCTATATTTGCATCTCAGGGGAGATCTTAGAGATGGAGACACACATGTGTGAGTTATCAGCCTTTAGAAAGATTTGAAGCCATAGAGCTGGATATGATCACACAGAGAGGTGGGGAGTGTAGAGGGAGAAGAGAGAATGTCTCCCACCAGGAGCTTCCATTGTGTAGACTTTGGAAAGGCTCAGAGGAGCCAATAAAGAAGGAAAAAGGAACAATCAGTGAGAAGGAGAAAACCAGGCTGGGTGGGGAATGGGGAGTTATTCTAGAGCAGGAGGGAAGGGAGCCTTTCAAGAGAGTCAAATGCTGCAGGGGATCCATCAAGAAGGACTAAGGAGTGACATTAAACTTGGCCAATCACAGTCCACAGCTACCCTGAGAGTGCAATGGTGGACACAGAAGCCTGGTTGGAGGGGTTCAAAAAGAGAATAGTAGGTGTCTACAGATCCTTGCTCCTCAAAGAATGGTCTCTGGTCTTGAGGCATTGGCATCACCTGTGAACTTGTTAAATATTCAGAATCTCAGGCTCTACCCCAGACTGACTGAATCAGAACTGAATTTTGACAAGTGCATCCCTATGCAAATTTGAGAGGCATTGGTTCAACAACTCTGTTGAGTTGTTTGGCTACATAGGGTGAGTAGAGAAACAGAGCTACACTCCATTATAGCAAATGAGAAAGGGTATGGGATAATGGTATTTTAAATTTTTTTTAAAGATATGGCCTAACATAACATTTTTTCGTTGATCGCAGTGATCTGTTAAACATAGAAACATTTAAGGATGAAGAAGTAGCTAATTGCAAAAACAGTGAACTGAAGTAGGCAAAAAAAAAAAAAAAAAAAAAAAGAGATCCAGTGTACAAGTGGAGGGATGGCCTTAAATAGAAGTAGGAGGGAACACAGGGCCTCAGTGCAGGGAGTTTGGCTCATTTAGTAATGGGAAATGCAGTTGCTATCTTTTTTTCTGTTTTCTCAGTAAAATAAGAAACATGACTATCAGCTGAGGGTAAGCAGGTAAGTTGGTGTTAAGAGGTTTAAGAAAAAATCAGAAGGCCTGAACCATTTTCTCTGTGAGTGTGAAAACAGTTTGCAAAAGAAATATAGTAGGATTGTTGGACAGTGCTAACGATCTACTTAAGATTTATGGTCATAAATTACAAAGAAAGGCCAATCAGCATAATGAGTCATTTTTCTCAATGCACATTAAGCTCTTCAGATGCAGGCACAAAGTAGACAGTGAATTGGATTTAACTGGTGTTCGGCTTCTTCCAGGCAAATATGGAAGTGATGGCAGGGAGAGACGAAGGAATCAAAGTCCTGGGAAGAAGACATAGAAATGCCGGCCCCATAAAAAGGTCAGACCAAAGGCTTAAATATCCCAGTGCAGTCAGAGACTGTTAGAATTTGGATTCAAGGTAATGTTGCCAGATTTGGAAAATACTAATCTAGGATGCCCAGTTAATTTGAATTTCAGAATAAAAAAAATAATATTTGAGCAAAAGTGTTTCTGGAAACGTTGTATGTACACAATCATGTTTAAAATATATGAAATTGCTTATCTGAAATTCAAATTTAACTGTGCAGCCTATATTTAATCTGGAGACCCTAGCCCAAGAGAAAGTAGTCTGTGAGGTTGGAGGTCACTGTCTGAGAACTGAAGGCTTTACGGTGATCTAATCACTGGCAATTGGAAAAGTATAGGAAATGACCATGGCCATGGGGGAAGAGGCTCAGGAGGACTGTTAGGAGAGGTCAAGGAACTGAAAGGCCAAGGCTGGGAATGCATTATCTCGATGGATGCTAAATCTGTGAAGAATGAAGACAGGAATGGTGATGGAGAGAGTGAACCAGTGAGTCAGGTGCTGAAATCTCTTGCAAATGACAGGGAAAGACTGCGCAGCTTTCGTACAACTGCAACAAGGAGGAAGAGCCTCCAAGGAGGGGCAGCCAATGAAATAGTCTGATGGTATGTATTTCTATGGAAACAAGGTTTTTGAAAGAGGAAGAAAAGAAGACATTGTTGGCCAGATGCAATGAGGAGCAAAGAGCATACCTACCCGCCATTCAGATGTACCTGGAGTTGGAGGACCAGAAATGAGGGTACTGTTTGAGAGACTTGCAGGGGAACTAGGGTCCTTGAGGCAAAGAAGGGTTTCAGTTAATCATGAAATTGAACTTGTGAGAAGGTTTTAAAAATGTAGAAGATTCTGCAGTTGACATCCATGAAGGCACACTGTAGAACTGGGGGTGGGATAGTGAACGAGGAAGGACGGGAGATGGAGGGATGTCCAAAGTCACACGAAGATAACAGCCAGGAGGGTGCTGATGGATGACCAAAGCCTCAACTGAGGGACACGAGGAGAGATGTACAGCTGAGTGGGCTGCTCCCAATGAATGATGTTAGTCAAAGACAGGTAATCAGTCCTCTGATGGAGTCATCTCTTAGATGGTTTGCACTGGTGGGCAGGTGGCGACACCCTGGGAGCAGTGACATCTTTTCAATAGTTGGGGCATGGCATGCTGTAGGTGAAGAAGGTTACCAAGAACTTGGAGTGTTCTGGGTACCCCCGCTACTGTGTGATGGATCAAAGCCGGGAATAAGGGGCACTTTAAATTCTGTGAATCCTGGAGGCCACACTTAAACCCTGCTCTTAGGGCCTATTAAACTCCAGTTTAGAATTTAATGGAGAAGAAGATAGTGAGATAGGTGAGTCAAAAAAGATTTAGTTGCTTATTATTTATTCTCTAAAAGCCAGGGTTATAAATAGTCAGATTTTTGTAGTATATTTTTGCCATAGATAGCTTTTGGTTTTTTGCTAACCTTAGATTGCATGTTGTCACCAGTCATCGAAGTCTGTGTTCTATGCAGATGACACCTTCTTTTTTTGCAGAATATTATTAGGCAGTTATGCTCAGGAGAAAGTCATGTGTAAAACATCCACTACTGCTTCCTTGGCTGTAATTAAACCAAAGCACTTAGGATTCAATAACTATAATAGCCACTGAGTTCCCTGGAGGCCCAGTGCCTCCACATCCTTGTCCTGAGGGAGCTCAAAGCTTGAGCTTTGGACACACATACAAGATGATGAGAAAGATGTCTGTGACTCTTGGCAGGGTGTGGTTATATTTATTTGATTTTTTGGTGATTATTTCATTAAGTCCCCATTTACAGAAATATATAAAGATGTCTTGTCATTTAAAGAGTCCTGGCGAGAGGGAGAGAGTCTCTGTCTTTCAATGTTCTTTTCTCACCAGTCTACCATGGAACCAGAAATCCTGACCCTGAGATACATTTTATGGATGAAAGCTGAGAACTTCAATCTCTTTTCTTCTCTTCAGTAGTTCGCCTTTACCTTCAGAAACAATTCTACAGGGAAGCCTAACACACAACTCAGGGAAAAATGCATTTCTTTGTTCAGCAGTCTCTGCACCAGGCAAGCGTGTTTTCATATCTGATCCTCACAGCAGCCTTGAGCTGAGTCATTCACTTTCTTGATACAGATGAGGAAACTGAAGCTTCAATGATTAAGTTCCCTCAGTAGCTACGAAATGGCAGGTATTTCAGCTCAGGTCTCTCCAGCACCAAATAAACATGAAAATTTGCTTAAACACCTGCAGCAACTCACATGTCTTCCCTGGCCACGCTCTCCAGACTGTGTGCAGATCCAGCTCACCTCCAGGTATCCAGGCCTGGCTGGCTCACTCATGCTGTGTCCCTGTGTTCGCTCGTCCCACACATGCAGGGAGGGGGGCCAGCTCAGGACAGGCAGTCAGGCTTACTGGTCCTCCGCAGCGTCTCTGGGGTGAGGGCCCTTATGTGCGTCCCCCTCCCTGGTCCATGTGTAATCTTACCACACCACAGATCTTCAACCCTAAGAGGAGGGGTCCCTCAGGACACACATTCAGAACCCCACCCCACCTAGCTCTGCCCATCAGAGAACAGAGGAAGCATGCTTGTTAGGGGAAAACAGAGAGATTTATAGGAGTAAATGCCTGAATGACAGGAGGGAGGAAAAGGAGAATGTAAAACAAACCAGCCACAGCGAGGTTCCTGGCCCAGCCCTATTTTTACAGTTTAGTTACTGATTAAGGAGCCCGTGTCCAGGTGCCCCTTGTTGGCACTCACTCCCTGCTTTGTGGACTGCGCCCAGGTCTGATGGTGGCTGGCACATCTCCGAGGCGCCTGGTTGGCTTCCTGGTCCAGATGGGATTTCTGGGACTAAGTGTCCTTTTCCTGACAAACACAGAGTTATTTGATCTTCACTCGCCACATGGAACTGCCATTTCTTAGACAAAATAAATCTCTTAAAATTGGCTTTGACCAGTAAGCTGGAACCAAGCTGTGTTTCCTCTCTTTCCTCCACTTTGGGAGCCCAAGGATAATATAATTAAGGCTATTATCAGCCAATTGGGTTGGGGGAGAGCACATTTAACATGTGGTGAGTGAAGTGGCGGAAATCTGAGAATTACTCCACCAGCAGACAAAGCTGGGGCGATAATCGCCATTTTCTAGGATGTTTTCTAGCACTTTCCTCTTAAATATACAAGGCAAGGTTTTTCCTTTCAAGGACCCATATGTGGTTTTCATTGAATCAGCCCTTATGGTCCACTTAATTTTACAGGGACATAATCTAGAACAGAATAAAACTCACAGTTTTAATAGAAGTAATGGTTAAGATAAGGTAGCCTTTGGTCACCAGGGTATATGTCCGTTTGTGTTTCCTTTGCTTTTCCACTGTCCTTGTCCAGAGCTGGGTCATGTTTCAATAAGGTTGAGTGGAAAGGGTTAATTAAGACTGCTCAGTGCTAGGAGCTTCAGAGATTCAGAGACTTGATCCAGGGTGTTCAGAAGTCACAAGAAATGAAACAAAAACGACCTAGGAACAAAGACAACCTAAGTGCTGCCAGATACCTGAGGAGTTGGAGGAACTGCTTACCTTAGAATATTTGCTACCATGTAGTAAACATAATCAAGATCATAAAATGCCTCCTTCCTTTTCAATAGGTCCAACATTCACAATTTTGAAAGGTAAACTTACTTAACCATAGTATTTTAAGATTCTGATTTCATTAAATCAAGTGGGAAAATTGTTCAGTACATAGATATGCATCTCACTGGGAAACTTTTGAGGGGCTACTTTATAAAGTGAGCCGGGCATCAATAACAGCAATTCAGGGACCACGCACATAATGAACTTTTATTCATGGACATCAATTTCCAGTAAACCTAGAAAACTCAAAATCGAGTCACAGAGCTGGTCCATTTGAAATCAGAGGGTGAGTCGACACATCTACAATTCTTCTGCCTGATGAGGAGGGTGATAATAAATAAGTTGTCTGAAACTATGTGTAACTTCTCCACATTACACTACAAAGTTGAAAGGAAAATGGTGTTCATCTTTGTGGTCCCTGCCGTGCCACGCCACCAGAGGAGGGATATAGTGAAAGTATATTGCGGGGAACTCTGCTCAATATTATGTGACAATCTAAATTGGAAAATAATTTTAAAAAGAATAGATACATATATCTGTATAACTGAATGACTTTGCTGTATATCTGAAACTAACACAATATTCTTAATCAACTGTACTCCAATATAAAATAAAAAGTTACAAAAAGAGCATATTACAGATCAAAATAGGCAAATTCTAGGACTTCCCTGGTGGCACAGTGGTTAATAATCCACCTGCCAATGCAGGGGACATGAGTTCGAGCCCTGGTCTGAGAAGATCCCACACGCCGTGGAGCAACTAAGCCCATGCACCACAACTACTGAGCCTGAGAGCCACAACTACTGAAGCCCTGTGCACCTAGAGCCCATGCTCCGCAATAAGAGAAGCCCCTGCTCGCTGCAACTAGAGAAAGCTGGTGCGCAACAGTGAAGACCTAATGCAGCCAAAAATAAATAAATTAAAATAAATAAATTTCAAAAGAAAAGGCACATTCTGGAACACACAGAACTCCTCAGCCTCTGTTAACACGTCACCATACAGTTTCATTTTCTACATGTGCCCACTTCACACAGATGGACCATTCCTCACAGAGATAATGCTTGGAAACTTCCTCATAGAGAACAATAGGACTCTTGCTGCCTTCAGATTGTCCCTGCAGCTCCAGCTTATCTGAGACAACAAGCTTCAGACCCCGGTGAGGCTGCCAGGGCTGCTCGGGTGAGACCCCATCTCCTGCCTGGAATACCACTCCTGTCTACCACCTCTCCCTTTGGTGACTGCCCATGCCTTCCTCTTTTACTCTCTTGACAACTGAAGCTGAGTGCCTCCTCCACTGGCCACATCTTTAGATAATTGGTGGATGCCTCTACACCCCGTAATGGCAGCCATAGTAAAAGCATGAGGTGTTTTTTGGTTTTATTTGGCCTGACGTCCAACCTTATCCACCACTTAACCATCTGTATGATTATGAACATGCCTCTCAACTTCTCCAAACTGTTATTCATTTTGTAAAATGGAGATAATAATAGTTACCTCATAGGGTAATTGTAAGAATTAAATTGGATAAAATGAGTTGGATAAGGTGCACAGTCATGACAAGACTTCAGTATATGCACTCTCCCTTCCTAATTTTTTATTCCATAATCCACCTTAACACCTGTATTAGTCCCTATGGCTGCCAGAACAAATTGTCACAAACCTGGTGGATTGAAACAACAGAAATTTATTCTCTCACAGTTCTGGAGGCTAAACGTGCAAAATCAAGGTGTTGGCAGAGTCATGCTCTCTCTGAAGACTCAACAGAAGAATCCCTCCTTGCCTCTTCCAGCTTCTGGTGTTGCCGGCATTCCTTGGCTTGTAGCTGCATTACATCAATCTCTGCCTCTGTCTTCACTTGGCCTGCTTCCTTGGGCGTATGTGTCTCCTCTTCTTAAAGGAACAGGAGTCATTAGATTTGGGGCCCAACCTAATGCAGTACAACTTTATCTGAACTTCATTAATTACATCTGCAAAGACCCCATTTCCAAATAAGGTCACATTCTGAGGTTTCAGATGGACATGAATTTTGGGGCAACACTATTCAAACCACTATAACACTGTACATTTCTATGGTTTTTTTCTGGAAAGATATGACTTTAATCTTCCTTAAAATCTCCCAAACATTCCCAAAGTATGTATATTTTATGAATGCCTACTAAAATGCATATTGATATTTTCTGATTAACTTAAGAAATGCACAATATGACATTTTCATCATTATTAAGGTATAATGACCTACTGTGGTGTTTCTAATGGTACAGAATGTTTTCTCTCACCTCTGTGGAGTCCATCTGGCTTGCTGGACTGGTTTCTACTGAGTGTGGATGTCATTATCAGGTTACAAATCTGCAGGGAGGTTTTGAGACAATTCAAATCCTGTGATCTGTGATGGGCTACCCTCACTTTCAAAAGATACCTTGTGTTCAAACTGTGTGCTAGGAACAAAGAATCAACATTTGTCATTCCTGTTCTACTATATAAGATGGTACTCCTCAAAAATTAGACTTTGAAAAAAATTCAGCCATGGTTTCAATAACTAAGAAAGATTTGCATTCATCTGTATCTTTATAAAAATTTTTAAATTCTTAATAAAATATATTTAATATCAGAATCATAGAATTTTTTTTCATGGAAAGGCAGTTTATCTTAAATATGGCAGTGTGTACATGTTAATCCCAAACTCCCAATCTATCCCCTCCCCCGCTTCCCCCCAGTAACCATAAATTCATTTTCTGTCTGCAAGTCTGTTTCTGTTTTGTAAATAAGTTCATTTGCATCATTTTTTTTTTGGTTCTACATGTAAGCAATCTCATATGATATTTGTCTTCCTCTGTTTGACTTACTTCACTTAGTATGACAATCTTAAGAATAAAAGAATCTTAGAGGTATTGACTTCAATCCTCTCAGTTTACTGTTGAGAAAACTGATGTCCTGGAGGGTTAAGTGGTGACTTTCACAACGTTACACAGCTAATTAGTTTAGAAACCACATTAGTATCTAACCTCCTCCCTCCATACCAATACCAGATCTGTAGGTTGGGTTTTTAGAGACTCCTTCTAATTTGTGTCATTATCTCAGAAGGCTTTTTGTCCCCTAGGCATTTTGATCAAGTTTTTTTCTTTCTTAAATGTCAGTTAGCAGCTCCGATTTTAAAGATACACTTGGATAGAAAAGATTTCTAAAAATGATTTGTATTATTTAATGATCATTCTTGTGTAGCCAGAAATCAACACAGTACTGTAAAAAGAGAGATTTGATACCATATTAAAATATTTCTTGATTACTACTGTAGGATTGGAATTCTGATACGTATTGGAAAAACAAAGATGATAAAGTTCTAGAATATTCCTCTAAGATTCATAATCACTGTTTATAAACTAGTCATTAAAACACCATATACTGAATTTAATAAGATAAGCAAGAACTTTTATAAACTCAGCAGAGAGAGGAAGTGTCAAGAAAGCCTTCACATATCATTTGATCTAGGACCTCAGGAGGAGAAAGGCGGAGAAGAGAACATATTGTTCTTGGAAGGGTAGAAATAAATGTTAGATTTGGAAAGCAGCAGGCAAGCTGAGTCCCCCCAGAAGCTTAGCCCATCTGTAGGTCATTTAATTTATTCATTCAAAGACATTTATTGGGTCTGGTCTAGGCACCATTAGTCACAAGGCATAAGGCAATAGGACACCGTGTCTGCCCTCAAATGGAGTGGATGGTTCACTCCTGAGACTTAGACTTTAACTGGTTTCAAAGACCTTATTGTCCAACTCCACCCATTAGCCAACCAGAATGGGGAGACTGCCCCCTGAGTCCCTATTTGGGGAAGATCTTCAGGCTGAGGGACCCATTGGAAGCAAATGTATGCAGAAGGGAGAGTAGGAATGTGGGAGGGGTCTCTGGGCATGTGATTGAGGAGGGCAGGACCCTTGCCATGCTTGCAAGTTGATGTTTGACAACACCGATGTTTCATAAGTTCCCTCCAGGGCTAAACCCTCAGATGTACCAAGACCCAAACCCCAAAGAGTTATTGAAGAGTAGAAACCAAAATGAGATGCAGTGAAGAAACCATTTTTCAGTTTACCATGTATTAGCTTTCTATTGCTGCTTTAAAAATCACCACAAACGTAGTAGCTAACAACAGCACAAACTTATTAATGTTTTTCCTTTGGTAGGACAATTGGAAAAGTTACCTAATGACTTGTTCTCAGGGACAGATGACCTCCAAACTTGTGTGAGCATCCATACAGTGCTAACATGAGGCTAGTGAGATTGAATATAAACAGGACCTCTCTCCTGTCATCATATTTCATGTTCATTAAGTTCTAGAGATCTATAGTTAACAAAACATCTATGACGCACTTAAAAATGTGTTAAGAGTGTAGATCTCATGTTAACTGTGTGTTATTACACACACACAAACACACGTACATACACACACAAACAACACACACAAACCCACAAAGGCACACAAGGAAACTCTTGGAGGTGATGCCTGTTTTTTACCTTGATTGTGGCAATGATATCACAGGCATAAGCATATATCCAAACTCATCAAATTGTATATATTAAATATGGGTAGTGTTTTAATATATAAATTATAACTTGGTAAAGCTGTTTTTAAAAAAGAATTGCCACTCTCATAATTCTAAGATAGTTTTAACTTCTGCTATCAAATATCTTGTATTTAGGTCTTTTCTTCACATAGTCTTTTCTGATTTATGATTTCATTTGTTTTCCTGTGGTGATACCTCAATACCCTTGCCAAACCTTCCCCCAGCCCCAAATGTTAGAAAGCTCATTCATTTCCAAAAGTTTTTGAATGTGAGTACTTCTGCTGGGAGAACAATCTGTGTAAACTTGAATAATAAGAGACTATTTAAGACAGTAACTGGGATCCACTGGCCTTTCTTAAGCCTCTCAGTCACTTTGATGATTTCTTATGGGATACAGAAATGGGCTTTCATGAGATGTAGCCATGGTATAAAGTTAAATTTATAAGTTCTGCCGCCAGAGTCTCCGTGTTCAAATCCTGCCCCACCATAGACCAGCTGTGTGAATTGAAATTACCCACACTCCCAGGTGAACACAACAAACACTGGCTGTTACTATTATTTCTTTGATAGCTGGAGAGGTAAGGAAGGTGTGAGTTTGCAAGATAAATGTAATTACCTTTCTAGAAGCAAAAGCTACTTCTAACTTGTGTTGGAGGTATTCTCAGCTTCAAAAATGAATCACATCTAGAAGCCTCAAATTATCAGACCTGTGTTCTTTAGCACTTTTGGGGAAAACAGATTACTTTCCCCTTCACTTTAGATCATGGTTTGAAAGACCTGAATGCCTCAGGAGGTTATTTATAGACACGCTCAGAGCATCTCATGAGTTACTGCTGAAGAGTACTGAGATCAGAGTAGTACTGAGATCAGTAAAGGCAAAAGTCCTCCACAAAGCAGTTCCTATAAAATCCCTATGTGAAGATCATCTCACTTTTCTCATCTGTATAATGTGGGAAAAAAGTACTTAACTCATAGAGTAACCAGTTGTGAGGATCAAGGAGTCATAAATGTGAAGTTCATATCCTAACTCAGAGTACCGCTCTCTAAATATTATCAACATTCTCATCATCACCATCACCATCACCAACATCATCACCATCACCATCATCACCATCATTATCATCATTTCATCATCTAGCCTTTGTCAGACTTTCTTTCTAATTCAAAAGGTGTTATTTTGTCCAAGGTGCCTCACCTTTTTTCCTTCTCTACAACACAATACCTTTCTGACAGCTTACTTTAAGCCCCTCCACCAGCACCTCTAGCATCACCCTACGTGGTGATCATTTAACAAACTCTTTTTGGACCTTTATTCTCTTTCTTTTCACTCTTTCTCTAAACAATTGCATTGATCTTAAGAATTCCATGAGTATATGTTTCCAGCCTGTTCCCTTCTTCACCTGCCAACAGGATAGTCACTTTGGATATCCTGCATGTAGAAAAACATATTTCAAAATTGATTTCAGTATTTTTTTCTCCAAACTAAATTTTTCAATCTAGGTTCATTGATCTCTTTTTGATGAGAAATGTAAGGCATAATATATGTGGCCTCAGTGGAAAGGAACCAGACAGTTCTGTGAAACCTTATTAGTAAGATGTAGAGCAATCCCTGCCACCCAGGACCACCGTCTCAGCCCATGTGAGGAGGTGATGTGATGGCAAGCAGACAGTGAGCTCTACTGAGTCAAGACTCATTGGATCAGTGGAGAGGGCTTGGGCTTTTGTTCATATCCCATGGCAAGACCTGTTCAAGCTTAGTGAAAACTTTATCAGCAGACTTATCTTAAATATTCGGGGGGAGTTGAGGAGGGGGAGGCTGATGACTCATTCCCTCCACATCTGCAGTTAGACTTGCCACTTTTTCCCAGGGGCAGGCACATGATTGGACAGAGACGGCAGGGCAGGAGGCTATAGCAGTGGAGTAAGCTGCACTTCTGCTCTTTCAGGACACAGGAATCATTGAGTTTCCCTTGGATCAAGCAACCCCAGTGGGAAATGGATTGATTTAGGTGTGTTTCCAGGATTCCACCAAGAGGGCCATTCGCAGGAGACCAGAGGAACCAGAAAAGGGTCACTGGAAGAAGGCAAGTATGATCTCTCATGTCAGGGAATATACAGCAGGGCCTCTTGAAAAGTGTCTGGAAACAAATCACACTGTGCCACACAAGAGCAAACATCAGAACGACGTGGCTGCCCGGCAGACGACGGAGATGCTGAGGACCATGCTGCGGCAGGGCGAGGCCATGCACTGCCCACAGGCCCAGATCGTGGTGCAGAAGAAGGATGGCTGTGACTGGATCCACTGCACTGTCTGCCACACAGAGATCTGCTGGGTCACCGAGGGTCCTCGCTGGGGCCCCGAGGGCCTGGGAGATACCAGCGGGGGCTGCTGCTGCTGGGAGAATGGGGCTCCTTGCCACCCCAACTGTCAGAATTGCCACTGAGCTGAGGATGGCCTGGTCCCCATGCTGACCCAGACCCACATCTGCAAACTGCTGTGGGGCAGGGCTGGTGCTTTGGCTCTGATTTCTGGCCTGGGAGATGCCTTTGCACTTGGCTGAGACAAGGCCCCTGAAGAGGCCAAGGCCCCTGAGCTGTGTGGATGGCCTTGTTTGCTGTAGGCATTGCAGGGTCCCTGCCTGATCTGGTCATCGCCTGCAACTGCATCTGCCCCAGTGACTTTGCCCTTCCTCTGGGGCTTGCCAGCCAGACCTTTCATCTCCTCTCTGTAGCTCCCATCTCTGCCTAACCCAGCCTTAAACACAGCCCTGGCCAGAGGCCTTGCTAGTTGGAGCCTCTGAGAGCCCCGCGTGAGTCCACACTTCCCTCATCCACCTCCCTCATCTGCAGAACGCTGAGCACTCACAGCCTACCACCTCCCCTGCTGGCTTTCTGGGGGTGACTTTTCTCTGGCTTTGCTGTTGGAGGCCTTGGAGGCAATACAGTCACCTTGGAGGTTAGGATGTCAGCATATGAATCTGGGTGGGAGAGCACACAGTTCAGTCCCTAACAGCACTTAGAGACTCAGTGTCGATATATGAGTTGTCTTTATAGTAATCTTGATAACAGCAAGTCATCACAGGGTACCAGGAAGGGGACCCATCCCAATTCACAAACCTGTGTTACGGTACTAGTTTCAAGCCTTATGTTTTCCTCTTCTAATTCACCCAAAAATATTCTGAACTTCCTTCTGCTTATTTTAGTTGCATGAGCTGGGGCTATACCCATTGGTTTAGCTCAATCAGCAGTCAGCTCTGGAGGGGCGGGTGGCCACAGGCAGTGGCAAGAGATGGAAGAGATTCTGGCAGTGACCACGTGATTTGTTTAAACATTGAATATCTCCTCTGCCTCAAAGATGATGAGTCCAGTTTCATTCCTAAGTTTATCTGTGGACATGCTCCATATTCTGATTAGATAAGCTAGGGCATTGTGATATTCTTCTTCTTTTTTTTTTTTTTTTTTTTTAGCTAACCAGCTCTTGGGTATGTCTGTAAAATCTATTAGTTTATTGTTTTTAATTTGTTTGTTTTTGTTCAGAAACAAGAGCTTATATAAAGCTCTTTGGAAAGGAATCCCTCTGTATTTAAGGAACTTAAATATTCTATCTTCAAATAAAATCTCCGCAAAAAAAGGTGATGATAGTACAGTGGTAAACCTTTCAAGTTCTAACGATGTAAAGAAAAGATGAAAACAAGGTCTTTTCCTACCAACTTGAAAAATTAGTGTAGAATCCCTGAGTTTTCTTAAAAGGAATAAAATGTTAAGGATTCATTAAAATTCTTCTCATTCCTTCACACACATAATTAATCTCCTAAGGTTGAGATATTTCATTTCCATGCAAGTTTTTATAATTTAGTGTATATAAATGTGATTTTATCTATGATGTGTATGTGTGATTACATATACACATTTATTTTTATATGTATGTATACATATATATATATATAAAATATCATTAAGCTATTCAATACTTTTTAAACTTTTTTCTCTGTGTCACCTGATAACTTATGCATATAATAGGATACCAAATAGAAGAGAAAAATGAATAAACTACAGCAACATTTATCAACAGGGATAACACTGAGCACTTCATTTGCATTTCAAATTTTTAAATTTTATATCTCTTTGCTATTTCAGAATGCAATGCAAAGAAACACATTACAATTAATTGTCATATCTCTTTAGTCTCCTTCAATTTTTGACAGGTTCTCAGGCTTTCCTTGTCTTTGATGAGCTTGAAGAGCACTTGTCAGTTTTGGTTTTAGAGATTTCCCTTAATTTGATTTTTGTTTGTTTCAGAATTGCTAACCAGTAAGCTCTGTGAGAAACCAAATTACCAACTGGAGTGAAGTATCTCATTTTCTCTTTCTTCCCGCTAGTTTCTTAAGGTGGAAGCTTAGATTACAGGTCCTTCTTTTCTAATATGAGTAGTTTTTGCTATAAATTTCACTCTAAGCACGGCTTTTAACTGTATCTTACAATTTTTTAAAATTTTAATTTTTATTTATTTATTTATTTTTGGCCGCGTTGGGTCTTCATTGCTACACACCAGCTTTCTCTAGTTGCAGCGAGCAGGGGCTTCTCTTGTTGCAGAACACAGGCTCTAGGTGCATGGGCTTCAGTAGTTGTGGCAGCCAGGCTCAGTAGTTGTGGCGCACGGGCTTAGTTGCTCTGCAGCATGTGGGATCTTCCAGGACCAGGGATCGAACCTGTGTCTCCTGAATCGGCAGGCAGATTCTTAACCACAGCATCACCAGGGAAGTCCTATCCTACAAATTTTGAAATGTAGTATTTTCATAATTTTCATTCAGCTTAAACTATTTTTAATTTTGCTGTGCACTTCCTCTTTGACCTATGGGTTATTACAAAGTGTATTGTTTAATTTCCAAATACTTGCAGATTTTCAAGATATTTTTCTGTTATTGGTTGCTAATTTTAAGTCAAGACTTGAGAAAACACTTAACTATGCTTTTTATTCTTTTAAATTTGTTAAAGCTTGTTTATGGCCCAGAGTGTGAGCTATTCAATGAATGTTCCATGTATACTTAAAAAAAGGTTTATTCTGCTGTTGTCCAATAAAGTATCAACTTAATGAAGTTGTTCATTAGAGTTTCCTATATCTTTACTGACTTTCTGCCTATTTGTTCTTTTAAGTACAGAGAGAGAGGAGGGTTGAAAACTCCAACTCTAATTATAGATTTGTCTACTTCTTCTTTTAGTTCTGTCGGTTTTACTTCATGTATTTTGAAGTTCTTTGTGAGGTGCACACATGTTTATTATTATGTCTTCTTAGATAATTGATCTTTTTATCATTATGTAATGTCCTTTAACTCTGATAATTTTCCTTGTTTTGACGTCTACTTCGAACGTATTATATGAAATAAATATAAGTACTATAACTTTCTTTTGTTTAGTGTTTGCATGGTATATCATTTCCCATCCTATTAGTTTTCACTTATCTGTGTCTTTATATTCACAGTGAATTTCTTATATACAGCATAGAGGTGGGCCTTGTTTTTACCCCATCTAATCGTATTTTCACTTTGTGTGTTCAGACCATTTACATTAAATGTAATTATTGATATAGATTAAAACATACCACATTATTAGCAGTTTTCTACTCATTTAATCTTTTCTTGGTTCATTTTTTCATTTTTTCTTGGGTTATTTGAGCAATTTTTGTAATTCCATTTTTATTTCTATTGTTGAGTTATAATTTATACTTCTTTAAAAATAATTTTTCTAATGGTTGCCCTAGGGTTTAAAAATGTAGGTATTAATCAGAATTTGTATTCATTTAATATTATATTTAAAATTATACTTCTTCATATGTGGTGTAAGAACCTTACCACTATATATTCTTATAAGTATAATATATATAAATATATTTATATATAAATTCTTCCCTCTTATTTGTGATATTGTTGCCAGTTTATTTTTATGTATACTATAAATACACCATACAATATTACAATTTTTGCTTTGCACAGTTATCCTTTATAGCAATTAAAAAGAAAATGAAAATGAAGTTTATACTACCTTCATTTTTTACATTTTCCACACTTCTTTTTTTATTTCATAGATTCATGTTCCTGTCTGATATTATATTCCTTCTCATTGAAGAGCATACTTTAACGTTTCCTGTAGAGTAGATCTGCCGGCAATGAATTTCCTCAGTTTTTGTTCATCTGAGAAAGCCTTCATCATCTTCATATGACTTCATCATATTTTTAAAGGGTATTTTCACAGACTATTAAATGTTGGGATTGACAGATTTTATTTTCTTTCAGGACTTTAAAGTTGTCAATGCATTATGTTCTTACTTGCATGGTTTCCAATAAGCATTCTGCTGAAATTCTTATCTTTGATCCTCTTTATTTAATGTATTTTTTTTTTCAGGCTAACCTCATGTTTTTCTCTTTGTCTTTTGTTTTCAACAGTTAGAAAAATATATATCTTGATGTTTCGTGGGGTTTTTTGTTTGTTTTTACTATATATTGCTTAACATTTCTGAGCTTTATGGATCTGTAGTTTGGTGTCCATAAATCATTTTAGAAAACTGTCATATTTCTTATGCACTCTTTTCTCTTCTCCTTTTAGGATTCCTATTATGCACATATCCAAACATTTGATATTTTTTCATAGTGTTGGATGCTCTTTTTATTTTTCAGTCTTTTCCTCTGTCTTTCAGTTGGATAAATTTCACTGACATGTTGTCAAGTACACTGACTCTTTCTTGAGCTGTATCGTGAGCCCATGGAAACCATTCTGCATCTCTGTTACTGTGTTTTTCATTTCTAACATTTTTATTTGATTTCTTTTCTTACAGTTTCCATCTCTCTGCTAATTCTTCATCTGATCTTTCATGTTATATGCCTTTTCTACTAGACTTTTCAACATAAACGTATTAGTAATAGTTATTTTAAATTCCTAGTCAGATAGTTACAACATCTGCTTCATATCTGAGTTTGGTTTTATGTATTGTTCTGTTTCTTGGGAGTTTGTTGCTTTTTTATGCTTTGAAGTATTTTTGTTGAAAGATGCCCATAGTGCTGTAGAAACTGAATAAATAGTTTTATGTTTGGAAATAGGCACATCTTTTCTTATACTCATCCCTTCCCGGGGAGTTTTGTCTTAACTTAGTCAAAAGATCAGCAGAAGCTTTTGGAAAGGGTCAAGTAACAAGTACTTTAGGACTTGTGCATCATAAGATCTCTACAAAATAACCTCTGACAATAGGTACACAGGTGGGTGTGGATGTGTCCCAATAAAACTGTGTTCACTCAGCAGGCAGTGGGTCAGATCTGGTTGCAGGCCATGGTTTGCTGACCCTCGATCTACTTAGGAGTGGGGCTGTTGTTATGATTATCTTCAATCACTACAGGCTTCAAATTCTTCTAGCAACACCTTGTTGTTTTATGGATGCTGGCTTTCTAGATGTTTCTCCTCTAAAAAGGAGAAACCTTAAAACTGCCCCACCTCAGCTTTAAGACTTCCCTTACCCTGATCTTCAGAGAGAGTCTGTCTCTGGTTTATTTCCCAGAAGTATTCCACAATTACTTTTAATCGATGCTTGTTCCCTGGTTTGGGGTGGATGGACTTCTCTGATGTTCAGATTAACCCTCAGTCTTAGACGAGCTTGTGTCCTGGGCCTCAGGGGAAGGGACTCCATGAGTGGCTCCTGTCCATCTTCCAGCTGTAGCTATGGACCCCTTTGGTATTCCTGCCCCTACCCCCCGACCTTAGGATTAAAGGCCTTTCTTCTGTTCCCTTCCTGCAGCTGCAAGACAGTATTTTTTTGCCTAAATTAGCCCCACAGATTAGAATTTTATTCCATGGGGAAGCAGGATCCAGGTGGACTTTTGTGCCCCTCCCACAGTAGGTTTCTTGGGATTCCTGTCTCCCCTTTAGCATCTGATGGGATGCATGATAAAAGGACTTCAGGAATGGGCAATCCCTTCCCACCCCTGTTATCTGCTTCTCCCAGGGGCTGCACACCCTCTTTCCAGCCTGCACTTGGCCTTCACCAGTTCATTGACTGTTGCAGCAGAATTCTACTTACCAGCGGGTCCAGCTGCATGTGACCCAGGTCAATAAGTACTGCAGTCTCATCTTCCTCTAGGCACTGGCCTCTCCCCAGATTTGGAGTTATTTGGCTACTCTGTGACTGCAGCTCTCTGATGGGTACAACTTCATTGTCGTACTAGTGTAAGCCACAATTTTTCCACCTGTTTACATCCCCACGTAGACCCAGAACTCTCTTTTTTTTAAGTTTCATATGCACTATTAGATCTTTTATGCCTCTAGAATATTTCTGTTGTTATTTTGTGGGCAGAGAACTGATTTTATTTTTTTCTCCCTATGACTAAACTTTTTTAGCACAATACCTATCTTCTTTTTTTAATTGGGTTTTTAAAAAAGGTTTATACAACTTACCTTCATCTTCTTAATGATTTGAAGCCTATTCACTGTAAAATTTTTCAGTTTGGTATTTTACAATTTCAGGTTCCTCTGATACACTAGTTGCTGTGTTTTCTTTAGGATTTTCAGAGAGGTCTTCTCCATGTGTTTTTAAACTTTGAAATGGTTCTTATTTTGTATGTCAATCCACAAAGCCTCAACGGGTGAAGTATCCCTCCATTTAATTTTGGCTTTCTACTTAATTCTTCCAGATGGCTCAGCAATATCACTGGCCTAGGACCAATTTTTATATTAATCCCTCTAATTAGATTTTCCTACACCTCATGTGTAGAATAATTTGGACTCCTGACTCAGGCAAAATTCAGGTCTGGAGTTTTAATTTCCCCTGGAAGATACTTTCCTGAGCTCCCCTATCCTGTTGGACAGAATGTCCCAGTCCCTCTTCATCCGCATTTGCAGCCCTCTGACAGTCGCTGTTTTGTGCATGGACACTTGCTCCTTTCTTACCCAGACACAAACCCAGGAAACACGGCTGAGCCAGCTTGGGACTGCCCCTCTGCCTCTCGGACACTGCCCTCTGCACCTGAGTATCCACAGCTCTTTCTTGAAAACTCAGCTTTGTTAAAAAAACAGAAACACGTGCATTACTCTGATAAAACTAAAAGGAAAAGAACATCTTTAACATACATCAGCCCAGATGGGGTGATGCTTGAACCACTCCATTCAAGATGCTGTTCAGCAGGTTTTCTCCTGCTGTGTCCTCAGCTACCTCCTCTCCCTCTGTTGTCTTCCCAGCCTCTTAAGGAGGAAAGAGAGTAGCCCCCAAGAAACTCCTGCCCCTGGCAGAGTTGCCTTGGATACATATATTTATATACATGTGGGGTCTTCGAAGTCCTACATTGGTTGGGGGAAGAGATTAGGAAGCAAGGATTGCATAGAGTGTGTACAAGATGTAACTTTCCTCCTCTCTCCTCGCCCCAACCATGTCCTGGCGTGGTTGCACCCCATCTGTCTGAGGTTGGCTGGACTTGGAGTGTGTGCAGGAATTACTGCAAAAAGCCCTTGAAAATGCAGACTAGACAGTTAGGAGATGGGGTTTCCAATCTTGCTTTCTCCGTAACTCACAGTAAAACCTTATGCAGCCCGAGGAATTATACAGAGTTGTATTAATTAGCTTGCAAACTTAAATCTTCTTTTCTTACCTTTTTCACAAATGTCAGCTTATTTTTAAGGCATCGCCATTTTCAGCCTGTGTTTCCTAAACCATGGCTCACAGGAGAAAATTGTTTACTTTCTTCCACAGCTAGATATTTCTGTCTATTTTTCCCACTTAGAGATTAAGTGGATGGGGTTAAGGCATTGCTACCATGGTAGTAGCAATCTCCCCGCATCTGAATAGGACCAAATTGAGAAGGGATGCTCCACAAACTCACCAGGACACTGTCACACTTCTCAGTGGTGTTGGCACCCACGGGAGAGGGCTGCTGTCACTGCAGAGGGGAGCTGCAGTAGCCACACCACGACTTCATCCATATGGTGTCATCCCTGTGCCCAGAAAGAATACGAAAGCTACAGAGGCTCAAGCTGTCCCCAGATGTCTCAAACCTGTCAAAATCCCTCACTCACAAACCCACACCATTGCCCTTCATTCATGAGCCATCCTTGTACATTGGAGGGAGAATCAGATGCTGTGTCTGGGTGGTGTCAGCTGAGGAGACAGGGAGTCGGGCAGGTCTCAGCAGGTGCTGACCCACTGGGACCCACGTGCTGCCTGTCAGGCACTCCGCAGCCCTCCGGAAAGCCAGGTCCAGGGAGCCTGAGACTAACAGCTGGATTTCATAGTGGGTGAGAGGCAATCCGTGGGGTGAGCTCTGGGCCTCCCCAGACAGGAGACACGTCCTGGCAGGCCTTGGGCATCAGGAGAAGCCGGAGCAGCCTGCAAGGAACAAGAGGAGGAGATGCGACGCTCAGGAAGGCGGGGTCTCGGTGGGTGGAGCCTCAGTGGGGTTGGCTGCGATCCAGGAGGGGACAACAGGGCAAACAGCACATCCAAAATCTGCCTGTGTCAGAAAGTTTCTAGGGAAGATTCTTAGATTCCAAGAACCCGAGTGGAGAGCTCAAAGAGAATGACAACAAAATATGTCTCCTCTACAAGGTGGGCATCTTTAGGGGGGCCCGGCGGGAATGGCTGTTAAGGGATTTACCTGTACCATTTTTACATCAAAAAAGTCAATGTTTTGTATCTGAACTGTAGAGCTGTTCCTGAGCTGACGTGATGTAGGAACTGAACATCTTACGTGAAGGGGACTTCGAACATTTGAAGGGATTCGAGGCAGCACAGAGCTGCTGGTTCCTGGGGTCTGAAGACTCCGCTTGATGCCAATTAAACATAACACTTAAGATTAGCGCTGTCAAATTTTACACACATCCAGACGGAAGCAGGAGAGGGCCAAGTTTCTGAAGCTGTGGCTTGTGTCTCATGGGTCCAGGAAATTCTCAGGTGTCATAAGTGCCCATGGAGGAGTGGCTGGGATGATGACGGAGGCAGAGGAGGGGCTGGGATGCAGAGGGAGAAAGCCCACTGAACAGCATGTTGCTAGGGGTGTGGCCCTACCATCACCCCGTGTACCTGAAACATCTTAGAGATGCTCCTTGTTCCGTGTTATTATTGACGTACTGTGGTATGCGCGCGCTTTTCCTATGCGTATTTTAGGAGATCAGGGACGGCACCTGGAGTCCTCCCTCCTCCTGTTTCTCTACACTCCTCAAAGGCCAACAGCCCACATGTCAGCTGTTTCTCCTTCCATTGACGTCACTGTTTCTAGATCTCATACTTATTGAAGAAACTTGATTTTTCTGTCTTAGGTTTTCTATGGAAAATGAGTTTACCCTTCACACTCTCCCCTTCCTCCCATCAAATTGGTATCACAGTTCTGCTTCAACCAATCTTGTTAGTCCTCCAGGGCTGTGTAACCAACTGGCACAAACTGGAAGGCTTAAACACAGAAATGTATTGTCTCCCAGTTTTGGAGGCTGGAAGTCTGCGATCAAGCTGCCGGCAGAGCGGGTTCCTTCTGAGGATGTGAGGGAGAGTCTGCTGCACGCCTCTCCCCTAGTGTCTGGTATTTGCTGGCCATCCTTGGCGCTCCTTTGCTTTGGAAGCATCACCCCATCTCTGCCTCTCCATCTTCCTGTGGCATTCTCCCTGAGAGTGTGTGTCTGTGTCCAAATCCCTTTTTTATAAGGACGCCTGTTATATTGTATTAGACCCCATCTTAATTTTCTCACCTTCTCTTGATTACCTCTGCAAAGACCCTATCTCCACAAAATAGTTACATACTAGGGGTTAGGCCTTCGACATATCAATCCCGAGAGGGGGGGCACAAAATTCAACCCACAATACCACTATCAGCTGCTTATTATATAATCTTATAATTCACAGTGTAATCACACACCATAAAAGAGACACGAAAGCTGTCCCTTCCCCCCTAGAGTTTATAATTACTTGTCTTGATTCATTTGCTTACTTTCCTGCATACTTAAATATGTATTTCCAAATTTTCTGACAGCATTGGCTCTCCATTCAGTCAAGCACAACAGGAAATGGTTCAGAGCCGTTTTTCTTCTTGGAGACTCAGGTGTCTTTATTGCTCTCACCGGCACTGTTGAAGCCTACAATTGCTGCACAAGTTCCGCACCTGCCTGCCCTTCTCCAGCCTCCTGGGAATTCTCTCTACCTCTTTCCTATGTTGGATCACCTATTTCCTAGACGCCACATCTTACTGTTTCTTTTTCACTCTCTCTTCGGCGGAGCACATCATTCGCTAATTCACTAAGAGAGTGTTCAAGCATGCTAGCGATTTGGAGACCACAAATGGCCAACAGCTACTTTTCCGGTAGCATCCATTTATGCTTTCTCTCTTTAATAACTGTGGCAGGCATCCGGCAGGCTCAGAATAAAGACTGCTTTCCCGGTTTCCCTAACATGTTAATGTGGCCGCAAGAGCTCCCTGTAGCATGTGAGAGGGAGGAAGGTGCCCTGCTGCCTGCTGTCCCCATTCCCCGACTAGAGTGAAGGCATGACTGTGTGTGTTAGAGCATCCATCTTGGACCCTCTGGTGGGAGCCACATGCTGAGGAAGACAGACAGTAGAAGAAGAGGAATTTGGGTTTTCTGATGGTCGCCTCGGCTTCCATACCTGTCCAGGACTATTAGACATCGACGCGAGAAAAGCAGACTGTGAGTTTGGGATGTTTGGTTGAGCAGCTGAGCTATAACAACCCCATTGACAACCAGGAAATAACAACCAAGCATGCCTGGAAATTCTGAAGCCATTTCTTCACTGAACTCTAGTTTCCAGTGTTGCTGTTGAAGTCTGATTCTCAATTCAGGCACCTCTCCCACCTGAAGCTCTCAGCATCCCCTGTTTGAGAGACGAAGTGTTTATGAGCACGGTCTCTCGAACCACTCACTAGTCATATGATATGGGCAGTTTTCTTAACACCTCTATGCCTCAGTTTACCTCATCTGTAAAAAAGAAAAACAAAAAAGAGGTGATTGTAAGGCTCTTAAAGCCTTTATACTGATTTTAAACCATCTTCCTCTTATTTTTTTAACCCCACCATCTCACACTGTGGCTCTACTGACTTTTGCCTGGAGCAAATGGTCCTTCTGGGCTCTCTTGTTTAGTCCGTTTGCTCCCCGCTGTCTTCTTCCTCCAGGCACTGAGGGTGAGCTTGCTCTGCTCTGCTAAGTCAAGGATTTCCATCTTTCAACATCAGGTTGGCCATTCACCCTTTGTTATCTCCTCCCCTGTTGTACTTGACCTTGTGTGTTGATATGACTGTGTAAGTATGTGTGTATATATTATTTTACTATATATCATTATAGATAATTTTATCTTTTTATTATATTGATTTAATATATTCTTTTATTATATATTATGCATAATATATATTTTTTATTGATGAAAGGAGAGTTTGAGGAGGAAACAGAAATAAATGTCCTCATTCAGCAGATCACATATGACTGGAAAAAATTTATCAAATATTTTAAAATATAATTTAATTCTGTGATGAAATGAAAGGATAATAGATATTCTTAGGTAGATCTCTGTAAAATCTGTAAATTATGTAGAAAATTCAGTGTAACTGAATCATTCTGGAATTGGGTCTGTAGCTTCTCTCAGTATCTTAAAAGAAGGTCTTAATTTAAAAAAAAAAAGAAACTGCTGGGAACTTTGATTCCTTTGGAAGGTAGTTGACTAGAATAGAGTCAAGTCAGATGACACGTCCTGCTTCTTAAATAAAAGAATTTATTTTTTGTATTTTAGAAAAGCATTTGTAAGAACACATGTATATTTTACAAATTTTACCTTAAAAGTATACCTATAGTCTTAATATTCATGCAGTTTTACAGTTTTAAACCTCAGTCTGGGTAACATTACATAATAGTTCATGTGCCAGACCACAGGGAATTTAGGGCCATGGAGGTCTGCTGGAAAATAAGGAAAACAAAATAAAACAAAATCACTTAGATATTTTATAAGAATATTGCTTCATTTCTATGTCAAAACTCTATGGTTAAGAGAAGAGATATTTTTGAGAGAATACCCAGAATCCCATATGGTCATATTGTGAGAAATAATAACATTGATATAAGGTTTTTTCATGAGAAATATGTACTTTAGAACATTATATCAGTTTTGTTTTTAAAATCTCTGAGTTACAAAGGAAACTTATTTTGCCTTCATAAAAATTTAGAACATCAATGAAAAAAGAATAACCTAGGGCTTCCCTGGTGGTGCAGTGGTTGAGAATCCACCTGCCAATGCAGGGGACATAGGTTCAACCCTTGGTCCAGGAAGATCCCACATACCATGGGGCAACTAAGCCCGTGCCCCACAACTACTGAGCCTATGCTCTCTAGCCCAAGAGACACAACTACTGAAGCCCGCACACCTACAGCCCGTGCTCCACAACAAGCGAAGCCACTGCAATGAGAAGCCCCTGCACTGCAACGAAGAGTAGCCCCCACTCACCACAACTAGAGAAAGCCCGTGTGCAGCAGTGAAGACCCAACACAGCCACAAATAAAATAATAAATTAATTTAAAAATAACCTAAACTATATCAAAACATTGTGAAAATATCTGGAAAGATATGATAAAGAATCAGCATGCTAAATATTTAAAAATCCATTCAGGACCCTTTTGAGGGGGTGAGGAAAGGAAGGACTATAAAAGGAGCAGAACAATGAAACTGTAATTACTAAGGAGAGTTTAAAATGTGTCTCCACACTCCTCAACAGAGACAAACAATTCAAGGTAATTGTATGGTCTACCACATGACCCAGCAATCCCACTTCTGGGTATTTATCCAAAGGATAATACCCTACATGGGTACATGGAAATACCCTAAGTGTCTGTCAAAGGACGGATGGATAAAGATGTAATCTATCTGTGATGTAATGGAATACTATCAGTCACGAGAAAGAAGGAAATTCTGCCATTTGTGACAACTTGGATGGACCTTGAGGGCCTTAGGCTAAGTGTAATAAGCTAGGCATGGAAAGAAAAATACTGCATGTTATCACTTATATGTGGAATCTAAAATTTTTTTAAAAAATCAAGCTCATAGAAACAAAGAGTAGAAAATTGGTTGCCAGGGGCTGAGGGAAATAGGGATAGGTTGGTAAAAGGGTACAAACTCTCAGATGAATAAAGTCTAAGGCCCTAATGTAAAACATGGTGATTACAGTTGATAACAGTGTGCTATTGTGTTGTATAATTGAAATTTGCTAAGAGAGTAGAACTTCAATGTCCTCTTACACACACATACAAAAGATAAATGTGTGAGGTGATGAATGTGCTAATTACTTAGATGAGAGGGATTCTTATATATATATATATATATATATAATATATAATGTACTATCACGATGGACACTTTAAATATCTTACAACTTTATTTGTCAACTCTGTTTTTAACAAGATAATAGAATAAAAATTAGATAGCGTCTAACATAGATTAATACACTGATAACACTCAGTATCAGTGGGGTTATAGTGAGATGCGCACATTTTGGCAGTGGGAATTGGTACTTACTTTTTGTAAAATTACTTGGAAATGTGTGACAAGAAACCCTAAAATGTTTTTCTTTGAACCAGCAATTATAACTCCTGAAGATATAATATGTAAAATTGCAGTTGAGAAGATATCTCAATATCTTGGTACACGTGGTCTTAGCAATATAACATATAAAGTTCAATATTACAGATAACCTATTCAGGGTCCACCATAGAACATAGCGTAAAATAAAGTACATAGAAATTCAAATAACACTTGTAAACACTTAGAATCTAGGCAGTGGAACTGCTGTAGCTTTAAATGATAAAAAGAAACTTCAAAATGTGAGATGTGTCCACTTATTGAAAGAGTTTTTAGAAATTATTGGTTAGAAAAGTATCAAAATGTTAGTAATAATTTCTTCTGGGTGATGAGATGACATGGACTTTTAATTTTACCCTTGAATTTTCTGTATCATTCTAACCTCTTTAAATGAAGTAGGATTCCCTTTTATAAACAGGAAAAAAGGAAACTTAAAAATTAGATGTCTGAGTGTTCCATAATAGCGGCTTTTATTTTAATTAGGGTTTTACAACTCCCCTACATTCTTAAAACTCACAGCGGCACATGCTTTATTCACTGGCTGTCAAACACGCGCGATGACAGCCGTACTCTCCTTAATCATTTTTGATTGGTGTTGGACACAGAGGACTTTGCTGCTTCCAGAGGCAGGATGACTCTGGTAGAACTAACTTGTCAAACTCTTAACAGTCCTATATTTTCAATATCAAGATAGTTTCCCCAAAGAAAAACATGAAAATGGAAATTTCCTTTAAAAAACTACTTGTGAGCGTGGAAATCAAACTGGAGTGCACGTACTGGGAAGGCAGAGTTTCTGTAGTGAGATTTCACTAACTGTCCAGACAGCCGGAAGCTTGGCAATTGTGCTGATAAAATAGCAGCTACAGCCCACTTTTTCTTTCTTTTTTTTCTATTTTTTTAACTTTTAATTGTACACTGGAGTATAGTTGACTAACAGTGTTGTGTTAGTTTCAGGTGTATAGCAAAGTGATTCAGTTACACATATACATGTATCTATTCTTTTTCAAATTCTTCTCCCAATTAGGTTGTTACAGAATATTAAGCAGAGTTCCCTGTGCTATACAGTAAGTCCTTGTTGGTTATCCATTTTAAATATAGCACGATATACATGTCAATCACACTTCTAACATTCTTTTTACAAGACCATTTCAGGGTTTCCTGTTAGACTTGCTCACAGGCTTTCTTGTTTGTGCTTGTTTTTAACATCATGTATGGTTACATGATTTCTCCATTTTCTCCTAACATTTTCATTCTAAAAGGAGGCTTGAACAAGGGCAAAGTCAGCCGCTAAGTATTGATTCACAATTGCCTCCCAGGTGTTTAAGCAGAGAGATACCTTGGACACTCATATTTGGAAGAATCTGGCTACATGTTTGTAGGAAGAGATGGAAAGAGAAAGTTCCAGGGTGGGTCATTCAGAATCCAGCTAGGAAATAGTTCTTTCAAATATGTCATAATATAGATATTTGGTTACACAAACAATTGTGGAAGAAGAAAGTCACCAAACAGGATGGTGAGAAAGCCCAGAGTCTGGTAATGATGGGTGACAGCTGCCATCCCTAATTTTGAAGAACAAAGATGCAAATAAATAGATACGCCTTGTTAGCAGATCAGAAAACTCAGTATTGCAGAAATGCCAATTCTCCCCTAAATAATTATAGATTCAAGGCAATCATAATCGTAATCGCCAGAGGATTTTCTTTGGAAAGTGACAAGCTGACTCTAATGTTATGGAAACACAACTGAGAACAGCTAAATTACTCTTGCAGGAGAACAAAGGTGGAAGATTTATAATCGCTGACTTTAAAAGTTACTAAAATCTGTAGTAGCAAAGAGAGTGTGGTGTCAGCATAAAAAAAAAAAAAGGATCAATGAAATGAATAAAAAGTCCAGGGCTTGACTTTCAATTACATGATTAATTGATTTCTCATAAAGGTGTCAAAGCAACTGATTGAGAAAAGCAATATCTTTTGAACACATGGTGCTAGGGTAACTGGGTGTCTGAATAGAGAAAAGAAAGAGAAGTAAGATCAAATACCTGGTGGGATTCAGTGAATGGGGACAGAATTTATGAGGAAGAGGTGGCACTGCCGAGGCTCTCCAGTGGGGCTGCGAGGGCAAAGGTGGGATGCTGAGGGTTGAGGCAGAGGGGAGCGGGGCCAGTGCAGGTGACCATGAGAAATGAGAACTGCTGTGAGGAAGTGAGGTGGTGAAGCAAACACTAGGGATAGGAAAGAACCCAGGGCAGAGGGATGGGGTCTCTGTTTTCATGTGAGGTTCGAACCCATGTCAGATGCAGGGGGCACCTGGGGGCAGGAGGAAGATTGCTGACAACTGTAAGTGAGCCCCAGGTGAAAGGAGCAGAAGGTGTCTAAGACAAAGGCTAGAACACTTGGCTATGGATAAGGCCACACCTGCCTCAGAGTCAGCAGAGACTGAGGACCCTCAGGAGAAGAAAATGCAGACAGGTTTCCATGAGAAAGAGGGAGAGTGTTTGCCTGTCTGTCTTACTCCCCGCTGTGTGGTGTTTGGGGATGGACAGGATGAGGGTCCAGCCAGTGGGCGGAGTCCTGCTGTCATTGGCACCTGGGTTTGTCCTTGGCACGCGTGGATGTGCTCTCGTCCAGCACCGTTTACTGAAAAGGCTATCTTTCCTCCATTGGATTGCTTCGCACCTTTGTTAGAAGTCAAGCGGGCATATTTGTATGAGTCTATGTCTGGGTTCTGTGCAATGGGGTGGAGGTGGACAGGAATGGAAGGGGGCACCCAGGACGCTCGTAGCAACCCGGGCAAGATGGGAGAGAGCAGTGGAGAGGCGGCGTCATGGTGTACTGAAGACATATTTTGGAGACAATTGCAGATCTCAGTAATCCACATGAGAGGCTAGGGGTGGTTTGGGAGTGTGGGTATTAGCAGCTGGGGGTGCCATTTTCTGAGGAGGAGAAGTCTGGAAAAGGCGCCGTTTGAGACAGGACAACACGGGAAATGGCCAGTGTATCAGTTAAGACCTGCTGTCAGGGCTGTTCTAAGCACTGGACACGTGCCATCTTTCTCCAGCCTCACTGCCACCTCCACTTTACAAAAGAGAAACTGAGGCATTATGAGGAGGACAAGCTGTTTGCCTAAGATCACAGCCAAGGAGCAACAGACACCTGAGTCTGTCTTAGAGATGATGACTTGGAGATGAACTTGGGACATGGAAGTGGGGAGGTTAACTCGACACACATATGAGTCAGGAGCTCAGAAACTGATATTCATCAGAGACCAGTGACTGGACATCTCTGAGATGTCAAAGGTATTTGCTAAGGAATGAGTGAAAGCTGTGTACATAGAGGCAGGTGTTGCTGAGTCCTTCAGTAAGAAAAGGAAATGAGAGATGAGCTACATCTCCAGGGTCTAACGGAAGGTATTTAAGAACAAGGCAGATTAGAAGCAAGGACCCCCCCTGAGAACCAGGCGAGAGAATTGAAGACACTTGCGTACCAAGGGCTGCAGACAATAAAGGCTGCCAGGCTCCCTAAGGCATCAGGAGGGAGGCCTGGCCCTACTGAGCATCCTTCAGTGCATTTAGAGGATGCAGAAGTGTCCTACCACAGATGCTCTACAGAGCATCTCAAAGATAGTGGCCGTTCTGCAAACAGAAGCACAAGCAAGACTAGTAGCAAATATAAATGAGGAACATCTCACTGTAAGTGAGAGACATGAGGGTAGGCGTCCTGCATGTTGCCATCACAGCTGTTTCCTATTTTCTGAGGATGGCTCATACACGGCCTTCCTCTCCCATTTCCATCACACATGCTGTCATCACCGACTGAAGCGGGACCTCGGGCTACGAAGTCACAATCTCAATTTATCGGGTATTTTACTTTATCGAAATACTGATTTCATAATAGTATATTATGCCAAGATTCTTTGGCAGATTGCTTAGAAATGTGTGCCCACAGGTCAGGTAAAAACAAAGAATAAAGTGAGAGACTGGAGACTGTCTGGTCCATTTCAGGGATTTTTCTTCTTTATTTAGATCCCCTTCAGGAGTCTGATGAAACTCCACGAATGGCCTCCACTGAGATGTGCATGTGCATGTACACACACACACACACACACACACACACCTGGACTCACAAACCCCTTGGGAATGCACTCATGGATTTCCTAGGGGCCCATGTACTCAGAGGAGGATCTTGGCCCCCATCAACACATAGATGGAGATGTTAGGCAGGATTACAAAATATTCATTTTTCATTAAAATGTTATTTAGACAATTCCTACTTGGCATTTGTATTTGGTTACTTGAGTATCATTTATAATACATTTAGAAATATACTCAAGAGAGGAATATAGGTTACAGAGGCTCAGTTTTAAAAGAATATTGTTTTGTATAAAAATCGGTGTGGTTCAGTCATCTTAGAATGGAATTTTGTTATAAATTCTTTATTTCAAGTAGAAAATGTTTTCTAACATATTTAAGATTTAAATGTATATGATTCTTGTTTGTTTCTTATCCTCATCAAGCAAGATTATATAAATTAAGCCAATCAGTGTGTATTTGTTCTTTTGGTTACAAGTGGTAGCAACCCAACTGACTTTGATCACTGCAAAAACCAAAACAAAACAAAACAAAACAAAACAAGAAGTTGAGTAGCTGGGAAGTGGGGAGCCAGTCTGCACGGGGTGGGATCTTACACACCAACATCGGCGCCTTGTCTCACTTCTTGATGTCTTAAGTCTAGGTCATCAGGCCCCCCAGGTGGACGCCTAGAACCTACAAGTTTATACCTTTATGTCATTCTATCTGCTTGCAATCCCAGTGGAAAAAGAGAGTCTGTTTTCCTGTAAGTTCCACACGAGTCTAGAAGGGTCTCTTTTCCACTACTCAGAGCTTCCTTGTTTGGTACAACTAGCTGAGGGAATCTGCTGCTTGGATTGGCTGACCCAAGTCCCATGTCCTCCTCCTTCCAGATCTGGAAGTAAGCTTGGCTCCATCCTGGCCTCATGGAATGGGCTCAAAGCTGGATACCTGGCAGGCACAAACAGCAGCGGCTGCTGTCTGACTCTAGAGCTAGCCCAAGTCATGGTTACTGCAGCCAGTGCGCCCTATCAACAAGCATTTATTGATTGTCTCCCAGCCTCTGGGCTGCTCTCTGCCCTACCCAGGTGTCCAGTCTGCCAGAAGCAACAGATGCGAGCAATCATCCAACAGTTAAGTGCCACGGTAGGGGCACGCCCCTTGGAGATGTGTGCGAGTGGAAACTCAGGGTGAGCAGGAGATGCTCTGCTCTCCACTGTGGTCCTCTCTCAGCTGCCAGCTTCTCAGCAGTCCGGACCACTCTGCTGTTTTCTGCTGTGAGGTGACCTTGCAGACTATTCAAGTTTTTAATGCATTGTGAGCCTATGTGTCTGATATATTTACACAAACATGTAACGTTTTATATCATCAAACTTAAGAGCATTCAAATTCAATCTGAGGTTCCATTTCAACTGTTTTTAAAAGCTACATTTATTCATGACAGATCTTTCTACTGGGTCACGACACAGATACTGACTTTGTCATGTCATTACCCCCGCAGAAGTAGAAACAAATCAATTCCTAATAAACTTAATTACAGCAGAGTGGAGGAGAAGGATGTTATTTGAAATATTGGGAATAAGAACTATCTAATGCAACTTAGGGTTATTAGTTTGTAGAGTTACTGCAGGGACTTTGCGTAGTGGCCGTTGTGTCCTGGGGTAAGAATGGAATTGGGCTGCTTATTCGGTACACCTGATACTGAGTTTCCAGGAGGAATAATGGCCTCCCCAATGTGATATGCTGGGAATGGATGCGGCATCAGCACGGGCCCTGGGGCATGGCTTGTGGAATTCCTCTAGGGTCTTGCTCTGCAGCACCTACCCCCATGCATAGGCACTCTGGTCCGACACAGCAGAGTCTGGTGAAATCCTGTCTCCACTCCCGTTCCCTCCTCCCGGGCTGACAAGTGGAGCACGTCCCAACTTCCCTGGCTGCTCCACTGGAGCTACCTGTAATTGTTTTCTGGCAACAGAATCTGGGTGGGACTGATTTAGAAGCCATAGACCATATTTCAGGTGTGTCTATAGACCCATGCCTCAGCGATCCTCTTTCCCTTTCACCGTTTGCATGACTGGAAGTCAAGAAATCCACGATGACAAAGTTGCAGAACTAGTTGGATAGCTGTGTTGCTATTAGATGAGGCTGCCAAACCACAGCAGGAGCAAAACTGTGCTACTTTCAGGAGAGCTCTGATTTCATTACTGCAGCGTTGGCTGTCCTATATCATAACCAATGCAACCGTACTTTGATCTTGCAGATTTTACCCTCTGCTATTACACTGCAGTGTTCAAGGATGTTTCACTGCGATATTAGTCCTTAGTCTCACATGGAGTTATTATACTGAAATGTTATTTTATGCCATGTACCACATGCAAATTATTGATTACACTGTGGTTTTATAAGTTATTGCAGTAGATATTGTGGAGCAATCTTCAATAGTTCTGCTTTGCTTCTTGGTAGACGATCGTAAAAATACTTGAAGTTCCTTTAACTAACTTTTACCACCAGAAAGTGTTGCAAGAAAGAATTCTGTAATGCTGCTGGCAGGTTCATTGATAATACAATTTCATTCACTCACCAAATATGTACTGACTTTTAATCATATGTGTATCAAGACTCCAGGTGAAAGTAAGAAAACAATAGGCACATTTCCTGCCCTAAAGGAACCCATGTATCTGGTAGGGATGACAGCCACATCAAATTATCGTTACAGTGAAATAAAATAGCAGTGACAAGTATAAATAATTTAGGGGAATGCCGAGAAGGAGCATTGTAGCCAGCAGAGGCGGATGCTGGGAGAGTAGAAGAAAGATTGCTGGAGGATGTATCTTCTGAGCTGAGAGTCTTAAAGGATGAATAAGTTAACCAGGCAAATGAAGGGGTTCAAGAAAACGGGATATAAGTAGATGCACTGAGCTGACACAAACCTGGGACGTGTGGAGAACCATAAGCTGTTTGATGCAGCTGGATTTCAATGTTCTTCTTGGGGAGAAGTGCAGCTGGGAAGGAAACAGGGGCCTGATCAATAAGCTGATGGGTTAGGAGCTCGGTTCTCTTTATTTTGTAAGCAAAATGAAGTCACCGGAAGAACAGTTTTATAGGATTTACAGCAACAGTAAGATACTGCATTTTTTTTTTTTTTTAGTTAAGAAGAGGATTTATTTAGAGAGAAACATGCTCCACAGACAGAGTGTGGGTCATCTCAGAAGGTGAGAGGCCAAGATACTGCACTTTCAGTAAGCTTCTCTGCCAGTGATGAAGGTGAGGGTGAAGGAGGTTGACCAGAGGCAGGGAGACAGGCGTGAGGCTATCCACTTAGAGCATGGGGACTGGAGAATGGGCAGGTCTGAAAATCCCAGAGGAGGGAAAATTGTCAGGAATTGCAGCTTGCAGGATACAGGAAAGGTTGAGTGCCTCTCAGTATTCTTCCTAGGGAACATCGTTTTCTGGTTATAAAAGTAATACTGGGGCTTCCATGGTGGCGCAGTGGTTAAGAATCTGCCTGCCAATGCAGGGGACACGGGTTTGATCCCTGCTCCGGGAAGATTCCACATGCCACGGAACAACTAAGCCTGCATGCCACAACTACTGAACCCGCATGCCACAACTACTGAAGGCTGTGCACCTAGAACCCATGCTCCTCAACAAGAAAAGCCACTGCAATGAGAAGTCCATGCACCTCAAAAAAAGTAGCCCCCGCTCAATGCAACTAGAGAAAGCCCATGCACAGCAACGAAGACCCAACGGATCCAAAAATAATAAATAAAACATTAAAAATAAGTAACACTAAACCATTGCACAGAATCTGGAAAACAATAAAGATAAGAAGAAAATTAAAATCATTGATAGGAGTACTGCCAGTACAAGTACTTGATAGCGTTTGCATCAAACATACATAAGCATGGAGGGTGGGGTCGGGTTCCCAGGGTGGTTTGTAGTAACCCAGGTTACAATCCTAAACAGTTACTGTCTGTTCCTAAGAGTGAGTTTTCTTAGCACGTGGTCCATGAGTCTTGATAACCTCCCAGCAGTTGGTGGGTCATAGCCTGAGTGCTTTTAGAAGGACATGCTCTTTTGTAAATGATCTTTAATAATAAGCCAGGTAGAGGGGGTAGAGGGACATTCTACAAAGTATTTTACTTTATTGAGGTACACAGTTCAGACTCCTTGGCTGTGTAACTCTACCAGCTTGAGAATTATTGCTGACTGTTAATTATTCCCTTTATTATATCTAAGACACACAAAATTGTTGAAGTGGCTTATTGTTCATAATTAGAAGCTATGATTAAAACTGCACTGACATTAGCCTGGGGCTGTCTTTTCAATATGGAATTATTTCTATGAACATGTCAGTGGGTGGCTGTGTTGGCCTCCTCTCTAGAAACTACTTCTCCATTTACAGAACTGCTCAGATTTCATGGGAAGATTCCCTGAAGACCCAGCTCTGTTAATTAAATGAAATGAAACCATCTTACACTACAGCTGTTGGGGATTCACTCACAGAATAGTCAGAGGAGACACGAATGAGCAGAATCAACAGCCAATTCCATTTTTAAGATCCAAAATTAAAGGAGTTTTTATATTCTGTATTTTTATTAATATAAATCTTGGGAATTTTTCTAAATTTTTATTTATCAAGTATAAAAATGAGTGTATAGTATTATCAACGATGGCTCCCCATATGTTACAAGATTTTGTATTTTTAAGTTTAAAAAAAGTGAGCAGAGACCAGTGTTATCGATTGTTCAGTGCTTCAGTGTGTTCCTCAATTTACAGCAACCTGGATGAACCTGGAAGATATTGTGCATAGTGAAGTATGTCAGACAGAGACGGACAAGTAATGTGTGTTTTCACTTATGTGTGGAATCTAAATATACAACAAATGAATGAATATAATGAAACAGAAACAGACTCATAGATACAGAGAACAAACTAGTGGTTACCAGTGGGGAGAGGGAAGGGGGGAGGGGCAAGATAGGGGTAGGGGATTAACAGGTACAAACTACTAGATATAAAATAAATAAGATACAAGGATATATTGTACAACACAGGGAATATAGTCGATATTTTGTAATAAATTTAAATGGAGCATAATCTATAAAAATATTGAATCACTATGTTTTACACCTGAAGGTAATATAACATTGTAAATCAGCTATACTTCAAAAACAAGACCCATGAATTTATTGGCTATTAAGGGTATGTTATTATTTGAAAATAAATGGGAGCATGCCATGTAAAAAAGAAAAGAAAAATGGCATCTTCCAAAGTAATGTTGTCTTGTGAAATCCCTCAAATGGGAAAGAAAGAATGGTTCACATGAAGGAATAAAAGGAAATGACAAGAGGCCACAGGCTAAGAGAAAAACCTGGCTAATTAGACTGGTATTGTGTTTGATCTGATACTTTAGTCCTAAGATATTTGACATTTTTATTTGACAGAATTAAGAAAACCAAAAATCAATCAAAAGAGGGGAATTGTGGGGTCCTTACCTTCTGTGCACATCTAGGTGATTTTTCTTTCTTTCCACCACTAACTAGTCAGCAGTGAAAGACAACTGGCCTGGCAGTAGAATCAATGGTTTGAATCTCCCAGTGAGCTCAAGTGCTCCTATCAGTGGGACACTGGAGACAGAAAGAGATGGAATTGTTGTCGGGAGAATGATTAAAACTGAGATTGTGCTGTTTTTCCTCTTAAAGACCTTAGTCTCCTATTTGGCTTCTTAGCGACCCAGAAGCCATCTCTCCCCAAAGCTAGGCAGTTTATTCTTCAGTCTGCACAAGAAAAGAGGGACTTATGTCTCAGCGAATTTTCAAATCCATGAAAAATTATTTGTACCAGAAAGAAACGTAAAAAAAAAATCCACCAAGATTGCTTTTAATCTGATGAAGCCACCACCGAGAGAAAATATTTAGATGGGTGCTTATATTTTTATTACTTCCCTTTCTACAGCTTGGCAGACCCAAAATTATTTCTGCACCACAGTTTGTCCCTGACTAGAGACTCACCACACAGACTGCAGACTCCTGATGGAGCCTGCGAAGCGGCCCTCTGACTGTGCTGAGTGAGCTCTGTGCAGTTTTGTGGGGTTACCACTCCCGCCCTCCCTCTCTCCTCTCTGTCCCTCAGCCCCAGCCCTCTGAGTGAGGCCCCAATGGACAGAATGAACTTTGTGTGCACATGGTTTTAAACTATGGAATCGACCAGAGTCATTGGATTAGTCTTATCAAAGGGTAAGAGAAGAAAACATGATGATCTAAGACCCTGAGGTCTAACAGAAAAAAAGTGGATGCTTGATCCACTTTCAGAGTTAAAGATATCAATTTGAATATTGTTATCCATGGCGACCAATTCCAATAAAAAGCTTTAAGAGATGAAATACTGTAATTCTATGAGAGCTACATTAAAACTTTCTCAAATCCAGATATCCAAAATGGACTTTGACAAACAACCTCATGAAGTGATTATATGCAGAACAGGATTAAATACAGAAAAGGATTGTGTTCTTGTAATTTTTTTCTGACTTCAGATTTTAAAATAAAGTCTCCTGAGATGGCTTTGCTGCTTAGAATTTGATCTCGTTCTGCCCCTGCACCAACAGACCTGCCCTTGTCTGTCTGGGGTTCCTCTCACCAAACAGGCACTATTAATTTTTTTCCAAGACAGAGGATAGACTTCTAGCATAGGTTAGAACTATATCACAGTGTATGACCTAGTGAACATAGAATTTTAAACAATAATAGTAAAATTAAAGACAGGACTTTAATTGAGCACAGACTGGTCGGTACTTAATTTTTGTTTCACTACCTCTGTGAAGCACGCATGACTTCACTAGATGTCTGCTCAGCTCCAATTTTCATAGACTAAATAGCAAAGATTAAAGAAGCTGTATAGATCCAAGAACATGGATAAATGATCATAATCCATCTTCCAGGAGGGTTAATTCTCAACATGATAAAAGGCTTTATGAAATATATCGAAATAATAAGCCTCTTTTCTCTATATATTTGGGGTAAAATAAGAGGAAAATGAAGATGAAAGCATAGTTTGCAGTAGATGATTTAATTTGGACAGATGACAGAAAAGGAAGTATAACTCCTTAGCAGCTGATTCTACTGCTCCATCTTTTCCATCAAGGAGCACAACAGAACAGAGGAAATGCAGGTAAGAGGTGACATGTCCTGATGAGGGAGGATGTTGAGTGAAGATCCCTCACTTTGCTACCTGAGTGCAAGATGCAGGTGTAGACTCAGAAACTCCAATCCTTCAGAAATCACAGGAAATGTAAAGGGTCCTGGAGTGTTTAAGATGAGTAACACTCCCGGGAAAACATGCTCCTGTGTTTTTAATGGAAGAAAAAGCAGATTCCTGCCAACTAGAAACCAGAAACTTAAAATTCTCCCCACAACAGATTCTAGAAGGTTTTATTAAATACATAAGTGGTTACCAAAAGTCAGTATGTCACTGAAAAATTGCTCATGGCAAAGAAATCTCATCTTTTCATTCAAGAGTTATCCAACTGATATATAAAATAAATACAAGAGGCATCACTTATCTGGATTGTTTTTAAGCCTCTCATAGTATGGATAAAATTGAAAAATATATGCAGGTTCGAAGCTCGTGGAAGTCTAGCTGAAATCGATAAGAGGAAACTGTTGACTAACATATTGCAAATATAAAGACAGGCATTTGGATTCTGTGCTTCCCACACCCTCTCACCTCCCACACCCCCATAGCCCTTAAAAAAAAAATAAACAGCACAAAACTAAGATGGAAACTTCCTGCCTCCTCCTCTCCGAGACTACAGTCACCACCAGCCACTTGAGTCTACTGAGCACTTGAAATGTGGGTGGTCCAGACTGAGACGTATGGTATGTAAAATTCATACCAGATTTCAAAGTCTTGGTGTGAATAAAAGACAGTATCTTTAATTTTTTTGACTACATGTTAAAATATTTTAGATATATTAAGCTAAATAAAATACATTATTAATACCATTTATATGTGTTTCTTTTACATTTTCTAATGTGGTTACTAGAAAATTTTGAATTATGTATGTGCCCATGTTTTCTTTCTAATGGCTGCACTAGTTGAAGAGTTTCTGAGACTTTTAGGGAAGAGAGATCAGCTTCTAACCACTCCCCAGTGGCCTCTCCATTGTGTTAAAAATGTCAGATTGGCTACTGTTATAAACTGTATTTTAATTTAAAGATCTGATTTTCCTCAACAATTTTTTGTTGTTTTTACACAATTCCAGGTTAAAAAAAATCCATTCATAAGTATTTTTAAAGTTTCCATGAGATATATATGGCTTATATATAATCCTGTAATTTTAAGTGTAAGGAAATAGATTTCCAACACTGAGTAAGATCTTCTTGTGCATCTTTCAATTTTAGACCCCTAAAAGTAACTTATTCTGACTCTATAAATGTCAGTTTATTCTGATTTTTTGTTTGCTTAGCCTGTATTTTTTTTTACTTCATATACATGGAATCATAGAGTGTGCAATTCTATACATCTGGTCTTTTTCACTCAACAAATATGTTTAAGAGCTTTTCATATTTTTGCATTTACCAATAGTTTATTTTTTATTGTTGCATAATATTCCATTGTATATTGATTTTTATCCACTTACCTGTTGGTGAGTATCAGAGTTTTCTTCCTTTTTGACTGTTATGAATAAAGATGAACATTCCAGTAAATATATTTTAGAATCTATTTACATTGACTTATATGTATTTAAGAGTAGAATTCCTGAGTCAATTAATTTTAATATTATTTTTGATGGAAACTGCCACTCATGGTCTTCCAAAGAGCTCATGCATTTCTCACTTCCAATAGCACTGGGAAGAGCATTGCTCCATATCCTTGCCAACACTTGTCTTTGTAATCATGACCTTCTGGTAGGTGCTGGGTGTGACTCCTTGTGCCCTTAGTCTGCATTTCCCTAATGAGTATTGAAGTAAAACACCTTTTCTTCTTCTTCATTGATTTATTCCATCATTTATTTAGATCTCCTTTAGTTTTCCCCGGTGATATTATGTAGTTTTCAGTAAAGAGATCTGGCACATTCTTGTTAAATTAGTTCCTGAAGATATAAATTTTTTGGATACTATTGAAAATGTTATTTGAAATTTTAAAATTTTTATTATTTTTTTTCAAATGTCTGTTGCTGAACCTCATAATATACATTATTTTTGTATATTGACCTTGTATCTCATGGCCTTGCTAAACTTATTTGTTCATTCTAGTTTTGTCTATAGATTATTTTGGATTTTAATGTGCAAAGTTGTGTCATCTGAAAATAAAACAAGGCTCTTTCTTTCTAATGGTTATATATTTTATTAATATTTTTTTCATGTTTTAGTATACTGGCTAGGACTTCCCATACAATGGTGAAGAAACTCATTTATAGTGAATACCTTTGTCTTTTCCACAACTTAAAGAGTAATTATTGAATATTTCATCATTAACTGTGTTGTTAGCTCTAGTTTTATTGAACATACCCTTTATCAGATTGAGTAATTTCCTTTCTTATTTCTATTTTTTCTGAGAGATTTTAATATGGTTGGATATTAAATTCTATCAACTTCCATTTCTCTATCTATTGAGATGAACAAATGGATCTTCTCCCTTATCTGTACATGGGTGAATTACTTTGATTGAATTTCAGATGTGAAACCAACTTTCTGTTCATGGAATAAATCTCACTTGACCATGAAGTATTATCCTTTTAATTTATCCCTGGATTTGATTTGTCATCATGTTATTAAGGATTTTTACAACTGCCCATAGGATATTGATCTGTAATTTTCTTTACTTGTTAGTGTCCTTGTCAGATTTTGGTATTATGCATTATGAAAGAAGTTAAGAAATGGCTCATATTTTTCTATTATCTTAAAATTTTATTTAAAATTAGTATAATTTGTTCCTTACATGTTTTTAGAATACATAGTGAAGTCACCTGTGCCTAAAGTTTTCTTTCTAAGCATTTTTTAATTGTGGAAGTAATAGATATAGGAATATATACATTTTTATTTTCTTCTTATAATAGTTTTGAACAACACTATGAACCAACTAGACCTAATTAATTTCTGTAAAACAATAACATCAGCAGAATACATATTCTTCTCAATTGAACATGAGAATTTACAAAGATAGACAAAATTTTTTACTATAAACCAAGTCTCAATAAATTTTAAAAGATCCAGGTCATACAGAATAAGTTCTCTGACCACAATAGAAATAAATTAGTAATTAATAACAGAAAAATAGAAGGAAAATTTTCCAAAATATTTGAAATCTAAATAACATAATTCAAGATAGTTCAAATAAGTCAGAAGGGAAATTAGAAAGTATTTTAGTCTGAATGAAAAGAAAAACACAGCACACCAAAATTTGTGAGATGCTGCTAAAGCAGCACTAAGAGGGAAATGTAGAGCAATACATGCCTCTATTAGAAAAGAAACAGGTATCAAATCAATGATTTCCAAAAGACAGTTCTTTAGTAAGATCAACAAAGATGTTAAGCTTCTAGGCAGACAGATAGGGGTGGGGGGATGCAGAGACAGAGACAGTAGACAGACAAATCAGGAATAACATTCAGGAATGACACTATCAGGAACATATACAGATGCTAAAATGATAGAATGACCACTTTATGCTTATAAATTCATCAACTTAGTTAAAATAAAAAAGTTCCCTGGAAGATGAAGGGTAGAAGTTTACTTGAAAAGAAATAAATCACCTGACTAACCCTATATCTTTTGAAGAAATGGAATTTGTCCTTAAAAACATTTCCAAAAAGAAAATTCAAACCCAGATGGTTTTACTGGTGAAATCTACCTAACATTTAGAAAATGTGGAAAACCTTATGGGATCTACAGATAAAGTTACCAGAAATATTATGTGAGTTCAGCAAAGTAGCAGGATGAAAAATACCCGAAAGCAATAGTATCTCTATAGGCTAGTAATAAAAAATATAAATTAAAATTTAAAATACCATTTCTGATAGTGTCAAAAATATGAAATATGTAGGCATAAATCTAACTAAAGTTGTTTAAGACTTGTGCAGTGAAAACTGGAAAATGTTGTTGAGAGAAGTTAAAGAAATCCTAAATAAGAGGAGAGATACTCCAAATGCACGTGTGGACGATTATGTAGATGCTGATCAAGAGAAAAGATATGACCAGGAAAGGCAGTGACACACAACAAGCTTCACAATGCAAGCTGGGAGAGGGTTGCACGAGGGGAAGTCCCTCCCGGCATGAAACCATTCACAAGGTTAAGATGGGGATCACCATCTAGAAAGGGGAAGGGCAAGGGAACTCTGGGAGAAGGGAGGGATCAGGCTTTCTTGTCTAGGTGAGGTCACCCAGCAGCAGAGGAGGGATTCTCTGTGTCAGAGAGCTCACAAGGGTACCTGTGGTTTAGAGTTTTATAACTACAGGCTCTAACTTATTAATGGCCAACAGATGTGAGGTGAGGTTTCATTGGATATGCAGAGCAGCTAGGCTCTAAATGGCTTGTTTACTCTTTGGGGCTATTTTAAAATAATAGGTTGCAATTATACTCCAATAAAGATGTTAAAAAATTAATAATAATAGGTTGTGTAAAAATTTGAGTTTGGTGCTGGAGGGTTTATGAATTAACAGGTCTCAGCCTGCAGTGAAGAAATAAACAAACTAGGGGCTTGTTTGGGCTATTTTAAGAATAATAGGCCATGTAAAAATTTGAGATTGGTGCTGGAGGGTTTTTGAGCTAACAGGTCTCAGCCTGCAGTGAAGAAATAAACAAGCTAGAAGCCAAAACAAAGCAGGTCACTTTGGGCTTGTTTATATAACGACTCAATATGATGATGTCTGTTCTCCCAAATTATGCTATAGATTCATCATAATCCCTATGAAAATTCCAACAGGCTTATTGTAGAAATTGTCAACCTTTCACATGGAAATGCAATAGTCATAACAAATGTGAGCAAGAGAAAACAAAGTTAGAGGACTTGAACTTCAAGTCTTATGATAAAGCTAAGGTAATCAGAATAACATGGTATTTTTTTTTTAATTTTATTTATTTTTGGCTGTGTTGGGTCTTCGTTTCTGTGCATGGACTTTCTCTAGTTGCAGTGAGCGGGGCCACTCTTTATCGTGGTGTGCGGGCCTCTCACTGTCGTGGCCTCTCTTGTTGCAGAGCACAAGCTCCAGATGCGCAGGCTCAGTAGTTGTGGCTCACGGGCCTAGTTGCTCCGTGGCATGTGGGATCTTTCCAGACCAGGGCTCGAACCCATGTCCCCTGCATTGGCAGGCAGATTCTCAACCACTGCACCACAGGGAAACCCAGTAACATGGTATTTGTGTAGATATTAAGGAACAGGTACAAATAAATTGTTTTTTATTCAATAAAACATAATAGTACAGAAATAGATCCCTATATATGCTTAATAAATACATAAAATTATATATATATAATATATTTTATGATATATATACATTTCATCTTTGAAAATTGTGCAAGAGTAATTGAGTAGGGAAAGAAAAAGCCTTTTTAACAAGTAGTGGTGGGATAAATGGATATCTATATGCAAACAATTAACGTCAATCCATCCCTCACCACACACACACAAATTAACTCAACATAAATCATAGACCACCCTGACATGTAAAACCTTAAACTCTAAAACTTCTAGAAGAAGAGGTGGGAGAAAATTTCTGTGACTTTGGGTGAAGCAAAGATTTCTTGTATTCAAAAGCATCATCCTGAAAAGGAAAACATTGATAAATTGACAATTTCTGCCTTTGAAAAATGTTCTTAAAAGAAATAAAATACAAGAATCAGACTGGAAGGAAATATTTGTAAATCAAATATCTGAAAGAGATTTATAACCAGAATGTACAAAGAACTCTCAAAATGAAATAATAAAACAAATAACACAAATGTACCAAAGTATTGAATAAACACTTCAGCAAAGATTACGTACAGATAGAAAATAAGCACATGATGAGATGCTCAACATCATTAGTCATTAGAGAAATGCCAAGTATCAGGACTTACCATTAAAATTTATTAGAATGGCTACATACTGACCATTCTGAGTATAACTTAGGAGGTGAAGGAACTTGAACTCCCATGAGTTGTTATTTGGGCTGTAAGATAGTATAACCACTTTGGTAAACAGTCTGTCAGTTCCTTAAAAAGTCAAACATATGCCTATATTATGGTTCAGAAGATCCACTTCTAGGTGTTTGTCCAAGGAAGGCCCATACCCATAAATGACTTATACATGAGTGCTTATAGCAGTGTTGCTGGTAATAGCCCTGAATTGCAAACAATCAAAATGTTTACCAACATGGGAGTGGATCCACAGATTGTGCTATATCCATATAATGGAATACTACTCATCAAATTTTAAAAATAGACTGCTGATGCATGTAACAACATGGATGAATCTCACAATAATTATGTTGAGTGAAAAAAAGTTGGCAAAAGCATTACATGGTACATATATCATTCAACTTGTATCAAATTCTAGAAAATGCAAACCAGTTGCTATGGTCTGAATGTTGTGTGCTCCCCAAATTCATATGTGGTAAATTTAATGCCCAAGGTGTTGGAACTAGGAGGTGGGCCTTTCATAGACGATTGGGTCATGAGTGAGATTAGTGTCCTGTTGAAAGAGCCTGCAGGGAGACAGCCTGTACCCAGAGATACCCGTACCCTGATCTCAGACCTCCAGCTTCCAGAACTGTGAGGCATACATTTTTGTTGTATAAGCTTCCCAGCCTCGGGTATTTTGTTATCGCAGCCCAAATAGACTGAGACTCCAGTGTATCCTGACAAAAGCAGGTCTGTGGTAGCCTGCAGATGGGGGCTAGAGAAGAAGATATGGGGGAGGAAAATTACAAAGGGGCATGAGGAAGCCTGGAGCAATGCATGTGTCCATTATACTGATTGCAGTGATGGTTTCATGGGTTTTATTGAAAAGATACATTTCAAATACTCGCAGTTTATTTGTATGTCAATTATGTCTCAATAAAGTTGTTTTTCAAAGTCCTCTATCTTTACTGATTTTTGTTTAGCTGTGTTATACACACCCACATATAAATATATCTGGAAGTACTGATAATGTGTTAAACTCTTCAACTATGACTGCTACTTTCCTGTCCTTTCATTCTTCTACCATTGGCTTATATGCTTTGAAGCCATGCATTAGGTGCATGCATATTTAGGATTGCTATGTCTTCCAGGTGAACTGACTGTTTTCTCACTACAGAATGTTCTTGTTTTATACTCCTTGTCCTAAAGTCTACCTGATATTAATATGGACTCAGTAGTTATCCAACAGTGTGTACTTTTCATTTCTTTAACGTTCAGCCTGACTCTATTCTTACACATAGAGCATATCTCCCATGATCACCACATAGTTTTGTATACATTTTTTTAATCCAGTCTAAAAAGTGTCTTATAATTGGACTGTTTAGTCCAGTTACATTAAACTTGATTCCTAATGCAGTTAAGTTTCAGTCTGCTATCTCGTTATTTGTCATCTTATTTTTTTTAACTTTTTATTTTATATTGGAGTATAGTTGATAACAATAGGGATAGTTAGAGAGTTTGGGATTGACATGTACTCACTGCTATATCTAAAATGGGTAACCAACAAGAACCTACTGTATAGCACAGAGAACTCTGCTCAATATTTGTTTTCATAATGTCTCATTTCTTCTTTGTTCTTGCACGAATTTATGTTATCTCTTCTTTTGCTTTTTAGTTATAATTTTTGTATTGTTATTTTCATGGATAATTTAGAGGTGACAGTATTCCCCTTTAACTCATCTTATCTTTCTTAAATTAGTACTTTACCTCTTAATGACAATGTAAAAACCTTACAGCAGTGTAAGTCAATTCACTTCTCCTGCACTTATTTGCAAATGGTGTCATATATTTTATTTCTATGTATATTTTAAACCTCAAATATATATTGTTATTGGTGTACCTGTAATAAATCTCTTTTTCTTTTGTGGAGACACATCTGTACATTTTTCAGTGCTCTTCTTTCCTTTCTGAGATCCTGTACCTCCTTCAGCTGGTAGGTAGGAGCTCCTTTATTATTTCTTAGAGTTTGGCCTGCTGGGACAATGGCTCTCAGCTTTGATTTATCTGATAATGCCTTTCTTTTGCCCTCATGTATAAGGATATTTTATCAAGGTACAGAAGTGTAGATGCCTTTTTCTTAAACTTTAAAGATGCTTTCTGTTGGGAATACAGCTACCATTCTGATTCTTTTTTCTCTGAGAAAGATATGGCTTTTTCTCTGGCTCCTTTTAAGGTTTTCCCTTTGGTTTGGTTTTGTATCTATGTGTCTAGGATGTGCCTTGGTGGGGTTTACTTTGTATTCATCTTCTCTGGGTTTTTCTGAGGTCTCTGAATATGTGGATTAATGTCTTTCAACGGTTTTGCATAATTCCCATCCTTCTCTCTTTAAATATTGCTTCTGCTCGATTCTGCCTATTCTCTTTTTCTGGGATTCCAATTACATCTATGTCTTTAAGATACAGTTATATGATATTTGTAATATATATGTTTTCATTTAGTCATGGTTGGCAAAATGGTCAGCAACAATCTTCTACTCCCTAACCCAAAGTGAAAATCCTTTTCCTACGAAACTTAAGTAGGCTCTATCTTATTTACTTCCTTAATATCACAGCTGAGCAGACCAGATTGGATAATCCCTTTCAAGTGCCAGCCTTTAGAGATTTTTATTGTTACTTGAAGATTCTAAGGTCAGCAGAATGATACCAAGTGCCTCTCTATCTAGTCTAGAATGCACTGAAGGAAACCAAGAATAAACTTCTTTGAACATACTATTAAGTTTGGCACTGTTCAAATCATTCTAAAATGAACTTCAAAATCCCGAGAAGGAAAAAAAATTTTGTTAATTATAAATTGCATGGTCACTCAGGTTGGCATGTTAGTAATGTACTGTAATAGCATAGAGTCATTAAAGAATAGCATATATTTTTAATGCAACTCAGATGCTATAAAATGAGAATTGCCTGAAAATATTTCAAAGAAGCTCTGGTTATATTGTTTTTGGAGATATTATTGCTTCTGTATTTTCCATTACTTAAGCAAATAGTCCATTATGTCATTGTTACTGAACTTCCTAAGACAAACCTCTTTTGTAAACAAAACATAAGCAGTACTATCAAAGTAGAAAAATAACATATATTGCAAAGTCTCACTTTCAGGAAATAGTACTGCTAAAACTTGTCCATTTCTCCTTATATTTTAATGTGTTTTTTCCTGTAATTATCTGTTGCTTTTATAGGCAGGGAACAATAGTAGGTTTTTTCCTAGTTGATTTAGTAACTCTGTTCTTCCCCCTAATCACACACAAAACTGACAGTTCCATGATATGAAAGCTAAGAGTTCAAAAGTTCTCTTTACTTCAAATTATTATTTTTGAATTATTGGTGTGATTAGGTTGCTGCATGTCTTTACCACAATGAAAATCCTTTGAATTGTGTGCAGGTTGGATGTGATTTGTAGGACTATAATGGTGATTTCAGTCATACAATTTCAAAAGTAAGTAGTTATTGAATACAAAATACGAGAAGTTCTATAAATGGGACAATTTTAAAGAACAACATTTGTGGTTTGCTTTTTCCTCATTGCCAATGTAATGCATTGCTAATGTAAGAAAGTTGGAAAATAGAGAGGCACAAAGGAAATATAAGTGACAAAAATCATATGTAATGCCACCATCTCTTGATATTATAGTATATATCTTTGCAGAGTATATAAACATAGATACATAAATATTTTTTATGTCATACTCTACTTATCACTTTATAGCTGCTCTTTCCTCACTTTGCAATTTATCAGGAGTATTTCCCCATGACAACAAGTCTTTTTTTTAAATTTGTCATGACTGTTTCGAAATTCATCATATTCACATAGCACATTTGTTTAACCAATTTCTTATTTTGGAACATTACATTTTGACTGTGATGGCATCAGACATTTCTCTATTTAAGTACCCAAACTAAGATTGTTGATTAGAGAGAGTTAATAGTATATTTTTAAATAATGAAACATAAAACTAACAGTCTCCTTTGTCAACATTATCAACAATAACAAAAGCTAAGAAAAAACAATAAAAAGCTAATTTAAAAATCTAAACCAGTGGATCACACCAGGGACAATTCTGATTCCCAGAGGCCATTTGGCAATAATTGGAGACATTTCTGATGGTCAGAACTGAAGGGGTGATACTGCATTAGGGAGTAGAAGACAAGGAAGCTGCTAAACATCAACAATACATAGGACAGGCTTTCACAAACAAGACAGATTTTCTCCAGAATGTCAATAGGTTGTGAAATTAAACCTTGTCCACAACTAGAGAGAGTTGTTCATGTCCTTCAATGGCATGGAGCATGATACAGGCTGTTCTTAGGCAGTTACAACTGCCAGAAATTCCCCACCAATTTAATTAACCTTGATCCATACCAGTGGGAGTGGAGGTAGTTAATAGTGGTGGTGAAAAGGGGTGGATTTCTACAAAAGACGATAAGCGCATAGAGGCAGCTTAGCAAATTGGAGCTGATAGAGAATCACTTCTTGAAGGAATCTTCACTGAGTAGATGCTTGAGGGTCCTGTGCCCCACCCAACACAACACTGGAAGGGAAAATGAGATAGAAAACCAAAGTTAACATTCTTACAATTTAACACTGATTTAGACTCACCCAGATTTTTTTTTTTTCTTCTTGTGGTACGTGGGCCTCTCACTGCTGTGGCCTCTCCCGTTGCGGAGCACAGACTCTGGCCGCGCAGGCTCAGCGGCCATGGTTCACGGGCCCAGCTGCTCTGTGGCATGTGGGATCTTCCCGGACCGGGGAACGAACCCATGTCCCCTGCATCGGCAGGCGGACTCCCAACCACTGTGCCACCAGGGAAGCCCATCACCAAGATTTTATTTCTGTGGCTTCGAACTTAAAGTGAAATGTTTACAGTCTCCATGAGATATCACCATCACCATATTTTCTTAAAATAGTCTGGTTCCCGGGAGTGGAGGTGTTTTAACCCAGATTTTTAAAGATTTAAATTTTATACTAAATTTACTGTTTTTTCCCTGGCTTTTTTTCTGTGCCACACTTCTCATTTTATTCTCAACGTCCAAAACATTTTCTCCATCTGCATGGGTTTTGTATCCTATAATCACACAAACCCGGTTTAAACTATTCTTTCCTTGTCTTTTAGAGCAGTTAATAACTTACTATTATTGCTTCCCTTCCAATTTAATTCTCCACACAAAAACCAGAAAAAATCATTGTCAAATGCAAATAAGAAGATGTTATCTCTGTTTGAAACAGACAGATATTCTACCCGTTTCTCCCGTGGAATAACCAAAAATCTCAGTGTGTGTCATATTTTAGATTCCACATGCAAGTGATATCATATGGAACTTGTCTTTCACTTTCTGACTTACTTCACTTAGTATGATAATCTCTAGATCCATCCATGTTGCTGCAAATGGCATTATTTCAAACAGACACACAGGCATAGAGAACAGACTTGTGGTTGCCAAGGGGGAGGGGGTGGACTGGGAGTTTAGGGCCAGCAGATGCAAACTATTATATATAGAATGGATGAACAACAAGGTCCTACTGTGGAGCACAGGGAACTATATTCAACATCCTGTGATAAACCTTAATGGAAAAGAATATTTAAAAGAATGTATATATATATATATATATATATATATATATATATATATATATAACGGAATCACTTTGCTGTACAGCAGAAATTAACACAAATTGTAAATCCACCACACTTCAATAAAAAAAAATCTCAATGTGGCCTCCAAGTCCCTGCTGATCTGCTCTCTGCAGGCTTCTGCAGTATCATATCCTATTACCTTCCCTCTGGGTTTCTGCCAGACAGGTCCTGGCCCAGCTCCTAACAAAAAGTGTCACTCATTTCTGCCACCAGACATTCACACACATTATTGGTCCCCATATGCTTAGTTTGTTGCTCACTTAAATTCTATATTTCATTCTTCAAACAAACCATCCCTGACACGCTGTCCCACCCAGTTATGGTACTTTGTTATGTACACTTATATAACAGACTTCATTTCTACACATCAGATAGCTATTTTGTAATATGCACTTATCAGAATGATGAGAAGTGTTTATGTAATTTATAAAGCTAATGCCTTTGACTGCTAACAGTTGACCATAAAGTTTCTAGAGAAAATTATCTCTCCATGCTGCAAAATCCTGGAGTGTCTACCAAGAATTTATCTGCATTCTTAGTATGCTAAAGTGTTTTGTGTTGAACAAGCATTTTGTAGCTTTTTTAAAAAAATACTTTTCACAAAAGTATAACTAAGCAATTAGGGACTATATAGGAGAATTCTGAAATATCCATACCCTTTGACTGTTAGTCTATATTGGTTAAGAGAATCAGAAAATAATATACCTGGAATTCATTAAAATACCACCTTAGTAACAACATTTAATGAGTAATACTTTAGTTTGCCCCTCTGCCTTTTTTGAGTTTAACATCAAAGGGCTTTTGGGCTAACTGTCCCAGTCTGCTATGAAGGCCTAAACCAAAATATAAAGGCCTTCTTTAGCTAATTTATTTAAAAGGAAGCTCTATAAATAAGTCCTTCCCCTTTTTTCCCTCTACTCTAAAAGACAGAAAATTATATATCAGTAATTATAATAATGTACAGTCAAGTTTATAATACCTATAATAGTAATATACATATACAATAGTAATAGCACTTAAAATGAGGAAAGAACATTTATGTGTATAGATATATTTAATTCTTTAATGATTTTTTTTAATATATTGTTTGAGTTAGTTTAGTGATTGCTTGAGGGTTTACTTATCAGAATATACCTCAGATTTTTACAAACTTAATTCCAGAAATATCTATATAGAATTAAGTTTGTAAAAATCTGAAGTACATTCTGATAAGTAAACGCTCAAGCAATCACTAAGATAGCCCAAAGAATATAATTAAAATATCATTAAAGGGGGATTCCCTGGTGGCACAGTGGTTGAGAGTCCGCCTGCCGATGCAGGGGACATGAGTTCGTGCCCCAGTCTAGGACAATCCCACATGCCACGGAGCGGCTGCGCCCGTGAACCATGGCCGCTGAGCCTGCGCATCCGAAGCCTGTGCTCCGCAACAGGAGAGCCCCACATACCGCAAAAAAAAAAAAAAAAAAAAAAAAATCATTAAAGAAATTAAATTATTGCCTTAAAAATAATCCACTTGACATATAGAAAACAAAAAGTAAAATGGCAAACATAATTTGAACTATATCAATAATGACATTAAATGTGAATGAATGAAAAAGTCAAATCAAAAAACAGGGATTTTACTATCATATTGGATTAAAATATAAGGTCCAAGTATATGCTATCTATAGGAGGTACACTTTAATTCAAAGATACAAGTAAGCTGAAAGCAAAAGTATAGAGGAAGGATATGCCATGCAAACAGAAACCATAAGAAAGCTGAAGTGTCAGAGAAAATAGACATTAAAACAAACAAAAAATGTTGCTAGAGATAAAAGACTTTTTGTAATGATAAAAGACTCAAATCCATCAGAAAGCTATAACCATGTTAATCGTATGTGCACATAACAGTGAGCTGCCAAAACACATGAAGCAAAAACTGACAACTGAGGGGAGAAATAGGAAATCCCACAGTAGTAGCTGGAAACTTTACTATCTCACTTTTAGTGATGGGTAGAAAAAAGCAGAAGGTCACAAGGAAATAGAAGAATGTTGTAAACCAATAGATCCAACACACTTGCATAGAACATTCCACCTAAGCACGGCAAAATACACATTTTTTCAAGATTGTATGGAAAATTCTCCAGGCTAGACCATTTTTAAGCCATAAAACAAGCTAAATAAATGTATAAGATCAAAGTCAGGCAGACTATAATATCCAACCACAATTAAATGATATTACAAATCAGTAACAGAAAAATATTTTGAAAATTCAGTTATGTAAAAATTTAAACAACACACAACTAAATAACCAATGGATCAGAAATCACAAGATAAATTAGAAAATACTTTAACCTGAATGAAATTAAATAAAGACACAACATACCAAAATATATGAAGTGCCATAAAAGTGGTCTTTAGGGAGAAATTTCTTGCTAGAAACCCCTATATTAAAAAAAAATAGAAAAATCTCAAATCAGTAACAAATATTCTACCCTATAACACTAGAAGAAGAGCAGAAACTGTACCTAGAGTCAGGGAGAGGAAGAAAATATTGAAGACTACAGTGGAGGGGCTTCCCTGGTGGCACAGTGGTTAAGAATCCGCCTGCCAATGCAGGGGACACAGGTTTGAGCCCTGGTCCGGGAAGATCCCACATGCCATGGAGCAACTAAGCCCGTGCGCCACAACTGCTGAGCCTGCACTCTAGAGCCCGCCAGCCAAAACTACTTAGCCCACATGCTGCAACCACAGAAGCCCGCCCACCTAGAGCCCATGCTCCACAACAAGAGAAGCCACCACAATGAGAAGCCTGCGCACCACAACGAAGAGTAGCCCCCGCTCGCCACAACTAGAGAAAGCCTGCGCACAGCAACGAAGACCTAACACAGCCAAAATAAATAAATTAATTAATTAAAAAAAGAAAGACTACAGTGGAAAGTAGTGAAATAGAGAGTATAAAAACAAAATTAATGAAAGAAAAATCTGGTTCCTTGAAAAACATCAGCAAATTGACAAGCCTTTAGTTAGCTTGACCAGGAAAAAAACAAGAGAAGATTCAAATACTAAAATCGAGGATGAAAGAGAAATCATTATCAACCTAACAGAAATAAAGGTTTCTAAGGGAAAACTATGATGAACTGAAGGCTAGCAAGTTAGATTAGCTAGAAGAAATGAACCAATTATTAGAAAGACACAAACTACTGAAACTGACTTAAGAAAGATTTTTAAATGTGAATAGACCTACAAAAAGATTGAATTAATAATTGTCTTGTACAGTATTGTCCAAAGCTAGGTCACTCTGGCTCTGTCTCTTATTTACTTCACAGTCTTGTTTTTAAATCAACTTTCTTGCTTTAATAAATGTATGTTCCAAAGAAATATTGTTGCTACCCCAAACAGGAAGCCAATATTATCTATTATATCAATACAGTAAATGTAAAGATAAGTAAACCAGTGTGATTGAATTCTCTCCACTTGTTCCATCACAGCACAAAAGCAGCCAGACCAACCCGGTTCCCTGGACAATCCATTCCAGCCCATTGCTGGGGCCCGCATGCCAGGCTCTGCAAAGCTCGTGTGGCTGCTCCCTTCTTGACCACATGGCTTGAAGAAAAAGAAGTCAGATCAGAAGGGGCTCTTCCCTGAAAAGTTAGGCATGATGAGAAGGCAAATCGGCTGACATCCACTGGGAAAACTAAATACTCAGCAGATAAAATCTGGAGCTGTGATAATTCCTCCTATGGCTGCCGCTCAGGTTTCCGGTGGTGCCTCCTCCCATAAACTCTGAACCCAGGGGTGGTTCGGTCCCCACAGCTGATGTTTGACTTGGCAGATTTAGAGACCAAGGCCGCCGTTGCTGGGGTAGCAGAGAAGAGAATTGAAAGGTCATGGCTGAATCAAAAGCTGAAGATCTTGTCTGTCTCCTAGTGATGTAGGAAGAGTAATGAAGGAAGAAGCAAGTTCCTAGGGGAAAAGAGATTGCACTTTGTATGTTCTCCCCATAAAATCACGCTTATTGATAATGCAGACTAGTAAGTTAGTGAGACCCTAAAAGAATATTAGGCCAATCTGATGGCAAACTTGTAGATAAACCTAAGACAGCAGGTCCTATCAGACTAATGGGAGCAGAGCTCCTCTGGTGCAGTTTTAGTTTCCATTCAGGTAATGGATTCTAAGTCACTAGTTGGTACCCACGCAAGGTGAAAGGTTTCAGGAACATTCCCTGCAGCGTAGCATGGCGAAAGCAGAGTTCCCTTTGTTGGTGCTCTGACTCTATGTCCCCCAAGGATTTGTTGAAGTCCTAATCTCCAGTACCTATGGAGATGACCTTATTTGGAAATAGGATCTTTGTAGATATAATCAAGTTAAGACGAGGCCATTAGAGTGGACTCCAAACCAGTATGACGGATGGCCTTATAAGAAGAGGGAAATTTGAACACACACACACACACACACACACACACACACACATACTCTCACAGGAGAACACCACGTGGAGACACAGACACATGGGATAACAGCCATGTGAAGATGGCAGGAGAGGTCGTGTGATGCTGCCACAAGCCAAGGAATGCCTCGGCTTCCAGAACCAGAACAAGCAAGGAAGTATCCTCCCCTGGCACCTCCAGAGCAAATCTTCCCCTTGCTATACCTCGATTTTGAATTCCTTGCCTCCAGAACTGTTGAGGAATACTTTTTTTTAGAGTAGATTTTTAAAATTGTATATTAGAGTATAGTTGATTTACAATGTTGTGTTAGTCTCAAGTGTACAGCAAAGCAATTCAGTTATACATATACATATATCTATTCTTTTTAACATTCTTTTCTCATTTAGGTTTTTACAGAATATTGAGTAGAGTTCCCTGTGCTATACAGTAGGACTTTGTTGGTTATTAGAATAGATTTTTTTAAAATGTTTAAGCCACCCAGTTTGTAGCATATTATTATGGCAACAATTGGAAACTAATACAGACTCCCATGTTCAGTTCCTCATTATCTTAGACTTGCCTGAGGTCCCAGTGACTTCAAGGAGAGAATTTCTTTGGCGAAATTGGCATTGCCTTAAAGGTGAGAGCCAACTTTATTTCCTCTTAGGTCCAATCATTTTCTTCTGCATGACACTGTTGTCTAACAAACTTCAGCTCATCCTTGAGGACAAACTTATTACATATTTCAAAGAACCCATGCTGTTCTCTTTTCTGGAGTTACATCTCCCAGCAGTACCTGCTTTAGACCTCATGTGAGCAACAAATAAACTTATTGGGATTGAGCATTATACATGTTTGAGGCTATTTGTTAGAGCAACTGGCAGCACCCCAGCAAAGCAATAGTTGCTGTCTTGAAGTGGGATCCTGAAACAATGCAAATTTGAACTGTATGGCTTCGGTTTAATGACTTGGCTGATGGTGGCAAGGGAACAAATGCAGGAGTGGGGGGAGGTGCTAAAGGGCCCTACCATACAGCAAAAGATTTCTAGAACAGTGGAGAATGATAATTCGATAGGCAGACGGAATGGTCATTGGGCTTACTGCTCTGGAAGAAGAGGTTGGAAAAAGCCAGAATGTTAGTGTGTGTTGGTTGCTACTTGCTGTTTTAGCAAGTCATTTCAAGAACAAAGAAACAATCAGCAAAGAATTGGTTGGTTTGGAAGAAGAAACAAAAAGTCTTGGAGTCTAGAAATTTGAACCTTTATAGAGACTAAAAGGCCAACTGCTTCTCGACCCCAACTAATAGAAAATAAGTCTGAAAAAGGTTTTGAAAGACAGAGATGCAAATAATAAATTGAGTGTTATCTTCCCCCCAAGTTTAGTTGTTTCAGATGTTGTCAAAGGAACAGGCATTGAGTGCAGAGAGACAGAAATTAAACACAATTTAGATTTTTTTAAAAAAATATGTCTTGGAAGGATTTTGGGAGTGTGTTTATTGACATATGACATGAACTGTAAGTTCAAAATTTTATTGTCATTTAGAGAATCATGTTGCCTAAAAATTTCTCTAGCATGTCCCGAAAGAGCCAAAGACTGACACACTGCTCAGGACCCCAAATTTGCACCAACAGGAAGCAGCCTGTGAAAGCTAGCATCTGCCAAGGAGGGATGCTCCCCTCACCCAGGTCAGAGTGTAATATAAAACAAAATCACATCCCAGCCTGGTGGAAAGGAATGAGCATAACCCAGAGTTCCCGTGGTTTGATATGAATTCAGTGACTACATGAAATTTGGGGTGTGCCCCACTAGGGAGAGAAGAGAGTTCACATAAGAAGAAGGTACAGAGCGATATTTGGTAGCCTTCAGAGTAAACTCTGGTACAGAGAGCCAGCTGCTCATCACCATCCGGTCCCCCTCTTCATGTGAGCACACAGGTAGACCCCGTCATCTCTCAGCCTCCCTGGCATTCATTTAGATGTGACCGTGTGATTGAGTTCTGGATGATGGAACATGAAAGGTGCTGGGTAACCCATTCATCCCAGACCATTAGGACCCCTCACTCATGCTCCTGCATTATCATTCCCCCTTCTGAAGGTCTGGGTGGAAATGACCATGACAGCCTTAGAGGCCATGAATTGAAAACTGCAGTGTTTGTCAGCCTGCATTCTTGGTTAACAATGTTTAGATAGGTGGTCTCTGTAGCCCAGAAATAAGAGTTTTCGGCTATTATACGTGAAAAGAGAGAGGGAAAAAAATTACCCTTCTCATACATTTAAGCCATTACACAGCTCACTCCCTATTTGTTACAGTTGAGTCAGCGTGCTATGTACATTTGGATATCAGGCGAATGTGTGCTGATGGACTGTCAGCTCAGATGTGGGAGATGGAGCTGTTTTCTTCCTCACCATGTCACTGGTTCTTCTCTGGCAGCTGAAATTGTACTGTCCCTGAATATTCTTCTTGTCCTAAATGTTCTAATTATTTGAGATATCAAACCTTCAATCTTCTTTGGCCAATCTTAGACTTTTCTTTTCACGTAAATAATATTTATATCCCCATAGTCAAAATATCTAAATATAAATAAGGTCAAAGCATGCACTCCTCAAATTTCTCTTCTTTGTCCCTTTGCTCTTTTACTTGTTAAAGTTCCTTCCCTTTGAAAGACTCAAAGACAAGGGATTCTCCACACCGAGGTGGAGATGTTCAGACTCCAAAGTTCTAAAAATGGTTGCAAATTTTTTAAAAATCTGAAACAATGCTGGAAAACAAGAAAGCATCTATTGTCTCTAAATGCTCTGATAAATCCTTGAAAGGCATAAAAGCAGATATGAATTGTTTCGAAATAGAAAACCTCAACCCCAAACTCATGAAACTGTGAAAAAAAAACACACCAGATATACGCTGATAAGAAGAGGTGGCTGTGAGGGCCCATGGAAGCAGGGAGGTGACTGAACACTGGGGGGGCAGGGCAATCCAGATGGCCCTGCCCCTGCTCAAACAGCCTGACTCATATCTTGGCCAGACAGCTAAAGGGACCATCTGGATAGTGTCGAAGCTTGGGTCCAAAAACTGGCAAGTGTCTTGCATGGTTAGTGGGACCGAGGATGATGGGGTAAAAGGCAGGCTGCCAAGATGGCACAGCCGGCTGCATCAGAGCCCTCTGTACCCTTACAGAAAATCTGGGATGACAGGAATCAGCAGGATCCTTCTCGTCCCCTCAGGAGCCCACAACTGGGAACAACAGGGCTTTTCAGATACAGAGGTGAGAGTGAAATTCTAAATTGCTGGGCAAATGGGGAACTAACAAACCCAACTAAGGGAAAGATGTTTACCCAATGAAATGCCGTTAACTGAGCAGTTTGCGGCTTGTAAGAAGATAATATGTTGAATCTTTAGAGATAAGAGGCTCTTGCAAGAATTAAGAACATGAAAACTAAAAACTTGTTCATGCCAATAAAAATGTCAACACATTAGCTGAGTAACGTGGTGCACACAATTAAAGAGCACTAGAAGATCAGGGCAAGGAATTCTTCCAGAAAGTAATGCAATAGGATAAAGAAAATTAAAATAAGAAAGAAAAGTTAAGAAATGTAGTGAATAGATACAGATATTCTAATAGATACAGAGATTCCAATCCATTATGACTTTCAGAAGGATAGGATAGAAGGAATATAAAGCAAGCAGAATTAGGAGAATCAGTAGGCAAGGATCTCCCAGCTGTGAAGATAAGAGAATTTTCAAAGGACTCCCAGAGTTTACTGAGAAGTACCTTAAAAGAAATTAACACCTAGACACATGTAATGAAATTTCAGAAAACAAAGTACAGAATCCAGATCCTTTCAACTACTAGACAAAAATGTTAAAATACAATAATATAAAAGGTATCAAACCAGCATTAGAGTTCTGATAGGATAAGAATTTTCCTACAATTAACAAATATCAGAAGATAATGAAAAATGTCCTGAAATCCCTGAGAAGAATAACTAGGATTAGAATTCTATGTCCAAAATGTAATTTAGTGTCAGGGCAGAATATAGAATTTTTCAGATATCCGACCATTCAAAGCTTATAGTCACTGATATGATATGGGCATGTTTACTGACCATAATAAATTCCAGAGAAATGATATCGTAGTTGCTATATTAACTGACCAAAGTACAATGAAATTAGAAATTAAAAACAAATATATATGTATACACATATAAATCTCCCACAAATTACCTAGGGAAAATAGACTTCTAACTAAGTTTTGGCTTAAAAAAGAAAATGGGCAAAATGGATGGAGGTGGTCAAAAGGTACAAATTTCCAGTTATAAAATAAATGTCATAGGGATATAATGGACAACATGGTGACTATAGTTAATAACACTGTGTTGTATGTTTGAAAGTTGCTAAGAGAGCAGATCTTAAAAGTTCTCATCACAAGAAAAAAAATGTAATTATGTGAGTTGATGGAGGTTAACTAAACTTATTGTGGTGATCATTTCACTATGTATACATACAATATAGTAAATCATTATGTTGTACACCTAAAACTAATACAGTATTATATGTCAATTATATCTCAAAAAAAAAAAAAAAGAATAAAGAAGTGCCCTGACCCAGCTAAACCAAGATTCCTTTGCATTATTAATAACCATTCCCCACTCCCCCAGTGTCCGGTCATAATATTTATATCACTAAAGTATCTAACTTTCCATGGGTCACAGGATTGTTATTGTTTCAAACAGTTGCCAAAGTAATTTTCAAGATATTTTCTAGACTTTAAAGAACACTTCAAAATGCATGCAAGGCCCATGTTTTCACTACATTTTTTTGTGTATAGAAGCACAAATCTGCTTAAAACATCAAACACATACATACACAGAAATAACAATGAAAACTGAAAACTATTTAGAACTGACAGTAACCTGCTGAAACGAGATGAAATTAAAGTGATGTTCAAAGGAAAATTCATAGCCGTGAACACATTTATAAAAAAATTAAGTATGAGAATATATTGAATGTTTTCAAACCAAGAAATTGAAAAAGAGCAATAAAATAATCACTAAGAAAGCTAACAGAAGGAATTACTGAAAACAAAAGCAGAAATTAATAAAATGAAGAACAATTAAAATAACAATATATTTCATCAATAAAGGAAAGCTTTTGTTTGAGACTAATAAAATAGAAAAACTCTGTTACATATGATCAAGGGGAAAGATAAAGAAGTAGGAATGTCAAGAAGTCTTAAATTTAATACGACTTTGACAGTTTTAATATTAGATCGGATTTGTATTTTAAACACCATTATCAAAGAGGCCGTTTGTTAGTGCCTGAAATTTGTGACTCTGACTTGAAAGCTCTGTAAACCTGAGAGGGACCTTCCAGTATGAGAATGGAAAATAAGATGCACTAGAGACAGGTAAGAAAAACACTAGAGAAATAAAATGGGTTTTTTTGTTTATTTGTTTGTTTACACTGCAGTGATTCCACTTCATTCAGTGAAATGGTTCTGTAGTTTATGGAGCATTACACACCAGTGAAAATATAATCAGAGTCTCCAATGGTGGAAACAGCTCAACATGCATCAGAATCCCTCAGTCCCTTTTCAATTGTAAATAGAGTTGTAGATTGGCCATGCTGCCCCACATTCCCAAATTTCCCCTGCAGTGAGAAGTGACCATGGCCCTGAGCTCATTCAAGGGAAGGTGAGCATAAGGCATGCATGCCCCTCCTAGGACAGTCATGAAGCTCAGGCTATGCCTCCTCCATTCTTACCAGATGGAGGGCTATAACTGCAAAGTTTAAGCAAATTTGGAAAAGTCATGTTGAATGACAAGGTCTTCATCAGTGTGGATCCCTGAAAGACTCTGTGGAGCCAGCCCCCTGAAAACCTGGGGCTCCACCTTTGGATGGTCTGTGAGACTGAAATAAAGTTCTTTCTCTTCAAGACTCTAGGGGGCCTATTTATTATAGCAACTTATCATATATTAATTAATTCAAGAGTCATAAAAATATGGCATATTTAGGAACAGAAAAAAAAAGACTTGGTATTGTGATCATGGTGACCAAATATATTAGAAGGGGTCTTTTGGTGATGTATTTATAGGTGATTATTTATTTTTGTATGATTAATTCTTCTTTGTATTTTTGGGGGGGTTTCCCCATAATATCTAAAATTAACATGAGCTACTCTTAATCAGAAAATAATTCCTTTTTTGAAGTATAGATATACAGCATATATAACATTAGGAGAAAACTGGACAGCTACATGTAAAAGAATGAAATTAGAACACTCCCTAACACCATACACAAAAATAAACTCAAAGTGGATTAAAGACCTAAATGTAAGGCCAGACATTATCAAACTCTTAGAGGAAAACATAGGCAGAACACTCTATGGCATACATCACAGCAAGATCCTTTTTGACCCACCTCTTAGAGAAATGGAAATAAAAACAAAAATAAACAAATGGGACCTAATGAAACTTAAAAGCTTTTGCACAGCAAAGGAAACCATAAACAAGTCGAAAAGACAACCCTCAGAATGGGAGAAAATATTTGCAAATGAAGCAACTGACAAAGGATTAATCTCTAAAATTTACAAGCAGCTCATACAGCTCAATAACAAAAAAACAACAACCCAATCCACAAATGGGCAGAAGACCTAAATAGACATTTCTCCAAAGAAGATATACAGATGGCCAACAAACACATGAAAGAATGCTCAACATCACTAATCATTAGAGAAATGCAAACCAAAACTACAATGAGGTATCACCTCACACCTGTCTGAATGGCCATCATCAAAAAATCTACAAACAATAAATGCTGGAGAGGGTGTGGAGAAAAGGGAACCCTCTGGCACTGTTGGTGGGAATGTAAATTGCTACAGCCCCTATGGAGAACAGCATGGACATTGCTTAAAAAACTAAAAATAGAACTACCATACAACCCAGAAATCCCACTACTAGGCATATACCCTGAGAAAACCATAATTCAAAAAGAGTCATGTACCACAATGTTCATTGCAGTTCTATTTACAATAGCCAGGACATGGAAGCAACCTAAGTGTCCCTCAACAGATGAATGGATAAAGAAGATGTGGCACATATATACACAATGGAATATTACTCAGCCATAAAAAGAACTGAAATTGAGTTATTTGTAGTGAGGTGGATGGACCTAGAATCTGTCATATGGAGTGAAGTCAGAAAGAGAAAAACAAATACCGTATGATAACACATATATATGGAATCTAAAAAAAAAAAAGCAAAAGAGGTCATTAAGAACCTAGGGGCAGGACGGGAATAAAGATGCAGACCTAATAGAGAATGGACTTGAGGACATAGGGAGGGGGAAGGGTAAGCTGGGGTGAAGTGAGAGAGTGGCATGGACATATATACACTACCAAATGTAAAATAGCTAGTGGGAAGCAGCCTCATAGCACAGGGAGATCAGTTCAGTGCTTTTAGTCTACCTAGAGGGGTGGGATAGGGAGGGTGGGAGGGAGATGCAAGAGAGAGGGGATATGGGAATATAGGTACACATATAGCTGATTCACTTTGTTATACAGCAGAAACTACCACACCATTGTAAAGCAATAATACTCCAATAAAGATGTTAAAAAAATCATAATAAAATAACATTAAGGACTTCCCTGGTGGCGCAGTGGTTGAGAGTCCGCCTGCCGATGCAGGGGACACGGGTTCACGCCCCGGTCCGGGAAGATCCCACATGCCGCGGAGCGGCTGGGCCCGTGAGCCATGGCCGCTGGGCCTGCGCGTCCGGAGCCTGTGCTCCGCAACGGGAGAGGCCACAACAGTGAGAGGCCCGCGTACCACAAAATAAATAAGTAAATCGCTGCGATCTTTAATTGCAGACTAAATAAAAAAAAAAAAAAAAAAATAACATTAAGAATCTTAGCAAGGGAATTCCCTGATGGTTCAACACTTAGGACTCTGGACTTCCATTGCTGGGGACCTGGGTTCAATCCCTGGTCAGGAAACTAAGATCCCATAAGCCGCATGGCACAGCAAAAAAAACAAAAAATTAAAAGCTTTTTTTTTTTTTTTTAGAATCTTAGCAAGAAGAACTACAGAAGAAATGGACAGTCTGAATGAAGTAGTGTATATGAGATGACCCCCAAATGTTAGCACAGAGAGATGATATGATAGAACTTCTTAAATAAAAGTACTTCTTCCAAAATGTCATTAATATGATTAATAACTAATATAAGCATGTTTTATAATTTCCAAAGGAAATATATACGTATAGTATTATATGATAGACTATATGTTGTTGATACTTATACAATTCCAATATATAAACATATGAGATTCTTCATGTTACTAAAAATTTTGCCAACTATGAATTGAACCATTCACCTTGGTTCTTGCCCAATAAGCTCTAAATTATTAAAATTCTCCTAAGTTATTAAAGTTCTACATTTCTGAAGTGGAATAAGGTTTTATGGTTTCTGGAGATTATACTAGAATTTCCATTTAAATAAATTAGAAATTACAAACCTTAATTTTATCTATTGCTGGAAAATACACACTCAAAGTGAAACACTGTGGTATATGGAGGAAAGTTCCCCAGGCTGAGAGTTTGAAAGGTCTGGTTCTAAATCCTGATTCTGCCTGTCCTGGGAGGTGACCTCAAGTATAAATCATGCTACATCTCAGATGTCTCATCTGTCAAGTGGGAGTAATAACACTCCCCTTCAGAAATGTTGTGAGGATTACCCATAAATAAATAATGAATGTAAATGGTCTTAGTTGTCATGGGAGAAGAGTTACTGAAACATGATAGATTTTAAGTTATTTTAATAACACTTTCTTCAAACAACGTCTATCTCCTGGTTCTGTAGCCTCTGTTTTGCACTACCCCAGTGTTTTTCTCTTCAATAGAACCAGGATGGATTGACTCCGCACTAACTGTAGATACTGGAGATTTTTCCTGCACCTTTGCATCTACTATATCACCAACACTCTACAGAAAGAAGTATTCAGTGTAACCTTCAACTTTCTCCCCTAAGGTTGGTCAGATGTTTTAAACTCATCCTTCATTGATGTCAACTTTCCTTATCTAAGAAACCAAGTTATTCTCTACATGTTACTGGATCCTGAGGCTGGCCTTTCACCAAATAGGACATAGGTGGACAGTACTGCTTTCTCTGTTGGGCACCAGACACAATAAGTCACATTATCTTGTCTCTCACCATCCACTGCTCGGAGACCCAGATGAAGGACAAACAACAGGCTTTAGCACGTTAGCAAACTCTAATGAGCATTCTCACCAGCTCCAGGGCAAAGTTGGCTCTTCCAGACTCTCAAATTTTTCAAAGCAATAAACAGGGTAGAGGAAATGTCTAAAGAGAAAAATTAAAACTCCAACCTTTAATGAAGAGAAAACAAAAATTATCTTCATTGCTTTCTCTGGTATTAATGATTTTGGAAAAAATCCTGTTTTATAGATAAGAATATTTCTTAATTGAACAAGAGTGTCTAATTGCTATTGATTTTATGAAGAGCTAAAACAAACAATTCATCATCTGATGTAAGGGGAAACCACAAAAAATAGAATCTTGGTAAGACCAAAATACGACAATTAAAAGGTTCTCAGAAAAAAAAATGAATTGTTTATATTCCTAACTTTATATTCCTGTAATTACATTTATGGTATACCCATAATTCATTGTTACCACAGAGATTTTTTTCCCCCTAGTGATGTGCATTTTCACTTTTATCTCAAGTGTTGATATATATTCTTTTTTCTTGGTTAGACAATTCTCAAAGAGGTGAAAATTGAAGCTTGAAATCTTCTCATCATTAGTAATTTCACATCCCATAGAATTGTTCTTTCAACCAATATACAGATAAGTGGTTCAACACATTTTAGTTGTAAGAAGGCTGCTAAAATTTCCCAGTAAAATCAGGGAGTTTTCTGGACAAGATAGGATGGTAGGTTTATCTGCGGTGGATAAACAGTTACCTGGCAATAACTTGGTGGGTGAACCAGGCTATAATAATGTACTGCAAAGCCTTAGGTGTCCTGCTTGATATGGAAAAACGGCAAAACAGCTGTCATAGGGCACCAGTGCTTTCCCCAGAGCATGATGTAATCACAGAGTAGTCATCAACCTGCCATATGTTTGTAGAACGCATGTGTAATTAATCGGCAGGGCAGATTTAGGCGGCAGTGGTATAAAGAGTGTAAATTTTAGAGGCAGAAATATGTGTATGTCCCTATACACAATCTCATTCATTCTCTGTGCCTTAATCTCTCATGTTCTGATGAGAACACTCTCCTTGCACTAGCACAGGAAATAGACCTGTACATGCTTGATAAAGTCAGGGAACTGACTCCACTAATGAGAGTTTTATTTTCCTTCTCTCTCTGACCCTGGGAAAGTGGTACCTGTGTGCCTCCATGTTGGGGGTAATGGGGAAAATGCAATTCTCTGTCACATACCAAACCATCAGGCCTTGAGGATGTTTCCAAATGTTTACATCAGAGAAGCTATTTTTCTCCTACAATTAGTTGAGGTGTTTTGCACTAGTCAAAAGACCATTCTTCTTGACATTGATTTTTTTTTTTTTAATTTTGAAAAAGAACTAAGAGGAATGTTGGGTTTGCTGTTATATTTCTCAATTTAGCCAAAGTAGGCAGGGGAAAGCTTGCTTTCATCGATGGACAAATTTATTGACTTGTTTTAAAAAAAGGAATATATAACCAAAGAAGTATAGGTTCAGAGAAAGAGAAAGAGTGTTAAAGAGTCATCCTTGCCATTCTGTAGTCTCAGAATATACAGGACAATAAATAAACGTCTGTATCAGACAAACAGGAATTTGTCCTATTTTTAAAGACAGATGGAAAGGAAGAGATTCTACCATTTCTCACTTTAATGTATTAATATAGTAGCTGGTCATTCTCAAACTAGGAAGTTTTTGTCCCCCCCAACCTTGATATATGTAGATCTGTATATAATATAAATAAAATAAATATATAAATATGTATAGTGTATGATAGACTAATATAGATAGATAATTGATAGATACAGACAGAGACATAATGTACGAAGTGCACCTTACTATCTCCTCAGCCTATTTTTCTTAAGGCTAAATTATTTTCTCCTTCAGGAAATCTGCCCTTTTCTCCCTTGAATAAATAACTAATTTTTAGATCCCTCCATCAAAATCTTTGAAGTTCTTCTTGTCATTCTTAAGCTGTGGAACCCTGATTCCTTCCCATATCTCAAAATCTAAGTACAGAGATCTGATCACATTAGCAGACAATAGTATTGCAAGAATAACACCATCATTTGAAATACATTCTCTATTATCACGAGATTAGCTTCCTGTTACATGAGATACCAGTTTTCATATCCCAAGGCCCTATCGGTGGCTTGCCTGATCTTGACCTCTGTCTTTAAAAGCACTATCTCATTCCTAGGCACTTTTCTTTGCACAAAATCATGTCTTTCTGTGCTTAGGAGAGTCAATGCCTATGAAGTACTTGTGAGAGTGACAGGCTCATGAGAAGTGGATATGAATTCTATCACAGTTGTCACTGTGCTTGTATATAGTGATCCTTCCAAATTTTGATTTGTGGTTTTCATTCTTGTTTTATCCTTCAATTATTTACTCCTTGATCATCAGCCCCCTCTATCTCCCAACATACAAAGAAACTCACAAAATAACTTATTTATATTATTTATATTCTATTTCAAGATGAATCCAAGTTAGAACCCTTAAGAATTCAAATTAAAGTCCTTCCACACCTCATCAGCCAACTATACATTTATCCAATTTGCTGCTGTTATATTAGATTTTAGAAGATTCTGTATGGTGAGAATAGAGGTATTGATTCCAAACTACAAATGATTATTTTTAGATAACAGCATATATTATTCAAAAATATTTTTCTTGAAATTGTAGACACCTAAAAGCAGATAAAATTAATATTGAATAATTTAGTTGATTTTCAAATAAACACTGTACATTTGTGACATTTTATTTGACAACTTTTCAAATTTTGGAGGAAGTTTTAGAGCTATTAATTGTAGGGGACTTAACTGCTAATGTTACTCTTGGTTACTCAATCACCTTTACTTTATAATTGAGCATTTTTAATATCATTTATGTAAGAATGAGCACTTAATATACCTTTACTCACCAGGCAGCCTTTGAATGTACTATTGATATTTTGGAAGACTTTATTTTTCTTAGGAATAAAATATCCTTTTATAAATACTCAATTTATAATGTTCCTAGAGTCCAGACATGATTTTCTGAGGTATTTTTAGCTAATGAACACCAGGTGTTTTAAGAGTCGTTAATACAATTTTGGTTGCTTCTGAAGACATTTGTCACTTCAATTTACATGTGGCTCATGCACTAACATGTTCAGTTCTACAGGTGGGGGAAACGTCTACCAAGATTAATATCATTCTGCAAGCCTTCTTTGGATTCACATCATAACACTGTACTGATTATAACAAGATCATTATGGCAAGTTGATGAAATTAAGGGTATTTTCCTAGCCACAGTAAGATCAAGGTAAGCCCTACTCTTCACTTATATTATAGCTCCCAAACATGGGGTCTCCAAGGTCATGTAAGTGCAGCTCCCATGTATATAGCCTGGAAGAATCTGGCAGTGCAGCAGCATTTCTTGTAAATGGCTCAGAACAGTGAGGGACGTTCTTGTTAAAGATACTCAGACTCAGAACTTCTCTATTAGATCAAAATTGGCTAATTACGAAGTGACAATTCGAAACAGAGCTAGCTTGCACAGTTGGCATTAACTACTTATTCTAAGTCTGAAAAGAGCATACATGTTAGACCTGACAGCTAAGAACAGACTTCAGTTACTATATTAGCCTTATCACAAGGGTATGACCATCCTGGCACAATATAGTATGGAACACTTGTTGGCAGAGAAGCTCAGATGGAGAAATGGTTAACCAGGATCCTGGAACAAGAGGAACACAGAGAACTTCAGGGAAGTCTGCTCTGTGATGGGTGACATATGTGTAGCGCTGGCAGAGCACCTCAGCAAAGGCACAGGACCAAGGTCAAGCAAACTCAAAGGTGGGAAGTAGCAGTCACAGTCCAAGGTCATCACAATCCAAGGTATAGACAATGGCATCATAGGTGCTATTTATGAGTCACAACTGGTCAGATAGAAATCGGCCAACTGCCATTCATGGCACCAGGGCCAGCTTTGTGGAAGCTGAAACACTAGCAGGGACTCCTATGTGGACCACCTGAGAAGCCTCCAGTTAGCAATTTTCCACCAACTGAAAGGTTGCTTCATGGTCCCAGAATGCTGTTGCCTTCTGAAAATCATGCTGAACAGGTTCTGTGGCCCCAACCATATCCCTGGATTAGCAAGAGTGAACACGGTCCCGAGTGGCCCCACATGCAATCTAACACATCTCTTCCTCACAATATATTTGTGAAACAGGAAACAGTATCACCCATAGTTCACAGGTGGAGAAACTGAGGCACCAGGGGCACAAAGAACTCACCTGAATTTACACACACAGCTGAACACAAGAGCCTATGAGTATTCAGAGGCCACCCTCATAACCAGTAAGAGCACTGGCTTTCCCAGCAAGTGAAGTGAGATTCAACCATTTGGCAATAGTTACTCAGCCCCTACTATCTGCCACACAGAGACTCAGTGATGAGCAAGACCATCTCAGTCCTGCCCTCACTAGGCTTTCATTCTGATAGAACAATCAGGTAAATGCCACTCTGTTGTTATGGCTGGATATTTATATGTGCCCTTAAGGATACGGTTACAATTACTATTAGCTATTCTATGTATACATTCAGTTGCTCTAATGTAATTCTTTATGTTGTCATTATTATGCACACCCAAGAGCCGCTAAGGAGTTGTTAAGGAGAAGTTCCTGAACAGAAGAGCTCAATTAGCTGCAATTAAGACTGTGGTACTGAGACCTAGCAACGCAGGTAAGTAAGTAACAGTCAGTCCCCACCCAAATGCTGTACATTGTGGGGTAAAAATCAATCCACATGGCATGAGTTACATGTTACCGAAGCTTGCCCAAGGTGGGCGGATGCAAAGGAAGCCAAATATGGTAATACTGAAATCTATGCACGCTCAAGTGTTCAGATGCGAAAAAAATTAGACACTGTAGATATGATGCAAATTAGAATGGGCTTTGTCAGCAATGATACATTATGTAAGCAAGGGAGGGTGAATGATTGATGCGTTGCTAGCGAGACAGCAGCTAATGAGACAGAGAGGTCATCAGAATTTGAAAGGAGACGTTTCTGATGATGTTCACATTCAGCTCCAAACAGGTTGTCTCTGAGAAAATGCCATACATGCGCCTGGCACTGATCGAGCATCCTGCACATCAGAAAAGATTCCTTTGTCCTAGTAGGTGGAAGTTGAGAGTAAATAATGCACCTGATAAACAAATTAACATTGTGTTTAGATGCTTAGTGCTCTGGAGGAAAATAGCAAATTCAGAGCAGGAGACCTGGGAGTACACAGGATGGTCTCAGTTGCCCTTTCAAAGAGGGTGGGAGAGAAAGTATTTTGAGAAGGTGACATTTGAACAAAGCCCTGAAGGAGGTGAGGGAGGGAGCCAGGTGGATAACTGGGGAAGAGAATTCAGGGCAAGGGGACAATCTGTGCCCAGGCCTTAGATAGGATGTGTGCCTGGTATGTGAAAAGATCAGTAAGGAGGCCAAGGAGGCTGGTGCAGAGGGAGGGGAGGTATAGGGGATGAAATCTGAGAAGTACAGGGTGTTCCATCCTGCGGGGCCCAGGGGCCACTCTAGGGACTGTAGCTGTTGCTCCCTGGCATAGGAAAGCAAAGTCATTGGAGGATTTGAGGGTGGAATGATGTCTGACTCATCTTTTACAAGGATCACAGGGCACTGTGTTGAAAGTTGAATGGGGTTAGGAAGGCTGGTTAGGAGATAGTTTCGACTGGAAATTTCCCTATCACTGTAAAGCTTACCATTTTTATTAAATATTCTCATAGAATTCGGTGTTCCAAATGTATGTATTCAAATATGAAGCAAAACCTAATATTGCACTAATTAGAGTTACTTGGTGATGTCAGAACTGTGTGGACACAAGCAGAGTCTACCCCCTACACAGAACCTTCCCTGACCTCCCTGGAATTGGTCCTTGAGTCCCAGCACAGGTGGGTCCCAATAGCATATCTCACCCATGGTGACCTCATGCTCTTGCTTTCCTCTTGGGGGTTTCCAGTCTCTCCCTCCCCACACCTTCTGGTTTGATACAAGTTCTTTCCCTTGTCTTTGATCTCTGTCCCCTGTCAACCTGTTGCTTTGATACTGACCAGGGTTCTTGGCCTTCCCTAAACAACAGAAGTTGACTAGAGGCCTGACAAGAAATTCAGGCAAGGCTTTACTGGGGTCCCTGCTGCAGCAGGGGGGGAGTGAGAACAAGTAACAGGTTCCCTTGCTCGCTTGCTCCCTGGGGGGATGGGGGCGAGCTTGTTCCTTATATGGGGTGAGGGTACGGGTGTGTCCAGGAGTCAGGCCGCTGGAGGGGTGGCTTAGGTGTTTTGCCCACCCCCTTGGTGGTGTTGTGTGCAGGGGGCATGCACAGTACCCTGCTTTTGTTCCAAGCACCCTGCGTTTGCTCCCAACACCCTGTTTTTACTCTCAGCTCTTCAGAAGTGGCAGTTCAGGTTTTTTTGGTCTTTTTGTATCTTTTGGTCCAGAATTTGCCCCAACTGTGCATGCATGCAGTTATTTTTAGTTCCATATAGCTTCTTTGTATTTTGTTGCCCACGGAGAGACGTTTGTCCAGTTGCAAGAATTGCAGCACTGCAGCAAAGGATCCCAGGTCCCAGGTCCAGGCCTGTCTCAGCTTGTGATTCCACTGAGACCCCACCAAGAATTTGAAGAGGTTTTAGTAGAGGGAGGAAGGCTTCTCTCTAGTGTTTTGACTGTCATAGCATTTAACTCAGACGCTGTACAGGGGTGGATGGGGGCTGCAATAATATTCCCTGAGAACTGCCACAGCCAGTGAACTAGGACAGGTGGAGGTCAATAAAACCCACACATCTCCACCCACTCATTTTTGCAAAACACCAATTTTGAATGTGACTTTAGAAATCTAATCCATCTCCAAGGACTAAAGACTTAAAAGTAGGTTCTCATTGAAAAATTAATAAGGTATTTAAAAACCTACTAGTCTTGTTCAATCCTGCATTCATCTTTCTTTTCCTTCAAAGGAATTTACACCCTTGTGTTTCCTGTGCTCTATTGAATGTATGCTAAAGTGATCTTAACCTCAAATCTCTTACAATCTGACTACACTGTGATTTCTCTATTATGGATGATTATTCATAATTTTTCCCTACTCTTCTGAGATTGTAGGCATGGCACTTGTACACAATTCTCCTTTTTGCCATTAAGAAACATTTCAAATGCATTCAAATAATTCATCTGGTCAGAGACTTGGAAAGTCAATGGGATGAATAATTAAATCTCTCTAAGTCTTCCCTGGAAGTGAAAATACACATTGTTTGGTATCAAACCTTCTCAGTGGCTGAGCTACTTCTGGAAAAAAGAACACTAAACTGAATTCAAGTGTTGGTCTGCTAATCTGAGTGATTCTCCATTGGGGGTGGTTCCCTCTCCCTGCAGGACATTTGGAAACATGCCAGGGCAGCGACAGTGATGGAAAACTCAATGAGTGGGTTTGTTGCTGGCTTTTGGTGCTCTGGAGCATAAGATGCTAATCTTCTTGCACCCCAAACCCTCTCCCTCAAAATGCACTGAATGCCTTCGTTATGTTGAGCCCTAGATTCTGCCACAGGAGTCAGTCTGCTTTAGGGTGGGATATTGGATTTGTCCTATGATTACTAGGGGAAAAATGTCATTACTTGTCCAATTATGGAAATTTTTCATGTGATTTTATCCTCATTATTGATTATGAGCAATCATTTAGGAACAAATTCCCAAACTCCAAAGAAAATGGCTATTATTCTATTTCAGTCTGATGTTGCTTTGTACCTTTATTGCTACAACATCTGTGTCCATTCTTATTCTCTCAATCCATCTGGTATATTTTCTAATGTTCTTTGAATTCTGTGATTTTTATAACACTCTCTAGCTCAAAGACCTTAATGGCTCCCTATGTCAGAGCCAAATTTCTCTGCCTGACTTTCAAAATAATCAGTTCTCCCCACCATCCTCACATTCATACTTTTCCCAAAGATGGCTCAGACACTCAGCCAGGGTAGTCTCCTCACTAGTTCATAAATATCTCCTTCTTCCTGCTAACTTGCCTTGATGATGCCTCTTTCCCTAATATAGAAACATCCTGTATTTCTCTCTGCTTTTTCAAATTCTACCAATTTTTCAAGAACTAATTTTATTCTGCCTCTTCTTTAACACAGTACATGAAACACTTAAGAGCCTGAGCTTTGAAAGTAGACAATCTAAGATCAAATCTAAGCCTTACCTCTCACTGAAAAGTACTTAATCTTTTTCAAGTTCAGTTTTCTCATCTATAAAATGGGGATAATAATTCTATCTCAAAGTATCATTAAAGTTTTTAAATAAAATACATATAAATTATTTAGTGTAGTACCTGGTATATAGTAAGTTCCTAAACAAGGAGCTGAGATAGGTGAGCATCCATCAAGGATAATTAATATTTCACTGAATACACCTGTCTTCCCTGATTTTCTTGTCTGCTGGTCTCATTTAGAATTTAGAGTTTCAATCTAATAAATTAGTACCTAGTGTATACTACTGATAGCATTGTGTAATCTACCAGTGGGGTATCCCAATTAGACTAAAAACACTTTGAGGGTAAAGAAAGTGTTTATACTCCTTCTGCATCTCCACAGTACCTGGTACAATGGTGAGCACATTTATTAGATGCTAAACAAAGATTCGTCCATTCATCATTCAGCCAGCCCAATGTACCAACCACTCTGCTACTACTGGGAATAGACTGGGGAGTAAATGGATACACTACTTGCAAGAAGCTTACAGATGAATAGAGGAGACAGACACATAAGTGCACAGGTATGAGGAGAATGGGAGGGTTTAGTGATAGAGATAGCCACTTCTCCAGTATTGCTCTACATAAGTTTGTCTTATAAGTATATTTTATCCATATTAGAACCAGAGGAATGATTCCTTATCTAAGCGATGTACTGGTAAATGATTAACAGTTGGCTCTTAGTGGAAACCAGAAAGCCCTGGTTTGTAGTGTTGGCCAATTTCCATGGTGTAAATACTCCCAACATGGCCAATTTCAAGCAACCAAAATGATATTGCTTAACATGGAGTTGCTTAACATGAAATGTACTACACTACACACCCTTATATAGCATTGCCACCATCCACACATACAATAGATGTAAATAACCATAAGAGCATAGAAAATGGAAAGTACAGTCAAATAACTGAGTTAATGAGTTTTGGATATTTATTATATTTTAATATATGTAGAATTGATTAAATTGTAACTTTATATAAGCTAATTTTAATAATGGCTGTGTTTAACAACTAAAAAATGTAATAATTCTCATAGCTTGTATGAGCTGGCTCCAAACAGCACTCTTTATATTCAATTTCCAACCCTTAAAGCTAGGTGGAATGTTAGCATTTTATTATTGGTTATCAAGTTGAATTTTTAAAAAGTAAGTCTGTTTTAGATTGCACTTAGATGCCAAAAAACTTCAATTTTCAGTTGCTTTTATACATACAGAACAGATTTGTGGATAGAATAATTTTTTCAATTACTGGTCTTTATTTATTTTTAAACTATTTTTTGTGAAAAATTCCAAACATTTACACAAGAATAGTGTAATAAACCTCCCTGTTTCTGTTACCTATTATCAACTATTTCACCTTCTGGTCATTTTAGTTTAATTTATCCCCCTCACCCCACCAATTTTATTCCTCTGCCTACACATCAGACCATTTCTGCATCTACTTTACCCCTGTATTACCCTCCACATTATTTTGAATAAAATGTTTCACTTCATCTATAAATACGTCAGTGTATCTAAAATATACAGGCTGTTTTTCCTTAACATAACTACAATATCATTACCACATTTTAAAAATATATAATTTCTTAACATCATCAAGTATCTCCAGTCGGTATTCAAAAGTCTAATTGTCTCATTGAAGCCACAAATGCTCTTCTTTGTGTTTTTTACAGCTTGTTTGAATTTGGGTACAATCCACACATTATGATGGATTGATCAATTTCTTCTATCTCTTTTAATCAGTAGAATTTTCTCTCTGTATCATTTTTTCATTAGAATACATTTGCAGAATGAATAAGATCAATTTTTCTGTAGAGTCATCCACAGATTGGATTTTGCTGTTTGCCTCCACACGTTATATACAGGTTGCGTGTATAACAACTTATTTCCTTTATATAGATAATTGGATCTAGATGAGCTCGATCAGATTCAGGTTCAGTTTTCATGGCAAGACTGCTTCCTTGGTGGTGGTGTGGTTCTCTGTAGAAAGGCTGACAGGGTCTGACTGTCTCTCTTCTTATGATGTTGGCTTCTGTTAATCCTCAATGACTGTATCCACTAATCACTGGGGTCATACAATGGCCATATTCTAATTTCTATCATACTTTCTTCACATATTAGCTGAAACACATCTATAAATGAAAATGTCTCTTCAAACTAGAGCTAACATATGATAATCCCACTCTTGGACATATATCTAGAGAAAACCGTACTTCAAAAACATACATGCACACCAATGTTCATAGCAGTACTATGTACAATAGCCAAGACTTGGAAGCAACATAAATGTCCATCAACAGAGGAATGGATAAAGAAGATGTGGTATATATATACAATGGAATATTACTCAGCCATAAAAAGAATGAAGTAATGCCATTTACAGCAACATGGATGGATCTAGAGATTATCATACTAAGTGAAGTAAGTCAGACAGAGAAAGACAAATATCATATGATATTACTTATATGTGGAATCTTAAAAAACTGATACAAATCAACTTATTTACAAAACAGAAACAGACTCACAGACTTAGGAAACAAACTTATGGTTACCAAAGAGGAAACGTGGCTGGGGGGAGGGATAAATTAGGAAGTCGGGATTAACATGTACACACTACTATATATAAAATAAATAATCAACAAGAACCTACTATATAGCATAGGGAACTCTACTCAATACTCTGTAATAACCTATATGGTGAAAGAATCTGAAAAAGAATAGATATATGTATATGTATAACTAAAAAAAAAATGAATGAGAAAAAAAAACTTCTATTCATTCACTGTTTGGTTAGCCAGTGGTACAATTCATTTAGGAAAAAGCAAAGAAATGTTTGTTTCTTCTCCTTTACTTACCTGTTTTCAAAGTAAGTTGGTCACTAGCATTGTTCCACAGTTACTGATTTCTAGTAAAGAAAGACTTTCTACAACTTTTGATTCAGATTTTCAGGGAGTGTCAAAAACCATACCACTCAATACATTTTTATATACCTGCCTCAGCAAATAAACTAGCAATACTTTCTAAATGATATAAAAAGTTATGGGTATATTTTAGAAAAAAAATTTTTTTTTGCTTTCTTGGATGGTTTTCCCCATGACATTAGTGTTTAAAACAAGATGAATAACATAGAATTTTATCAGATGTGGCCTCAGAAATTACCCCATCCATATGCCTCATTGAATGTAAATTTAGGGAAATGAGGCCAGTCGAAATCAAGCCACCCATCCAGAATGGCTCCAACAATTGGTATGAGGCCTGGTTCCAGAATTCTTGTTTCCTATTCCAGGAATCTTTTCTGCACTCTGACTAAAAGGGTGGTTCTACCAGGAATTCTAGTTAAAGTCATTAGTAAGTATAAGGAAGCAAATCTCACTCTCACAGACTATGCTCAAATTAAAATAAGCTATCAAGCAGAAATAGGGACACAGATGTAGAGAACCAGTGCGTGTACACCAATGGGGGAAGGGAAGATGGGATGAATTGGGAGATTGGGTTTGACATATATACACTACTATGTATAAAATAGATAACTAAGAACCTACTGTATAGCACAAGAAACACTACTCAGTCCTCTGTGGTGACCTAAATGGGAAGGAAATACAAAAAGAGGGGGTATATATATATATATATATATATATATGTATAACTGATTCAGTTTGCGGCACAGCAGAAACTAACACAACATTGTAAAGCAACTATACTCCAATTAAAAAAAAAAGGATCATTCAAAAGTTCATTCCAAGTCAGACATTTTGGAACTCAAAATATTTTCCCAAAGTAACTCAAATTTCACTGCTGGTTAAAACCCAGATGGCACTAATAAACAATTCTTAGTCATCATTTAACACAAATACAGAGCCCTACATGTGAAGCACTGTTAAAAACTGCCCTCTTATAGAAGTTGATGAGCATATGAAAACTTTCATTGAAAATATTCTACCATGTCCAGGGAACTTTCTATGCACTTCTTCATTTCATTTCCACAGCAATCCTGAGAGGTAGGTAGTACCAGGCCCACCCTACCAAGAGAAATTTGAGGTCAAAATAAGGAACTCAGAAAGGCACAGTATGAGGTGGAGCGTGGAGTGGAAACTGGAAAGCCAGTGGCAGGATGATTCAGGGGGTTCATTGGAAGAGTTGAGTGTGGGATGCTGATTCAACTGAGAAAAGGGTCCCACGTTATGGAATTGTATCAGGAAAGCAAAAGAGGACTCTGATCCTCACTTCACAAGGAAGCTGTGTCTATATGAAGGAGACTGTGGTAGGCACCCTCTCTGATGGCTCTCAAGGGTCTCTACTCCTGATAACCCCATCCAGTAAGAGAACATCATACTAATCCACTGCAAATCAAGAGAATATGGCAGGAGTGATGGGATATTACTCCTGAAATCAGATCACAAGTAGCACGTGGCTTCCTTTGGCTCTCAGATCACCCATGCTGGAGGAAACCAGCTACAATGCTGATGTAGCAGCCTTGTGGGCAGCCTCCCACAGCAAAGAATTATCCAGTCTAAAATGTCAATAGTTGTTGAGAAATCTTAATAAATAACCACTGAACTATATCTATCTGGAAAATAACTGTATTTACCAAGTTGAAGCTTTAAGATATTACACTGAAACCATAAGAGATAAATATGTATTTCTACACTATTTTTCATTTCTCTTCTTCCTAGTAACATTTTTTTGCCAAATTGAAATGAAAATATTTTAATTATATAAAAGCAATTTTCTTTCCATTAATGCAAATAGCATTTGTTTTAATGTGTGAAACAGTGGGTAATACAGTGGTGTATTCAAGTTGTTGATTGTTGTTGTTGTTATCAGGAACATGTAGATTGATATTTTTGAAAAGTAATTGTTTGACATTAAACGTGGTACATCATGTTTCACAAAATTCAACACTGACTGATGAAAATAACAGTATCCCAGTGTGTGGGTGACTCTAAATAAGTAAATTGAGAACAGATATTTATAGAGCGCCTACAAATGAGACACATTTATTATAGGCAAGTGGCTCCCGTCACCCTTTTCTAAACGATGGATTGCCGTCAAGGTTCAGAATGTAATGAAGATGGAGAAATCAAACATTTTCTCACAACTCTTACAAATATGAAACAGATCAATCACAAATTTGGAATGAACAACGTTGTTCGGATGAGCCATGTATAATCCACGTTATAGAGTTTACCCCCTTAGAAAGGCTTTCAGAGGTCAAAGCAAAGAGTATATAGAGAGCAGATTATCTTAGAAAAATAAGTAAATATACTAGAATTTACTTTATTTATTATCAGAATAAGTAGAGACATCTCAGATTCAGAAGGAGCTGAAAGTACAGTAATTAAAAACAATATTGCTCGCTGAGGTGTGATTACCTAGAAATCAGGCTGAATTTTTCCTTTGAAGTAATAGCAACATCACACAGTTTGTAAGGTTCCAAATTAGGACTTTGAAGAGAACTGTGGTGATTAGCAGTAAAGAAATGGTAGCACAGTGCAGTGGTTAAAACCTTGAGTTGACAAATCACAGATCTGAGCTCAAGTCTTGGCTCTGACACATCTAGCTGGCAAAAGTAGGTTTAAATGAAGATTAAGTTAGATACAGCATAAAAGGTTAGCACTCAAGCATAGAAAAGAGTTCAAAATCTTGTTAGCTATTAGCATTGTGAATAAAAGTCTGATATGTAATGTCACTGCTGTTCCTTATACGATATCCTTTTTCACTGAAACAGACACTACCCACCATGTAGCCCATGGCAACTCCGTGGTTCCCTTTCTGTATGTGGACTGACGTCAGCCATGAGGCAGGTGGAAGCCATGACAAGCTTGCACCCAGTGATGGAACTTTTCTGAAAGCCCTGGGCCTATTCACTGAATGTAATGTGATAACTCCATCAGCATCCTTACATGCCCACACACAAAGTCATTCTCACTTCTTCCATAACAAGATTTTTACAAGATGAAGCTTTTTGAATTTATAAACTTGTACCTGTGACATCACACCTACACCTCTGGTATTTGTGATTGGATTTAGAAGGCATGTGTTTTACTCTAAAGGTCTGGTACAGATCATTTATTTTACATTTCTCCGGATTCCCCACACTTTAATTTCTTAATCTAGTTGCTTTCACACTTACTGTTTAGGCACCAGATGGTCACATCAATGAGCTTGGATTATTTTGCCAAACAATGATAAGACATTTTCTGTAACAAAAAGTGTCTTTAAAATCTGAATTCAAATCTAAGTCATCTTCACATCAGTGCACTAGATTTTCTCCAGAAATAAGATGGATTTAGCAAAGAAAGAGGAGCTCTTAGATTTCAATTCTGCCCTCAGATATTTTACATGTTTTATTGGCATTCTTTTCTTTTGAGGCATAGTTCTTTCATTTTAAAAACTTGCACAGAGACCAGTATTCTTGTGCATGGCTTATTTTGTGTCATAAAACAAATTTGTGTTCTAGATGAATGAGGGACAAAACATTAGGGATGTTGTCTCTGCTGCTATTTTCCTCTTTGAAGCTCTATCAGAATACTAGGAGAAATAATTGAATAATAAATCCTAAGGAAAGAGTAGAGATCTGTCCATGATAGGGCTCTAGCGTTAGCAGGGTTGAGTGGAACATAACCTCCCACTACAGGAAGCAGTTACTTTTCTATACAAAAGGAAGACTGTTTTTTTAAAAAAAAGGGTTAGGTTGGAAGTTTTACAATACATCAAGATGTCTTAGAAGAAATCTATCATTCTTTCATGGATTAAGCATAAAATATTGTAGGCATTTAGTCAACCTTTACGGAGTAAATGCATTCCTCTTCTATGTCAAGACTGATAGGGCTGAACTTCGAAGGCATTTAATTTCAGGGACAGATTTAACTTCAACATTCTCTTTACCACACTTGTTGCAGGTAACCCAATGAAAAAAATGTAGTTAGGGTTAATGCATATTTACACAAGGATACCTCATGTATCTACACATAAATGAATCTGACATCATTCAGTTCTGGGATTGTAGAAACTGAGCTGGCTCTGCGGTGGGAACCACAGTGGCTGCGTATCCAAAGCACAAGTCATCATATTATCTCTGTCACTGAGCTGAAGTTGGCTGAGGGTTGTCCCGGACCATGCCTCCCAAGTTTTCTGTTTTTTCTCATTTTTTATTCTCTGTGGAATCCTTACTTTCTTGCCAACTCTGTGATTCACTCTAAAATACTTGTAGACTGCCCAGACCAATTTGGGAACAGATTGGAGAAGACTCATGTCTCAGCTTCCAGAGCCTGAGGGAGGGATGGACTTTTGGAGTCCCCTTGATACTCAACATAGTGTTCAAGCAAAAATCATGGGGGACTAGTGCTGAAGAAACCTCAAAACTTCTTGGGTGACCCAGTGCTGTGTAGGGATTGTTATATGCATTGCCCACATATTACCCCTCTATACTGGCTCTGCATTACTTCTTCACAGCAGGCTATGACCACTAGCTCAAAGCCTGCTGGCACCAAACTCAAATTTTTTACACATGAATTTCTTTCAATAGCACCCAAAATATGCAGATTTTAGACTTTTAGAGCTTCCTTGCTTTGCATATCAATGAAATTGCATCCAACATCTACCAGCCATAGATAAGACAAACTCTGTGGCTCTAAAAACCCAAACTTCTGCTGCTCTTCAGAACATTCTGACCCAGAGACTCCCCACCTAGCTGCTGAACAGCATCATCTAGATACATAAACCCCCTCCATGTGCTGCTGCCCTCAGAACTCCTCTTATCCTCTTTATTTTCTGGCCAGTGGCCCCGTGCAGCTGTCTCTGAAAAGTTCTCTTGCCGGAGGGACTTCTCTCATGCAATCCTGTCCAAGTGCCACTCAGTAGAACTTGTTGTGCTCACCATCATCTCATGGTCCTGTATTTTCCTTGGTCAGCTCTGAAATCCTCAAAGTTGCCACAGGGACCAATAAAACACGTAGCCAACAGAGGAACAGAGATTAATCTGGGAAGGCAGCACATGCAGCAGTACCTTGCCACTGGACCAAGGACTGACAACCAGGGAACAGACAAGGAAGCAGATCCTTCCAAGGGATGCTGGGGTAGAAGGAGGGCAGTCCTTGAAGTGCATCCAGTGAAAGCTGGTGCTGAGAGTTGATGACTCATGACCAAGTGTCAGCACCTCCACCCAACCTTGGCTCTTTATTAACAGCCCCCCAACCATGCTGGGATTTAGACAGAATCCTATGGAGGGCTGGAGAGGAAACTGCAATGCCGGCAACTGTGCCCAATTAGCTAAGATTAAGTTGTGGTCATTGTTGGCAGAGGAGGCTGGAGATAAAAATAAAGTCAGCTATAATAAAATTAAAGTATAGAAAAGTGTTACATTGTTCACTCAGCTGAGTTGGTGACCTGGTAAAATTTTACCTACTAGATCTGTTTTGTATTCTGATCCAACTAAAATTAGAACATTTTTGGCCTTCCCACGTGCTACAGATCAATTCATCAATTTCCAACTGGCTTCAATCTGTTGGGTCTGATAGACCACCCCATACTGTTAACATTTTCTTGTTCAGAGAAAAGTGTTAAAAAAACATCAAAGCCATAATAAGAAAAAGTTGACTCTATTGAATTAATCTACTGAAGTTTTCTCAAAATATTTACTGGTGTTGTTCAAAGAAATAAGTACAAACAGCACAAGAGACGAATTTATTGTGAAGCTAATGAAACTTTAGTTACATAGCTGTCATTTACAAAGGCCTTTCCCAGGGGCCTTGAATGGGCCCTAGAAATTTCATATTAATAATTGCATGGTCTTTATCTCAAGGAAAAATCCCTTTATTCCCCAAACTTGAATATTCCCCCAAATAGCATATTCCAACCAAAGTTAAGATGTTATCAGGCAGAGTTGTGATTCTGTGTCATGTGAATTTGACTCCAGTGTAGCCACTTCTGTGTCTGGAGTCTGGAAGGCTCAGAAGAGTTGGATCCTGAGACCGCGGTCGACTTTCAGGACCCAGAGACCAGATGACGTCCAGGATTCTTTCAAGCTCAGATAAAACAATGACTGGAAATCCATACCCTATTTGGTAAGTTAGTATACTTACATGGGTTCATTTGAGGTAACATATTAGTTATATATGCTGTAGGATGGTCTTCCAAATCTACTCAAAATTTAGGTGAATGTGGACAATCACTTAACTTTCCAGCTTCAATTTTTCATCTATGAAATGGAGGTGATAATGTATACATCATAAGGAAGGAATGAGTACTAAAGGAGAGAACATGTGCATAGCCTAGGTCTGTCTTGAAATAAATGTTTCCAATTCACATGTCCCTGATTCTTAACTGTGCATTGGATGAAGGTCTAGATAGATGACAAAAAGTGAGAGCTTATTCCCTGACATTATATGCAAGTCCCCAGCTGAAGAAACGATGGCAGTTAACCTCTAACTGGCCAAAGGTCCATTGCCAAATGCCCATCAAGTGGTGAATGGATAAGCAAACTGTGGTATTCCCATACAGTGGAATGGAACTCAACAATAAAAAGGAATAACCTACTAACACATGCAACCACATGGATGACTCTCAAATGCATTGTCTTAGTTGAAAGAAGCCACATTCAAAAGACTATGTACTATATGATTCCACCTGTACAACGTGCTGGAGAAGGCAAATCTATAGAGGGAGAAAATAGATCAGTTGCTGACCACAGAGGGGCACAAGGGACCTTCGGGAGGTGATACAACTCTTCTATATCTTGACCATGGCAGTGGTTTCATGATTGTAAGCTTTTATCAAAAATGTATAGAATTTTTTTTTTTTTTTTAGTTGCAGCATGAATGATCTTTTAGTTGTGGCATGGGGGGATCTTTCTTTTAGTTGCAGCATGTCACAGTCAAATAAATAAATAAATATTTTTTAAATGTATAGAATTGTACACTTAAAAGAGTGAATTTTACTCTATGTTCACAATGGGTATAATGATGCAAACTATACCTCAGCAAACCTGACCCAAACAAAAAACACAAACCAAAAGAAACATTGTGATGAAGTGCAGAGAAGCCCATGCAGGTTGCACAGGGCTCTGTTCCTGGTAGCACTCCTGGATCTTGCCACCTCCCTGCCTGGAAGACCCACTTAGGGACCACAAACACTGCTGAACGTGCTTCTGTGGGATGGGGTCTAAGAGAAGTTCATCCATGTATCATCATCTTCCCAATGGAAACATGGGGCCGGAGAGCAAAACTTGTCTCATGTCCAGTTCAGGCTGCCCTCCCGACCAAGAGTTTCAAGACTGCTCCCTACAATGTATACTCTCGAGGTGAGATCCCCTCACTCTACCATAAGCCACACTGGAAGGAGAGCATTTCTTGGGTCCTACTGTGCTATGTCTAGCTGGAGACACAAAGTCTACATTCAAAAAATTGTTAAAGTAAAAAAGTATATGAGATCCATTGTCCTAAGGATCAACAGTGGTAAAGGGACAACAGGGGAGGGGCACCACTTAGTGTGAATGGGGTATCCCCCAACCAGCTGTTGATTTGGGATAAGTGCTAATGGAGTCTGACTCAGTGCATGAATCTCCAAATCACATTGTAAGGAGAGGGCTTTCAATTCTAAGAGATATTAAAATGAGGTCGTGCCCTTAGGAAAACTGTGAACTTGGGGGCATGATGATGTGTTAACGTACGTTCATCCTTGGTAAAAAAAAAAAGTGCCCATCTGGTGAGTGATGCTGATGCTGAGGGAGGGCACGTGGGGGGTGAGGGGTGTATGGGAAAAATCTCATTTTTCAATTCTTAAGAAACAATTCTTAAGAAAAAGAAAGGAAGTAGTGATCCAAGTCTCTGAAAGAAGTTCGTTCTCATCTACTTCCTGTCCACTCACAGGTCAGATTTTAAGGGAAGGTGTTTCCTCATCCAAAACTAGCTGCAGGAACCCCTGTCTGGTCTGTATTTGTGCCTACAGCCTTGGAGTGTGTAGACCCTTGTAAAGAGCCTCAGACCTTGTATACTTAGGCAGCAATTCTCAAGGACAGATCTTACTGAAATGAAGTCATATGAATGGAGAGAAAATATACTTCAACAAGAGAGGAAGCCATTGGCAAAACTGAACTTCCCCTGCTTGGCAGAATTGTGGATGCGTCTGAAGCTGTCATAGCCATGGTGGGTGGCAATCATAGTAACATCAAACCCTGATATGGGGCGGGTGCTGTAAAGGCTACATGTGAATTTCCTTCTTTTGGACTCCAGGTGCAAGAATTGGATTAATCATAACTTTTGCCTCGTGACACACTCTCATCATTAGCCCATGCGTGATTTGCTTTATTTTTTATTACTTAGTTGTTTTAACAATGCCGTAAACATCTACAATTCCACCTCCCCCCAAAACCTCAGATCTTAACAATAACCTTTATCTAACATCCACAGGCCCCCAGTTCCCCCATCCAGAACAACCACACCCTGATTCCTATGTTTGATCTTCCCTTGATTATCTTTTAGTAGTTTTATTGCAATTTTATGTATTCTTAATGTTTATATATATATATATTTCATTTTAGCTGTTTTTGCCTTATAAGAAAAGTATGTTTTATGTAAATTTTGGGTACTTACTTTTTTAACTTAGCTGACATCCTTTGATATTGTGTGCAATTGTAGTTCATTCATCTTGACTGCTGTTTCACTGTGGATAGTTGATTTGCCCATTCTTTGGTTGATGTCTCCAGTCTTTGGTGAATGGGGCAGCCGTGAACATTTCTGTACATGCCTCTGTCATCCATGTGCCAGGTGTCCCCGTGGACAATGGAATTACATGTGCTGGGATACTGGGTATGTGAATAATTCACTGTAGAGATAATGTCACGCTGTTTTCCAAAACACTTGCACCAGTGTAGACCTTACACTCTCAGTGGGTAAGAAGTCCTATATTTCTACATTCCCTTCAGCACTTGGTATTTTCAGATTTTTAAAATTATTGTCATCCAAACGGATGCAAAATGATATCCCATCATGGTCTTGAATTGCATTTTCCTGGTCACTCATGATGTTTAACATCTCTCCACCTGTTTCTTCCTCAGTCAGTTGCTCTCTCTCTCTCTCTGCTTTATATATTTTGGGCATGATTGCTTTGTCAGTTGTATTGTGCACATTTTCTCCCCCAGTGTGTAATTTGTATTTCCTCTTTCTTTAATGTGTTTTCTCACTAGTAAACTTTATTAATGTTAACACTGTCAATTCATGGTATATTTACTCAGCACAATGACTGCAGGAAACAGATAAAAGAATTATTACTTTTAAAAAGAGCCTTGAAGAATTCATTAAGCTGCCTAGGGTCACAAAACCAGGTCATTCATAAGCTAGTTTTACACTCAAGTTTTACTCCAGTGCCAATTATCTTTTCACTACAAGATTAACTTTTTCATACTCGATGGAGTTATGGATTTTTCCACCGAAGGGATGAAAACTCTTAGAAGCATATTTAAAAAGCAAAGACTTTTCAAATGGATACATGTAACAAATCTTAGAGCTTTACAGGTGAAAGGAGCCTTGTCACTTTAGTACATCATAAAGTTTACAAATAAAAAGGCTGAGACTTATAGAGGTGAATGGCTCTCCCAAGACCATATAGCTAATTAGATCATTCAGAACCACAGCTAGAAGTCTGGCGCCCTCACCCACAATGCAACACCCCCTATTTCACAATGCTGAGGTAATTGGTGCAAGCCCTAGATACTCAACATTTCCGCATGCTTTGAAATTGATCTCCATGCAAGAAAATATATTAAACAATAATTTCTATAATACTGCTTCGTCTAGTTGCAATCACCATCATTAATGAGTCTCATGTGTGGAAAATTGGCCCCTACCATAAATACTCTGACTTTCTAAAAGTTAGAAAGTGCATTTTATCAAAAGAGCTCTCATGATCCCTGATTTGGGCAGCCCTTGGAGTGAGAAGAATTAAATTGACCATGACTTTAATTATGAAGCATATCCTACTAACTCCATATACAATTTATAGCCAAAGACCCCAGCCTTGTTAAACCAGCCCCTTGTAATGTGCATGAGTCCCAAAGTCACGACATTACCAGGAATATTTCCTGTATGGAGTCCTGCTGGGTCTGCAGCAAACCTTCTGAAGAAAGGTCGGCGGCTTCGTCCCAACCAAGCTATTCATGGAGAAGCCTGGAGACCCCTATCCTCGCTCAGGTGTGACAATAACTACTTATGTCTCACCAGGGTTGTATGAATCGATGTGCCGTAGTCCCTTTAAACCAGGTCTGTGCTTCTCATGATCTGCTTTCTTTGTACAAATGAATATGTGTGTATACCTAGACGGATGTAACTTTCAGTCTTTTGGAGTTCATTTCTGGCCAGCTCTTCACTTAGGCCCTGGTTAGGGTCTAGTTTCTGGCAACATCATCCACTCTAGTAGGTTTCAGTAAAAAGGAGCTTAATACAAGGAAGCATATGTTCACAAAATGTCAGGAAGACTGGGGAAGCAGGCTCCAGTGACTTTTCCAGGAGCAATGCCCAGTTGTCAAACTGTTCTCTTCCATAGTAAATCAAGGAATTGTTTGCACTGCTGCTGAGTTCAGAACTGCATCACTTCTGCCAAAATCAGAGAAGTCCCACCACTGCGGTTGAAGCATCCGGCAGCCCTCAGAAGCTACCTACTGAATTCAGAAGCTGCAGCCGTGTTTTCAGGTTACAGATTTGTGCCATTTCTGTCACCATCTGACACCAACAAAGGGGGACTTAGCACCTTGCCTTCCCTCAGGTAACTCAGTTCCAACTCAGAGTCTCCCAGGAGGGCATCACGTGGCAGAACTGGGAACCAAGAAGCCAAGGAAACAGAGTTCTTGGTTGAGATTCCAACCTCTGGACTCTAGAAATGGGTTGAAAACCCATCCTGAGGGTCCACCATAGCTGTGAACCACATGTTTTGAAAACACCCTAGTTTTCTACATGTGTATTTTACTTGCATATTGTCCATAAAAGTGAAAACTATAAACATGTGACTTGTCTCTCTTCCAGTTTTCCCGAGTAGAAAATGTTTTCTACTCTTACGCTTCTTTTTTTTTTTTTTTTTTTTTTTTTGAGTTGCTGACACCTTTTATTATTGCCGCTTAAATAAATGATTCAAGGAACAAGACAAGGAGAGACTGGCTTCATGGGGAGATTTCCATGATGGATTCTTGGGGGTTTTGTTTCAAAACTCTATAAAGAGACTTTGCTGTGCCTTGGTATCAAGGGGCAAGGCAGGCCTCGAGGATTCATAAATATTCCTGGACTTGAAGGATTTTCAGTATTCCTCAAGATATACCATCCATCTGTAATGGAATTTGGCAAGGAATTTCCCTTCCTCTTTCGCTTTTTATTCTACGTAAATTCGACATTTTTTTTTTTTTAAACATCTTTATTGGGGTATAATTGCTTTACAATGGTGTGTTAGTTTCTGCTTTATAACAAAGTGAATCAGCTATACATATACATATGTTCCCATATGTCTTCCCTCTTGCGTCTCCCTCCCTCCCACTCTCCCCATCCCACCCTTCCAGGCTGTCACAAAGCACCGAGCTAATATCCCTGTGCTTTGCGGCTGCTTCCCCCCAGCTATCTACCTTACTACGTTTGTTAGTGTGTATATGTCCATGACTCTCTCTCGCCCTGTCAAAACTCACCCCTCCCCCTCCGCATACCCTCAAGTCCGTTCTCCAGTAGGTCTGCGTCTTTATTCCTATCTTACCCCTAGGTTCTTCATGACATTTTTTTCCCTTAAATTCCATATATATGTGTTAGCATACGGTATTTGTCTTTTTCTTTCTGACTTACTTCACTCTGTATGACAGACTCTAGGTCTATCCATCTCATTACAAATAGCTCAATTTCATTTCTTTTTAAGGCTGAGTAATATTCCATTGTGTATATGTGCCACATCTTCTTTATCCATTCATCCGATGATGGGCGCTTAGGTTGTTTCCATGTCCTGGCTATTGTAAATAGAGCTGCAATGAACATTTTGGTACATGACTCTTTTTGAATTTTGGTTTTCTCAGGGTATATGCCAAGTAGTGGGATTGCTGGGTCATATGGTAATTCTATTTGTAGTTTTTTAAGGAACCTCCATACTGTTCTCCACAGTGGCTGAACCAATTCACATTCCCACCAGCAGTGCAAGAGTGTCCCCTTTTCTCCACACCCTCTCCAGCATTTATTGTTTCTAGATTTTTTGATGATGGCCATTCTGACTGGTGTGAGATGATATCTCATTGTAGTTTTGATTTGCATTTCTCTAATGATTAATGATGTTGAGCATTCTTTCATGTGTTTGTTGGCATTCTGTATATCTTCTTTGGAGAAATGTCTATTTAGCTCTTCTGCCCATTTTTGGATGGGGTTGTTTGTTTTTTTGTTATTGAGCTGCATGAGCTGCTTGTAAATTTTGGAGATTAATCCTTTGTCAGTTGCTTCATTTGCAAATGTTTTCTCCCATTCTGAGGGTTGTCTTTTGGTCTTGGTTATGGTTTCCTTTGCTGTGCAAAAGCTTTGAAGTTTCATTAGGTCCCATTTGTTTATTTTTGTTTTTATTTCCATTACTCTAGGAGGTGGGTCAGAAAGGATCTTGCTGTGATTTATGTCATAGAGTGTTCTTCCTATGTTTTCTTCTAAGAGTTTGATAGTTTCTGGCCTTACATTTAGGTCTTTAATCCATTTTGAGCTTATTTTTGTGTATGGTGTTAGGGAGTGATCTAATCTCATACTTTTACATGTACCTGTCCAGTTTTCCCAGCACCATTTATTGAAGAGGCTGTCCTTTCTCCACTGTACATTCCTGCCTCCTTTATCAAAGATAAGGTGTCCATATGTGCGTGGGTTTATCTCTGGGCTTTCTATCCTGTTCCACTGATCTATCTTTCTGTTTTTGTGCCAGTACCATACTGTCTTGATTACTGTTGCTTTGTAATATAGTCTGAAGTCAGGGAGCCTTATTCCTCCAGCTCCTTTTTTCGTTCTAAAGATTGCTTTGGCTATTCGGGGTCTTTTGTGTTTCCATACAAATTGCGAAATTTTTTGTTCTAGTTCTGTGAAAAATGCCAGTGGTAGTTTGATAGGGATTGCATTGAATCTGTAGATTGCTTTGGGTAGTAGAGTCATTTTCACAATGTTGATTCTTCCCATCCAAGAACATGGTATATCTCTCCATCTATTTGTATCATCTTTAATTTCTTTCATCAGTGTCTTATAATTTTCTGCATACAGGTCTTTCGTATCCTTAGGTAGGTTTATTCCTAGATATTTTATTCTTTTTGTTGCAATGGTAAATGGGAGTGTTTTCTTGATTTCACTTTCAGATTTTTCATCATTAGTATATAGGAATGCCAGAGATTTCTGTGCATTAATTTTGTATCCTGCTACTTTACCAAATTCATTGATTAGCTCTAGTAGTTTTCTGGTAGCATCTTTAGGATTCTCTATGTATAGTATCATGTCATCTGCAAACAGTGACAGCTTTACTTCTTCTTTTCCGATTTGGATTCCTTTTATTTCCTTTTCTTCTCTGATTGCTGTGGCTAAAACTTCCAAAACTATGTTGAATAAGAGTGGTGAGAGTGGGCAACCTTGTCTTGTTCCTGATCTTAGTGGAAATGCTTTCAGTTTTTCACCATTGAGGATGATGTTTGCTGTGGGCTTGTCATATATGGCTTTTATTATGTTTAGGAAAGTTCCCTCTATGCCTACTTTCTGGAGGGTTTTTATCATAAATGGGTGTTGAATTTTGTCGAAAGCTTTTTCTGCATCTATTGAGATGATCATATGGTTTTTCTCCTTCAATTTGTTAATATGGTTTATCACATTGATAGATTTGCGTATATTGAAGAATCCTTGCATTCCTGGAATAAACCCCACTTGATCATGGTGTATGATCCTTTTAATGTGCTGTTGGATTCTGTTTGCTAGTATTTTGTTGAGGATTTTTGCATCTATGTTCATCAGTGATATTGGCCTGTAGTTTTCTTTCTTTGTGACATCCTTGTCTGGTTTTGGTATCAAGGTGATGGTGGCTTCGTAGAAGGAATTTGGGAGTGTTCCTCCCTCTGCTATATTTTGGAAGAGTTTGAGAAGGATAGGTGTTAGCTCTTCTCTAAACGTTTGATAGAATTCACCTGTGAAGCCATCTGGTCCTGGGCTTTTGTTTGTTGGAAGGTTTTTAATCACAGTTTCAATTTCAGTGCTTGTGATTGGTCTGTTCATATTTTCTATTTCTTCCTGATTCAGTCTTGGCAGGTTGTGCATTTCTAAGAATTTGTCCATTTCTTCCAGATTGTCCATTTTATTGGCATAGAGTTGCTTGTAGTAATCTCTCATGATTTTTTTTATTTCTGCAGTGTCAGTTGTTACTTCTCCTTTTTCATTTCTAATTCTATTGATTTTCTTACGCTTCTTAAATGCTTTCTTTATTCTTTCTTCAACTGCCTTTCAAAAAACTTGAAAGATCCCTACCAGGCTAATTATTGTGATTCTAGGTCTTACCATACAAAAATTCTTGTTATTTTAATACAGAAAATATTCTTCAAACTTCCATGCTCCTGAAAGTTTAGCATTTAGTTTGAATCTCAGCATTGATAACATTACATTTTGTCCCCTATAAAGCCAGAATACAGGCTCAGTGTTGACTTTTTTTAGTGAGAGAAACAAGAGGCAATTTGTTAAATACCTGAAGTCTTTTTTCTTCATTTCCACAAAAGTCACAGTATAGCGTGCCCTCTCTGTCTTTGTTGGGCTGAAGTGTTCCAAGAAGCTTTGCAGTGTTCTCTGGGGGCCCCCGCCTTGAACTCAGGCTGTCCTGGAATGAGTTACTGCTGGTGGAGAAAAAGCATCTTCAGATTACTGTTCTGACGAGTCTTGCTGGCCTTGTTATGAAGCATAATGTGGGCTCATCTTCAAAGTTATTATGCTTGGTTTCAGGGGGGCTTTATCACAATGCTTCTTCCAAAGATGGAGAGAGGACAGAGCCACGACACATGTATTGTGGGTGCTTATTTCAGAAGATATTCCCCACCTTAGGTGCTTAACCTAAAAGATTGGTTAAAGTAAGGCAGCCCAGTGGGAAACAGGCCTGAGAAACTAGAACTTGGCGTTGCATAATTCTTGCTACCCCTGATTGTGTAGGACTCAGCGTGAAGGGCTCTCAACTGAGGAAAACAACAAACAAACTTCTGATGTGTGCTCACAGTAAGGCTAAATTTATAAAATACAATGTCCAAGCAAAGTTTCGTGAACCAATTTATATTTATTAACTCTATGTTATCTCAAGTCTATTCCTTTCTTTCACCCCTGCCCCTTCTTTCTCCTAACCATATTTTGTGAGTCACGTCATTTTTTTTTTTTTTTTTAATTTTCTTGGCCGTGTCGTGCAGCATGTAGGACTTCGTTCCCCCACCAGGGTTCAAACCTGTGCCCCTTGCCGTGGAAGTGCAGAGTCTTAACCACTGGACTGCCAGGGAAGTCCCCATGTCATATTTAATCAGATACTGAGTTCATTTCCCTACATGCCTGGAAGAAGAAGGGGACTCATACAAGCATATTCCAAGCGGCCATAACCCTCTGGATTCAGCTTGATCAAATGCATTCTGCTGGATGAGTCATCCTATCTGATACATCTGTCATCGAAAATCTCTCTTGGCAAAGCTGAGTTTGTGTGTTTCAACTTGTTTCTTTGGGCCAGTTTTTTTCTTACCTTTCTCGACCTACCTACAAACATCTTCAAGGAAGTGGCATGTTTCCTTCCTGAATGAGAACTTTAGCAGGACCCAGTGCTTCATAGACACGAGGCACTTAATGGAACGCTGGTGGGGTGAATCCCTGTGGAACTGGGAAAGCAGGAGTTATAAGTGCCAACCCCGGAGTGTGGTGGGCAGCAGCAGGATGGGGCGGGACATTGCTTGCGCTCATTGTTATATAAAAGGAAATCAGCTCTACCCCCAGGCTGGAGCTTTAGGATCTCTCTAGAAAAATCATCGGATATGAGTTGCATCAGCTACAGATTCAGATTACAGCTCCTGACTTAGCAAGCCCGTTGCCAAAAACTCACTTCTCGCCCCCAACAATAAAGTTACCCATGGAAGATTCTAACTGGCCCAGCTGGGGTCCTTTGCCCCTCTGGTTGATTCATCCTTGTCAAGGGGCTGTGTTGCAAAGACTGGACTTCCTGAAGCCCCAGGATCAGAGCATGACAAACCATTCTTCAACTGGCCCCCCAGCAGCTGGGAGACAGGAGGTCCTCCAAAGAAACAGAGTTGGGGGCAAACAAACCTCAGAGACAATCACACTCCTCGTGCCAGAATTCCACTCTCTGTGGTCTGAAATCCCCTCTTCCCCAGAGCCCCTGACCTGAGCTGTCTGTTCCCATCAGAACAGCCTCTTCCAAGGGCTCCTTCCTCATTATAGCCCCTTGCTCACTTCAGCACCCCCCAACCCCACGCTTTTGCTTATTTGCCCCCCACTCAGCTGTGATACCCTAGTATCCAACTCTTGCCTGGACCGAAGGCCCGAGTCAAAATTCATCCCTGCCAGGACACCTTGAGAAGAGTAAACTCTGCTTTAAATGATGGGTGTCACCAAATGACCTCTTATGTGACAACTTGTTTGGTCACAGTGGAACATGTGCTCCTGGAGCCTGTGCTATCCCAGTCAACTGAGCAACTGACTGTGTGCTTTGAGTCCACTTCCCAGGCCCCAAGACAATATTCATAACCACTTGTGTTGTCAGAAGTATCCAAATTATTCATTTTAATTTTCCTTCATTTTTTTTAAAGAATTTTTATTTGACAATTCATTCTTTTCTTCATTTACTTTTTTTCACTGCTTAGTAAGTGTCCACTGGGTAAGTAGCACTGAGACAGGGACTCTGGCTACAAATCAGAGAAGAGAAAGTCACTGCTTCAATCCTTGAAGCTTTAAATTAAGGAAGGACTGATTAAAATAGCCTAAATAATTCTAAAATCATATTTCTTTTTAAGTTCTACTTTGTACTGAAGCTGAACAAAGCAAGAAACCAGTACCCTGATATGTAAAATTATAAGTGGAAATAAGGAATGATGTAAGCAGAAAAAAAGTCCTGCAAATCGACACTGGTTCAGTGGTCTGACCCCATGCAAAGGAGCCCCCTGCTCACTGAAGGTGGAGTTGTCCCTGGCCGTGAATTCAGGGCAGGGCACAGAAGGACCACCAATGGCCCTGGGCAACTCTGCTGCATCTGTAAAAAGCGAAAACACCTTTCATCTTAGCCTCTCACCTACAGGGCCCTTGTCAGATTGAGAGTTCCTCACGATGAGTTACTGCTTTGGAGTAGGGATAATAAGTTTTGGATTCAACGATGCAAGTGTTTTTGGAACATCCCTTGTGTGTGACATACACTTGTCCTGAAGGTAAAATCCAAATGAGCTTCCCTGCCCTCCCTGCGCTCACAGGCTGGTACCGGCAAATGACCATAGGTCTTAAAAGACTGAAAGAGCTGGGGGTGGGTGTAGCAGGATGCATGATGGCCCCCAAAGAGACCCAACTCCTAATTTCTGGATCCCATGAATGTTACCTTACATGGCAAAGTGGACACGGCAGGTGTGATTAAGGATGTTGACATAAGAAGATTATCCCGGGCTCTCCAGGTGAGCCTGAAATGCCATTACAAGTGCCTTTGTAAAAGGAAGGCGTGGGCTTCCCTGGTGGCGCAGTGGTTGAGAGTCCGCCTGCCGATGCAGGGGACACGGGTTCGTGCCCCGGTTCTGGAAGATCCCACATGCCGCGGAGCGGCTGCGCCCGTGAGCCATGGCCGCTGAGCCTGCGCGTCGGGAGCCTGTTGCTCTGCAACGGGAGAGGCCACAACAGCGGGAGGCCTGCGTACCGCAAAAAAAAAAAAAAAAAAAAAAAAAAAGGAAGGCGTAAGGAGAGTTGACTACAGAACAGAAGAAAGTGAGGTGGTGACGTGGGAAGCAGGGGAAGAAAGGCATGTGACGCAGGGCCATAAGTCAAGGAATGAGCATGACCTTCTTAAGTTAGAAAACACCAGGGATGAATTCTCCCTTAGAGCCTCCAGAGGGAATCAGCCAACTGACATGCTCACTTTAGCCCCCATCAGATTCATTTTGGACTTCTGACCTCCAGAACTTTAAGAGGATAAATGTGTGTTGCTTTAAGTCACCAACTTTATGGTAATTTGTTACAGCAGCCATAGGAAGCTATTATAATACAAGGTAGTTCACCTAAAAGGCAGCCCCTGCCCCCAGGGAGGAGGGGTCAGAAAATATTACTGGGGAATGAATTTCAATTCATAACAAGGTTGTGGTGGGCAGAGAAGTAATTTACATTTAAGAATCTGCCCTCAGAAGACCTAAATCAACATTTCTCCAAAGAAGATATACAGATTGCCATCAAACACATGAAAGGATGCTCAACATCACTAATCATTAGAGAAATGCAAATCAAAACTACAGTGAGGGGCTTCCCTGGTGGCGCAGTGGTTGAGAGTCCACCTGCCGATGCAGGGGACGCGGGTTCGTGCCCCAGTCCAGGAAGATCCCACATGCTGCGGAGCGGCTGGGCCCGTGAGCCATGGCCACTGAGCCTGCACGTCCGGAGCCTGTGCTCCACAACGGGAGAGGCCACAACAGTGAGAGGCCCGCATACCGAAAAAAAAAAAAAAAAAACTACAATGAGGTATATCCTCCCACCAGTCAGAGTGGCCATCATCAAAAATATCTACAAACAATAAATGTTGGAGAGGCTGTGGAGAAAAGAGAACCCTCTTGCGCTGTTGGTGGGAATATAAATTGATACAGCCACTCTGGAGAACAGTATGGAGGTTCATTAGAAAACTAAAAATAGAACTACCATATGACCTAGCAATTCCACTACTGGGCATATACCCTGAGAAAACCATAATTCAAAAAGGGTCATGTACCATAATGTTCATTACAGTTCTATTTATAATAGCCAGGACATGGAAGCAACCTAAGTTTCCATCAACAGATGAATGGATAAAGAAGATGTGGCACGGATATACAATGGAATATTACTCAGCCATAAAAAGAAAATTGAGTTATTTGTAGTGAGGTGGATGGACCTAGAGTCTGTCATACAGAGTGATGTGAGTCAGAAAGAGGAAAACAAATACCATATGCTAAAACATATATAGGGAATCTAAAAAAAAAAAAAAGGGTCTGAGGAACCTAAGGGCAGGACAGGAATAAAGATGCAGATGTAGAGAATGGGCTTGAGGACATGGGGAGGGGGAAGGGTAAGCTGGGACGAAGTGAGAGAGTGTCATGGACGTATATATACTACCAAATGTAAAATAGATAGATAGTGGGAAGCATCTGCATAGCACAGGGAGGTCAGCTCGGTGCTTTGTGACCACCTAGACGGGTGGGATAGGGAGGGTGGGAGGGAGATGCAAGAGGGAGGAGATATGTGGATATATGTATACATATAGCTAATTCACTTTGTTATACAGCAGAAACTAACACAACATTGTAAAGCAATTATACTCCAATAAAAATGTTAAAAAAAAAAAAAGAATCTGTCCTCATAAGGAGAGAGTTTGTAGGATCTACGCCAGGTTGGAGCCTTCTTTAAACCACGATGTCTGCTCTTTCATTTTTCAAAGTCAATATTGAGGAAGAATTCTGCACCTACTGAGCTAAATATTTCATGAGTGTTCTGTCACTTAAGGTCCCCTTTTATCATTCTATGAGGTAAGTGTGTTATAATCATAAATTGTATGATTCTATAAAGACACCGAGGCCATTAGTGGTCATTGAACTTCCCAATGCCACACGGTTTAGTGGATGCTGTCAAATGCCACCCAGACTCTCTTTGGCAACGAGGAGTCCCCAGGTCCTGGGCTTAGTGCCCAACAGGCAGCTCTCCATTGTCAGTCTTTTTGGGTGACTGCCTGGGCCAAAAATTTGCCTCCTTCCAAATGCAGCCACATCCCATGAGTGACCAACATGGGGGAATAAAGCCATGGCCCCCTCTCCCCAACTTGGGACACCTTGAAGAACCACCCTGTCTTTAGAGCATCCTAGAAGGTCTGCCAAGGACCTTGTCAGGCCTGTGTCCCAGGTCAGCTTCTCTCTCTGTCCAGTCCTTCCTCCTTCCCCTCCCTCCCGTAGGTGTCAATCCCCCAAACAGTCCCTAATAAAGGTCCCAATGCACGAATCTCCATCTCAGAGATTCGCAACACAGAGCCTGCAACACAGAGCCAATAAATGTTCGGCACGTGAATAAGGTATTTGGGATTCTCCTCCAACACCTGTACACTTCCTGTTCAATCTAGTACTCCCTGGTGCCACATACACTTATAAGATAGAATCTTTATCTTTTCCATGGACTGGAGAGAGAGGTGTTAGTGACAGAGCGCCTGTCCTAGAGGAGAAATCTGCAAATCAAAGCCTCTCTAGAAAATGGATAACACATCTTCCAACTCCCTTCTCTGCTGATGAATATTTGTTGCTTGGAGCCTGGCTCTACGGCTATATTAACATTATGCTGAATAGACAGCACATGGTATCAGGAAAGGGAACGCTCCTCTCTCCCAATAACTCCTCTATTTGCCGGCTGGTGAAGGAAGGGGAGAGGCTGCCACGGCTCACTTACTGTGGCAGCAAATTACCCCCAAGAATTATCCATCAGGAGAAAGTGACTTCTTGGAGCTGACAGCACAGAGCCATTTGCATTTAAAGAAGTGTCATTTCTAATTCTGGGCTTCTTCATCAGTGTGACTCCAGTGCAGTGAAGGATTGGTTTCAAGGATATAAAACCTTCCCCCGGTACTTACCAGACCTGATGGATGATTAGCAATTCATTACAACATTATTCCCCAAAAAGCTGTGGCGGGTCTTTCTTTTATCCCACTGAGGATGATTAGCTCTCAAAGCACCAGAAGGACCTCAGTACAAAACTGTCTCAACGTGGGTGACTGTCCCATTGTATACATGACAGCTGTATGATCAAGGCACCTCCCCTTGGCTTAGCCATAGGAAACAAAATACGTTATACATTTTTCAAAACACTAGAGGGCCTATAATCTTATCTTACTAGAATGCTGAGACATGCTTTATATTTTGAAATGGAGTTTGATATGTTTCTGCCTAGCAATCCTCTCTAAGCTTTTTTTTCCCCAAACACCTTTAAAGACACCAGAAAACTAATAAGATGAAAAACCTCACAATACTGATAATGCAGATAGTCTAATGGCTAAATCTTTGGGGATATCACATTAACTTGAAGGCCTCATGCCACTGCAGCCCCAGCTCCCGACCCCATGACACAGAGGATGTCTAGAAAATCTTAGAGCCAATTCCTGCCACCGCCTCTGCACCCACCCACCTCACAGGACCCACTCTTTGCAAGGGACCAGAATGGACAACCTGGCAGAGAGTAAGGAAGAATAGCCCAGAGTTAAGGGTGGTGGGCAGGTGTGGTGACAAGAATGGCACTGATGAGATGACCAGACACTCAGCCTAGGAGAGACACTGCCTTGGCCACAGAGATCAGGAGGCAGGTGACAGCCCTGAGTTGGGAACTGTAGTGTCTCTCATGTAGACAAAAATCAGGGCCCTGTGTTTCCTGTCTGTTAGCAAATAACTAAATCTTGCCTGCAGAATTAAGTGAGGCCCATGAAAAAGTGCCCCATGGAAAAACCTCCTCCTAAAGATGGTGCACTGCAGTGTCCAGAAGGAGAGCTCAAGTAATATCACCATCCTAAGTACAAGATTGAGGTGCAGGGCTTCCCTGGTGGCGCAGAGGTTAAGAGTCCGCCTGCCGATGCAGGGGACATGGGTTCGTGCCCTGATCTGGGAAGATCCCACATGCCGCGGAGCGGCTGGGCCCGTGAGCCATGGCCACTGAGCCTGCGCGTCCGGAGCCTGTGCTCCGCAACGGGAGAGGCCACAGCAGTGAAAGGCCCACATACCGCAAAAAAAAAAAAAAAAAAAAAAAAAAAAAAGATTGAGGTGCAGATAGCTAGTGGTCCCAAAGACAACAGCAGAACAAGTGAAATACAGGCAGTACTTTTAAAAAGATAATATGGATCACAAAAAAGATAAATAGCTAAATTTTTAAAACAGGCAATGAACTTGAAGGGATATTTTATACATAAATGACCAATAAGCACACGGAAGGATTCTCAACATGTTTAGTCATTAGGGAAATGGAAATCAAAACCACTATGAGATACCACTACGTACCCATTAGGATGGCTGTACTCAAAAAAAAAAAAAAAAGATAATAACAAGTGTTGATGAGGATGTGGAAAAATCAGAACCCTCATGTATTTTTGCTGGTGGAAATTTTAAATGGTCCAGTTGCTGTGGAAAACAGTGTGGCAGTTCCTCAAAATGTTAAAAATAGAGTTAATACCTGACCCAGGATTTCACTCCTACCTATATATCCAGGAGAAATGAAAACATATGTCCACGTGAAAACTGTACACAAATGTTCATAACAGTATTATTCATAATAGCTAAAACACAGAAACCATCCAATGTCCCTCAACTGATGAATGGATAAACAAAACAGTATATCTGTAAAATAAAATATTATTTGGCAATATAAAGGAATGAAGTGCTGATAAATGCTACAACATGGATGAAACTTGAAAACATTATGGTAATCAAAAGGACCAGACATAGAAGTAAAAAAATAAAACATACATACTATACAATTCCATTTATATGAAATGCAAATCTACAGAGACAGAAAGTAGATGAGTGATTGTCTAGGGCTGGGGGAAAGGGTGAGGTACAATTGAGGGAAAGAATAGGTGTGATTGCTAATGGGTACAAGGTTTCTTTTGAGGTGATAAAATGTGTTAAAATTAGTTTGTGGTGGTGGTTACACAACTCTCTGAATATAATAAACCATGGAATTGTACACTACAAATGGGTGAATTGTGTGGGATGTGAGTTACATCTCAACATTTTGTTAAATGTGAGTGTGTGTGTGTGTGTGTGTGTGTGTGTGTGTGTGTGTGAATAGAGAAGAGATCCTTGAATGAAGAAAGATCTATGTTTGCATAGTTAGAGGGGATCACAGCAGTCCAGCCAAAAAATAAAGATACATGTCTAGACAGATCTTGTGTTAATCTTTTTTAATTTTAAAGATGAAGGAAACATCTTAAAAGGAATTTTTCAGGGAAATGAACACCAGAATGACTGTAGAACTCAGGCCTTACTTCTAAAAATTATAATATATAATAACTGTGTAATGTACAGTATGTAACTAGAGAAAGGGGATTATAAACACATATTTTGCAGCTTCCCTTTTTTTTTTACTAAAATTACATTTTTGAATGTTTTCAAGTCAAAAAGTATTAATCTATTAAGCATAAATCTTTGTAAATAAAAACAACTTCCTTTCGATTTAAGTTCATCAGAGATCAGAAAGCAAAGGTAAGCCAACAGGAATGAGGTCATCTCTCAAGGATGGAATCATATCTGACCCTGAGGGACCCCAAGGCCAGCAGAGTACCTGACACCTGGCCAGGACCTGCTTCATCATTTGCAAGGCCCAGTGCAGAATGAAAATGAAGGCCCCCTTATTCAAAATTACTAAGAATTTAAGACAGTGACAGTAGAGTATTAAATCAAGCATGGGGCCCTTCAAAGTACAGGGCCCTGTGGACTGCACAGTTCACCAAGTAAGCACTTAATAAATATTTGCATAATGAATTAATGATGGCTAAGTTCTAAGAAAACTTAATTCACTCATTCTTTTTTCCTACTGAAGTTGAAAGTTAACAATCACTAAAATAAAAGTATGTTCTATTTCACCACTTCCTTCCAGTGTCCTCTGTTTAAAAACAAAACAAAACACTCATTTAATTAGAATGAATGATGTTCAAATTCATCTCCATTCAAATGTCTTTCCTAAATACAGTAAGTCCCCTACATACAAACGAGTTCCATTCCAAGAGCACATTCGTAAGTCCAATTTGTTTGTAAGTCCAACAAAGTTAGCCTAGGTACTCAACTAACACAATCGGCTATATAGTACTGTACTCTAATAGGTTTATAATACTTTTCACACAAATAATACAGAAAAAACAAACAAAAAAGAAAGAAAACATTTTCAATCTTACAGTACAGTACCTTGAAAAGTACAGTAGTACAACAGCTGGCATCCAGGGGCTGGCATTGAGTGAACAGGTAGGAAGAGTTACTGACTGGAGGAGGGAGAGGAGGTGGGAGATGGTAGAGCTGAAGTATCCTGAGCAATAGGAGACGGAGGGAAAGCTGCAATTTCACTCACGTCTGACGTTGATGACACAGGTTCTGGTTCCTTGCTGGATTCAATTCTATCTACACTCTTGAAAATACGATCCAGTGATGTCTGGGTAGCAGCTCTTTTTTTCTCATCATAGATGACACGGTAGTGCTGGATTGCATTCTGAACGGCTGCTGCAACCTTCGTGTACCGTTCTTGTTTGGGTCCTGTGCCTCAAAAACTAACAGTGCCTCCTCAAATAAAGAAGACTCCTTTGCTATTTTCTGTGTCGTGAATCTCTTCAGTTCTTCAGTTACTTCTTCCTCTTGTCTCTCTTTGTCCTTTCTCTGGGCCTCCAGTTCCTTCAGGTCTTCATTAGTAAGCTCCTCATGTTGCACAAAAAGGAGTTCAGTGAAGTCGTCCTCTTGCAGATGTAGCTGGAAATAAAGATACTGAACTACTGTACTCTATACAGTCCTGTACAGTAAAGTACACAAAAGCGCAACCACTTGTAGAGGATGCACGCATGTAACAATGTACGCCAGACAGGTGAGCTAACTTACGTGATTGGACATGCAAACACGTTCGCGTGGTTGAAAGTTCGCAACTTGAAGGTTCGTATGTAGGGGACTTACTGTATCCCTTTATGAGGATTTTGACACACCCAGGATGGCCCGGCAGACCTCAGGTGGGGGAATCACTGGGCTATATTGAACATTATGGGCATCGCATCTCTCCTAGAACTTAAACTACTTGTGGGAACACCCATCTCCATCTCCTACATCGGGGTGTCTCAGGGACCAGTGGAGAGCCTGGCTTATGAAGAAGCTCAGTAAGACTTAGTCAATGAAACAGAATTCATCAGGCAAAACATAAAAATAGTAAAGGTAAACTGTAATGTTTTATATCACCACCTGCCACTTGGAAAACACTAGTTGGGAGATGAGAATACAACATGAAAAGTGGGAATAGCCCTGGTGGAAAAAGTGTCTCAAATAATCATTCATTCATCATTTATGTCATATATATGATATATCTATAATCGCCAAATCTGTAGAGACAGAAAGCAATTGACCGGTTGCCTTGGACTGAGGGAAAGTGAGGTTGACGAAGGGTTTGGGGTTTTCAACTATCAGGACTTGACTTCAGACCTATCTTCACTCAAGCTCTCTGATTGGACTTTAGTTTTCCTATGAGTAAACTGAATATTTGGGGTGATCTTTGACCCAGCTGTGCTTCCAGGGGGCAAGAATCCCTCCCTGCCAGCAGCAGTGATCACTCTGATCTCACCCCTTCTTGTGGTTTTGCAGTAAAAGCTGGAGGAGATGGATGCCCACTCAAAACAGAATGGCTTGGAAGATGCAGCCCTGCCAAGAGATGGCAATGGCCGTCTGTCAAGTATACAGAACTTGGTTCCATTATTTGCCTCCTAGATGTGAATAACGATGTTCCACAATACTGTCAACATAAAAAAGTAAGGGAGGAAAGGCTTTCAGCATTGAATTTGTTAAGCAATTGCTTTGGACTAATTATACAAATTCCAGTAAGGATCAAAATTGTTCAATGACTTAATTTTTCTCTCCTCTGCGGATGTAGATAGATACTGATGTTAATTGCATCCAGGTGTTCTAAACACCACAGTAAAGTGCTGCTTTGTAGGTAGGCAAAGAACAAACAGGAACACATCAAAACGTGAAGGTTGGTCGGGGTGGAATCAATCGAACGTTTTCCATTGTTATTGGCTGAGTGTTCTTTAATGTTCATAAATGAACAATGTTTTCTTTTCTCAATGTAATCTTGAGATTTCCAAAAATTACTTTGTGATTTTTCAGCTCTTGAGAAAGAACACATTTGAATCAGAAAAAAAATAAACTAAGCAAGAACTGGCATACAGTCACCCCAAACTGGTGTTTTCTTTCTACAGAGTTAATAAGAAATGGTTTCCTTTGTAGAGTTATATCCCCACCCTCATCGGTGACAGGTCTGTTAGCCAAATCTTCAGGGCACCTGCTAGGAGTTGAACTGTGTCCCTCAAAAAGATAAGTTCAAGTCTCAATCCCGGTTCCTGTGAATATCATACTATTAGAAGTAGGGACTTTGCAGAGTAATCAAATTAAGAAGAGGTCATTAGAGTGGCTCAAATCCATTCATTTTAAGTGGTGGAGAAGAGCCACAGACACACACAGGAGGAGGCAGTGGTCCCCAACCTTTTTGGTGCCATGGACCAGGGTCGGGGGATGGTTCAGGCAGTAATGCAAGCAATGGGGAGAGGCAGATGAAGCTTCACTTGCTAGCCCGCCGCTCACCTCCTGCTGTGAGGCCTGGTCCCTAACAGGCCCGGGGGTTAGGGACTCCTGCTTTAGAGGGAGCATGGCCCTGCCAGCACCTTGATTTCAGACTTTCAGCCTCCAGAACTGCGAGAGGATAAATTCCTGTTGTTACAAGCCACCCAGTTTGTGGTACTTGTTGGGGAGGCCCTAGGAAATTAATACAGTACCTGTCCCTGGTTTCATCATCAAAAGCTGCTCTGAGAAAAAAATCGGGTTTTAGGTAAAATTTAAATAACTATCTTAGCTGGATCATTTTTTAGAACATTCCAGATAATAACAACGCCTCTCATGTATTGGCCACCTTGTGCCAGGAACTGTGAGCACAATCCCTGCGTTGTTTCATGTAACCCGTGCACCATCCCAGGGACTGTCAGCACTGCCCTTGGTGGGGGGCAGAAGGGGAAGCTGAGCATCAGAGGCTTGAGCTGGTTTGCCGATGGTCATCCTACTGGTCAATGGTGACATTCAGACCTACACCAAAGCCAAATGGCCACGAAGTGTTCTGCTTTGGGTAGAACGGGGATAACTTAGAATTCTATAAGATTACCAGATAATGATAAGATGGGGGGTATGAACCAGGCCTCCTTCCTAGGGCCACATTGAATGAGTTACTGCATGTAAGGGCAGACAACAGGCTCCATGCAATGAACACCATGTGAGGAGTGACTATTGATGTTACTTGTGTCACTTTATTTTTACCATAGCTGTCTTCCTATCGCTTCCCTATGCTCCTGAAATGACAGTTAAGTGGCTCCCATAGTCTCTGCTTTAGCCCAAAGCCCACCCCTCTGGCTCTGCCTATGGGTGGTATCAGCGGAATGCTCTGTGGTTAGGCTTTTACAACCTAAGAGACAGTTAATGGAAGTACTAGACTTTTCTTTGTGGTACAACATGATTAACGTCACTGGGATTTATCTGCCACTGAACAAATCGCTGAAAAATCATCACCACCAATAAAACTGACAAAAAGCTTATTTCACTTGAAAATAAAATCAACAAGGCTTCCTACACCTGAATTTCAAACGAAGTCATAACTGCTTTTGGCTGACACTATTCCAGTTATTTAATACCCTTCACCAACACTGAACAAATAAACCTAAGGGTTTAAGTTTGGGATTAGGAAAGGGCTTTTCTCTGAGCAAGAAAATTGTACAAATGATCCATGGGATATCAATCAATGAAGCAAATTAACATTCAAGAGCCCAGACGCAGGAGCAGTTCTGCCTTCGATCTTGATCTTTGCCATTGGCTCTGGCATCTTGAATAATCCACTGACTCTCTCTTGGGTCCGAGTTTCCTCATCCCTAAAATAAGGCTAATAACAGTACCTCCTTCGCTGAGTTGTTGGGCAGACAGTGTAAGTTAATACATATAATGAGCTTAGAGAGAGTAGGGCCCGTCACGTAAATGTGGATGTCATTATTATTATGCAGATATTTTTCAAATTGCTAATTTTGTTTTTCAAATGCCTATTCTTATAAACACAATTTTGTCTGTATACTCTTTTTTAATTTTTTTTATTGAAGTATAATCGATTTGCAAAGTTGTGTCAATTTCTTTTGTACAGCAAAGTGATTCAGTTATACATATATGCACATTCTTTTTTTATACTCTTTTCCAATATGGTTTATCATAGGATATTGAATATAGTTCTCTGTGCTACACAGTAGGACCCTGTTGTGTATCCATTCTACATATAATAGCTTACATCTGCTGACCCCAACCTCCCACTCCAGCCCTCCCCCAACCCCCTCCCCCTTGGCAACCACCAGTCTGTGAGTCTGTTTCTGCTTTGTAGATAGGTTTATTTGTGTCATATTTTAGATCCCACATATAAGGGATATCATATGGTATTTGTCTTTCTGTTTCTCAATGGAATACTACTCAGCCATAAAAAAGAATGAAGTAATGCCATTTGCAGCAACAAGGATGCAACTAGAGATTATCATACTAAGTGAAATAAGTAAGAAAGAGAAAGCCAAATACCATATGTACACTCCTGAATAGAGAGAATCCAGGTGTGAACTGGGTAAGTCTCCACAGGAAGCCCAGTTACATCACCAACTTTGTTCATGCCCCCCTGCTCATGGCCCCAACTCCTGCTGGATGGAAGAGTGGAAAGGACAGGAGACGCATAGCCCTCCCCACTCCTGCTTTCTTAGCGAGCTGGCTCACCCAGGGCTGGAGCCATACGGCTCCTCTGAGCTCTGAGCTGAGTAATTAAACTGATGGCTCCAAGGAAAAAAGCCCAGAACTGGGCACCCCAAGATTAAAAAGGGGATTGGCTGGTGTGTTCGCTCCAATCAACTCTCTAATGCAGAGTCTATCAGGAAATCTAGGTTTACATATTCTTAAAGAGTGCTTACTCAGTTTACCGAAAAGAATATCAAATATACACAAAGTTCTTTCTAAAATATGAAGTGTTTCTATCATATTTGGTGTATGAGTTAACAAAGCATTGCTTTAGATGATGGGGGCTTTGCTAAGGAAACAGGTCTGGGGAAGGGGCTAATATTTATTGATCATGACCACGTGCTGGGCATGTTATACAGTCCTTCTTATTTAAATTCCTCATCAACTTAGTGTAGTAGGTTCCATACCCATTTTGAGGAAAGGGTACAGATGCTCAGAATAGTCAACTAACTTGGCCCAAATTACACAGCCAAAGCAGGAGTCCTGCTTCCAGTTCTGAGGGTCCTTAGCCCCATCCTGGGCTCTCTGACCCCCGCAGCCCATCCCACTGAGTGGCTGGAGCCCGCCTTCAGGGGCAGCAGGCGCTCAGCGTGGGTCTTGTGTGTCACCTGTATGACCTCTCTTTAGATTGCATCAATGAACAGCCTTTGTGACTCTCCAGTGCCTACGGGATTCCAAATAGATCTTTCCTCCCAGCAGCTCTGCTGTATTTGGGGCAGCTCCACAGATGTTACAGCTAAGTTGCAACATCTTTCTCTTACTGTGCAATCAAAATCCTCTGCACACGTTGTAAGCATGTTAGTCTTCTCAGTGGAGCATATAGAGATGGGAAACGAGTGGATAAAACCATGTGAGTTGAGTTGGCTTTTTTCTAAAGCAGTAGGAGGATTAACTCAACTCTTCCATTTACCCCCCATTTAAATCTTGCTTTGCTTTTTAAAATTTTAGACTACAAGCAGCTAACACCACATGCTTTCTTTTTTGGACCAGGAGTTTTTTGATCCACTCGCTCCCCCACCAAAGTAGTCAGATTTCATTGTCCCCTGTGCTCTCTCCTTCTAAAGCTTGGAGGGCAGGCAGGGCTGCTTTTTGTGGGATGCTGAAATCTGCCCAGCTGTATCGTGTTTGAAAGCTTCATTATTCCTTTTTGGCATAATAAGGGCCTTAGATTGAAACAGAATATCTAATTACATTGGAAGGGGAAATATCGACATTCATTTATAAAATATCTTCCTGGTAGGTTCATATACACACATTCTGTCTAATGAACTCTTAGAGAGTGCCCAGATTCAATCCCATCATTGCGGAAACTGTAAAGATAAGATATTAGGGCCAACAGAGTTAGGAAGCTGGGGCTAGGCAGCCTTTTTGTTCTAGTTTCCTAACATTCTTGGGTTATGTTAGAATGAAAAAGTCTTTGAAGGCTCACCCTGGCTACGGCAGAGGCCAGCTCCAGTGAACGCACGCTGGAAGTTTCATTAGAGAGCCAGTGAGGGCCAGAGCAGAACTTCGCTAAGTAATTGCAAGGCACTAAAGATATTGACATTTTTTTTTTCTTTTCCCAAGTTTCAGCATCGAAGCAGAGGCATCAGGACTTCAGGAGAAGAGTCAAAGCAGGGCTCAGTTGAGGGAGAAAGAAGACGATCATCAGAGGCAAGAAAGGTCTGAGCAGTGAATTGTGGGGTTGCCTTAACTCTCCCCACTGGAGTTTGTGATAAATCAGGAGCTGTTGGCACCTCCTTTTGTGTAGTCTTCAGCCTGCCCTATTGAGGACAGTTTGCGCAACACTATGTAACAGCAACTCTCAAAGGAAAGCTCTGCCTAGCTGCTGAATTAATAGATAACCTTGAAGCCCTGGAGGGACCTCTGCTCTAAAGGGGAAGGCTAGAACATTACTCAGGGGAATATTATTTTTCATCTTTCTTCATGAGTTAAGAGAAAAGAGAGAAATGTTGAGGGTTGTGGAATGGAAGAAATATGTGTAACTAAGCCCTTTACACAGTGCAGGCTTGATCTGCAGTTGTATTTATTACTGCATGAAATTTTTTTCTATACATTTCAGAGCCTATATTGATAGGCTCAAAGAGAAGGAATTTTTATTATTATAATCATGAAGGTCTTGATAATATCCATGACCTTCTTGTCGTTATAAAAGTACAAAAGTGGGAATTCCCTGGCAGTCCAGTAGTTAGAACTCTGTGCTTCCACTGCAGGGGGCCTGGATTCCATCCCTGGTCAGGGTACTATGATCCCACCAGCCTCATGGTGTGGACAAAAATACAAAAGTACACTCTGATCTCATTCTGGGTGAAATGAATGGACCTGAGCACTCATTGTGGGCTCTTGAAAAGACACTCAAACTTCCACATACTTAAAAAAAAAATTTGTTGATTCGGAGAATGCACCACTAGAATGCACCACGAGGCAATCAAACCAAAAGCATGGGTTAGTGAGACACCCAGAGTTTGGGGCATGACCTCAGGTGAGAGAGAGAATGTTCTTCATAGGATCTATCTTAAGAAAATGTAGCAGAAAAACAACTGTAAAAACATCTGGGGGCTTCCCTGGTGGCGCAGTGGTTGAGAGTCCGCCTGTCGATGCAGGGGACGCGGGTTCGTGCCCCGGTCCGGGAGGATCCCACGTGCCGTGGAGCGGCTGGGCCCGTGAGCCATGGCCGCTGAACCTGCGCGTCCGGAGCCTGTGCTCCGCAACGGGAGAGGCCACAACAGTGAAAGGCCCGCGTACCACACACACACACACAAATGCTGTAAAACATCTGTATGCTTCACATGAATGGTTAGCTTTGAGACTATGATGTCATCAAGGCTGGGTTTTGTTAAGTGGACAGGTTACAGTCCACACAAGACCCACAGCCCATGTAAAAACTGACCAAAGAATTAGAATTAGCCTTGACCAAGGGCAACCTTTGTCTTCTACAATGGTACATCTCCAATAAATCAATGAAAAAAAAACTTTTTTTCCCCTTTAGTTGAAATATTTGTTAAGATAATTATGTATTCAGAGCATTTGTAAGTAATAAAACAGAGATCCTGTGTACCTTTTACCCAGTTTCCCCTAATGGTAACATCTTAGAAAACTATAGTGCAATATCACAATCAGGATACTGACACTGATACAATTCACCAGTCTTAGGGCGATTTCCCCAGTTTTACTCATTAGTCCTTGTGTGTGTTTAGTTCTGCACAGGTTTATCACATGTGTATAGTTCTGTACCCCTCTTCTTTCTCTTTGGAAACCACTCCCACATTTTTGCCAACCCCACCCAAACCCTCTCTCCTCCCAGCCCCTCTAACTGCTAATATATTCTGCATTTCTAAATTTTTATTATTTCAAAAATGTGGTATAAATGGAATCATAAAGTATGTAACTTTGTTTGATTGGCTTTTTTCACTCAGTATAATTCCTTGAAGATTAATCCAAGTTGTTGGATGAATAGCAATAGTTTATTCTTTTCTGTTGCTGAGCGGCATTCCATGGCATGGATATACCAAAGTTTGTTCAACATTCATCTATGGAAGGACATCTGGGCTTTATCCAGCTTGGGCCTATTATGAATGAAGCTATGATGAACATTTGTGTACAGTTTGGGCATAAACATAAGTTTTTATTGCTTTGGAATTAATGCCCACAGACACAATTGCTGGATTGGATTGTATTTGTATGTTTAGCTTTATAAGAAGCTTCTACAATGTTTTCCAGAATGGCTGTACCACTTACATCCCCACCAGCAACACGTGAGTGATCCAGTTTCTCCCCATCCTTGCCAACGTTTGATGTTGTCTCTAGTTTTACTTTAGCCATTCTAATAGGTGTGTAGGGATAACTCATTGTGGTTTAATTTGCATTGCTTCAATGGCTAATGATGGTGAGCATCTTTCCAGGTGTCCATTTGCCATCTGTATATCCTCTTTGCCAGCATGCCTGTGAGTGTCTTATCCATTTTTATTTGGATTGTTTTTTTTGTTTTTTTTTTTTTACTGTTGAGTTTGAGAGTTCTTCATTATAGACATGAGACTTTGTTGAATATGTGGTTTGTATTTTCCCTGAGTCTGTTGCTTATCTTTCACCATCTTCATATGGTCCTTCCCAGAGAACAAGTTTTAAATTTTGATAAAGTGTAATTTAGCAATTTTTCTTTTTATGGAATGTGTTTTGGCAACAAGTCTATAAATTATTTGCCTATATCCCAAAGTTTTTCCTCCTAGGATGTTTTCAAAGTTTTATAGATTTAGGGTTCACATTTAAATTTCATTTTGAGGTAATTCTTGCAAGAGGCATAAGGGTTAGTTGAGTTTCCATTTTTGGCCCATGGATGTTCAATTTCTCAAGCAACATTTGCTGAAAAACCTTTCCCTTATCCCCACTCCATTGAATGGTTTTGCATCTTTTATTTTTTTTAACATCTTTATTGGAGTATAATTGCTCTACAATGTTGTGTTAGTTTCTGCTGTATAACAAAGTGAATCAGCTATACTATACTTGTATCCCTATATCCCCTCCCTCTTGCATCTCCCTTCCATCCTCTCTATCCCACCCCTCTAGGTGGTCAAAAAGCACTGAGCTGACCTCCCTGTGCTATGTGGCTGCTTCCCACTAGCTATTTTCCATTCGGTAGTGTATATATGTCCATGCCACTCTCTCATTTCATCCCAGCTTACCCTTCCCCCTCCCCGTGTCCTCAAGTCCATTCTCTATATCCATGTCTTTATTCCCGTCCTGCCCCTAGGTTCATTAGAACCTTCTTTTTTTTTTTTAGACTCCATATATATGTGTTAGCATATGGTATTTGTTCTTCTCTTTCTAAATTACTTCACTCTGTATGACAGTCTCTAGGTTCACCCACCTCACAATAAATAACTCAATTTCATTTCTTTCTATGGTTGAGTAATATTCCATTGTATATATGTGCCACATCTTTATCCATTAATCTCTCGATGGCCACGTAGGTTGCTTCCACATCCTGGCTATTGTAAAGAGTGTTGCAATGAACATTGTGGTACATGTCTCTTTTTGAATTATGGCTTTCTCAGAGAATATGCCCAGTAGTGAGATTGCTGGGTCATATGGTAGTTCTATTTTAGTTTTTTAAGGAACCTCCATACTGTTCTCCATAGTGGCTGTATAAATTTACATTCCCACCAACAGTGTAAAAGGGTTCCCTTTTCTCCACACCCTCTCCAGCATTTATTGTTTCTACATTTTTTGATGATGGCCATTCTGACTGGTGTGAGGTGATACCTCATTGTAGTTTTTTTTTTTTTTTTTTTTTTTTTCTTTGCGGTATGCGGGCCTCTCACTGTTGTGGCCTCTCCCGTCGCGGAGCACAGGCTCCAGACGCGCAGGCTCAGCAGCCATGGCTCACGGGCCCAGCCGCTCTGCGGCATGTGGGATCCTCCCGGACTGGGGCACGCACCCGTGTCCCCTGCATCGGCAGGCGGACTCTCAACCACTGCGCCACCAGGGAAGCCCCTCATTGTAGCTTTGATTTGCATTTCTCTAATGATTAGTGATGTTGAGCATCCTTTCATGTGTTTGTTGCCAATCTGTGTATCTTCTTTGGAGAAATGTCTATTTAGGTCTTCTGCCCATTTTTGGATTTGTTGTTTATTTTTTTTTGATATTAAGCTGCATGAGCTTCTTGTATATTTTGGAGCTGAATCCTTGGTCAGTTGATTTGTTTGCAGATATTTTCTGCCATTCTGAGGGTTGTCTCTTCATCTTGTTGATGGTTTCCTTTGCTCTGCAAAAGATTTTAAGTCTCATTAAGTCCCATTTGTTTATCTTTGTTTTTATTTCCATTTCTCTAGGAGGTGGGTCAAAAAGGATCTTGCTGTGATTTATGTCATAAAGTGTTCAGCCTATATTTTCCACTAAGAGTTTTATAGTGTCTGGCCTTACATTTAGGTCAGTAGTCCATTTTGAGTTTATTTTTGTTTATGGTGTTAGGGAGTGTTCTAATTTCATTCTTTTACATGTAGCTATCCAGTTTTCCCAGCACCACTTATTGAAGAGGCTGTCTTTTCTCCGTTGTCTATTCTTGCCTCATTTACCAAAGATAAGGTGAGAACATGTGCGTGGGTTTATCTCTGGGCTTTCTATCCTGTTCCATTGATCTATATTTCTGTTTTTGTGCCAGTACCATACTGTCTTGCTTACTGTACCTTTGCAGTATAGTCTGAAGTCAGGGAACCTGATTCCACCAGCATTCTTTTTCTTTCTCAAGATTGCTTATGCTATTTGGGGTCTTTTGTGTTTCCATACAAATTGCGAATTTTTTTGTTATAGTTCTGTGAAAAATGCCATTGGTAATTTGATAGGGATTGCATTGAATCTGTAGATTGCTTTGGGTAGTAGAGTCGTTTTCACAATATTGATTCTTCCAATCCAAGAACATGGTATATTTCTCCATCTGTTTATGTCATCTTTGATTTCTTTCACCAGTGTTTTATAGTTTTCTGAGTACAGGTCTTTCACCTCCTTAGGCAGGTTTATTCCTAGGTATTTTATTCTTTGTGTTACAATGGTAAATGGGAGTGTTTCCTTAATTTCTCTTTCAGATTTTTCATCATTAGTGTATAGGAATGCCAGAGATTTCTGTGCATTAATTTTGTATCCTGCTACTTTACCAAATTCATTGATTAGCTCCAGTAGTTTTCTGCTGGCATCTTTAGGATTCTCTGTATAGATTATCATGTCATCGGCAAACGGTGACTGCTTTACTTCTTCTTTTCCGATTTGGATTCCTTTATATCTTTTTCTTCTCTGATTGCTGTGGCTAAAACTTCCAAAACTATGTTTAATAATAGCAATGAGAGTGGGCAAACTTGTCTTCTTCCTGATCTTGGGGAAATGGTTTCAATTTTTCATCATTGAGAGCGATCTTGGCTGTGGGTTTTTCATATATGGCCTTCATTATGTTGATGTAAATTCCCTCTATGCTTACTTTCTGGAGGGTTTTTATCATAAATCAGTGATGAATTTTGTCAAAAGCTTTTTCTGCATCTATTGAGATGATCGTATGGTTTTTCTCCTTCAATTTGTTAAAATGGTTTATCATGTTGTTGATTCGCATATATTGAAGAATCCATGCATTTCTGGGATAAACTCCACTTGATCATGTTGTATGATCCTTTGAGTGTGCTGTTGGATTCTGTTTGCTAGTATTTTGTTGAGGATTTTTGCTTCTTTGTTCATCAGTGATATTGGCCTGTAGTTTTCTCTTTCTGTGATGCCTTTGGCTGGTTTTGGTATCAGGGTGATGGTTACCTCCTAGAAAGAGTTTGAGAGTGTTCCTCCCTCTGCTATATTTTGGAAGCGTTTGAGAAGGATAGGTGTTAGTTCTCCTCTAAATGTTTGATAGAATTTGCCTGTGAAGCCATCTGGTCCTGGGCTTTTTTTTGTTGGAAGATTTTTAATAACAGTCTCCATTTCAGTGTTTGTGATTGGTCTGTTATATTTTCTCTTTCTTCCTGGTTCAGTCTCGGAATGTTGTGCTTTTCTAAGAATTTATCCATTTCTTCCACTTGTCCATGTTATTGGTGTATAGTTGTTTATAGTAATCTCTCATTATCTTTTGTATTTCTGCAGTGTCAGTTGTTACTTCTCCTTTTTCATTTCTAATTCTATTGATTTGAGTCTTCCCCCTTTTTTTCCTGATGAGTGTGGCTAATGGTTTATCAATTTTGTTTATCTTCTCAAGGAACCAGCTTTTAGTTTTACTGATCTTTGTTATTGTGTCCTTCATTTCTTTTTCATTTAATTTTGATCTGATTTTTATGGTTTATTTCCTTCTTTTTTTGTTCTTCTTTCTATAATTTTTTGGCTTTTTTTGTTCTTCTTTCTATAATTGCTTTAGGTGTAAGGTTAGGTTGTTTATTTGAGATGTTTCTTGTTTCTTAAGGTAGGATTTTATTGCTCTAAACATCCCTCTTAGAACTGCTTTTTCTCCATCCCATAGGTTTTGGGTCATTGTGTTTTCATTGTCATTTGCTTCTAGATATTTTTTGATTTCCTCTTTGATTTCTTCAGTGATCTCTTGGTTATTTAGTAGTGTATTTTTCAGCCTCCATGTGTTTTTATTTTTCTACCGTTTTTTTCCTGTAATTGATATCTAGTCTCATCGCATTGTGGTTGGAAAAGATACTTGACACAATTTCAATTTTCTTAAATTTACCAAGGCTTGATTTGTGACCCAAGATATGATCTATCCTGGAGAATGTTCCATAAGCACTTGAGAAAAATGTGTATTCTGTTGTTTTTGGATGGAATGTCCTATAAATATCAGTGAAGTCCATCTTGTTTAATGTGTCATTTAAAACTTGTGTTTCCTTATGTATTTTCATTTTGGATGATCTGTCCATTGGTGAAAGTGGGGTGTTAAAGTCCCCTACTATGATTGTGCTACTGTTGATTTCCCCTTTTATGGCTGTTAGCATTTGCCTTATGTATTGAGGTGCTCCTATGTTGGGTGTATAAACATTTACAATTGTTATATCTTCTTCTTTGTTTGATCCCTTGATCATTGTGTAGTGTCCTTCTTTGTCTCTTGTAATAGTCTTTATTTTAAAGTCTATTTTGTCTGATATGAGACTTGCTACTCCAGCTTTCTTTGATTTCCATTTGCATGGAATATCTTTTTCCATCCCCCCCACTTTCAGTCTGTGTGTGTCCCTAGGTCTGAAGTTGGTCTCTTATAGACAGTATATATACAGGTCTTCTTTTTGTATCCATTCAGCCAGTCTATGTCTTTTGGTTGGAGCATTTAAACCATTTACATTTAAGGTAATTACCAGTATGTATGTTCCTATTCCCATTTTCTTAATTGTTTTGGGTTTGTGATTGTAGGTCTTTTCCTTGTCTTGTGTTTCCTGCCTAAAGAAGTTCCTTTAGCATTTGTTGTAAAGCTAGTTTGGTGGTCCTGAATTCTCTTAGCTTTTGCTTGTCTCTAAAGGATTTAATTTCTCCATCAAATCTGAATGAGATCCTTGCTGGGTAGAGTAATCTTGATTTTACGTTTTTCCTTTTCATCACTTTAAGTATGTCCTGCAACTCCTTCTGGCTTGCAGAGTTTCTGCTGAAAGATCAGCTGGTAAACTTATGTGGATTCCTTTGTATGTTGTTTGTTGCTTTTCCCTTGCTGCTTTTAATATATTTTCTTTGTATTTAATTTTTGATAGTTTGATTAATATGTGTCTTTGTGTGTTTCTCCTTGGATTTATCCTATTTGGGACTCTGCACTTGCTGGATTTGACTGACTATTTCCTTTCCCATGTTAAGGAACTTTTCAACTATAATCTCTGCAAATATTTTCTCAGTCCCTTTCTTTTTCTCTTCTTCTTCTGGGATCTCTGTAATTCAAATGTTTGTGCATTTAATGTTGTCCCAGATGTCTCTGAGACTGTCCTCAATTCTTTTCATTCTTTTTTCTTTATTCTTCTCTGCAGTAGTTATTTCCACTATTTTATCTTCCAGGCCATTTTCCATTCTTCTGCCTCAGTTATTCTATTGATTCCTTCTAGAGAAATTTTAACTTCATTTATTGTGCTGTTCATTATTGTTTGTTTGCTCATTAGTTCTCTAGGTCCTTGTTAATCATTTCTTGTAGTTTCTCCATTCTATTTCCAAGATTTTGGATCATCTTTACTATCATTACTCTGAATTCTTTTTCATGTAGACTACCTATTTCCTCTTTATTTGTTTGGTCTGATGTGTTTTTACTTTCCTCCTTCATCTGCTGCGCATTCCTCTGTCTTCTTATTTTACTTAACTTACTGTGTTTGGGGTCTCCTTTTCGCAGGCTGTATGTTTGTGGCTGCCGTTGCTTTGGGTGTCAGCCCATAGTGGGTAAGGTTTGTTTAGTGGGTTGTATAGGCTTCCTGGTGGAGGGGACTGATGCTTGTGTTCTGGTGGCTGGGGCTGGATCTTGTCTTTCTGGTGATCAGGACCCCATCCGGTGATGTGTTTTGTGGTGTCTGTGAAGTAACTATTATTTTAGGTAGCCTCTCTGCTAATGGGTGGGGTTGTGTTCCTGTCTTGCTAGTTGTTTGGCATAGGGTTTCCAGCACTGGAGCTTGCTGGTCGTTGAGTGGAGCTGGGTCTTAGCATTGAGACAGAGATGTCTGGGAGAGTTCTCATCAACTGATACTTTGTGGGCCTGGCAGGTCTCTGGTGGTCCAAAATCCTGATCTGGCTCTCACACCTCAGAGGCTCAGGTCTGACAGCCAGCTGGAGCACCAAGACCCTGTCTGCCACACAGCTTTTGGGAAGTCTGAAGTCTTCTGCCAACATTTAGTAGGTGTTCTGTAGGGGTTGTTCCACATGTAGATGTATTTTTTTTGTTGTTTATTTTGCAGTACGCGGGCCTCTCACTGCTGCGGCCTCTCCCGTTGCGGAGCACAGGCTCCGGACGTGCAGGCTTAGTGGCCATGGCTTACGGGCCCAGCCACTCCACGGCATGTGGGATCTTCCCGGACCGGGGCACGAACCCATGTCCTCTGCACCAGCAGGCGGACTCGCAACCACCGTGCCACCAGGGAAGCCCCCAGATGTATTTTTGATGTATTTGTGAGGAAGAAGGTGATCTTCACATCTTACTCCTCTGCCATCTTGAAGGCCTTCTGGTTTTGCATCTTTATCAAAAGTCAGTTGAACATGTTTGTGTGTGTCTGTCTCTGGGTTCTGTATTCTGTTCCACTGATCTATGAAAGGAGAATTTAAAAAATTATTTTAAGATTCAAAAAATCCATTCAGTTTTGGTGTCTGTGTAGGGCCTTTGAATAAGCATACTCTGTATTTTTAGTTTCACATATATATTAATTGTTGTATGAGTTTGGAAAATAAAGACACACATGCATACGTCTCTCTATATATAAACACATACATGTAAACACACATATATTCAGGCATGTGGTATATACATATAGACATACATTGTGTGTGTATATATATATATTATAATAGAATAAAACTCTGTAGAATAGGTTAATTAGAGTAAAAACTTATTACATTATAAGTTATTAATTAAAGGTTTATGATTTTCCATAGTTAGAAATAAATTTTCCTACATTATTCTTAGTGTAACAAAATCTAAGTTAGATATAATTTACACTGCGTGTACACAACCTCAGTGTTATAAATTTTCTCTGTTACTATTTCTTTATTTTTTATCATCCTAATATTAATGGTTAACCATTGGAATATAAGAGTTTTCTTAACTACATAATTATAATATATATAAGAACTAAAGCTGAGCACCTGTTAATCATATTTTATGTCACAAGAATGGAATTTCCCTTTCTGCTTTCAAAAGCAAGTTGAACTGTACAACCTGAAAGCAAGTTGACTAAGAGCAGTGAGAAATAAAATGCATATTTTTTGCTGAAAATCATAATATCAATGTCATAGGACATAAGGGACTAGATACACATACAGATGCACGCATTCCTTTAAGGAAAAAATTTGGTGCATAATACCAACACTTTTGAACCCTGCGAAGAGCTTGAGAACAATATTATCCTCTGAGAGTTGAATTAGTGAAATCTGTACTTACAGAGATTGTCTCATTGCACAATTCCGTTAAATGACAGAATATCTTTCAAGTCAAAGTAGAATGCTCAGTAAATTTTTCACTAAATATGAAAATTGAGAGAGAGATTTAATTGCATCACATCCTTGATTACACTGGCCATTAATGTCATCCAAATAGCATTCTATTTCCTGATGTTCTAATATCACCTTCCTGAAATACCTTCCAATTTCTGTTAATTTCCCCTACAGCAGCTCCATCAGGGAAAACACGCATCCCCCTGCTGACATAGAAGTAGCAGTTTATTGGCCATTTCTGTTCCGACATTAGTTAAACACCTTGCCTTCTGGTCTACACATCAGTCCCTTCTGACTGCTGTCTAGGTGTTGGTTCCCTCCAACCCCAGCTATACTCACAAAAAAAGATTTTTGCACAGTAAAGCTGAGGGTCAGACCCTGGGCACTGACCACCCTCCAAGACGGCTACCCTGGGAGACCTGCCCTGACTTCAGCTCCTTCTGTCCCCTCATTATCACCTTCTCTCCTGTCCCTCAGTCGCTGCTGCAGGGTGTGTGCTAAGAAGTGGAGAAGAAAAGGAAGGGCTGTTGAAAGTCAGATCCCAAACCATCCACTAGCCATCAAGGGAGGTTTAGAGTTATGCACTCATACACCTGACTTCCTACCTCCCACTCACTGGTCAGTTACATCTGCTCTATGGATCTGTCCTCCGGCAAAACAACTTTTCCCTGGAAAAGTTGGCTGACTTTCTCAGACTTCCTGGCCTGTTTCCTTTGGCATGGGTAACATTGACCAGAGTGAATTGAATCAGCTGCCTAGAACATTTTGCCTTGATTATTGCTAAGTAACTGTCCTTTACAGTGTCCCAACCAGTCCACTTTCAGCTACAAATACGTCTTTACAAAAGCTTTATTTTTACTGGATATAATCTTTTAAAGTATTCCTTTTTTCTACTTGTCAGAAAATATAACGGGTCTCTTTCTGGTGTGATTCTTTTGCTCTAGTGAAGTCCATGCCTCTGCTATTCAAAGGGTGGTCCACCAGTTGCTGGCATCCATGAAGCATTTGTTCCCCACCCACAAGATAAGTTCAGAAAGTGGAAGTAAGTATTTGGAAAGTTTTATAGCAATTTAACATGGCTGTGGCATCCATGAACATGATTTTGTATTTTACAAAGACATCAGTCCATGATCAATGGGAAATAAAAATTTTGGTCTTTGCCCACAGTGAGTTGAGCCATGGCCATAAGATACTAGCTTTAATTATTATGAGACTTTCTCAGGAGGTGTGTATTTCCTTTGTGCTAATGCCTAAAAACACAAACTAAATGTTATTTTAACTTTTACAGTATTTTTTATCCAGTAAAATCCTCTTTGATTTGAACTCTCTACCAATATGTAGATGTTTGGATCAAAATAATAATTAAGATAACAGATGCTTAAAATAAAAAGTCCTCCTTGTTCCAGTCATAGTTAAACATTTCTATTCAACACATTCTTTTTTTTTCCATCAGTACTGCTGAGTAATCGTATTTAGGTAAGGATTTTCCTTTATCTTCTGGATACTTGTTCTCCCTACTGACTAACTGTAAGAGAGGGAAATGTATCTAGTATCTAATACTAGGTAGTTTCCTAGAAACTGTACATTTTATGTCATCTTTATTATTTTGCTTACTTTCAGATTAGTATAAAAATTCAGTAGAAAGTGATGTTTGGGAGACTCTAAAGGGTTAATAAAACGTCATTCACTGGACAATGTTTTTTCATTGTATAATGAAAATCAATTCAATGAGCGTGCAGTGAACTCCTAGTATACCAAGGATTCATACAAGGTGCTGTGAGAGATTCCGAAGAAATGGATGAGATTAACCTCCCCTGGAGAAAGAAGTGCACATGTCAAAGGAGCCAGATACAAATTAAGAAGCCAACTCAACAATGCAGAGGGAACAAACAGGCTACGCAGTGTGTGTATCAATGTTGAAAGAATTCAGAGCAAGGGAAAGGTGCTTCTGAAACAAGGTTAATTTAAGCAGTCTGCTTATATGGTCAGAGCGTTCAGCCTGGCTTTGAAAGCACCTGCAGAATGTGAATCAGCAGAAGGAGAGCAGTTGACAGCCAACCAAAGTGAATTTCGGAAGCAGAAGATGAGCTGACACTGGGGTTTGGAGATGTGAAAGGTACCTAATGGAATGAGAGACTGGTTTGATTAGAACTAGAGGTGGGTTGAGGGACATCTACAGAGGAGATGGGATAGTTGTCAGATGTGTTTAATGATAACCTGGATGTCAGGACTGGAGGTTTTCAGCTTTGAACCAAAAAAGCAAATGGGAAACCCTTTTAGCAGGAGAGCTGCATAAGGCAGGTGGGAAGTAATACACACCCTGTGTGTGCTTCTCACTCAGATCTTCAGATGTAGATAGTGGTTACCGCTGACAAACTCTAAAGCTCTTGGGCATGAGTCGAGCATCACTGTCAAAGACCCATTTTTAAATTTAAATTACCCTGGGGCAGAGTATGAGAAAGATTGTCAGAACTCTTGAGAGGTATATTTGTTCGCTAGCAAAAGCAGTCAACTACATAATTATTGCCATGTTGCTTAATTTAGAGCTAAGGTTATGTATAGTTGCCATTACTACTGAAAAAGAAAAACTTTAAAAAGATAAAAGAAAGAAGAAAGAGAAAATAGTAAATAATTTGGAAGTGAAAAGATATTGCTAAAGATATCTAATGGAGATCTCCCTGCCCCGTTCCGAACCTGAATGGCTTGCCAAAGAACATAAGCACAGGCCGATTGAAAACTACTCAGAATTCCACTGCTCAGGTAAGATACTGTCCAGTGCATGCATTACATCATTTTTTTAAATAAGAAATGACGGAAAAGCCTTTGCATTGCTCTAGGAAAGATATCTCAACAATCTCTGTGATATTTTGTTGCATATGTTGCTATCATTAATTTCGTGTATGAAATTTTTCATCATGCTGGCTTTTTCTACCGTATAAATTTTATCATGAATAGAAGACTGGAATTAGTTCAACCTTATAGGAAATAGGAAATAAGTTAATGTGACAAATATGTGCAACTTTTAAAATAGACATTCTTAGACTCAGACATTAGTATTAAGGCATTCCGTCTTGGTTCTCAGCAGTATACTAAAATGTTGCCAGTATACACCCAATCCTCCAAAATTTTAGCAGATTTCCCAACACCCATGGAGAAATAGCAACTGTAGATGACTACGTTAGTTTATAGATGTAGAAGTTATTCTCAAGAGTAAGAGGTTATCCGTGCCATCTATACTGAAGCCAAAAGTCCTCAGGACTGAGATTCTCTGCTCACAAATAACAAGTTCTTTGAACGTTCAGGCTTAGGTATCTGGGGAAGAGTGGGAAATGGTGGCAGAATTACTAGCTGCTGAATGACACAAGAGCTCATGGTCTATCCATGATGCCAGCCACCTGTGCAGGAAGGGAGGGCTGTGGATAGAGGGTGGGGCAGTCACCATCATATCTGAAACATTAAGAACTCCAACTGCTGATCCATTACAATGTTGCAATAAATAAATATTTGAGCCACCCCAGGTCAATTATTGCTTCTTAAACCATTTTCATCAGAATCAGCATGTGTCTATATTTTATTGCATCCTAAAATGTATCCGCCCTTAGAGGCAGAATTTTATGTCTCTTGTGCAAACCTTGGTCCTCTGCAGAGCTCCCTGAGTCTGGCCACAAACTTGCCCACATTAGAATACTGCTCTATAAATTCAGCTCCTCTGCAGAAACTCTCTGCTCTGTGCAACTAAAAAGGGGCTTTAATATCTCAAAGCATCTGTTGGGTGTTTTCTCAAAAAAAAAAAATGCAAATCTTTACACTTCCTCCTTAAATCACACAATTTGTCTGTAGAGTGCTACATAATCCTTGCTGACTCTCCTTATACCTGCTTTTAGCTGAAGCTATTTTTAATGCACCACTTTTGTGCTTGTAGATCACATTAACTAAGCAGTTTGGGAGGAATTTATTAAAAAAAAGAGGTGGCAACGGTTACATGTGTTTATTTCTCTTTTAATGTTTTTCCTTCTGGTGTAAAAATGCTGTATGCTTCAGTTAAGGAAAATACTTTAAATAAGATAAATCACTGAAAGACAAACAAGTAGAAAGATAACACCGTAAAAAGTCTTGTAATTTCCAATCATGTTTTAAATATTGTTTACTATAGTTTAAAGCACGATAGCAGATTGCAAGACTTACCTAACTTGCTATACTATAGCAAGACTATATTTTCTATATATTATCTATATTTTACTATATTTTCTCACAGGATAGAGGCTCAAATAAATTATCCATTGATTAATTAAGTTACTATTGGGCCAATTCTTCTCTTCTGCCTCACGGCAATTGCCATGCAATTCAAGATGACCTAGTTTATCATCTAGGTGTGCATTGGGCACAGTCTTTCTCATCTCTTCCTGAGCTCTTCTGACCTTGGAATCCATGGAAGCTTCAGCATTAGCATTTTCTAAGACACTTGAAGATTTTCCACATAAGATAAAGAGGAAACAGTCATGTGTGTCTTTCATCTCTATAGAGGTAGGTAGTTTGCTTGGTTTTATTTTATAACACAGACATGTCACTCTTATTTTATTTGTAAATGTTCAAAAGGCATTGTACTAAGTAAGAAATCAAGGCTAAGCATCCAATCCAAACGAATTTCCTGAAAGAGATCCTAAAAAATCTTCTAAAATCAAAAGCAAAAAAAGCATGAAAAGAAGCATCATTTGATAGATGTGACACATTAGTTATTGGGAAATAAACATGAGAAAACTTCAGCCTATCATTTCAAAGTCCAGGGTAAAATCTGTGTCTAATAAATCATACAAATCCATAACCAAGTTCTTTTTGGCAGCAAAAAGTATCATCAAGTGAGAGGGATAGATTTCAAGATGAAACAAAGAGGAAAGGCCATGGACCAAGGCACACAGGTGGCTTCTAGAAGCTAGAATAGACAAGAGAATGGATTTTCCCCCAGAGACTCCAGGAGGAATGCAGGCTGCCCACACCTTGGCTTTAGCCCAGTGAGACCCGCATCAGATTTCTAACCTCTGAACTGTGGGGTAATACATCTGTGTTGTTTAAAGCTACTAAGTTTGTGGCCATTTGTTACAGCAGCCATAGGAAACTAATACATCAATCAAGATCAAAACATGCAAAGTATGAAAACCAAATTGCTGCTTGACTATCTTCATTGAAGAAACGTGCTTTTCATTGAACAGCTAGAGAAAGGAACTCCTTGAGAAATTCCTACATGCGATTATCTCTTGATCACAAGTCCCAAGCTTCATTTCAGATGGAGGGGAGAATGATGGAGCATCTTGGGATGAAGGCGGGAGAGCCACCATGGTGCCGCTGATAAGAATACACACAGGGCCTCCGTGGTCGTCAACATCAGCCAGGCCATCAATGTGAAACAAGACAGCAGTGAACCTCAGGGTAGTATGTTCTCAGAACTCTTCTGGTGATAGCACCCTGGCCTTCTTGAGACCTACTCAGGCTCCTCTTACTGTCCATGTGACTCAGACGTGAGACAAGTGGCATGGCCCTAATCACAGTGCATGGTGGACCCAAGCCAGCAGACTGTCATCCAAGCCAGTGAGACATAATTGCCAGGCTTTTATTTGTGCCATCAGGAAGGAAACCTTTTTTGTTGTTGTTGGATAGCTGATAAAATAATGCAATGGACTGAATGTTTGTGTCTCCCCAAAATTCAAATCTTTTTTTTTTTTGGTTTAATTCTTTAATTGCAGTGCAGTTGATTTACAATATCGTGTTAGTTTCAGGTATCCAGCACAGTGATTCAGTTATATATTCAGTCATATATATATATATATATATATATATATATATATATATATATATATATATATTCCTCTTCAGATTCTTTTCCCTTGAGTTTATTACAAACCAAAATTCAAATCTTGAAACCCTAATTCCAATGTAATGGTATTAAGAGGCGGGGCCTCTGGGAGGTGATTAGGTCATGAGGGTGGAGCCCTATGATTGGGATTTGGCCTGTGTCATAAAAGAGCTCCAGAGAGCCAGCTAGCCCCTTCTGCCATGTGAGGACCCAAGGAGACATTTGTGACCAGGAAGAGGGTTCTCACCCAATCATACTGGCACCTTGATCTTGGACCTCCAGCCTCCAGAACTATGAGAAATAAATTTCTGCTCTTTGTCAGTCACCCAGTCTGTGGTACTTTGTTATAGCAGCCTGAACTAAGATAGATGGATGGTAAACCTGGAGCTGGAAGCAGCCATCCTGAGACCGTTAGTGAACAGTCTGAGTTCTTCTGAGAATGAAGCCAATGCCAAAGAAAGCAGAGCTGAAAAAGGTAGAGAGAGAGACTGAGATGAACCTGGTTACGTCATTGGAGCCCCGGGGTCGGTCACACAGACCCTTAGACTCTCAGCTTCCTGGACCAAGGCCTCTCCTCTTCAGGTTCACTTGTGACTAAGAGTCCTTGGTGAGAAGGAAATGATATATGTTTTCTCTTTTCCAATTATACCCATACAGATGCACACGCCATGCCTGCCATTCATACATACAAATGGGACATTCCAAAAGATGAAATAGAATAAAACTGCCTAAAAGAGCAAAGGTTCTTTCAGTCTCTAAACAAATTCATAATGAGAAGACTATGGTTTTTAAGACGATGGAAGAAAGCCAAATGATGAGACCAAAAGAAATTCAGACTTATGACCAACCTCAAAGGAAGGTGCAGAAACAGTGGCAAATAGCCATGGCAACCACAACATTAGGTAGACATAACTCTTCGAGCTTCAAAAAGTGTTTTCTGTTTATTTTTGAAATCTCTGGAAGGTTCCCTGGACTATAGATAGGACAGGATATTATTGTCCACATTTTACAGTTGAGGAAGCTGATGTTTAGAGCTATGGGTCTGGGGCTGCTCAAAATTTCATGACCCCAAACCCTTTCCATGACCCAAATTTGTATTCTAAACTGGTGACAGTTTTTAGCACCACATATTTTTTCTTTTACATCTTTATTGGAGTATAATTGCTTTACAATAGTGTGTTATTTTCTGCTTTATTACAAAGTGAATCAGTTATACATATGTTCCTATATCTCTTCCCTCTTGCATCTCCCTCCCTCCCATCCTCCCTATCCCACCCCTCCAGGTGGTCACAAAGCACCGAGCTGATCTCCCTGTAGCACCACATCTTGTACCATCCAAATGACTGCTTTTTTTCCTGGAATGTAGATGGGCACTACAGTCCTCTGAAAATATTTGGATACTAAAGTTACTCTGCATAGGAGACCTCTTTGCAATCATCTCTTAGAATGATGCAGTTCAGAATCAAATAAGATGTCTTCTGTGCAGGGTTTCCTTAACCCAAGAAGTCCTGGATTGCAAATCAATGGAAGAGGTAGCCTTTCTTGAAATGGGAAGAAAGGACATTCGGTTTGCTTTATACCTACCTCATCCTGGCATAGCACGTGGACTAGGTTATAAGCAGGACCCAACACATCATGTCCTGTATTCCCCCTGGGCTCTCCCACCTTGATATCCCATCTGCCTCCTGCCTAGGATTCCCGTGATAGAAGGAGGATTTCAATTCAGAGAGTCCTCGCTGCCTCAAATACTGAGAATGTGGACTGTGAACGTTTTGAGAGAAGTAAGGAAAGCTCAATTTAGAAAAAGCTTCAGGAAAGAAGACAAATTTTAGTTGTATCTACAACAGACCTAAAGAATGACCCACATTCATTAAAATGTAATGATGAATGAGATTAAATGTCATACACTTCCATTTTTTTTCTCTATAGAATAGGGACAATGATGCCTTTCCTATTATATTCTTCCCAGATGTTCACTTTGAGTGCACAATATTTTACGAACTGATAAGAATTATATAAAGTCAGTAGCATCAATGGTGTTGATATTTTTATGAGAGGATCTAAAGAAACATTAGAGAGAACCAGGTGAGTTTGCACCATCTTTCTTGGCATAGTTGACCCTCTTTGACCAGGAATGTCATCTGTCCTCTGCACTGCGGACATGGTCCTATTGATGGGAGCATTTACTCAGGAGGACTGCCTCTTCCAGGGAGAGGGCTTGTCAGTTAAGTATGAATGTAAAGAAAACTTTCTAACAAGAAGAATAAAATGTGCAGAAGTTGATTAAACTCTTGGATTCTTTTCCTGGCAGGAGTTAGAATAATTTATGCAGTTTCCATCTGAAGTTTCCCGTCTGATTACACTGAGGAGAACAAAGTCATTAAAGGCAATTACCATGTTAATTGACAAGAGATTGAAAAGTGAAAACACTGAAGGATGGGCAAGTCCATCTTCCTGTCGCACATGGTAGTGTTCACTTCTGCCTCTAGGTTTCCAGATGAATATGAATTGGTAATCAGCATGTTTCATATTCATAGTGCAATCAACATGCATCTTTGATTGAATACCTCATTTAATAAACTAAGAAAATATTCATAACAGTTGTGCTGATAATTAGCGTATGCATGTTTTACATTTCTATTGAGGTATAATGACATATAGTAAACTGTGCACATCTTAAGTGCACTTCCTGGCAAGTGTTACAAATATATGTACCCTCAGAACCAACATCCAATTAAGATGCAGGGCTCTGCCTTCACCTTTCATCTCTCTTAAGAGTACGGTTCCCTCCCCATACCCAGAGCAACCACCATATACAGTTATAGTCCCACAGATTAGTTACTGAACTTCATACAAATGGGAACATATAGAACATACCCATGTCTGGCTTTATTCACTCAACATAATACTTTTGATATTCATCCACATATGTGTGTCGATAGTGCATTTCTTTCTACTGCTGAGTAATATTGGATGAAGAGACTAGAATTTGTTTATTCATCCTCCTTTTGGCGGACATTTGAATTGTTTAAATTTCTTGCTATTATGAATAAAGCTGCACTAAACATTATTGAACAAATATTTGTGTGGGCATTTATTTTCATTTCTGCTGGAAATAATACCTTAGAGTAGAATTGCTGGATCATAGGTAGGTGTGAGTTAAATTTTATAAGAAAGTACCAGTTTTCCACACTGGTTGTACCATTTTACATCTTACCAGCATGAGATACCTAGGCACTCTGCATCCTCTCAAGCACTTGGTATTGAAGTCATTTAAATTTAGACCACTCCTTTGGCTGCATAGGTGTATCTCATTCTGGATTTAATTTGCATTTCTCTGCAAATTAAAAGACCCTTTACCTGTATTTTATTAGCAATTCTTACATCTTCCTTTATGAAGTATCTATCCAAGTCTTTTGACAATTTTTAATTGGATTGCTTGTCTTTTGTTTTTGACATGTAGAAATTCTTTATAAAATTTGGATTCAAGTCTTTTTCATATATATAAATAGATTGTGTATATTTCTCCTAGACTGTGATTGGTCTTTTTATTATTTTTTTAAAGTTTTGAAGAATAGAATTTTTTTTTTTCTGATAAAGTCCAATTTACCTTTTTTTTCTCTCCTGTTAAGGTTAAGTGCTTTTGCAATCTCTCTGAGAAACATTTGAGTACACAGGCCACAAAGACATTCCCTTATTTTATTTTATTTTTCTGTAGAAACTTTATAATTTTAACTTTTAAATTTTGCCTGGAATCATCAGTGTTTATTGATTTTCATGTTATGTATTTATCAAGTTTCAATTTTTTTTTTTGCATACAGATATCCAGTTGTTCTAGTATCATTTGTTAAAAAGACTTTCCCCATTGTGTTGCACTGGCACATCTATCTAAATTAATTTTGCTGTGTGTATGCAGATCTATTTATGGTCTCTATTCAGTTTCCTAGATCTGTCTGTCCTTAGGCCTGAATCACACTGTCTTAATTATAGGGTAGCTTTATAGTAAGTCTTAAAATAAGGAGTGCATGTTTTCAAACTCTGTCCTCCTTTCTCAAGGCTGCCTTGGTGATTTTGAGTCCTTTACCTTTTTCCATGTCAATCCTGGTGTCAATTTTGGCATTTGTTATGACCTTCAAAAAAAGTCTGCTGGAATTGTTGACCTATGTATGTTAAAAATTCCTCTTTGTTATACACACTTTTCAAGCAGCTACATCAAAATGGTAGGTTCAAACAACAGTTCTCAAGGGATGGTATGGGGAAAACTGGTGTTCCCAAAAGCCTTCTGGGAGGTCTGCAAGGTCAAGACTTTTCCTAATCCAAAATGGAGGGTGATGTCATCTAGATGGCCACATAGGATGTTCTGGGCTTCAGCCCCCTCACAAGAAGACCAACTGGCATCCATCCATAGATAAGAGATCATGAGAAAATTCCAGAACCCCGGGTGAGGCTGAAGCACCCCTGGGCCACAGAGATGAGGAGGACCACTTGGGAAGGGTAAGAGGAGCAGAGGCACTCGGACCACATTGTTCCCCACCCTCAGGCCAGCACAGCAAGGCACTAGGAGGGCCCTTCTAGGCCTATGGTTTCTCCAGAAAAACCAGTACTGTATGATCTCATTTATATCTGGAATCTAAAATAACCAAACTCAGGGTCCTTGCATGTGGCTCACTGTAGTCGTAGACCTCGAATTGCAATTCTCTGCTGATCCTCAATAAAACCATCTTTGCTGGAGAAATACCTGGCAGTCTCTTTGTTTCAGGCCAACACATTCTAATTCTTAAAAAAAATATAAATAAATAAATAAATAAACCTAACTCATAGCAAAAGAGAGTAAATTGATGGTTTCAGGAGCAGGGGGCCAGGGGAACAGGATAAGGTCAAGGTGGTCAAAAGTTACAAACTTCTGGACTTCCCTGGTGGCGCAGTGGTTGAGAGTCTGCCTGCCGATGCAGGGGACACGGCTTCATGCCCCGGTCCGGGAGGATCCCGCGTGCCGTGGAGCGGCTGGGCCTGTGAGCCATGGAAATAAACCATCAACCTATTTTCAACGATAATGGACTCAGAATAGTCCTCTTTTCTTTGGAAGAGTAGAAATTTAATGTGTCCTTCTGAATTAGAGCCTCTTTTTCAACAATGCCAATCGCTCACACCATCCTCACTTAGATCCCTCTTTGGTTTGGTTGAGGGAGATTTTGGAATAAAATCAACAATTTAATCATGCCTAGATCAGGCATGTTACCAGCTGCCAATAGTTTGGCCTCAAAAGGAGCATTCCTCTGAAAAAGGATGGAGAGGATGCTTGGGTGTCACTGGATTTCACTCTTGAGTAAAGATGTTCCCACTCATAGCCTTCCGTTCCCCTTACTTACTTATGTAATGTTTAGAGATTGTCATACACATAAATAAATATATATTGGCCCAGACAGCCTTTAGCAATGTGGTGAAGCGTAAGAATGAAAGATATACTGGTAGAAAAGCACCCCTAAAAATTCCTCTGGCACTTACCAAAAAAGAAGTGCCAAATCCCCACAAGCCTTGTTCCCTCACTTAGAAGTATATGTAAGATGGCTTATGTCACAGGTCCTTGCTGTTTATTCAACTGATAATTGTTGAGATCTAGGGTGTGCTAGACACTATGATAGACATTGAAGATACACTAGTAAATAAAAATACATGACTATAGATAATGACAATGCTGTATAACACACATATATTGCTTCCAAGGACGCCAAGCATTCTTTCAAGAACTTACAAATATTAACTCATTTGATCCTTGCAGTTGCTCTGTAAGGAAGGTAAAGTGGCAGAGAGAGGCCAGGATAGTGCCCACCCAATGAAATATGAAGTCTACAATGTAGTAGAGTGGCGTTCAAATTCATATGATCTCCACCCAGAGTCAAAAATAACTCTGATTTTTTTAACATCTTTACTGGAGTATAATTGCTTTACAATGGTGTGTTAGTTTCAGCTGTATAACAAAGTGAATCATATATATATATATATATATATATATATATATATATATATATATATCCCCATATTCCCTCCCTCTTATGTCTGCCTCCCACCCTCCCTATTCCACCCCTCTAGGTGGTCACAAAGCACGAATCTGATCTCCCTGTTCTATGCAGCTCCTTCCCAGTAGCTATCTATCTTACATTTGGTAGTGTATATATGTCCATGCTACTCTCTCACTTCATCCCAGCTTACCCTTCCCCCTCTCGTGTCCTCAATTCCATTCTCTACATCTGTGTCTTTACTCCTATCCTGACCCTAGGTCCATTAAAAAAATTTTTTTTTAGGTTCCATAACTATGTGTTAGCATACGATATTTGTTTTTCTCTTTCTGACTTACTTCACTCTGTATGACAGACTCTAGGTCCATCCACCACACTACAAATAGTTCAATTTCATTTCTTTTTTATGGCTGAGTAATATTCCATTGTATGTACGTACCACATCTTCCTTATCCATTCATCTGTTGATGGCCGTGTAGGTTGCATCCATGTCCTGACTATTGTAAATAGTGCTGTAATGAACACTGTGGTACATGTCTCTTTTTGAATTATGGTTTTCTCAGGGTATATGCCCAGTAGTTAGATCATTGTGTCATATGGTAGTTCTATTTTTAATTTTTTAAGGAACCTCCATAGTGTTCTCCATAGTGACTGTGTCAGTTTACATTCCAAGCAACAGTACAAGAGGGTTCCCTTTTCTCCACACCCTCTCCAGCATTTATTGTTTGTAGATTTTCCTCATTGTGGTTTTAATTTGCATTTCTCTAATGATTAGTGATGGTGAGCATCCTTTCAGGTGTTTGTGGGCAATCTGCATATCTTCTTTGGAGAGATGTCTATTTAGGTCTTCTGCCCATTTTTGGATTCATTGTTTGTTTTTTTGATATTGAGATGCACGAACTGCTTGTATATTTTGGAGATTAATCCTTTGTCAGTTGTTTCATTTGCAAATATTTTCTCCCATTTTGAGGGTTGTCTTTTCATCTTGTGTATGGTTTCCTTTTCTGTGCAAAAGATTTTAAGTCTCATTATGTCCCATTTGTTTATTTTGGTTTTTATTTCCATATCTCTAGGAGGTGGATCAAAAAGGATCTTGCTGTGATTTATGTCATAAAGTGTTCAGCCTATGTTTTCCGCTGATTATTATAGTGTCTGGCCTTACATTTAGGTCTGTAGTCCATTTTGAGTTTATTTTTGTGTATGGTGTTAAGGAGTGTTCTAATCTCATACTTTTACATGTACCTGTCCAGTTTTCCCAGCACCATTTATTGAAGAGGCTGTCCTTTCTCCACTGTACATTCCTGCCTCCTTTATCAAAGATAAGGTGTCCATTTGTGCGTGGGTTTACCTCTGGGCTTTCTATCCTGTTCCATTTGATCTATAGTTCTGTTTTTGTGCTAGTACCATACTGTCTTGATTACTGTAGCTTTGCAGTATAGTCTGAAGTCAGGGAGGCTGATTCCTCCAGCTCTGTTTTTCTTTCTCAAGATTGCTTAGGCTATTTGGGGTCTTTTGTGTTTCCATACAAATTGCGAAATATTTTGTTCTTGTTTTGTGAAAAATGCCAGTGGTAGTTTGATAGGGATTGAATTGAATCTGTAGATTGCTTTGGGTAGTAGAGTCATTTTCATAATGTTGATTCTTCCAATAAAAGAACATGGTATATCTCTCCATCTATTTGTATCATCTTTCATTTCTTTCCTTAGTGTCTTATAATTTTCTGCATACAGGTCTTTTGTCTCCTTAGGTAGGTTTATTCCTAGATATTTTATTCTTTTTGTTGCAACGGTAAATGGGAGTGATTTCTTAATTTCACTTTCAGGTTTTTCATCATTAGTGTATAGGAATGAAAGAGATTTCTGTGCATTAATTTTGTATCTTGCTACTTTACCAAATTCATTGATCAGCCCCAGTAGTTTTCTGTTGGCATCTTTAGGATTCTCTGTGTAGAGTATCATGTCATCTGCAAACAGTGACAGCTTTACTTCTTCTTTTCCAATTTGGATTCCTTTATAACTTTTTCTTCTCTGATTGCTGTGGCTAAAACTTCCAATGCTATGTTTAATAATAGTGATGAGAGTGGGCAACCTTGTCTTCTTCTTGATCTTCAGGGAAATGGTTTCAGTTTTTCATCATTGAGAATGATCTTGGCTGTGGGTTTGTCATATATGGCCTTTATTGTGTTGAGAGAAGTTCCCACTATGCTTACTTTCTGGAGGGTTTTTATCATAAATGGGTGTTGAATTTTGTCAAAAGCTTTTTCTGCATCTATTGAGATGATCATATGCTTTTTCTCCTGCAATTTGTTAATATGGCTTATCAAATTGATTGATTTGCATACATTGAAGAATCCTTGCATTCCTGGGATAAACTTCACTTGATCATGTTGTATGATCTTTTGAGTGTGCTGTTGGATTCTGTTTGCTAGTATTTTGTTGAGGTTTTTTGCATCTATGTTCATTAGTGATATTGGCCTGTAGTTTATTTTCTGGTGACATCTTTGCCTGGTTTTCATATCAGGGTGATGGTGGCCTTGTAGAATAAGTTTGAGCATGTTCCTCCCTCTGCTATAATTTGGAAGACTTTGAGATGGATAGGTGTTAGCTCTTCTCTAAATGTTTGATAGAATTCGCCTGTGAAGCCATCTGGTCCTGGGTTTTCGTTTGTTGGAAATTTTTAATCACAGTCTCCATTTCAGTGCTTGTGATTGATCTGTTTATATTTTCTCTTTCTTCCTGGTTCAGTCTTGGAATGCTGTGCTTTTCTAAAAATTTGTCCATTTCTTCCAGGTTGTCCATTTTATTGGCATATACTTGCTTGTAGTGATCTCTCATGATCCTTTGTATTTCTTCAGTGTCAGTTCAGTGTCAGTTAGTTCTCCTTTTTCATTTCTAATTCTATTGATTTGAGTCTTCTCCCTTTTTTTCTTGATGAGTCTGGCTAATGTTTTATCAATTTTGTTTATCTTCTGAAAGAACCAGCTTTTAGTTTTATTGATCTTTGCTATTGTTTCCTTCATTTCCCTTTCTTTATTTCTGATCTGATCTTTATGATTTCGTTCCTTCTGCTAACTTTGTGGGTTTTTTGTTCTATTCTCTGTAGTAGCTTTAGGTGTAAAGTTAGGTTGTTTATTTGAGATGTTTCTTGTTTCTTGAGTTAGGATTGTATTGCTCTAAACATCCCTCTTAGAACTGCTTTTTCTGCATCCCATACGTTTTGGGTGTCGTGTTTTCATTGTCATTTGTGTCTAGGTAGTTTTTGATCTCCTCTTTGATTTCTTCAGTGATCTCTTGGTTATTAAGTAGTGTACTGTTTAGCCTCCATGTGTTTGTATTTTTTACCATTTTTTTTTCCTGTAGTTGATATCTAGTCTCAAAGCGTTGTAGTTGGAAAAGATACTTCATATGATTTCAATTTTCTTGAATTTACCAAGGCTTAATTTGTGACCCATGATATGATCTATCCTGGAGAATTTTCCATGTGCACTTGAGAAGAAAATGTATTCTCTTGTTTTAGGATGGAATGTCCTATAAATATCAATTAAGTCTATCTTGTTTAATGTATCATTTTAAGTTGTGTTTCCTAATTTATTTTCATTTTGGATGATCTGTCCATTGGTGAAAGCGGGGAGTAAAAGTCCCCTACTATGATTGTGTTGCTGTTGGTTTCTCCTTTTATGGCTATTAGCATTTGCCTTATGTATTGAGGTGCTCCTATGTTGGGTACATAAATATTTACAATTGTTATATCTTCTTCTTGGACAGTTCCCTTGATCATTATATAATATCCTTCTTTGTCTCTTGTAATAGTCTTTATTTAAAGTCTATTTTGTCTGATATGAGAATTGCTACTCCAGATTTCTTTTGATTTCCATTTGCATGGAATATCTTTTTCCATCCCCCCACTTTCAGTCTGTATGTGTCCCTAGGTCTGAAATGGGTCTCTTGTAGACAGCATATATTCAGGTTTTGCTTTTGTATTCATTCAGTCAGTCTATGTCTTTTGGTTGTAGCATTTAATCCATTTACATTTAAGGTAATTATCAATATGTATGTTCTTATTACCATTTTCTTAACTATTATGCATTTGTTATTTTAGGTCTTTTCTCTCTGGTGTGTTTCCTGACTAGAGAAGTTCCTTTAGCATTTGTTGTAGAGTTAGTTTGGTAGTGCTGAATTCTCTTACCTTTTGCTTGTCTGTAAAGGATTTAAAATCTCCTTCGAATCTGAATGAGATTCTTGCTGGATATAGTAATCCTGGTTGTAGGTTTTTCCCTTTCATCACTTTAAATATGTCCTGCCACTCTCTTCTGGCCTGTAGAGTTTCTGCTGAAAGATCACTCTTAATCTTATGGGGATTCCCTTGTATGTTATTTCTTTTTTTTCTTCCCTTGCTTCTTTTAATATTTTTTCTTCGTATTTAATTTTTGGTAGTTTGATTAGTATGTGTCTTGGGGTGTTTCTCCTTAGAGTTATCCTGTATGGGACTCTCTGCACTTCCTGGACTTGATTGACTATGTCCTTTCCCATATTAGGGAAATTTTCAACTATAATCTCTTCAAATATTTTTTAAGTCCACTTTTTTTTTCTTCTTCTTCTGGGACCCTGATAATTCAGATGTTGGTGAGTTTAATATTGTCCCAAAGGTCTGAAACTCTCCTCAGTTCTTTTCATTCTTTTTTCTTTTTCTGCTCTGCAGTATTTATTTCCACTATTTTATCTTCCAGGTCACTTATCTGTTCTTCTGCCTCGGTTATTCTGCTGTTGATTCCTTCTAGAGAATTTTTAATTTCATTTATTGTGTGTTCATCATTGTTTATTTGGTCTATAGTGCTTCTAGGTCCTTGTTAAATGTTTCTTGTATTTTCTCCATTCTATTTCCAAGGTTTGGGGTCAGCTTTACTATCATTACTCTGAATTATTTTTCAGATAAATTGCCTATTTCCTCTTCATTTGTTTGGTCTGGTGGGTTTTAACCTTGCTCCTTCATCTGCTGTGTTTCTGTGTTCTCATTTTGCTTAATTTACTGTGTTTGGTGTCTCCTTTTTGCAGGCTGCAGGTTCTTGGTTCCTGTTGTTTTTGGTGTCTACACCCAATGGCTAAGGTTGGTTCAGTGGGTTGTGTAGGCTTCCTGGTGGAGGGGACTGGTGATTTTGTTCTGGTGGGTGGGGCTGGATCTTGTCTTTCTGCTGGAGAGGACTGAATCCATTGGTGTGTTTTGGAGTGTCTGTGAACTTACTGTGTTTTTAGGCAGTCTCTCTGCTAATGGGTGGGGTTGTGTTCCTGTCTTGCTAGTTAACTGGCATAGGGCATTCAACAATGGAGCTTGCTGGTCATTGACTAGAGCTGGGTCTTAACGTTGAGATGCAGTTCTCTGGGAGACCTCTCACCTATATATGGGGCTGGGAGTTGTCTGGTGGTCCAATGTCCTGAACTCGGCTCTCCCACCTCAGAAGCTCAGGCCTGATAGCTGGCCACAGCACCAAGATCCTGTCAGCCACATGGCTCAAAAGAAAATGGAGAAGGAAAGGAAAGAAAAAAATTTTAATAAAAATATAATTCAAATTTTAAAATTAAAAAAAAAATAATAGAGAGAGCAACCAAGCCAATATACAAATCCACCAATGATAACAAGAACTAAAAACTATACTAAGATAAACATAAAAATCAGAAATAAATCAGTCACAGACAGCAAACCCCAAGTCTATGGTTGCTCCCAAAATTTACCACCTCAGTTTTGGGATGATTCATTGTCTATTCAGGTATTCCACAGATGCAGGGTACATCAGGTTGACTTGGGGATTTAATCTACTACTCCTGAGAGATTTCCGTTTCTCTTCTTTGCTCGCACAGCTCCTGGGGTTCAGCTTTGGATTTGACCCCACCTCTGTGTGTAAGTCACCCTCGGGCATCTGTTCCCGCCCAGACAGGATGGGGTTAAAGCAGCAGCTGATTAAGGGGTTCTAGCTCACTCAGGTGGGGGGAGGGAGGGGTACGGTACTTATAATTGGAATGTGGGGCAAGCCTGTGGCAGCAGAGGCCAGCATAACATTGCAACAGCCTGAGATGCACCGTGTGTTCTCCAGGGGAACTTGTCCCTGGATCACAGGACCCTGGCAGTGGCATATTGCACAGGCTCCCTGCGGGGTACGGATAGTGACTGGTGCTTGCACACGGGATTCTTGGTGGCTGCAGCAGCAGCATTAGCATTTCATTCCCATCTCTAGGGTCTGAGCTGAAAGCCATGGCTTGCGCCCATCTCCAGAGCTTGTTTAGGTGGTGCTTTGCCCTCTGTGGGCACGTGGGGTAGGAATCTCCTCTCATCGTGCACCCTGAAACAATGGTCTCTTGCCTCTTCGGCTGTTCCAGACTTTTTTCCAGACTCCCTCCCAGCTAGCTGTGGTGCACTAGCCCCCTTCAGCATGTGTTCATGCCGCCAACCCCAGTCCTCTCCCTGGGATCTGACCTCCGAAGCCCTAGTGTCATCTCCCAGCCCCCACCCACCCCAGTGGGTGAGCAGACAAGCCTCTCAAGCTGGTGAGTGCTGGTTGGCACTGATCCTCTATGCAGGAATCTGTCCACTTTGCCCTCCACACCCCTGTGGCTGCGCTCTCCTCCGTGGCTCTGAAGCTTCCCCTCTCCGCCACCCAGTGTCCACCTGCAAAGGGGCTTCTAGTGTGTGGAAACCTTTCCTCCTTCACAGCTTCCTCCCAGAGGGGCAGTTCCCATCCCTATTCTTTTGTCTCTGTTTTTTCTTTTTTCTTTTGCCTTACCCAGGTAGGTGGGGAGTTTCTTGCCTTTTGGGAAGTCTGAGGTCTTCTGCCAGTGTTAAGTAGGTGTTCTGTAGGAGTTGCTCCACATGTAGATGTATTTTTGATGTATTTGTGGGGAGGAAGGTGCTCTCCACGTCTTACTCCTCTGCCATCTTCAAGTTCCCCCTAATTGTGTAATTCTCAACAAGGCCGATTTGAATCCTTCTCTGGGATGGATAAGGTTGCTGAAGAAGAGATGTTTTTGTCTCTTTCTGTGAGATCATATTATTTGAGGACCAGCTAATTCTGCAGCCTCCAGGAGCCACTGACACCACACGGGCACAGTCTTATTTTTTCCCTTTGTGCTTATTCTAGTTTCACTTGCTCACAGGATGCTGTGTGCAGAAGCCTTGAACCCAGCACTTCAGACCAGAGTTCCTCATAGAAATCGGGACACCACAACACATCAACTCAAGATGGTGGCAGTGGACCATACACCCAGAAATACCTTTTACATCACAACTTGGCACACGCTTATGTGTGCACATACACTTACATATATAGAACTGGAATTAAAGTTCTACCAAAAAATACCTGTTTTTACTAACTTTACTGCATGCACTCTTATGCTTTCTATTCCCTTCCAGTGTATTATAATTGTGTTAAAAGTGTCCATCACCATTCACTAAACTGATTTAATGAGTCCCTCCTTAATGGGTCATATGCTTACAGTGCAAAAATCACTGGTTTTGTGGCAAGATATTAAAGGAGTTATTGCATAATAACTGTAAGATTTCCAGTGTGATTTGAAAGATCTAAGGGAAGGTGGAAGTAGGCACAGGAGAGACCCCCTCAGTACTGAGGACTACTAGGCAGGAGGTACCAACTTTCTAGGTAGTGAGCATAGCTGGGTCACAGGTTCTGGAACAGGAAGGCGCTCAGCATAATGAAGAAATAGAAGGCTTGTGTGACTGGGGAGCACAGAGAGTGGTGGTGGTGTGGAATGAGGCAGGAGATGTTGGCATCCACTAGATCACAGGAGGTTTTGAGGCTACGGTAAGGATGATGCTGATATGGAGGACACAGATAAATATGTTGCCATCACTGCAGAGGTCACTGTAGTTCTGGTTCTGGCATGGCCTGCATGATGATCTGGTGTGATGTCATCTGGGTTGGTAAACACTTGAGAAGTGGGAAGGCCAGGGCATGATGGGCTGATTGGCTGAGGGAGGTATGGAAGGAAGTGGTATCTGAGACACTCCAAGACGTGGCCTGAGTCAAATAGAAGGACCATTTCTGGAGAAGAGAAATCTGGAAGACAGCTACTTTTGGAAGAGAGATGAAGAGTTAGGTGGTGTGAGATACACATCTGAGACCACATTTAGGGCCATGAACTTATTGAAATTTCTAGGTAGATGCACCCAAGTGGGAAGAGAAAGGAACTCTGATTTTAGAGCTGGCTGTGAAAAATACATCATAAATATGTTAACAACACACATCCTTGGAGCTCAGTGAATTTCAGTTTTACCTTTTCCTTTTCTTTTGCCTTGGCTTTCTCCTCATCTGTCCTTCCTTCCATCAGAGAACACCACTACAAGGAGAAGCATAGATGGCCATCATTATTATTAAGCATGGGTTGGGTTATTGATTTTAGATAACCATAGTCTAAATATGTTTAGCACCAAGCCTCTTATGTGGAAGTACCCATCAACTTTATAATTGCATGAATCAATACACAGTAGACTGCTTTTTCCTAAAGTGATTGCACCAATATATATACAATCCTTCATGCTTTTCTTAAAATGCAGTGTCAACATGCTTCTATTGAGAATGAAACTCTGAATGCTCCCTTCTTTTGAACCCAGATGGCCCTTTGTAACAGTCTCCACAAATAGAATGTGGCAGAAGTAACACTGTGCAGCTTTCAAGTTCAGGTCATGAAAGGTAATATTGTGGACCAGAAAGAAGACATCATATTGTCTACTGTCTAAACTCCTGACCCACAGAGACAACGAGAGATAATAAGTGGTCGTTGTTTTAAACCACTTATGTTGGGGTAATTTGTTACCCATTCACAGTAACTTGAACAACATATTCTCTGGGGATGTACCTCTAATCTTCACCCATGAAGGTAAGAACTTGGATTGGTTCATTGAATTATTAGATTGATACAAAAATTGAGTCTGTGGCTAAAAATGCATGGATGAGGGGACCAAGCTGAGATCAGTCCTCAGGGGTGATCTACAGAAACCAATCACCAGATAAAGATGTACAGGAAGGTGAGGATTAGGAAATTGAAATAATCTAACTTGACATTGACTTTCACTTTGCGCTGCCTTTACCAAGTTTGGAAAGACTTGCAGCCCCGAATGCTGCGGTGGATGCTGTTGGCACCCCTCCCCAGATGCTGAATTTGGCAGCCAACAGCACACAGCTGCCCTCTTCACTGATGTATTGCCTCTGTAGGACAGGAGCTGCCTTGCCCTGAGGTCACATATTCCCCTCCTCCTACAAGGTAGGGGCTGTCAGCAGACAAGGGCAACTGCCAGGGTGTATCAAAGGCTGGCCTCCTTGCCTAATAGGGAATGTCTCTGTGGTGAAACTGATGAACCCAGTTGAATTGACTCTCCAATCTGGATCACTTCTTTGCCTACTCTTCTTTCCCTGTTTTATCCTGCTGCCCCTCACCCCCTCACACCCTCACTCCCTCACCCAAGAGCTCTTTCATTAAGTCATTCTTCCAAGAATCCTCCTCCTAGACTCTGCTTCTAGTAAACCTGGCTTAAACATGTATAATACCTTAATACGCAGACATGACTAGTAAAGCCAGACAGGAAATTGGCCTAATGTTATGGACAGATACCATTTTGAATTTAATTAATATGCAGTTTATTTACCTGAATATAACATTGTGGCCAGTACTGACTTTGAATTATTATAGACCTAGGAAATTATTACTGTTCTAGAGATACCAGAAATACCCTCCCTGCTTCCAAATGTCTTCTTAATGAACTCATTCCCCAGTCCCCACCCCAATCCCCAAATCAGCAATTCTCCACACCATAAGGTCTTCTCCAACACCAGCATCTCATTGAAATTGGTCTCATTTCAACCTGAGGCATGCTGAATTTCTCTCAAGACCTCACATTAAGAGACTCAGAGCCCGAACCATGATATGATATCATTCCAGGGCTGGGAGTTTAAGTCTGAACTAACTGCAAGTGGGTCAGAGAAGGTCAGGTTCTCTGCAGAAGGAGGAGTGGTCATATAGACACAGGGAGAGAAGCAGAGACCTGTGATGGCAATGACTCCAGCAAGAAGAAGGATGAGGTGGTTCTTGGCTCCTGACATCCTGGGGCTTTAGAGATATGTCTACTTCAAATCTGCTTGTGCTATAACTGGCTGAAAGATGAGAGCCTTCTCTTTTCTTAACAAATTCTTAAATAAGAGTGACAATGGAGAATCAAAATAATCATAGCCCTTCATTACTAAATGCATTATAAAAATATATAGTCAAATATCAAATTTATTTACTATCTCAGTTCATGTAGAAACATTTACATGGACATCAACATTGCTTCCTGTATCCAAACCGGAACATTCATGGAGTTGACAATCAAAATATATCACTTAAATCTCCACATATTCTCTTTGGATGAGGAATTAAGAAAGAATAATCCTATGACGCCCTCTATTAACTCACTCAGAGTATATTGAATGGTCAACACATTTGATTCTTGGGTCAATAAAGAATGAATGAGATCCAGCCATTTTATTAGTTACCCTAATCCTAAAATGAACAGTGTATTTATCACGATTCAGGTTGTTGATATAGTGCAAATACATTCAGTACGTCTTTACTGTGGCCAAAGCTAAATTTACTGGGAAGAAATTGTCAATGATCACTGGCAAAATATTTCTTCCTGCCTAAAAAGAACAGAGAAAGGAGAAAAACTGTGAAAGCAGCAAGATCATAATCTTGCACTATCAAATCAAATTTCAAAGGCTCAGCCCCTGCTCCTGGGGAGCTCAGAATGAAGAAGTCATTTGCATCTTATTTCTCACTGGTTCTTTTTTCCTATATCAAGTGGAGATGTTTTTCCCAGGAGAGAGTCCAGTCATTCATCTTGATAGGTTTCAGATCACAGAGGGCTTCTCTGAATTTTTATTTAAAAAAAGTTTTTGAGAACTAGAAGAGCATTGTTCCTGTTTCTTTTATTCCCTCCTCACTGATAGAGAACAAGTTTAATTTCTGTTAGACAGCTGGGTATGGATTACATTTGGATTTCAGTGAGTTAAGCAGTAAAATCCCTTATCTTTCAGACCTAGAGATTTCCCCAACAGAATCTCAAAGATCTGCTTACAAGGCAATGTATATTTTGCAGTTAATTACTGAACTATATCTTGCAAAAGTGCTTATCGGTGTTTTGTGAGCTATGTCAAAAAATGACCTATTTCTCATTAATTCACATTGAACACTTGAAGCAATACCTTAATGTGTTTAAATGGAATGGCTATCTTTTTGGAAGTAATGAGAATAATTCTTGTTACTGTTTCTACTCCTTGGCTTAATTTCAGAATGCTGTCGTTATTTTTAGGATTTAAAAAATATATTATAAAAGGAAAACATAGTCTTTTTAGAAAATATGGAAAATAAAGAAATGTAAGAATAAGAGAATAAAAAGTCTATAATTCCACCATCCAGAGTTTATCACTGATAATGTATTTGCTTGTGCTTTTACTTTAAAAATTGAAATAATACTGAGTAATATTCTGATTATTTATTCAAATTAATTTCCCAATGTTACATTTTTATTAAAAACATGATCATTAAGAGTAGTATATCTTTTGAGTACTTAATCTCATGTTATCCTTATAGATATGGAGTAACCTCTAAATGTGTCTTGCCCTCTCTCATTCTACCTATCTATCTATCTATGTATCTATCTATGTATCTATGTATCTATCTATCTATCTATCTATCTGTCTATCATCTATCTAAAGTGTATTGTTTTAGTCTATTTGGGCTGCTATAATAAAATAGCATAGACTCAGTGGCTTATAAACAACAGAAACCTATTTTTTACAGTTCTGGATGCTGGGACTTCCAAGGTCAAGGTGCCTGCAGATTCAGTGCCTGATGAGGGCCCAATTTCTAGTTCACAAACAGCTGTCTTTTGCTGCATCCTCACATGGTGGAATGGGTGTGGAATCTCTGTGGGGCTTCTTTTATAAGGGCACTAATTCCATTCATGAGGCCTCCACCCTCATGATCTATTTCCCCTTGTACTCCACTGCCCCAAGCTTCCAATGCACATTCTGCAAAACTAACTCTACTCAACAGTTTTCTCTGTATCCTCCTAAGATTTTCTTTGAATGTACAAACTTTCTAAATCAAATTTTTCATCCACTTTGGTTCAGGATGAGTTCTTTTCAAGCTTGGGACTACATTGATTTGTGTGGCTTATGTATTTGGGCAGGCACATCCAATTCTGTGTCTATATCAGGAAATACACAAAAAGTATACATTCCCCACCTTGTAGACATAGCTTGAATATTTTTCCTTCTGATTTTATTTTGTAGCATGTTTCCATTACCTTTCAGCAGGAAAGGACCATATACTTTTAAAATACCTTTTATGTGTTAAGAGGATTTGGGTTGTGTTATATGGCTAAGAGCATTTAAAATTAGAAAGGAATCAATACATTTTGCAAACATTATGTGCTAAATTCTATCTTTAGATTCTAGCCTAAAAGATCCCAGTCCTTATCATGGGCATTCACTTTTTCAATTCCAAGATGATGCCTTTCCATCTTGCTGGCTTTGGGATGCAGGTTCCATCAATTTTAGAGACAGGGTCCCATGTGGCAGTTGGTTCTAAATATTCATGCCAATGACCATTCAAGACCAGGAAGGACTGGCCTGGGTCCTTCTCACTCTGCAGAGCTGTGGCTGGGTGCATCAGAATGATGACTTCAAAGTTGTCTGCATGCCTCATTCATTCTCTATGTTCCTCTGATATAAAGGGCCAAGAGAGGAAGTCAAATAAACAAACAACCTACTGTTGCCATATTATCCGCTTCTGGTGGATGGTTCTGGTGCACGTTCACCTATTTAATCATGGGGACCCTAAGAGATGGTGCTATCAAGTACACCATTTACAACTGTGGTCCACAGAGGTTAAGACCCTGCTCAAGGCTGCACAAAGAGTCAAGCAGTCACTATTGAGTCTATGTTTGCTTAACTCCAGAGCCCATGAGCTTCCATGACTCCATCCTTCCTCTCCAAGGTAACAGTACCCAACCTCTGCAGGCACACCCTGCTCTGTCCACAGCCTCCTTCAGATCCCCTGGGATACGGCATATAGATTCTTCTTCCCTTGAGCTGTTCACTTCAGCTCTGCTGCTTGGACCACCTCTTCTTCACAGGAACACACATTCTCAAAACATCTTCACCTTTACTTTTGTCACCTTCTCTTTCAGTCTTGCTCAGCCCTCTCAGAATATCTCATCTCCCTCTACCTCTTCCTTTCTATGTTCCATTCTTTCTTCACAGCACTACTTTTCTGAAAGAGCAAAATCAGCCCCACCAGTGACAAAATGTAAGGATGGTGTTAATGAGAGCACTATTACATTAAAAATAATTCCTAAGTCAGTTTGACATGTGACTCCCCCTCTAGATGTCCCTGGAGGGCTCTTGACCAGGCTTTGGGGTAGGGCACATGACAAGGATTTTGGGGGGGCAGAGAAACAAGGAAAGGAGGAAGGAGGGGAAAAAAACGCAGCTGTAAACTTCATTTCCCTTGGGCACTTTCTCTGCCACACTTCTGCTTTTTTCCTCACTATCTCCCCATCTTCTGCCATCTTCTGACTCTGCTCATCCCCCACGGATACCAAAGTCATGGATGCTCAAATCCTTTATGTAAAATGGCCTAATACAGTCAGCTTTCCTTATCCACAGGTTCCGTGTGCACAGATTCAGGAGGTCGACTGTACTGTCATCACCCTGCATTCTTGCAAAATTTCTTTCTTTCCCCAGTTGTCAATGGTTTTATGGAAGTTGTTTTCAGGAAATAATGGTTATATAACCTTCAGACACAAAAATGCTGGTGCAGTTGTAGTCAGACAAGAAGACCAGAGTTTAGCCCTGTTGGGAAGGGACGCTATTCAAATAGCTTGCAGAAAGTCTTGCTCACAAACTTCCCTTGATGGTCACTTTTTTTTTTAAACATCTTTATTAGAGTCTGATTGCTTTACAATATTGTGTTAGTTTCTGCTGTATAACAAAGTGAATCAGCTATATGTATACTTATATCTTCATATCCCCTCCCTCTTGTGTCTCCCTCCCACCCTCCCTATCCCACCCCTCTAGGTGGGCACAAAGCACTGAGCTGATCTCCCTGTGTTATGCAGCTTCTTCCCACTAGCTACCTATTTTACATTTGGTAGTGTATATATGTCCATGCCACTTTCTCACTTTGTACCAGCTTACCCTTCCCTCCTACCCCCATGTCCTCAAGTCCATTCTCTACCTCTGCATCTTTATTCCTGTCCTGCCACTAGGTTCATCAGAACCTTTTTTTTTTAGATTCCATATGTATGTGTTAGCATATGGTATTTGTTTTTCTCTTTCTGGCTTACTTCACTCTGTATGACAGACTTTAGGTCCATCCACCTCACTACAAGTAGTTCAATTTCATTTCTTTTTATGGCTAAGTAGTATTCCATTGTGTATATGTGCCATTCATATATCCATTCATCTGTTGATGGCCACTTCAGTTGCTTCCATGTCCTGGCTACTGTAAATAGAGCTGCAATGAACATTGTGGTACATGACTCTTCTTGAATTATGGTTTTCTCAGGGTATATGCCCAGTAGTGGGATTGCTGGGTCATATGGTAGTTCTATTTTTAGTATTTAAGGACCCTCCGTACTGCTCTCCATAGTGGCTGTATCAATTTACCTTCCCACCAACAGTGCAAGAGGATTCCCTTTCTCCACACCCTCTCCAGCGTTTATTGTTTGTAGATTTTTTGATGATGGCCATTCTGACTGGTGTGAGGTGATACCTCATTGTAGTTTTGATTTGCATTTCTCTAATGATTAGTGATGTTGAGCATCCTTTCATGTGTTTGTTAGCAGTCTGTATATCTTCTTTGGTGACATGTCTATTTAGGTCTTCTGCCCATTTTTGGATTGGGTTGTTTGTTTTTTTGACATTGAGCTGCATGAGCTGCTTGTATACTTTGGAGATTAATCCTTTGTCAGTTGCTTCATTTGCAAATAGTTCCTCCCATTCTGAGGGTTGTCTTTTCATCTTGTTTATGGTTTCCTTTATTGTGCAAAAGCTTTTAAGTTTCATTAGGTCGAATTTGTTTATTTTTGTTTCCATTTCTCTAGGAGGTGGGTCAAAAAGGATCTTGCTGTGATTTATGTCATAGAGTGTTCTGCCTATGTTTTCCTCTAAGAGTTTTATAGTGTCTGACCTTACATTTAGGTCTTTAATCCATTTTGAGTTTATTTTTGTGTATGGTGTTGTGGACTGGAATGACTGGTGAGCCGAATGCCATATCTGCCTCGTTCACCTTCGTGTCTCACTCAATTACATGGTGTCTCCCTGTTCCTCATTGGCAACATTCAACAAGCATGTAATGAATTATTTTCTTTTCCATCATTCCAGGGCCGCTGTTAGTCAACAAATAATTAAGTGAAAGCAGAGCTCTACCATTGCAGTACCAACTTCACTAAAGTGGGGAGAGTTCATCATGACCCACAATTTGAATTATATCTGATGGGTGGCCCCTTTATTCAGAGCAAAGTGCTAATAAGGCAAGTCTAGTTTTGATTCATTCCATTTTCATGTCTTCATAGATTTATAGCAAACTAACTTCACACAACTTTCTCAAATATGTATTATTTTGTCATAACAGGGACATTGAAAAGTGTTATTGAATTTGATATAGAAAGGATAAATTCAAGGGATTGCACAATCAATGGTGGTTTACATATAAAGAGAGACACTGTAATTTTCCAATATGCAGTGATTTTTATTGCCTTATATGGACACTACCTAAGTTCATTGTATTTTTTCCAAGTCCATCCATTCAGGATGATGAATTAGGATTATTTTGCTGGTAGGGGAGTATACACTGAACTTGGAGTTCTCTAAATAACTTGAGGTGAACTGAGTGATTATATACTCAGGTGAGTTAGAATATGATGTTTAAGAACACATACTACAGCTGTTATAAGATCGATTGCTTGGTTCTTCAGATATCAAACTTCTGTTAAATTAACAAATCATATTCTTTGAAGACAAAAGTCACAAATATTTTTCAGGTATGATTTCAGTTGGCATTATCAAATGCATGAGCACATAGGCCCAAGATATGCAGTGATGAGTACATAAACCCACAGAGTAATTAAACCTCTAGGTTCACATGTGCCTTTCTGGAGCAACCACTCTTTTCTTTTGTGTTATCAAGAGTTTACCTGTTCTTCGAAAAAAGGAGCTGGAGGAATAAGGCTCCCTGACTTTAGACTATATTACAAAGCAACAGTAATCAAGACAGTATGGTACTGGCACAAAAACAGAAAGATAGATCAGTGGAACAGGATAGAAAGCCCAGAGATAAACCCACGCACATATGGACACCTTATCTTTGATAAAGGAGGCAGGAATGTACAGTGGAGAAAGGACAGCCTCTTCAATAAATGGTGCTGGGAAAACTGGACAGGTACATGTAAAAGTATGAGATTAGATCACTCCCTAACACCATACACAAAAATAAGGTCAAAATGGATTAAAGACCTAAATGTAAGGCCAGAAACTATCAAACTCTTAGAAGAAAACATAGGAAGAACACTCTATGACATAAATCACAGCAAGATCCTTTCTGACCCACCTCCTAGAGTAATGGAAATAAAAACAAAAATAAACAAATGGGACCTAATGAAACTTCAAAGCTTTTGCACAGCAAAGGAAACCATAACCAAGACCAAAAGACAACCCTCAGAATGGGAGAAAACATTTGCAAATGAAGCAACTGACAAAGGATTAATCTCCAAAATTTACAAGCAGCTCATGCAGCTCAATAACAAAAAAACAAACAACCCCATCCAAAAATGGGCAGAAGACCTAAACAGACATTTCTCCAAAGAAGATATACAGAATGCCAACAAACACATGAAAGAATGCTCAACATCATTAATCATTAGAGAAATGCAAATCAAAACTACAATGAGATATCATCTCACACCAGTCAGAATGGCCATCATCAAAAAATCTAGAAACAATAAATGCTGGAGAGGGTGTGGAGAAAAGGGGACACTCTTGCACTGCTGGTGGGAATGTGAATTGGTTCAGCCACTGTGGAGAACAGTATGGAGGTTCCTTAAAAAACTACAAATAGAATTACCATATGACCCAGCAATCCCACTACTTGGCATATACCCTGAGAAAACCAAAATTCAAAAAGAGTCATGTACCAAAATGTTCATTGCAGCTCTATTTACAATAGCCAGGACATGGAAACAACCTAAGCGCCCATCATCGGATGAATGGATAAAGAAGATGTGGCACATATACACAATGGAATATTACTCAGCCTTAAAAAGAAATGAAATTGAGCTATTTGTAATGAGATGGATAGACCTAGAGTCTGTCATACAGAGTGAAGTAAGTCAGAAAGAAAAAGACAAATACCGTATGCTAACACATATATATGGAATTTAAGGGAAAAAAATGTCATGAAGAACCTAGGGGTAAGATAGGAATAAAGACGCAGACCTACTGGAGAACGGACTTGAGGATATGGGGAGGCGGAAGGGTGAGTTTTGACAGGGCGAGAGAGAGTCATGGACATATACACACTAACAAACGTAGTAAGGTAGATAGCTGGGGGGAAGCAGCCGCAAGGCACAGGGATATTAGCTCGGTGCTTTGTGACAGCCTGGAAGTGTGGGATGGGGAGAGTGGGAGGGAGGGAGACGCAAGAGGGAAGACATATGGGAACATATGTATATGTATAGCTGATTCACTTTGTTATAAAGCAGAAACTAACACACCATTGTAAAGCAATTATACCCCAATAAAGATGTTTAAAAAAAAAAGAGTTTACCTGTTCTTGAATTTTCATGCAAGGTGGACTCTTTTTTTGTGTCTGGTTTCTTTTTGCTTGCAGTTCTTGAGATTCATTTATGCTGTGGTTTGTATCAATAATTCATTTTTTTAATTGGTGAATACTCTTCCATTCTATAAATACACCAGGACTTTTTAATTATTTCTTCAGTTGGACAGTTGGGTCTTTCCCAGCTTTTGCGAGTTACAAGGAAGCTTATTAAAACAAGAATTTTGGGGGGGAGGGTATTACTTTTCTCATTGCTAAACACCTAAGAGTGGGATCTCTGGGCCACAGAGTTGGTATAAGTTTAAATTTATCTGAAACTCCAAACTTTTCCAAAGTAACATTTTACTCATATGATAGTTTCAATTGCTTCACGACCACTCAATATTTCATGTTAGACACTTTGATTTTAGCCACTGGAGAGATGTGAAATGCTATTTTATTGCAGATATAATTTTGGTTTACCTCATGACTAACGATAATGAACATCTTTTCATGTGCTTATTGGCCATTCATATATCTTATTTGTGAAGCATCTGTTCAAGTCTTTTGCCCATTTTTCGTTGTTTTATTTTCTTCTTTTTAATGAACTGTAAGAATTCTTTATAGATTCTGGATACAAGACATTTTTCAAATATGCATATTCTGTATATTTTCTCCCATCCTGTAGTTTGCTTTATTATTTTTTTACTAGTGACTTTTGGAACAGAATTTGAAAAAATAACATCCAATTATCAATATTTTCCTTTTACACTGAGTACTTTTGTGGCCTAAAAATTGTTGCCTACACTGAAGATATGCTCCAATATTTTCTTCTATAGTTCTATAGTTTTAAGTTTTACATTTAGGGCTGTAATATCTTAAATGAATTTTAGTGTGACATTTATTATGTGTTCCTGTTTAATATTAAAAAATATCCTTTACTATCTCTAGCAATTACTCTTAATCTTGAATTGTACTTTGTCTGATATTAATATAAAAACACCGGCTTCCTTATTCTGACTATTGCATGGTATATATTTTTTCTATCTATCTATCTTAGAAGTTTTTATTTCAAATTAGTATTTTGCTTTATATAGAATTTTCAGTTCGTGCGTGTGTGTGTGTTCCTTCTGTCTAAAGATATCATCCTATTACCTTCTGATCTCCACTGTTTCTCATGAGAAGTCAGCCATAATTCACGATTCCCTGGGTTTAGCGTGTATGTGGGTGTGTGTGCGCATGTGTGTGTGCATATGTTCAGAGGTGTTCATTATTATCTGCAGAAGTTTGTCCAATATAGACTTTCTTCTTTTGCATAAATCAGAAATTTTAGACCATTATTTTAAAATATAATTCAAGATAGTGTTAAAGAACATTTACCATTTCCCAAATTCATGTACAAAGTATACTAAGTACATAGTAAAAGCAGATTTAAATATAATTTTAAAGTAAAAATACATTTTAAAAAATCATTAAATAGATTCAATTATAATCACAATAATTTCCTAAAAGATTGTGTTAATTAACCCTTACACTAAAATTGATATCCAGGCAATAATAATTTTTTTCAGTAATGATATTGGTTTAAATTATTTTTACCCTGGGAAAATAAAAGTATAGAATTCTAAAAGCAATCCTTGCTTGGGTGGATTGGGAAGGCTGCCAATAGAGAAAATCTAATTCATAAATACAAACAGACTATTATTAAACATCTCATAATATCATTGATTTGGTTAGAATTGAAGCAAATGATTTACCCCAAGTCTTTTGGTGTAAAAGCAAAATTTTTAATTATGATAATACAAAATATATAAGATCACTAATATTTATTCATTTTCTTTAGTACCATTTGTGTCTTGATTCTATTATCTAAACTCTAAGGTTAAAAGAGATGCTTCACACTCTCCCCCCCACAAAAAAATTAAAAAAGAAAAGAAAAAAAAATTAAGGTTGAAAAGTACTTACTTTTAAAACAGTTCCATGATGTTATATACATTATGTTTGTATAAGGGAATGATCCCATGAAAATATGTCAAGTTTTGCTGGTAGGCTAAAATATATGGTGAGGTTTAGATTTTTACCAGTTTCTAAGAATAAATGGTAACAAAACTAGATCTGTTGACAGTTGACTGTTCTAGATTCTAAAGGCTAAGAACGCATTAAATTTTATACTATTATAGTCATAATTTTAACACAAATAGCACTTCCATAGAATAGCATGAATACTAATTAGTGCCTATTTGTGGTATTCATGCTTATTAGGGTTTGGTCTAAGTTTATTGATATATTGGAATCAGAGAATTAGAAGTCATCTTGTTCAATTCATAACAATCCATCACAGATCACGTGCTTCAAAATTACCAACTCACTAGATAACCTGTTATATTTTAAGTAACTTTCATATGAGAAAAGTTCTGCTTTATACTGAGCCAAAATATATCTTAGGTTAATCTAAATTTATTTTTTTTAAAATTGTATCCCATCAAAGTTTATCAGACCAGTTGCTTTTACATATTAGCCCAGAGTTCAGGTTCAGTTCCTAATATATATCTGTTATTTGAATAAATCACAAGCCTGAAAATATTTCAAAATAGCTCTTTAGTGTTACAAATAATAAACCAAGAAGTTTTTATTTTCCCCTAAACCATGTGCCATTGCAGCCCTGGATGAATGAGGACATATACTGCTAAGAACAAGAAGGACATTGTGTTTTACTCTTAAGGTTGACTTTCCAGACTTCTTTAGCAAGGCTATGACTGTAAAAAGGCATTGTCAAGAGAGCAAAGAGCCTTGTGAGTTTCACTACATCCCCTGGCATGGGCACTGTAGCTTGCCAACCCCAACAATACTTTCCTCTTCTTCCTTGATAACTCAATCAACACTGATTTTTTTTGGGCATCTGGTTAGCACACACTCTGGGAAGTAGGCTCCTGGGTGAATCACCATGGTCTCACTTCCCTTCCTGTGATTGTTTTTTGTTTGTTTGTTTGTTTTTTGCGGTATGTGGGCCTCTGACTGTTGTGGCCTCTCCCGTTGTGGAGCACAGGCTCCGGACGCGCAGGCTCAGTGGCCATGGCTCACGGGCCCAGTCACTCGGCGGCATGTGGGATCTTCCCGGACCGGGGCACAAACCCGTGTCCCCTGCATCGGCAGGCGGACTCACAACCACTGCACCACCAGGGAAGCCCTGATTGGTTTTAAGATAAGCTTACTAGCCCGTTCTGGCTGAAGGATGTAGGGAGAATTCTACTGTATATGCAGGTGATAGATTTCCCAACTTAATGAAAGAGAAGATATTCCAGGAGAAAATCCACTTATGCCCTTTCCCCTCCTACTCAGCATCCTGACCAGTGACAGTATGACATCTATAGCTGCAGTGGCTAACTTGTACCCATAACAAAGCAGGGAAAAATAGTCAGGATGCTGAGGATGGTACAGCAAAGAAAGATGGCTCTGGGAAGCCTGAGGGCTTCATGGAGCCACTGTCTGTCTCCGACTTCTTGTTAGGTGAGGTACATACCTTGATGTTTGAGTCATGGATGGTCAGGAATCCTCTTTCTTGCAGCCAAAAGCAATCCTAATTACTACTGCACTTTTTGCACCAAAAGATAGGCCTGGGGTGCTGGGGGTCCAGATCCGAGACTTCCATTTAATACCAAGGACAGAGAAAAGGAGCATATGAATCTAGGAAGTAGAAAATCCCAAACTGAATAGTAAGAAGGAAGAAAGAGAGAAAACCAGAGAGGACCAAGGAGGGAGGTATGTATTCTGACAGCCCCTCCACAACAGGAAGCAGATGTTGAAAATGATTAGGACATGTGTGATAGTCAACTGTTCAAGAATCAGTATGGCATGGGTACCACCCATCAGAGTGTGTGCTCATTACCTTGTGCTCACCAAGGGTTGGCTGTATCAGAGTAATATCAACAGTTCCAGGCAGGTAGGCAAGGGGAGAGTAGATTCAGCTTGTAAACACCTCCCCATCCCCCAGGTGATGTGACATGGGAGTCACTTAGAATACCATGCATGTGTCTGAATTTCAGGGGACCCAGAGGCAGCTGAGGTGAGAGCTACCCATCGTCAATGGGTCTACCAGGGACCCAGGCACAGTCGCCTAGTCAGGGGACACGGCAAAGACTCAGTGAGAGATGAGGAAAGTTCTGGTCAGCCTGGAGTACCACAGGACCCTGACCAGGCTGACCACAAGTCACACCCTTAATCAGAAAATGCCAGTGGAGTGCCCAGGGTTGGTATACTTCAGAAGTCACTGGTACAGCGATCAGGATAACATAAGCCTTGTCATGGATCCACCAACTTGGAGCTCAGGTTACATAAAGGAACTCTTCAGTTAAAAAATCTGACTAGTCTCTACGTCTGTGTCTGTATTCCTGTTCTGCCCCTAGACGTAGAGAATGGACTTAAGGACACGGGGAGGGGGAAGGGTAAACTGGGATAAAGTGAGAGAGTGGCATGGACATATATATTACCAAACGTAAAATAGATAGCTAGTGGGAAGCAGCCGCATAGCACAGGGAGATCAGCTCAGTGCTTTGTGCCCACCTAGAGGGGTGGGATAGGGAGGGTGGGAGGGAGACACAGGAGGGAGGGGATATGGGGATATAAGTATACGTATAGCTGATTCACTTTGTTATACAGCAGAAACTAACACAACAATGTAAAGCAATTATACTCCAATAAAGATGTTAAAAGAAAAAAAAAGTCCGACTAGTGACTGCATTGCACTTAGATGACTTTCTCTCCTCTCCGCCCAGCAGGGATGAGACTTGTGGAAAAACTCAAGGCACTTACAGGAAAACAACAAAACGAGATTCTCTGCACATCTGAGTGTCACAGGAGAAACTGTTGATGATTCTGTGCCCCAGTGAAGCATGTGTTCTCCAGGTTAAGCTCTGCCTAGAAGGCTCTACACACAAACTGTGGCATGGGGATTCTGACTTCCAGGTTCTGCAATGGGTACCATCTTTGATATAATCTTAGTTTCTCAATGTTATTTCTAAAATTCAGTTCAAAAACTAAATGTAGACTTTTCATAATCAAGTCTAGATTTCCTGTATGCTCATAAATAATTTAAAGTTAGCTGTATTATCTTGAGTTTCTGTCTCCTACTAATATTTAATTGACATTTATATCCCACCTATTTCCAAAATAGTTGGAATTTTAAATTAAGCATTACTTAAAATAGAAGAATCAGAGGACTGCAACTAATCCAGTAATCCTTCTTGGGGAGGTGGGGCAGGGTTCAATCAATTATCAGTCAGTTAAGAAACAGAAAAGCTTCCAACTGGTTAAGAGAAACAGGGCAACTCAAGGGATTATACGATTACACATGTATTAGGGTAAAAATAATAATGATAAATAAAACAAGATTATGTGACTATGGATCATCCAGCTGTCTGAACAGCTTAAGCAGATGTGATCCTTTCCCTAAAGGTCTTAGATTATAAAGTGTGATTGTATGAGAGTTTATGTATGAATCCTGAGCCAGTGATCTAAAGAAGATAAACAAGCACAAGTAATCGTGCTTTAAATGCTTAATAAAAATCGTTAAACATCCCTACAGTTTTTTCCTCCAACAATCAGTAGGTTAAAAGATTGGGTGGAGCCATTACCCACTTCTGTTTTTGGTTGTATCAATGTTTGATAAGAAATACACCCACACAGAGGTTCAGCGTTTCTTCATGCAAATTACGCCTATGTTTATTGTCTTTTTAGTACCCAGAGCCCATTCTTAAACTTGGGGCTCTGAAAGGATTCTAAGTACCAGCCTAAATACAAAACTCATTACATAAATTCCATGTTGCCCTTTTGTTTAGATGTAATTCACTGAAATACTGAATAGCCTGCAAAGAAGAAAAGAGCTGAATATTGTTTGGGTCAAGAATACTTTACTCACAGGAAGGAAAAACCTTCTGGAAGAATCCATTGTCCAGTAGACAATGTGGGAATCACTGGAATAATCTGATGTTGTTACTTGCTCACATTTGTGATTCCTAATACCACGCTTCGCGACTCCTTCAGCTCTTAAAATTTCCTACAATATACCATTGAAAGAATGTGAAGAAGGCTGGTGGATAGTTTTCTATACCACAAATATAGGGTTAGCAAAAAGGATCTATAACTTAGACTTGTAAAATTCTGTCCAGAACAGACTTAATTGCATTCAGTGTTTGCAAATTTAAAGACTAAATATAATTACATATTTTGGTCTCCATGTAAGAAAAGCATATGTATCACTGTAGCTGGATACCTAATTGCAAACTGTATGTCTTAAGAAGAGTAGATTCTTTGTGCTCTAATGAAATGTGATATAAATTTGAATCAACATTGAGCAAACTCCAAGCTTGATATTTATTCTCTATATTTTAGTCCAGATAATTTAATATTAATTAATGCCTTTAAGATTTTTCGGCATTTTTTTAAGAGGAGCCCTCCACTTGTTGGCTCTTGGGAAAAATATGTTTAGAAGTGAAGAGCAACTCTACCACAGCAGGAAAGACAGATTTTTTTTTCATATATTAGTTATTAGATGGTAATGCAATGATGAGGGTCTAGGTTTAAGATTACCTTTATATTCCTGAGCCTGCTGAGCGTGAAAAAGTCTTCAATATTTCCCAGTAACCATGTAAATGCAGCCTGTCTAGATAGAGTAGCACATTCACCACATCTGGCCATTTAGCAGTTATTCAGTCTAAGGCAGTTGGCTCCATGAATCCAGTGACTGTCCCCCACCATTGCTCCAGACACCACCTGGTGCTGAAGTGGGAGCTGAGAAAAGTGCATCTCAGAGGCTCTTGCAAGAGAAAGCAGATTCTGACCACAAGGTCAATTGATTCTTCATTTGAAATATCAATTTATTTTTAAATTTAACTCATGTTAAAATTTAGTCACTATTTATCTATGTATTTAACGTTCTGTTTTTTTTTTCTTTTTTAAAGCCCAGCGTTTAGAAATCCTTGTCCATATTGTTACAAATTATCACGCTTTTATAATAATGAACTACAAAATAAGCCTGGATGCTAGTCATTCATTACAATGGATTACTAAAAAAAAAAAAAAATCTTTGAAAATGTCTTTTATTTAACCTCCTAATACCAAAAGTATTGTTTGATAATAATGCCTTTCTATTTTAGGAAAGTAATCAGGGTTGACGTAACCTTATAGCCATCCCATGGAGAATGGTTGGCCCAGACACATCGAGGAGATTCCCAGGTGAGATGATGAGTATCAGTTTTCCAGATAAGGGAATTGGAGGGTGGGTGGATGGATGCGTATGTACGTGCTGTAAAAAAGTAAGCTGAGGCACATTAAATTGTTTTTAAACATTATTTTATAGCCGATTAACAATGTTGTGATAGCTTCAGGTGCACAGCAAAGCGACTCAGCCTATATAAATATGTATCCATTCTCCCATTCAGCCTCCCATTCAGGCTGCCACATAACGCTGAGAAGAGTTCCCTGTGCTACAGAGTAGGTCCCTGTTGGTTGTCCATTTTAAACACAGCAGCGAGGCCCATTAAAAATTTTGAAGAGTTCTTTTGAGCACACACGGATTCTAATCAGGCAGCGCCAAACAGGAGCTAGGGGTGAGGATTTTACAGACAGGACACAGAAGCGAAGCAAAGCAATGATTTGATTGGCTAGAGCTTCAGCGTGTTTCTTATTTGGGAAAGTCTGATTGGCTGCGTGTGATTGGCTGTTCTCAAGTTTCACTCCCTCAGTTTCCAGTGCAACGGCTTAGGTTTTGGTTTGCTTAGGTAGGCAACTCAGGCATTAGAGCCACCTCCGTCCAATGGTCTCCCTGAGGAGGGGTGACCTTCCAGGCAGGAAGAAGCAGGCGGGTAGGTTCAGAAAAGAGGATTGGGGTGGGGACCTCTAGGCTTCGTGCAGCTCACTTTATCTAGAACCTAAATCAGGAGGTATGAAGGCATTACAGACTAAGCAGGACTGCTTCAAGAGCCCTGGCCTTTCACAGCAGGATGTAGTTTTCTTGCGTGGGCAATGGGGCAGAGCAGGGCCAGATTTCTGTTCCATGTAGAACACTGAGGGTTGACTTTGAGCAGTCAGCAAGGCAGGTGAGCAATTCTGAAGACTTGACTAAGGCAAAAGAGTGAGGCTATGGAGAATGGGGAGGCTTGAGACGAGACGGGTGATAAAGTTGGAGGAAAGATGGTTATTTGGATGTGGGCAGGTGATGGCACAAAAGGAGTGGAAGAGAAGTCCTTGTCCCTGGCTCAGTCATGTTATAGATGGTCACAGAGGGACAGGAAGGCTTGGTAGGCATGGTTTTGAGTTCAGTTTTGGACTTGTCACCTGTGATTGGGGGACTATTTAAAAGGAAAGTGCCGCATAACTTAGGTATGAAGATATTTATATCTATTACACACAGCAACACTCAACATGCTACTCAAATATTTCACTTGGGGTTCTTTTGAAATCTTCCATTTAAAAGCAAAGTTTCCTGAATTTGTAATAAGGAACTCAGTTCATGAGAATCATAATATTTGGAATTAAATTTAGAAGTGTATTACTTTTGTCAAAAGTGCCAGCAATAACAAACAAAATCCAACAACCCAAACAAGCCTATTCCAAGCTGTTGTCTTAATCTTACATCCCTTAGTTTGGGTATTGATGCTTGGTCATTAGAGGGACACCCATGCAGGTGACTCACTTCATTCCATCCTACCTCTGCTTCCTTGCTGTCAAGGTCTCAACCACGGCCAAACTGCAGAAAGGATGAGATTTTAAGTGTACACTTCATAAACCCTGAGAGTCTTCCTTGCCTGGAATTGTTTTGCCTCTGTTACTGGGAGCTACAGCATCCCGTTTCATTTTCTCTTGAGAAAACCAACCCCAGTGGTACTTTCTCCACACATTTTTTTTTCCTGGACATATTTATTTTATGGTTATCTCTTTTGCTCTATTGGAGTAGAACTAGTTCAATATTGTATGAAAATCTTGCCATTTTAGGATTTTAAGACATTGTGAGATTTTTTTAAAAATATGAGGGTAGTGCCAATAGCAAACATTTATATACATATAACCTCTTCAGGACCTGGGCAACATTTCTATCAAATCAAGTTCTAAGTAAAGTAATCTAGTAGCATTATTTGCCATTTTTTTTAAAGAATAAAATCACTGTATGTCTTCATTCTTTCATTCAGTCATTCATTCATCAAGCACATACTTATTAAGCACTTACTATGTGTTTTGCAAATGTAAAGTAATAGAGATATAACAGTGAACAAAAGAAACAAAATCTCCTGCCCTTAATTAATTGACCTTCTAGTGAGGGAAGAAAGGCCACATTAAGACAAAAATAAGATCTGCGTGTCTACTAACTGCTGTGGCACACCACTGAAACATTCTTTTGCATTTACACCTAAGGAAACAGTACTTGTTGTCAAATGCCTATGTACAACCCAACAAACTTTTTTTGTGCACAGTTCCCTTATTTGTATTGAATGTGATTTCCCTCACCCCCGATCTAAAAACGTTGATTAAAATCCATCCCTTTACCCAGTCCAGGGTAGTATAAACATGTTAGAAAAATCCTTAGAATATTTGGCTTATTCTTCTTACTTTACAGATAAACCAAAGCTCAGAGATGTTTATGATTTCTCTGAGGATCTACAGTTGGTACCAGAGTTGAGGCAAAAATCCAGCACTTTAAGAAAGTTATTACGAGAATATTAACTATTATAGCAGTGTGAATACAAGCAGTGAGTTTATTTTCAAATTCAAATATAAAACCATGACTCAAACATGGGAGAGTGGCTTATAATCTTAAACTAAGTTACCTGAATTGAATGAATTCAGAATTGGGCAAAAATAGTCATGAACTATGTCACAGTATTGTTTATCATAGAGACCATTTCTTGTCCCTAAAAGTACATTATTGATCAATGTTAGAGTGTAATTAAATTATTCTCTTGTTGACTCTTTTAAGGAACACCTAAAAGGATATAAAAATAAAAGTCAAAGGGTAAGCTGTGACAAAGTGAGAGAGTGGCATGGACATATATACACTACCAAACGTAAAATAGCTAGTGGGAAGCAGCCGCATAGCACAGGGAGATCAGCTCGGTGCTTTGTGACCACCTAGAGGGGTGGGATAGGAAGGGTGGGAGGGAGGGAGACGCACAGGGAAGAGATATGGGAACATATGTATAACTGATTCACTTTGTTATAAAGCAGAAACTCACACACCATTGTAAAGCAATTATACTCCAATAAAGATGTAAAAAAACAAAACAAAACACCACAATAAAAATGAGAATAAGAGCCTGATTGAATATATGTATACTAATAAGAATATAAACTTTAAAAGTAAAAAATAAAAAAAATAAAAGCCAACGTATCTGAATCATTCAAGCTTGGTAAACAAGCCCCCTCTTCCGGTACCTCCCTAGGAAACAAATCCTGAGCACACAGCTCCACTCTATGAATCATTACTTTTTAGATCACATTCGGAGCAGAAGCCGAGAAATCGATACCTCTCTCAAGGTTGTAGACATGCTGGTGCTGGGACCGATTAGTCATTAACCTATTCTCACTCCTCCCAGCACTCACAGAAGGAATTCCAGTGTCTCGGTGGATCTTGAAACAAGTCCTAGTAACAGACTTTGGAATGGCAGCGGGATTTTGTGAAAGGTCTGTTGCAAAATACTTGTACCATCTTCTCACATATTCAGGACCATAAATCCCAATAAGTCACCCGAAATCAGATATTAAAGATGAGTCTCTGAACTATTTATTCCAATTTTGTCACTTGAGAAATAATTTATCAAATAAACCAAGCAAATAAGGTTTTTCAAAAGACGTGTCAGGATCATCCCACTCGGAAGGGGAAAGAAAATGAATATATTAATGGTCCATTCAGCAACTTTTTATCTGATGCTCTAAAAACTGAACTGCAGAAGAGTTCCTTAGTGAGCTCAAAGAGTTAATGAGGCTTCCCGGAGCTAGAAGCTGGCTTTGGTTGTGTGGTTTCTGTATCCACAGACTCTGGTTCAATCAAAATGTAAATGTTATCTGGGTACACAAAACATATTTCATGGTGATAATGAATCTGTTGACATACTGTTCATACTTTATTGTATAAATTTTAGTGATGTATTTGCCAGAGAGAAAAACGAATACACAGGGAAACGCTCCGCGCTCAGCTCTACAATATGCTCTGGGTTTGACACGTGTCTGTGTCTGTCCTTGCCTTTAATCAATCAGAGCACTGTGACATTGGGAAGAGCCCAACAGCATCCTTATTGAGTGAGCTAATCTAACTGGATTTGGAATAGGAACTAGAAGATGGGTTATTTTTAAAGGAAAAGCCACTGATTCCAAAACCTGTCCTGCAGCATAGTTACTTAACAGATGTATAAGCACTCAGGTGTGTTATCATGTGTGTGAAAGATGATCAGATTAGGAGGGGAGAGGTGGCCTGCAGTCACTGGGTGGACGTGTCTGTCTGCTTGAACTCAAGCTTGCACCCCCTAGGCTCTGCACGCAGTCAGAGATGCCAGGACTCTTTGGTGTCTCTAGCTGGCAGGACCAGCTCTCTAATTTTCAGGGCTCAGGGCAAAATAAAAATGGGTATCAAGAATTTCAACATGGCGACAGCAGGACCTTAAACCAAGCAAGGGGCCCTGTGCAACAGCACTAATCACGCTCCCAGGAGGCCTGCCCTGCCTTCTGGGTTCTGAGGATGGAGGGCTGCCCTCTAGCGTCGCAGGAAAAATGAATTCTCCTTTCTCATGCTTATTCTTTCTTTCCCCCCACCCCCAATCTCTCAGGCCCGTTAGAGCTTCCATAGTAAGTTTCTTTGTGCATTTTGTCGCAAGGACATTGATATGGAGTATATTTGTGGGAAAACCCCTTTGCTCATCGTGGCTTACCCTCGGCATAGCAGCCCTGCTACCCAAAGGCATGGAAGTGGACTCCTTGGGATCCCTTTAATTGCATGAGTCTAGATTTCATGCTCCTGGCTTTGTACTAAAGGGCATTTTTCATTCCACTTCATGCTGCTTGGGGGTTATTATTTCGTTGTGGGGTTTTTTGCCTTCAAAATAGAAACTGTTGTGAACTTTTAAAAAGGTATATTTGGTGCAATTGATTATAAAATGCTGATAGAATAACTAAAATGATTATATTCGTTCATATTTTGTATTAAACATAAAGAGGTCCTCATAAAAATAAGCCCCCCAAACTGAAACAAATGAGAAACCCAATATAACCTCGGGAAGCCTGACATATCTTGATTACTGTACTGTATTCATTCCACGACCTTTGTACACAATGGTGAAATTTAAATCATATGGGGGACTTGGGGATGGATGTTGACTTTTGCTCATGTTTTGTTTTTTGTAGCCCTACTTTTCAAAGTACATTGGAAATTCCTAGAAGGGTCCTAGGCTTGGTCCTTCTTTTCCCCCTTGAACATCTGGCATATGATAGGCACAAAATAAATATTTATTGAACGAATTAATGAAAGAATGAGTGATAAAAAACGTCATAAGGGTCAAGGACAAAAATCCCTTCATGCAGAGTCTCTTTAAATTATATCCTGCCATTGTGTTTAACAAAATCTCCTAGAAATCTTACAGCCACACCCCTTTACCATGTGGAGGATATATATATAGGGTATGGCTACGGGTTGTTACTTCCCCACTGTAGAGAAGGAGAAAATACTTAAACATGTACTGTTCTCTTACGAGTCTCTCAATACTTTTAACCATAAACCTAAATTACAGATTATTTACTTTTTCTTCCTTTTTGAGTGGGTAAAGGCAGCCGTTTATCAATATAAAGGGTGAAGAAGCACCAAGAATTGGAGAGGAGAAGTTGCTCCAAAAGGAAAAGACTGGAAATGCGCAGCTCTGCCCAACCTAGACAGACCATGGGCAGAGCGGGAGGAAGGGGAGAATCCTCACGACAGCAGCTGTGCAACTTCCCACTCACCCGGGCTTCCTTAGGAGACGCTGGTCTCCGGATATTTATAAATCCGATTCATCAGCGCTGTCTTGCAGCTTGTTCTCAGAACCACAAAAACCCTAAAATCCCCCAGTCCAAAAGAAAGAACTGAGCCCGATGGGTGAGTCTGGACCCGCGGGTAAAGCTGAGATTTGAATTACCCCGGGGGTGGGGGTGGGGGGCGGTTACGTCTACCGCCAGGGGTGGGCAGGCAAAGCGGGGTGAGGGCGCAGACCAGGAACTCAACAAAGAAGAGTTCCATCTCCTGCGAGGGCAGGAGGCCGTGGGACCCCCAGGACACGTTCGGGGTAGGGGGCTTCTCCCATCCGTTGCCTCCTTCCATTTCTTCTCCTCTGCAGGTCTAGGGCAGGAGGGAAGGCCCAGGACTTGGTGGAGTCTGGTGGGCAGGGTTCCTGGCCAAGGATCCAGTGTCCGGGACACGCTTCCTTTTTACTCCCCCATCCTTACCCACCGGCCAAGGTCTCAGGCAGCCCGTGGCAGAGCTGTGCCCTTCTCTGGTCTACACCCCCTGAGCAGAGCAGGCATTAACTGAGGCTAAAAATAAAGTCACTAGAAGGCTCCGGGCCGCTCTCCCCTCGTGGGCTGGGTCCTGCTGTCACTGGGCACGCAGCTACCCAGCTCACATGCCTCTGTCCCGCAGGGGGACAGGAGGGCCAAGAGCGGGCAGCGGGACAGTTCGTGAAGGTTTCCCAAGTGTTAGGCAGTGCCAGGCTCAGAGCCCCCTGCGCTGGTCTGGTACTGGAACAGGCAAGGGCATAGGAACAACCCACGGCCGTGTGCTGGTGCCCGAGAGGGGAGGATCGCGGTGCCTCGAATTCCTCAGGCTTCGGGTGGAGGTGGGATTTGCGGGTCTTGGGTACAGCCAACTCTCGACGAGGAGGAACCCTCCAAAAGGGTAGGCTCCTTTGGAGAGCACCAAGGAGCTCCCCTACCGCCCAGGGAGAGGGCCAGCGGGCTCGACCCCCAGGCGTGTCAGGAGGGGGACACTGCCCCTGCAGACATCGGCCCCCGCGCCCAGTCCCTCGAGGTGACGTGGAGGAAGCGAATCGCAGAGCCAACCCTGCCCGCACTAGCGCCCAGCCACTCTCCCCAGTCGCGCCCTCGCTGCCATCCCTGCCGGACAGCAGGGGCTTGGCGGGGGCCGTGGACCGACCAGAGGTCTAAACTCCGATACGGAAAACCTTGCCCTATCGGGTACCTCCAAAGTGTGACTTAAGCTGAAACTGCAGGGCGCAAGTAAGGCGGCCTACCCGAGGACGTGGCGGGGTGCAGCACTCAATCACACGGGCGGGTGGCCGCCTCGCTTCTCCATTGTGCATTTGGAGCTGTTCTCGGCCAGGGGGTCTCCTCGCGTCCCAGCGTCTTCCCGCCCACCGCAGGGAAGCCCCCTGCCCTCTAAGAGAGTGGGGAGGACCGTGAGAGCCCCCAAGCCCGCTGTGCTGAGTTGAAGAAGAGGAGGGTGGGAACCCCCTACCCATTAAGGGATGCGGAGGGGAGGGGAATCCCTCCTGCGAGCGCACAGAGGGTGAAAAAGAGGAAGTTACCGCGGCCCTCCGAGCAGGGGGTACCAAAGGATGGGAGGTCTCCTCCCGGCTACGCTCTGAGAAAGTGGGGAGGAGCGTGAAAGCACCCTGTCCTACCCACCCCCCGCACACCACTCAGAGCCTGGGGGGACTGGAGGGTGGGAGGGCCCCTCCCCGCCGCACTTGGAGCCGGTGGAGAGGAGTTAGGAGCCTCCGCAGTCTTCTGAGCGAGGTCGGAGGTGAGGGCGGCAGGAAGCGGGAACCCCCAGGCCGCGCTCGGGGACCGCGCAGGGCACGGTGGGAGCCCCCGACCGACCCCAGGCTGAGACAGCGGAGGGGAGGTGGACCTTGCCCGCGCTGATCGTGGGTGGGTCTAAGAGGGGGACCCCCGGGGCTGGGGCGCGGCCCCCGCCTTTCCCCTCCCAGCACGCGGCTGGGCGCGCCGGCCCCCCGTCGTGCCCGGCGCGCGACACGGCCGTCGGGGGGCGGTGGTGGGTGGAGGCCTGGCTGCGCCGCCCGGGGTGCGGGCAGAGGCGGGTCGAGCGCTCCCTGTCGCACCCGCCCCTCCCGCGCGGTGGCGGCAGCTGCACCGCCGGGAGCTGCCCCCGAGGCCGCCGCCCGGCCCCCGCCCGCGCGTCAGCGCGCCCAGCCCGGGGCGCCGAGCTCCGCCCGCGCCGGAGGCCCCTGCGCGCAGCTCGGAGCGCGGGCAGCGCGGCCGGCCGAGGCAGCGCGGGGCTGGGACGCGGGAGGCTGCGGGCTAGCGGGCGGCGCGGCCCCGGCCGGGCGCGCTCGGCGGGCGCCCCGTGAACCGCCCCGATGTGGCAGGAGGCGATGCGGCGGCGCCGCTACCTGCGGGACCGCGCCGAGGCGGCGGCGGCGGCGGCGGCGGGCGGCGGCGGCGACGGCGACAGGCTGCAGCGGTCCCGGGACTGGCTCTACGAGTCGTACTACCGCATGAGCCAGCAGCACCCGCTCATCGTCTTCCTGCTTCTCATCGTCATGGGCGCCTGCCTCGCCCTGCTCGCCGTCTTCTTCGCTCTCCGGCTGGTGAGTGGCCTTCCTGCGGGACCTGCCCGCGCGCCTCGGGGCCCCGAGAGGAGAGGGAGGTACCCGCCGAGCCGCGTCCCGCCCGGGGCTACCGCTCTGCCCGCGGCGCCCTGCCCCTCCTGCCTGCCCGCGGCCGACCTGGCTTGGGCGAGAACTGAGGGCGAGAGAAAAGTTTCCTCGGAAGGTTCTGCCCAAAATAAAGTTGCCGGGGTGTGCACCGGGTGGACGGCCCGGGTGTGCGTTTTCCACCTCTGCGCACCCGCTGGCAAACTCGCCGCGCTTTCCACTCGGCGCCGCTGGCCGCAACAGCCGGTCCACTAGGTCTGTGTCCCTCCGAATCAGCCTCGCGCCTCTTCGCGAGGCCGCTGCCCAGCCCCTGAGCTGGCGTTTTAGTTATTTAACTCTCTAAAAAGCCTGCCTCGGGAAAGTGGTGAATGGAGAGGAGAAATGAAAACAAGTATATTATTATACATATTTGCCTTTAAATCTGTATGGTTTAGTCCCATAGACAGGGCGAGATGGGGTGTTGACCTGTTGTGAGTCTTCAGCCTCCAAGTGTATAAGTAACAAGCATCCGTGGACCGTTGATTTCCTATTTCTAGAGGGGTAGTTAGTCGTGTTTACTGTTTTGCACAGGTTTTTAAACTGGATTTCATCACTGGGAGCGTAATGCAACTCCACAGCTGATGTCAATTTTGCCAATTTATATTTTTCGAGTAGAAATCCTTGGCTCACTCCCGTGAGCGGTGAGGGGAAATCTGTAGATGGCGGTAAGCTTCCTGTTACTGATCTTTCTGTTGGTGTGGTTCAAACTTTTGCACCGCCTGTGATATGTATGTGCAGATCGAGTGCCAGGCATTGATTAATCAGTGAGATATTTTTGGTCAGTGGTTGATCTGGGGATGTCTGCATCGAATGATGTCTTTTTAGCTTAGAATATAAACATACACCTATATTCATGTCCTTGGAGCAAAGGTGTGGGTGTTTGCTTTATTTCAACACGTGTGCAAAATAGCTGTCCTTGGTTTTTGGCAATTTATTCTTCATATCCTGAGCCAGATGGTGCTCAAATATTATGCATGGGAAAACTTATCATCTGGGCTCTTTAAAAAATGAAGTTTTCTTTTTCCCCACACTAGTCAAGAGGTGTTGTCTTCTGCTGGAATTCAATGAGATAAGAATAGAAATTAGAAAGTAAATAGAACATCACGATGCCACCGATCACACCTGGGTCTTTTATTATACAACATAGAGCAGAGAGCACCTTAATTCTGTATTCTGGGTGTGAGTTCATGGCGGTCTTCACACCCTTGTTACCAGCCTGGAATGCTCCCTGGAATGGCATCTTTGTCTCTTCTCACCACTTTATAGGGCCAAAGAGGACCTGGTGAGAGACTTCTTCTCAGTCTCATTGGCAAGCAGGGTCTCTGAAAGCATCTCCTTCTCATTTCCATTCTTGCAGGGAAGAAAACACATCCCTTTTCCTCTGGAAAAAGCAACCAGGACATTGCTACTTGTGATTCTGTTGAATCTGTAATTCAAACCCGTTCTGGCTGGTTCTCTTCCAAATGGAAAAGAAGGAGCAGGTGATGGCCTATTTATAGCACCATTAATATATTTAAAGACAAACGTGAAGTTCATGCTCCCCTACACACACCACTTTGTTTGCTATCATACAGATCTCTAACTTCTTAAACCTTGATCTATGTAGATGTTCTTGAATGGGTCGTCAGGGATTCAGCACAGTCAGCTGAAAGCTCCCTTCTCTAATTTGTCTTTGATCTTTGTGTTTCTTTACCCAGTTCCTTTATGTTCCATTTCACGTGGTGCAAATGCTGGAGTGGTATCTTTTTAAAAGGCTTATTCGGGCATCTTTGCTTTTCTTGATAAATCAATCATTCCCACACTCTCCTGGCATTCAGCTAAATCACTTTAAGTACAAAGCAGGCATTTCCCATGGCATGGCTGTAGCCCAGGGTGAGGTCCAGAGATGGTGGAATGGATCCTGTCCTTTGCTCTACCTAAACCATGCTCTGACTACTTTGTAAATCATTCTAGGTGATGAGCTGTGCAGAAGTGTTCCAGAATCAGGAAGGGTGACGTGGTCTGGTGGAAAGGCTACCTTCAAGTGGGCACTGGGGCTACTTACTGGGCCTGGCCTTGGGAAATGCATGGGAGGAATGGGCACTGTCCTCTGAAACTTGACCTTAGGAAGTACTGGCACAGTTCTGAGATCTGGACAGCTCATTTCTATTTTGCTTTTAGTAATAGCATAAACAGCAGTTCCACTTTACAAAAAATGTTCTCCATCCATGTAGTCAAAGATGGCTAGGTTAGGAGCATTGGAAGATGGGACAGAGTTAACATGGAGTCATGTGCCCACAGAGTGGGGTGAATTCATTTCTCATACTGACCAGAGCTTGGCTTCCCAGAAATCTACACTGGGAGACAGAAATAGCTTCCTGGGGCCTGCCCAGGTTTCCACCTTCCTGCGCTTTACTGGAATCACTAGGACAGATGCTTCTTTCTCTTGAATCTGCCTGATTTTGATTTCCACTAGACTTCCATCAGTTCTTGTAGTAGAAAAAGTCTGGTAACTTTCTTAATGCATATCCATAGTTTTCTGGAACATTTGGATCACAAGATGATCCTGATGGTATCCAAGTACATAGTGATTTTTTGGTATATGTAATTGCCTTTGTGTGAAGTGACTTGAAATATCTCTTAAAAAGAAAAAAAGTAAGCTTTGTCTTGACTTAGTATTTCCCTAATTGGCATTATTCACAATCTGCTTTCACTTAATTTCAATCTATGGTCAATCTATGTGTCTGCATCATTGATCATGAAGATAAGGTAATCTGCAAAGTATTTTTATTATATTTTAAAAAGTAAAGTCTGAATTGAAACTTTACTATCTTGCTTATTTTCTACATAAAAAGTGATTAAATAGGTTTAATCCTATATTTGTTAAGAAATATCAAGATGAAACAAATAGCACATATGATAGCATGTCTTGAATTTTAATATCTTGTTTAATAAGAGGAAAAATATTTTCTGTTGCTTATGATGGAAGTTTTTGATGATAGTACTGGGCATGGTGAACAAAATTAAATTACCCTCTGGCATGAGAAAACTTGGAACTAATAAGACCAAACTTTAAGTTCTAAGTCTTATGAGGTAGCTTCATTTTCCAGGACTGGTTCTTATTACTAAATGCATGAAAACCTCATCTCAGAATCAAATCCTCTCTCATTTATTATGTCCAAAATCAGCCAACTTTTCTCAAAATTTGCCCGTCGTGGTTAGGAAAGGCTGACATAAATTTTTTAGTTTGTCAAATACCAGCTAGCTCCAGCCAGATTTGTTTTGGTTAAAATTTATGATTAGGGATGGTCAATATTTCAACTGGAATGGAAAAATTTCATTCCCATAAATTTTAAATAGTCAGATATTGCAATAAAATAGTTTTTTTTCTGTTTTTTTACCTGTTTTTTTTTTTTAGTTTGGTAATAATATCCAAATGAGTATATACTTTTATCAGTATTAAATATGTAATATGTATGATTTTGACAGAATATGATCTACCTTCTTGCGTTTACTGTGATTCGGTGTTCTAGATCTTTCAAACAATGACCGTAAGTACTTCATTACAAATCAGTTTTCCAGCATCAGGTGTTTTTTCTAGGGGCAGATATATGAGTGTTTCTTTTCTCTATACATGGAGAAAGAATCCAAATTTTTCCAAAACGAATAAGTGAATCCAGTCATTGTAGAGGCAAATTGGCTTTATTATTCCAGACATTATTTCAGAGCCCCTAGTGGGTGGAAGGATCAATGGGGAGAAGTCTTTTTTGGGGGAGTGGAAGGCTGGAGAAGGCAGATAAATATGTCTGACATCTCCTCTAAGGAGCAGGCAATTCTCTGCATACTTTCTCTAGTCTCTTAATTCTGGGGGTGGAGGGGTAGTGCATGCTTTTAGGAATTGGAGTGGAGGTAGCTAAAGATCTGTCTTTCTGCGAATTTCTCTGTACCTGCAGGAGAATCTTACTTGGCAGGTATTTGTAATTTGCAACCAGTAATTCAATAAGTCACTTTAATTATGATTTAACTGTGGTATAAACAAACGACAATGAAAAACTGTAGTTTTCTGCAGGAAAGATGGTTGCAGTTTAGAGGCCTAGCAAGAAAGGATTTGGAAGCATCCTTTGGATATTAAAGTGCATAATTAAATATATGCGCAGTACCTTGCCTTCTCCAGTTAAAAAAGGCAGAGTGTAATGGTTAAGAGCATCTATGTGTGTTGGCATTTTGCCTTTGTCCCTTTCCATCTCTGTGACCTTGGGCAAATTGTTCAACTCCTCTATGCCCCAGTTTTCTTGTTTGTAAAATGAAATGGTACCTGCCTTCTAAGGTGATGGTCCCAATCAGTACACGTGAAGCACTTAGAAGAATGCCTGGCACAGAGTATGCCCTCAGGAACTGTTGTCATTACTGGGTCTTCTGTAGTTGCATTTTCATTGTTGCTGTGAAAAACATGTAGTCACATAGTATTAGAGCTGGAAGGGCGCTCATGCTACAGAGGAGGAAACTGAAACCCAAAGGCAGTGGCTCTTGTCTTTAAGGGTGCAGTTGTGGTGCTGGGTGTCTGACTCTGCCTGGGTGAACTAGGCTGGTGATCACTGCAGATCTAGAATCCCCAGCTCTGGTCCTAGCACAGCAGCAGTTTTCTTGTTTGAAATTTCATGCTGATAGGAAAGTCCTCAAGCTTCATTCTGTGGATGGGGTTACATTTCCATTTTTTTCTCTTTTAATGTTAAAGAACTGTAGGGATGCTTCCCCACCATTAACTCATTGAGGTAGACTTCATTTATTTCCTTTATGCTGAATGTTCCCAGGGTTTTCCCATTAAGGAGCAGGTGCATTTGCAACTTTGCTTTCGTTGGCCAAGTCCCCGGCATGAATACTGTGGCCTGTAAAATCCATTCCTGTTGAGCTCTGTGTGAATCTTACTGGTATTTTTTGACTTAAACATTCTATTTAAAAGATAATAATGCTGTTAGAGCTGATCTGTTACTTTGGTAAAGGTGTCTTATGATTCTATTAATTACTTTGATCTGTTTGTTCGGGAATTGCTAGTGATGGGACAGTCAGGGCTAGGTGCTTGTGCATAATCCACTGGTACCCCAGTTCCTTCTATAACTCGATGTTGACATCAGTACGATCCACTGGACTTCACTCATTCTTCCCTCACTGATATTCACGGAGTGCCTGCTGGGGCCCGCACTGGGATGGGCATCCCTCTGGGTGGCATGCCATCCAGAAGCAGCTCATCTTTGACACGCTGCCACTTACCTGTCCATACTAGGGTGGTCTGTTAGTCTGGACGCCGTGACCTCAGAGTGTCTGCATCTGGTCCTTTTTAGCTTTGCTCTCTCCTCCACTGCTTCCCCTCTCCTCGAAGCCTCCCCCTCCCCGCGCTGCTTATCCAAGTTCAAGCTCTCCTTCCTGAGCTTAAACAGGTCAGCCTGTGCTGTGCATTCCTATCTGTATTGGTTGCTGCCTCTGATGCCTGCAAAGCTCATTTGTTACATGAAATAATTTACCCACTCCATGACTGTCATCTGATGTGCAGAATAGTTTTGTCAGTTCGTCTTGTCTCCTCAACTAATTGTTAGTTTTTTCAGGGAAGAAAATTAGCACCCCCCATATTTAATACAGCACTAACTAGATCGCAGGTGCTTAACTAACATGGATAATTTAGGGGGTAGATGCATTTTTCCTTAGCTGCTGTCATTCCCACTGTGTAGCCTCTTGTTAAGAGCATAAAACTGTCACTAGACCTGGATCTGGTCTCAATGTTGCCACTTAGTGTTCCTGACAAATTAATTTATCTGCTGTGGACTGAAATGAATAACACAACCAGGCTCAGGGAGATCTTTTGGGAACTAAGTAAGATGGATCCTGTGGACATTTAGCACAGAGCTGGGCACATGTCGTACCCAAAACAAATGTAGGTCATTTTTATTATTATACTTGGAGCACACAGGATTTTCCTTGTTAAGGTCCCCTGTAGATATATTTCAGGCTGACAACTAAATGAGTACTAGAATTTTTAAACCTGGGTATGAAAGAACAGGGGATGTTTTTCTGTTTATGTGACAAGTATGAATATAGCTTTGAGGTACTTAAAAAAAAAAGATGGAGAAGCATAGATAGTTTAATTAAAGTCATATTGTGACACAAGTTACCGTTCTCTAGCACTAAAATTCTGCCAAATTGACACTGCTATTGGCCTTCATATTTTTTTCAATTTTGTTAGCTTTGGATAATGTTATATAATGTAAAATGAACAAGAGTGATAAGATAATATTTACCAGGCAATTCCCTAGTGTCAAACTAGGAAATAGATACACATCTGGCAATGCTGGTTTGCAGCCACCAGGTGTGCTTGGGGGGAGGGAAAAGGATTGTTGAGTCAGCTTGTGTGTTTGATCCATATGACCAAATTAAGACTTTGCTAATGTTGCTTCAATGCCCTATTTGTATAAAGATACAATAAAGATCATTCGTTCATCTGTTGCTGGCAACGTTACAAATAATCATTTTTGCTCCCTCTTTTCACTTAGGCTTATGCTTCCATCCCCAGGTGCCACTTTCAGGTGAGAGAGAGTGATGGGCAGAGTTATGAGATACTCAGCCTAAAAAACTCCATGAGCAGCTCTGCCAACTAGTTTTCTGACTCTGCCCAGGGCTGTAGAACGACAGTGCCAAGACAGAAAGAACGAGAATACAGACCTGGGTCACCACCATTAGGAATGCATAAGGCCAATTGTATCTCAGAGTCGAACCAAGTCACTTTTTGCTTGAAATGAAAAATTTCAATATTCAATGTTTAATTGAATATTTTATTCAGTTAAAATCTATTAAATGAATAATTTATTGCATTTGAAACAAACATAAAGTACAATGGCTTCTTTTTAGAACGTTGAAATTCTTGAGAAGACTTCTCAAGATGATGCTTATTGTCTGAGAGAATCTTATGAATAAATCAAGTGTCTAGGGTAACCACCCTACAGCAGGTTCCTGGTGGAGACGATGGCGGACCAGCACCATGGTGATGGGAGCCCTGACTGCAGGGTTTCGGGATTAGAATTTCTACCCAATTTCCACCAATGTCCTTTATTATCCCTCAGATGTAGTGATGCTGGGATATTACAGCCAGGACGGGCCAGAGCTCATAGGTGCTGGCTTCCATTCCATGCTTACCCCAAATGCTGAATTATTGCGTGTGTTTTAAATGTACTGTATTATTTTTTAAGCTCTATAAAAAAAGGGAAAATAATTAAGATTTCTAGCTACTAGTGAGCTGTGCATATGATGAAGGAAAGGAAGTTTTAGACAGGTGCATTAGTAGAACTAATAAAGCTATGTGATGTTACAAATTCAGAGGATAAGGAGATCAGATGAATAAAAATGAAAGAAATAATGAAGAAATGTTAACATAGTTCACACATATGGTTGATCTGACACCTAATCCTCTCCCATTATTGGCTTGCAGTTAATTCAAACATATAACATTCATATTCTTCGGAATTGGACTTTAGGTGCACAGAATGGGATTTATCATTTGATTAATTTGATTAATCTTTGATTCTTGAGCTCAGTCCTCATTTATATCTATTTGGCTTGCGTGTTTGTTTACACTAAAATTAAACATCCACGAACCCAGTCCAAACTAGAATATCCCCAATAATGTATTTCAGTCTACACTGCACCTCTCCCATTCCCCTACCTACCCTCAGAAGTAAACTTCATTTGCACTTTTTGTCATTCTCTTGCTTTTCTTTTTGTTCATTTTATCATACATACCCTATATATATCATGTGGTATAAAGTGGTGATTGAGGTCCATTTACACATTTTTTTTCTTGTGGAGAATCAATTTTTACTGATTCAGTTTAGTTACTTCTTTCCCCAAATCTGTTATAAATCAAAATTGCATATATGAGTCGTTTGTTATGGGCTATCTTTTCTCTTCCATTGGTTAAGTTTTGTTCTTTTTTTTTTTTTTTTTTTGCGGTATGCGGGCCTCTCACTGTTGTGGCCTCTCCCGTTGCGGAGCACAGGCTCCAGACGCGCAGGCTCAGCGGCCATGGCTCACGGGCCTAGCCGCTCCGCGGCATGTGGGATCTTCCTGGACCGGGACACGAACTCGTGTCCCCTGCATCGGCAGGCGGACTCTCAACCACTGCGCCACCAGGGAAGCCCTTTGTTCTTTCTTAATACACACACACACAGAGTATAATTACTAAGCTTTATAATATGTATTTATATTGGGCAAGGGAAGTAACATTCAGCTCTTTGAAAAGTTTCTTGGTTATTATTGAATTTTTGTTCTTCCATATAAATTTTACAATCAACTTATTTTAACCTCAATATGAAAAAACTCAAGTGGGATTTTGTTAGTGTTATATTTAATCTATTGATTCATTGCTGATAATTGATATTTTATGATATTAAATTTTTCTATCCATGAACATGGGCTATCTCTCCATTTATGTGCTTCAGTAATGTTTTACAATTCTCTATAGGCTGTTCTTACTCCTGAGTACCAAAAGATATTTTGTATTTTATTGCTTACTGTAAATGATGTTTTAAAAATTATGAATTTCTACTCTTTTGTTGATGTAAAAGAATATAATTTTGGATATTATTTTATAGCTACACAACTTATCATATCCTTTTTATTACTGGTAACTGAAATGCAGATTCTTTCAGGTTCTCTACATAGACAATCATATCATCTGCAAATAATGAGAGTTTTATTTCCTTTTGTCCAATCCTAAGGCATTTCATTTCTTCTTCTTGTATTATTGTACTGGCTAGAAACTCTAATGTGTTATTGACAGAACTTGTGATTGAGGGTATCCTTACCCTTTTTCCTAGTTTTAAATAGAATTCCTTCATAGTTTATCCACTTAGGATCATGTTGGTTACAGATTTTTATAGATATCCTTTGAGATTCCCTTTTGTTCTAATTTATAAAAAGTTTAAACGTGATTGGGTGTTGAGTTTTACCAAATTGAGATAATTATAGGATTTTTTGTTGTTTTTTTTTTTTTTTTTTTTTTTTTTGTGGTACGCGGGCCTCTCACTGCCGTGGCCTCTCCCGTTGCGGAGCACAGGCTCCCGACGCACAGGCCCAGCGGCCATGGCTCACGGGCCCAGCCGCTCCACGGCATGTGGGATCTTCCCAGACCGGGGCACGAACCCGCGTCCTCTGCATCGGCAGGCGGACTCCCAACCACTGCGCCACCAGGGAAGCCCTTTTGTTGTTTTTTAATGTCAAAGTAATGGATAATAATTTTCTATTATTGAACAATTTTTATATTCCTGATACAAACACAGTTTTTATGATATCTCTTATAAAATGTTGGATATGAAGTACTAACATTTTGTTTAAGATTTTTGCAAGCATATTCTTTGGTGAAACGAGTTTGGAATTTTTATCAAATTGTCATTTTTCTTTTATAAGTTTTTCTGGTCTTATAAAACATGGAATATGCCTTCATTTTTAATTTTCTAAAAGTTTTCATTATGTTAGAGTTGATAGAATTTGCTTAGAAAACCACATGGGTTTGTTGCTTTCTTTGTAGAGAGATTTTTTAAATTTCTGCTTCAGTATCTTTGATAGTAATAGGATTATAGTATTTCTAACTTTACTTCTCAAGTCAGTTTCAATAAGACTTTTCTAGGAATCTTTGCATTTTGTCCCAGTTCTCAAGTTTAATGGCATGTATGTGATAATACTGTTCTCATTTTTACACTTTACATATACTATATCTTCAGGTTTTATTTATAGTGTTATTTTTAGGTGCTTTCTTTTTTTACTTAATCTCATCAGATGTATGTTTTGTCTTAACATACATTAAGACAAAACATTTGCATTTTTGCTTTCTATCTTTATTACCTCTTGTGTCAATCAGAACATATTAGAATATGCTATGGAAACAAACAACTCCAAAATCTTAATAGCTTAACACAGTAAAGGTTTATATTTTGTTCAGGCTGCACAGTAAATTTGAGTCAGCAGAGGAATTCTCTCACACCAGTCACTCAGAGATTTAGAATGAAGGAAGTTGCATCCCACAGTATCCTTCTTTCCTTGATTGCTACACTAGGGAGGAAAAGAGTGCTTCACTCTCTGGCAATTGACATCTTCCACATGGAAGTGACACATCACTTTTATTCATTTTCCATTGACCAAGTAAGTATCCTAGTTATCTTTTGCTGCATAAAACCCCCCAGAAAACTTAGCGGTTGAAAACATCAACATCATTTATTTTCCTCCTGAATCAGCAACTTGGGCAGGTTTGGCAATGGCAGCTCATCCCTGCTCCATGTGTCAATTGGGATGGCTTAAAGGCTGAGAACTGGAGTCCTTAGAGGCTTACTCACTTACATGTCTAGTGGTCATTGCTGGCTGGTAGCTGAAACTCAACTGGGACTGTTGGCTGGAACACCTTCACATGCCTCTCCACATGGTTACTTGACTTCTTCACAGTATAGTTGCTGGGTTCCAAGAATGACCATCCTCTAAGAATCAAGTAGAAGTGCATGGCATCCTTATAATCCTGTCTCTGAAGTCAGATAATACCGCTTCCATCATGGTCACAAAGAACTGCCCAGGTTCAGTTGAGGAGGGCATAGAACCTCACTCGATGAGAGGAGTGCCAGTCACATATGGGTTGGGATATATTATGGCCCCCATTCGTGGGAAATACAGTCTACCACAGTACCTTATATAGCACATCAAATTCCTGTATGCGTACAAGGAGGATGCATCAGTTAGCTTGTTCTGCGTAACAAACCACCTCCAGAATTAACAGATTGGAATAACTATTTTATTTAGCTCACAATTCTGTGGGTCATCTCTTCGTTCTAGCTATTCAATTGATCTCTGCTGGTCTATCTCTTGTTTGTGTGGTCAGCTGGCAGCTGGTGGGTCATTTGGTAGCTGGATCATCTAAGGCGTCCTCATTGACATATGAGGCCAGTTGGCAGGCTGTCAGTCAGGGATGTTGGGTAGGGTGACAGAGTCACTGGGCTCGTTTAGCAAACTAGCCTGAGCTACTTTGCATGTAGGGTTCTAAAGATCAATGAGGAAGAGGGCAAGCCCTGATACCTAAGTATTTTCACGTCTTTGTTTCATGCAACTGTTGTCAAATTGTCCAAAGAGAGTCACGTGGCCAGGGCCAGAGTCAGTGTAGGAGAGAATTACATAAGGGCTTGGATATAGGGAAGGGAATTAGTGCAGCCAGTTTTGCTGACAAAACCATAACCATACTAGAGAGGCGAACTAGAATGTTTAACAGTGCTATTACTACCACAGTGCACCTACCTGGTCACCAGACATTTAGTTTACTCCTTCCTTAAGAAAATACATACATCCCTTTCTCAAGAGAGACCACTCCAAAGTTCCATCCACTAATGGCAAGAAGCTCAGAGTCTAGGATCTGTGAATGAAGGGCACTAGTTTGTTCAAAGGGAATGCTGAGCAGTCATTTCACATGAAGCCTGAATGTGGCTTCTTTTTTTTTTTTTAATTTTAATTTTGTTGGAGTATAGCTGATTTATAATGTTGTGTTAGTTTCAGGTATACAGCAAAGTAATTCAGATATATATATATATATATATATATTCATTCATTTTTAGATTCTTTTCTTATATAGGTTATTACAGAATATTGAGTAGAGTTCCCTGTGCTATGCAGTAGGTCCTTGTTGGTTATCTATCTTATATATAGTGGTGTATGTGTATTCATCCCAAACTCCTGATTTATCCCTCCTGTGGCTTCTTTTGATCTGGGGACCTGTGGACTAAGAAGATGTTATCAACCATCCACTCAGCCACCCAGTGCACAAAGGATAGCCACAAAACTCTCCCATTATCCCAAGGGAAGAATGACACACATTCATTAATCTCTGGTCATACCAATTATAAATTCCCCTGGGCAGACAGTTTGAGGGTCCCTGGCCCTGGGGATGGGGATTGCTTCTTCATTAGATCCAGACTCTTGTCCTGGAAATAGACCCCTGTCTATTATTTCCTGTGACATCTGAACCCTCCACTGGGGAGGTTCTTCCTTATTGGCCATCATTTTGACCACAGCTGGATTGATTTTTGGGGAATATTTCCTTCTTGGGGACTGAGCAATTTTCTCTACCTCTTTCTTGCCATAGATAGAGAACCCCAAATTTCCTTTGTTTAGAACAGCAAAAGTTCACATTGGCATTTCTTTTGGAAACACAGATCTTTCAAAACTTCTTTGAATTCTTCTCTGTTTAATTTCACTCATCTCCCGGTGTCAAAGGTCATGTTCTTTTCAAGACATACTTCTGTGATTTGCTATATTTCTCTGCCTTTTCACTCCACCTATCTCTCAGTCTTTCTCTTTCCCTCTCTCTATGTCTGTGCATGCTTTGAGCCTGTTTGGGAAACACAATTTCTGGTTCTCTTTTCCCTGTGCCTTTTTTTCAGTTGAAAGAATTTGCTGGCACCATACTTTTAGTTGGGCTTCAGTCTGAAGCACCTTAATCCATTCCGTCTTCCATAGTAGGTTTGATTTTTTTTTTCTGCACATGGCTGGGTTTTAATCACTCTAGGACCCAAGTTCTGTCATTTACTGGTTCAGACTGAGAAGCATTTTCCTCTTCCTCTGACAAATCCATAGAATTCTGCTTCCCTTTCATCCCTCCTTACAACCAATCAGTTATTTTCTGAGCTTGTATTTTTCTTGTACCTTAACAAATGCAGTGAGCAGCAACACACCCATACTTGTAACATTGTGTTTGATAGCCCTTTCTAGAGTAGGGGTCAAACAAACTCTGGCCTGGGACCAAATCTGACCCACTGCCTATTTTTTTCAAATAAAGTTTTATTGGAATATAGCCTGACCATTCATTTGCCTATGATCTATGACTGTGTTTAAGGTACAGCAGGGTGTGTTTAGTGTGACAGAGACCTTATAGCCAGCGAAGCCTAAAACATTTATGATCTGGCTCTTACAAAAGAAGCTCGCTGAGCCCTGCTGTAGACTTACAATTCTATTAGAGCATCTTTTGCCTTCCAGGACAGGAATATATTTTGACCAAATGTTGGACCATCGCGTAGCTTGGGTTGCTACTTTTCAGTCTCTGAGAATAGTTTCCTTGCTGCTTCTGCCACCTAGCAGCTATCAATGCTGTATATTTTAGGTTTGGGGCAGCACTGTATTTCAGGTACCAATTTTTGTATCAGCAAAGATGTTATAGGTTGTGACGGGTTAATAAACCTCCCACACCAGAGGTTTACTTCTTGCATACACGTCCTGGCCAGTGTGGGCCAGGAGGGAGCTTCTGCTCATCTGGGCTGGGCTGTAGGTGTCCTCCTCATGACAGACACTTCTGTAATCATTGTACCATGGAGAGAAAGTGCTGTGAGACCTCTCACTGGCATTTACATGCCTCTGCCCAGGAGAGAAACACTTCACTTCTGTCAACATTATTTTGGCCAAAGCATGACTACTTGGAACTTCAAAGGAGGTCAGAAAGTACACCCAGAAGGAACCCAGAAGAAGGAAATAGGGAATATTTTGGAAAGTCCCTGACCACCGCATCTTCTTTCTACTTTCTTTGGGTTTCATTCTTTTCCACATTTCCGAAGTGGGATCTTTAATTCACCAGTTTTCAGCTTCCTTTCTTATTATGGAGCTTGGCAGCAACAGGGAGCATTGAGATCAGCAGAGAGTCACTAGGTCAATCAGGACGTGCAGGGATGTGCACCCGCCAAAGGGAGCCCTTTCAGGAAGGAATGTAGTGGGGAGCCTGGTCCGGCTGCTTTGGTCAGAGTGCTGCCCATGGAGCAGGGCAGAGCCGGGCAGGCTGGGCCCCTCCAGGCTTCTCCACACGTGTCTCATCCACATCCGACCCTGCACATCGCCCTTCCTGGGGCTGCTTGGCTTCCACCTCCCAAATCTTGTGCAGGCACCTGCGAGGGCCAGCTCTCACCTGGGAGCATTCCAGGAAGGGGATTCTGGTGGGGACTTGCTCCACTTTCCCCTTCCAATTCTGGCACAAATTCCTCTTCTGTTCAACTCTAACCAAGAGCCATGGAGGGAAAGGGGCTCTAAGAAATGTGACTCCCAGCAAAGCCAAATTGACAGTAGGACAATTCAGCTCAACTTGTAAGATGAACAATTTCCCTCTGAGCACCACTTTTACTGCACAACACAAGTTTGCTCTTGGGAAGACTTTCAAAATTTTTCACAATTATTTTGCGTTTTATGTTTAGATCTATGATCCATTTTGTGTTGATTTTTGTGAAAGGTGTAAAGTATGTATCTAGATTCATATTTTCGTGTGGGTATCTATTTAGTTGTTCTATCCTTTCTCCGTTTAATTGTCTTTGCGCCTTGGTCAACATCAGTTGACTACATTAATGTGGGTCTTTCCAGTCCATTGATCTATTTGTCTCTTCTGCATTACCACTCTGTCCTGATTACGGTTGCTTTGTACTAAGTCTTGAAATCAGGCAGTGTGGGTCCTCCAACTTTGTTCTTCTCCTTCAACATCGTGTTGGCTATTCTGGGGCTTTTGCCTCTTCGTTTAAACTTTAGAATCAGTGTGTTGATATCTACAAAATTAACTTGCTGTGATTTCGATTGCCATTGCATTGAATCTATAGATTAATTTGGAAAGAACTGACATCTTGACAATACTGTCTTCCTATTTATGTACACGGAATATCTTCCTATTTATTTACATGGAATATTTATTGAGATCATCTTTGATTTATTTCATCATAGTTTTATAGAATATTTTAGTTAGAATTTTTATTTATTCCTTTCACACCTCATGGTAAAATGGAGTGTGACTATGTATGTGGGAAAGAATGAAAAAATATATTTTCTATCACGTATCACACACACACAACACACACATATATATTATGTGACACATATACTTAAAAGCAAATGTGTATCATAGCTAAAGGCTGATTTCTTTTTGCCCAGTGACAACCCTTCAGATTAATTTGTGGTAATCAAATATATAATCATTTAGAATGGAAAATTGGCATCATTTCAATAAGGAATAGTCAGACTAGCATTGGTGGAAAGTACTCAGATTTGCAGGAAAGAGGGAGTGATGGTCACCACGATAATAATCTCATTTATGGTGCACCAGTGACGTACTCAACCCCGCCAGCCATGCAGTGTCTGTAGTTCTGTTCATGTGAGGAAACAGGGACTTAGGGAGGCCCCGTGCTCACTCCGAGTTACAGTCAGTGATGGAAATTGGTTTCTACCTTCAGTCTGTCGGACTTCAAAGCACTTCACTAAAATATCTTTTTTATAGAAAAGTATTTTACATTAGACTGTCCTTTACCATCTAAAAGAAGAACAGTACTGTTTAACAAAAAATGAAAAATACATGTGGAAAAGAATGAACATACAGATAATCTGTTGCTCCATGGAAAAGCCTCCAAGAAACAAAGCAGTTGTCACATAATAAATAAAAACGATGGGTGTTTAGTAGGCTTGGCAATTAGAAGCGATCCCAAATTACCCCAAAATGCATTGAACAGGAAAGGATGAAACAGTCCAGGAGAGATAGGAGCCCATTATCATGATAGTAGGTAATACTATGCTCAAGATCTCTTTTAAAGGCATTTTAGCCCATTTTATTTAGTTTGCATTGTATGGTAAATTTAAAAAGTCTTTTTAAAGATATGTCTTAAAGGCATTTTCACACATTTTAGTACTAATAAAGACATTTTAGTACATTTCATTTAGTTTACATAACATGGTAAAACTTTTTTTCCACGAAGGGAGGAGGGGTGAGGATATATAAACATATTTAATTTAGATTGACAATGTTTTCACTGTTTTTGTTCACTTTATTTTGAGCTACTCTATTTGTTTTATACTCTGAATTTTGAAAACTCAACTAGCTCCTAAGGAAGCAGCCACGGGGGAGCTGTAGTGGCTTCATTCATCTTCCTGTCCACTGGGGCCGGAATAAAGGACGGGGGAGGCCCGTGTAATTCAAGGTCTGAGGGCGTTCCGCTGTTTCATTTATTTATTAGCCTTAAGAAAAACGCATGATTCAGATGCGGGGTTAGGAAAGAATGTGGTTTATAAGCTTATACATTCTTAATGAATACTGTTCTGTTTTCTTTCCTTGACAACCTTATAAAAGATTCTATTTAGTGGAGAAGTCCATATTAAGGTGTTTGGAGTTAGACTTCAAAAGGCAAATGCAGAATAAATTGGTGGCTGTTTTCTTTCTGGAAGAGCCCAGATTCTTCAGTGGGCTCAGGTTTTGCAATGGTCAGGGCCACTGGCCTCATAAGCAGTGGCTGACTGTCTTAAGCCGTTGGCCATCTGGGAATCTGGTCCCCCCAACCGAGGCTGGGGACACTGCTTGAAGCTGAGATTCCTTCTCTGGTGTGTGGGATGGACCAGGGAATGCCACGCATCTGGTGAGCAGGGGTGCCAGCCCCTCAGATCAGATTACAATGGAGGGACTTAGGGCCTTTGTCCGCCCCCTCCTCCCTAAAAGTATATTCACAATCGTAGTTTATGCTGGGTTAGCATGGAGATGCATGTGATCTTTGAGCTTAGAATCTTGGGTTTTTTGGTTGTTATTGTTTTGATTTTGAACGAAATTAAAACATTTCTGTGGGACCGTAAAAATATTAGGGGACCCAGGCTCTGTGTCCTCTGTGCCCAGTGAAGAGGTCACCTGAGGCCCACACTAGTCACTTCTCAGTGATCAAGACGCTGATAGTTAAAAAAAAAAAAAAAAGAAAAAATATGACATAGAGACTCCAATATTTAAAACCAAAACCCGTGTATCAAGTCTTATTCCATAATGTACCCAGCTCAGTAAGGCATTGGGTCTTCAACTGATTACCGTTGGATCTTTTAAAAAGAGAAGCACAGGAAAAGCTCCTACAGGTAGAGTACTTTGTCCCCCTCTTCCTGGAAGGACTCACAATCACAGACTTTCTGTTCCTTTAGCTAGTAATTTTCACTAGACAGTCACGCATATTTTCACACCATTTTCAGTCTTTCTGGAGAAATCAGAGCCAATAAAGTCACTGATTGTTTCTCCCTTACTGGGTTAATGAAGTAAGTGAAAAGCCACACCAGGAAAACAGCTGTCCTGGTTGTTTACTGGTTAGCTTTCTGTCCACAGCTCAGTTAACTTCATTTGGGAAGGTTTAAAATAAAATCGGTTTTCACGGCTCCATGTGTGTAGCAATTGTGGTCTCAAATTTGCTGTCTTCAGAAGACAGGCTGTCGGGTCCCTGTGTACCTCGGCCCATGGTGCCTACGTGCTGGGGAGCACTGGTGGTTACCTGACACCTTTTTGCAACGATTGGAACATGTGTGTGAGGGTAAGAGTACAATTAGGCACTTAATTGTGGCCAAAAATAGCAATGGCGGGAGATTATAAGAACATCCCTTTGGATCCTTCTGTTTCCTGGCTGTTGTGGAAACAGATTCCTTTGGCCCCTCAAGGACTGGCCGCACCTGGTCTAGTGGATCATCTCTACACAAGCAGGGTGCGGACCTGGTCTAGTGGATCATCTCTACACAAGCAGGGTGCGGAGCTCTGCTGCAGGGGTCTGCAGGAAAAGACCGCCCCCAGCTCCCTGGGCTGGAGCCCTGGCTCTCTCCCCATCAGCTCCACAACCCTGGCACCTTCTTTCCGTTCAGGGCCGTGCGTTTCCTCAGCTGTAGAGCAGTGCAGGCACCAGCACCCACCACCCCCATAGGGCTGTTGTGTTAAAGGGCTTAATGTACCTGAGTGTTTAGCACAAAAATATAGACATGAGTATTTGCTGTGATTGCCTTTTTCCAGGTATCACTTGACGCAAATAATTGGGAGAGAGAGAAGGGGAAATGAAGGCATTGAGGGTGGGCCTGGGTCCCTTTTCTTTCTGCTGGGTGTCAGCCTGGGCCCCATATGGTGGTTTGGCTGATCTGCTTTGCTTCCCGCTCGCCCTGTGGTTATGGCCTGATATCTGAAGGGGGCATGGGGGGGCATCTCCAGGGTGAAGTTCGAGATGCTCGTGGCATGGAGTGAACCCTGTACCAACCAGAAAAGGTGAAGGCTTCCCCAGGCTCTGGTATTTGAAAGACCCACCCCGTACTTGCCAGATTGTACCATAACTTTTAATATGCTAAAACCTCAGTGGAAGTTCTTAGGGCCGCGGCCATATGGGTTTTTGATTGAAACTCCTTTGAGTATTTCACCAACTAAATATATCGGGTGAGGATTAAATATCTTAAACTGTGTTCCATCCCATAGTGTGTGCTGTTCAGAGCAAGGTTCCAGCATAATGTTTGGAGAAGCTAAAGCCTAAGTCCAGGCTTGGATAATCAAAGGAAGTATGATGTCTATTACATTGTATGAAATTGTATAGAATTGTAATGGTGTGCCTTTTAGGGGGTGTGTGACTAGAAAGGGATAAATAGAAAATAAGAATTAGTGTGCAAATGTGGATTTTTAAAAAATGCATTAGTAAGAGGCCAATAATAAATGTCCATTTTCTTTTTGCTACTGGAGCCCAAGAGAGGTGGTGAAGGAAACTAGCAAACTGACACCTTCTTCTAAGTATTTCCCGCTCTCTCATCTTCTAGACCCTTTTCTATTAACCTATGTTCCTGTTAAAACATTAATTGCATAATTAACATAAAAGAAAAACTTCTCCCTTGAGAGCCCGAGATGGTTTTTAGGTTTTATTTAAATAAAACATTTCAAATCCATTTGGAGGCCTTAATTTCCTACAGTTGGGGTATTTCTGATCCTCTGGTGCAGACAGTGAAGTTGGTTGTCTTATTTTATCTGTACCTTCTGTGTTCTTGCATTCACTTTTGAATGAAATCCATTTCTCCATTTACCAGGGAAAATTTGAATTTGATGGCATGGCTGTTTTGCATTATTTAAATATCCAATACTGGGTTATTTATATAGAAAAAGCATGGTTATTTAATAAGAAACTTAAATTTTCAAAAGTTCAAACTGTTTTACTTCTGAAGTCACTTTTAAAACCTGATATATTTCGACACTGATTAACATTGATAACATTTTGATAACCAGTCATGGGTACCACGGGTTTTCTAAATTGTACCTTTGCAATATTTTTTTTCTCTCCTTAGGAAGTTGAAGACCACGTGGCATTTTTAATAACAGTTCCAACTGCCCTGGCGATTTTCTTTGCTATCTTCATCCTCGTGTGCATCGAGTCAGTGTTTAAGAAGCTGCTCCGCCTTTTCTCTTTGGTGATATGGATTTGTCTCGTGGCCATGGGCTACTTGTTCATGTGTTTTGGAGGCACCGTCTCTCCCTGGGACCAGGTAAGGTGTTGAAATGCCCTTTGTGTTTGTTTTTCTGTGCTTTGATCTGTAACATACCAAGTTCTGTCAACTTGGCCCTAAACTGTAAACAGGAGACCAATAGCTGAGAAGGAAGTCTTCTGAAACAGCTGTCTCGGGCATGTCCCCATAATGAAGTCAGTCAGTACCCGTTTGAACTCCTCAGACCTGCTGGCCATTGGGGTGCTGCCTGGGCTCACCTGGTCATGTGTTTCTTCTGATGGCTAAGTCTGTGTTTACACCTCTCACCACTTGGTCTTGGTAACTCCATTCTCCTCTAACCCCTGAGTTTCCCATTATTCTGGAATCCCTCTGGGACTGGAGCCTCACTTTGTGCCTCTAAGTCTTCAAAGACTGGTCATTGCCCTTGAACTCTTTCTCAGTGACTGGATCTCCCTTCTTACAGACAGATGGCTGTGATACTGACTTTGTATCAACGTGATAACGTCATAGCAATAGGGAGACCCATAGTTCTTCATGTTGAAACTGGGGAGGCTCTTGACTTAGAAAATGACTATGTCTGGAGGATGTTAGATCTTTAGGAGAATGTAGTCTAATGGGCTTTTCCCTGTGTACTGCTGCCACAAGGCTGTAGCCTGCTGACTGCTTGGTCAAGTGCTGGGTCGTCCAGGGTGCAGATGTGGGCCGCAGATGGGGGTGTGCTAGTTACTAGCTTCAAGTTTGTGATGGGAGCCAAGGGGTTCTGTCACCCTCCAGGGAGAGATGAAACTGAGCACCAAGGGCTGTCCCTGAGTTGGTGGCGACTCAAGAGCCTGGGGTAGGAGAGGAACAGGAACCACAGATGGATAGAGGAGAGGTCATTAGGACATGAGGCCCAGGGAGGGTGAATTGCTGTGGAGGCCAACGGAGAAGAGAGGTTCAAGATGGGAACGCACAAAAGGGTTGACGTGCCTGAGCTGAGAGAGCACTGGGTGAGCCCAAGGATGAGGTTTCCAGAGAATTCTGTCCCGTGACCTCAGCCAAACCATCCTCCTCTTTGGGCCTCGGTTTCTTCTGCAAAGAGGCCGGACGAAGTGAACTCAGGTTAGTCCCTCTGGCTCTAAAGGATGCTGTGATGGTGAGCACAGGTGGAAACAGTGCCTTTCCTCTCCTGCAGCTCCCCGAAGAGGCCCCAGTGCTCAGGGAAGCTCCCCTGGCCGTCTCCTCATGCCCCCGTTCAAGCCTCTTGCAGGGCTGAGCTCCCCCCCACCCCTGCCTCCACGCTCCGGCCAGCTCCTTCCCATCCTCTGCTCCCCGCTTTGTCCTTCACACGCCCTCACCCAGCTGCCATCGATGGCACGTGTGGCCCGAGGTCCCTCCGCCTTCACACCAGTGCACGTGGACAGAAACAGAAAACCGGTTAAGAGCGTCATTTGCTTTCTGTGGCGTGGACCCAGTGGCTTCTCCTAGCACCAGTGCCACCTTGTTTTAACAAAACAGTTTTAGAAGAAGCCTTACTATCTGGAACGGCAGTTTCCTTTTGTTCAGAATTCTCTGAGCTTACTTTTCCATGTGAATTACGGAATCAGTTTGTCATGTTCAGTGAAAGCTCTACTGTTACTTTCATTAACCTCATCGGGCCCCTTCCCAGAGCAGCCTCCCCAGATGTCCAGCTGATACCCCACCGGGCCACCCCCCATCTATCTTGTTTTTCTGTAGCACTGATGATGATCTACAGCACCTCAGAGCACGTGACATACCCCTCTCTTTGTTAATCAACTGTCTCCCCTGCAAGAATATAAACTCCTTCCGGGGTCCGAGGGTGGATTTGACCATCATCGGTTGTTGTGTCTTCGCACCTCTGAGCATTCTCTGCCAGTAGGAGCACCCAGAGCTGCTTGTGCAGTGCTTTCCTTAGTGGATGACTGTAGTTTTTCACTTTCTGATTTGTTGTTGTTGGATTTGTGTGTGTGTGTATCCACTTATTCCGTTTTCACTTATCTGTTGGTTTTATAACATACACTTTGGTTTTATTGCTGCTATCTGCCTGCTTGTATGAGATCTCTCTAAGCATCTTAAACATACCTATCTCACAGTCATTTTACTTCCATTTTTTCCAGATTGATTCCCCAGGTGTTGAGTTGGTTGGCTCAGTTTCTTGGCATCAGCTTTGACGTTGTTGTTTACGACTTTAAGTTGAGCTGGGGGTCTTCACCCCCCGATCCGTGATCCCACCTTAACCCTCATGCCGCTGAGGCCCTGGGCAGAGAGAGCTCCTGCGTGGAGCCTCAGCCCTGTTGATGTGGCAGGTGGCCTGGGCAGGCTTGTAGGAGCACAGCTGTGTGTGCCTGGTGCCCAGAAAAGGCCACAGCCAGGCTCAGCGGTTGCGGCTATTTCTGGCCACTGTTTCTAAGCCGGGGGCTTGGCCAGGGTGCACGCCTCATGCTGGAGGGCTGCTCACACCTCTTGCCAGAAGAGGGGTGCTTTGGGCCCTGTGCCTCCACTGGAACTTGAAATCCTGCCCAGAACCCCCGGCTACCCCTGCCCCTTCAGCAGGGGACTTGAAATGTAGTTATTCTGCCAGATTGACCCCAGGTTTACTCTCTGGAGTCTTTTGGTATCAGCAACACAGATGCAGGCCCCTCACTGAACGCTGACCTTCCAGAAGTGTTAGACTAGGCTCAGTGCGCTTGAGGAAGTGAGCTCAAGGAATGGTTCCCACTAGAAGGTATTTCCGTAAACAGTATTACTATGAGGGGATGCAGGAGACCACCTGCTGCACTGACAGGGACAGTCCACACAGGGCCCCTCACCGCTGATGCCAAGGGCAAGTTCAGGGGTCCCAAGGCCACCTGAGGCTTAATCACTTGCTAGAAGGACTCTCAGAACTCACTGAAAGCTGTAATACTCCTGGTTATGGTCTCTTACAAAGAAAGAATGCAGATTAGCATCAGCCACGGGAAGTATTCAGGAGAACTGCCAGTTCTAAAGCCTCCATTGTTCCCTCCATGGGGAGTCACACGACAGCCCTGCCCTCCTGGCTACAACATGTAGCGCTGTGCATGGGGAATACTGCCTGCCTGCGAGGGTCAGCAGAGCCTTGTGTGTCCGGGGTTTTGACTGGGACACCTCACGTGCTGCCTGCGTGGCTGACTGTCGGTCTCAGCCTCTCTGTAGACAGAGCTGACACTGCGTGGCCCTGAGCATCCTTCGTGAATCGCATTTGGACAGTCTGCTGGCCAAAGCCCCCAGGCAAACAGAGTCCTATCAGGTGGGGCATTCCTGGGGCCTGGAGCTCCCCTCCCAGGAGTCCAGGGCAAAGGCAGAGCTGTCTCTGGGTGAGGCTGGTTCTTCCCTGCACAGGTGGGTCGAGTGTAGATCTCGGCCATCAACAGCTCCAGTGCAGAACCCAGAATAGAAACAGCCGGTGCGGGCGTCGTCTGGACGGTGCCACCCCTGTTCTGGGTGCTTCCCTTACACAAACCCATCCAATCCTTGCATAGCTCCGTGGGGTGGGCGCCGTCATACCCAGGCTCCCCAAGGGTCCAGGCTTCCACACCACGGGTACCTTGCTCCCGGCCGGGCTGCAGGTGAGCAGGACAGGAGATTTGAACTCGGGGGTCTGATTCCAGAGGCCACTCTGATCCGTGATACCATGGTTCTCAAGAGGGAGCGATTTCACCCCCAGGGGACGTTCTTCCCTGTCTGGAAATGTCTTTGATTGTCACAGCCTGGTTGGGGGTCATCTAGTGAGTAGAAGCCATAGATGCTGCTCAACATGCTACGGACACCCTACAATGCACAGGTCAGCAGCATCACCAAGAATTATCCATCCTCAGATGTCTGGAGTGCTGAGTCTGAGAAACTCTGTATTTTAAGATGCTGCCCCTCAATGTTGTCTTTTCAATTCAGACCCAGTTCTCAAAGCCTCAGTAAGTGGAGCTGTAGAGTTGCCAGGGCACGACTTAAGAGTGACGGTTCCGTTTTGATCAGGCAAAGATGAGTGATTTCACAGCGTGTATCCTGGAGAAGGTACCCTCAGGGGAAGGGGTGGCAGCTTTGAGATTGGTCACCAGTGTGGTGAGGAAGGGGTCACTGGGGAAATAAGGAAAACACGGAAGACGAAACTTCAGTGCCTTTGCCCTCACAGCCCTGACTGCGTGTGGAGGCCTCTCATCTTAATTCAGCTCAAGACACCCCCAGCTTGGAGTCCCCTCCTACCGTGTGCTGCCAGCATCCCAACCCAGCTGACATTTGCTCCACACAGCGGCCTCCTGGACAAAAAGTATTTACAAATGATATTTTGTTGATGGTTCCAAACATTCAGAGGGAAGCCGGGTGATAAATTGCAGAGTCTGGGGCTCCAGCTGTTACAGTGGCAGCGTCTGCATTTTGCAGGGAAATTCTCTGCCTGCTTCTGGCTCCGGCTGATTTGCTGAAATGCCCGCCATGTGCTGTGATGAGCTCCCCATCGATCAATGGTAGAGGGGCTGCTGATGCACCTTATCTTCTTTTTCTGAATGTTTGAAAATACTTGAACGATTTTTAACTCAGCAGAGGAGGATTCAAGGTGTCTGTTCTGTTAGGTAAAGGAAAGGGATAATTTTTATTTTTTTAAGACACCAGCGGCACTGTGTCTGGGGCCCATGGTCCCCTCTTCTGCAAGTGCCCGGGCCACCACACGACATGACAGTGCTTTCTGTCTGAGGGCCTCTGGAACGCAGGGCCTTCCTGATAGGTAAGTCCTGTTGAAAGAGGCTTAATGGAGGTTGACAAATAGTGTCTCCCAGCTCTGGAGCCCGACATCTGAAATCAAGACGTGGGCAGGGCCACGCTCCCCCTGAAGGCTCCAGGACAGGATCCTTCCCTGCGTCTTCCAGCCTCATGTGGCTGCCGGTAACCTTGTGTTCCGTGGATTGTAGACACACCTCTGCAACGTCCGTCATCACGTGGCACTTTTCTCCCTGTGTCTCTTCGCTTCTTATAAGGGCACCCATCAGACTGGACTTAGGGAATCCCAATGATTTCTTCTTAACTTGACCATGTTTGCAAAGGCCCTAGTTTTAAATAAGGTCACATCACAGGTACTGGGAGTTAGGATTTGAACACATCTTTGGGGGGGGGGGACACCGTTCACCTTATGACAGATGTTATTTCACGGGAAGACAGTGTTGCCTAAGAGGATGCTGTCCTGTTGCAGGAAGCCAGTCCCATCTCAGGGCCTCTGTGATTCTGATATTTACTTCCCCCTCTTAGATATCTGACAGCTGCTCTTGATGTCGACCTTCACTTAAACCACAAATCCACTTTGGGATTAAATGTATGCTGTGGAGGTTTTTGACCCATTTTCAAACCAGTGTCTGGGAATTAGAAACATTCTTGTGTGTGAATAGCCTGCTGAAATCAACAGAACAGAAAGAGAAAATAACCTGGTGATTGATCCCATTGCCTTGTAAACAAGCAGAGCATCATAAACGAATGTTTGCACATGAGGTTGGTTTAGTCTGCCAGTCCGAATAATGAAGGTGCTTCTTTGGGGTTTCTACCTGAGTGACATGATGACACTTTTCTTGCCTGATACATTTCTGTAATGTCTTTGGTTCACTTAGTGCAGCCTAAACATTTAGGTGATGTTTTAATTTATGACTTTCTATCAAGACAAATCCATTCCATCTCAGCTGAAAACCCCTGACTTAGGTCCTTCCCTCTGAGATGAGAAGACATTGAGAAGGTGGCAGGGCAGGAAGGCAGTCGCCTACGATGGCTGATGTTAGCCTGTAGCCACTGGGTTAGCCAAGTGAGGACCAGAGAGTGAGTTGTATTTGCATTTGATTCCAGAGTTCTGCTTCCCTTGTATTAAGAGCCCACTGACTAGAGTTAAATAAAAACTTCCATTTCTGACAACCCCATTTCCGCCTTGGCAGGGACACCAGGCTGCAGTTACTGTATAGATCTGTTAAATTACCAATGTGAAAGGCTAACATTTTGCTCCAGGAAGAAGAGACTTTCTGTGCCCTATTACCTGAAAGGATGCCAGACATTCACCATGTACCTATGTGTGTTTTCCTACAAAAATAGGACGTCAGTGTTCAAACATCTTTTTTTTTAACTGAAAATGGGTGAGAATGAAAGAAAAGCAAGGCCTCTCATAGGTTTTGAAATGGCACAGAGCCAGTTTACAAGTGCAGTCACTTGGAGAGCTGTTAAAGAATGTATTTACCCCTGGAAGAACCTAGTAGCCTATGAATGAGAGGAGAAATCCAGCCTGTTCCTAAGTATCCAAGAAAGCCATCTCTGTATGCTTTTGTGTACCAAGGTTGATTTCTTAGGGGACATTTTGGATTTAATATGAAGAAGAACATATCTGAGAAAAGTTAAAAGTAATATAAAAATTATTTCATTTAACAACAAAGGTGTAGGGGTTTTCTAACCCCCCCCCCTTTTCTTAATAATGGCAAGGAATGTACTGATGAAATGTGAATTTTAAGGAAGTGCAGCACAGCTGGACACAGCCCCAAGTGAAGTTATTTTGAGATCCCCACATGTTTCTGGCTGTTGAGCACGGAGGTGGCATGGCTGTATTCTCTCTACTGTTCCTTCCCAGCCGGAGTGTTGTGAAAACCACACAGGCTGTGCAGTGAACTGGGGATTTATCACCACCCTCACTGGGGCTTCCCAGCCCTGACCTTGCTTGAAGAGACAAGTCTGCTGCTGTTTCTGGAACAATCTCCGTGTTTCCTCTTCTTTTCTCTCCTCCCGTGCTTTTCTTTAGAGGAGCATGAGCCCTGGTACTTAACATTGGCATCTTCATTAAACTGTTATCTGGCAATGGAAGGGATGCTGCCGTTCTCACCTCTGAGCTTTTGCGGTCCTCCCACCACCCCATGCCCACATCAACATACATTTTAAAGGCTGGGTGGCCTCGGAGGCATTTTTTTTTTTTTTTTGCCGTACGCGGGCCTCTCACTGTTGCGGCCTCTCCCGTTGCGGAGCACAGGCTCCGGACGCGCAGGCTCAGTGGCCATGGCTCACGGGCCCAGCCGCTCCGCGGCATGTGGGATCTTCCCGGACCGGGGCACGAACCCATGTCCCCTCCCTCGGCAGGCGGACCCTCAATCACTGCGCCATCATTTTTGTTTGCTGCTCTGTTCCCAGTGTGCAGCACAGTGTCACGTACATGGGGATCACAACGCAAATACTTGAGGAACTCATTGAACGAGTGCACGCATGACATATCTGTCTGCTCGACCCCTCCTCCGGTAAGGAGAGAAGACACTTCCGCGGTCTTGGTTCTTCCCTGCTCCAGGCACCGTTCAATTACTTTACCTACCTGCCTTCCTGATCTGTACAACCCTGCGACGTCACTACTATTATTACGTGCAATTTGAAGATGAGAAAACTGAAACCCAGAGAGGTTAAGCAACTTTCCCAAAGTCACACAAGTAGGAAGAGAGCCGGAATTTGAACATGACATTCTGGCACTGTGTGTGATCATCACACGCCGTCTTCCTCTGCGCCTCGTCGTTGGTGACTGTGGGGTGTTTCTTGTGGTGCCTCAGCAAAGGACAGATTATTACGTGACGAGGAAGGGGGCGCACTGGAGAATTCTGTATTGTTCTATCTGTTCCATGTTATTTGGAAAAACTTCATGGGGTGGGAGCTGTTGCTTCAGAGATGCCAAAAAATTGATCGCATCACTGTTCTGAATTGCTAGTAATATTCCCAGTTGGAGGTATTTTCATTCATCAGACGAGTCAGTAAGAGAAACGGGACATTTCGGCCCAAGGAAAAAACGTCTGTGTGTCCATATTAGTCAGCATTATTGTTTGGAATTCAATGACTGCTTTCATACTAAAATGAGCATAACTCCCTTATTAACAGATTTCCTGTAATTACACTTCTTTCTGCTGGTTTTCTCATCTGGGTCTGTCTTAGCATCTGTGTGTGCACCAGTAATCAGTCCCTTTCTTCCCTGTAGGAAAAACCCCTCAGGCTCAAAGGACCATTTGCTGGGATACTGGCTCTTCCAGTAAGGCACTCGTGTCCTAGGGGGTGGCCACCAACATAAGGAAGCTGGTCCTGTGTGTGCAGCAATCAGGGCCTCTGGGGAAGTCAGTGTGCGGTCAGAAGAAGGAATCATGACAGTAGTCTGGAGTTTGTAGTGTTTTCCTGAAAGAGCTGGAACTTTACAAGGGAGGAAAAATGTTCTGTAGGCTTCCAAAACATCTGTTACTGACTGTTTAAATGGAGACATTTTTGATGGTGATTATCTTAGGGCTTCCTGCATCATGTCCCTTGTATTTGCCAAATGATTTTATAAAACGCTGTTTGTCATAGAATTCCAGCTACTTTGGCCTTGAATCTTGGATGCTGTTGTTATATCCAAAGAAACATACTTACGGGAGCTGGTGAATAATATAACCTGTGATTGTCCTGTTTGGACTGTGTGTGTGAGTGCAGGGGAGCTGCTGACGTGAAGGGGAGTGAATTCTAGACTCCAGGCTGGAGCAGCAAGTTCTCAGGAAAAAAATACATCCCGAGTTTAAATTATTTCCTATTAAGAGTTGCTAAGCAACGCCTCACTTAGCTTCCCCAGTATTTGGTATTTCAGATTTCCTTTTCTCAGCAGCCACTAACATCATCCTCGCCCAGCAATTTCACAGAGTTGAAAACCCAGAAACTAGAGTTTGGAAAGGCAAAGATGCTGAAATTCTTGAGACAGAAAACCTAGGAAGAGAGAGGAGAGAACTAGAGAGAGAGAGGGAGCTCCGGAGGTTTGTAGAAAGTACCTTGAGTTTCCGCCTGAGCACCAACTCACACACACAGGGGAGAAACCTACCACAGGCCCGAGGAAGGAACTCTGGGAAAGAGCAGAATGGATTAATTCCTGGCACAAGGTCTGGAGAGCAAGCACCAGTGACAAAGAGTTCCTAATGCAAAGGGAATCAGTTCATCAAGAAGACCTAACAGTTCCAAATCCTAATAAGAGAGATGAAAAACAGATGATGCAAAAACCCATATCTAACTCAGAGATTGAAACACCCTATCTCAAAAGCAGGTGGGACAATAAGAAAGAAAATCAATAAGGATATAGGAGATTCACAAAGTATTACCAAACAAATTGATCTAATTGATATTTATAGAACTCTGCAGCCAACAATACAGAATATGTGTTCTTTTAAACACACATGGAACATTTACCAAGAGGGACCATATTCTTTCATTGTTTTTTTTTTTTTTTTTAATATCTGTTTTGGAGTATAATTGCTTTACAAAGTTGTGTTAGTTTCTGTTGTACAACAAAGGGAATCAGCCAAATGCATATATATATATCCCTCTCCCCTCCCACCTACCCTATCCCACCCCTCTACGTGGGCACAAAGCACCAAGTTGATCTCCCTTTGCTATGCAGCAGCTTCCCACTAGCCATCCATTTTACATTTGGTAGTGTATATATCAGTGCTACTCTCTCACTTCGTCCCAGCTTCCCCTTCCCCCTCCCCATGTCCTCAAGTCCATTCTCTACGTCTGTGTCTTTATTCCTGTCCTGCCCCTAGGTTCTTCAGAACCATTTTCTTTTTTTTTTTTAGATTCCATATATATGTGTTAGCATATGGTATTTGTTTGTCTCTTTCTGACTTACTTCACTCTGCATGACAGACTCTAGGTCCATCCACTTCATTACAAATAACTCACTTTCGTTCCTTTTTATGGCTGAGTAATATTCCATTGTATATATGTGCCACATCTTCTTTATCCATTCACCTGTTGATGGACATTTAGGTTGGGTCCATGTCCTGGCTATTGTAAATAGAGCTGCAGTGAACATTGTGGTACATGACTCTTTTTGAATTATGGTTTTCTCAAGGAGATTGCTGGGTCATATGGTAGTTCTATTTTTAGTTTTTTAAGGAACCTTCATACTGTTTTCCATAGTGGCTGTATCAATTTACATTTCCACCAACAGTGCAGGAGGGTAGGGACCATATTCTTGATCCTAAAAGTCTCGCTAAGTTTAAAAAGATTACTTTCATACAAAGTGCTCTCTCTGGCCATAACGGACTTAAACTTGAAATCAATAATGTAAAGAAGTTTGGAATATCAATCAATATTTGGAAACTAAACAACCCATTTCTAAATAACTCTGAAGGCCAAGAAGAAATTACAAGGGGAATTGGAAAGTATGTTGAACTGAATGAAATGAAAACATGATGGATCACAGTTTGCAGGGTGCACCTAAAATGGCACTTAGAAATTTGTAGCCTCAAATGTATATAGTACAGGGGCTTCCCTGGTGGCGCAGTGGTTGGGAGTCCGCCTGCCGATGCAGGGGACGCGGGTTCGTGCCCCGGTCCGGGAGGATCCCACGTGCCGCGGAGCGGCTGGGCCCGTGGGCCATGGCCGCTGGGCCTGCGCGTCCGGAGCCTGTGCTCCGCAATGGGAGAGACCACAGCAGTGAGAGGCCTGCATACCGCAAAAAAAAAAAAAAAAAAAAAAAATGTATATAGTACAAAAGAGGAAAGGGCTCAAATCAACAACATAAGCTTCCAACTTAAGAAACTAGAAAAAGGAGTACAAATTAGAAGAAAGGAAATAAAAAGGAGCAAAAAACAATGAAATTATAAACAGAAAAACAATAAAGATAATCAGTGAACCCAAAACTGGTCCTTTGAGAAGATCCATAAAATTGGTAAATCTCTAACCAGAAATAAAGATAGAAGACAAAATTACCAGTATTAGAAATGTGAGAGGAGTTGTCCCTATAGATCCTACAGGCTTTAAAAGGATAAGGAAATATTATGAACAGCTTTATGCCAATACATTCCACAATCTAGATGAAATGGACAAATTCTTTGGAAAGCAAACTGGCAAAGATCATTCAAGAAGAAATAGATAACTTGAATTGCCCTATATGTATGAAATAATCTGAATACGTTGTTAAATATCTTCCTACAAAGAAAATTCCAGGCCCAAACGCCTTCTCTGGTGAGTTCTACCAAAATTTAAGGAGGAAATAATCCCAGTACTATTCAAGTTCTGCAACATAGAAGAAGGAACATACTTCCCAATTTATGTCATGAGGCCAGGATTGCTCTGAAACCAAAGCCAAATACGTTACAAGGAAAGAAAACTACAGATCAATCTCTCTCGAACATAGATGCAAAAATTCTTTAAAAAAATTTAGTAAATTTAATCCAGAAAAACAATGGAATTTATATCAAGAATGCAAAGTTGGTTTAACATTCAAAAATCAATTCATGTGATTTACCACATTAACAGATCACTTCAGTAATTGCAGTGCCTGCCATCGTTTTGGTAGGTAAAGGGGAGACTTTTGACAAAATTCAACATCTACTCATGATAGCATCTCTCAGCAATCTGGGAATAGAAAGGAACTTCCTCAAACCAATAAAGGGCAATTGACTAAAAAGTATAGCATTGGGACTTCCCTGGTGATGCAGTGGTTAAGAATCTGCCTGCCAATGCAGGGGTCACGGGTTCAAGCCCCAGTCCAGGAAGATCCCACATGCCATGGAGCAACTAAGCCCGTGCGCCACAACTACTGAGCCTGCACTCTAGAGCCCACGAGCCACAACTACTGAAGCCCGCGTGCCTAGACCCCATGCTCTGCAACAAGAGAAGCCACCGCAATGAGAAGCCCCTGCACTGCAACAAAGAGTAGCCCCTGCTCACTGCAGCTAGAGAAAGCACATGTGCAGCAATGCAGCCAAAAATAAATAAATAAGTTTATGAAAAAAAAAAAAAGAAACCAGTGTAGCATCATACTTAATTGGGAAGGACTGAATGATGTTACCTGTGATCTGGATAAGGTAAGGAGAAAAATCAAAAGACATAGAGACTAGAACATAAGAAGTTAGCCTGGCTTTATCTGTCTGTGTGTGCACTGTCCATTGTATTAAAAATCCTATGGAACCTAAAAAATGCTGCTAGGACTAGTAAGTGGGTTTAGTGAGGATGTAGTTTACAAGGTTGAGATAAAATAAACTGTATTCCTATATATTAGAATCTTCCAACCATAAATTGAAAAAAAAATCACTTAATATAGCATCAAAATGTAAAATACTTAGGAGTATATTTGAATAAACATGTATAATTCTTCTACACAGAAAACTATAAGACATTGTTGACAGAAATTAATGAAATGAGTAACTGGAGAGATAGACTGTGTTCATGGATCCAAAGACTCAATGTTGTTAAGCTGTCAGTTCTCCCCCAGTTCGTTCTGTACAGGCAATGCACTCTCAACAAGCTGTTTACAGAGAGTAGAAAGCAGATTCTAAGATATGTATGGACATGCAAAATACCTAGAAGAGCTAAAACAAATTTGAAAAAGCAGAACATAGAGATTTTACTCTACTGGATTTCAGGATTTATTATAAAACTCCGTAATCAACTTAGTATAGTATTGGTGTAAAAGTAGACATTTAGGCCAATGGAATACAGTAGATTGTCCAGAAATAGTCCCACATATATATGGTCAATTTAGTTTTGACTATGTTCCAAGCCAGTTTAATGGGGGAAAGTATAAGCTTTTCAACAATAGCTGCTGAAAAAATTAGTCTTGTGCAAAAAATAAACTTCCATTCATATATATGTGTGTGTGTATATATATATATATATATATATATATATATATATATATAATATATACAAAAATGAACTCAAAATGGATCATAGATTTAAAAGTTAGTCCTCAAACTAGTAAACTTCCAGAAGAAAACGTGAGAACCATGAGAAAAGATCTTGGTACCCTTGGCTTAGAAAGCTGTTTCTTGAATAGAGTATGCCACAGATTGTCAACTATTAAAGAAAAAGCCCTGATCCATAGGATTTAATCAAAATGTAAAAACTCTTCCTACTCAAAAGCACTTTTATGAAAGTGAAAATGTAAGCCATGGACTGGGAACAATTGTTAAAAAATATATATCTGGCAAAGCACTTGTCCTTAGGATGTAGAACTGACTCTTACAACTGAATTATACCTCAGTACAGGTGTATAATTAGTGAATGAGGTTTTGTAGTGCACAAAGAATTTTCATGCTCCATTCCAAATTATTGATACAATATCCTCAAATGGGAGGTAGGATTCCCATTTTAAACATGACCCCCCCACACGAAAACCTGAGATACAAAAAGAGGCTTTGTGACTCTCCAAAAACATGCAGCAGGTGGAAGGCTGGAACCCACTATGTCTTTCTTCTTTCCATTCAGGTGAGCTGACTCACCTACTCTTGGCTGTGTCCCCCTGATGGCTTTATAGTGGCTGAAAGAAAGGAAGGATCTTTAAGGAGAACAAAGATACCGAGATGTTCTAAGAGAATGGCAAGATTTCCATTTTTATCACATCTAAAAAGGAAATGATTCCCTGAGCAAAGATTTCTTACCTATTCAATTTTTTTAAAGATTGGGAAATCAGTTGCTGAGTCGTGTGAAATTCAATCTCTTCTCAGCCTGTTTTTTAAAAGAATTTTTTTTCATTGAGCATGGTACACACACAAAATGTGTAAGTCACCAATCTGTATTCTCTTTAATGCTCTTAATATGAAAAAAATACTTTTATTACCACCTGCTGGGGGATGTAACTAAAGAACCAAATATTCTAAGATGTGTAACACAGATGCATTAGGCTAAAAATTGTGAAGCAAAGAAATAACTTTTTTTGGTAGACAGATGAACCAAAGTTCTTAAAGAAGGGAAATAAATAGGGAGTTATTAAAATAAAATAAAAAATTAACTTTATCATATTGGCCCAGATACAGGTAAATACACCAAGGGAAAGGAAGGGAGAACTCAGAAAGAGACCTGTCTTTTATGGCAGAGATGGAATTAATACTAGTAGGGGTGGGAAGGATTATTCAGTAAGTGAAAAAAGGAATACATGAAATAAATGAACAAAAGAAAGAAATAGATTTTTCTTATGGAAAGAATTAAATTCCTACTTTATTCCATATAAGAATACGAATTCTAGCTGGATTAAAATCTAAATGAGGAAAGCAAACCATTAAGGTTTTCACAGAAATGTAGCGGGAAATCTCTTTATAACATCAGTGTAGGGAAGGGTTTCTTAAATAAGGCATGAAGAGAAAAAACTTTTTTTTAATTATGAAAGAAAATTGATGGAGAAATATAAAAGGAAAGACCCATCCCAATTATTTTTATTTCTTTGTAGATACTCAAGAAACAGCCTTACATGTGTGACCAAGGAGGCATGTAGATGAATTGGTTGGGAACTGGATAAATCAATTACAGTACTTTACTCAATAAAATACTAAATAAGACTCAAATGAATACGTAGATCTACACGTATCAATACTGAGAAATCTTGGAAGCATAGTGCTGAATAGAAAAGTTGCAGAATGATGCTGATTTTATATATAGTTATATTTGAATACTTACAGATGCAAGTATTCAAAAAATAAAAGACATGAATGAGAAGAATAATGTACTGATTTCCCCCTCTTGGTTTTTTGTGGGGAAGCAGAGAAGATAATCTGAAGAGGAGACTTTAGCTGTAACTTCCTCTGTGTGTGTGTGTGTGTGTATGTGTGTGTGTGTTAAATATACATATACATATATATGAAAACATAGGATTGAAGGCTACTATGGCATAATGTTCAGTGTATGAGGTGTGTTTACGGGAGGCTGTCATATGACTTGTATTTTTAAGAATTCTGGTTTTAGTGGTTTTAGTGTTTCACATTTTAGAGTAAAATTAAAAAGATAAAAAGAACATCCGTTGTACTGAATATGACTTTGCCTTTGACCTGCATTTGCCATTCTGGATCGTGGGTCCCAGCCAAGCTTTTAGAATTGACTGTTCGTTATCAGTCTGTGAGCCACTGCTGAGGGCAGCTGTCTGTCCTGCTGCCTCCTGTCCCTCAGCCTCTGGGGTGTGATTGTTGTTCACCATGGTGAAAAAAAACCCTCCTTTTTTTACCTAAATGTGTGTTATTACTAGTTTTAATAAAGCATGTTCTATTTTTCAAACTTTAAAAATATTGTTTAGCACTCTACCAATGACAGGGAATGTAATACTGAATGATGGTAAGATACGGTCACTGGGATCTGTATTTAACAATTAATGAAAATCCAATCAAAATGTCCAAAGAACATAACCACTTAAAAGAAATAGCTAAATGGTGATATCATCACATTTTCATGGAATAAATACTTGGGGGATTAATTAATGGCCATAATCCTTAAATCCTATAAAGTAATTGCTTTTACAATTAAATGTTAATTGTTTTCTTTGGTTTCCAACTATTCCAAAAAAAAAAGAAAAATCCCCAAACTGTTGACAAAATATTTGAGAATGAACGACTGAAATTAAGGCATCTTTGTCTTTGAACTTTACATATGTGTGCTGTTGCGTATGACACGGTTGTATTTTTGACACTTTTTTTCTGTTGACCCATGATGATAACACTTAACACATTAGCATGGAAGAATCGAATGAAATATTGTACTAGATTGATTCAAATCCCGCCACTCTCTTCCTTCAGTTACCTTCTGCATGTCTTCTTTTTTTTATGATTTGAAACTGTGTATTTAAGGAAAAACACTAATTTTCCAACAAAATGCTAATACTTGTAAGCTATGGCACTTAACTTTATTCATAGTCATCAGAAAACTTTAGAATTTCTAGAGATATAAAACAAAAACCTGGCCGCTTCATTAAATATGCTAGGAAAAACATGTACCCAAGTCATCCAATGGACACTTCTTTCTCAAGTTCTGGGGGTCAGTGCATATAGATTTTGGATTCGTGTTTCCTACTACTTTGTAGATGGTACTAGCTTATTTTTAAACATAAACACTGGACAGAACAGAGAAGAGGGGAACATGAAAGAGGTAAGGAACCAGCAGCATTAGCAATCCATAAAGAAAAAGGAACGGACAATTCTTGTAACACATACGGATTAAATGGGTAGTGGCAGGAGGTTAAGGAATGGTGCTGGGGATTGACAGAGCCTTACGATAAAGGGAAGAATACATTCTGTAATTATCAGCACAGTATGCAGTATATTTTATCAAGCTCTGAATTTGAGATATTTTAAAGTTCTGATTTTTCTTTATCAAAGTTCCATTTAGCAGGATACGTTTTCCCTTCTCAAAAACTAGTTTTCTCATTTGCTAAATGCTATAGTCCTTTAGAACTCTGTACAGAGACTTGTTTCATGCAACAAGGGAGGGAGATACCTCAATATTCTTTAGTGGTTGCTGCTTTTCCCAACACTACCTTTTTCTCTACCTTTGACTTTTTTTTTTTTTTGCATCTCTTCTTTTAAGGTATGTGCTGGGGCTTAACTGCAGACACACTCAGTGTGCTGATCACAAAAACTCGGTCAACATTAATTCTTTGCATTCTAAGTCAACTCCTTGCTCCATACGTCTTTGAGGAAGATGAAACTCAGCATCTAGATACTTCATTTTTATTGAAAATGCAAAGACACCAAGGCTAAGTAGGCGACATATGGATGCTCCATACTCTTAGGATGTGGGTACAAACCCCAAGAGCTGTCTTAGAAACTGAAAGCAGAAACAGGCCTTTACAGTTTGGAGGGCATCTTTCTGTTGGCCTCTGGTGCGGCCTCTATCTAAGCCGTCGTCTGGGTATTTGTGAGTGTCACAGGTCGGAGAGCCCAGAGACTCTAGACCTCACGGGATGGAGGTTAGGGGTCCTACAAAGCTGTGTCCCACATACTGTGATTATAGACAGCCATCTGTTTCAGCCAAGATTTCTTTGGTGTCTGTCCTGTTCAAGGACTGCTTGGGGCCAGGATCTCTTTTGTAGATCCTTTATAGGGTGCTCCTATAAAGCATGCATCCTATAGCTTCACAGGATGATCTGATTGTGGGGTATTAATCCACACTCACCCAGAATGCCAACTTATGGTTTTATTGCTGTTTAGAGAGTACTCCTGTCTGCTAACCAAAAATACCTTCTTTCTGGTGTTAGGTTACCTGGGAAACCTCTTCAGTTGGGTGTGTGTTGAAGATCAGATCAGAACAAAGTGGGTCATGAGCTTTCCTTGGGTATTTTATTCAGACTGAGACAGTCTGAGTAGGAGCACGGTTGCACAATGAGGTCATTGTTTTTGGCAGGTGACGTTGGGCAAAAGTCTTGGGCTGTGTTGCATGGAGCTCCTCCAGGATCAGTTTCAACGTCCTGCCAATACTCTCAAGTGAACCAACTTAAGGTCTCCTATAGATAGAAAGTGTGGCCCAGGGAAGAGGATGAATATTTTTGGAATATGAGCATTATTTTCCTCTACTGGAGGAGAACCTAGGTTTGGTTTTGGCTGATGGCTTCTCTTCTGGATTCTGCTTCACTCATCATTTAACTAACATCCTCATGTGGGAACCTGTCCTTTTGCCATCTGACATCATGGGAATCTCCAGCAGGACCTGGAGTCTGTGTCCATCAGGGCATAAGACCAGCCATTTCTAAGCTCTGGAAACACTATTATTGCATATAAGCTGTTACTTAACTAAATAAATACACTTCTCCTTAAGAGTTCAGAAAGATTTCTAATTAATTCCAATTGGAAAAAAAGGGGCCCTAGGAGTAGCTAGAGGCTGTGTTGACAGCTGAGGGAACAGCTATGGTCTCTGTCTCACTTTGGGTATCGGCTGTTGTGCCTGTGTGGTCAGCAGTGGGGCCCCTGATGGGCCCCAAAATGTGGCTCTGGCCTCACTGGTAACCCTGAGATGTTTCTACCCAACAGCACCCAATAGCAGAGACTCTAGTACTTATCACCGTTATAAATGGATACTCTCCTCAGGTTGGCAGGTATTTTTTCCCCCAGCAATGATGAAGTGGCTTAGTAATGATGGATTTCTATAGATAAAGGCCAATGTTAAAATTTTAGAAGCCCTTGGAAATCTCAACATTCTTACCTTGGTTTCTGAGCAGAGTCAGCATGGAATAGAAATGCAGATGATCCCCATTATTTGCAGCATCCAGTTTTGCAAATTTGCCTACTTGCTAAAATGTATTTATAACCCCAGAGTCGATAGTTGAGGCCATTTGTGGACATGTGCAGAGCAGCAAACAATCTTGCCCCATGTGAATGTTCTCAGCTGAGCTGGAACAAGGCATCACTCTGCCTTGTGGTTTCAGCTCACACCGTAGGCAAGCATCCTTTTCGTGATTTACTTAGTGCCATATGTATATATATATATATAGTTTGTATTTTTGTGCTTTGTGTTGATGATTTCACTGCTTAAAATGGCCTCCAAGCGTCTTGCTGAAGTTTTGTCTGGTGTTCCTGAACGCAAGAAGGTTGTGATGTGCCTTCTGGAGAAAATATGTGTTAGATAAGCCAGAGATGCTGGCTGTGAGTTAAGTGTTAACAAATCAACAATGTGTAGAAAATAAGGTGCCTTTAACAAAAACACAGTAAAGCAAGGTTATGTATTGATTGGTTAAGGAAAATGCTGTGACCAGGGGCCCAAAGGAGCCTCGCCCCATATTTAATGGTTCAGTACTCACTAATTCAGTGTTCATGGTGATGGTATAGCCATAACTACGGAGATTAAGGAGAATGGACCACGTTACCTTGGGAGGGCAAATCACAACATTGTCAGTGTAATAGCCCACGGAGATGGCAATGGAACTACCGGTTTCAAATTTCTGTCCTTCCCATCACCTTTTCCATTTTCATATGTGATGTATTGAAATAACGTGCCTTGGCGTTGATATTTCTGTGAGTTGTATTTTGGCCTCACTCAGTTTCAGCTCATTGTTGAAATATCGTGAAGTGATGATAGCTTTAGAAAACCAGAAAAACAGGTTCATGTGAAGGGTTGAGGGGTTCCAGGATTAACATTTGGGAACAAAGGTCCTTCGGTCAGAGTGTCCTTGATGAGTGATCCCTGCTATCGGCGGTGACACCTTCAGCAGCTGGAGTGTTTGGCAACCAATTTGACCGCAGGTACTTGATGGGGTGAGGCTCCAGCCCAGAGCTATCCTGGGCTCCTGAGAGACAGCCGTGTGACGGAGCATAAGGGCGGTGTGGTGGGCATGCTCCTGTGATGGGGAGGGCTCTGCATCCAGATCAAACATTGCCACTTCCTCAGCAAGTGTCCTGGGACATCCTTTGGCGTCAGGCTGTTTGTTATTTCAGAGCCTCTCTGCCTTCGAGAGGGGCTGTTCCTGCCCCTTGAGTGGCATTTAGGCAGGAAAGAGACACTCTAAAGGTCATTAGGATCAGGTACAGCCCCACTTCGTAGGTACCAGCAGTGGGACTGGTGCTCACTTCCACCTCACAGACGGCTGCAAGGACTCAGGCCAAGAGCATCAGAACAATGTGTTAGGACAGGATTTTTAAGGAACGCTGATGTTCCATAGCAGCCCGTGGCAGGCCCTGCGGAACTGGCTTAGGGGTGCTTAGACATACCCAGAATCTCCATCAACCCCCTCAAGCCACCATGCCAATTAGTAAAGTGATGCAGTTGCTATGGAAACCCAGCTTCAAGACTTGTCCTCCAGCCTCCCTTCTGCGGAGGACAGATGGGGTTCCATGGACCCAGGTGTTAATGCACGCTGCAGTGAGGGCTGTGGAGTGGTGGGCAGGAGCCTGAGCCTGCCAATCATGTGATAGAGTTACTTTCAGTGTCATTTTGTACAAGTTATGAGCTCTTGATCAAGGGAATTAACTTGTCCAGGCCTCGGTTTCTCCATCTGTAAAATCACAGTCATATTAGCAGCAGCTCAGAGGACTATGGGAAAGGGTAGCAAGGATAATTCTTAGCACGGTGCCTGACATATCGTGATAGGTGCTCAGTAAATGCTAGTTAGTGTGATAAGCCTTCCCATACTCTGGGGTATCTTTTAATGACTCTGCATGTGATGTAGCCCCTTTATTCAACTGGCAAGTAATAGAAATGCTGACACCATATGGGAGTTTGGAGCCCAAGATAAAGGTTAGTTTCAAAGTAGAGGTGAGAATTTAGTTTCTAAAAAAACTAAAAGTAGAACTACTGTATAATCCAGCAAATCCACTCCTGGGTATATATCTGAGAAAAACAAAAACGCTAATTTAAAAAGATACTTGCACCCCAATGTTCATAGCAACATTATTTACAGTTGCCAGTTATGGAAGCAACCTATGTGTCCACCAATAGATGAATGGATAAAGAAGATATGGTACCTATATACAATGGAATACTACTAAACCATAAAAGAGAACAAAAGTTTGCCATTTGTACCAACATGGATGGATGTGGAGGGCATTATGCTAAGTGGAATAAGTCATACAGAGAAAGACAAATACTGTATGATATCACTTATATGTGGAATCTAAAACATACAATAAACTAGTGAATATAACAGAAAAGAAGCAGACCCACAGATGTAGAGAACAAGCTAGTGGTTACCGTGGGGAGGGGGGAGGGGCAATATAGGGGTTATATTTTATAGTATAGAATTATAGTTAAATCTAGGGGTTGGGAGGCATAAACTATTAGGGGTAAGACAGGCTCAAGGATGTATTATACAATACAGGGAATATAGTCAATATTTTATAGTAACTGTAAATGGACCTTTAAACATTGTATAGAAGTAAAAAATTAAAAACAAAGTAGAGATGAGAGCGTGAGTGTGGCAGAACTCAGAGCTGTGTGACAGGACAGGTGAGAAGTAAAAAGAACAGGGCAGAAGATGACCATATCACAGGACTGGCCAGAGAAGTGAGAGAAATCTCAGACCACCATGAGGTTGTAGTGCCCTGCAGGTCACAGATGGAGAGTTTGTGGACAGATATCAACAAGTGTAGGAACTGAAACTTTGCTGAACAATCCTCCAGTAATGCAGGATGGTTAAGTTCCTGACACCCGCTATACAATACGATGCCTACAGATAACAACACTGTATGATGCACTTCAAAGTGTGTAAAGAGGGTGGATCTGGGGTTAAGTGTTCTGACCACAAAAGGAGGGGTGCAGGAGGAAATGCTTGGAGGTGAGGAAGATGTGTATTACCTTGATCGTGGTGATGGTTTCATGGGTGTATGCATCTCCCCAAACTCATGAAATTGTATACCTTAAATATTTATATCCAGCAGTGTGCTGGCAAACCAGCTCTCAGGAACTGTTTGTTCATAGTTGCACCCATTTCGATATTAGAATGTTCTCTATTTTGAGGAGTCCTTTGCTTATTGGGTATATTAGTGATTTGCCTTTGATATAAGCTGCAGATGTTTTCCCCGTTTTGTCCTCTGTCTTGAGTTTTCTTGTGATGGTTTGCATACAGAAGTTTTATTTCAAATTTTGTGTAGTTGGATTAGTCAATCTTTTAGTTTATTCTTCTCAATTCTGAGGCATGTTTAGGAAGTTCCCCCTCAAAACTCCTAGGTTATGAGGGAGCAAGCCTTTTTGAGCTAATCTCTACATTTAGATTACTGATCAATGAATGGGACATCTATCTCCATGAAGGTGAGACATGCTTTATCTTTTTCTGAGAGACTCTGCAGTTGGCCCAATGCTATTTATTGAAAGGATGCTGCTGTTTTCCTAGGTTAAATCTCCCTTCATGTGGGTCTAGTTTTCCACTCTCTTCTCTTCCATTAGCCTGTTTGTGTGCCGGGACCACTCTTTTAATTTTGGAGGTTTTATAGTAAGTTTTAATATCTGGTGGATCTTTTATAATTCTATGTACTTTATAATTCATTTTTCCAGCTCCAGGGAAAAACAAACAAACAAACATGTAGATATGGTTATTGGGATTGCATTAAAATTGTGGCTACATCTAGAGATAATTGATGGCTTTGTGATTCAAGAACATGGCATGGTTTCCATTCATCAATGTCTACATTTCTGTGTTTGTTTTTTTTTTTCTTCCAGGAGTATATAAAGTTTCTTATATAGGTTTAGCCCCTATGTCATTTCCATACCTCGGTACTATATATATATTTTTGTCAGCCATTTAATTATTTTCCCTTATAAATGGGATATTTTTTCCATTGTGTGTTTTTTTTTTAGATATTTGTGTTATAAATGAGATTTATTGACTTTTCTCCATTTAATTTATATCTTAAAATTTGACTAAATTCTTTTCTTTATAAAAGTCTTTAATGCACTTTTGAATTTTCAGATAGGCAGTTTTATCTACATAGAAAGATTGTTTTATGTCTTTTTCCCCTGGATTCTTATGCCTCTAATTGCTTTCTCTTGTCTCATTGCATTGTCTACATCCATTACCATATTTATTAGTGGTGGTGACAGTTGGCATGTGTCATTTTTCTCACTTTAGTAGAAATATCTCCAGTGTTTCCTCATTAAGTAAGATCCTGGCATTTGGACTAAGATTCTTATGTATATAATCACATTCGATGTTCAGTAAGCACCTAAGAGTTCCATTTTATTGGGTGGTTTGATAAAGAACTGTTGTTGAATTTTGTTAAGTGCCTTTTTGACATCTTTAGAAATGAACTCTATTGATCTTTAATATAATCACTTATATATAAGGATTTTGATTGTTCTTTGTAGTCTCTAGCATTATAAAGTGCCTGCTTTTAAATATTTTTTGCCCTGAATTCCACCATGTCTGATACCAAATTGTAACCCCAGATTGCATTCTACTGCTTTGTCTGTCTTTCCGTATATCCTTTCATCCTTTTATTTTTAATATTTCTGGGCTAATTTAAGAGTCTCTTCTTGTTTATAGAAACAGTTATTGTTTTGTAGCATGAAAATCTTTTTTGATAGGTTAGGGCCATTTGCATTTATTGACATATTCCATGTTCTTGGTCTCAGCTCTGCCATACGTAATCACACGTGTGAACACATCTCCCAGGGAGAGCCTGGAGAGGGAGACGTGTCAGTAGTAGGACCTCCTGGGGCTTCAGATGCTTTTCCAGGGGTGCCTGGGGCTTCCCACAGAAGGGAGGTGGGAGAGCTATACTGAGACTCTGCAGACGTGAAGATCAGAGGGGACCTCTCAGCCCCGCCGTGGGCACAGACACCCTCCAGAAGCCGTCTGCTCACACCGCCCTGTCTCCCGTAAACCCTGAGTCCTGCCTAGGAATATCTGGAACTGTGGTTTCCACTGAGGCCTCGTGACCCTGAGGTAGGGATGAGGGCTTTCTGCTCATTGTTTCCAACAGCTGCAGATCTTACTTTCCATAAGATTTAAACTCTGTCCCACCTCCTCAAAGGCTTTGTCAGGAGAATAAACTAAAGATGCAGAAGAATGCCACCCACAAGGCCAGGATCAGGTGATGGTGTCTGTCCTCTTCCTCCGTCAGGGTTACTAGTGCAAGAAGACCATCGGCCCAGTGGCTCCTGGGCTGGACTTTCTCCTGCTGTTACAAGATATCTCCACCTGAGTGTCATTCCAGGCCTCTGACAGTCAAAGGTCTTGGTGTTGAGCAGATTCATTCATTGATTGTCAGCTTCGCAAGGTCAGAAACTCATGGAAACAAATCCACTAATTCACACTTTCTATCCCAAAACAGCTGAACCTGCTTTCATTTTAAAACGTTGACCCTCAAAATAGGCTGAAAAACAAAACCATCTTTCTTTTTAAACAGAGTACTTCAAATGTGTTTTCAGTGTATTTGATACCTGTTTTAATACTAGGGTAACAAAAAGAGCCCTCTGTCCTAGCTTTCTACATGCGGGACTTGATCAGTATGATGTTAAAAAATGAAACAAAACAAGAACAATCAGCAGATGCCAGCTCCACTCTCAGGCTGTGCTGGTGAACACAAATAGCAAAACAAGCAAATAAAAATAAAATGGGAAATCTTTACTCCCCTGTTGAGACACATAATAACTGACTACAGAAACTGGGAGGAATAGGTAATTGACTTTCCACTTTGAAAATAGCCAACTTGATGTAGAAGATTTAGTTCTCAATTCCTGATAAGGAAAACAATTTTCAGATATTTCAGAATTGTGGTATGAATTTCCCCTCGAGTCCTACTTTGCTGCCTTGTCCCTGAAGGTTTTCATTTACCATTTCCGGACATTGGGCAATGTTTCTGTTCTTACACAATCCGGCAGAAGACTTAGAAAGGAGAGGGACTTGGTCATGCTACCTTGTAAAATAACGTTTTGTTACAAAAATGTTATAAAATAAAAAAAATATGTATAATAATAGGTCATTCACATGCAAAGAACATGAAATCCACAGATAAATCCAACTTGCAGAGATGACACTGCCCGTTTTAGAAGGTCTTATGGGTTGTTTTCCTCTGCATTGACATGTCCTTGATGTACATATTCTGTCATCAGTTTACTAGCTTGCCTTTTCCACAGGTGTTTAAACTTCCTTATAGGCATTCATTTAATTTCCGGCACAATTTACGTAAACTCTTGTTGTCAGATATTTAGCTTATTCTAAATGTTCTCATCATTGTAATCGAGCTATGACAAGCTCCCCTGACCCATAGAGCATTTTTTGTGCTTTTTATAGTCATTTCTTAGTATAGACTACAGAAAGTGAAATTCCTGGTCCCAAAGAGTATCTGTAAGGTTCCAGAGAATACTTCCAAACAGCTTTGCAAGGAAGTTTTAACATTTTATACCCCACCTGTGAAAGAGGGTTTCATTCTTTTTTTTTAACCATGAGGAATTTCATCACACTCGCCACCTCTCCTAGGCTCTGCTTGTGCGATGATAATGTAATGAATATTCATTTGAGAGTAATACAGAACATGATTGGTTGTTCCAGGTATGTTTACATTGTTGTCAGGTTGATATTCTGCCCCTGAAGAGAGGCTAAACTTACTCTGTGGTGTGTAAGAGATGGATTCAGATCTAAATGTCTGTCTGAAATAAGAGAACCATGATTATATGTTGTCCCACTAAAGTTTGTATCGCAGCTGATGAAAAGGTTCTTAAAACTATGGACATTTTAGTGAAAAGTCTCCAGTAAATGTGATGATAGCACTCATTACATAGGATTGAAATAATATAAATACCTATTCAATTAAAAATATAGTCACAAATTTATATAATACGTATGTTTTATAAATTACTATATGTTCTCTGTGATATATGCAATATATATAGAACTTATAAAACATATTTATATAGTATATATTTTATGTAACATATATATTATATTTAAAACAATATTATTTATAATGTTTATAATAACATTGTAATTAATTATACACTAGTATATAATTATAGAATGTAATAATAATATATAAATATCACACTTATATAATATATATTACATAAGTGATTAGGTAGTAGAAACAAAATTTAAGATAAATAACAATTCTATCTGCTGTTCCCATCTTGAACAAATGAGGGCTTGAGATAAAATACTTTATAGTTTCTCTGAAAGAGAGAGGAATCCCAGTATACAAGCATAGCATTTGCTCTGAACTTATTCTTTTTTTTTTTTTTTTTTTGCGGTACGCGGGCCTCTCACTGCTGTGGCCTCTCCTGTTGTGGAGCACAGGCTCCGGACGCACAGGCTCAGTGGCCATGGCTCACAGGCCCAGACATTCCCCGGCATGTGGGATCTTCCCGGACCAGGGCACGAACCCGTGTCTCCTTGCATCGGCAGGCGGACCCTCAACCACTGTGCCACCAGGGAAGCCCTCTGAACTTATTCTTTAGATACATTTATAGTGTGTACAATAATGAAGTTTATACTTGCCTTAAATAAAGCAGATGTAGTATAGATATACAATGGAATACTACTCAGCCATAAAAGGAATGAAATTTTGCCATTTACAGCAACATGGATGGATTTGGAAAGCATCCTGCTAAGTGAAATTAGTCAGATAGAGGAAGATAAATATTGTATGATATTGCTTATATGTGAAATCTAAAAAATACAACAAACTAGTGAATATAACATAAAAGACACACAGATATAGGGAACAAACTAGAGGTTCCCAGTAGGGAGGGGGAGGGGCAGCACAGGGGTTGGGGAGGGCGGGGTACAGACTACTGGGTGTAAGACAGGCTCAAGGATGTATTGTGCAACATGGAGAATCGAGCCAATATTTTGTAATAACTGTAAGTGCAAAGTAACCTTTAAAAACTGTATAAAAATAAAAACATTTTTAAAAATGGAAAAAAAGAGAAATGCAAAAAAAAAAAAAAAACCCTTGCCTTAAATTGGAGTATTAATCATTAGTTTGAAATGAAAACAGAACTCAAAAAATGTTTATTTTTAAGTCAGTCCGTTTTCTAAATTATAAATTGTGTTATTGATTGAACAAAATGAATTTTCCTTGAAGAGTTGTTATGTCTTTAGGAATTCAGTACACACTAATGATCTTTAAAATGCAGAGATTAAAGGAGACTGGTTGGAAGTAGTTTTATGTGCCCGAAGAAAAAGTCAGAAATTTCTGCTAATAAAGCTCAGAGCTTCAGAGAATGCAAACACATTCAACTTACTGAAGTAAGGCATCCAAAATGAAAGTGTGTACACTCCATAAACCATGCGTGGCATCGGCAACATGAATAATATCTGAAATATTATTGTGATCACAAAGAAATAAATCCTCTGCTTGCTGTGATTTTCAGGTTTTAAATATTAATAGTATATAGAAACACTGTTTCTTCCTGCTGTAATTTTAAATATGACTCATAGCCTTTACACTATAAAAGGAAAAACCCTTAGTTTTAAGTATAGCCATAAATTGTTGCATTGGGTGTAATTCATGAAGTACTGGTGACCCTAGGTGGTTTTTGTCCAGCAGGTCTGAATAGTAAGTATAATTCCTTTTTCTTTATGTTGGAATCTGATTGGATTCCCTAGTTTAATTGGATTTTTAAAGAGATATTTTCATTCTGTTAATTTAGTAAGATGTGTACTCTGTAAGGGAATCTTTTATTTGCAGTATGCTTGGTCATGTTGAGGAAGGATCTCAGTGTGTGCTACCCATGCCAATAACATTAGTGAAAGCTGGGAACCAGCTGGAAATGCAGATTCTCAGGCCCTAGCCCAGAACAACTGAATCAGGACTCCTAAGTGTGGCCCCAGCAATCTGTGTTTAACAGTCTCTCCAGGTGATTCCATTGCTGCTATGGATGTTGATTTTTTTTTTCAAAGAATATTCCCACTTGAATTTCACCTTCCTTATCTTCTGCACTGATGCTTCAGGATGTTAAGAAATAGACTATGTTTGAGGTTTTGGATGAAGACCTCACATATCAGTAAGCTTTGGTAGACAAACCACTCAGAATTGAGTGGCTTAAAACAACCCTATGGGCTCAACTGGTCAGTTCTTCTGGTCTTGGCTGGGCACCCTTGTGTGTCTGTGGTCAGCTGTGGGTCCACTGGGGGCTGGATGGCTTGGGATGCCCTCAGCTATTGGGCCTTGTCTGTCCCCTTCATGCTCATCCTTCCTCCACAGGCTGCTCCAGGTGCATTCACAGGATTCCTAGAAAACAGGCAGGAGCGAGACCTCAGAATCAGCCCAGCTCCCCTTCTGCATTTTCTCTTGACCAACTCAAGACTCAAGGCTATCCCAGCTTCATGGGCTGGGGGGAAGGACTCCAACCCTTCATGGGAGGGGATGTAAAATCAAACCCTCAAGGAGAGATGGTACAGGGAGAAGATAACAATCTGAAAATGGTCTGCCCCCAACCCCGGGGCACAAGATCCAGAAGGGCCACTTCTTGGCTTAGGAATTCTGTCCCTCCTTTCTGTAGTTCATTCACATGAAAAGCTTCCTAGTTTCTCTCTGAAGCTGGGAAGTACGACACAACTGATAAAAGAGAACACCGTTTGTTCATGGTCTCTGAGTCATCACTGTACCAGCGAGAAGACCATGTTTGCAAAAGTCAAATGAACCTGAACATTTGACTAATAGAAACATAAAACAAGCTAAGTAGAAACAAGTAAAAATATTTTATTCCAAAAGTTGCATCCTCACTTTCAGCCCTGGATTTCCTATGCAGTGTCTAGAATGTGCTCTTCTATGTGATGACCTGCATGAAGGCTCTGGTTTTCACACACAGCTGATTGTGTCCTCAGGGATGCTAGTGTGACAGTAATTATAGTATGGATAGACTTCATTACTATAGAGTACTCTGGTACTGTTTTGCTGCTACTTACGTTATTAGAGTGTTTGTGATAAATAAGAGTAGAAAAAGAGCAGGAAAAAAGGAGTATGTTCTTGATTAATGAGTTTTGGAACAAAAAATAATATGGTCCTTAATCTTATTTATAATAAGCATAGTGGTTTTGAATAGTTCATGTTAGACTTTAAATTATTAATGGTGGTAATAAACTGTTTTGTACAGTAATATTATACAAAGAGGAAGAAATACTTGCATTTCAGATAATTTGCTAATGTGGAAGAGTTGGATCAGATGTATTCACCTAACACATCTCTATTTTTAGAGATACCCTTTTGGTTTTTTTCCCACATGTTTAGAAAAAATAAGACATATTCTGTGACATTCAATCTTTTTGGGGCTTTCACTCTCTGGATCACAAGGTCTTATTTTCCAGCCAGCATGTGTTAAAAGACTTTTCTGTCTCAAATTCTTGCTCTCTAAGGAAATACAGGGAAAATTCTTGATACTCCCTGAAGAGTATAAATAATTCCATTATAAAACAATCATAAAACAATCACAGAAGGCTAGATAATACGGCAAAAACTTTTACCTAAGACTTGCTGGTACACAAAGCAAAGAAAGTATAGGTCACCTGGGAAAGAGTTTGGTGGGATTGACTTTGAGGTAGCCTGAAAGCAAGTGTTCAGATTGAAGAAATTAGACTTAATGCCAGAACAGCTGATTGAAGGCAGGGCCACGGTGAAGCTGGTGTGGTTGGACACGGACAGTCACTCCAGAGGCTGACCAAAATGGCTTTGAGCCATGTGTCAGTCAGCCATGGCCACAATGATGCTGAAAAACAAATCACCCCAAACACAATGGCTTAAATCATAAAGAATATGTTTCTGATGGAACTAGAGATGATCATACTGAGTGGATTAAGTCAGAAAGAGAAAAACAGATATTATATGATATCACTTATATGTGGAATCTAAAATATGACACAGATGAACTTATCTATGCAACAGAAACAGACTCACAGACATAGAGAACAGACTTGTGGTTGTCAGGGTTTGGGGGAGGGGAGGGATGGAGTGGGAGTTTGGGGTTTAAAAATAAACAGAATATGTTTCTCACTGAGCCCTGTGGGTTGGCTAGTGTTGACTTATCTTGGCTGTCCCTAACTCCAGGCTGCAAGTGGGTTGAGACCTGCCTCATATATGTCTGCATTCTTCATTGATCAGGAGCTGCTGGAGACATTTTCTTGTGATGGATGGTCAGAGCACAAGGACCAAGCCGAAGGAGCAAGCACACTTAATGCCACTGCTCACATCATGTTCTTTTACAGTTCATTGGCCAAAGCAAGTCATAGGGCCAAGTCCAACAGCAATGAGGCAGGAAGTATCTTCTGCCCCTGGGGGTGATGGCGCACAATGAACATTTGCTGAGCCCTAGTCCAAGCTATTCCCAGTAAGACAGGAAAAGTGGGCTTGTATGAGGCTGATGTTTATTTTCGTAGATGTATATATGGTAAAGTAAAGTGTTATTTCTCATTCCAGTTGTTTACTTTAATCCCCTAACTTATATTTTGGAGAGACCTTGAGATTTATCTTTTCTAATATAATTAACATCCAAGCAGGTGACCTTTTTATTGGCAGTAATTTTGAAGTGGCTACATTTTTTTCTAAGAATAGAATTGGCAACTTCCTAGTTGAGATCAGCATATGTTCTTGATTTGACCTCAAAATAGGATGGGCTGTAGTTATTATTGTGTTATTTTGAGAATATAAATGAAAAATAAATCTAAAACTGTAGACATGACATATAACAATAACAGCATGTAACATTAACAAACTAAATAACTTGAATGCACTGTCCATAGCAATTTAAGAGGTAATTTTTCTTTGCAGAAATGAAGGTATAATTCCATTCCATCTAGAGGTCTATCTTTGAAAATTATAATTAGCACAGTTAATAAGCAAGGACACTTTACATACAGTACGAAGAACGTTGTAAACATTTACTTGGCTCTTTTGCTCTAAAATACAAAGTATATTAAACATAAGACTATAAATGTTTTGTTCTCCTTTTAGCTTAAAATATAAACACAAATATTCAGCATTTTCAAAATTAGAACTCTTGAGTTGTAATCTTACAAGCTTATACTTAATACTGTCCCAGGACCATGATGTTTAATTAGTTATAATGATTAACCTGTTTCTTAAGAGCATCTTCAAAATGAAGGTGTCAAGGACAGCAATCTAAATTCGGGTTCACTTGGGGATGTTTTTTTCCTTTATGTACATTAAATGTCTTACTCGGGACGTGCACACATACACACGAGTATGTATTTCTTGTGGGATGACGTAGCGCTTACTATAATAAGTGCTTTTTCTTTGGAAGAGGGCGGGGAGGAGACACCAGCTTGATAGAAGGAGTGGGGCATGATGAGGGGAGGGGTCCAGAAAGGCAATGAGCATTTTAAGTTCTATCTTCATGCACTGCCTCAATCATTTAAAATTAGGTTCCACTGCATTTAAGAGAAGAAATGACCTCAAACCACAGTTGCTATACAGGAGGGAAGTTTGTCTCTATTACACTGCAGAGAAGTCCAGAGTTAGGAATCCAGAGTAGGAAAGGATGCTTCATGACATTGCTGAGACCTGACTCATTGCAGGAAAATTCTCCCTATTCCCAGCATGCTCTCAGGCCACAGCTCCACCTCAGGCCACCACAATGCATCCCAGCCTGGGAGGAAGGTCCTCTCCCTCCTTTGCAAAGAGTCTTACTGGGAGATAAGGAGTGTATATTGAAAATATATTAAACAAACAAACAAAAAAACCTCATACAACTCAGTAGTAAAAAACCCCAAAACAGTCCCATTAGAAAATGAGCAGATGGTCTGAATAGATGTGTTACCAAAGAAGACATACAGATGGCCAACAGGTATGTGAAATAGTGCTCAGCATCACTAATTGTCAGAGAAATGCACATCAAAACCACAATGAGATATCACTCCACACCTGTTAGAATGATTATTATCAGAAAGCCAAGATAGAAGGCAACCTAAATGTCTACTGATAGATGAATGGATAAATAAGATATGAGTTTTCTATATATGCACGCGCGCGCACACACACACACACACACACACACACACACAATGGAATATTATCAGCCATGAGAAAGAAGGAAATCCTTCCATTTGCAACATGGATGGACCTTGAGGGTATTATGCTGAGTGAGATAAGCCAGACAGAGAAAGACAAATACTGCATGGTAACATATGTGGAGTCTAAAAAAAAAGTCAAACTCATAGAAACAGTAGAAAAGTGGTTGTCAGGGGCTGAGGGGGATACAGAAATAGGGTGAGGTTTGTAAAAGAGTACAGACTTTCAGCTATAAAATAAATAAGGTCTGGGCATCTAATGTAAACATGCTGATAACACTGTATTATATAATTGAAATTTGCTAAAGAATAGACCTTAATTGTTCTCCTAAAAAAGATAAATTTGTGAGGTGATGGAAGTGTTAATTACATGTGGGGAATCCTTTTACAATGTTTACGTATATCAAATCACCATGATGTACACTTTAAATACCTTTCAATTTTATGTCAATTATACCTCAATAAACCTGGTCGGGGGGCGGGGGAAACAAATCAGTCAAAGATGCTTATTGGGAGAAACCTTAACAGTACTTCCGCCTGCCTCTCATTGGCCAAATGACCACATTTACGTGGAAGGGAAGTGGACTATGTAGTTCTTTTGGTTTAGCAAAGAATTGACGTTCTTTTCCCTTTCCTAGAAATTGAAGGATTGATCCTGGGGGCAGTCAGCAAGCTCTGCCTTAATGCACATCACCCGGTTTGTCTTTGGAGGACATTCTGAATGTTTTTAGGGATATTCATTGTGACATATCAAATACCAACCTTTCAGTTACATTCGTAGCATAATAATTCAGTATAATATTTTGCCTTCCATAGCTTTTATTTATTTTATCAGCTGCCTTGACGCTATGATTATGTTACCACATATGTGCCTTTGGCACATCTTAGAATGAGATGTAGCTTCCAAGCTAATCAAACCACGTTTTTAAAAAGAACTGGGAATTTAACTGAGCTATTCCTTAGTGTGTGGCTCTTTATGGAAAAATTAAACTTGCAGTTTTAGAAAACTATCCTCCCAGTTTTGGAGTGGGGATTTATTAGGTAAATCTTTGAGTGTATCTTTGTAGTGAATTTATTTATATAATGAATGCTGGTCACCCTGCCCAGGCAATTTAAAGAATGTTTCAGTGTTATTTCTAAATTCACATTTGAAACGTTAGTTGATTGCTAATAAGAGAAATGATTTCTATTAAGGTCTCATACTTTAGTATCTGTTTCACGGAGATCCTCATTCTTGAATATTTGGAACATTGTCAGAATCTCCCAGAGAAGGAAATGCAGTGAAAGACAAGGTCGCTTTCTTGTGTATGATTTGAACTATTAAGGAGAAGGAAGGATGGATAGTTTCGGTAAAGATGCTTTTCCCTGTCAGTTGGTTTATGGCATGCGCATATTTTGACGGCAGTTTGTTGACATTAGCTGTTTCTCCTTTCAACAGAGTAAGTTGACTAATAGATAGAGCAGCAGGATTGTCTATACAATGCTGCCCAAGGATTCGATTAGGCCTAGTGTGTTTTAATTAACAGCAGCATAAGGACTTAAACGCTGCATCTCAGTCTGCCTAACCTTATTATTTTCAAGTAGCAGTTGAATAACACTTAGAAGAGAGTCATAAATCTCTCAGACTAATTAATGAAAATATTTTAAAAATACTGGCAGATGAAAGTAACAAACATGTCAGCCCCCAAATTCTGTTTTTCAGCTACTGATTGATAATACTAGGTCAGTCGCCAAATTTTAATTTCTTGATTAAAGGGCTTTCTCAATATTGCCACTTTATTCACACTTACTGAAGTTAATAACTAATGTATTTGACACTTCCTATCTCTCCTAGGAAATATTTTCCCTCATTATTAAAAAAAAATGCAGATTGTCAAACGTAGCTACAAAAAAATCAAATTGTTTGATATTTTATTAGCAAGAATTTAAAACTATAGTAGTAGATGGTGGCAGTTCTTACCGAAAATACCTAAAAATTCTGAAGTGCCTTTTGAATCATTAAATTGGTGAAATTATATTCAGCATATTTTGAATATTTGCTTCGCTTCATTCTAGTTCTTTTCAGCATCAGTTGGGCATTCGTTGTGTAAATGGCAATTCTCTATTAAGTGGGCTTCTCTATGTGATCCTGTGTGGGGGTTGGATTAGAAGATAGACATTAAATATTTTCTTGTACCTGTGGCTCATTTCATTTGCAGAGTGGCTGTCAGCTGAGAGGCTGCTACAGGTGGTACAGGTGATGGAGGGGATAGTGAACAGGTGGGGACCTGCCCAGCAGTATGCAGTGAATCTGAGAGAAGACGGGATGGATTCCAGAGAGAAGTCAGAGGGGAACAGAGCAGAAGGCTCTGTGATACCGGATGCGGCTGGGCTGTCCATGAATTTGAGATCTAACTCAGTCTTCTTTTGAGTTGGCTTCTATTTCCCTAAGAGTCAATAAAAAGGGTTTTTTAACCACAAATTATTTGAATAAACATACTTTTGAAACAAAGTACTGTCCTTACATTTATACCTATTCTGTGACATTTTTTGGCTTCCGCCATTGTATGGACTGCCAAAATCCTCTTTTAGTCTTGATGCTATCACCACATCCTCTCCAGTACTGCCCCTCAGTTTTGTGAGGATTTGTTCAGTGTCCACAGCATTGTAGTGAAGACAGTGAACAGGGTGATCCTCCCGTGATGCATATGCTGGGGTGGGCACCATTCTGTGTGTCTTTGCCCTTTGAAGTGAGTATTACCACACCACCCGTTTTACTGTTGAGGGGAGTATGGCCCAAAGAGGTGTGTAACGTTCCCAAGGACACAAAGCTCTTTGTTGGTGGCATCTGTATATAGACCCAGAGCTGTAACTGAGTGCAGTTCCAGGGCTCAGGCATTGCAACTTGGAGCCGTCCTGTCGCACCCCATCCATCACGTGGGTGACCTTCTGCTGGGAGCACGAACGGATAGGCACAAAAAGGAGACGTGGCCTGTGAAAGGTATGAGCTGAGTGTGTACGTAGCTCTGTCTTAGCACAGTAGAGGAAATTCTTTACCCGACCCCCACCACCACCAAAAAAATCCAAAGGAGGAAGGAATTGTATTAGGTTGAGGGACTAAGAATGTTTCATGGAGACAGTGCTTCAAAGGCAGGACAGGTTTACAAGGAAGAAGGGCCCATCGTGGAGGAAGGAACAGCAGCAGTGGCAAAGCTATGCATACAGGCAAGCTTAGCGAACACAGGGGAGGAGTGAACACGGGGTGGGGGGTCCTAAATTCTCCATTTCGGCTGCTATATTTTGATGTCTTAGGTAACACCAAAATAAATTTGCGTTTCATGTAGTAGACACAGGAAAGCCGCTGGAGATTTGGGGTAGAGAAATGACATGCTTAGTCATTTAGGAAGCTTATTCTATAAACTGTCCCCTGATTCTGTTTCATTTTCCTACCTGCTACTGATTACTTCCTGGAAACACCCTATGTATTTTGTTGTCCTGTTCTGTCTTCCCTTCCATAATGTAAGCTGTTTGAGGGCTGAGGCTGGGTTACAGCAGGCATGCAGCTTCCTTTGCTCTTCAGAACTTTCTCTCTGGGAACCGCGAGCTGCTATATCACTTGTCTGGCTACCCCGAGACCACACTGCTGAAGAGCCACGTGTAGGCACTCTGGTCCAGGGTTCCAGCTGAGCCCCTCCTTCCTGCCATCCCTGTAAGGTGTAAAATGTGTGCAAAGCTGTCTTGGACCCTGAGTGTTGTTGCCTGACCTCCAGCAATGCCACATGGAGCAGAAGAACCTCCCAGCTGGTCCCTGCCCAAATTCCTCACCCACAAAACTGAGCTAAAATAAGCCACTGCTGTTTGGAATTCAGGGCTGGTTTGTTAAGCAGTGGTAGTAACTGGAACGGATCAGATTGGGTCAGCTCACTTCAGAGGGGTGTGGGGGAGGGAGGTGGAGTGAGGAGCTCTCTGTCACACCTAATATGCTGTAATTGAAGTCACTGGTTTTACATTTCCCCCCCGTGACTGAGTCCCAGTGACCATATCAAATGACGAGAGTGCTTGGTGTGAGGTGTTGGGTGCACGAAGTGGATGGAATATTGAGTTGACAGCACCAATTAGATCTAGCATCCTGGATCTCCCTTTGGGCATCCAAGAAATAACCCCAAATTGAATCTCTACTTTTTCTTCCAAAAGGCACCTTCCTTTAGACTTTTCATCTCATATAATGTTGCTCAGGTGAGGCACCTTGGAGTCCTATGTGGCACGTCTTTGCTCTCATACCCCACATGGATGTTTCTCCAAGTCCAGTGAACTCCACCTGAAAGCATATTCAGAATCCAACTACTTTCTTGTCCAAAAACAGTCACCTTCTTCCAGCCATCAGCTTCACTTTCTCTAGCCCTAGAGGTCCTCCCTGAGGTCATTCTCTAAGTGTCTATGCTTCCTTGTCTAACGGTCAGTGCACAGGCAGCCCAAGGTAGAGGCACTGCAGATACCACCAAAACTATATTGAGGACAAAGTCTATGAGACACCTGTGGTTTTTCGTATGGAAGCTACACTGATCCTTTTTTTATTAACATATTTTTCTTTTTATTGCGGTGCATCTTACATGGGCAAAGTGCATGAATGTTAGGATAACAGCTTAATGAAATTTTACAGTTGTGTATATGTAGATAGATGTAGAATACACCAATTCTAAATTATTTTAGGAAAAGTCCTCTTCCTCTTAGCTTGAAACATGTATGATAAGACTGGCTGACTTCTGGCCTCAATTGAGGAGTTTCCTTAAGGAGAGGATGTTATGTCTGCATGGTTTTTATCTCATGTTTATTGAAAGGACTGCCTGATTTTAAGTAAGAAAGTCCTGGATACCTAGACTTTCTTACTGTACCTCATTGGAGAAAATCCTAGCAAATAAAAATCTATTTTCTAGGCTTGCAAATCACCCCAAATATATGAGTCCCTGCCTTTTAAAAAATAGCCTTTCCTCCCCTGAGAACTGAGAACCCCTATTATGTACAATGAATAAAAGTAAAACATTTTCAGATGAAATTCTTTATTATTAATAAATTATTAGAAATATTCAACAACTGCATATCTGTGACTACTTTGAATGTTCACTTGGGCCTGATTATATTTTTTCTGAGTAAAGTCATTAACATATGCTTCCAAGTTTTCCTTCAGATGTAACCTCAGGCAGTGGCCAATGTGAGGTCATTTTAATATTTCTTAATATAGTCCTAGACTTGTTTGTACTTAGCAACTAATATCTATGGAGCATTTTCTACATGCCCCACTGCCTCCTGAATCCCTTATGAACATTAAATATTCACTCGATTCCACAGACCTAAAAGAAAGGCTAGGTCATCATCCTCTTTTTACAGGTGGAACTGAGGCACAGAGCATTAAATTACTTGCCAAGGTCACACGGCCAGCACGTGGCAGAGCCTGCATTTCAACCCTGTCCGGCAGGTGCCAGAGCCTATGCCCCTAACCACTGTAATCTACTACCTCTGGATGCCCAGGGAAAACACCAAAGTTGGGGAAAGTCACCAACTGGCTGCTAGAGCACATCAATTGAGGAGGCTGATGGAGTTTCTCTTAATCGTGTTTCCTTGGGAAAGATGTACAGAATAGAGTTGACATCATTGGAGTTGAATCAGGGCCACCATGTTTGAGGAATGGAAAGTAATAATAACAGGCCCAGCCGAGCATCTTTATTCCCTCACTCCCTTTAACCACCCCATGGGGCAGGGACTGGTTTGGATGTGAGGACACTCAGGCAGAGAGAGATTAAGTTGACCAAAGGCAGCTAGTTAGTGGTAGAACCAGGTTGCTAACCCAAATAGTGGCTTCGAACTTGTTCTCTTAACCACTGAGCTATATTACCTCAAAAGAGAACAAAACACAGCAACACACAGGTTTGTAAGTTTCAGGGAAGCAGAATTCTTGGGTCCAAATAACCCTTGAAATGTCAGCCAACCTATATTTTGTCCTAGCTCCCTTTTCTTCTACATGTCCAGGCAATCACCCTCTCCCTACATCCCAAATTTAACCTGAGAACTGTTGAGTGTCCAGGAGACCTTGGTTGTTATACCCGCTATTGATTGCCATGGAGAAGGGTCATCACGTTGCCATGGCCTGGCGAGCCATTTTGTGTGTAAGTGAAACATATGCTAATTTGCCTTCAAAAGACTGGTTATGTGGGTTTTTTCAGCCTTGAATCCTCAGATTTGTGCCCTCAGGAAAGAATTCTATGATTTGACAGCGTCTCCTGAAAAATGAGTTTTGTTTCCACTGGAGAAGAAAAAAAATCATTTATGGGATCTTTCTAACAAAAATATATTGAATTTCCAAAAGAACAGTTTTATTTTTATATCCCATTAGATTAAAAACTCCTCAAGACAACTGGTCTTATTCATCTTTCTCTATAATCACTCAGGGAGCTTATGATTAAATAAATCATTACATTTCAGTTTCTTATGCCTTCTTTATAAATTGACTCCATTATCATTATGTAATGTCCTTCTCTATTCTTGGTAATATTCCTTATTCTGAAGTATACTTTGCCTGATAAAATATAGCCACTTTAGTTTATTTTAGTTAGAGTCATATGGTATATCATTTTCCATTTTTTTTCTCTTTTATTCTATCTGTATCTTTATATTTAAATTGGGTTTCTTATAGACAAAACAATGTCGGGTATTACCTTTTTATCCAAGATGACCATCTCTGTGTTTCAATTGGTATGCTTATGTGTTTACCATTGATATAATTATGGATAAGGTTGGATTGTCATTTAAAATCTTTATCTGCCTGCTTTTTGCCATGGTATTCTTTATGCTTCTGTTTTGATCTCTGACATTGGTTTATTATTTATACCTCTTAAAAAATTTTAGTGGATACCTTTAATTGCAGTCTACTTTAAAATAATATACCACTTCACAAGTATTGAAGGTGACTGTAACAGTATAGCCCCCAAATCCCTCCCATTTTTTCCTCTCTATTGTTTTCATTTGTCTTATTTTTCCATATGCTACAAACACACAGTATATTGCTACTATTTTTCCTTGATAATAAATTGTATTTTAGAGTGATTTTTTTAACAAAGGAAAAATATGTTTTACATTTAGCTTCGTTTTCATCATTCCTGGAGATTTTCATTTTGTGTAGACCCAAGTTTCTATAGTATAGCCCTGCTGATAATAAATCCTTTAAGTTCTCATTTGTCTGAAGAAAAGATGTCTTTATTTTTTCTTCACTTTGAGAGACATTTTCTCTGGATATAGTTGCTGATTTGACCGTTTTTCTTTCTTTTTTATTTTTTTCCTTCGAACAGTTTGAATGTGCCCATCCATCGCTTCCGATCTTGCATAGGTTATAACGAGGAGTTGGCTGTAATTCTTCACTCTGCCCCTCTCTATGTGATGCGTTGTCACTTTCCCTGAAGAGCTTCAGGATTATCTCTGTTTTTAGATTTCAGCAGTTTGAAAATGATGTGTCTAGATTTTGGTTTTTGCATTCATGTTGAAGTCCTTGGATCTATTGTTTGATATATTTCATTATTTGTGGAAAAATTCTCAGCTCTGATTTCTTCTGTCTCAGTCTCTCTTCTCTTTGTAGGATTCTGATCATACGTATGTTAGAGGTTGTGTGCTATCATTTCACAATGCTGAGATGCACTATTCTTTTTTTCTCTTCTCTTTTTGTTCACATTTGGTTAATTTCTATCAAACCGGCTTCAATTTCACTGATTCCTGCCTAAGCTTTGTTGAGTCTGCTGATGAATTTGTCAAAGGCTTCCTTCATTTCTGCTTCCGTATTTTTATTTCTAGCATTTCCATTTTACGCCTCCTTATGAAATTCTATATATGATCATGCATGTTGCTACCTTCTCCACTGGAGTATTTTAATATATTAATTACAGATATTTTCAGTTCCCTTTCTGGGTCATATATGTGTCTGGATTTCTAGCTTGCTTTGTGTATTGTTGGTGCATTTTCCCTTGCATTTTTGTTGTATAACTATAATCTTTTATTAAATGTTGCACTTTATGAGTAGAACAGTAGAGACTGAGATAGATAGAATTTATGCTTAGAAAAGGGCATGCCTCTTCTTCAGCAAGACCAGTAGTGAGGGGGGTTGAGTTGGGCTTGTCAGAAGCTGTGCTGGGTTTGGGTTTTGTCTTGTATTTAGTTTCACCGTACCACTCATTTCTAGTTCTTTAGCTTGTCCTTAGGGTGTGTTCTGATTTTTTGATGGTTTTTCCCCAAAGTTTTTGTTCCATCTTCGGCTTTGGGCCTTTCTTTTGTGCCCTGTCCACCAGAGAGGGTCACTGTTTTCACTCCCACCCCTCCCTGAGTAGTATACTTGTCTTACTTATTACTCATTCTTACAAGCCTGATAATGGGGATCTGAAGAGGGGGGTTCTCTGCTGCACCAGAGCTGCCTCAGTATTAGGCAGGCTCTGTATCTATGGCTGTCAGGGATGGGGTTTCTCAATGGTCCTTCACCTCCCCAGCATGAGGAGAGTTCTTATGATCTGGACCCAGTTGGTTTCCTGCCCACACTTCCCAGAGACAGAGGACCCGTTTTTTTTTGTTTGTTTTTTTGCGGTATGCGGGCCTCTCACCACTGTGGTCTCTCCCGTTGCGGAGCACAGGCTCCAGACTCGCAGGCTCAGCAGCCATGGCTCATGGGCCCAGCCGCTCTGTGGCATGTGGGATCTTCCTGGACCAGGACACGAACCCGTGTCCCCTGCATTGGCAGGCGGACTCTCAATCACTGCGCCACCAGGGAAGCCCCGAGGACCCTTTTTAAAAAAGTTATTTATCCTACTCCCAGATGTGGTGGATCCTCACTTGTGCTCTGTGGATGGCCAGGTATGCTGTCTTTTCTCAGAGGCTTGAGACTTTGGATCTCAGGGGGGAAAAGGTTGGGCTGGGCTTTTTGCCCTTTCTGCAGTGGTGGCCACTCTCTCCTTCTAAGCATGGACCATCGAATAAGACTCCTCCCAGTCTTCCGCCTTGCTCCCAATCTTTTAAAAGAGCACTTGGTGGAGGCGTGTGGAGAAGAGCCTGGAGAGGTATAGATAGTCTCTTTGTATCTCAGCCCCCAGTGTCTGTCTTCTCACACTAGCCCACACTCAGCCTTAGCAATTCATTCAAAGTTTCAGCTGACAGCTTCTTACCTGCCCAGGTAGGGGTCCTGTCTTCCATCTGTTCTACCACAGGGGAGTTAGAGCTCACATCCATCCACCCCTCAGGGGCACCCATCTTTTCCGAGATTTCAGGCTAGTTCATTATTCTGTGACATCAGCTCTCTAATGAGTTCAAGAAAAGTTATAAGTTTTAGGTTATCCTGCTTTTTTATAGCAATAGCCTGGAAACAATATCCTTTACAGGTTACTGCATTCTAGGCAGAAGCCAGAAGCTCTTATTTACTTGTGTTTACAGTCTGTGAATTCATTCATTCATTAACCGAAGCTTTATCGAGTGTGCACTGGGCCAGGCACAGAGCTACGTGGTGAAGATAATACAGACGACCAGGATAGACTCAGTTGTGCCACCATTGTCCTCACAACCTGGTAAGAGGGCAGACCACACATATAAGAAATAGAGAAATAATGAAGTGAAGGAAACCACTGGTGGTACTTGCTGTGGAGGAGATTAGCAAGGTGCAGTAGTAGGGGCCACAGACAAGTGTCTGATATGGCAGGTGGGTGGGGGGGGTGGCCTCCTTGAAGAGGTAAAATGGAAGCTGAAACCCAAAGGCTGAAAATAAGCCAGACTCATTAAGAGCTGTTATTGGGGCAGGGATTTGGGGAAAACGTTCTGGGCAGAGACAATGTCCAAGGAACCTGGGGTGAGGGCTGCTACAGAGACTGACAGAAGGGCGTTAAACCTGGAGAGGGAGACCTCCTGAGTCAGGCGGGAGGCGTGGGCAGTGCCAGATCCTGCAGGCTGCCAGGGAAAGAAGCTTGGCTTGTCTTCTAAGTGCATTGGGAGGTGGCTGGTGGTGAAAAGTATCAGACAAGGTCCTAGCCGAAAACAGATGGCATGCTCGGAGGGGGTGACTGAGAGGCAATTAAGGAAGCTGGTGTTCACAAGGTCTAGACAAGTTTAAAAGAAACCAAGCTGGGACGGTGAAGGCCCAAGGCCAGACACTGCAGGGAGCTGTTACCACCTGAGCCTGAAGTGGGAAGGAGGGGCCGATGGTCCCGGACTCGGGAAAGGTGGGTTCCACGAGAGTCTCCTAAGGAGCCGTGGCTTTTGCTGGAGGGAGGCTGGCTTGTGGTGAGTCAGTAGGGGAAGCCCTCCCATCTCTTGCCTGAGCATCCAACTGGTACACCTCGCTGGAAGCCCAAATGGAAAGGAGCCTGTTAACCCAGCTCTCAGATGTCAGCCTCTCAGTCACATGGCAGAGTGGAGGATAGACAGGACATGGAAGAGGAAACAAAGTCTGCAGCACTGAGAGGAAGAGGGACTGAATTCCTCTTTGGAGAGGTCACTCCACCTGTGGTACGGGCAGTGGACGGAAGGGATGAACGTGGCGATGGGTACAATGAGAGGCTCCTCCCAGCAGCTGGGAGGAGAGGAGAGATGTTGGGTGCCTGGGCAGTGACCGTGGGAAAAAGTGGTGGACATGGGATGCATTTTTAACCTAGAACAGGCAGAACTTGTTGGGTAGGATTTGAGGGGGGAGGCAAAGTCAAGGATAACTCGCAGGCTTTTGTAACTGGATGAAGCCAGCACTCTTTTCTGAAAGGGGAGGATACTTTGGGAGGACCAAGCTGGAGGGAGGCATCAGAGTCGAGAGTCATGTTTGGAGATCTTAAGTCTGAGGCACCTTTGGGGCTGCCAAGAGGAGAGGTCAAGCAGGAAGTCATACATCTTCTTCTAATATATCCATCCTTCTCATTGAAAAAGTCTGCAGAAATAATGTGTCTAATGAGAACATGTTTTTGAAGTTCACTGTCTTTAGTTTTTATAACCAAGTAGTAACATCAGAGAGGAATAGAAAGACTGTGGATCAGCATGCAAATATTTGCAGGTCATATATCTGATAAGGGGTTAATATCCAAGACATACAAGGAACTCATACAACTCAATAGCGAAAGAAAAGTTCAGTTTAAAAAATAAGTGAAAGAACTGAATAGACATTTTTCCAAAGACATACAAATAGCCAATAGGTACATTAAAAGATGTTCAACATTACTGATCAGACAAATGCAAATCAAAGCCACAGTGAGATATCTCCTCACACCTGTTCGAATGGCTATTATCAAAAAGACAAGAGATAAAAAGGCTTTTGACAAGGATGTGGAGAGAAGAGAACCCTGGTGCACTGTTGGTAGGAATGTACAATAAGTTGGTATAGCTGCTATGGGAAACGGTATGGTGGGTTCTCAAAATATTAAAAGTAGAACTACCATATGATCCAGCAATCCTGCTTCTGGGTATTTATCCAAAGGAAATGAATTCAGGATCTCAAAGAGATGTCTGCACTCTCATATTCATTGTAACATTATTCACTATTGCCAAGATGTGGAAACAACCTAAATGTCTGACTACGGATGAATGGATAAAGAAGGTGTGGTATATATAATGGAATATTATCAGCTATGAGAAAGAAGGAAATACCATCATTTATGAAACATGAATGGATCTTGAGGGCATTATGCTGAGTGAGATAAGTCAGACAAAAAAAGATGAACACTGTGATATCACTGACATGTGGAATCTGAAAAAGCCAAACTCCTAGAAACAGATGGTAGAATGATGGTTGCCAGGGGTTGGGGGAGGAGGGGAAAATGGGGAGAAGTTAGTCAAAGGATATTAACTCCCAGTTATAAGATGAGTGAGTTCTGGGGATCTAATGTACAGCATGGTGACTATGGCTAACAATCCTGGAAAGTTGCTAAAAGAGTAGATCTTAAATATTCTTACCCCAGAAAAGAAATGGTAATTTTGTGAGTGATGGGGGTGTTAACTAACACTCTCATGGTCATCATTCTACCAATTTAAGTGATCAATACATTGTACACCTTACAATTATGCAATGTTATATGTCATTTATATCTCAATAAAGCTAGAAAAAAAAAAAACCATGTCTTTCTTTTCTCCGATACTTATAGTCTCACTGTCAGACCAGGAAATTTTAAAAAAATACTTCTTGAAAACCATAAAATTTTAGCTCTGCTAATATTTCTCCAGATTCAGTTTATGTGGTAAAGCTTGTTCCACATTTAACAGGAGAGATCTGGTTGGGGATAAAAATGTATAAATGTTTGGCCAGAAGAACTGGCCCACAGCCAAGCCATATGGATCCCTCACGTCTAGACGTTGGGAAAGGAGCAGGCAGTGACTGGGTGAGAAAAGGAGGGACAGTGCGAGGGGAGAGCAGAGTGCCAGGATGCAGGATTCTCAACAGGGTCAGAGGCTCCTCGGGTACCCAGGATAAACAGGATGAAAATGTCATCCTATTTTGTTCCCTAAAAGCCAGAGACTGGCTTCTTCTAGGCCCCCTTTCCTTTGGTGCCAGCAGGAACTTTCTCAGCCTGAAGTTACCAGTGTGCTGGTGGATTGAGTTACTCAGTGACCTACAGATCACGCAGACCCCTGCAGAAGATCCCAGACCCCCTGCAGCTCTTTCCCAGCGCCGGTTCTCTGGCTTGTCGAGTCCAGATGAGGAATGTACCAGATGGACATCCAATGAGCCAGCTCTAGAAATCTCTCATTCCAAAATTGTATTCAAGTAAATCTCTTTATTCTAAAATTTTAGAAATTCCCTTGGCTCACGTTGATGTCCTAATGTCTTGTCTTCTAATATGTAAACTATGTGTCCAGTGAGAACCGTTTTTGAAGTTTTTGAAGTTTACTTCTTCCCAAGCCAGCGATAATATCACAGAGGAGGAGACAAATTGCAGAGTAGCATGAAAAGAAACATCACGTCTTTCTTTCTTTTCTTCAACACCTAGAGTGTCACCTGAGTCCAGGAAATTGAAAAGTACTTCTTGAAAACCATAAAATTTCAGCTCTGCAAATCCTTCTGCTGACTTTATCTGCCAAAGCTTGTTTCTCATTGAACATAACCTCTCCCATTCTTATATTTATCCTACCTTCCTTCTCTGTCCCCTTTAGTAGAATAATGGGGAGTAAAAACAATAGGGTCTTTTCACGTCAAGACTTGTGTTTCCTCCACAGAAGACCCCGTGAAAAGACACAGGTCAAGTGAAGAGGCATTGGATGTTGAAATATTTTTTAATACAGAAAAGTGATTTAATCTCTTTAATCCCAGCCTAATTTCTCATATGACTTCACCATATGTGTCAAGATATTTTCTGCGTGATTCTGGAACTTTCAGTTTTAACGACTATATAAATATATGTAATGGTGCATTTGTTTATATTCTACTCGCCGAATTTTTGACATTGAGTCGGGGTAATCTAGATTTAGAGGCTCTTTTGGGTGGTTCTCTGTCAGTTACTCTATGCAGATGGTGGAGAGCTCTGTACCTGATGGCAAATCTGTCACCTTTGCGTCACTCTTGTGTCAGAGACAGCGCAGGCTGCTTGTAAAGGCATTGGCATTTTTTTTTATAGAGAGCTTCTAAAGATCTACTCTTATGTGATCTTCAGTTTATATGAACTTCTGTATTTTAGATTGAATACCTTTGCCTAAACCATGGTTTGCAGCCTAATCAGAGCTATGGACACAGTCTGCAAACCTCAAACCTGTCTCTGTGTGAAATTCACTGACCTGTTCAGGGACTAAACTCTTCATCTTCACCATGTTATTGATCTACTCTGAACATCCAGGGATTTAAATAAAGCACCAAAAATATTTATATAGTTACATCAATTACTTGCATCTACTCTAGCAGAGAGCAATTACTTTTTGTGAATAGACACAGCTGTTAATTTTAAGGGCATTTAGTTTGCTTTTTTCAGTCTTTTACTCTACATGGTGCCTGAGAGATTAGAGACAATGAGAATCTTGTGACTAACTGAACGAATGAATGAATGAATATAAAGTGTTGGCTCGTGTCAGTGATGGTGGCGTGGTGTTTCTGTAACTTTATGCATTTGCTTTATCAGTATCACAAGCCCAGGACCTGTTAATCTTCTCCTGGTGCAGTGACAACCTACTAAGTAGTAACCTCTAAACCAGCAGTCCCCAACCTCTTTGGCACCAGGGACAGGTTTCGTGGAAGACAATTTTTCCACAGACCAGGGTGGAGGGAATGGTTTGGGGATGATTCAAGCGCATTACATCTATTGTGCACTTTGTTTCTATTATTATTACATTGTAATATATAATGAAATAATCATACAACTCACCATAATGCTGACGGGAGGCGGAGCTCAGGCAGTTATGTGAGCGATGGGGAACGGCTGTAAATGCAGATGAAGCTTCGCTCGCTTGCCCGCCGCTCACCTCCTGCTGTGCGGCCCAGTTCCTAACAGGCCACAGACCGGTACCAGTCCGTGGCCTGGGAGTTGGGGATCCCTGCTCTCAACAGTTATAACCTCTCACTTTCAGGTGAGCAAGATTGTCTGGATGATGGATTCACCATCTGAGCAGTTGGGCTTGGTACAGGGTTAATTTACTGTCAATAAAATGATTAACAAAATTCCTATTTCTACCAAAGTAGAAGGCTTTCAACAAACATATAAGCTAATATTAGCATGGCCATTAACCAGCATATACAATCGGAGTAGATCATGGAAATATGAATCCACATAAAAATATTGCTATTCTTTCCATTAGTTTCTTACATACGTACTTATTGGCACATGTGTTTATGCGTATATGAATGTGTCTATATAATCTTTATTTTTGCCCATTTTTCAAATTACTTATTAAATTTTGAGAGTTCTTTATATATTCTGATACAACTACTTAATAAAATATATGGCAAATACACACATACACACACACACACACACACACACACACACACAGTATCTTATTCCAGTCTGCTTCTCTTTTTGTTTTAACTTTTTAAAAATACATCTTTATTGGAGTATAATTGCTTCACAATGCTGTGTTAGTTTCTGTTGTACAACAAAGTGAATCAGCCATATGCATACACACGTCCCCATATCCCCTCTCTCTTGAGCCTCCCTCCCACCCTTCCTATCCCACCCCTCTAGGTCCTCGCAAAGCACCGAGCTGATCTCCCTGTGCTATGCGGCTGCTTCCCACTAGCTATCTATTTTACATTTGGTGGTGTATGTATGTCGATGCTACTCTCACTTCACCCCAGCTTCCCCCTCCCCACTCCGTGTCCTCAAGTCCATCCTCTATGTCTACATCTTTATTCCTGCCCTGCCACTAGGTTTACCAGTACCATTTTTTTTTTTAGATTCCATATATATACATTAACATACGATATTTGTTTTTATCTTTCTGACTTACTTCACTCTATATGACAGACTCTAGGTCCATTCACCTCGCTACAAATAACTCAATTTCATTTCTTTTTATGGCTGAGTACTATTCCATTGTATACCTGTGCCACATCTTCTTTATCCATTCATCTGTTAATGGACATTTAGGTGGCTTCCATGTCCTGGCTATTGTAAATAGTGCTGCAATAATCATAGAATGTATTTGAACATATTAAATACTCAAATATATGTGGAATGAATGGTGTGTCTTTGCTGTTCCATGAATGTCTGTTTGAACAGTTTGGAAGAAAATGGGAGCACATTTGATAGGGTACAATTATGCTGTCGTCTAATATTTCACGTAAGGCCAATCTTTGAGGCAAACAAAGGCACCTCTATTCGTACAGGATGATTAGGCACCACACACTCTGATGTTTTTATTAAAGCGAGAGTCCCTGGCCTGAAACAAATTTCACTGCAAAAGTATGTTTATTTTTCACTGATGACACATTAAATGAAAGGGATGACAGATATTCTATTATGTATTAGGAGTTGTAGGAAAACACTGAGCCTGCTATACGACCACAGCTGCACGCGAGGCGTTCGGTAACAGTTGGCCATCTACCAAGAGTGCAGATGTTTTACATTGTAACTTGATATTTTAGGGTGTTATTTATACTAGTAAAATGCTTGCCCCAATTTATAATGAAAAAGGTCTTATGGAGTCCAATATCTATCTTTTATTTTGTAAATTCACTTTTTTTGTGTATTACATAATTTTCAGGGTTTGGATGGTTAAACTTCACAGAAACCATGATTAAATTTATGAGGTATCATTGGTGACATCCTTGGAATCTCAAATAGGTTAATACATTAGACACTTGATTTATGAATGTGTTTCATGCATTGGTGCTTTTAGGGCCCAAATTCAGCATGAGGACATGCAGAACAAAAGTATCACTTTTTAAAAAGAGACACATTTGAAAGGATGATGAGATTTATCAATAAAGCCTGATGTCTCGGATATATTGTATTGGCCCATTCTTTTTAGTTTATGTGCTGGGGTCATGAGGTCATTTACTCATGAAATAAGAAAAGTCCAACTTGGACCACAAGAGGTGTCTGATTTTAGCTACAATCTCACAACTTAAGAATCTGCCCGGGGGGACCTTGAAGATGGCGGAAGAGTAAGACACGGAGATCGCCTTCCTCCCCACGGATACACCAGAAATACATCCACACGTGGAACAACTCCTACAGAACTCCTACTGAAGGCTGGCAGAAGACCTCAGACCTCCCAAAAGGCAAGAAACTCCCCACGTAACTGGGTAGGGCAAAAGAAAAAACAGAGACAAAAGAATAGGACGGCACCTGCACCAGTGGGAGGGAGCTGTGAAGGAGGAAAAGTTTCCACACACTAGGAAGCCCCTCCGCGGGCGGAGACTGCGGGAGGCAGAGGGGGGAGTTTCGGGACCGCGGAGTAGTGCACAGCGACGGGTGCGGAGGGCAAAGCGAGGAGATTCCTGCACAGACGATCGGTGCCGACCAGCACTCACCAACCCGAGAGGCTTGCTGCTCACCCACCGGGGCGGGCGGGGCTGCGAGCTCAGGCTCGGGTTTTGGTTTTGGACGGAGCTCAGGGAGAGGACTGGGGTTGGCGGCTTGAACATAGCCTGAAGGGGTTAGTGCACCACGACTAGCCGGGAGGGAGTTCGGGGAAAGGCCTGCACCGGCCGAAGAGGCAAGAGACTTTTTCTTCCCTCTTTGTCTCCTGGTGCGCGAGGAGAGGGGTCTAAGAGCGCTGCTTAAAGGAACTCCAGAGACGGGCGCGAGCCGCGGCTAAAAGCGCGAACCCCAGAGACGGGCGCGAGCCGCGGCTGAGGGCGCGAGCCCCCGAGACGGGCGCGAGCCGCGGCTGAAAGCGCAAACCCCAGAGACGGGCGCGAGCCCCCGAGACGGGCGCGAGCCACGGCTGAAAGCGCAAACCCCAGAGACAGGCGCGAGCTGCGGCTAAAACCGCGGACCCCAGAGATGGGCGGGAAATGCTAAGGCTGCTGCTGCCGCCACCAAGGGGCCTGTGTGCGAGCACAGGTCACTCTCCACACCCCTCTTCCGCGGAGCCTGTGCAGCCCGCCACTGCCAGGTTCCCGGGATCCAGGGACAACTTCCCCGGGACAGCGCACGGCGGGCCTCAGGCTGGTGCAACGTCACGCCGGCCTCTGCCGCCGCAGGCCGGCCCCGCACGCAGTGCCCCTCCTTCCCCCATCCCCCAACCCCCGGCCTGAGTGAGCCGGAGGCCCCGAATCAGCGGCTCCTTTAACCCCGTCCTGTCTGAGCGAAAAAACAGACGCCCTCCAGCGACCTACACGCAGAGGCAGGGCCAAATCCAAAGCTGAGCTCCTGTGAGCTGTGAAAACAAAGAAGAGAAAGGGAAATCTCTCCCAGCAGCCACAGAAGCAGTGGATTAAAGCTCCACAATCAACTTGATATACCCTGCATCTGTGGAATACCTGAATAGACAAGGAATGATCCCAAATTGAAGAGCCGTGTGGATGAAAGGCTCTTGGTGCTCCAGCCAGGAGTCAGGGCTCTGCCTCTGAGGTAGGAGAGCCAACTTCAGGTCACTGGTCAACAAGAGACCTCCCAGCTCCACATAATATTAAACAGCGGAAATCTCCCAGAGACCTCCATCTTAACACCAGCACCCAGCTTCACTCAACGACCAGCAAGCCACAGTGCTGGACAACCTATGCCAAACAACTAGCAAAACAGGAACACAACCCCACCCATTAGCAGAGAGGCTGCCTAAAATCATAATAAGGCCACAGACACCCCAAAACACACCACCAGACGTGAACCTGCCCACTAGAGAGACAAGATCCAGCCTCATCCAGCACAACACAGGCACTAGTCCCCTCCACCAGGAAGCCTACACAACCCACTGAAACAACCTTAGCCACTGGAGACAGACATCAAAAACAACGGGAACTACGAACGTGCAGCCTGCAAAAAGGAGACCCCAAACACAGTAAGATAAGCAAAATGAGAAGACAGAAAAACACACAGCAGATGAAGGAGCAAGATAAAAACCCACCAGACCTAACAAATGAAGAGGAAATAGGCAATCTACCTGAAAAAGAATTCAGAATAATGATAGTAAGGATGATCCGAAATCTTGGAAGTAGAATGGACAAAATGCAAGAAACAGTTAACAAGGACCTACAAGAACTAAAGATGAAACAAGCAACGATGAACAATGCAATAAATGAAATTAAAAGCACTCTAGATAGGATCAATAGCAGAATAACTGAGGCAGAAGAACGGATAAGTGACCTGGAAGATAAAGTAGTGGAAATAACTACTGCAGAGCAGAATAAAGAAAAAAGAATGAAAAGAACTGAGGACAGTCTCAGAGACCTCTGGGACAACATGAAACGCACCAACATTCGAATTATAGGGGTTCCAGAAGAAGAAGAAAGAAAGAAAGGGACTGAGAAAATATTTGAAGAGATTATAGTTGAAAACTTCCCTAATATGGGAAAGGAAATAGTTAATCAAGTCCAGGAAGCACAGAGGGTCCCATACAGGATAAATACAAGGAGAAACACGCCAAGACACATATTAATCAAACTGTCAAAAATTAAATACAAAGAAAGCATATTAAAAGCAGCAAGGGAAAAACAACAAATAACACACAAGGGAATCCCCATAAGGTTAACAGCTGATCTCTCAGCAGAAACCCTACAAGCCAGAAGGGAGTGGCAGGACATACTGAAAGTGATGAAGGAGAATAGCCTGAAACCAAGACTACTCTACCCAGCAAGGATCTCATTCACATTTGATGGAGAAATTAAAACCTTTACAGACAAGCAACAGCTGAGAGAGTTCAGCACCACCAAACCAGCTTTACAACAAATGCTAAAGGAACTTCTCTAGACACGAAACACAAGAGAAGGAAATGACCTATAGTAGCGAACCCAAAACAATATATAAAATGGAAATAGGAACATACATATCGATAATTACCTTAAATGTAAATGGACTAAATGCTCCCACCAAAAGACACAGATTGGCTGAATGGATACAAGAACAAGACCCTTATATATGCTGTCTACAAGAGACCCACTTCAGAACTAGAGACACATACAGACTGAAAGTAAGGGGATGGAAAAAGATATTCCATGCAAATGGAAACCAAAAGAAAGCTGGAGTAGCAATTCTCATATCAGACAAAATAGACTTTAAAATAAGGACTATTAAAAGGGACAAAGAAGGACACTACATAATGATCAAGGGATCGATCCAAGAAGAAGATATAACAATTGTAAATATTTATGCACCCAACATAGGAGCACCTCAATACATAAGGCAAATACTAACAACCATAAAAGGGGAGATCAACAGTAACACATTCATAGTAGGGGACTTTAACACCCCACTTTCACCCATGGACAGATCATCCAAAATGAAAATAAATAGGGAAACACAAGCTTTAAATGATACATTAAACAAGATGGACTTAATTGATATTTATAGGACACTCCATCCAAAAACAACAGAATACACATTTTTCTCAAGTGCTCATGGAACATTCTCCAGGATAGATCATATCTTGGGTCACAAATCAAGCCTTGGTAAATTTAAGAAAACTGAAATTGTATCAAGTATTTTTTCCGACCACAACGCCATGAGACTAGATATCAATTACAGGAAAAGATCTTTAAAAAATACAAACACATGGAGGCTAAACAATACACTACTTAATAATGAAGTGATCACTGAAGAAATCAAAGGGGAAATCAAAAAATACCTAGAAACAAATGACAATGGAGACACAACGACCCAAAACCTATGGGATGCAGCAAAAGCAGTTCTAAGGGGGAAGTTTATAGCAATACAAGCCCACCTTAAGAAGCAGGAAACATCTCGAATAAACAACCTAACCTTGCACCTCAAGCAATTAGAGAAAGAAGAACAAAAAAACCCCAAAGCTAGCAGAAGGAAAGAAATCATAAAAATCAGATCAGAAATAAATGAAAAAGAAATGAAGGAAACAATAGCAAAGATCAATAAAACTAAAAGCTGGTTCTTTGAGAAGATAAACAAAATAGATAAACCACTAGCCAGACTCATCAAGAAAAAAAGGGAGAAGACTCAAATCAATAGAATTAGAAATGAAAAAGGAGAAGTAACAACTGACACTGCAGAAATAAAAAAAATCATGAGAGATTACTACAAGCAACTCTATGCCAATAAAATGGACAATCTGGAAGAAATGGACAAATTCTTAGAAATGCACAACCTGCCAAGACTGAATCAGGAAGAAATAGAAAATATGAACAGACCAATCACAAGCACTGAAATTGAAACTGTGATTAAAAACCTTCCAACAAACAAAAGCCCAGGACCAGATGGCTTCACAGGTGAATTCTATCAAACGTTTAGAGAAGAGCTAACACCTATCCTTCTCAAACTCTTCCAAAATATAGCAGAGGGAGGAACACTCCCAAATTCCTTCTACGAAGCCACCATCACCTTGATACCAAAGCCAGACAAGGATGTCACAAAGAAAGAAAACTACAGGCCAATATCACTGATGAACATAGATGCAAAAATCCTCAACAAAATACTAGCAAACAGAATCCAACAGCACATTAAAAGGATCATACACCATGATCAAGTGGGGTTTATTCCAGGAATGCAAGGATTCTTCAATATACGCAAATCTATCAATGTGATAAACTATATTAACAAATTGAAGGAGAAAAACCATATGATCATCTCAATAGATGCAGAGAAAGCTTTCGACAAAATTCAACACCCATTTATGATAAAAACCCTCCAGAAAGTAGGCATAGAGGGAACTTTCCTAAACATAATAAAAGCCATATATGACAAGCCCACAGCAAACATCATCCTCAATGGTGAAAAACTGAAAGCATTTCCACTAAGATCAGGAACAAGACAAGGTTGCCCACTCTCACCACTCTTATTCAACATAGTTTTGGAAGTTTTAGCCACAGCAATCAGAGAAGAAAAGGAAATAAAAGGAATCCACATCGGAAAAGAAGAAGTAAAGCTGTCACTGTTTGCAGATGACATGATACTATACATAGAGAATCCTAAAGATGCTACCAGAAAACTACTAGAGCTAATCAATGAATTTGGTAAAGTAGCAGGATACAAAATTAATGCACAGAAATCTCTGGCATTCCTATATACTAATGATGAAAAATCTGAAAGTGAAATCAAGAAAACACTCCCATTTACCATTGCAACAAAAAGAATAAAATATCTAGGAATAAACCTACCTAAGGATACGAAAGACCTGTATGCAGAAAATTATAAGACACTGATGAAAGAAATTAAAGATGATACAAATAGATGGAGAGATATACCATGTTCTTGGATGGGAAGAATCAACATTGTGAAAATGACTCTACTACCCAAAGCAATCTACAGATTCAATGCAATCCCTATCAAACTACCACTGGCATTTTTCACAGAACTAGAACAAAAAATTTCGCAATTTGTATGGAAACACAAAAGACCCCGAATAGCCAAAGCAATCTTTAGAACGAAAAAAGGAGCTGGAGGAATAAGGCTCCCTGACTTCAGACTATATTACAAAGCAACAGTAATCAAGACAGTATGGTACTGGCACAAAAACAGAAAGATAGATCAGTGGAACAGGATAGAAAGCCCAGAGATGAACCCACGCACATATGGACACCTTATCTTTGATAAAGGAGGCAGGAATGTACAGTGGAGAAAGGACAGCCTCTTCAATAAATGGTGCTGGGAAAACTGGACAGGTACATGTAAAAGTATGAGATTAGATCACTCCCTAACACCATACACAAAAATAAGCTCAAAATGGATTAAAGACCTAAATGTAAGGCCAGAAACTATCAAACTCTTAGAAGAAAACATAGGAAGAACACTCTATGACATAAATCACAGCAAGATCCTTTCTGACCCACCTCCTAGAGTAATGGAAATAAAAACAAAAATAAACAAATGGGACCTAATGAAACTTCAAAGCTTTTGCACAGCAAAGGAAACCATAACCAAGACCAAAAGACAACCCTCAGAATGGGAGAAAACATTTGCAAATGAAGCAACTGACAAAGGATTAATCTCCAAAATTTACAAGCAGCTCATGCAGCTCAATAACAAAAAAACAAACAACCCCATCCAAAAATGGGCAGAAGACCTAAATAGACATTTCTCCAAAGAAGATATACAGAATGCCAACAAACACATGAAAGAATGCTCAACATCATTAATCATTAGAGAAATGCAAATCAAAACTACAATGAGATATCATCTCACACCAGTCAGAATGGCCATCATCAAAAAATCAAGAAACAATAAATGCTGGAGAGGGTGTGGAGAAAAGGGGACACTCTTGCACTGCTGGTGGGAATGTGAATTGTTTCAGCCACTGTGGAGAACAGTATGGAGGTTCCTTAAAAAACTACAAATAGAATTACCATATGACCCAGCAATCCCACTACTGGGCATATACCCTGAGAAAACCAAAATTCAAAGAGAGTCATGTACCAAAATGTTCATTGCAGCTCTATTTACAATAGCCAGGACATGGAAACAACCTAAGCGCCCATCATCGGATGAATGGATAAAGAAGATGTGGCACATATACACAATGGAATATTACTCAGCCTTAAAAAGAAATGAAATTGAGCTATATGTAATGAGATGCTATTTGTAATGAGATGCCATCTTTCTCTTTTTTTGTAATAACACTTGCCATTTGTATATAACTGGATAGTTTACAAATATTTTTACACAAACTCATATCGTTGACATCAAAACATTGGTAGAAGAGATTTTATCCTTTATAGGTGAGGAAACCCAGGTTCTAACAAGTTAAATGATATTCCTGTAGCACACTGATGTCCACCTTTCACCCATCTGTTCATGAAATATTCTCCCTCTTGACAAATTATCATTTAAAATCAATTACAATTTCACCAATTTTTATTCCATGCTTATGCTACTGAACTGAAAACATGACAGTTAATGCTTTGAGAAGCCTTCTAAGTGACCAGTTAAAAAAAATAAATAACAGCTTTCAAGGTTTCTTTCTAACCTAATAACACCCAATTTAAAAAGATCCTGGGGAGAAGTAATCCAGTTTATAAGATCTGCAAAATCACAGAGGTTTTACGAATTAACTCTGTAACAGATGGGCACAGGCTTTATGAAGAAAGTGGTGAAGTTGTTTTGGGGAATGGACAGAAGCTGGAATAAATGAGGCGCTTGCAGCATCCTGCGCAGGGAGACCCCAGCCTGGCCCACCTCCCTTCAACTTCCTGGAAAGTAACTGCTCTCAGATGCCTCCTCCAAGCCTCTCTCCTCTCCCACCCACCCTCACTCTCAGATGATAACCTTGCATCCTCTCCTGTTTCACTGGAAAGTTTTGAGCAATCTGACTCCCCCTCCCACCATGTCACCCCTCTACACGTCTAGCCTGAGCCTTTCTGCCTGTCATGGCCTTGGACTGCCTGTGGATCCCCTTATTTGGGGCTGACTCTTCCTCTTGGCCAGTTTTCAGGTATCTCCAGTTACCCAAGGGTATGATCTTCTCCTTTCTCTCTTCATCCTAAAATTCTCCCTCTCCACTAGATCTTCTCCTTCAGTACACTAGCATGCTATTCTTTTTATTTTTTTGGCTTTAAAAAAATTTTATTGAAGTATAGTTGATTTACAATGTTGTGTTAATTTCTGCTGTACAGCAAAGTGACTCAGTTATACATATATATATATTCTTTTTCATATTCGTTTCCATTTTGGTTTATCACAGGATATTGAGTATAGTGCCCTGTGCTATGCAGTAGGACCTTGTTGTTTATCCATCCTGTATATAATAGGTTGAGCCTGCTAATCCCAACTCCCAATCTTTCCTTCCCCCACTCCCCTTCTCCTTGGAAACCACAGTCTCTTCTCTGTGTCTGTGAGTCTGTTTCTGTTTCATAGACATGTTCATTTGTGTTGTATCTTAGATTCCACATATAAGTGATATCATATGATATTTGTCTTTCTCTGTCTGACTTACTTTGCTTTGTATGATAATCTCTAGGTCCATCCATGTTGCTGCAAATGGCATTATTTCACTCTTTTTAATGGCTGAGTAATATTCCATTGAATATATGTTCCACATCTTCTTTATCCATTCATCTGTTGATGGACATTGAGGTTGTTTCCATCTTTTGGCTATTGTAAATAGTGCTGCAGTGAACATTGGGGTACATAGCATTCTATTCTTACCTCTTACAAAACGACACTCTTGACCCATTCCCCATGAACTACCATCCCATTCTTCTCTTTCCATTTGTAACAAAACTCCTTGAAAGAGTTCAGTCTGTGCATTCTGATCACAATTGTCCCTAGATCCCACACAATTCTGGAGTGGATGAGATCAATAAAGACGGAAGAGATCAGTAAAGCCTATTTGGAGGAAACTGCTCTTACTAAGGTCACCTCATCAAGGTCTCCAGTAATTTCCATGTTGCTAAATCCAGTGGTCAGTTCTCAGCCTGACTTTTACCTGTTCCACACAATGCATTTCTTTCTCCCTCTGGAACTTGGATAGACATGGCTACACATAGATTTAAAACTTTTTTAAGTCTAAAAAGAAAGCACAGACACACAATAAACAATTCTAAAAATAAACTGTCGGGGAAAAGACTCAAATGCTCAAAATATAGAGAGCTTTTCAGATTAATAAAAAAAGATCAAAATCCCCCAAAAGGAGTAAAGACGTGAGAGCATGGGCTTCCCTGGTGGCACAGTGGTTGAGAGTCTGCCTGCCGATGCAGGAGACACGGGTTCATGCCTCTGTCTGGGAAGATCCCACATGCCACGGAGCGGCTAGGCCCGTGAGCCATGGCCGCTGAGCCTGCGTGTCTGGAGCCTGTGCTCTGCAACAGGAGAGGCCACAACAGTGAGAGGCCTGCGTACCGCAAAAAAAAAAAAAAAAAAAGACATGAGTGCAAAACTTACAGAATGAATATAAATGAAAAAGATGTAAGTTCAGTCTCACCAATAATAAATAAATTCGAACTCACATGTCAAGGATATGACATTTTCAAAACAGTTAGAATAATAATGCAAAACAAAATAGGCATGCTTATATCCTGCCCTGGAGTGTAGATTGCTACAGAGCCATGGAAGGGGTTTTGGCAGATTTTCCCTTAATTCTTAAAATGTGTCTCTCTTTCAACATATTAGTTCCACATCTGGTAAGCTATCCTAAGAACATAATTACTCAGATATGCAAAAGATGTTACTGAATCTTCATAGGAGTGTAGAGAAATGCTATGTTACAAAATATCTATAGGTACACTAGTAAAAATTATAATATGAAGGTTTACTAGTGTTCTAATTGTGATATGTCGCTACAAAGTACAGTGTACCATACACTCCCAATTTTGTTTTTGAATTTATCTTAGAAAAAAAGGTAAAAGGATAAATATCCAGATAATAAAATGAGTGATCTTGGGTATTAGAGATATTGATTTACCCTCTCATTTGAATTTTCTGTTTTCTTGAATGAATATCTATTGCAATGAATATAAAAGAATAACACTGAAGAAATACAGGATTTTTACTTATGAAGGGAATTATATAATTAAAGTTCTAAATTCAAATCCAAGGTGATTTTATTCATTAAGAACACACAAGACTGAGAGAGACCTAATGAATTCCTAGGGACACGTTGTCTCTAGGGGCAGCTGAGAGCGTTCAAAGTGTACATCACTAGTCTCTATTCCTTCATAATGGTGCTCTTATAAATTTTTTTTTTGTTAGTTTCTGCTTTATAACAAAGTGAATCAGCTATACATATACATATGCTCCCATGTGTCTTCCCTCTTGCGTCTCCCTCCCTCCCACTCTCCCCATCCCACCCCTCCAGGCTGTCCCAAAGCCCCGAGCTAAAATCCCTGTACCTTGCGGCTGCTTCCCCCTAGCTATCTACCTTACTACGTTTGTTAGTGTGTATATGTCCATGACTCTCTCTCGCCCTGTCAAAACTCACCCTTCCCCCTCCCCATATCCTCAAGTCCGTTCTACAGTAGGTCTGCACCTCTATTCCTGTCTTATCGCTAGGTTCTTCATGACATTTTTTTCCCTTAAATTCCATATATATGTGTTAGCATACGGTATTTGTCTTTTTCTTTCTGACTTACTTCACTCTGTATGACAGACTCTAGGTCTATCCATCTCATTACAAATAACTCAATTTCATTTCTTTTTAAGGCTGAGTAATATTCCATTGTGTATATGTGCCACATCTTCTTTATCCATTCGTCCGATGATGGGCGCTTAGGTTGTTTCCATGTCCTGGCTATTGTAAATAGAGCTGCAATGAACATTTTGGTACATGACTCTTTTTGAATTTTGGTTTTCTCAGGGTATATGCCCAGTAGTGGGATTGCTGGGTCATATGGTAATTCTATTTGTAGTTTTTTAAGGAACCTCCATACTGTTCTCCATAGTGGCTGAACCAATTCACATTCCCACCAGCAGTGCAAGAGTGTCCCCTTTTCTCCACACCCTCTCCAGCATTTATTGTTTCTAGATTTTTTGATGATGGCCATTCTGACTGGTGTGAGATGATATCTCATTGTAGTTTTGATTTGCATTTCTCTAATGATTAATGATGTTGAGCATTCTTTCATGTGTTTGTTGGCATTCTTTATATCTTCTTTGGAGAAATGTCTGTTTAGGTCTTCTGCCCATTTTTGGATGGGGTTGTTTGTTTTTTTGTTATTGAGCTGCATGAGCTGCTTGTAAATTTTGGAGATTAATCCTTTGTCAGTTGCTTCATTTGCAAATGTTTTCTCCCATTCTGAGGGTTGTCTTTTGGTCTTGATTATGGTTTCCTTTGCTGTGCAAAAGCTTTGAAGTTTCATTAGGTCCCATTTGTTTATTTTTGTTTTTATTTCCATTACTCTAGGAGGTGGGTCAGAAAGGATCTTGCTGTGATTTATGTCATAGAGTGTTCTTCCTATGTTTTCCTCTAAGAGTTTGATAGTTTCTGGCCTTACATTTAGGTCTTTAATCCACTTTGAGCTTATTTTTGTGTATGGTGTTAGGGAGTGATCTAATCTCATACTTTTACATGTACCTGTCCAGTTTTCCCAGCACCATTTATTGAAGAGGCTGTCCTTTCTCCACTGTACATTCCTGCCTCCTTTATCAAAGATAAGGTGTCCATATGTGCGTGGGTTTATCTCTGGGCTTTCTATCCTGTTCCACTGATCTATCTTTCTGTTTTTGTGCCAGTACCATACTGTCTTGATTACTGTTGCTTTGTAGTATAGTCTGAAGTCAGGGAGCCTGATTCCTCCAGCTCCTTTATTCATTCTCAAGATTGCTTTGGCTATTCGGGGTCTTTTGTGTTTCCATACAAATTGCGAAATTTTTTGTTCTAGTTCTGTGAAAAATGCCATTGGTAGTTTGATAGGGATTGCATTGAATCTGTAGATTGCTTTGGGTAGTAGGGTCATTTTCACAATGTTGATTCTTCCAATCCAAGAACATGGTATATCTCTCCATCTATTTGTATCATCTTTAATTTCTTTCATCAGTGTCTTATAATTTTCTGCATACAGGTCTTTCGTATCCTTAGGTAGGTTTATTCCTAGATATTTTATTCTTTTTGTTGCAATGGTAAATGGGAGTGTTTTCTTGATTTCACTTTCAGATTTTTCATCATTAGTATATAGGAATGCCAGAGATTTCTGTGCATTAATTTTGTATCCTGCTACTTTACCAAATTCATTGATTAGCTCTAGTAGTTTTCTGGTAGCATCTTTAGGATTCTCTATGTATAGTATCATGTCATCTGCAAACAGTGACAGCTTTACTTCTTCTTGTCCAATTTGGATTCCTTTTATTTCCTTTTCTTCTCTGATTGCTGTGGCTAAAACTTCCAAAACTATGTTGAATAAGAGTGGTGAGAGTGGGCAACCTTGTCTTGTTCCTGATCTTAGTGGAAATGCTTTCAGTTTTTCACCATTGAGGATGATGTTTGCTGTGGGCTTGTCATATATGGCCTTTATTATGTTGAAGAAAGTTCCCTCTATGCCTACTTTCTGGAGGGTTTTTATCATAAATGGGTGTTGAATTTTGTCGAAAGCTTTCTCTGCATCTATTGAGATGATCATATGGTTTTTCTCCTTCAATTTGTTAATATGGTTTATCACATTGATAGATTTGCGTATATTGAAGAATCCTTGCATTCCTGGAATAAACCCCACTTGATCATGGTGTATGATCCTTTTAATGTGCTGTTGGATTCTGTTTGCTAGTATTTTGTTGAGGATTTTTGCATCTATGTTCATCAGTGATATTGGCCTGTAGTTTTCTTTCTTTGTGACATCCTTGTCTGGTTTTGGTATCAAGGTGATGGTGGCCTCGTAGAAGGAATTTGGGAGTGTTCCTCCCTCTGCTATATTTTGGAAGAGTGCGAGAAGGATAGGTGTTAGCTCTTCTCTAAACGTTTGATAGAATTCACCTGTGAAGCCATCTGGTCTGGGCTTTTGTTTGTTGGAAGATTTTTAATCACAGTTTCAATTTCAGTGCTTGTGATTGGTCTGTTCATATTTTCTATTTCTTCCTGATTAAGTCTTGGCAGGTTGTGCATTTCTAAGAATTTGTCCATTTCTTCCAGATTGTCCATTTTATTGGCATAGAGTTGCTTGTAGTAATCTCTCATAATTTTTTTTATTTCTGCAGTGTCAGTTGTTATTTCTCCTTTCTCATTTCTAATTCTATTGATTTGAGTCTTCTCCCTTTTTTTCTTGATGAGTCTGGCTAGTGGTTTATCTATTTTGTTTATCTTCTCAAAGAACCAGCTTTTAGTTTTATTGATCTTTGCTATCGTTTCCTTCATTTCTTTTTCATTTATTTCTGATCTGATTTTTATGATTTCTTTCCTTCTGCTAGCTTTGGGGCTTTTTTGTTCTTCTTTCTCTAATTGCTTGAGGTGCAAGGTCAGGTTGTTTATTCGAGATGTTTCCTGCTTCTTAAGGTGGGCTTGTATTGCTATAAACTTCCCCCTTAGAACTGCTTTTGCTGCATCCCATAGGTTTTGGGTCGTTGTGTCCCCATTGTCATTTGTTTCTAGGTATTTTTTTATTTCCTCTTTGATTTCTTCAGTGATCACTTCATTATTAAGTAGTGCATTGTTTAGCCTCCATGTGTTTGTATATTTTACAGATCTTTTCCTGTAATTGATATCTAGTCTCATGGCGTTGTGGTCAGAAAAGATACTTGATACAATTTCAATTTTCTTCAATTTACCAAGGCTTGATTTGTGACCCAAGATATGATCTATCCTGGAGAATGTTCCATGAGCACTTGAGAAAAATGTGTATTCTGTTGTTTTTGGATGGAGTGTCCTATAAATATCAATTAAGTCCATCTTGTTTAATATATCATTTAAAGCTTGTGTTTCCTTATTTATTTTCATTTTGGATGATCTGTCCATGGGTGAAAGTGGGGTGTTAAAGTCCCCTACTATGAATGTGTTACTGTCAATTTCCCCTTTTATGGCTGTTAGTATTTGTCTTATGTATTGAGGTGCTCCTATGTTGGGTGCATAAATATTTACAATTGTTATATCTTCTTCTTGGATCGATCCCTTGATCATTATGTAGTGTCCTTCTTTATCCCTTTTAATAGTCCTTATTTTAAAGTCTATTTTGTCTGATATGAGAATTGCTACTCCAGCTTTCTTTTGGTTTCCATTTGCATGGAATATCTTTTTCCATCCCCTTACTTTCAGTCTGTATGTGTCTCTAGGTCTGAGGTGGGTCTCTTGTAGACAGCATATATAAGGGTCTTGTTTTTGTATCCATTCAGCCAATCTGTGTCTTTTGGTGGGAGCATTTAGTCCATTTACATTTAAGGTAATTATCGATATGTATGTTCCTATTCCCATTTTCTATATTGTTTTGGGTTCGTTATTATAGGTCGTTTCCTTCTTTTGCGTTTCTTATCTAGAGAAGTTCCTTTAGCATTTGTTGTAAAGCTGGTTTGGTGGTGCTGAACTCTCTCAGCTTTTGCTTGTCTGTAAAGGTTCTAATTTCTCCATCAAATCTGAATGAGATCCTTGCTGGGTAGAGTAGTCTTGGTTGCAGGTTTTTCTCCTTCATCACTTTCAGTATGTCCTGCCACTCCCTTCTGGCTTGTAGGGTTTCTGCTGAGAGATCAGCTGTTAACCTTATGGGGATTCCCTTGTGTGTTATTTGTTGTTTTTCCTTTGCTGCTTTTAATATGCTTTCTTTGTATGTAATTTTTGATAGTTTGATTAATATGTGTCTTGGCGTATTTCTCCTTGTATTTATCCTGTATGGGACTCTCTGTGCTTCCTGGACTTGATTAACTATTTCCTTTCCCATATTAGGGAAGTTTTCAACTATAATCTCTTCAAATATTTTCTCAGTCCCTTTCTTTCTTTCTTCTTCTTCTGGAACCCCTATAATTCGAATGTTGGTGCGTTTCATGTTGTCCCAGAGGTCTCTGAGACTGTCCTCAGTTTTTTTCATTCTTTTTTCTTTATTCTGCTCTGCAGTAGTTATTTCCACTACTTTATCTTCCAGGTCACTTATCCGTTCTTCTGCCTCAGTTATTCTGCTATTGATCCTATCTAGAGTACTTTTAATTTCATTTATTGCGTTGTTCATCGTTGCTTGTTTCATCTTTAGTTCTTGTAGGTCCTTGTTGACTGTTTCTTGCATTTTGTCCATTCTACTTCCAAGATTTCAGATCATCCTTACTATCATTATTCTGAATTCTTTTTCAGGTAGATTGCCTATTTCCTCTTCATTTGTTAGGTCTGGTGGGTTTTTATCTTGCTCCTTCATCTGCTGTGTGTTTTTCTGTCTTCTCATTTTGCTTATCTTACTGTGTTTGGGGTCTCCTTTTTGCAGGCTGCACGTTCGTAGTTCCCGTTGTTTTTGATGTCTGTCTCCAGTGGCTAAGGTTGTTTCAGTGGGTTGTGTAGGCTTCCTGGTGGAGGGGACTAGTGCCTGTGTTGTGCTGGTTGAGGCTGGATCTTGTCTCTCTAGTGGGCAGGTTCACGTCTGGTGGTGTGTTTTGGGGTGTCTGTGGCCTTGTTATGATTTTAGGCAGCCTCTCTGCTAATGGGTGGGGTTGTGTTCCTGTTTTGCTAGTTGTTTGGCATAGGTTGTCCAGCACTGTGGCTTGCTGGTCGTTGAGTGAAGCTGGGTGCTGGTGTTAAGATGGAGGTCTCTGGGAGATTTCCACCGTTTAATATTATGTGGAGCTGGGAGGTCTCTTGTTGACCAGTGTCCTGAAGTTGGCTCTCCTACCTCAGAGGCAGAGCCCTGCCTCCTGGGCTGGAGCACCAAGAGCCTTTCATCCACACGGCCCAGAATAAAAGGGAGAAAAAGTAGAGAGAATTATTAGAAGTATGAGGAAAGATAGAAGGAAAGGACGGAAGGAAGGAAGGAAGAAAGAAGCAAAGAAGGAAAGAAAGGAGGGAGGGAGGGAGGAAGGAAGGAAGGAGGGAAAGAAGGAGAAAATGTAGAGAGAATTAGTAGAAGTATGAGGAAAGAAAGAGGGAAAGGAGGAAAGGAAGGAAGGAAGAAAGAAGCAAAGAAGGAAAGAAAGGAGGGAGGGAGGAAGGGAGGAAGGAAGGAAGGAAGGAGGGATAGAAGGAGAAAATGTAGAGAGAATTAGTAGAAGTATCGGGAAAGAAAGAGGGAAAGGAGGAAAGGAAGGAAGGAAGAAAGAAGCAAAGAAGGAAAGGAAGGAGGGAGGGAGGGAGGGAGGAAGGAAAGAAGGAGGGAAAGAAGGAGAAAATGTAGAGAGAATTAGTAGAAGTATGAGGAAAGAAAGAAGGAAAGGAGGAAAGGAAGGAAGGAAGAAAGAAGCAAAGAAGGAAAGAAAGGAGGGAGGGAGGGAGGGAGGAAGGGAGGAAGTAAGGAGGGAAAGAAGGAAAAAAGACAGAAAGAAAGAAGATACAGTAAAACTAAAATAAAGTATAATATAGTTATTGTACTAAAAAATATTTAGAAAGAAAAAAAATAAATAAAGGAACGGATAGAACCCTAGGACAAATGTTGGAAGCAAAGCTATACAGAGAAAATCTTACACAGAAGCATACACATACGCGTTGACAAAGCGAGGGAAAGGGGGAAAAATCATAAATCCTGCTGCCAGAGACCACCTCCTCAACCTGGGGTGATTCGCTGTCTAAAGGAGGGAAGGAAGGAAGGAAAGAAAGAAAGAAAGAACGAAGGTAAAGTACAATAAAGTTATTACAATTAAAATTAATTATTAGGAAAAAAAAATTTTATTTTTAAAAAAAACCATGGACGGATAGAGCCCTAGGACATATGTTGGAAGCAAAGCTATACAGAGAAAATCTTACACAGAAGCATACACATACACGTTCACAAAGAGAGGCAAAGGGGGAAAAATCATAAATCCTGCTCCCAGAGACCACCTCCTCAACCTGGGGTGATTCGCTGTCTAAAGGAGGGAAGGAAGGAAGGAAAGAAAGAAAGAGCGAAGGTAAAGTACAATAAAGTTATTACAATTAAAATTAATTATTAAGAAAAAAAAAATTTTTTTTTAAAAACCATGGACGGATAGAGCCCTAGGACAAATGTTGGAAGCAAAGCTATACAGAGAAAATCTTACACAGAAGCATACACATACACGTTCACAAAGAGAGGCAAAGGGGGAAAAATCATAAATCCTGCTCCCAGAGACCACCCCCTCAACCTGGGGTGATTCGCTGTCTAAAGGAGGGAAGGAAGGAAGGAAAGAAAGAAAGAACGAAGGTAAAGTACAATAAAGTTATTACAATTAAAATTAATTATTAAGAAAAAAAAATTTTTTTTTTTAAAAAACAAACCATGGACGGATAGAGCCCTAGGACAAATGGTGGAAGCAAGAGTATACAGCCAAGATCTCACACAGAAGCATACACGCACACATTCACAAAAAGAGGAAAAGGGAAAAAAATCACAGATCTCGCTCCTAAATTCCCCCTCTTCAATTTGGGATCACTCCCTGTCTATTCAGGTATTCCACAATACAGGGCACATCAAGTTGATTGTGGAGCTTCAATCCGCTGCCTCCGCGGCTGCCGGGAAAGACCTCCCCCTCTCCTCCCTGCTCTCACAGCTCACAGGAGCTCAGCTTTGTACCCGGCCCTGCCCCTAAGCGCAGGTCACTGGAGGGCGTCTGTTTTTTGCTCAGACAGGACGGGGTTAAAGGAGCCGCTGATTCGGGAGCTCCGGCTCACTCAGGCCGGGGGCTGGGGGATGGGGGAAGGAGGGGCACTGCGTGTGGGGCGGGCCTAAGGCGGCAGAGGCGGCGTGACGCTGCGGCAGAGGCCGGCGTGACGCTGCACCAGCCTGAGACCCGCCGTGCGTACTCCCGGGGAAGTTGTCCCTGGATCCCGGGAACCTGGCAGTGGCGGCCTGCACAGGCTCCGCGGAAGAGGGGCGCGGAGAGTGACCTGTCCTCGCACACAGCCCCCCTGGTGGCGGCAGCAGCAGCCCCTGCGTCTCCCGCCCGTCTCTGGGGTCCGCGGTTTCAGCTGCGGCTCGCGCCCGTCTCTGGGGTTCGCGCTTCCCGCCGCGGCTCGCGCCCGTCTCGGGGGCTCGCGCCGTCAGCCGCGGCTCGCGCCCGTCTCTGGGGTTCGCGCTTTCAGCCGCGGCTCGCGCCCGTCTCTGGAGTTCCCCCAAGCAGCGCTCTTAAACCCCTCTCCTCGCGCACCAGGAAACAAAGAGGGAAGAAAAAGTCTCTTGCCTCTTCGGCCGGTGCAGGCTTTTCCCCGAACTCCCTCCCGGCTAGTCGTGGCGCACCAACCCCTTCAGGCTATGCTCAAGCCGCCAACCCCAGTCCTCTCCCTGCACTCCGTCCAAAACCGAAACCCGAGCCTCAGCTCGCAGCCCCGCCGGCCCCGGCGGGTGAGCAGACAAGCCTCTCGGGTTGGTGAGTGCCAGTCGGCACCAATCGTCTGTGCAGGAATCTCCCCGCTTTGCCCTCCACACCCGTCGCTGTGCACTACTCCGCGGTCCCGAAGCTCCCCCCTCCGCCTCCCGCAGTCTCCGCCCGCGGAGGGGCTTCATAGTGTGTGGAAACTTTTCCTCCTTCACAGCTCCCTCCCACTGGTGCAGGTGCCGTCCTTATTCTTTTGTCTCTGTTTTTTCTTTTTTCTTTTGCCCTACCCAGGTACGTGGGGAGTTTCTTGCCTTTTGAGAGCTCTGAGATCTTCTGCCAGCCTTCAGTAGGTGTTCTGTAGGAGTTGTTCCACGTGTAGATGTATTTCTGGTGTATCCGTGAGGAGGAAGGCGATCTCCACGTCTTACTCTTCCGCCATCTTCCCCCGTCTCCGCTCTTATAAATTTTAAAGATTATTAAATTAAAAAAATTGGCTATTACAATATATATAGATACAAATACACACACGCACACATATGGCCACGCACACCTTTGCATATCCCCTGGCTCCGCAACCTCAACTTGGAGTGGGACATTTGGGTTTTAAATAACTCAGGATTCTCCCAGGATGGAAAACTTGGGGTATCTTAAATGTGGTGCTCTCTTGACTTGCCTTTGCGCTTTCTCTCTGCCCAAGTGTGTGTGGGGAGAACATTCATTCTTTGAGACCCAGGTCAATAGGCATGCGTGGTTGCTGATGACTTAGGGTGAGCAGGTGACCGATGTGGAGATGAGCCGCCTGTGGCTGGAGAGTGAGATTGCGCCTCTCTTAGTCTTGATTCCTGTGGTCTTTGATTGAAAACTGGAGGCAAATTTAACACTTAACGCAAAAGTAAAGACTTTGAGGACTGGAGTGGTAAAATTTATCATTCTGAGTGGGAAGGGATATTACTTCTGAAAGAAGGAAATTCAATATGTGACTGGAGGTTCATTAATTACTGTGAGAGTAAGTAGACGTTTTCATAGACTAAAATACATATAATTGATGTTCACCTTTTTTCCTTACAACTGGTAGGAGTCGTATAATATAAATAGTTTCCGTAAGAGTTTATTCTGTTAATATCATTGTTTAGACCTTTCAGAAGTTTTCTCCATTATTAAATGGAATTATTTTCAAATGGAAATATTAAACTGTCCACAATTCACTTCAAGCTGACTTCAGTCTGCTCCATTCACACCCCACCTGCAGGGTGAATAGGAACAAGTGCATGTGCAGAGCTCTGCCTCTTGCTCAGAGGTAAAGTGGCCTTGATTAGGGGAATTTAGGATTAGACTACAGAAGCAGTGGGGTATATACACACACACACACACACACACACACATTAAAATTCTTCTCTGCTGACTTTATTGCCTTGATCTGAAAAAAAAATGGAATAGAAATGTACCTTGTGGGGAGTTATCACATACCATTGAAAGGCTCTAGCCAGCCTTTTTAAGTGATGCTTAAAACTAAACAGAAACAGATTCAAGGACTTAGAAAACAAACTTATGGATACCAAAGGGGAAAGGTAGGAGGAGGGGGAGGGATAAATTAGGAGGTTGGAATTAACATATATACACACTACTATATATAAAATAGATAACCAACAAGGGCCTACTGTATAGCACAGGGCACTCTTCTCAGTACTCTACAATAACCTATATGGGAAAAGAATCTGAAAAAGAATAGTTATATGTATATGTAAAACTGAATCACTTTGCTGTATACCTGAAACTAACACAACATTGTAAATCAACTGTATTCCAATGTAAAATAATTTATATATATATATGTGTGTGTGTGTGTATATATATATATATATATATATATATATATATATTTAAGCATTACTTTGAGGATGGAATTGCTTGACAAATGCCTAAGTATCTTAAATCTGTGGGGTCTAAGGTACATCAAGTAACCTTTCTAAAGGCTGACCTGAACAGAAATGTCACCTCAGCAGGAGTTTGAGAAGGCACATTAATAATGCTGTAAATCATAATCACCCCAAGTCAGATGTCTGTGAGATAATAGGACCATTAAATATGATGCAAGTAAGAAAGAGAAACTTTTTAAATGAGATATGTGTAATTGAGGACATGAACTTGAAATGCTATTGCATTTAAAAAATAAATATGCCCTTTACATTTGAAAAGCTAGTAATAAAATCACAAAATGAGATTAATGACGTTAAGCGGAAGCCCAATTAAATAAAGAGAAATGCCTTAATATGGATTGACAAAGGGCAGCTGGAGGTTTTACTTGATTCATCAACAAATTATAATTCTATCTCTCTAATAAAAAGAACTGTAAAGTAGTCAAGATATAGTCTCACATATCTGTGCTTGGCTACAGAGAATTCAATTTGAAATGATATTTTGTAGCACATACTTTCTTTCATTTACCATTCTGCTTGTAAGAGGCCCTAGAAACTAATAAAAATGATAATTACATAAAACTGATTTTTGGTGACTCTCATAAGGAAACAAGTTAACTCAATATTATTTTTATCATTTTGCTTCTTTTGCATTTTGTGCATTAAATGCAGAAGAATGTTTTCCAATAATTTTGGTACACATAGTTTAAAATAGGCCATTGATATCTAGATCCAAAATAGATATGAAAATCAGTACTTTGTATAACAAAGTAGCTGTAGCCCCTAACTGTGCTATTGTCATCATACTTTTTTTTTTTTTTTTTTTGCGGTACGCGGGCCTCTCACTGTAGTGGCCTCTCCCGTTGCGGAGCATAGGCTCCGGACGCGCAGGCTCAGCGGCCATGGCTCATGGGCCCAGCCACTCTGCGGCATGTGGGATCTTCCCGGACCGGGGCACGAACCTGTGTCCCCTGCATCGGCAGGCGGACTCTCAACCACTGCACCACCAGGGAAGCCCATCATCATACTTTTAATTAAAACTAACTTTCTATATTATTAATTTATATCTATCTTTAATGGTTACTAATTTCCATATGGGGTAATTATAATGTGCTTTTTATAAGCACAAACATAACTGAATAAGTCATTCTGTTTTCTTGGTCCATCCATTTAGCACATCCTGTTTCCATGCACCACACTGCACTCATTTATCAAATTTCAAAAAGGACTAATGGAGCTTCTTGAGTGTGCCAGGGTTTCTGCTAGACGCAGGGTACACATGCTGAGGAGGAAGCGGGCTCTGCCTTGAAGGAGCATAGGTGTCGCAGGGGAGGTGACACATCACACAGAGTGGCAGGTCCTGTGGAGGGGAAGGTGGAAGGTGGGAAAGTCCCCAGTTCAAGGAGCTGTCTGATCCTCGGCAGCCCTGTTCACGTTCTGATGCTGGACCTGGGCTTTGGGACTGATAGGAAATCTTAGACCAGGGTGAAAAGGCATAAATAAGAGACACAGGGAGGGACAGTTCCAAGCCTGGGGATGAGAAAAACACAGAGCAACATGTTGTGTTGTGGGAATTCTACCAAACATTTAATGAAGAAACAATGCTAAACTTCTTAAAACTTTGTTCAGAAAATAGATGAAGATGGAACAACAGCAGACATTTTTTGAGGCTAGCATAACTGACACCAAAACCTGACAATACACTAAAAAAATAGAGAGGGACGAGTACCTCTTCAGGTATGTAGATGCCGATGTAGGGACACAGGTGCAGAAATCTTTAAGAAAAAAAAAGGATATGCCAGAGGAGTTTAAAATTTCCTAGTGGGGCTTCCCTGGTGGCGCATTGATTGAGAGTCCTCCTGCTGATGCAGGGCACACAGGTTCGTGCCCCGGTCCAGGAAGATCTCACATGCCGCGGAGTGGCTGGGCCCGTGAGCCATGGCCACTGAGCCTGCGCGTCCGGAGCCTGTACTCCGCAGCGGGAGAGGCCACAACGGTGAGAGGCCCACGTACCGCAAAACAAAACAAAACAAAACAAAACTTCCTAGTGGTCGTTTGAGTGAGATGTCCCCTGCCAGCCCGGCCAATTACGAAGGCAGACAAGCTTCTGCTCAGTTTCAGCACTGAGTGTGTTTCTCTAGGGAGGACTGCCAGAGAGAGACCCCATTTTTCTATCAGACACAAGGCTGTTTCCCCCTGGTTCTCTGAGACGTTCTCAGATCTCTGTGTGTGGAATTTATTCAAGGGCTCTGTCAATTACACAGTCTCAAAACCAATTCCTCTAATGTCAGGTTCTGCAAATTCGAGACAGAAGTTCAGTGCCATCTCCTGGTTCCCTGGTCTTATCCTGATGACAGTCACGACACGTTTCCTTTTTGCTGAGGGGTGGGCTTTGTGGGAGAGTCAGAGAAGCAGGTGGATTGCTCCTTAGCTTATTCTCCACAATAGCATACATTTTGTTGCTTGAAATGGAAGGCTGTGGAGGACAGTCCTAGAGGCCAGCACTGAGGAGGCAGAGAGAATGGGATGGTTTCACCATCTGTTTCTCCCAGCATTGTTCAGACCCCAGTAAGACATGTCTCAGCATCCTTCTAGAACATGAAGTATCCTATTCCTATTACTTGTTTAGATGCATCCCATCCTATCGAATGGAGGTATACATGTAATCACTCCTTCCTGAATGGCTAAACCTTTCCTTTTGTTTCTTGTATGTTTCTTTTGTTTTTTTTCCCATAAAATTCCTATTTTTCTAATATGCATTTTGTGCCTATCAGTGGAATTGTGCCTTAATTATTGAATGCCACCTTGTCTCTTGATAAAGTTTTCCAATTTGTTTCTCATGCTGTATTAATTATATTACCTGTAATATATTTGACATCATATTAATATAACTCCAAAGAGATACTGATTTTTCAGAAGTAAACGTTTGTTTCTGGTTACCTGTCAAGAACTGTTACCGTCCCCTGCACCTGGCTTCCAGGCCATACTGTGATTGTCTAGTACTCAGAGGTGTCCTTGTACAAGCAGTGTCCTCCGTTTTCACTGATGCTGTGCAGGTTGGCCTCTGGGGGTCAAGGTGAACATGTGGGAAGTTTAGTGGGTGGGATCCTGAGATCCTCACCGGTGGGGGAGGGAGGGGAGCAGGCTGGGCTGAGGGAGAAGTGGGACTGTGCTGCGGTCTCAGCATGGACTCAGCGCGCCCTGCAGGGAGCTCAGAAGCTTGAGAGTCGCTCTCCGGAGCTGGGGTGGGAGGGCTGGGCCTTCTACCCACTGACCACCAGTCATTGAGCTGATCCGCTGCACCAGGGCAGGGCAAGCCCTGGGCAGCGGGGTCTGTTCAGGTGACGCAGGTGCAGGAGGGGTGATGTGTCCTCAGTCCTTAAGGGGATTCGGTTTGCCACACAGAAACCCCCAGGATTGGGAATCCGCCCTGTGCTCACAAATCACGGTGTTTTCTGCGATCCTGCCCGCTTGCCCAAGATGGATGCCAAGGGTCAAGTCTGTACTTTCGTCCCTCTCTGTTCTGTGACTGCCTTATAGTGTGGGTCCTTTTTATTTCTCACTCTGAAACATCAGTACTCTCAGACTCCCAGCCGCCTTCCTCTCAGGCGCCCGCAGTTCAGTCTTTCCAGGGCAGGGTGACTTTTCTAAAGTCAACGTGTGATCAAGTCCCCTCACTGCTGGGACCCATCTGCAGCTCCCTGTGCCCCCCCGATCACGTCTAGACCTCCTGCGCCTTGTGAATCTGTACGTGCTTTGACTTGTCCTTATCTCTCTGCCTCAACTTCACGCTGTCCATCCTCCACACTCGCCTCTGTGACTCGGCTCTTCTTGTAATGTTTTCCCGGCTGTTCAGAACAGAGAGCAGAGCCCCTCACCTGAGCTCAGACTGCACCATCATCACCCCGTCCTGTGGAGCAGGGCTGATCCCATGTCCAAGGAACCCTCCAGGCCCCCCAGAGGGCATGACTTGGAGGACAAAGGGAGTCGGACAGTCCTAATATCGGATCAGTAATAATAAGCACTTGGGAGCCTCTCCTATGTTTCCAGCAAAGTGTGAATTACGTGGAGAGCTAGCAAGGTGTCAGTAACAGGACTCCACGGTGTTAAAAACAACAAGAAAGAAACACTTCATTTCGATTCGTTGTCCTGGTATCTTTGGCTAAATTTCAGACGGTGAGAAAAGGTAATGGGTGGAAATGTGGACTCTGTCCTTCTAAACCTGGTGTTCTGAGAGAACACTGGCCCCAAGGCTGTACTGCTATGCACAAGGAGCCCGTGCTAAGAACCCACTGTGCCATACTCGCCCCTGGGCCAGCAGTCCCATCTGCCACTCACCGACACTCCCTTTGGGGAAATGTCCAGCTCTTTCTCATCCCTGTTGTTACTTCTTTTCACTGTTTATCACTCAGCCTTTCCCTACCCCCGAGATAGAGCAAAACTCAGGCAAACCCCTGTTTTATTTCCTGGCGGCCATTTTTAGTTTGATCTAGTCTGTGAGCCATTTTTAGGCACATACACGTATATGATAGTCCCAGTTGCTCCTGGCATCTCACCTGCATCGTGTGAAATGATTATGCTCTAAGTGAAAGGAGTTACCTTGACTTGGTGGGAACTTGTACCTCTCGTTCATTATGTGCCAGGAAGCTCATATATCTGTGTGTCAAGAATCTCAAATTCATTTGTTTAGAAGAATCTAGTGTATTCCCATGAACTCTTAAGATAGGGTGCATTCATTATTTTTGGAAATTAATACTACAGCAGCTTGAAATACTTTCTTGTTCCCAGGAATTTAACTAAATACTGAAAGAGGATAGTTACTTTTAAGTGAAATGACCTAAATTGAATATATTGATATTTATGAATTATTTTCATCTTGAGAGGGATATTGTACTTCATCTGTTGGTAATAAAAAGGTTCTTGAATAGTATTTTGTTTCCAGTTCCATTTTATGTAAACCTGGGAAAGGTCATCCTGTACCCTTTCAATTTCTCTGGAACTTTACGTGAGTGTTCTAAATCTGAAGATTTTGGCATCCTTTTCTAAAAATACTTCATTAAATAGTTATCATTTATTCAATTTAGGAATAGATTTGGAGGCTGTTTCAATGAATTATTTAGCCAATCAGTGGAAAGTTTTAATTCATTTCAGCAAAAGGAGTTATAGTGTAGAAGATGACTGAATTTATCAAAATGAATCTCTCTCATGACCACCGAAATATGTGTCCATTCTCTGTAGAGTAACCCCGTGGTAAACGCTGGATGTCCTGTGAAAACAGTACAGGATTGTTATTCTTGTTGCTCAAAGGCAGAGTCCAAGGTTAAAACACGGATGAGATGTTTAAAATTTTTACATGAAAAATTAGAACTACAAGGTTTGTCTCACTAGACGTTTCTGATTTTTCATTAAATTTATGATTTTGAGCACAAAATATGCAGAAAAACATGCTCTTAAAGGGGAAGAAACAAACTCACTAATATATAGATGATGACTTAACCTAAAAGTTATTTTTTCAGTGCATTCTCACATTGATGCACTGAAACATCAATACATAGATGCGATATAGATGATAGATTATAGATAGATAGGTGATAGATAGGTTAGTTAATCTGTTCAGTTGATTGCTATTACAACACTGCAGGTGGCACACAAATATAATTTCCACCCCATATCATCAGAGCACATGAGGAGACTGAGGAGTGACTATAGAGACCATGTAGTCACACCCTTTTTACTTTATTGGTTTTCTTTCCATATTTGTGTTTCATCCATCTAATTTGACTTAAATTGAAATAGTCTGTTTAAAATGGTGTGTGCTATCTGCATACTTCTGATGATTCATTTATATTAACTCAGTTTCAAAATTCGCCTTGGAGAAGATGGGGGAGGAGATAGAAAGGCTCTTTATTTTCCCTACTTGTCCTCTCTATGGCCCTTTTAAATATCTCCTTCACTGCTTAGCAATATGCAAATATTAGGAAATTGCAGAGTAGAACCATGTACCAGTCTATGCTGGCAAATACTAAAATCTAATGACGTAGATGGATTTTAAATAAAATATATATTACCTAAATAGAATTAAGGCAACTTCAGAAAGAACTTATTTTTTATAAAGGCTCTAGTATCAGAAAGGTTTATTCTAGGAGCTGATGGATCCTGTAATGTTTAACCTGTTGCAAAATAGGAAAAGGAAAGTTTTCCAATTCATTTTTATGACTCTGGCATCATCCTAATATTCTAACTTGATAAAAATAACACTGTTGTAAAATTTTATGGCTGTAGATGCAAATTCTTAAGAAAAGTATTGGCAAATTTAGCCCAATAGTGTATTAAAACTATAATATTAATAGTGGCTAATAGCTACATGTATGATATTGATACTATGTTCCAGGAACTATTCTAAGTTCATATTATTCACTTATTAACTAGAATGTAAGCTCAAAAAGTCTTCTTCTGTTTTTCTCATAGGTATAATAACAGAACCCAGAATTGTGCATGGCACAAAACAGAAAGTCAATAAATTTATCGAATAAATGAATTAATAATTTTCATAACAACGTTAGATTGATACTATTAATATTGCCATTCTCTATAAAAATGGTATAACAGATCCGTAGATATGAAGGAGTTTGCCCAAGGGCACACATACCTTGCTCAACTATGTAGTTTTTGGGGGGGAGTGCAAGGAAGGTTTGACTTTAGAAAATATAATAATATTGCTTAATATTTTAACCTATCAAAAGGAAAAATCACAAGGTCATTTTGATATATACTCAAAAACAGTTAAGATAATTCAATTCCGATTCTTAGGTGGGGAAAAAATCTCAGTAAAATAAAAATCAAAAGGAAATTTCCTTGATATTTTATAAAGATAACTCAAGCTCAGCCTCCAAATTCTTACAGATATAACATCAGAGGAATTCCCATTAGATTGAAGACTAAAGAAGGATGTATGCTATCAATTCTGTTGGATAACATTGTACTGAAAAGAATCTTTAGTTCAACAGGGGGAAAAATTAGAGTATACATATAGGAAAGGATAAGGCAACTTATCATTAATGTGGCTATTATACATTGACCTCGATACATAACAGCTGGGTGACTATGGCAAAGGTTATTTAACCTCTCTAAGCTTTAATATTTAGTATCACCACTGAGACTATTAAGATGACATACTTCACAAATTTGTCGTTTAAATAAATTGGATAATGCATGTAAGGTGCCTCTCTTATGGTAGTTGGAAGATAGTAAGTACACTCAGTAAATGTTATTCATTTTTATTATTACCTCCTGAGAAGTCAAAGGTACATAATTGAAAACCATTAGCATTAATGGAGAGATTCCATAAGTCATTGTGTTATTAAGTTCATGTATAAAGCTTAAGTGCTTTTTAATATATGAGTTTAAAAAGTTAGCAAATATGATGGGACAATAACCCAATTTACCTTAACACTAGTATATCTAGGAATATGTTATCATTTTAACATATTAACAATAATATGTCTAGAGATAAACATAGAATTAAAAGTCCTGAAATAAAACTATAAAACTTTAAGGAGTGCCATAAGAAAAGATATTAATTAATCCAGAGGTAGCATAGGCTTACATATGAAGATTCAGTGTTCTAAAAACAACAACAACAAAGTTTTTAACCGAGTCTTTAATCTCAGCCAAAATGCACATATAAGTATGGGGAAATTAATCACATGTCACTAATTTTAATATGGAAGAGTAATACACAAACAAGAATAACCAGGGAAGCTGTATAAAGAAGATCCAAGAGATGGTTACTTGTATTTTTGTGATATTAGAACATGTGAAAGTTATAATAATTAAAAGACTAGACTACTGAAATAAAAATAGACATATGGAACAGAAATAGTCACAAGTACGTATGTGTCATTTCAAATCAGTGGGAAAGGAATTGAGCCTTCAATAAAAGTGTTAGCTAACCATTTGGGGATAAAAGCAGGAAATTACAATTTCTGGTGTCAGTATTCCTATTTAGATGGCCACATAATCTAAATTTCTCCAAAAACATTCACATCAATCAGGAGAGCAAATGAGGTCATTGATAACCCATCTCAAAAGCATAACTTGGAGGCAAAAATTAGCAAATACTTATGTGATTTGTCTGATGGGAAATACACTTTCCTTTACCAGCTACCAACAGAGCCACATACAGAGACCGTGCCTGATCAGAGCCAGGAAGAAATTGCGCTGAAAACAAGAGTGGAAGGTGGCAGCCCGGTGGTAGAAAAAATAAAAATTAAAATAAAATCATTTCCAGAGATAAAAAGGCCCTCATACCTGGTCTGAACCTTGGTGGATCAAAACACTGACTAATGCAGAAAGTAAAGAAACAAATTGAGGGCTTCCCTGGTGGCACAGTGGTTGAGAGTCTGCCTGCCGATGCAGGGGACACAGGTTCGTGCCCCGGTCTGGGAAGATCCCACATGCCGCGGAGCTGCTAGGCCCATGAGCCATGGCTACTGAGCCTGTGTGTCCGGAGCCTGTGCTCTGCAACGGGAGAGGCCACAACAGTGAGAGGCCCGTGTACCACAAAAAAAAAAAAAGGAAAAAATTTGAAAGTGCACCGGAGCAGGGGTGGCAGTCTTGGAAAGGCACTGCTTTTTTGGGGAGAAGGAATTCCTGGGATGCACAGTGATGGAAAGAAAGAAAATTGAAAGTGGAAGTTAAAGTCCAGATCTGCTCTCTTAGCAACTTTCAAGTATACAATACAGTGTTGTTAGCCATAGTCATCATGCTGTGCATTAGATCCCTACAACTTGTCTTCTGAATGGAAGTTTTTACCCTTTGGCCAACATCTCCCCATTTACCCTGTCCCCTTCCCTCCCCAGCCCTGGTAACCACCATTCTACTCTCTGTTTCTATGAATTCGGCTTTGGCTTTTTTAGCTTCCACATATAAGTGATATCATACAGTGTTTGTCTTCTCTGTCTGACTTATTTCACTTAGTGTAATACCCTTATGTTGAAAATTGCAGGATTTTCTTGTTTCTCCTGGCTGAATATATGCATGTCTTTCCATTGTGTGTGTGTGTTTGTGTGTGTGTGTGTGTATATACACATATATATGACAACTTCTTTATCCATTCATCTACTGATGGACACTTAGGTTGTTTCCATATTGTGGCTATTGTGAGTAATGCTGCAGTGAACGTGGGAATGCAGATATCTCTTTGAGATCCTGATTTCATTTCCTTTGGATATATACCCAGAAGTAGAATTGGTGGATGACATGGTAGTTCTGTTTCTAATTTTCTTGATGAAACTTAATTCTGTTTTCCATACTGGCTGCACCAATTTACATTCCTATTCACAGTGCACAAGGGTTGGAGGTGTCAGCTAAAACTATGGTGGTAACATTTTACAATATATAAGTACACCAAATCAATTCCTTGTGCATTTTAACCTTATAAAATATTATATGTCAATTACATCTCAATAAAGCAAGAAAAAATAAAATATTTTTTGAATTAAGAAAATCAGAACATATTCTGATCCCTTCCAAGGAGCCATTGATTGAAGAAAACATATTTCATTATATCGAAATAAGATGGAACCCTTCATTCAAATATATGTATGTGTGTGTGTATATAAAACATATATAATATTGTTTGTTCAGGAAAATAACAGACATTTCTAATGAACAGAACATGGAAGACAACATCTATACCAAGTTTCTCTAAGAAAAAATCAGAAAATGAGAATGGAAAACCCCAAAAAACAAGCCCCAAAACCAAAAAAGTAAAACGTAACACATCACTCCAAGCTAATTTATATTCTTAAAGCACTTTCAAATAAGTTTTAAAACTGCACATTAGAAATTCAAAAATTCAGAGTAAAAATGGATAAAAAATGGGAGATACAGAAGAAGAATTGGCCAATCTCAGGAAAAAAAATATTAAAGAAAAGGCACAAAGGACAGAATAGATTTAATGAAAATATAATAAAGGATTTTGAGGAGTGACGTTAGCCAAGAGAACCAAGATGAAATAAAAAAGTAAAAAGGTTAGTGGGAAAGGGATAGGTATAAAAGATAGGCAAAAAAAAAAAAAAAAGTTTGAACACTCATTTAACTGCAGTCACTGGAGACAAAAGCAATGTAATGAAACAGACCTAATGTTTAAAAACTAAAATAGAAGAATTTGGGGGGAAATTAATGAAGACCTGAACTTATACATTGGAGAGTCCACTATGTACCTAAGAAAACTGACCTAAAATGGTCAATGCTGCCACGTTTCTGAGAAGTCTGCTAGATTTTACAGAGAAGAACACATCTGCAGGGTGTCCATACAAAAAGATGCATCACTTAGAGAAAAGAAAATCAGAGGTACATCAGCATTCTCTATGTTGACAGAGCAAGCAAGACAGCAATGAAGCAATAATTTAAGAAACCCAAGGATATATTGTGTGTGAGCTAGTAATTTTATATCCAGCCAAACTGCCTTTCAAGAATCAAAAACCCAAGTAATACTGTACTCATGAATCCTTCCTGAGCAATCTAGGAGAGCAGTTCCCCTCAAACTGTTGTTTATTGAGGAAGAGAAAAGGAGCTTGTTCCAGAAAGTTACTCAATGTATTGCTTGCTTTTGTGAATTAAACATGCAAAAAAAAAAAACCTCAGCTGAACTGAACAATGTCCTTGGTGAAATAATTCATTTAATTCCAGCATGAGTTTCTTAACTTCTGTTGCCAGTTTGTAGACCATACTTTGAGTGGTGCCATAAAAAAAGGACAAGATGTATCCAAGAAAAGATGACTGGAACACTTAGACAATAGGACTGATGATGTGCATTGAATATACTGAACTTTACAAGGTATTTAGGAAGCCTGGAAGCATAGGTGAACATTCACAGTGTTTTCTAGGACATCCACATTCTATAAAACAATAATAATAAAGATGACCATTAGGTGTTTCTAAACTTTATGGATACTATGTAGATCTAAGAGTAAAAGGAAAGTGGGGACAAATAGGAGAAAGCAGTATATATAAATATTATATTTTCTGAAAAGACATAAGTGACACAATTTTAAAATGGGAGGAGTATTGACAGAAATTGAGCAGGTGAAATTCTTATATGCTGCTTTTGGTGGTATAAATTGGTTCAACTACTTAGAAAACTTTAAATTAGTGGCTACTACAGTTCAACACATGCATAGCCTACTACGGAGCAACTGCATTCAGTTTATCTTCAACCTAAGTGTATAAACATATTCATCAAAAGATATGTGTAAGAACAGTCATAGCAACACTTGGTAGTAATAGCATAAATCTAGAAACTACCCACATGTCCATTAGCAGAAAAACAATTAAACAAATTGTGTTATATTCACACAATGAGATGGTAGACAACAAGGAGGAAGAAGGAACCACAATGATTATACTCAGTGACATGGATGAATCCCATAAATATAATGTTGATGAGAAAAATCCAAACATAACAGGATATATGTGGTAGGATTCCATTCATATAAAAAAACAGACAAAATTAATCTCCAGTATTTGAAGTCAGGATAGTGGTTACCTTTTTGGTGCTCTTGCTGGTGGGTGGGGGCCCCCTAAGGACAGGTTTCTGGAATCCTTGAAATAGTCTTTTTTTCTTTTTGGCTGCGCTGTGCAGCTTGTGGGATCTTAGTTCCCCGACCAGGGATCGAACCCAGGCCCTCGGCAGTGAAAGCACGGAATTCTGTTTTCTTGTTTTGGGTTCTGATTATACAACATTGCTTTGTGAAATCCATTGTGCTGTGTGCAGTTAAAATTTTGCACTTTTTTGTGGATGTCACACTTAAATGAAAGGTTCAGAACGGGGAGTAAAGAGAACAGAGGAAAAATAAAGTGAGCTCCTTGATTGTTGCTTAGGTAGTAAATGAGAGTCAAAGGATAGAATTTAAAGCTGACAAAGCAAATAGCACACACCTGGTAGGGAAAAGAAGGACTAAGGGTACTAACATGTATTGTGTAGTAGTCACCACTAAAACAAAAATGCAGACCTTTCTAAATATTAATACAAAGATACATAATGAAATAAAGAAAAGTGTTTATATAGACAAGAACCATAGTAAACATAATGTAATATACACAGTAAAATTAATATAAACTGTTTGACCAAGTTATAATGTTGCAATCATATCAATCTATACAAATGGACCTACCTACTTAAAAGAAGAAAAAAAAATACTCATATTGGCTCACAAAATAAAACCTGACTCTGTGCTTTTTACAAGAGACTTACTTCCAGCCACTCAGAAAGGCTAAAAATGTGGGAGCCCTTTCACTGTCTCCTGTGCTGTGTCCCTTTAGGTGCCCCATCACTGTGGCATTTTGTTGTTCGTATACATTTGTTTGCACTACAAGAGGCTCAAAGCTGATTGTGTATGTTTCCTGCCCCAGTGCTAGAATCAGCCATTTCTCAAGGAACATCAAAGCTGGAACAATTTGAACACCAAAGAAAATAAGGTAGTATTGGATTATAATCCACAGTCTAAAATGAATATTCATAAATCCACACCAGTATAAATAAATGATTCAATGTATAATAAATGGGTAGAATAATCAGATCTCCCATGCAGAAGAATTCCACATGATTTATGTAGATGTTCTGCCTTCAAGTAAGGAGAGTGTAGCTCCTCACTCTGCATGTCTGGGCGGCACATAGTAAATTCTTGACAGAGGGCATTATGGATGGGTCAGGGGGTGGTAACTTTAGAGTGGAGAAGCCTGATGAACACGACCTTAGCCACGTGATCAAGATGAACATCAACAGTTATAAGTCGTGTAAATAGTACCTGCCCTTGATATGGTGTGATGAGAAAGGCACTTGATCTCTGTAGTCTTCCTCCCCTAAACACTTATTTCCAGGAAAATCATGAGAAAAACATCAGAAGTTCAGTCAAGGGACAGTCTATAAAATATCTTATTAATACTCCTCAAAATTGTCAAGGTCATCAAAAGCAAGAAGAACTCAGAGAAATTGTCACTGTATGGGGGCATGAGAATGTAATGAGATATTCTGGATGGTATCTCAGAACAAACAGAATAAGGGCATTAGGTGAAAACTAAGGAATTCTGAGTAAATGATGGCATACTAATGTAAGATGTTAATAATAATGTAAGATGTTAATAAAGAGAAGCTGCATGCAAAGTATATGGAGATACTGTATTATCTTTGCAGTTTTTCAGTAAATATAAAACTGTCCTAAGAAAATAGTTGATTAATAATTTTAACAAGGGGAGGATTCAAAGTTACACCAGTTAAATGCAAACAGTGGAAAAAAGAGGAGATATAATGATGTTGGACCAGGCAGAGTAACAGTATAACCACCTTCTTGAGTCAGAGCTAGAGGAAATGCAAGGAGACGTAGACAGATAAAGACTTAGAATAAGATCTAAGCCAATAACCAGTGAAGTAGCTCTTAGTGTTCTAAATTAAATGTGAGTCCCAAGAATAGAAAACTTATCTTCATCTGAAGTGGGTCATCAATAGAAATTCCCTGGATATTTATCTGTTGTTTGATTATTGTTCCTAAAAGTACATATTCAAAAATAAGACTAATTGGAACTATCAGAAAGAGAAATTAACAAAACAGTCCCACTTACAGTTGCATCATAAAGAATAAAATACCTAGGAATAAATCTAAGGGGGTATAAGGCCTGTATTTGAAGAACTATAAGACACTGATGAAAGAAATTGAAGACAACAAAAACAGATATATATATTGTGTTCATGAAGTGGGAGAATTAGTACTGTTAAAATGACCATACTACCCAAGGCAATCTACAGATTCAGTGCAATCTCTATGAAAATATCAATGCATTTTTTATGGAACTAGAACAAATAATTCTAAAATTTGTATGGAAACACAGAAGACCCTGCATAGCCAAAACAATCTTGAGAAAGAACAAAGCTGGAAGTATTGTGTGCCCTGATTTCAAACTATGCTACAAAGAAACAGTCATCAAAACAGTATGGTACTGGCACAAAAATAGACACATAGCTCAGTGGAACAGAATAGAGAGCCCAGAAATGAACCCACACTTATATGGGCAATTAATCTATGACAAAGGAGTCAAGAATATACAATGGAGAAAAGACAGCCTCTTTAAAAATGGTGTTGGGAAAACTGGACAGCTACATGCAACAGAATGAAACTAGACTACTCTCTCACACCATAAGCAAATACAAAATCAAAATGGATTAAGGACTTGAATGTAAGACCTGAAACCATAAAACTTCTAGAAGAAAACATAGGCTGGAAGCTTTTGACATCAGTCTTAGTAGTATTATTTTGGATCTGTCTCCCAAGTCAAAGGAAACAAAAGCAAAAGTAAACAAACAGGACTACATTGAACCAAAAAGATTTGCATAGCAAAGGAAACTATTAACAAAAAATCCACCTACAAAATGGGAGAAGATATCTGCAAATGATATGTCTGATAATGGATTAATACCCAAAACGTACAAAGAATTCATACAACTCAACATCAGATCAAACAAACAACCTGATTAAAAAAAAATGGGCAGAGGACCTGAATAGACACTTTTCCATAGAAGACATAGAGATGGCCAAAAGACATATGAAAGATGCTCAACATCACTAACCATCAGGGAAATGCAAATGAAAATTGCAATGAGATAACACCTCACACCTGTGAGAATGACAAGTATCAAAAAGACACCAAATATCAAGTGTTGGCAAGGATGTGGAGAAAGGAGAAGCTTCGTGCACTGTTGGTGGGAATGTAAATTCATGCAGCCACTATGGCAAATAGTAGGGAGGTTCCTCAAAAATTTTAAAATAGAACTACCATATGATCCAGCAATTCCACTTCTGGGTATTTTTCTGAAGAAAACAAAAACACTAATTCAAAAAGATATATGCACCCCTGTGTTCATTGCAGCATTATATGTGATAGCCAAAACATGAAAGCAACTTAAGTGTCCATTGATAGATGAACGGACAAAGAAGATGTGTGTGTGTGTGTGTGTGTGTGTGTGTGTGTATATATATATATATATGTGTGTGTGTGTGTGTGTGTATATATATATGAATGCTACTCAGCCATAAAAAAAATGAAATCTTGCCATTTGTAACAACATGGATGGATCTAGAGGATATTAACGCTAAGTGAAATAAGTCAGAGAAAGACAAATACTGTATGATTTCATTTATATCTGGAATCTAAAAAAACAAAACAAATGAACAAACATAACAAAATGTAAAGAGTCATAGATACAAAGAACAAAGAGTTGGTGGCCAGAGAGGAGGAGTGTGGAGGGGATAAGTGAAATAGGTGAGGGAGATTAAAAGATACAAACTTAACAGTTGCAAAATAAATGAGTCACGGGTATGAAAGTTACAGTGAGGAGAATATAGTCAATAACTAGGTCATGTCTTTGTATAGTGACATATTGTAACTAGACTTATCCTGGTGATCATTTTGAAATGTATTAAAGTATACAATCACTATGCTGTGTAACAGGAGCTGTCACAGTGTGGTAGGTCAGTTATACTTCAAAAGCAAACAAACTCACCCATAGAAAAAGATCAAATTTGTGGTTACCAGAAGTGGAGCAGTTGGGGTGGGGTGCTGAATGAAGGCAGTTTGATAGAATTTGCTTGTGAAGCCATCAGGTCTTGGACTTCAGTTCATTGGGAGTTTTTTGTTTGTTTGTTTGTTTTGTTTTGTTTTTTGTTTTGCGGTACGTGGGCCTCTCACTGTTGTGGCCTCTCCCGCTGCGGAGCACAGGCTCTGGATGTGCAGGCTCAGCGGCCATGTTTCACGGGGCCAGCCGCTCTGCGGCATGTGGGATCTTCCTGGACCGGGACACGAATCCGCGTTCCCTGCATTGGCAGGCGGACTCTCAACCACTGTGCCACCAGGGAAGCCCCATTGGGAGTTTTTAAATCACGGTTTCAATTTTATTACTTGTAATTGGTCTGTTCATGTTTTCTGTTTCTTCCTGGTTCAGTCTTGGAAGGTCGTACCTTCTAAGAATTTGTCCATTTCTTCCAGGTTGTCCATTTTATTGGCATAGAGTTGCTTGTAGTAGTCTCTTACATTCCTTTGTATTTCTGAGGTGAAAGTTGTAACTTCTCCTTTTTCATTTCTAATTTTACTGAACTGAGTCCTCTTCCTTTTTTTTTTTTTTTTTTTTATGAATCTGGCTAAAGGTTTATCAATTTTGTTTACCTTCTCAAAGAACCAGCTTTTAGATTCCTTGATCTTTGCTATTGTTTTCTTTTTCTCTATTTCATTTGTTTCTGCTCTGATCTTTATGGTTGCTTTCCTTCTACCAACTTTGGGTTTTGTTCATGTTTCTCTAGTTGATTTAGGTGTAAGGTTAGGTTGTTTATTTGAGATTTTTCTTGTTTCCTGAGGTAGGATTGTATTGTTATAAACTTCCCTCTTAGAACTGCTTTTGCTGCATCCCATAGGTTTTGGATTATTGTGTTTTCATTGTCATTTGTCTCCAGGTATTTTCTGATTTCCTCTTTGATTTCTTCAGTGATCTGTTGGTTGTCTAGTAACATATTGTTTCGCCTCATGTGTTTGTGTTTTTTCCAGTTTTATCCCTGTAATTGATTTCTAATCTCATAGCATTGTGGTTGGAATGAAGGCAGTCAAAAGATACAAACTTCCAGTTATAAGGTAAATAAGTATTGGGGGTGTAATGTACAACATGATAAATATAATTAACACTGCTTTATGTTACACGTGAAAGTTAAGAGTAAATTCTAAGAGTTCTCATCACAAGAAAAGCATACTCTTTCTTTAATTTTGTATCTATATGCAATGAGGGATGTTCATTAAACTTATTGTGATAATCACTTCATGATGTATGTAAGTCAGATCATTATGCTGTACCCCTTAAACTTATACAGTGCTTCATGTCAATTATGTCTCAATAAAACTGGAAGAAAAAAGATAGAAATAAATAGGTAAATAGATAACTAAATAAATAAATAAATAAATTGGAAAGGCAGAAAAAAAATCAAACTCTCAGATTAACCTAAACACATATCATACTGATAACTACACAGAAAGATAAATCAATACAGATAGCTTTTGAATGAAGTAGCCTGGCTGTATAATCTTTGTGGAAATTTATAAGAACAGAAGGATCTGAAACACATTTTGGACTTTACTTGGCTTTTTTTGGCCATTGTATTGATATAGTCATTCTAAAGATGTCATTAAGAGTGGGTATTGAAAGATAGAATAAATATATTGATGATGTCAGGGACCAGGGTTATCAGTGGAGAAGAGAAATATACATATGATTTGAACAAGATGAAGAAGAACAATGTAGTATGTGTTAGGTTTAAATTAGAAGCACTATGTACTCATGACACATATTTATGTATGTATTTCTTAGCTGTGCCCACAGAAAGTGACCAGAAAAAAGTGGTCACAGCTAGTGCCCAATTCCTGGTTTCTAAATAGTCTTCCTCTTAAAGAGATCAGGATCCTTGGAGAAATTCTTGATTCTAGGTCTGAGGTGGAAAAGTATTGTTTGAAAATTATTGACGTGTGCTTAATTAATTAGTAGAGGTGTTTTTCTGAAGTGTATAGTCTAAGTTAGTTAAGAGATTTAAAAGTTGAAATGATGGTGCCAGGTTTAAGAAAATTTATGTTTATGTATGTTCTTACAGAAAACTTTCAACATCGTTTTTATGTTTGATTCACGAGTAATAGTTACATTTTAAATAAAATCTTTTTTAAATAAGTGTTTCCATTTTCTTCCCTCCTTGGACATCCTGCTTGGGATCTTGACATGATGTTTCATTTAGTGCTGGTTCTAGTATCTGTTCGCATGTGAAGAAGGAGGAATGTACAAGCTAATGTGAAACTTGGCTGGTTCCTTACAGGTCCTGTCTCTCCTTATAGGAAACAAACTCAACAGAAACACTTAAATGTGCCAAAAAATTTCAAAAAATTAACAACCCTAAGACTTAAAATGATGTTACTATTCAACAGAAATTATTTTATGAAGATATTGATGCTTTTTGAACAGAATCACAGATCTTTTAAAATGTAAACTCAAGTTATATGCTTTTAAATAATATGATCTGGCTTGAGAAGAAATTAGGTAGTTTTGGGGTACAACAAAATTGAGAAATAACTTTTAGGAAATACCGTAGCTGGTGAGAGACTTAGAGAAACTGTTGTGATATAAGTGTAGATGTTTAAACTCCTCCAACCCAGAGAATGTTCTTCTTTCCAATAACAAAACGGCTTGAAATTCTCTTCCAAAGGAAAACCAGATGGTGCAGGGGAAGGCAGAGGTAGACTACTGGAGAGACTGGACCCACTCTGCTTTGAGCCCACTGTCAACCTTGCTTGTCCTGGCAGTACAGAGCCTGCAGGCCCCGTGGCCTCTGGAATTGTAGTCCCAGATCTCAGGTTGGGTCCCCTGGTGGGAATATTCATGGAGCAGGGGAGAAACACACGACCACCCAGTCACAGCACTGAGACACTTGCCTAATGCCACGTGATATGAAGTCATTTAGACACACAGAGTCCCCTCCTATGCTGGGACTGATTCCGGTGGTGAAAAGAAGGACCTTGCTTCTTGTCTTCTTTGAAGAAAGAACTCAGCAAAGAGACCAAGATTGTGAAAAAGATAAAAGTCTTTATTAGAAGCAAAGTGCATGTGGGAAAAACAAAAGACGTGTGAAAGAGCACACAGGTGAGCTCTGAGTGAGTTGCACACAATGGGAGTGGCTTAGGTTGCTTATATAAGAGCGGTTTTTTTTTTTTTTTTTTTTTCTGGCCAATCAACTCCATATTTGGTCCTGGTATGGGTACTTATCTCTCAGCCAAGATGGATTCTAGCTGGCATCTTCTCCCTCCTTTTGTCCTTCCCCTAGACTGAGGTCTTCTCTGTGCATGTGTCAGGCCAGGAAATCCACAAGAATGCACCCAGTCAGGGCCCTATGCTCCCACCGGTATCCCACCTCGAAGGACCAGCAGGAGACCACCTGTAGCTGCTCAGCCTGGGGCCTGTCTATCTCCTACCTTAGGGGTACCCTCAAGAGATGGGGTATTGCTTCAATGTGGGGGGTGCACTCAGGGGAGGATGTCGGGGCCAGCCACACTGTGACTGTACCCTGGAGACGGGACCAGGCTGGAGGATGAATAAGGAGCTCCCCCCAGCCCCCTGCTCGCCCGGTTCCTGGTTCTGATGCCTACGTGTCATTGCAGAACAGACTTTAAATCCACATTTATGGAAAGCCAGCAACAATAATTAGAAGAAAAAACTGTCAGAAACTGTCATCCAGGGACTTCCCTGGTGGCGCAGTGGTTAAGAATCCGCCTGCCAATGCAGGGGACACAGGTTTGAGCCGTGGTCGGGGAAGATCCCACATGCCGCAGAGCAGCTAAGCCCGTGCGCCACCAACTACTGAACCTGCACTCTAGAGCTTGCAAGCCACAACTACTGAAGCCCACGTGGCCTAGAGCCCATGCTCTGCAACAAGAGAAGCCACTGCCATGAGAAGCCTGTGCACAGCAACGAAGAGTAGCCCCTGCTCGCCTCGACTAGAGAAAGCCCGCATGCAGCAACGAAGACCCAATGCAGCCAAAAATAAATAAATAAAATAAATTTTTAAAATTATGGAGAAAAAGAAATTGTCATCCATGTTCAAGATCACCCATAGCACTTCGGAGTCGAACCCCTGCCCCCCTCGCAGGGCAGCATTAGAGCCAGTCTCCTGCCAGCGCCCCAAGTGTGAGGCCAGGCAGAAGACCCCGCTTTGAGCATTCTCACCCACTAGAAATGGTCAAGCCTCCTCCAGGACAGAGCGGAGGATGGACCCACTGTTTCAGGCTGCCTTTCCCACCTGGAAGTCACCTCTGTTCCCATAGTTTCCCAGCCAGTGGGGCAGGCTGGGGGCTGCCTGCTTTCCTAGCATCGCTCGCCTTCTGATTCCAGCCTGAGAGTGTGGTCTCCTTGGCCGACGGGTCCAGGAGAAAGAGGTAGGATGGCTAGGGACAGAGGAAACCGCGTCTGGAGACGATTCAGATGCAGACTTGTTAGGGACTGCTGAGCGGAATGCTCATGGTCTATGGAGCAGCTACGCTTCTGGTATGACCCACCCATTCATGTGCCTGGCAGCTTTGCAGAAGCCTTTTGCAGAAGAATAAATGACCCTGGTCTAAACGGGCTTTCACTGATACCAATAATGTATATTACACTTGGCACAATTAAAATGATCCAGTGCAGTGCTTGGAAGCCAGTAGAGCAAAATCACTTCCTGTGGCTAGACTGTGTCACCTCCAGGCTTTGCCCACATGGTCCCTTCACCCTGGAATGTTACTCTCTGAGATAAAGCTGTCCCCTGTCTGGGTTTTTTGTGGCACTCCCTGAGTCTACAAGTGCCTGTCCCCCATGTCAGAGCTGCCTGCTTCTCTGGTCCCTGAGGCGCACCAGTTCCATGAGAGCCAAATTAAGTGCCCTTTGCCCCCTGATGTATCTGTGTGGAGTGTGGAGCTGGGTACACAGTAGGTGCTTAATGAAGGAATAAAGGAAATGACATCTGACCTCATTGGACCCCATCTTTGCCCAGAGTAGTTGTTTCTTGATTTCCCCTGGATTCATGACATTGTCCTAGGTGCCTTCCCTTGCTCTTAAAAATCTCCTCCCGAGATATTAAAAGTGTCTGAGAAGGGTGCCATTAATTATGTAATATAATAAAATACTTAGTAACTAAAGTGCACACAAAAAAGTTGGTAAGTAGGGAGACAGTAAGAAACCAATCATATGTTTTCTTCTACCTCTAGTACTCTAAGATGGGCTTAGTCCTCAACTCACATCAGTCAGTAGCCATGTGCTGGTTTGGGGCTGAGCTCAGAGGCAAGCGAGGGCGGTATTGGGGTGTAGACACTGGCACTAGACCCCCAGGGTTTCAACCCAAGTGCTGCCTCCTGCTGTTAGAGTGGCCCTGGGCACGGTGCTTCCTGTCTCTGAGTCAGTTTCCTTATCCCATCAGATAACCCTTTCTCCTACGCTTGTCACAAGGGTGTGTTGGCTGCATGATTGTTAGGAGGAGGGCAGCACCCAGGGAAGTCCAGGGCAGTCCCCACCCAGGGAAGCCTCTTGGAATTGAAGAGAGGGTGCAGTGTGCACATGGGCACCCTGATGGGACACATCAGCCTAGCAGTGGAATAAAGACAGATCCTTAAGTACAAGATTTAACCCCCTTTTGTTTTTTAAGGACAGGGATGGTATTTCAAGAAGAGAGAACAGCATGATGAAGATATGAGTTTATTAAGAGCAGAATGACCTCATATTTGCTTTCCCCAGGTTTGCCCTTCGTGGGTGTTCATGAGCCATGAAGAAAAAAAAATCAACAAGAGGCAAGTTTAGCAAAAGTCTTAGCTGTGCCCTTGATGTAGATATGCTTTCATGTGAAGCTCTGTCTCAGTTTCCTTGCCTTCCGGGATTGAGAGAACCACCTAGTAGGCTTCTGGAAACGGTATCAGCCTAGGCCATTATGACTCAGTGCCCTTTATCTGAGTCCATATACCTGGTGTTCTCCCTCTTAGATCAAGGAACACACTTATTAAAGGACAGAACCCAAGTCAGCTATGAACCAGAAAAAAAAAAACTGAAATAGACCCAAACACAGATCCAAATATCAAATTTTACAGAATCTAGAATGGAATGTTCTTTTAAATAAAACCTATTGAGTCTATTTTAACGTAAGCATTTTCAAAGTAATAGAATTATGAAAATATCCAGAGTGTAAAACTTTCCCATTTCTGATTAGTTAGCATTGCTCTCAGGAACATAGTGCCTGTGTGAACGGGGATTCACATGCAGTTACTAATGTTTAGGTAGTAATAGGGGAGTTATCAGTTCAAAAAAATAAATATTGTTCAGCCAGAAATATGTGTGGTGCTTTTTCGTTTTTGCAGTGACTTTAAAGGGAGGCCATGGGACTTCCCCGGCAGTCCAGTGGTTAAGATTCCTCACTGCCAACTGCAGGCTGTGCAGGTTCGATCCCTGGTTGAGGAACTAAGATCCCACATCCTGCGAGGTGCAGCCAAATTTTTTTTTAAAAAGTGAGGCAAAGCCTGTTACAGCATACAGTTTACTACTGGTTTTCATGATACTGGTGATGGAATCATGTTTCTTTAAATACCATGAAGCATGTCATAAAAGTGTGACATAAGCCCCAAACTTAATAATCCTGAGACTTTAAAATAATGCTTAGAAAGACCAGATCCTGTGCAAACCATGATGCCCCATGTAAACGTGAGAGGACTGCTGATGGGAAAGGTGGTGACGGTTTGGACCCTTCTGTGAAAAAAATAGGTAAATAAAAAAGCCAAATAAAGCAGCTCTGGTGTTCCAGAATGAAATTATTGCTGTAGAACAGACCTGCTCTGAAGACCGTCCGATTTTCACTGACATATAGGAGGAAACATAAGGAATTATTAACAGGCAGCCGCCATGAGACGGTTGGAGTTGAGAGCTGTTTCAGGAAGTTGTGTAATTCAAGAATTGAAAGCCTCACAGAGCCAACACGGACACAGAAATAATTCATCTTTACAGCTCAGGCATATGCATTCTCCCCTTTAATATTTTCCTCTTTCAGAATGAGAGAAGAAGCAAACAAAGGCATTTAGAGCTTGGTGGGTCTTTTTGTGGCAAGACCCCCCTTGTACAAACACACTGCTTCACCCAGATGCTGATTTATGTAGATTTTGAACACACAAGTAGAAAATGGAGTATTTGTTTTTAGATGAATAATTCACTCATTTTCCCCGCATGAGTTTTTCTCATCTGAAGCACTGGCCTTTCAAATTAAATAAATATAATGTTTCAAAAGAATATGGGCATGAATATTCATAAAGACCAAAACAGTGAATATAAATAAAAGCCCTTTTACATAACATTTTATTTTTTTTATGAGGACCTTACTGTTTTGGTTTTTGTTTTTTGCTGTTGTTCTTCTAAAATTTTATTATTCAAAGTGATTTTCCAGGACACCATTTCTTCTACGAAACCTACCTGTTATTGAAGTAGTGATACTGCTTTTCCAAATTGTTTCATGCAACAGTATTTTCCTTTACTGAGTAGAATTGAGGTAGTACTTGCTTATGGCACAGCCCATTAGCCATAGAATCAGCCTAGCATGGTGCCAACTCCTCAGTAAAGTGCTCGTCTAAACAACTGGAGGAACGTAAAAAAAGAAAACAATTTTTAAAAAGATTACGTACCCTGAAAATATGGCGAGTTCATACACATAAAGGATGGCAGATCAGGTTTTGGTGTTTCTGTAGATAAGCCGATGATTTAAAGCTTCGAAATATACATACATGCAAAATTTAGGTTATCATAAACTGGGAATACAAATAGTGAGGCTCTTATCCCAGTTCCTTAAAAGCTGGAGGTAAAGGTAGAATGAAACAGCTGACATTTGACTAGAAAGAGAAAGATAAACAAATTAAGACTGCGGTTATTTTTACCCAAACAACTTGTTTAAAAGGAGCCAGTATATCATGATATTTGATTGATTAATTCTGTTAATGGAATTGTCTGGATAGTCTTACTATAAGTAATCCCTGAGATTACTTAGAGTAGAAATGCATTGCTGTCTATTTTATAACATTAGCTGCTCAAGGCTGTGAGTGTCTTTGAACACATGACCTTATAATCAATGCTGATTTAATGGCAGCATACTGTATAATTTAAATCTGGACGTTAATGAAAGTGAAGTTGATATAACTGCAGCAGGAAAGGTTGAAATTGAGATATGTTGTCCTTGACTGTCTGATATCCACTTGCCAGACTGGAAGGATGGGAAATTCTTCACTTGAAGGGTGGGCTCCTGGTCCATTCTGTTACACACAAAAAGGGGGCCACAGAGAGATGAATATGTTCAGTCACTTTTGTAAAAATATAAGCTCAGAAAGTAGAAATCTATTTACTACCTTCTGAAAAAAGAATGATTTAAAAAATCATCAAAGAGCACATTATTATTTTTTAACATCTTTATTAGAGTATAATTGCTTTACAATGGTATGTTAATTTCTGCTGTATAAGAAAGTGGATTAGCTATACATAAACATATATCCCCATATCTCCTCCCTCTTGTGTCTGCCTCCCACCCTCCCTATCCCACCCCTCTAGGTGGTCACAAAGCACCGAGCTGATCTCCTTGTGCTATGTGGCTGCTTCCCACTAGCTATCTATTTTACATTTGGTAGTGTATATATGTCCATGCCACTCTCTCACTTCGTCCCAGCTTACCCTTCCCCCTCCCCGTGTCCTCAAGTCCATCCTCTATGGCTGCGTCTTTATTCCTGTCCTGCCCCTAGGTTCTTCAGAACCATTTTCTTTTTTTTTCTTAGATTCCCTATGTATGTGTTAGCATACAGTATTTGTTTTTCTCTTTCTGACTTACTTCACTCTGTATGACAGACTCTAGGTCCATCCACCTCACTACAAATAGTTCAATTTCGTTTCTTTTTATGGCTGAGTAATATTCCATTGTATGTATGTGCCACATCTTCTTTATCCATTCATCTGTCGATGGACACTTAGGTTGCTTCCATGTCCTGGCTATTGTAAATAGTGCTGCAATGAACATTGTGGTATATGACTCTTTTTGAATTATGGTTTTCTCAGGGTATATGCCCAGTAGTGGGATTGCTGGGTCATATGGTAGTTCTGTTTGTAGTTCTTTAAGGAACCTCCATACTGTTCTCCATAGTGGCTGTATCAATTTACATTCCCACCAACAGTGCAAGAGGGTTCCCTTTTCTCCACACCCTCTCCAGCATTTATTGTTTGTAGATTTTTTGATGATGGCCATTCTGACTGGTGTGAGGTGAGATCCCATTGTAGTTTTGATTTGCATTTGTCTAATGATTAATGATGTTGAGCATTCTTTCATGTGTTTGTTGGCAATCTGTATATCTTCTTTGGAGAAATGTCTATTTACGTGCCCATTTTTGGATTGGGTTGTTTGTTTTTTGATATTGAGCTGCATGAACTGCTTGTAAATTTTGGAGATTAATCCTTTGTCAGTTGCTTCATTTGCAAATATTTTCTCCCATTCTGAGGGTTGTCTTTTCGTCTTGTAGGCAAGAATATACAAGAAAAGACCACCTCTTCAGTAAGTGGTGCTGGGAAAACTGGACAGCTACATGTAAAAGAGTGAAATTAGAACACTCCCTAACACCATACACAAAAATAAACTCAAAATGGATTAAAGACCTAAATGTAAGGCCAGACACTATAAAACTCTTATAGGAAAACATAGGCAGAACACTCTTTGACATAAATCACAGCAAGATCCTTTTTGACCCACCTCCTAGAGATATGGAATTAAAAACAAAAATAAACAAATGGGACCTAATGAAACTTAAAAGCTTTTTCACAAAAAAGGAAAACATAAAAAAGAGCACATTATTTTTTCCTAACCACGTACTAGGCAAAATATTAAGTAGACAATTTCTAATAGACATCATTTTACCTGATTGCTTCCAAATGAACTTGCTATTTTCTTTCTTTGCATTTGATGAGGAAAATAATTTTTAAGGAGAAGGACTTCCTGGTGTTGGAGCAAGCTGTTTGGTAGAGCAGATGGATTCTCAAGGTTCTTTTTATTTTGAATAACATGAATACCCTGGACAATGCTCACCTTATGTTGTCCTGTTAACCTTCAGGAATTATGGTGAAATAATGTTTTAGCTTCAGCAGAAGATCATGGCTTGTTTTTATGCTGCCTTATGACTCTGGACAAAATACTTAACCCTTCAGCACCTTGATCTTCCCAATTGTAAAATAAGAAAATACTTGTTAATAGATCCTGTTTGTAATATATTTTGAGATCATCACAATATCAGTTTCAGGTTGGGTGATGTTCTTTCTACATACTAACAGCTATTTCTGGGAATGTTCTACCTTTTCTCAGTTCTTTTTTCTGTTATTTCCAAAGACTTTTTCATGCAATTCCAAGACCGTATGGAGCCTGGACATTTTGGTAAATGGCTTTCTTAGGAGCCATGCTTACTGATTATTTTGCCAATAGGTTAACATAATAATTCTTTGGAAGTTTCAAAGGCAATGACCTATATTTTAGGTTTTCATTAAAGTAGAACATCACTTCTGATACCAACTGCTGTTTTAGTCAGGTTTCTTCTCTGATAATTCTGAATAATAAGCAACTCCCAAATCCAAGTGGCTTGTAGCAGTAATCATGTATTTTCTCTTTCATACTCACTCGTTTGCAGGTTGGCTAGATTTGTCTGATCTCTGTTGGCCCCACCCAGGCTCAGCAGGTAGGATATATTCCAGACTTTGTTTTGGGTCCAGATCTACTCCATTGTCTTTAATCCAGACCCAGTTTAAAGAGATGTGTCTTTCTGGGCCATGTCCTTCTCATTGTGGAAGACCAGACATCCAAGAGGGCAGGCAGAAACATGAATTGAAGCCCCTGAAAGCATCAGTTCTGAACTGGTTGCTGTCACTTCAGCCCATATCCCATTACTGAAAGTAAGTCTCATGACCAAGTCCAAAGTCAATGCCGTAGAGATGAATACTGCATCTCCTGATCTCCATGGCAAGGGCAAGGTGAGAAGAAAGAACTGTGACCACATCTTCTACATTAGGAAACTGCCTAACTGAGCAAAGTTCAAGAATGCCTTGTGGAGCTTCCCTAGTGGCGCAGTGGTTGAGAGTCTGCCTGCCGATGCAGAGGACACGGGTTCGTTCCCTGGTCCGGGAGGATCCCACATCCCGTGGAGCGGCTGGGCCCGTGAGCCATGGCCGCTGGGCCTGCACGTCCAGAGCCTGTGCTCCACAACGGGAGAGGCCACAACAGTGAGAGGCCCGCGTACCGCAAAAAAAAAAAGGAATGCCTTGTGTTCTCATTTTTATCTTGACCAAGTGACCACCATCCCAAAGAAATCTTTAAAAAACTGAAGAGGTACTCTGGGAAACAGGAGGATAATGTTGGAACACTATACTACTTTTCCAGACCCAAGAAACAGAGTTTACATGCTTTAACAATGAGGACGGTAGCTCATATTCAGACAAAGTAGTTTGCTAATTACTGGTGGAAAGTTTACATATTTTTAATTCTAAGCAAATCAGACTTGCAGACAGACCCTGCCATCTTTATGTGAGTATGAGGGGGGAAAGAAGGTACAGGAAACAAATGGACAAGTTTGGAAATTGGCCTTCACTCCAAGGAATTTCAAATGTCTTATGAACAGGGGCCCTGTATTATCCATGATAGGTAACAAAATGCTTCATGTATTGTGGAGTTAAATACTGGTGAATAAATGAATGCATGAAAGATGAAGAAAGGAATATGAAACATATAAGTAGATGGATACCCAGGTCTAAACAAGGAAACAGGGGAAAGAGAAGTGACCGTGGAAAAGAAATCAGGAAACTGCATTAGTCATCACCGTCTCAAAGTAGGGGCTGAGGGTCTAGACAGACAGAACTGTCCAAATTTGCTGGCGAAGACGGCAGGCTGCCTTTGTGCTAGGATATTAGTTTTTTTTTTTAACCTCTTACTATTCTCTCTTTTTCAAGCTTTTTAAAATTTATGATATACCTCCCACCTAGTTTAAATTAAAAAAAGGCACAGTGAAAGTTATTGTTTTACCTTTGATTCCAACATTAATCTCCCTTAACTCTGAGAAACATCTTCAGGAGAAGAATGAAAGCTACCCAGTGATTCATGGTTTCATCATTACTCTTTTGGAGCCCAGGCTTTCCATCAAAGAACATCATATGTATTCTTTCCCTTAATAATATACCATTTAAAGATATGTTTTCATATTCTGTAAAAATAGAGTCGATATTCAGAAAATATTCTTGTCCAAAAATATCTGCAGAAGAAAAATAGAATCTTTTCTATCATTGAGTCTTCAAGGTGTCCCTGCGTTTTATCCTGAATTACGGTCATTAAAGATGTTTTTGTATAGTATAGAGTTAATTTCCAAGAATTTCTAAGTATATCATTCATAGTAAGAAAGATGGAGTTCTACTTAACTATTCAGAATTGAATGAGAGATACTATTTGATGACTCAGATGGACAGTTCATTTCCTTCCTCTGAAACGAGTGCTTCCATCAGGAAAATGGAAGCAACAGGTTGGGGCAGTGACAACATGGAGGAAGGTGTGTCAAATGACCCAGACATCACATGTCGTTAGTAACTGTTGGTCTGGTCCCTTTTGCTTATTTAGTAGAAATGAAGCTGGAAATAAATAATTACTTAGATCGGTCTCTATTTTAAAATCAAATTGGCCTGGAGACTTCAAGAAATAAGATCTAATAATGAGTTCTTTCATCAGTATCTTATAGTTTTCTGAGCACAAGTCTTTTGCCTCCTTAGGTAGGTTTATTCCTAGGTATTTTATTCTTTTTGATGCAATCATAAATGGGATTGTCTTCTTAACTTCTCTTTCTGATCTTTCGTTGTAAGTGTATAGGAATGCAAGAGATTTCTGTGTATTAATTTCATATCCTGCAACTTTACCAAATTAACTGGTAAGCTCTAGTAGTTTTCTGGTAGCATCTTTAGGATACTCTATGTACGGTGTCATGTCATATCGCTTATGTGGAATCTAAAAAAATGGTACAAATGAACTTATTCACAAAACAGAAATAGAGTTACAGACGTAGAAAACAATCTTATGGTTAATGGCTTGGGGGAGAGGGATAAATGGCATTGGGATTGACATATACACTCTATTATATATAGAATAGGTGACTAATAAGAACATGCTGTATAGCACAGGAAAATCTACTCAGTACTCTGTAATGGCCTATATAGGAAAAGACTCTAAAAAAGATTGGATATATGTATAACTGATTCACTTTGCTGTACACCTGAAACTAGCACAATATTTTACATCAACTATACTCCAAAATTTTTAAAAAAAGAAAGAAAAAAAAAGATCTAATAACAAAGTCAAAGATGAATTAACTCAGTGTCTGATTTGGACCAGACTTTGATTAGAGCAGTGTGGCAGAGGTGAACACATCTCCCTTGTCCTGTGTGTCCATCTGGTTAGCATATTGGAAACTCTCTGCAGTCTTTGCCGCAAGCAAGACTAACGCTGACCACTGAACCCACCCAGAGCCCATCAGATCCGTATGGGTCCCAGGCAACCACCTGGGAACAGGGTTAGAATACAAAGTCGGATTCAGTAAACTTTGCATGGAGCCCAAGTGCACACATTACTGACAAGCTTCCAGGTGAGGCTGAGATCGGTGCAAGGCCCACAGTTGGTGTAACAAGGATCTGAGCTCCACAGAGCAAGAGACAATTCAGGGTTGTTACTGGTACGGAGCATAATAGATGTGCTGAGGAAGCTTGTACCTCCCATACCCTGAAGGACCATCAGCCAAGACCAGTAATGAACTGGGGAGAGGTGGGAAGACCGCACATACACCCAGGCAGAAGTCATCAGACACTCACAGGTTAGCAGAGGCACCGAACACACTGTTGACACTAGGAGCTGGCTTAATTTTCATTACTAGGGTCTTTCAATGACGAATGTGTAGCTGTGACGCTCTACTGCTCTTAGTTATATCCTTGTTACTGATGAGAGGTTAAGATGAGCTGGGATAAAAATGAGTGTCATCCATCATGCTGCCTGGACTCATGGGAATGAATGCAGGTCTGTAGAGCCAGGCTCACACCCCTGAGTTACACACTGTGGAGCACAAGCCTCTAATCAATCAGCTCCCTTTGCTTCCCTGCTCGGAACTTGCGTGTGCAATTACACCTGAAATGTTTCACCCCTTCTTTCCTTCAGCACGTATGTGTTGAGATCTTTATGTGCCAGGTACTATTCTCAGGTCCGTACAGGATCCTTGTCCCCATGGAGCCTACATTTGTATGGATAAAGACAGAAAATAAAAATGAGAAAAATATAAAAATAAGCATTCAGATTCCAATAATGACAGGAAGGCGTTCAGCAGGGTGATTAGCTAGAGGACGAATGGGGGTGATAATTTAGATACAGAGTTAGTGGGATTCTCTCTGGGAGGTGATATTTGAGCTTCTGTCCTGGATTACAGAAGCCAGCCAAGGGAAGGTCCAAGGAAGAATATTTGAGGCAGAAGAACAGAAAGTGCAAAGGCCCTGAGGTTGTCGGAGGAACATCAATAAGGCCAGTATGGAGGGACTATGAATGTGGGGTGATGGGAGTTGGTGAGATATGAGATTAGAGACGTCAGCCAGACTAGATCATGAGGAACCCATATTGGCATGCCGAGGACTTTGAACTTTTTCTTAGTGTTGTAGAAAGCCAGTGGTGGGATATAAACAGAGGAGGAGTGACATGGTCAGTTTTAACATTTTAAAAGATCACTTTGATTACCATCATGTCCCATAATTGTCATTCCTTTTTTTGTGGTGAGAACTTTAAGATCTAATTTCTTAGCAACTTTGATGTATATAATAATGTTGTTAACTGTAAATGCAATGCTGTGCTTTAGATCCCCAGGACTTACTCGCCCTATAACTGCAAGTGTGTGCCCTTTGACAAACATCTCCCCATTTCTCCACTCCCAGCCCCTGGTAACCACCACTGTACTCTGTTTCTACAAGTTGAATTTTTTAGATTTCACATATAAGTGATATCATACATATAAACAAATCATCAGTGTCTTTCTCACTGTGATTTATCTCTCTTAGCATAATGCCTTCAAGGTCCATCCGTGTTGTTAAAAAGGGCAAGATATTCTTCTTTCTCATGGCTGAATAATATGACATTATATATATACATATATATGTATGTGTGTGTGTGTGTGTGTGTGTGTGTGTGTGTGTATCTCCTTCCCCTTGGTTAGTTCTCGTGGGTAAGCCTCCGTCTCTCGGCTGAGGAGAGGTGGAGTTAAATTCAAAGTTAAATTTGAAAAGCAGGGTGATCATAAAGAGACACTCAAAGAAGCCTTAACACACACGGATGCTTTAGCACTAAAAATTGGTATGACAGGATTCCCCAATTAAAGAAAGTACTGTTTTACACAGTTGTGATATTTGCACTAAAAAATGTAAGAGTGACTTAAAGTAATCTTTATGTAAAGTATGATCAAGGAACAAGGTAATAAAATACTAATCTACATGAAAAGGTAAATATAGCTTGTGTGTTTTGTTTTTTTAAAAGTTAAAGCACATTTCTGGCTTAATAGCTTTATAGTTATGTTTCCAGAAAGTTTTAAAGATGCCCCTAATTAGTAAATCATATAAATATTCTCAAAATCAACAATCCTTTGGGGTGGAAATAACATTCAAAGAGGAAATTTTTATTTTGAATTTAGAACTTACCTTCCAGAATGCTCAATTAGATCAATATATTCAAAAATTCTATCTTTTCCTTGGGCAGTTTTTACTAAGACCTCGCATTTCTAGTTGTATGCTAAAACAATAAGATACATATTTTTTCCTAGGGCTCAAGGACTCCTGGAGGGTAAACTAGGAGGTGCCCTGAGAACAGGGGCCATTTTCTGTTCGATCCAGTGTCTGCTGTTGCCTGCCATAGACAGCTGATAGATGTCTGTTCATTTAAGTTTTTTGATCAGTAGAGAAATAATCTTTCAAAATTTAATATGGCTGTAGTTAATGGGGAGGCCCATTGGATCAAGGAAGATGGTGAGATATTTTTAGAGATGCATTTAGTGAGAAAATGCTAATAACGTGGATGTAGTTTAGGTCATATTGGGACGTATAATAGAGTTTTTCGTGCAGACAGCAAATATTTATGGAGCACCTACCATGTGTTAACCATTATGCGCCTTGGCGTTGGGGACTTGGCTATGAGTGAAACAAGTTCCTGCCCTTACAATGTCATTTCATCTTCACTGTGCAGAGGGAGAAGATTAACAAACCCAGAACTATAAATAAATGTTGTGAATAAGGTAAAGGAGGTGACAAGGACTAGGGTGTGGAAGGGAGGTTTGCTGTTTTGTGCAGGGCAGTCCGTTAAGTCTGGTAGGTAAAGTAATACTTGATCAGAGACCTGAGTGGAAAGAGGGAGCCTGGTAGGGGCACCACAGGGATGAGCACCTGGGCAGCAGCACCCCTGGCAGGCCCCAGAAACAGCCAGGAGGCCAAAGATACTGGATCACGGCAAGGGAAGGAGGGACCTGGCAGAGTGGAGGGCAGTGTGGCCACAGGAGACGACATCCTAGAACTGGTGGGATGTTGCCCGGTCTTGAGAGCTTACTCTGAGTGAGATGGGGGAAAGCTGGAGAGTGTTGGAGAAATGATAAGAATTTGTATATGAACTGGGTCTAGAAAGAGGTAAGATTTCAACAGGCCAAGAAAAGGAGGAAGAACATTCTGAGAACGAGCAATGGCAGACCTAGAGGCGAGCACCCCATGCCTACCACATGGGGATGACCAGGGTTGGCTGGAAGACAAGCTGCTTCCAGAGCAGAGTGGGGGTGACGATGGAAAGGTCAGTTTGGGTCTGGACCTCCAGGCCATGTGGTTTCTGCTTTACTCTGTGATCACAAGAAGCCTTGGAGAAAAGTGTTCAGAGCACAGGGGTAAGCCAGAGAAAGTATTCATCTAAGGAAAAACTAACTAGATCTTTGCACTTAAGATCAGAAATCCAGCAGTCGTATGTTGGCTGGATTAAAGAAAGGAGACTGCTGGAGAAAAGGAGATCAGTGAGAGTATTGCTGTATCAGTTGGATAAGGGCTTCCTCTCATGCCACAGTGATCGTCAGTGAGGAAATTCTGGAGTCATGTGGTGCATCCATTTCTATGGGATATTTTGCAGCTGGTAAAAAGTAAATAATACCTTCACATCTATAGACTTGGAAAGATGGCTGTGGTGTACATATAGTTCAGTGATAAAAGCACATTGCAGAGTAATGCATATAAAAGCATCCTCTTTAAGCCATCAATTAAACCTCCCAGGTGTGTGCATGTGTGTGTGTTTGTATGAGCTTGGTTTGTATGAGCTTGGTATCAGTTTAATGTTTTGGACCTTTTTACTCACACGTTCTTTTAGATATGGCAAATCCATTTTGGTTTTACATATGGCCCTATTTGAAGTTGCTTTGGAAAGCAGGCTAAAAAAATTAGAGCCCTCTGGGAGTAATAAAAAGTGCAGACTATCCCCCCCTGGGCCTTGAAACTGCACTAGACACTCTTTCCATCCAGCCTGCCGAATGCAGCCCAGGCGCCACTCGCTGAGCTCCCGAAATGTTGCTCCTGGGATGCTGCCACTAAAATCCAAAACTTGATTGAATATTACTTGCTTAACTGACCTTTAACAATTTCCTTTTGTCATCCAAAAGTGAGTAACAGGAGCCACCGTATTCAGAAAACCTGCCACTTCTATTCTCCATTTGGTTACTGCAGATAAGCTTTCCACGTGCTTCCATTTCAAAGCTTAGAATGTTTGCAGAGCGTGTATTAATTGAAATCGTGTTAGCGTTTTAAAGCTGTCCAAAAGTTTTGTTAATTTCAAAGAAATACTAAAGGATTTTGCATTAGAAGAAAAACATGTAGTTGGCAAAGAGGTTTTCTTTTGTAATTGATTGTCAATTCTGATACCTGAAAATATTCGTTTAATGCCTTTGCAGGATATAAGGGTTTGGCATAAATTCTACATGTAGCAATAATAATGCCTTAATTGAAAGTGCTTCCTGTAAATTTGCTGGATATTAGGGATTCCAAAGTAAATTTAATTTTCTCAGTGAGCTGTGGCTACATAACAATTGTTTTTCTCATTCTTAAAAGAGACTTTCCTATAGCTTAATGGTTCTCCACCAGAGGTGGTATTACTCCCTGGAAGACATTTGACAATGGCTGGAGACATTTTCAATTGTCACAGCTTTGAAGGGGGGATGCTGTTGGCATCCAGTGGGTGGAGGCCAGGGATGCTGCCACCCATCCTGCAATGCACAGAAAGCATCCATCACAAAGAATTTTCCAGCCTCAGAGGTCAATAGTGCTGAGGCTGAGACAACCTGCTTAAGAGAATCTGCACCGTTACTTTTTGATGGTAATATGCGGTACAGATTCCTGACTATGCAGGAGGGGAAATGAGCCTGGCGTCCACCCAAGCTCCCCTCTCTTTAAATCCAGAGCAGAGCCTTTTGCCTGCATCCTTCCCGTGAATTTACACCCGGACACGAGCAGAACAGCTGGTGCCGTCTCTTGTGTCCTTCCTGCTATTCCAGGCTTTAGGATTCCTTAAAGTAACTCGGGTCACCCTGTAAAAGTGGGGCAAGCTCTTTCCTTAGCCTCACTTATTTTTTGAGTGAAGAGCTGTGTGGTGAATGAAGCTACCAAATCCCCACGTTCCCTATTTTTCTGACCTTGGCCTGGTCTTTTTTCCATTTGATTTATCACCTTTTTATCCCTTTTGATGCTCTGCTTCTTTTATAATGACAATGGCCTGTTTTATTACCTACTAAACCATTTTCTTTTCCATTCCGAACTTTTCTCTAAGCTGTTTCAAATGGATTTTTTTTATTGAGGTGACATTCACATAACATAGATTAGCCACTTTAGAGGGAAGAATTCAGTGGGTTTTAGTATATTCACAGTGTGTGCCATATCCAGCTTTATCTAGTTCTGGAACATTCTCATCACCCCAAAGGAAACTCATTCCCTATTGAACAGTTACTTCACATTCCTCCTTGCCCCAGCCCCTAAAAAACACCAATCTGCTTTCTGTCTCCGTAAATTTACTTTATTCTGGATATTTCATATCAATGGATCATACAATATGGGGTCTTTTGCCCTAGCTGTGTTTCACTTAGCATAATGTTTTTGAGGTTCACCCACATGGTAGCTGGATCAGTATTCCCTTCCTTTTCAGGGCTGAATAGTATTCCATTGTATGGATGGACCACATGCAGTTTATCCATTCATCCATGGATGGACATTTGCGTTGTTTCCACCTTTTTAATATTGTGAATAGTGCTGTCATGAACATGTGTGTACATGTATTTGTTTGAGTACTTGTTTTCAGTTCTCTAGGGTATATATTTAGGATCACATGGTAATTGTATGTTTAACCTTTGGGAAACTGTCAAACTGTTTTCACTACAGGGGAATCATCTCTAAGCTGCTTTATTTTGTTAATTCCATGCCCCTCCTCTTGGCATCTGCTTCTACCAACTCCCCGCAGGTGGCAGCCATCCATTCTCCCTGAGTTTCCCGAAACAGTTTGACAGAAAACTTAAAGAATCCAGATGTGCATTCTAAAGCACAGATATAAAACTCTGAGAGTTTAGGACCAGCTTTGCAACCATACCCATGAAGTGCTCAGATTCACCTAATGTCTGCAATGGTTTGGATACCAAAACTGAAAATCCCCAAATTTTGAAAAAGAACCTTTTTTCCCCTCCATCACAATAGTTAGTCCTTTTTTGTAACGCAGTGGATTTGTTTGAACATGCCCTCTTTTTGTCGTAATATTATTTCTTGAATGGCTGTGGTTCCTGGGGATCTGTGCAGCCTTTAATGGGAAGGAGAAGGGGAGCGTTTGGGAACAGGCATTCTCTGTGACTCTCACTGTCCTTCCTCCCCACCTGTAGGTGTCATTCTTCCTCTTCATCATCTTCGTGGTGTACACCATGCTGCCCTTCAACATGCGAGATGCCATCATCGCCAGTGTCCTTACCTCCTCTTCCCACACCGTCGTGCTGAGCATCTGCCTGTCTGCAATGCCGGGGGCCAAGGAGCATCTGGTCTGGCAGGTAGGTGCACCTCCACCTCTGCAGGGTGACCACACCTGTTCAAGGTGTGACTGTTGGCTGGTACCTGGCAGGTGCTCCAGGTCTGCTCTCTGATGTTGACCCTGAGTGTCGCTAATGGGTAGCCAGCCACTCCCCCCTCTCTGCAGTGGAATCAGCAGTGACTTAGCAATTAGCAACAGTGAAAATTGGAAGTGGCAGTTCCATTTTGCTGATTGATGGTTAAAAGCTATTATTATACATTGTAATTTAGTACTCTTAGTTTTAAGAGTTAGAGTGAAACAACGTATATAATTAAATTCATAATTCTCCCCCATCTCTCTCTGAGAGATTTCCAAAACCCCATCTTTACAGAGGACAGAAGAGCTCTCTATTTCTTAATCCTCTGGCAAGTCCAAGGACATAAAAAATAGTTCTTTAAAATGCTTCAACAGCAAATTTAGCTTTACTGCTAAGTGGCATTCCAGCAAAGCCTTCCTATTTAATTAGTTAAAAGCATTTAAAAAGCCATTTAATTTCCTGTTACGTACATCTGTAGACATGAGGGGCAGTGGTTTGCACTTATTCTTAACAGTCTCTTTTTTACCTGTAAAAAGTGTGCTTTAATTTGCTGGGTTGGAATCAAATGTAACAAATGCAGCCAGTGTACAGAATGCAGCGGGGCTGAGAGGAGTAGTTATGAACACCACTGTCATTGAAAAGGGGATTTTAGACGTGAGTCGCTTGAGCCCTGAGGGTCTCAGAAACCAGTTTGTCCTTCACTTGAAGGAATGTTTTACTTGGAAACTTGAGATGGAAATGGAGGTTTACCCTTGGGTCTGTAGTAATTGCTCTTAGTTGGAAAGCGTTCTAGGGACCCCTTTCCTCAATACTCGTCTCTGAGCGCTCATAACAAACATTCATTAAGCATAGCCTGAGCACTTGTGAAATGTCCTCTGTGGGCACTGAGTGAGGGTAAAGCTCCTCATCTGGCACAGTGGTGCCCGTTTCCCATTGACTTGTTTGGACGTTACTAAGAAGCATCCCCTCCAGGAAGTGGAAGGAACTATGTCTTTCCTGTGACAGAGCAGAGTAGTCACATCAGTAACCTGCATCGCCGGAGACACACACGGTGGCTGGTCAGTAACTAATCAAATGAAAGAGAGAAGGTGGGTGTTTTATTAAAAGATTGAAACAATCCAGCTGTGCCCGGGATGAGGTGGAAGAAGTGTTCCTTTTCACACGAGTTCTGCCCCAGCTTTTACTTGCTTTTCCTACATTTCACAGCCTCCCATGAGGATATTCATGGGACATTTCTCCTTTCTCCCATAAATTCCATTCTTCCACCCTCCCTGTAGTAGGGCCATTAAGCTCAACCTTAGGTAGTCACATTCAGGTCAGGGTGATGGGTGTGTTTTTCATAGGAATGAGGACATAATAATTTATGTAAGAATATTATGTAACAATAATAATTTGCTCTGCCAGTTTACACTATAGAAATCACTACAGGAAAGTCCTGGTCACACAGGCAACAGGGCACTCATACATATTTCACTGCTCATGGCATCTTGCTGGTCGTGGGTTACCGTGGAACACATACCTTGAACATTTTGTACTTATTTTTTCTGCCCCTTCATGAATAAAGAAAGTGTCTGCTGGTGCAGATGAATAGAAAAAACATCTGGGAAATGAGGATTATGATACCTGCCTGTGAAGATCAAATGGGGTTAAAAAAAAAAAAAGGAAAAAAAGAAGTGATTTACAAAGAACCGGGCATATTTTAGATATCAAGTACTATACTGAGGGTTTTTTTTTTGTTGTTTGTTTGTTTTTAGCACTGTTATTTTCTTGCATTGGTTAAAAAAAAAGTGGAAAGAATGTAATCTTAAATTTTTATTTACTCAATTTCCAAACCAACAAAGAAAAATACTTCTTATCAGTGGACAGGCAGAGATAGGATAATGATAGGATAATTCTAGAATAGCAAAAGAATAAACATTCTTTTTTCCATAAGAATAATGTTGAAGGAACAGAAGAATATAAAGTCAGGTTTCCATCACTTCAGAAGTAATTTCACAGTGATTTCAGGAATGAGAATTCATTCTCAGGCTATGACCTATCATCTACTTGAGGAAATTTATTTAATACCTGAAAATTGTGGATGATGTCTCCTAACACATTTAAACACAAAGTATAATTCCTAATACATTTATAGACCTACCAGTACATTGCAAATCCAGTATGGATAATTTTTTCTCCTAAGCCTTTCAAGGATAGGTTGCCCCCAGATGTGTTGTTCCGTTGCCTCCAGCTGCTTTAGTGTGGCCTTCCTACAATACCATGCTCCTACATAACCATAATGCAGCTATCAAAACTGGAAATGTGCATTGTTTAATTCCTGACGTTCTGGTTCCTCCAGCTTTCCCAGTAATGTCCTTTACAGAACAAGAGCCCATGCATTGCACTTTGTTCTTAAGTCTCTTTGGTCTCCTTCTGGATGGAACAGTTCCTTAGTCTTTCTTTGGCTTTTATTAACGCTTTTGAAGGTTGCAGCCAGTTATTTTCTAAGATGTCCTTTAACGTGGGGGGTCCAGTGTTTCCTCATGAATAGATTAAAGTTATGCATTTTGGCAGGAATCTCAGAAGGGATGGTGAGTCCTCATCACGTTCTATCAGGGGCGTGTACGTCTACTTTGTCCCATTATTGTCAGTGGTCATTACTATCAGGGTGCTGTCCACCAGCCTTTTCCACTTTGAATTACTCTTTTCCTCTTTGTCATTAGTACACATTTTGTGGAGAGGTGCTTTGAAACTATGCAAATATTCTGTTTCTCATCAAACTTTTAATATATTTATTTGCTTGTTTGTATCTACGTAGTCTGATGTTCAGTAGATTATAAACCACTGCTGTCACTTTTTATTTTGATGCCCATATGGTCTCAGATTTGTCCAGCAGGTGCCTCTCCAAGCTGTACCTTTGACTTGTCCCTGTGATTCTTTGAGCATTTCCTCAATTTCTGGCACAAGCTATTTTGGGTTCCTCTTGTGCCCTCCCTGACCTAACCCTAAAATCAGCCATCCCTCCAAGGAGCCCTAGTTCTTTTTGGTGAAGAATGACATTTAGTGGCAAGATCTGGGCTTTAGGCCTTTCTGTTGCCATTGGGGTGTCAGTACTCCAAGTGCTTTACATCTCCATTTATTTTTATATCTGCCTACATCTTAAACAGCATGACTTCACACTGATATTTGAATTTCCATTCCAGCATAAGTTTTATGCCAGTTTTCTCTCTTTCCATTGTGGCTCCCTTGACCAACAGTGAAAAATATTTAGCTCTCATGATCCTAAATATATTTATTTATTTGATGAAACCCTGCATGTAACCAGTCTCCTGTTGCAACTGTCAGCCCCTCCCCCTGCCCTCTCACTTGAGACAGCTTCCTTCCCCCACCCCCATGTCCCGTTCCCCCAGCTGGAGCTCTGAAACCCAGTCCACGAGAGGGTGTCCCCCACCCCAGCTGGGACTCTGACACCCAGTCCACGAGAGGGTGTCCCCTCCCCCAGCTGGGGCTCTGACACCCAGTCCACGAGAGGGTGTCCCCTCCGGCAGCTGGGGCTCTGACACCCAGTCCACGAGAGGGTGTCCCCCCACCCCAGCTGGGGCTCTGACACCCAGTCCATGTGAGGGTGTCCCCTCCCCCAGCCCAGGTTCTGCACTTGACTTTGCCCAGTGTAGGAACTCCACACACCCAGCCCAGCTTTGTCATCTTGGGTGAGTTTCGCTTCCCCCGTCCTGTGTTGGTGCAGACGCTTCTCTTCTCTGCCTCACCTGAGGGCTGGGCACTCAGTTATTCAGGAGGGAAGGAAAAGGACAAGAAGAGAAGGGGTAGAGGATGGGCCCGGAAGAGGAAGACAGCAAACACATTTTGAACGGACTTTATTTGTAGAAGAGGAAGAGATTCTTGTCAGTTACTTTGTGTGATTCCCTTTGTACTGTACTGGTCTTGGCACCTTTTCTTCTAACTCTTTTCTGTCTTTGTTTCCTAACTGGATTTCAAAGAAAAGCTTTTCTGGAATCTGAGATTATTAAGGGGATCTGGAATCCTTAATAACCAAGGGAATAAATTATTTTGATGTTAGGAAACTTAAAAGCAGTTTTGTACTGTCTATGTAAGAAGGATACTTTGTTTGCCTATCATGAATTTAGCAGAGGTACCAAAGCCTTTAACAATTTATGGTTAACAAGAAAATAAGAATTTTGCCTGTATCAGTAGGATAGCATGCGTTTGACGGAAAGTTCCACAAAAGCAGCAAGGAGTCTTTTTTGCCTATGATTATATCACGGCAGAGGGAGACTGAAGCTAGGAAAGCATGATGAAACTTCCCACCTCATGCCATGGTGCCTGCCTCCTGCTTGGGCCCTGGGAGGAAGGGTGGCAGCTATGCAGCCATTAGACAAGGTTAGGGATCTGGGTAGGTGCCTTGCCTCCCAGACTGGGGCAGCTGGTCTATCAGTCAGGAGCCCAGTCCATCCTGCAGCACTCCATTTTAAATATGTACCTTGTCTGTTCTTCATTTGTTAAACTTCTGTAGGTCAGGTACACTGTCAGCAGGGTACTGAACCATCCTCAAGGAATTTCCAAATATTCCTATTCACATATTACAATTGAATTTTGTATTTGAAATTTACTTAATTTTTTAATGTATTTATCTCCTTGGTATTCTTAGCATGGTCTGAATTTTCATTTTCTGTATGTTTTATTTTCCCGTAAGAGAGGGAGGAATTTGAATATAGATTTCTTTCACAAGCAGGTTATATGAGAATCCATATTTATTAAAGAAGATAAGCCAAGCAGTGCATATTGATTTTCTAACAGGATTACTCATATTTCAGAGAAATTTTATAGGATTCCTTTATGCAGTGGGTACTTTAATATATTTAAGTTGTGATACAATTTGAAAAATTTTCATTTGGACCTAAAATAGAAAATATAGCCTGTCATCTATGGCAAGTGTGCAATCGTAGTAACGCAGATTTGTTACATAACTGATTCTTTTTCAGTATAATTCAGGAACTGTATATTGGAGTCTGGAATTAAATTGCATTTAGGATCTAATCTGAGAAGCTCAAAGGAGAAACAGCACGTTACCAGCTGCCCAGTTTCTGGCTGTGGAAGAGACAAATTGTTAGGAATTTGGATCTCTGTTCTTGCGGTTTTGTCTTTAGAGAAGCTCAGGATATTAATATTTTCCAAAGAGGGGAAAAGAGACTGTATCACTCTTCATTCTGTGTAGCATCCAGTTATTGATTATGATCTCTATCCTATTTGAACAAGGTATCATTTATCTGTTCTAAAGATATTATAATTTGGAAGGAGTGGGGTAAGCATAGAGAAGACGTTAAAAACAGGAAAGTACCTAATGTGACTGTGTCCTGAAGCAAATTGAAATGCACTTCACAGTTCTGTTCTCCTTTTGCCTTCCTTACCCTTCCCCCAGCTGGACAGATAAACCTCATTCTCCTCTAAATGACAGGAACTTCGCACCATCACCGCATCAGAGAGAGTTTGGTAGGGCAAGTGAACAACAAAACGAAAATTAGCACTTCCCTGCAGGATGCCAAATCATTTAAAAATGCCCTGGCAATTTTAAGAATGTTTGAGGGAACCCTCCTACACTCTTAGTGGGAATGTAAATTGGTGCAGTCACTATGGAGAACAGTATGGAGGTTCCTTAAAAAACTAAAAATAGAACTACCATATGATCCTGCAGTCCCACTCCTGGGCAGATATCCAGAGAAAACTATAACTCAAAAAGATACATGCACCCCAATGTTCATAGCAGCACTACTTACAATAGCCAGGACACGGAAGCAACCTAAATGTCCATCGACAGATGAATGGGTAAAGCAGATGTTGTGTACATATAATGGCATATTACTCAGCCATAAAAAAGAATGAAATAATACCATTTGCAGCAACATGGAAGGACCCAGAGATTATCATACTGAATGAAGTAAGTCAGAGAAAGACAAATATCATATGATGTCTCCGTATATGTGGAATCTGAAAAAATAATACAAGTGAACTTATTTACAAAACAGAAATAGACCCACAGACATAGAAAATAAACTTATGGTTACCAAAGGGGAAAGGAGGAGAGGGAGGGATAAATTAAGAGTTTGGGATTAACAGAAACACACTCCTATATGTAAAATAGATAACTGATAACTGATAATATAACTACTGTATAGCATAGGGAACTATATTCAATACTTGCAATAACCCTATAATGAAAAATAATCTGAAAAAGAATAGATATATGTATATTCATATACATAAAACTGAATCACTTTGCTGTATACCTGAAACTAACCCAACATTGTAAATCAACTATACTTCAATAAAAAAAAAAAAGTGTCTGAGACAGAGAAGCTTCACGTTGGTAGTTAACTATTTGACTCTAATGATGGAATGAGACCTAAGTTTATTTTCCAACATTTGTGAACCTGTTTTGGGGAGAAGATAGAAGGAACAGAGGTAAAGGGAAGCCCTTTCAGACTATGAGTTTTGTCTTGGAGATTTGATCAAAGGAGCATGAAAAAGGATTTCTCTAAAAGTGAAAAATGCCATCGATCCCCCAACAGCTGTCTCTATCCTCTTCTTGAACCTGTCATCTGAATTCTGTACTTTCTGTTCATTCAAAGCAATGGATTCATGTCAGATAACTTATATTACAGATTGATTAAACGTCAGCTGAATGGCATGTTCCACTGGCTGACATCTTGACAGGTGGTTTTCCTAGTACTTTCACCAATCCATGCATTTTTGTTACAGTATATACAAAGATCTGAGGCTCTGTCCATTCCAAATGTTTATTTTTGAGAATAGTTTGTGAAACATACCGATTTCTAGTCATTTATTAAACCATCAATGATGCTTTTTATTTTTTAATTATTATTTGAAGCAAACAGACCACTTTATTATTTTTTTAACATCTTCATTGGAGTGTAATTGCTTTACAATGTTGTGCTAGTAATGATTCTTTTTAAAACCCTTAGTGGACAGTGAGAAAGTCAGCAACCCCTATGGGGAGTCACACAAGACAGACTCCTAGGTACTTGCAGGTCAAACGATGAATCTGCTAAGTTGTGTGAATCTGAGAGAGTAATATATCTGCAGCTTGACTTTAGCGAGAACTTTGCTCTGGTCCTAAGGTATCTCTTTAAAGAGTAGAGAGAAACCCAATGAAACTCCATTGGTGCAATGGAGAGAGGATGTACAGATAGTCACTGGGAGACATTCTAAGGACAGACAGGGCTGGGGATGCTCCTAGTTACCTGTAAAGTGGAAATAATAATAATAATGCCTTCTTCCTAGGACAGCAGAGATGATTAGATGAGATGATAAATGAAAAGGGCTTAACTGGGCCAGGTGCACAGTTAATGCATCAGTTAGTAAACATCAAGTGTTGATAACAATAACTGCATAGTGATAGAACTACAACATCCTCATTATGTTTGTGGAATGCAATGACCTGGACAGGCTAAGGGAGGAGACGTACTTTCTATCCATTTTTGCAGCAATAATCACAGCGTGCCCTCTTTGAGAATGATGTACGTCAAATTTGCTTTCCCCGGGAGATGTGAGTTCCTGCCGGCCGGACTCTGGGTTCATCACTTTTGCTGTCCTTCTCAGCAGCTCATGAATGGCATGTCAGAGTGTATGAGATGGTGGACACAGCAAGCACTTTGGTCTCAGATGGAATCTGGGCTTGGATTCAGTTTCTCCCACTTTATAGCTGTACGTCGTGGACATGAAGGTGGACCACCCGGAGCCCCTTCAAAGAAAGACTGATTGTCCAGCTCTTCGGGGTGTTGGTAACAGCTGGCTTTCCATCCTTAGTCCCTTCCAGGCTGCCTCAGCTGCACAGAGCTGCCAGCCCAAGGTCATGACTTTCCAAGGGCGGGCCACATCCATGACTGATCGAGGTGGGGGGCCCAATGCAAGACGATTCTGATTGGGCAGTTCAGCGCCACAGCCTCGGTGAGTCTGTCTGAAGTTCAGGCCTGCATCCCAGCCCAACTTCTCCCTCTGCCAAGTCCTGAGTCCTTCCCTCTGCTTGGGCATTGATCCGAAGGGCGCTCCCTACTAAACACCCAGCTCTGTTTCATATGTGCTTCCTGGAAAACCAAACTACAGCATCGCATAAACTTGGCCTAAGTCTTTAGTTTACTCAGTTTTCTCATCTCTAGAATGGCAGCAGTAACACCAACCTCCCTAGAATGTTGCTGGCCTTGGTGCTGATTAGATGACCTGGTGTATAGGAAGAACCTGTTGTTAGGCTGGCCTCGTCCTCAGTCCTCAGTAAACAGTAGACAGCAGCAGCAGCGGTAATATAGTCTAAATGACTTTTATAGAAGCTGAGATAAATGGAACATGAAAATGCTTTGAGGATATATGTTAATAATCAAAGTCCAAATGACCTATGGAACTGAGTAGGGCAAAAGTTGCATCATACATACGTAAGACCCTCAGAGCCCAGGTCTGGACTGGTTGACCATTCTGTGGAATGTCCTCTGCAGACTCAAGGCAGTGAGATTCATCCTGGTGAGATGCTAGAAGCCCACACTACACTGATGAGTGAAGTTTGGAAGTTCAGCTAATACCTGGGGACCTGTGCTTCTGTAGGTTAGTAAGACACCAGCTTTTGGAGACCCAAGAGATGGCTCAACCCTTGTCAGGAGTGAGAAGAAGGTGCTTATAGGATCACTTGCCAGTTGGACATCTTGAGCTCTTTCCCTGGAGTATTTCTTCCCTGGAGAAGCCCACTCCTGTTCCCCAGCCAACCTTGGGGATTGCTCATTTGGACCAGCCAATGGTACTGTGATACATTGGATCAGACCATCCTGCATCTCAGCTTTGTGGTCCTGGACACCTGCATGTATACAGCTCCATCTCTTTGCATCACTCCTTCCACCCCCTCAGCTGAGATACTGTATTGGTTTCCTAATGCTGCTGAAAAAATTACCACAAACTTGGGTGCTTTAAACAACAGCAATTGCTAAATTCTGGAGTTTATCATTTCACAAAAATCAAAACCAAGCTGTGGTAGAGTTGGGTCCCCTGGAGGCTCTGAGTGAGAAGGTTTTCATACCTCTTTCCTAGCTTCTGGTGGTTGCCAGAAATCCTCGGTGTACCTTGGCTTTTGGGGCTTCGAAACTCCCGTCTTTTCCTCCATCTTTATGTGGCCTTCTCTTCGTGTCTGTGCATCTTGTCCCATTCTTATAGAGACACTGGCCATTGTCTTTAGGGCCCACTCTGATGATCTCAAAGCAACATCCTTAATTTAATTATGTCTGCAAAGACCCTTATGCCAAAAAAAAAAAAGGTAGTATTCTGAGGTTCCTAGTGGACATAACTTGGGGGCTTGTATTCAACCCGCTCCCGATACCAACCTCCACAGATGGACAGCAGTTCCACTCCTCTCCTTCATGGCTTGCTACAGACCCTCCATGTATTCTCCAAGACCAGAGAGTCCATGGGGCTCCCCTTCACTTGACTACTCAGGTATTACTAAACTCTATGGTGTGCAACATATGAAGATACGTCCTTGGAAGATATTTATGGTAACACATAGGAAAATAAAGCAAAACTAGAAGGATTTAGGGTTAGGAAACATATGGGAATTCCACTCTTGCTTAAACAAAACTCTCATCCATAAGGCAATCAACAAGGATTCCTGAGGAACAGTTGCAGACAGGTAGGGGAGCTAAACATCTGCCATTGGCTTTTTGCCCCATTTTTAAAAATAGGTGATGGGGTCACTTTTTTTAGGAAAAGTTGAGATAAAGGTTTCAAAAGGTTTTCAGTGAATATGCTTCTTCCAACCACTCTAAATTTTCTCATTGTTTGTAGTAATTTTGCATTTGGCCCTTTTAGGATTTTGAGGTATATAATCACATCATTTTTAAGTAAATCTTTACTTTCTGATTTTTATAGCCACCTTTTCTTTCCAATTGCTTTGCCTAGTACCTCTAGAAAAAGGTTGACAGTAATGTGGTGATAGTAGACACACTTGTCTGTTTTTTTATTTAGTAGAGTTGACATTTGTCCTTTAAACAACATGCTGGCTTTTGGGTTAAGTTAAATAAATGTTATAATTTGAAGGAAGTAACCATGTATTCCTACTCACAGACATTTTCTTTTTTCTTTTTCTTTTCTTTAAAGATTGATCTTGAACTTTATCAAAAGAGTTTCTAAAAAAAATTACCCGTGGGCAAGACTGTATGATTTCTTCCCTTTTATAATATTGAATGATTCTTGAATCTGGAATTAGCCCAGTAGGTCATGTTGTGTTTTTATCTAATTTTCTGCTTGATTCTTTTGACTAATAAATTATGAGGGGTTTTGGATCTGTTTTGACAATAATAAGAGCAAACACAGGCCGCACTGGCCATGGGCCAGGGATGATTCTGAGTGCTTCACTCATGGGTGACCATCTTCCATCTCAAATGTTTATTTAGATTAAAGATTATCCCCTTTTTTTCTGTGCAGATTCTTCTGTTTAGGTTTACTTTCTTTTCTGGGGTGTTTTTCTCAAAGATATACTCTTATAAATACAGTCTCTTTCATCTAAGGTTGCAATTATATTTTATAGAGTAGAGTGATCTCTTTTCATAGTTTCAATTACTTCTGTTCTGATGTTTACTTTTCCCTGGTTAGTTTCTTATTCTTGGGATTTGTCCTTTCTCTATTAACTCCTGAGTCATCTAGCAAATTTTTAAATTTATTTTTCTTTATTTCTCCAAGGAATGAGTTTTGGATATATTTATTATTTTTATTGAATTTCTGTTTTTTTTTAATTTCAGATTTTTTCTTTGTTAATTCCTTACATTAATTTTCTTTGGTTTTGTTTTGGTTTTTATTTTGAACTTCTTGTGTTAGATGCTTAATCAATTTATTTTTTCTCTCATGTTTATGTAAATACTGAAGGCTATACATTTTCCTCTGGAGCCTGCTTTAGCTCTGTGCTTTATATGTGCTCATCATCATTATTTTCTAGATATTTTGCTGATTTGGTTTGAATTTCTTTTGTTACACAAGAAAAACATTTGCTGTTGTTTTGATGATTGTGGATTTTTCTCTGCTGTTTTTGTTATTAATTTTAGCCTTTTTTGCATTAAGATTAGATAACTGTCTATGTTATTTCTACTTTTTAGAATTTATTAAGGTCGTTGTTTGGGAATCTAAGGCAGGCCTGAATTTCTCTTTTCCCTTACAACAAAATTGATCTTTCTACCTGGTTGCCCAATGGACTTCTTTATTTTTGAAGTCCAGCAACTTTACTGCTATTTGATGTTTTATTAATACTTTGCATTTACTCTACTATTTTTCAGAGTGCCCCTTTGTTGTTGTTTTTTTTTTTTTTTTTTTTTTTTTTTTTGCAGTACATGGGCCTCTCACTGCTGTGGCCTCTCCCGTTGCAGAGCACAGGCTCCGGATGCACAGGCTCAGTGGCCACAGCTCACGGACCCAGCCGCTCCACAGCATGCAGGATCCTCCTGGACTGGGGCATGAACCCACGTCCCCTGCATCGGCAGGAGGACTCTCAACCACTGCGCCACCAGGGAAGCCCCAGAGTGTCCTTTTAACATGAACTAAATACTACTACTGCTGCTGCCAGTCATTCTCATCATTAGCACTAGAACTCTCTGAGCACCTGTGGGGGTGAATCACTGTATTAAATGGCATTCAAGTCATTGTGTTCTTATAGCCACACAAACGCTAACTGACAGAATCTCCTGCCTCAGAGTGGGACTGCTTCCTGCCATACTCCTAGCGATGCCATTCCTTCTGGAGCCTATAGCCTCCTGAACATCCTGAATCAAAGAGGGCTCCCCGCAATATTCCTACAATTGCAGCACAGGGACCTGGCTTTTACAGGTCCCTCACCTTGAGGTCCATCTCTGCTTCCTTTCTGAATCTACAGCCTCCTTTATGGGGGTTCTCTTAGAGTGTCTTTTCTTGGTTTCCCACCTCTGGGTCCTGCTTACATTTAGTAGCCCTCACACCCACTTTGGAGTCTGGAGTTTCTACTGATCTTCTAATTTTGTCAAAAATATAAATTACCTATGCATTTCCTGTGCTCTTTGGTATTCTGGATAATTTTTAGGAAAAGAAGAATTGTAATCTTTGTGGGTCAATCTGGAAATATTTAGTTTTTAACCTTTTCTTTAGTTTCTTAAAAATTCACCTTCTATGGCATACCTAAGCCTCAAACTCTAGATCAAGACATTGACCAAAAATGAGAAGGGAAAGCAGAAAATAACAGATGAAGAGTTTAAATAGAGTTTTATTTATAATATAGAATATTTTCCTAAGATTCCTAGCCATGGCTTGGTGTATTAATTAGCTCAGGCTGCTGTAACGAAATGGCATAGACTGGGTGGCTTAAACAACAGAAATTTATTTTCTCACAGTTCTGGGTATTGGCAGTCTGAGATGAGGGTATCAGAATGGGTTCTAGTGATGGCTCTCTTCCTGACTGGCAGATAGCTACCTTCTCACTGTGCTCTCACATAGCAGGGAGAGAGGAAGAGGGAAAGAGAAAGAGGGAGAGGCAGACAGAGAGAGAAAGGGAGAGGAACAGGGAGGGAGCAAGCTCTGTTGTCTTTTCTTATAAGGACACTAAAATCAGACCAGATCAGGGCTCCACTCTTAGGTCTCCATTTAATCCGAATTCCCTCATCACTCTCAGTGCAGTCACACTGGGAGTTAGGGCCTCGACGTGTGAATTCATGTGGGGTGGGGGGACACAGTTCCAATAATTGGTTTGTCTGGTTTACTAAAAGTTTAGCAAGTCTGAGTCTCAGTGTTGTTCAAAGCACTCATGATGCTACTGAGCCTTCTGTTCTAATCCTGGACATTCCTGCTCTCCTTTCGTCCTTTGACCTGTTCTGCTGGGAGAGAGACCCGAGTAGACCAGAAGTAGAGTTGAGGTGGTGAAGGGACCCATGTCCTCGGCTTCTCACGGACCGGTGGGGAATCACTGATCTGGAGATGAAGGCTGAGGTGGTGGGAACCTTCCCCATGGTCCCATCCTCTCCTGCTCTGTGTTATTATTATGACTTTCCACAGGAATCCTCACATCGTATTTCATGATGCTTATTTGTCTGTATGTCCTTCTGTCACATGTTCCCTGGGCCTTGATATGAGCTTTTGAGACCTGTGGCAGGAGCCAGAGCTTTTAAATATTTTTATTTGTCCCAGCACCGGGGGTACATAATGTTAAATGGATGCCTGCATGAATAGACACATGAGGGATGGAATGAATAGGCACACACACGCATGACCGGGTGTAGCAGCATTGTAAGCATCCGTGTGCCTTGGACAGCACCCAGCGAGGGGGACAGTGGGCAGTCCTTTCTCTTTGTACTGTCTCTGAGCATGACTGCTGGGTCAGGTAGTGGTGCCCTTTAAAGAGAATCAGGAAGAGTGAAAACAGCCCCGACATCCTCAAACTTTTATTTTATCCTTTTGTTTTCTTCAAGATAAGTCAGATCCTCACATGAATTTTAAATAAGTTTTAAATCAAGCTTACTGTATTATAGAGGAATCAGAGGAAAGATACAAAGATGACTGAAGAATTAGGAAACTGGATATACAAAGGGAAGTTCAAGATTGGGATTACTCATCACTGACAGAAAAATGAGATGAAACTGAACTGGCTCCAGGGATATTAACATGATCCATAGGAACAGTAGGCTGGATGCTTGAGTCCAGCAGCCCCTGTGCACTTGGTTACTGAACCCATAGAGATCATCATATTTTAGCTAGTTAATGAGACAGAGAAGGTCACTGATTTGGGTTCCTATTAATTGAGAAATAAAGACATTTTCAAAAATCCTGAAGACACTGAGGGCGTTAATCTGAAGTAAACTGCCTTACACATACCTCTGGAAGTTTGGTCAAGGAAGTACTTAGTGCTTCAAGCTACAGGTTATACTGTGATCTAAACCTCTGGTTTAAGGTTTCTTTTGAAGTGGTCTTTCTTTAAAAAATATTTACTTATTTATTATTTATTTTGGCTGCATCGGGTCTTCGTTGCAGCACTCGGGATCTTCATTGCGGCGTGCAGACTCTTTAGTTGTGGCATGCCTATGGGGATCTATTTCCCCGACCCGGGATCGAACCCGGGCCCCCTGCATTGAGAACATGGATTCTTACCCACTGGACCACCAGGGGAGTCCCTAAGGTTTCTTAACAGGTCGATGACTGCTTCTCTTGACTGAGCACCAAGGAAGTTCTATAGGCAGAGCTAGGCTTTCATTTGGAAGATCTTCTAGTCTTTCCCTGCCAAAGAGTATCTGGATTCTTAGCAAATTCTTCTTATTATGGGGTGAAAGTCTTGTGTCCCAGACACAGTGGTTCTCGAGTGGACCAGTCACTTGTGGACACATTTGGTGGTTGTGAGATTGGAGGTGACAGTTGTTGGGACAGAGGTGGGTGGATCCCAGCAGAGATTAGGAGGTGGTGAATTGAAGAACCTCACCTGTGCAGGTGGAATGCACTGTCATTACTATTGTCTCCTGGCAAATCCTGCAGAGTTGGTTCATTAGTATTTGGTTCACTTGATTATCGTTTTAATTACCTCTCTTAGAGAACCTTCTCAGATGACTCTAGGAATTGGGATCTTCTGACTGTAAACATCAATATTCCATGGCAAATCAATTTCCCCACATTTTTAGTTCTTTTTGTTGCATGATCTTCTATGTATCAAAACCCATTCTGGATATTTCCCTCTACTGTGGTTTACCTTTACTACTCATCTAACAGCTTTTTGGACTTTTGAGGAGTTTGGGTCTATTTTTTCTTATAAATCAGTCTTCATGACCTAGAAAGAATGACACAGTTCTTTCCTTGCCTTTCCTTAACTCTATCTCATATGGAATTTAAATAATTTTTTGGATTTGGATAAAAAGACGAGGAAGGTGTGTAGAAATTTTACCCTGGTGTTGCATTCTTATGGAAAATCTTAAGAACTGTTTTGAGCTTATCTTTTGGATCAGTTTAAGATTCTCATTTCTTATTTAACATGTTTTAAAATCTAATATTTATAACATCCACAAAGTAGAAAAGTATTTCCATTTCTTCCTAGCCTTTTGAGTTGCATATAATGTAAGAATCATTTTGATGATCTCTGGCTCCAGGTCTCAGTAAATGTTTGTCTTCAGTATTAGTCAAAAGTCACTTTCCTAAACTTTTCATCCTACTGCCTCTGCCCTGGATGCATCACTTACTCCTGGGGGTGCTGCAGGAGATGCTGGCTTGGCTCTGGGCCTGACCCACAGCTCTCCAAGACATCATTCTAAAACTCAAATCTGACTTCATAATCCTTCAATGGTTCTCATTCCCTGCAGAGCAAATAACCCAGATCTCTTGGGATAGTGCGCTAGGCCCCGTAGCACCCGCAGCCTCGCCCCACCCCTTCCCACCAGCCTCAGCTCTGCAGAGGCTGAGCCACTTGCGGGTACCTGACTGTGCTTTGCCTCCTCTCACGTCAGTGCTGTTACATCTGTTTTGTCCTCTGTCTGGAGCATCCTCCTGCTATCACCTGTCCAGTGCCTGAGAACGAGCCAGGTGTCCCCTGCAGAAAGTCCTCCATGGCCCATGAACTTGTCCCAGGAGCCCAAGTTTGGGCTCTTGGAGCCCAGCCGTCATGCACCTCTCATCTCAAGTTCACTGGATCTCTTTTCTGACTCCTGTACTTCCTGGATGCTCCTTGTAGAAGGGACTTTTTCTTTGCTCTCTCCAGGCATGCAGATGTTTCCCAGATACATAGAATGCCTCTGTTCCCCATATCTGATCTTAAGAACCTCAAGCTTACTAGGAAAGCTTACTTGTATGCTGCACTAGCAAAAGCAGTTAAATTCTTTTGTTGAGTCCCCCAGAATGAAAAGATATATTTCCCCTTTTCAAAGACACCATGATGCATAATGGAAAAAGCTTTAATTTTGGAGCCAGAAAGACTTGAGCTCAAATCCCAGTTGTAAGTAAATTGGTTGTACAAATTTTAGCAAGTAATTTAGCTTCTCTGAGCATCTGTTTACTTATCTGTAAAGAGGGCCAAGGACAGAACTGGACCGAGGATTAGAGACCATGTGTCAATAATTCCTGGTGAGTGCTTGGCCTATGTTAAGTGTTCAATAAATGGCAGCCATTATGGCTATGATTATGGCTTTCTGCGTTTTCTCTCTCTCTCTGGCTTACTTTTTGTTGTTTTTCAGTAACACACATATAATCAACCTTTAAAATTAGCAGAGAACTTCTTCCTGAGGTATTTAAATGGGTGAAAACATTCAACATCCAGGAAGATATTCCATGATGATATCTTAGAACAGTTAATGGAAGAATCATATAAACCTTAGGGGGAACCTGTATAACCCTCTACCAATTAGATCAACAGTGAAATGTCCAAAACTGTAGAAAACCATTATGTAATATGAGAGGTGATTTAAGAGGTAGCTTTCAAAACTAATTTCTTTAATAACAGTAACTTTAATTAACTTGTAGTACAAATCAATTAAATTGTAGTACTTTTACTAATCAGATTATAATTTTAGTAAATCTGTTTCTTGTAAATTTAGAGAACTTGTTAATGTCAATTGCAAGTTCACCAATCTATCCAGAAGATGTATTTTGTGTAACTGCTGCATTCCAGTCCTTTTCTAAGTGCTTCCAGGGTGAGCATGATGTAAAACAAGAAAACCTCAGACACCTTAACATCTACTAGGAGACCTGTAAGTAACATTGAGAAACAGAAATGCAGGTTCACAGCAGTTTACAAAGGGTGTTGATTGTGTCCTCTGTAATAGGATTCTTCACCAACAATTTACCATAGTCAAGACATCTGCAGTCCTGGATTCTGCATTTAGAACTTAGAAGGTGATTTAAAGTGATACCAAGTCTCTCCTGTCACTCGACTGTGAGATGGTCAGTTGGATTCAAGAGCAACAAAGAAAGGCCTGTGTATGTTGTAGAACAGGGGTTCTCAGTCTTTCTATGGGAAGGACCACAGAGTAAATATTTTCGAATTTTCGGGCCATCTGGTCTCAGTGGCAACTGCTCAACTTTGCTCGCTGTAGCCTGCAAACACCTATGAATAACATGCAAGCAAATAGATGTGGCGGTGAGCCAATACAACTTTATTTACAAAATCAGACTCCGCATATTGACTCATTGTAGAATAATAACTAGAAATCTTAGTTTCACTCTAACTATAATAATTTATCACCCCACAAAATACTTACATGTCTCTGCTGCTCCATTCACTTAAACATAGTTTGTTATTTTTCAGAAATTTGTAATATGCAACTTCCAAAGCCACCCTTTCTCAGAAATAGACCTCCATCTTGTTGTGCTGTGAACCTTGTAAGAGGCCTCACTTGTGTCACATCCTGGTGAACATGAGGTTAATTTTTATTTCACTGGTCTCAACACCTCCACTACTGATGTAAGACTCAGGATTTTTCTCCTTTTCCCATCACTTATTTCTGTGGTGCCCTGGATGTGTCTCAACATCCTCTGCTGGATTTTGAGCAGATGCTTCAGAGTTCATGTAACACAGTTAATATTTTTCAACAATGTGTCACTGACTGGGAAATTCAGGCATACATGCCATACATTTTTCAGCTTGCAGGGTCCTGCTAAAAATTTCCCCCAAAGAGTCTTCCAAAAAAGTAAAATAAAAATGTCCCAGGGTATACCGATCAGCACTTCTTACAGCTCGTATCCTGGCTGGATCTCTGTTTTACAAAGACAGCTGCTGCTGAAACAAGACTGCACATACTGCTGAAGGAATGTTGATTCTTAATGTTTCTGCACATTTCTACCTCTGCTTCTCTCTCTCTCTCTCTCTCTCTCTCTTTTTTTTTTTTTTATTAAGTCAAATTGAGGGAAGGCTCAAGGGAAGATAAGAACCTTCTTAGGAGAAAAGACGCTTAAGGATTTTCATTCCGTCCTTTGGGGTCTTCCCAGCAATCTGCTTATTTAGCTGTCAGGTTTCACTCTCTGGGCTGAGAATTTCCCCTAGTGCTGTGTTTCACATACGATTGCCTGTTTATAGTCAAGTCTCCTGACTAGTGTGCAGGATACAGTTACATAAGCATCAGTTATTTGATCCCTTTCCACTTGCAGCTGTTTGCATTTCTCTTTTCTTGAAAGAACCACAAGTGATTCTCAGTGAGTTCAGCTTCTGACCCCATCCATTCTCACGGGGTCTTAAAAGATTGTTGAGACATTTTGTTTAGAACGTCTGAAAATTTAGCCTGCAGAATTTTCATGGTCTGCCCAAAGCTGGCATCTAAAAATAAAATTTAAGCTGACTGGCAGCATGAGAAGTGCCCACATCAGCAGATGGTATGAAATGCAAGGCTTGTAAAATGAAAATATATGCGGGAAAATACAAAACTCCTTCCCATTTATTAAAGGTCTGATGGGAACACAAGCTCTTCATAGATGCAGTGGGCTGTTAGATTGGGAGATATTGGAGACAGAAGAAGTCTGTATTTTAGCAAGGCGCTTAATGAGATCCTGCCTGAGGTCTTTGGGATGAGACAGAGAAACAGGGTCTGGGAACGCAGTGCCACCCAGAGGGTTCATCCCTGACAGAGCAGGCAGACCCAGTGTGCCCAGCAGTGTGAAAGGAAGTATTCAGGTGTACTCTGCAGGGTCATTCCTGCCTCTGCCTGTCCCACATTTTAAATCAAAGGCTTGTTTGGTGACAGAGGTGATGCCGAGAGCAGCCCTAGAGCAATGTTGATGACATGAGTCTGGAGGAGATACTGGATAGAATGCAAGTAGAATAAAGAGTCGAAAGCAATTCTGTCTAATTAGAACATGTGACAAATCACTTAAGATTAGATTGATTTTGAATGGATGAGGGTCAAAACGTGATCTGCATAAGCAAAAAAGGGAAGAAGCATAAAGTAACAGAAGTTCTCATGACAAAGAACGTTAAGGATCTTAGCTGTCTGCAAGTTGTATGTGATTGGTTTAAGCTGGAGCAGAACAGTGACTTCTCCCGAGCAAGAGCCTGTGATGTGTGTCCACATCAAACAAAAGAAAATAATATCAACAGAAATAGCCCTGTCTTCATGTCTGTTACTGAGAAATGCAGTTCCAGAAAATGGGTTGATAATAACTAATGGATGAACATTTACTATTTCACTGAGTTGAGTTAACTAACATCTACTTTCCCAAGCATCTTGACTCAGTCAACCTCTCCCTACTACTGAGAGGAACCTGAGAATGGGAGTGGCAGCAGGGGGCTCAGAGTTGCCCAGCTTGCAAATGGCAAGTGTGGATGGGATCCAGGCCCAGGCCTCTAACCACTACGGAATTCTCTGAACATGTTCTCCCACCCCCGCGGTTATGAACCATGAAATAGAAGACTCAGCTTTCCCAGAGATCACATGATGAAAGGAGAATTGTAGGCGATTTTCTTGACTTTCATGGCAGACTGAGGAGGAATTAAAATTTTGACACAGGGTCCATGATCGTTTAAATGAAAGACAGTGAAAGCATCACCAAAAGAATGGGTCTTTTCAAAGCCTAAGGTTGAACCATCCCCACTGTGGATGGTCGATTATATCTGGGAAGCAGGCATATGTGTACATAATCACCTTTTGTGACAGTGACAGTTAGAAGACACAGACAGGGACGGAGGAGAGAACACTGACCCGGGAACATGGGAACGTGGGCTCCGGGCCCAGCTCCACCACTAAGGAAGGAGCCTTGTGACTCCAGCCCTTGGACCCACCCAAGGGCCCTAATCTGTGAAATGAGGGGCTTGGAGAAAACGATCCCGATTGCTCTTCCAGCTCTATTCTTTTATGATTATGTAAACAAAGTGCAAAGCATCTGTGTAAAAACTGTTCTGTAAAATAATGAAAGGGAAAAGAGCAGGCCTACTGAGGAGTAAAAGGTTTCTGGTGATGGTGTGGTTGTGAAATGGGGCTCAGGTGTTTGTTATGAGGCAGTGCGGAGAAAATTCAGTTAGAAGAAGTATTGACTGTGGGGTTCCAACTGGAAAGACTTCAATACACATTCTTTTTCCAGATGCAGACACAAGTCACTTGGAGTGACTCTCTTTCTTCTTGCTTTCTGTATTTGTTTTTTAATGAAAAAGAAACAAACAAACAAAAAAAAACTCAAGAAGAACAATCAGTTTACCCTGAACGACCCTTGGAAACTCAGAAACCTGTATGTGAAACGAGTGTGGCTCGATAGATCAGAGAACAGATGTGCAGGCAGCAAAGTGATGCCACACAGGCTCCTAATCTTAAGGACCACTTCCTTGGTCCCTCCATGGAATTCTCCAGAGCTTTTCACCCAGTGGCAATTGCCAAAACTGTAGGCTTAGTGACCACCTGGCCTTTATCAATTTGTTTGTTATCACCACGCTGGTTTAGACTCTGATTCAATAATCCAACTGGGAAGTAGAAACAGCATAATTCTTTTAAATGCAAAGATACTGCACCATATAAAACAAATACATTATAATCCCTCCAGTTATTCTAAATTGTTGGTTAACCAGATAGAAGTCTATCAATTTTATTGATCTTTTCAAACAACCATATTTGATTTTTATGGATTTTCTCTATCATTACCTGATTTTAATTCCATTAATTTCTGCTCTAATTTTATCTCCTTCCTTCTACTTGCTTTGTGTCTAATTTTCTCTTCTTTCTCTGATTTCCCAGATGAAAGCTTATGTCATAGATAATAGATCTTCTTTTCTAGCATTCGAATTTAATACTATAAATTTCCCTCTAAGCACTGTGCTTGCTGCATCTCACAAATTTTGACAGGTGGAATTTTTGTTTTCATTTTGTTCAGGTTGGTTTTATCACCTGGGATGTGGTCTATTGTGGTGAATTTTCCATGTGTTTCTGAGAAGAACTTGTTTTCTGCTGTTGTACGATGGTGTGTTCTATAAATGTCAACAAGGTCAAATCGATTGATCCTGTGGTTCAGGTCCTTTTTACTGTTACTGATTTTTACGCTGACTTGGTGTATCAATTACTGAGAGAGGGATATGAAGTCACCAACTATGATAGTGGAGTTGTCTCTTCTTTCAGTCCTATCAGTTTTTGCCTCATATGTTTTGACTCTCTGTTGTTGTTGGATATACATTTAGGATTATTATTTATTCTTGGAGAATTCACTCTTTTCCATTATGTATGGTTCCTCTTTGTCCTTGATAATCTTCCTTATCCTGAAGTCTGTTTTATCGAAGTTGCTATGACTATGGCAGCTTTCTTTTGATTAGTGTCTGTGTTTCAGACAGTGTTCTCCATGAAAACAGAACCATTAGGAGATACACACACACACAGAGTTTATACCAAGACAGTTACCGATTCCCCTCACACACATGAAGCTGATTGAGGTTCAGGAGCACATATCATATTAGATTCCCCTTCTTTCAAAACCAGCTGAGAGATACACTCAGGACTCAGAGAGACGGGGGTCCATTAGGACCACAGAGCAAGTGAGCTTGCTAGCACTTCACCTCATCCTTTTCCACTCCCCACCTGGGTTTGACCACTTCCCCTGGAGGAAGAGCCCACCCACCAGAACCTGTGCTCCCTTTCATAGGAAGATCCCACAGAGCCAGGGAGGATTGCTGAGGTGAGCAGACAGTATTTGTTTCCTAGAGCTGCTGTAAAAAGTAACCAGAAATTTGGTGGCTTAAAAGACTTAATTTTATTCTCCCCCAGTGCCGGAGGTCTTAAAAGGATGCAATCCACTCCACTGGGGATGAAGTCAAGGTTTGGCAGGTCGGCTCCTTCTCAAGGCTCTAGAGGAGAATCGTCCCCTTGCCTTTTCCAGCTTCCGGAAGCTTCCCACATTCCTGCATCATTTCAACTTCTCGCTTCCATCACCACATCTCCTGTTTCCTTTCTGATCCTTCTACCCCTCCTCTTATAAAAATCCCTGTTTTCTTGGACCCACCTGGACTATCCAGGACACTCTCCTCCTCTCAAGACCCTTACCTTAATTGCATCTGCAAAGTCCCTCTTTCCCCGTAAGGTTGCATCCATGGGTTCTGAGGATTGGGACATGGGCGTCTTGGGGGAAGGCATTGTTCAGCTCACCACACAGGCCAGTCCCATCTCCAGTCTCACCCAACACAGTGCTCTCATCTGCAAGGAGGGTGAGTAAAACAAGGAAGAGTGATGGGGAGCATTTCCAGGAAACTCCCCCCATATTGAATCACAAATAAACGAAAACCAGGTTAAATCTGGGAGTCTGAACTGAGACGGATTCCCAAGGAGAGAGCACTAGTAATCCCGGGTGTTTGATGGGGGTGCTTCTGGGGCCAGGCCTGGTCCTGTTTGGCCCAGCCTACAGCTTGTACTTCTCCTCTCTGCTCTGCATCACAGGGTCTGACCCAGCAGAGGGTGCTTCCGGCTCTGCACCAGCACCAGCAGGAGTCTGGGGGACACAGGAAGGAAAAACCAACAACACTTCTTCCTTTCTTTCCTCAGACTTGCTTCTCCTCTGTGCTGCCAGCTCCTGATGGACTGGACCAGTTTGGTTCTGTCCAATAACTTCTAGGCTCTGCTAACATCATTTCCGTCCCTTTCCCTACAGCCTGGGGTCTGGGTTAGAGGCCTGTGGGCTTCCTCTGTCTCTAACCTTTGGGTTGCCTTACCCCTGCTCCTCTAACTTGGCCTCTCAGTTCCTTCATTTTTGGGTAACTATACTAAGTGTGTGTGTAGTAGTCATCTCGAGCTGTGTAACAAATTCCCCCCACCCCAGGTTTAGTGGCTCAAAACAACATTTATTATCTGTCTCACAGTTTCTGTGGGTCAGTGATCCAGGCACAGTCTTGCTGGACCCTCTGACTCTGGGGTGTGTCTCAAGGCTGTTGTCTGGGACAGAGACATCCTAAGATCTGCTGGGGATGGACCCAAGCTCACTTAGTTGTCAGCAGGATTCAGTTTCTCACGGACTGTTGGTCTGATGGCCTCAGTTTCTCATGAGCTATTGGCTGGTGGCCTTAGCTTCTTGCTCCTGAGCCCTCTCCATAGGGCAGCTCACAACATGGCCGCTAGCTTCTTCAGAGCAAGCAAGGGATAGGGCAACAGTGTATCAGCAAGAGAGAAGTTAAGAGCAAGACAGAGTCACAGTCTTTTGTCACCTCCATCTTGGAAGTGACATCTGACCCATCACCTTTACACGGTCTGGTCATTGGAGCAGGTCACTGGGTCCAGCCCACATCCAAGAGGAGGGGGTAACACAGGTGTGAACAGCAGCAGGAGTGGAATATTGGGGGCTGTCTAGGCAGCTGATGACCGCAGACACACACGTCACCCTTAGGTATCCTTCCTTATCCCATTATACAGTGTTTCTGTGAGCCATCCTGATTTAGCTAACAAGTTCAGTGTCCACGAACAGAGGCCTTTCTGCCTTTCTTGTCTTTACATGGAAAAGAAAAGTAGCTTATTAGAGAGCTGGCTCCCTACTGGTGAATTGCGGTGCTGGCTACTTACAAATCAGGGGGAAGTTTCTCCTCCCTGTCAAGAAAGAACCAGCTGTGGGAGGATGAGTGTGCCTGTGAAGCAGACAAATAATGCCCGTTGCATCCCGGAGGTACTCGCAGAAGTTTCTAGGGTAGGGAATAAACACCTGTCCAGATCCACCCTACCCAACCCTAACAGTCACAGAAGTCTGAGCTTAGAAAAGTGACGCATTTCCACTGTATTTATTTTAAATGCGCCAAAGCTTTTGTACTTGGAGAACTTGGCCTGTCTGTTAGAAGGGCAGTTGCTTCTCCCGAAGGTGATTTTGAAGGTGACAGAGCATCATAATCCTTTAGGGTGCCATCAGTGGGTCCCACTCCTGCTGATAAGCAACCCTTTTGCACATTTGTTCTTCTCTGCAATTGCAATTCCCTGGTAATCCCCACCTGACCCACAGCTCAGCCACAGTCCCTAAAGGCTTGGCAATTGGATGTGTTATCGGAGCCACCACAGCTGTTTCGAGTGAGGTCTGAGCGCCCGGTCTTTGCAGAGGGATCATTGCAGAAGCGGGAGGAAATTTCTACCTCCAAATGATCATTTCCAGAACCATTGGCAACAATTCATTTCTTCTGTCTTTGGAAGCTATTCATCAAAGATGAGCTTCCTCCCTGCTCTCACTGTTCCCTTTCATCTGTACAACAATGCACCATAGAGCCCCCTGCATTAGTACGTGTGAAATGCCTTGAACATACACTAATGAAGCTTTTACATTTTCCTGTACTGATCCTCGTGCTCTCCCCCATACAAGACAGAACAGAAATCCAGTTCATGTAACATTTTCTCACAGTGCCCTGCCCAGAGCAGGCATTGAATGAATGATGATGCATAAGGAATACAACGACAATCATAGAATGATTGCCAACAGCATTTATTTGCGCTGACTGTGTTTAACATATTTCATTTTATTTAATCCCAAGTATTTAACATGTTTCATCTTACTTAACCCAGGTAATAAAATTCCTCCACCCTTTTCTGGATGTGAAAACAGAGGCCTGGGGAGACGAAGGGACTTGCCCACGGCTACGCAGCATGTAGGTGACGGAGCTGGGATTCCAATGCAGGCTCCCGTGCCTGCAGCCAGCGCTGCCCTTCCCTCAGCCCCCTGCAATCAGGCACCACTTCCAGATTACTCCAGAAAGTTCTGCCCTTGCTTCCTTCCCTCAGTCCCTTCTCCTTCCTCAGGTCTCAGTTTCAGTTGTCACCTCCTCAGAGAAACTGACTCTTCCAGACCCAAGTAGGACTCCATTCCTTCTCCTAAACCCTTACGCTTTCGCCATAAAGGACTTTGCATCCTTTCTAGTGCCTGTTTCCCTATGTATTTGTTCAGTGTCTATTACTACTCAACCTCAAGTTCCACGAGCTTGTGGGGCTGGGGTCTGCTTTGAGAATGTGCTATTTCTGCACACCCCCAAAGAGTCAACACCCCGCAATTGCTGCTATCTGGCAAGAAGCTGCTCCTGTGTAGGATGTCTCCTCAAGGGGAGGGCTGCCTGTGTCACCCCTGGAAGTGGGCGAATCCAGGACCCAGAGCTGGGGCCCCTGGCGTCCTCATCTTATTCATTCTCTCATCCCGTGGCCCTTTGGTAGAGACTCAGGTTAGGAACTCTTCTGTGCCCTCCCTGAACTCGTAATCTAGTGGACAAGACAGATACTCAGAGAGTTAGGGTAGTGAGATTTCTGTGCTGCTGGAGTTGAGTATGGGGGCTGGGTGGCATGAGCGGGGAGCCCCTAACTCAGCCCGGGAGGTCCTGGAACGTTTATTGGAGCAGATCCTGGTTCGGGTCTTGCGTGATGTCTCTTCTGGGTGAGGGCACACATGGGCAGGTGGACGTACCTGGGGAGCCAGAGCCAGCAGGCGCCCTGGTTCTACAGCATAAGTACAAAGGGGCGCTTTCTCGGCATTTCTAACAAGCCTCCAAAACTAGACACCTTCTGAGCTCTCCAGCCTTCTTGTTCCTCATTATCAATGGGCACACCTGACGTCCTTCCTCCTGAGCAAGCGGATCTTAGGCTGTCCCGCACTGAGAGCTGACACATGGCATTTTGCACTGAGCAGGGCTTTCAGGTGGTGCTGACCTGCTTTCTACTTTAACTTGTTTTAGTTTCTTCAAGTACAGAGGCTCCGCCTCTTCCCTCACCACTTCCAACCTCCTGCTGGGCACCATGGCAGCGGTTCTTCCATGAAAAGCTTTTCTCGGGGCTCACTGCTTCACTGGTGAAGCTCAAGGGCAATGTCACACAATCTCCTGCTCCCCACAAGCTGCTCCATCTTCCTAAATTCAATGGAAGGAAGTTTCTTTTCTTCTTCAATTTTTATTGGAGTACAGTTGCTTTACATTGTTGTGTTAGTTTCTGCTGTACAGGAAAGTGAATCAGTTATATGTATACATATATCCACTCTTTTTTTGCATTTCCTTCCCACTTAGGTCACCACAGAGCATTGAGTAGAGTTCCCTGTGCTATACAGCAGGTTCTCATTAGTTATCTATTTTATACATATTAGTGTATATACGTCAATCCCAACCTCCCAATTCATCCCACCCCCTTCCCACCTTGGTGTCCATAAGTTTGTTTTCTACATCTGTGACTCTATTTTCGTTTTGCCAACAAGTTCTTCTATACCATTTTTCTAGATTCCACATATAAGCGATATATGATATTTGTTTTTCTCTTTCTGACTTACTTTACTCTGTATGACGATCTCTAGGTCTGTCCACGTCTCTGCAAATGGCACTATTTTGTTCCTTTTTATGGTGAAGTAATATTCCATTGTATATATGTACCACATCTTCTTTATCCATTCCTCTGTTGATGGACATTTAGGTTGCTTCCATGTCCTGGCTATTGTAAATAGCGCTGCTATGAACATAGGGGTGCATGTGTCTTTTCGAATTATGGTTTTCTCTGTATATGTGCCCAGGAGTTGGATTGCTGGGTCATATGGTAGTTCTAGTTTTAGTTTTTTAAGGACCCTCCATACTGTTCTCCATAGTATCTGCACCAGTTTACATTCCCACCAGCAGTGTAAGAGGGTCCCTTTCATAGAAGGAAGTTTCTTAAAGTCTCGGATCCTCCTTCTGGGATCCATGCACAGCTGAAATGAAGCCATCACTGGTTAGATTGACACATGCCCATCTCAAGGCTGAACCTGGCAGCAAGAAATAGCATTTGTGAAACTGCTTTTATTTTTTCATAGGGCCAAATTAAACACATTAAACAAATAATATTTCTAAATTAGATAATTTTGCCCAGAAAATTCAAACATTAGAAACTCAAGTGTGTCTAAAATCCATGCTTTCTTTATAAAAAAAAAAGATTTTTCTCTTCATTATAAAAAGAGAAAAAAATAGCATTACCTACTTAAAGTAATCATAATGAATCTACTTCATAAAATATATTTATATAATATATATACACATATATATCTCAAAATATAAAAGTCAATAATTAAAAATGGGTGAGAAAATAAAATCCTGCAGAGAAAAAGTTGTGCGTAAGGATGAACAGCTAGTAGAGTTTCAATGTCAGGAACCTATATGCCACTTGTGCTCTATGTCTCTTTGCTTAAACTGTTTCTATTTCAGTCCCGCACAGTGGCTCCCAATTATTCTATCCCTTTAGAGCAAACTATTAGAGCCTCTGCTTTTGCCAGGAGCTTGAATACCTCTTCTTAATAACAGTGGATCTGAAATCTGTCTTCAGGCTCAAACACTTTAATCATTGAAATATGCTGCAACTGCAGGCAAGTCAAGACTGTATGCCCAGAGACTTTAGGACCTAAAGAATCTTTCTGGCAACTTGCCTAGAACCCCAAAGCCATCTGTAATCTGCATATAAATGAACTTTATGAAATTAAAAATAAACATGCAGCCATAATATTTACTTGTCCGCCTTCATCGCTTGCCCTATGAGGAGAGGTAGCAGGCTAAGCGCCTTCATTTGAAGGCAGAGCCTATGGTGGAGGCAAGTGGTCTGCTGCATCTGTAGTCAGCAGCACATAATTACAGGTGGTGTTCTGTAGGCAGGGACAACAATACTGAAAAAGAAAGTTAGAAAGGCATGCATAAAGTCAGTAGTGTTACATAACCGCTATGGGCTCTGTCCTGCTGGAATTATTTTATAATCCCTACCGAGGACCGTGGACACGATGAACGAGGCAGAGTAGTCAGGATAGGTGATGTTATGCTGCCATAACAAATGGGTCTCAGTGACTCTGCCCGCAGAGTTCTGTTTGCTCACATTATGTTCTCATCACAGATAATTACTGTAGTCCTCACTACATCTTCTTTCCCCCAGGTCCCAGGTGGAGGGGCTGTTCCCATCTAGAACATTACTGGGCTCATGACAACGGGAAATGAGAGGGCAGAGTCATGTTTTGGCACTTAAAGCTTCTGCTCAGAAGTGGCTCATGTCGCTTTCCCTGATAAGTCTTTGTTCAAACTCATGTTAGTTGAAAAGAGAAATACAGTTCCTTTGACAGGAAGGGCATCACAAATCACATGACCAAGTTGAAGATGATGGAACTGGAATGAAATGGAGTTTTCCCCACAGGATGGCGCAGAGACTGTCTGGAAACAACACTAGAGTTTACCAAACTGGGGTCTCTTATACCCATAGGTTTCTGCAGTTTGCTTTCTAAAGACAAAGCATTTCATAAGCAAATGCTCATTTGCTGCTGGATGTTTCCTCCAGCGCTTCTGAAATCTAAATGGCTCTTTCCATGTGATTATGACTCTTTTGGCCAAATTGTGATGGTCTGATTTTTAAGTGACCAACGTTCATTTAGGGCCCTACAAAGTCACCTGGCTGTCTTGCTTTCAATTTCTCATGGTGCATTAGCTGTAGTCCCTGCGCAGGAGACTGGGGAGCATGCGAGCTGTGTGGGGAAGCATGTAGGGTGCACGTACACATCCCTCTCCAGCTAATATCTACAGCGTCCTGGACAGATCCAAACTTTCAGTCAGTTCCTGCTTCACAAAGTCTACCTGAAGCACCTATACCTTCTCCTTTAATCCATGGCTTCCCTCTTGGGGAGTCAGAATGCCCTCATTGAGTGGCCAGACCATTGGCTGCTGTTCTTCTCTTCTTTGTTTTCCTGGGACTCTAGAAATTCTTTGCAAATAGAGCTCTTGAAGTCCTGCCTTGACATTCCAGCATTCCAAAAAGTGAGGACGCAGATTAAGCCCTACCCACAGTGGTAAGTTCTAATTCTAAAATTCTCTCTATTGGTCTAAGTGGATCACCTTTTCCTTAAATGACATTTAAGAACTTTCTGACAATTAACACTGTAACCCAAACCTTCTCAGTTTCTGTGAAGTTGACCAAGAAATGATTTTTCAAAGTTCAGAAGCAGTATATCCCAATTTTGTTATAACATATACTTACCATAGAGAAAGTTAACCATTAACAGTGTACTGGATCCAAAAATCTCTGTCCCCAGGAGTATCGTTCAATAAGAAATGTATTGCCAGTATGAGCATGGCTGGGAAAAATTAGACTTTGACCCTTGTTCTGCAGAGGATCTCGATGGCAGTGATCCAATCCACGTTTGTGACACTGAATTGAAATTGCATTATATGAACTACTTGGAATTAACATTATTTCTTTAGACAACCTCTGACAACTCATTGATGACTAAGCAGTTGATAAGACCCTATGATATGTGTATTTCACTCTTAGCCATGAACTCTGCTTCCTGATCCTCTACTATCCTGGAGGAATGCTCTCACCCCATACCTGGCATCCCTGTGCCTTGTCTCCCTGCATCCAGGCTCAATCCACTCCTCTACATCACACCTTCGTGGCCCCTTATCACCTACCTGAGACAGCACAGGCTCCTGGGTACCATCACAGGCCCACCGTCTTCACCCAGAATTCCATTTACACTCAACATCTCAGCCATACTAATCCTCTTAAAAATTCCCCAGATCTTGGGCTTCCCTGGTGGCACAGTGGTTGAGAGTCTGCCTGCTGATGCAGAGGACACGGGTTCGTGCCCCGGTCTGGGGAGATCCCACATGCCGCAGAGCGGCTGGGCCCATGAGCCATGGCCACTGAGCCTGCGCGTCCGGAGCCTGTGCTGCGCAACGGGAGAGGCCACAACAGTGAGAGGCCCGCGTACCGAAAAAAAAAAAAAAAAAATTCCCCAGATCTGCTGCTCCCTGAGGCCCCTGGAACTTTATACTCCATGGCTGATACTCCATGACATCCTCTCTTTTTTCTGCCCCATCTTTTCTCTCTGACCACAGAATTCCTATTCATCTTCTTAAAATCAGATCTAGAGAAACCTACTTTGAGAAATATTTCCTGACCTCTCACAGACAGAATTAGGTGTTTCTTTATTCATTTCTTAACCTATACGTACTATCGTATTCAAAACCTTCTGCAAAGTTTGTCTTCAAGGATAAGTCCTCATTGTATGACATTTCACTCTATCAGTGGCTCTAAAAATATTGTTTGAGAAAGGAGGAAACAAAGGAAGGAAAATTAGTCTGAGTTGATGATGGTTATGATTCAGGGACTTCATAATTTACATTCACAGTTATTTTAACCCTCCTGAAAGTCATAAAAATAATATTATTATCCCGATTAAAAAAATGGCAATTTGAGACTCAGCGTTAAATGACTTGACCTAGTTTCCACTGACAGGACGTGTCCACGTTTGAGTTCTTATTTTGCTTCATACTTTCTTTCAGTAAGTCCAGGCTTCCATCTAGAGACCCACAAAACACGTGTTTAGAAATAATAGTGTCTGTGGTTTTCTTTAGGGATACATGGATACTAGAATAGATTATATGTATATGTATAACTGAACCACTTTTCTGTACACCTGAAACTAACACAACCTCGTAAATCAACTATACGCCAATATAAAATAAAAATTTTTTAAAAAGACAACATGGATACTTATTCATCGTTATTCATGTATTCTTTTACTATTCAAAATATTTAAGAAAGCCCACTGTGTGCCAAACACTAGTAAACCCCCAAAGGTTCAGTGATCAATCAGTCGCCAACACTGATACCTGGACACGAGTAGTGTCAGTCTGCTGGTCAACTCTGGAAAATCCTATTTTTGGAGGGAGCTTATTTCAAGAGTTGACGACTATGTTTTCCATTGCATACTACTGTGTATCTACCTTTGAGTGTCCAGTATGTAATTATTAAGTAACTAGTTGAAAAAGAGTTTGAGAGTCCTACAGAGGTCCCAGATCCCTTTGAAAGATACTCCATGACTACGCTTTGTCTAGAATTATGCCTGTTACCTTTTGTTATTTTTCTAGCTTATGTCTTTGAGAGCTTTGTTATATATGTTTCTGTATATATTTAATTTTATTGCCTAAAGAGTATGTTAGCAGAAATAATGAAATCAGTACAAAGTTGTACCATTTAATTAAAATGTTACTATCCATTGCTTAATAAGAATCCTGTAATATGTGGAGGTAGAGTTGAACAGAATTAATAATTGGAAGGAACAATACATTTGTCATAATTTCTTCCATGAATGCAGACTCCTGATAAACTTAGAAGAGGCTCTTTCTCATGAAACCAGCTGTAGAACTGGTATAAATCTCTTCAGATAAACTGACTTGTTAAGAAAGGGAAAAAGCAAAAAAGAAAGGGAAAAAGCAATCTTTTCTTCTTTTTTTTTTTTTTTTTTTTTTTGTGAGAGTGGACAACCTTGTCTTGTTACTGATCTTGGAGGAAATGGTTTCAGTTTTTCACCATTGAGAATGGTGTTGGCTGTGGGTTTGTCATATATGGCCTTTATTATGTTGAGGTAAGTTCCCTCTAAGACTACTTTCTGGAGGGTTTTTTCATAAATGGGTGTTGAATTTTGTCGAATGCTTTCTCTGCATCTATTGAGATGATCATATGGTTTTTATCCTTCAATTTTTTAGTATGGTGTATCACATTGATTGATTTGCATATATTGAAGAATCCTTTCATTCCTGGGCTAAACCCCACTTGATCATGGTGTATGATCCTTTTAATGTGCTGTTGGATTCTGTTTGCTAGTATTTTGTTGAGGGTTTTTACATCTATGTTCATCAGTGATATTGGCCTGTAGTTTTCTTTCTTTGTAACATCTTTGTCAGGTTTTGGTATGCGGGTGATCGTGGCCTCGTAGAATGAGTTTGGGAGCGTTCCTCCCTCTGCTATATTTTGGAAGAGTTTGAGAAGGATAGGTGTTAGTTAGCTCTTCTGTAAATGTTTGATAGAATTTGCTTGTGAAGCCATCTAGTCCTGGGGTTTTGTTTGTTGGAAGGTTTTTTTTTTTTTTTTTTTAACATCTTTATTGGGGTATAATTGCTTTACAATAGTGTGTTAGTTTCTGATTTATAACAAAGTGAATCAGCTATACATATACATGTGCTCCCATGTGTCTTCCCTCTTGCGTCTCCCTCCCTCCCACTCTCCCCCTCCCACCCCTCCAGGCTGTCCCAAAGCCCTGAGCTAATATCCCTGTGCCTTGCGGCTGCTTCCCCCTAGCTATCTACCTTACTACGTTTGTTAGTGTGTATATATCCATGACTCTCTCTCGCCCTGTCAAAACTCACCCTTCCCCCTCCCCATATCCTCAAGTCCGTTCTCCAGTAGGTCTGCGCCTCTATTCCTGTCTTATCCCTAGGTTCTTCATGACATTTTTTTCCCTTAAATTCCATATATATGTGTTAGCATACGGTATTTGTCTTTGTCTTTCTGACTTACTTCACTCTGTATGACAGACTCTAGGTCTATCCATCTCATTACAAATAACTCATTTTCATTTCTTTTTAAGGCTGAGTAATATTCCATTGTGTATATGTGCCACATCTTCTTTATCCATTCGTCCGATGATGGGCGCTTAGGTTCTTTCCATCTCCGGGCTATTGTAAATAGAGCTGCAATGAACATTTTGGTACATTACTCTTTTTGAATTTTGGTTTTCTCAGGGTATATGCCCAGTAGTGGGATTGCTGGGTCATATGGTAATTCTATTTGTAGTATTTTAAGGAACCTCCATACTGTTCTCCATAGTGGCTGAACCAATTCACATTCCCACCAGCAGTGCAAGAGTGCCCCTTTTCTCCACACCCTCTCCAGCATTTATTGTTTCTAGATTTTTTGATGATGGCCATTCTGACTGGTGTGAGATGATATCTCATTGTAGTTTTGATTTGCATTTCTCTAATGATTAATGATGTTGAGCATTCTTTCATGTGTTTGTTGGCATTCTGTATATCTTCTTTGGAGAAATGTCTGTTTAGGTCTTCTGCCCATTTTGGATGGGGTTGTTTGTTTTTTTGTTATTGAGCTGCATGAGCTGCTTGTAAATTTTGGAGATTAATCCTTTGTCAGTTGCTTCATTTGCAAATGTTTTCTCCCATTCTGAGGGTTGTCTTTTGGTCTTGATTATGGTTTTCTTTGCTGTGCAAAAGCTTTGAAGTTTCATTAGGTCCCATTTGTTTATTTTTGTTTTTATTTCCATTACTCTAGGAGGTGAGTCAGAAAGGATCTTGCAGTGATTTATGTCATAGAGTGTTCTTCCTATGTTTTCCTCTAAGAGTTTGATAGTTTCTGGCCTTACATTTAGGTCTTTAATCCATTTTGAGCTTATTTTTGTGTATGGTGTTAGGGAGTGATCTAATCTCATACTTTTACATGTACCTGTCCAGTTTTCCCAGCACCATTTATTGAAGAGGCTGTCCTTTCTCCACTGTACATTCCTGCCTCCTTTATCAAAGATAAGGTGTCCATATGTGCGTGGGTTTATCTCTGGGCTTTCTATCCTGTTCCACCGATCTATCTTTCTGTTTTTGTGCCAGTACCATACTGTCTTGATTACTGTTGCTTTGTAGTATAGTCTGAAGTCAGGGAGCCTGATTCCTCCAGCTCCTTTTTTCGTTCTCAAGATTGCTTTGGCTATTCGGGGTCTTTTGTGTTTCCATACAAATTGCGAAATTTTTTGTTCTAGTTCTGTGAAAAATGCCAGTGGTAGTTTGATAGGGATTGCATTGAATCTGTAGATTGCTTTGGGTAGTAGAGTCATTTTCACAATGTTGATTCTTCCCATCCAAGAACATGGTATATCTCTCCATCTATTTGTATCATCTTTAATTTCTTTCATCAGTGTCTTATAATTTTCTGCATACAGGTCTTTCGTCTCCTTAGGTAGGTTTATTCCTAGATATTTTATTCTTTTTGTTGCAATGGTAAATGGGAGTGTATTCTTGATTTCACTTTCAGATTTTTCATCATTAGTATATAGGAATGCCAGAGATTTCTGTGCATTAATTTTGTATCCTGCTACTTTACCAAATTCATTGATTAGCTCTAGTAGTTTTCTGGTAGCATCTTTAGGATTCTCTATGTATAGTATCATGTCATCTGCAAACAGTGACAGCTTTACTTCTTCTTTTCCGATGTGGATTCCTTTTATTTCCTTTTCTTCTCTGATTGCTGTGGCTAAAACTTCCAAAACTATGTTGAATAAGAGTGGTGAGAGTGGGCAACCTTGTCTTGTTCCTGATCTTAGTGGAAATGCTTTCAGTTTTTCACCATTGAGGACGATGTTTGCTGTGGGCTTGTCATATATGGCCTTTATTATGTTGAGGAAAGTTCCCTCTATGCCTACTTTCTGGAGGGTTTTTATCATAAATGGGTGTTGAATTTTGTCGAAAGCTTTTTCTGCATCTATTGAGATGATCATATGGTTTTTCTCCTTCAATTTGTTAATATGGTTTATCACATTGATAGATTTGCGTATATTGAAGAATCCTTGCATTCCTGGAATAAACCCCACTTGATCATGGTGTATGATCCTTTTAATGTGCTGTTGGATTCTGTTTGCTAGTATTTTGTTGAGGATTTTTGCATCTATGTTCATCAGTGATATTGGCCTGTAGTTTTCTTTCTTTGTGACATCCTTGTCTGGTTTTGGTATCAAGGTGATGGTGGCCTCGTAGAAGGAATTTGGGAGTGTTCCTCCCTCTGCTATATTTTGGAAGAGTTCGAGAAGTATAGGTATTAGCTCTTCTCCAAACGTTTGATAGAATTCACCTGTGAAGCCATCTGGTCCTGGGCTTTTGTTTGTTGGAAGATTTTTAATCACAGTTTCAATTTCAGTGCTTGTGATTGGTCTGTTCATATTTTCTATTTCTTCCTGATTCAGTCTTGGCAGGTTGTGCATTTCTAAGAATTTGTCCATTTCTTCCAGATTGTCCATTTTATTGGCATAGAGTTGCTTGTAGTAATCTCTCATGATTTTTTTTATTTCTGCAGTGTCAGTTGTTATTTCTCCTTTCTCATTTCTAATTCTATTGATTTGAGTCTTCTCCCTTTTTTTCTTTCTCCCTAGTGGTTTATCTATTTTGTTTATCTTCTCAAAGAACCAGCTTTTAGTTTTATTGATCTTTGCTATCGTTTCCTTCATTTCTTTTTCATTTATTTCTGATCTGATTTTTATGATTTCTTTCCTTCTGCTAGCTTTGGGGCTTTTTTGTTCTTCTTTCTCTAATTGCTTGAGGTGCAAGGTTAGGTTGTTTATTCGAGATGTTTCCTGCTTCTTAAGGTGAGCTTGTATTGCTATAAACTTCCCCCTTAGAACTGCTTTTGCTGCATCCCATAGGTTTTGGGTCGTTGTGTCTCCATTGTCATTTGTTTCTAGGTATTTTTTTATTTCCTCTTTGATTTCTTCAGTGATCACTTCATTATTAAGTAGTGTATTGTTTAGCCTCCATGTGTTTGTATATTTTACAGATCTTTTCCTGTAATTGATATCTAGTCTCATGGCGTTGTGGTCAGAAAAGATACTTGATACAATTTCAATTTTCTTAAATTTACCAAGGCTTGATTTGTGACCCAAGATATGATCTATCCTGGAGAATGTTCCATGAGCACTTGAGAAAAATGTGTATTCTGTTGTTTTTGGATGGAGTGTCCTATAAATATCAATTAAGTCCATCTTGTTTAATGTATCATTTAAAGCTTGTGTTTCCTTATTTATTTTCATTTTGGATGATCTGTCCATGGGTGAAAGTGGGGTGTTAAAGTCCCCTACTATGAATGTGTTACTGTCAATTTCCCCTTTTATGGCTGTTAGTATTTGCCTTACGTATTGAGGTGCTCCTATGTTGGGTGCATAAATATTTACAATTGTTATATCTTCTTCTTGGATCGATCCCTTGATCATTATGTAGTGTCCTTCTTTATCCCTTTTAATAGTCCTTATTTTAAAGTCTATTTTGTCTGATAGGAGAATTGCTACTCCAGCTTTCTTTTGGTTTCCATTTGCATGGAATATCTTTTTCCATCCCCTTACTTTCAGTCTGTATGTGTCTCTAGGTCTGAGGTGGGTCTCTTGTAGACAGCATATATAAGGGTCTTGTTTTTGTATCCATTCAGCCAATCTGTGTCTTTTGGTGGGAGCATTTAGTCCATTTACATTTAAGGTAATTATCGATATGTATGTTCCTATTCCCATTTTCTATATTGTTTTGGGTTCGTTATTATAGGTCGTTTCCTTCTTTTGCGTTTCTTATCTAGAGAAGTTCCTTTAGCATTTGTTGTAAAGCTGGTTTGGTGGTGCTGAACTCTCTCAGCTTTTGCTTGTCTGTAAATGTTTTAATTTCTCCATCAAATCTGAATGAGATCCTTGCTGGGTAGAGTAGTCTTGGTTGCAGGTTTTTCTCCTTCATCACTTTCAGTATGTCCTGCCACTCCCTTCTGGCTTGTAGGGTTTCTGCTGAGAGATCAGCTGTTAACCTTATGGGGATTCCCTTGTGTGTTATTTGTTGTTTTTCCCTTGCTGCTTTTAATATGCTTTCTTTGTATTTAATTTTTGATAGTTTGATTAATATGTGTCTTGGCGTATTTCTCCTTGTATTTATCCTGTATGGGACTCTCTGTGCTTCCTGGACTTGATTAACTATTTCCTTTCCCATATTAGGGAAGTTTTCAACTATAATCTCTTCAAATATTTTCTCAGTCCCTTTCTTTTTTTCTTCTTCTTCTGGAACCCCTATAATTCGAATGTTGGTGCGTTTCATGTTGTCCCAGAGCTCTCTGAGACTGTCCTCAGTTCTTTTCATTCTTTTTTCTTTATTCTGCTCTGCAGTAGTTATTTCCACTACTTTATCTTCCAGGTCACTTATCCGTTCTTCTGCCTCAGTTATTCTGCTATTGATCCTATCTAGAGTACTTTTAATTTCATTTATTGCGTTGTTCATCGTTGCTTGTTTCATCTTTATTTCTTGTAGGTCCTTGTTAACTGTTTCTTGCATTTTGTCCATTCTACTTCCAAGATTTCGGATCATCCTTACTATCATTATTCTGAATTCTTTTTCAGGTAGATTGCCTATTTCCTCTTCATTTGTTAGGTCTGGTGGGTTTTTATCTTGCTCCTTCATCTGCTGTGTGTTTTTCTGTCTTCTCATTTTGCTTATCTTACTGTGTTTGGGGTCTCCTTTTTGCAGGCTGCACGTTCGTAGTTCCCGTTGTTTTTGATGTCTGTCTCCAGTGGCTAAGGTTGTTTCAGCGGGTTGTGTAGGCTTCCTGGTGGAGGGGACTAGTGCCTGTGTTGTGCTGGATGAGGCTGGATCTTGTCTCTCTAGTGAGCAGGTTCACGTCTGGTGGTGTGTTTTGGGGTGTCTGTGGCCTTGTTATGATTTTAGGCAGCCTCTCTGCTAATGGGTGGGGTTGTGTTCCTGTTTTGCTAGTTGTTTGGCATAGGTTGTCCAGCACTGTGGCTTGCTGGTCGTTGAGTGAAGCTGGGTGCTGGTGTTAAGATGGAGGTCTCTGGGAGATTTCCACCGTTTAATATTATGTGGAGCTGGGAGGTCTCTTGTTGATCAGTGTCCTGAAGTTGGCTCTCCTACCTCAGAGGCAGAGCCCTGCCTCCTGGGCTGGAGCACCAAGAGCCTTTCATCCACACGGCTCTTCGGCCGGTGCAGGCTTTTCCCCGAACTCCCTCCCGGCTAGTCGTGGCTCACCAACCCCTTCAGGCTATGCTCAAGCTGCCAACTCCAGTCCTCTCCCTGCGCTCCGTCTTTTCTTCTTGATCCACATTTTAACTGCATTGTTTTTAAGTATCCCTCTGGAAATGAGAGTCTGTATTCCAAATCTTTCATCAGTGAAAAGCAGTATTTTGATGGTTGACAGACTCTCTTCCAGAGCTTTGGGTGCCAAGACTTAATGAGTGTGAACCTTTATTGCAAAACCTTGCTTTTTTCTTTCTAAGAGAATAAAATCACCCAAATATCATTTTTAAGAATGTTAGCAGAAGTTGGACCTGCTGTGCCTCACATGCTTGAAGCCTTGGAATATAATATAATTTATTCTCCTAAGAAATATTTCTTGAACATCACACATTTTATAAACGTTCTGTGGTCTCTCCTTCCCACCCTTTTTGGTCTGGTCACTCAAAACAGATGGTAGAAAGATGTGTTCTTATATAAGTTCTCCTTTTTATAATATTTCAGCATTTATCATTTTCAACCATAAATGTGCCAGAATAGAATGTCCTTCTTATTAATTTTCAGGAGAGCTCAGAAGTTAAAAAAAAAATTTAAAGGAAGTTATATATTTTTTCCTTTAAGTAGTCTACTCATACTAAAGGTTTAGAACTGTATAGTATTTTTAAATACTTAAAATACATTCTTTATTGTTATTCTTTTTGGATATGATGAAATTTTATGGCCCCCCTTCATCTTACTCCTGAAGGAAAGGTCCAGTGCTGTGCTGGTCAGTTGTGAAGGTCTTTAATTGGTCACTCCTGGGGGTGGTTGTTTCTTGGGACCCAGTTAGAAGGCCAAGGAAGAACATTCCAAATGGGTCTTTGGAACTGGAGGCCCAATTCCAAATCATCCCCCATAACCTGTGCTCCCCTAAAGACTTCAGGTGAAGTTTATTGAGATAAAACTTACATACAATAAGACGCAACATTTTAAGTATACATTTTCATGAGGTTGAACAAATCTACGATCCTATGTAGATACTAGAACAGTCAAGACATAGGACATTATCCCCTAATGAGTTTCAGAGATCATGGATCACCACTGAAATGCAATAGGGTTCTCTCATCATTTCTTTTAATGGCATGTTCCTTGGGCTTAGGCATCTTGTGTTGGGAAAGTTCTATATCTTACTGTTACACTTTTCAGAAAAAAAAAGGAAGGAAAAAGTGGTCCAACTGTAAAACAGGAGCACATCTTATCTCCATCTGTTCTTAAAGTACAATTTAACTCAGTTGGGCCTGGAGACATCATTGCAAGAAGCATTGTAAGGACAAGCAGTTCATCCCTTCACATAGCGGAGGGGAGTATGGTGAGCAAGACCCCAGCACCAGAGGGTGCAGAGCGGCCACAGACTGTGCGTGGAGCAGGGCTTGTCAGGCAGGACCCTCTACTGCATGAGAACGCATCTGTTAGGAGGACTGACGGGTGCCCTTGGACTTCAGAACACTGTTACCATAATATTCACCCTTAGTGCACAGACACAGGGACACGAGTGTGACACCCCCCCCCCTTTTGCTTTCTCAAAATATAAGAGAAAATGTGGGGAAATAGTAAGCATGGCAAAGCATGACAAATGATGAGTCCTTGCTAGTGTTACTATGAAAATCCCACTATGGCATGAACTATTTAAGAAACATGGAGGTCTTCGAATTCAGCAAGTAAAAACAAGCCATTCAAGCATCCTTGTAACAGGGAAGAGCCAAATCTGACTCCATGTTGGATCTGTTTCTTTTACTTTAACCTTTGCTTCCGCTGCTTTGGTTCACTAAAAGGATACTGTCTATACAGAATGGCCTGCATCGGGGAACCCTGCCTCTCTGCCTGAATGTTAAACCAAAGTGCCTTTGTTCAGGGAAGCACCCTGACCCTGTCCACCTGTGGATGGCTGCAAGAAAGAAGAAAGTAACACATCCCCTCCGAGGCTGGCCATTCCAGGGGACATTTGCAAAACTTACGGCCTTTTTACTTTACTTCCTCATCTCCTCTCCCTCTCTGTGCTATAAATGAAACTGGCATCCAAACCCCAATGAGATGGTTTTTCCGAGACACTCGTCTGCCATCTTCTCGGTCTGCCGGCTTTCCGAATAGTTGTACTCCTTGCCTCAACTCCTCGTCTCCGATTCATTGGCCTATCATGCAGTGAGCACAGCCAGCTTGGACTAGGTAACACCCTCAGTCTGTAAAAAGAGCATTACATTAAAAGGTCAGGTTTAAATAAAGAAACAAATAAATGTGAATTCATTAGTTACTTCGGTGCTGAAGCTAGCTATGCCGAGGCTATCTATAGAAAAGAAAATGATTAGTCACATTTCGAATATGCTTAAACTTACATTTATCACCTTTTAAATTAAAAATAAACAAAAAATAAATGAAGGGATTTGCCTTGATTTTTCAGCAAAAGCGTTAATTCATCTGAGCACTTTTGTCCTGCGTGAGAGAACTTGAGAGTTCCCATGGCATTGTGGAGACTGAACATATTTTTGTATTTTGACTGTGATGAAGACAATATGCTATTCTTAATAAAGAAGTGGTTATTTGGGGACAGGAAGTACATATTTGATTATAATTACAGTCACCAAATGTTTACTTGCTGTAAATAAGGATCTGGGTGGGGTTTGATGAACACATGTGCATTTCCATCGTGTGGTTCTTTTGAGACAATATATGTATAAAGCTCTTAGTAAGCCCACAGAGACTTCAAATGTGATTCCTTAAGGCCTAAAAGTATGTCACTGGGTAGCCAGACCAACTTCTTTAATCACTGAGTGTCTATAAGTCCCAGCAAAGAGGGTCCTGGGTCAAACCCACCTTTGTTTTGTCATTCACAGCCTCCATCAGGTATCAGACTCTCGCTGGGCATTCGAGCCCAGAGCAGGGGTTTACGACAGATTTCCTGGGTTTTCAGGAATCATCTTGAATTCTATGAAATATTTTTGTATATACTGATATGTTTCAACAGTTTTCACTAGATATTCAAAGGGGTCAGTGACTGTCCCCAAAATGTGAAGAGACGGAGACTATGGCTGAAAACCATCCTGCTGTTTCTTCCCAAACTGGTCCTCCCTCCGCTTCCCATGTGTCATCCCAGTTACATCCCCCTCCAAGATTCGATGATGGAAAAAAGTGGTGATTTTATAATCAGTTCAGCCTCAGATGGCAAGGCAGGCTTCTTGGTTGGTACGTGGGTGTGCATTGTATTCACCTGTGTGACTTTCTGTACTTGACTGTTTGACAAATACATCTTTAAAGTCATGTGTCCAAATCATTGTTATGTGATGGCCCTGTTGAGTCCTCCTGTAGCCTGGGGGTGTTCTTCCTTGAACATTTGTTGTACAGACGAGGGACCAGGCGAAGGAGTTGCCCTCACTAACAACCATTCATCAATCAACAAATATTTGTTGAATGCCTGCTACATATTTTTTTAACATCTTTATTGGAGTATAATTGCTTTACAATGGTGTGTTAGTTTCTGCTATATAACAAAGTGAATCAGCTATATGTATATACATATATCCCCATATCCCCTCCCTCTTGCGTCTCCCTCCCACTCTCCCTATCCCATCCCTCTAGGTGGTCACAAAGCACTGAGCTGATCTCCCTGTGATATGCGGCTGCTTCCCACTAGCTATCTATTTTACATTTGGTAGTGTATATGTGTCCATGCCACTCTCTCACTTCGTCCCACCTTATCCTTCTCCCTCCCTGTGTCCTCAAGTGCATTCTCTGCATCTGAGTCTTTATTCTTGTCCTGCCCCTAGGTTCATCAGAACCATTTTTTTTTCTTTTCTAGATTCTATATATATGTGTTAGCATATGGTATTTGTTTTTCTCCTTCTGACTTACTTCACTCTGTATGACAGACTCTAGGTCCATCCACCTCACTACAAATAACTCAATTTCGTTCCTTTTTATGGCTGAGTAATATTCTATTGTATATATGTGCCACATCTTCTTTATCCATTCATCTGTCGATGGACACTTAGGTTGCTTCCATGCCCTGGCTATTGTAAATAGTGCTGCAATGAATATTGTGGTACATGACTTTTTTTGAATTATGGTTTCCTCAGGGTATATGCCCAGTAGTGGGATTGCTGTGTCATATGGTAGTTCTATTTTTAGTTTTTTAAGGAACCTCCATGCTGTTCTCCATAGTGGCTGTATCAATTTACATTCCCACCAACAGTGCAAGATGGTTCCCTTTTCTCCACATCCTCTCCAGCATTTATTGTTTGTCCTGCTACATATTTGAATGGTTGCCTTCAAGTACCAATTCTATTAAAAGTTATGAAAATTTAAGAAGCACTTGATATTCAGTTTGTTTGAGTTTTGGGGTAGGAGTGCATTTTTGGCAAATTGTTCAGACCTTTTTGATTTAAAATTGGTAATAGTTGGTCAGTTATGTAGTTTCAATTGCTTAAATTCAAATAGGAAACATACACTTTATTGGGTACTTGGTTTGTTTGTTGTGGATATTTATTTAAATATAATTTTATATGTGCATGGACAAAAAGAATTACAAATTTAAATATATAGGAAGTTAATTTTTAAAATGTTCTTGAAATAAGAGGGTTAGCTACTTTTCAAGCATGTGTAATTTATTTCAGGAATATTGCATTCCTATCATTTTGGCCAGCATTTGCATCATATACATATATATATGAGTGTGTGTGCATGCGTGTGTGGTTGTACAATTTTCATCTATCTTTTTATAGTGGGACTTAGTTTTAAATACTAATTCAATTCAGAAGAATAAAAGATCTCCATACTTTTACACACACACACACACGTTTTTCGGATAATAAAATTGGCAACAAATTTCAAGTGAATGCACCCAGCCCTTTGGATTCTATTAGTCTCATGGTTTAGATCTGCACTGTCCAGTATTGTAGCCACAAACCATATGTGGCTATTCAAAAATTAAATTTAAGTTAAATATGATAAAATTTCAGTTCCCTCGCTGCCACATTTCATGTGCTTACCAGTCATTTGTGGATAGTGGCTACCATCCTGGACATCTCAGATAAAGAACACCATTTACTTAACCAGCTTCCTAAAGCTGTGCATTTAGATAACTTTCAGTGTTTCAGTGGTATACATAATGCTGTAGTGAGCAACTTTATATTTTGCACACATCTCCCGTATCTCCTTAAAGTGCAGAAATTCATTCATCATTCAGCTAAACACTGTTTAGTAAATTGTTTTTCTTGCCTTCTCAATGACTTGTAACAGGCATATTAAAATATAAGATAAAATGTGAAATTTTAAAATGTGAAGGCAAATATACAATTCATAGACAAGCTATTATGTTCCTAGAACTGTTCTATAGAAATAAATAACATAGTTAAAAATTCCTAACATTGTGAAACTTTTGTTCTAGAAAATGCACAATTAACAAAAATAAAAATGAATGAATGAATGATTGAATAATAATATGATAATGATTGAATAAATTATTGAAAAAGAACATTTTTTAAAATTAACTTCCTATATATTTAAATTTGTAATTCCTTTTGTCCATGCACATATACAATTTTATTTAAATAAATATCCACAACAAACAAACCAATAATGATTGAATAAATAATAAATATGTGAATACATTTGCATCAAAATAGTCTTTAATGGGTGCACATTATCTGAGCCATTATTATGGTCATTACCATCTGTTCCAGTGTATCATAGACTTAATTTTAGCCTGTGATAACTTTTATGGTATAGAAGGTTTTAACATTCTGTGCTTCAGTTTTAAAGCTTTTCCTTTATGGCTCATGCTTTTTTGAGAACTTTAGACCCAAAAAGCACTAACTAAAAAGGGAAGATTGGTAATTTTAGAACATTAAAATTTTAAATTTCATTTGTGCAAAGACACCACTAAAAAAAGTGAAGAAACAGGACTGGGAGAAGATGTTTGCCACCAATACCTCTGATAAAAGTTTTCTCTCCTATAAATCATGATGCCAAAAATGCATATATATGGAAAGTATATGAAATACATTTTTCAGTGATAGTATCTAAATTACATAAAAACAGAGAAATTGATATTCAACCTCCCTCATAGTCAGAGGAAAGCAAATTACTAACAGGGAGTTTCAGTCACACAACCATCAGACTGGTAACATTTGAAGAGCCTGACAATCCCTTGGTAGGATTGCATATGAAGGATTGAGAGCTGGTACATGGCTGTTGATAGTGAAAATTAAAATAATTACTTTAGAAGAATAAAATTAGGCATACCTTTGAACAGAAATGCTACTTGTTTGATATTCTTCGAGAGACTTCAGTGAGTGTCCCCAAGAAGACAGTTTCCAAAATATCCATTTCAGCATCATCTATCATAATACACAATGGAAAGCAAATGATGTGTCCGTCAGTAGGAAAATGGAAAAATTAGCTTATGGTATAGAGACAAGAATATTAGTCAAATGTTAATAAAACAAACTGGGCTTATATGTTCTAGGAGAGATGGTCATCCAGAACATCAAAATGAGTGAACAATAGCAAATTGCTCAATACTGGGTATATATAGAATGCCATTTGGTACGATTAGAACATACAGAACAGCACTGCGCTTTGTTTCTGGTACTATTCAGATATGATAAAAGTCTAGGAAAAGACAGGATGCCAGTGGTCACTGTGAAAAGAAAATGGAAAGGGTGTTTCTCAGTAATTCTTTACATCGTTTTTATAGATGTGGATGGTAGCTTCACGGGTGTTTGTTATATTATTTTTTTTCTGTACTTTTCTGCCTTTTAAATGTTTTCATTTTTCAAAAGCAGTTACAAATAAGAAACAAAAATTTTATAGTGTAAGCAGAAAAATGCCACTTTAAAAAATCTTCATGTCTCTTCCACCCCCAAGTCACTGCCTGAGTTTCTTTCTGTGGTGTTCATCCTCTTTGCACAAGTGGGACATCCAGATGTCATCTTGAGCATTGTCTTTTGAAATTTATGGCCTTGAAACCTCTGAATGAGCCTGAATTGAAGGTATTCAAGCATGATTCTTATGGAGAACAATGATGGGAAAAAGCCTGCCTGAATTCCACTAACAATTTTCTAATATTTAACTTTTATCATTTGTTTCATTCTTTGTTTTAAAAACTATAGGAGCATTTTGTGCCATTATTGATTTTCTTTTTGTTCCCATTGATTTTTAACAGTGCTTGGGGAAAGGTCAAGATTATGATTAAGTGTGGCCTAAAAACACATATTTGGCCTCCTTCTGCAGCTAGCCACTGTTTAATAAAAAATTTTTTTCTTGCCTTCTCAATGACTTATAACAAGCAAATTAAAATATAAGATAAAATGTGAATTTTTAAAATGTGAAGGCAGATAGTAAATCTCTCTTCGCAGAACTACTAGAATGTATAGACAATTTAATGCCTAGGTTTACATAGTCTTTAAACACAGTTATTGTAACATAATGGGGAATGTCCATAGGTCAGAAAGTACATGTGCTCCGTACATTTGGCAGCTGGCAGAGCACCTGGTGCCCCTGGAGTGGGGTGCTTGGTCCCTTCTTGGGAGAAACTACATACTGTTGCCATGATCCCAATAACAGCCACCTTTGTGTCTTGCTAGCTTCCCCTAACCCCACTGAATTATTCAGTTTCTCCAAGGTGCTAATTTTGGTTCTCTATAATACCAAGCCTTCACACCCAAGAATACTGTACTGCACATTTAGCAATGTATTTGTGTGGTATTTTCCCTGTACATCAGCAAAATCCTATCCTTTTGATTACATAGCCCTTGTATATTTTTTATTAATTTAGAGTATTTTATATCTTCTTTAACTCTGTGAATGGGTTTTTAATTTTTTTTAATGATATCCTAACTATTTGATACATAGGAAAAACTATCAATTTGAATATTTGTAGCTTCTAACAGGCCAGCTAATTGAACACTCTTAATAATCCTATTTTTGTTCTGTTTTCTTTGCCACATGAATGATTATGTCTGTGAATAATAATTTATAATTATATTATAATTTATAATAATTTCAATATTTATATCTCTTATTTGTTTTCATTCGATCCTGGAAAGTCATTCAGTAAAGTGGGGGGGAAATAGACATTCTTGTGTGTCATCTGATTTTAGTGGAAAGGCTTGTCTGGCTTACCTTCAGTGTGATCCTTGCAGAGTTTCATTTGCTGAGGTAATTCACTGTGCTTGATGCTGAACAGGAAATATGTCAGTCTTTTATATTTTACTTAGATAGTTTATAAAAGTAATTCCTTTGGATCATCCCTGTTAAGAACACACACACACACACACACACACACACACACACACACACACACACACACATACAAAAGGAAGGAGAGAAGGAGGAGTCTTTAAATAGTAGATAAACAATCTGATGACACTGATGAAAACATGTTTCAAAAAGAAAAGCCTGTTCGTTAAAAATTTAAGAACCTCAAGGCTTTAAATTTTTTACAAAACAGTTCCCTTTTCTTACATTCTCAGTGTATTTATGGACTATTTTCTGTACTCATCCTAGGAATCCACTCATAAGTCATTAGGTCTTCTTTGTTGTGTTTTCCAAAACTGCCCTTATAGACCAATGTCAGATTTTCAGTCCAGCTGAGAAGAATGTTGAAGCATCCTCCTGCACGGCAGCGTTTACTGGTATTTTTATTTTATCATTTTAAATTCTGGGTCTCAGATTTAATCAGCATATTTTGCTGTCCTGCAGGCTGTTTTAAATGCATCGTATCGGTCTTGTTCTCTTTCCTGACATTTTGGGAGGCAGATTTAATCTTTGATCTCACCATATTTGGAATCTATTCACAAAATTTGCAATCTGTGACATTTGCTTTTTAAAAAGTAAAGTTAAAAGGAATTAGCAAATCACACCACTTAAACAGGAACCAATATAAACTAGCTAAATATGTATGAATGTCCTTCCATAAATGTCATCTGCATTTATGACTGACGGAAATCCTCCATCCTCCATAGTTTTCCAGGGTCCAGTGACATAGACTTCATAAAAGGTAAATAAAAAATAAAACATGCAGGTGAGACATAGGATGAGTACACCCCATGGAAGAGAGCCTGGCTCTTACCCCGAGCATCCCTGAGCCCAGAGGAGAGGCTGCCTATGTGCCCTTTAGGCTTGGGACATTTTCCTACGTATGCCTACTCCAAAGTTACAACGCACATTTTTTTTTTTTTTTTTTTTTTTGCAGTATGCGGGCCTCTCATTGTTGTGGCCTCTCCCGTTGTGGAGCACAGGCTCTGGACGCACAGGCCCAGCAGCCATGACTCACAGGCGCAGCCGCTCTGCGGCATGTGGGATCTTCCCGGACCGGGGCACTAACCTGTGTCCCCTGCATCGGCAGGCGGACTCTCAACACCTGCGCCACCAGGGAAGCCCACAACCCACTTTTTTGAAATCTCCTGTTTGATTCTTAAAATCAAAATCTGCAGACTGCCCTCTTGATGGTTGCAGTCCTCTTGATGGTATATTCATAGCTGGCTTAATATATGGAGGCTTTTAAAAGCCATACATATAAAATAGAATGACTCATATAATTTTATATAACCTAGACAAAAATAGGATCTTCCAGAGTTGATAAGAAGACCACACTACTTGTGTCTGGTGAGGATTCATCTCAGGTCAGCATGAAAAGCACAAGGCAAGGATGCTGTAAATGAGAGCCAGGAGCTTTACAGCTTTACAACCCAGTGCTGCCTTGGGTAGTGCCTGGTCTTCAGTTTTACATTATATCTTAAAATTCGTTGCACATGACCATCTCCATGTTCTAAGGTTTTGGGGAGCGAGGACCCTAGTGTTTTCAACTTTGTATCTCCACAGCACCCTCCCTGTTGTTTATAGTCAATAAATGTTGGTTGGTTGAGTGAATAATCAGGTAGGCTGGGTGTTACAATTGAGTTAAGCAAAGACTCCTCCTGCTTTTATCCCAAGTACCATCCCAAGCACAGCCCATAGAGAAAGAAGGTTTTTTTTTCTAATTGCACATTCAGACATATCTTGATTACGTGTGATGCTTATGTCCATATTCCTATTTGATTTTTAAATGAATTTATTTAAATAGATTATTTTTAAAAGGTTAATTCTATAGAAGGCAGTCTTTGTGACCATAGTTAAGATGTTCTTTCTCCCCCTGAACATGGTAGCTTTAATTACTCAATGCATTTTTCCACGAACAGTTTAGTAAGGTTATCTGTTGATCTGGTGCCATTGCTGAGTCAAGAACTATCCTTGCAATTCAGCATAAGGACACATTTACGGACTACGTTCAGAGGATAAAAGATTTAAGATTCACTTCTTATTATAACAAGAGAGGTATTGTAATATGAGTAACATACCTATAGAGAAAGTCAAGGAATTCATTGTACTTTAAGTGGAAAGAGTCGGATAGCACACCCACAGAGTTGCCAGCATGCTGTACATTAACCCATATGCTTCTCATAGCAGCCCTGGAGGCACAAAGAAGGTGGCTAATTTGCCCCAGGCCACCCAGCTGGGTGGTGGTAGAGCTAGGAGTCCACCCCGTGTGGGGTGTTCAGAACCTGTGGTCTTCATGGTGGCATCAGGGGAGCTGCCCTCTGATCTCAGTCACTGTTTCTCTGCAGTGATGGCCTGCTCTCCTGAACCTGAAATGGTCACTGAGTCTTGGTGCCTGCTAAGAGCCCTGGGCTTGGCGGGAAGGCACGTAATAAGTCACTTAGTTAGACTCCACGCATTGCTGCCACCCAACAAAACTCAAATAAACCACAGTGAAGGATCACCCCAAAGGAAATGGAAGGTTTCATTCTGTTCTTGAAGATGCACAAAAACAAAACCTAAAGCCAGAAATGCAGGACTATTACCAAGAGACATTCAATAAGCATTAACTGATACTACAAATGATGGAGACTTCAAGAAAGTACAATATTGAATAAAGGTCTCTCTGTTTTCTACGGGGTGAATTTTCTAGTGGGAACATTTATGTGTGAAAATTGTCACTTCACTGATCTTCTTCCAAAGGGAAGTGCTGGAGCAGGTGGAGGTGAACTTGCTCTTAATAAGGCCAAACCCTCAGAGACCAGAATAGCATGCACGCACATGCGCAAACACACACACACACACACACAGCTGTATCAACCCACACGCCAGCAGGTGTGCTGACTCCTTGGCTCACTTGCTGGAGTAAGAGGAAAAGTTATGCCTTTCCTCTTGCCTCGTTCCTTTAGGGCTGGTCTATTGACATTCGCAAGTTAATTGTGAATTCACTTGGTATTATTCAAGAGTCTTTCAAAGCACACATAAATGAAATGCTGGGCAGCTCATTAAGACACTCATCAGCAGTGCTTTCCGTTTCTTTTCAAAGCTAGAGAAATAAATGCAGAATTGAGGAGTTTTCATCAGGCTTATCTTTTTTATGTGCTGAAATAACTTATGGACTGCCTTCGTTAGGATCAATTCTTTATGGCACCCACTTTAGTTCATATCAATAGGCAGATGAATAATGCCTGTGTAAAATCTATTTTAAGCCACTATTTTCTCCAACATCAGTTTGCTTCACAAGTTTTGAAAAGAGAAACATCTTCTCTTCCAAAAATATGTCATGCTCATATAGTTGATGGAACTACAAAGTAAATTTGATTTACAGGGGCCACCTGGATACATAACAAATAGGCTAGCATCTCCCAAATGCTTGGGTGTTCACACACCCAAGTCTCCACGATGCTCTCCATAGAAGAAGGGTCTTGTGTCCAAATGGATGGCTCTGTACTGTCTGCTCTCCTGTGAAATCCCATTACCAATTTAAGATTAACAGCTCTCTGAGCCAGTCTGTCCTGCTTTCCCGGATAATAATTTAACACTTCTTAACACCCCCAGTTCTCAGAAAAAAAAATGCTTTGAGAAAACCAACTTAGCTTTCTTCAACTAAGATAAAAAATAAATCTAGAATGTTCTTATGTTTCTAATAATGAGCAAAAAGTATTCTGCAAAGAGGATTTTTCTCCTGGAGTAAGGGAAGCACTGGTACAAGCGTACATGAGGGAAGGAGAATTTGGGTTCAGCGAGGATGTCAGCTGAGGTGGGTCAGAACATCCTGAGGACAGCTGTAAATAGTCATCTATAATGCAAGTCCCCAGCATGATAAGATGCTGTAAGAGGAAAGGGTACTGTTCTTAGGAGACACAGAACACCTCCAAATCTATTTTCTTCTTACACTATGATTCTGCAGACATGAACTCCACTTTGCAAACCAATCTGCAGCACCCCGGAGCCTCCGTGAGGCCTGGGAAGATGCTGGATGGAGGGACCGTTCTCCCTCCTCAGGGGCTAGAGTGTCACACTGTGGACCTCAGATTCCTCAATGGCAGGATGAGGGAATTGGTCACTGCATGACCTTGTCTAGTATTCTAGGATTTTGCCAGTGAAGTTATAAAGTAACAATATTTGGAAGTTTCCAAGTATATAATATTTTTGGTCTTGGAAATAATAAAGTGGCTAAGTCTATGATAATTTTTCATTAGAGTTTATTATTTCAATAATATGTTGATCAGTCTTACTAATTTTTGGTAAAATTTATTTTAAAATAATTTTAAAGAGATTACAAGAACAACTCTATCACATAGCCAATATTTAAATTTGGGAGATTCTTTTCAGTCTAGATCCATCTGTTGCCATAGCGCTTTTTTAGGGCTAATCATGATATACAGATAATTTTTTCTCTACTTTTTAGATGATAAGTTAGATAAAATTTTGCTCATGTGTAAAGGGTTTACACTCATCTTTTTTATTGCTGCAGCCTTTGATTCTTAAAAGTTTTGCTCTTGTACTGTCTTTGGACGGTTAGTCGTTCAGCAGTTAGTTTTGCTATTTGTGTTCCTCTGAATTACTGCCTTAGAACAAGTAAGATTGTCTCACAAAACTCTTCCTAGTTTCTGCTGTTTCAAGTACAACAAATTTGCTTGCAATCGATTTTGGCATTTCTTTAATTTTTTTCCTAAGATGGTAAGTAATAACTTATATCTTAGGAATTTGTGTCTTTTTTACTTTAATTACTAATGAAACTGACATTTTTTCAAGGATCATTTACTTCTTTATAGTTCATGCTGTGTAAACCTGGAACCTCTTGCCTTTTAGGGATGTGGTTTTGTTAATGAGTCCAGTTCTTTATGCAGTTTAGATATTCAATCTCACCTGTCATATTTATCTCTGCTGTTTCCTAATTCTTCCTTTAATCTTAGTTTACTTGGGTTTCATTGTACTGAAGTACCTAATATTTATATAATCATTTCGTCTCTGTATTTAGTCAATCCACATTTTCTTCTTTGGTGAATACCTATCTATATAATTCATTATATCAAACCACGGAAACAAAAATAAAAATCTGACCTGGACCCCCCTTTCAAAAAAGCTCGGATGTGTAAATCTCTGTCACAGGCAGAACTGCCTTCTCTCCCTTTTTCCACCTTTTCCATTATAATTAATTCTGTTCCTTTAAGAGAACAACATTCTAGATTTTGTTTTTTAATATTTTGTGGTCTGATTTTTACAAATATTTCACTTCTTGTCCATTTGGCACTTAATGTAGTATGTGAAGAGAGCTCAAAATCCAAGTAAAGTTTTCCTTTTATTAATACGTGTTCTCCCAGCACCGTTGATTTCGTAACTGATTCATCTCCACATCATCACGGCAATCTTACTTTATAAAATATAGCTGTTTTCTATAACTCAGGCTCTGAACTTTGACTCTTCAGTCTCTCAGTTTAATCACAGGCATAACTCTTTATTAAGTCTCTAGTAAGATAATTTAAAAGAAAGTTAAATGACTGTAAGTGGTGTTATCCTTAGGGCTGTTACTATAATTAGCATGTTGACAGCCCTTTGCTCTTTTAAGTCATTTTTCCTAGGCCATGGAAATTAGGTCATCTGAGTGCCTGGTCTCACTTCCAGAGGTGTACTATGGCTTTATGGTGAATTTCTCATTGGGAATGAAAACAAATTCCAAGGTTGGTGGTGTTGATGCATGACCTTGGTTTTTGCTCCTACCACGGGTGAGAATTCCTTACCAGAAAGGCCTGTGTTTGATGCTGCTGCCAGAGCTGAAATGTCTTCCTCCTTGGAGATGAAATACGGGACTTTAGAGTTTTCTAGTTACATCAGAAACTATTCACCAGCTCTCTTTACGGCCCAGTTCATGAGCTAGGTTAACTTTTACTTAATTCTATTCAACTGACAACTGTTCTAGAAAATGTCATATTTTTTGTAGCTGCGTAGCTTCCTTTTGTGTGTGAGGAATATATTTTTCTTATTTCTTCAGCCATGATTTAATAGACCAGGTGTGACATTAAGTTAACACCTGTAGACTTCTCAATCTTTCAAGTTAAATTGGGGTAATAAAACCTGCAATGTCTATTCATCGGCTGATTGTCAAATAAACAGATGGTTATGATAGAGCTTTGACTGTAATGTGCTACTAAAACATAAGTTATTTTTCATTAAGAGGCTGTCCCTCCTTAATAGTTATAGACCAAAGTGCATTACACTGGGGCCATATGCTCTAGTGGAGGCGTGGACATGGGAACAGGCAATCCCAGTTCAATGTGGTGAGTGCCAGGTAGCACCAGAGAGAGAGCTCCGCAAAGCCTAGGGTGGGTGGGGAAAGCTCCTTAGAAGAGAGCACCACAGAACTAAGTCTGGAAGGCCCAGGTTACTACACATACAAGCACTGAGATCTAAGAGTACAGATATGTTCCTTGAACCTACACCTGCTGTAAGTGGTTTGACCTGCCTTGGGGGTGTGGGTGAGATCTTACAGATAAATGATGCTTAAAAAAGTCTCGGGCCATATCATTAAAAACATACGTAGTCTATGACAAATAATTTGGCCTTCAAAAGATAGGCACTAAAGACACAATTAATTGAAACAATGCAAGGACATGACCCAAGAGTCCTGGAAAACATACGTAAATGCCTACTATCCAAACACTCCACAGCTCCCGCCCAGGTATGTAGCGAAGTTTCTTCAGTTACCAGTTGACTTTGCTTAGCTGACTCCCCACTATTCCTGCTTTTCTTCATCACCAAGTTACTTGGCATAAACAATATTTGAAGCTTGGTTTTCATATCCCATTAGTCTATGTGACTTCTGTCCCAGTCGTTATTGAACTGCTGTCTCTAAGGTGGCTGTGGTTCTCCAGGTAACAAGCTCATAGTTGAAATGGTGAACTGTTTGGGTTTAAGAAGAAAAGAAAGATTGGTTGTCTGCCTTTGGAGAAACAAAGACGATTGATGCTAATGACCAAAGCAAGGCTATTGAGAATTAAATCTCAGTCTAATTTAGCCTTGCTGATTTAGTCTTCCATTCACAGAAGTTCAGGAACGTTCATTCTGGTTTGAAGATGAAAATTTTTCAGTAGGCGAAGATTAATAATACCATTAATAATCTTGGAAATGTAAGGAGCCCTGGATATCTTATGAAGCAATCTCATTGATTTTATAGAAGAAGAAACTAATTAAGTGACTTGCTTAAGGTCACACAACCTTTTCATTCCTGTAAATATAACCATCTGACTTCTGCTTAAATATTTCATGTAAGCTTTTCCCTAAAGGTCAGATTCCAAACCAGAGTGAATTAGTGATTCATCGAGAATCTGTGACCACAATGTCTGGCAGTCATACACTTTTGGAGACAAAATGGAAGCACAGAGAAACATGGATCAAAACTGGTTGGTTCCTTGACTTTTTGACTAGAACCACTGAACTGTGGGTTACACATCATAAGAAACTTAAATGGACCAGCTAAAATATTTCAGTGTTCTATAATATTGTTGTAATAAATATAGTTTAACATAACATGTCTTTGCTGTAGCATTTGATGTAGCCATCACAATTGGGACTTCTGTAAGACTAGGAAACATAGAGTGGACATTCCCTCCTAATTCAGTATGTCATGAGTGGGTGAACCAGTGCTTTGAAACATGAGTTGAAGCCATTAAATGGGGGCCAAAAATAAGGATGAGATGAAAAAGAAATGCAGAAGAAAAAGACAATAGATAATTAATAGCTATGTAATATAAGGAGGACCCAAGGCATTAAAAAAGAACAAAAACAAAACCAAAAGCTTGTATTTAGGAGGAAAGAATAAAACCACACAGGAATAAATAAATATTTTAAGCCCCCATGCTACAGAATTTCACCCTTTCTCCTAGACTATGGCTTTTGAAACTTTCTTTGAAATCTCAATATATCGGTAATAATTCAAATATTATATTATTTCAACTTAGCTTCATGGTAGTAGGACTGTGGTGTTATTTATTTTGTGTTAAAAAAAAATGGTGACACAGGGCAGCAGACATCTGTCTTTGACTTATAAATGTTCTTTCATTATTAGGCCCTGAGCCTTCAGTCTTACAGGGTCCCAGAAACACTCTTTTTGTTCATTCATTGATTGTTGATTCTCCCAGAAACATTCTTAGCTGATATGTCACTAGAGATTTATTGTAAAACTCAGAAGCAATAACTTGCACTTTGGAACATATGTACTATGTGAATCATTTTCTTTTATGGAATCTAAAGCTTAGGTTCCATCTATGGAAAGCAATGTTGCTCAGCATTTTCTTCACTACATTTAAAAAGATGACTCTTATTGTTGGCTTTTTAAGCAAAAGACAACAAGACCCCATTTTTTATTGATTTATAAATTTTCTGTGAAACACTGGTGCTGCTGGAGCTGTGTGAAATGGCCAATTTGACTTATGAACCATTGGTTCCCAGCTCACTCAACAGCACAAGATCTGAAGTATTTTTCATAATTAGTAAAGGTGAACGTTACAACTTTTTTAGGTTTGTATCACTGCCAGTCTTTCCCTTTAAAAGTCCATCCACAGGGAGGGGATATGGGGATATATGTACACATATAGCTGATTCACTTTGCTATACAGCAGAAACTAACACAACATTGTAAAGTAATTATACTCCAATAAAGATGTAAAAAAAAAAAAGTCCATCCACAAAAGTTGTCCTGGAACTTCTGGAAACTGTGGCCCAGTGCCAGTATCCATGACATCAGTGTCAGAGGTGAGCCCTGGGAGAAGATTCAAAGGAGATACCGCTTTCAGAGAAAAATTTAGGATGGCTCTCTTTTAAACAAGAAAACAAGCAAATTGAGATTACTTAGATGAAAACAAAACAAGATTTGGAGCATTTTTGACAGTTAAAAAAATACAAGTATATTAGCAATTAGAAAAATGCCATTAACCTGAAATCATAAATGTAATTCTCAAATGAGATATTAGTAGTAGTTTAAACTTCAAATTAAAAAGTTATTGAATTATTCAGTTATAAAAGCTCCATTTCATTCTGCCATGTGTCATCTATTTCTTTCCTAAGACTTTCCATTATTGTATTGATTTCCAAAGTGTTTGCCCTTACTTCTTGGAGGTTGGTTATAATAGCTCTTTTAAAGTCTTTGATAATTTTAATATCTCTAATATATCAGGATCAGTATTTGTTGATTTTCCTTTTACTTGTGAGTTGAGATTTTCTTAGACCTTAGGAATTTGGCATTGATCCTTGGACATTTTGAGTATTATGTTACAGGATTTGGGGTCTTGTTTAATTCCTAAGGAGAATGTTGTTTGCTTCTTTTAACAATTGACAAGGTTAGTTACAGGCTGCAGGGTTTTGTTTTTTTTTTTTTTTAATTTTATTTAACTGATTCTTTTGTATTAAGGATTGTATTAATTACTGTTATGGGCTGAATTGTGTTGCTCCCCACCCCCAAATTCATATTTTGAAGTCTTAACCCCCAGTGCCTCAGAAGGTGACTCTTTCTGGAGATAGGGTCTTTAAAGGGGTATTTAAGGTTAAGTGAGGTCATTAAGGTGGGCTCTAATCTAATATAACTGGTATCCTTATAAGAGGCTATTAGGGCACAGACACACAGAGGCTAAAAAGCAGCATGAAGACATCAGAAGAAGTCCATGTACAAGCTAAGGAGAGAGGCCTCAAAAGAAACCAACCCTGCCCACACCTTGATCTCAGACTTCCAGCCTCAAGAACTGTGAGAAAACAAATTTCTGTTTTGTAAATCACCTGGTACATAGTCATTATTATGGAAGCCTGAGCCGAGTAATGTATTTAGATTTGATATTATTTAGTCATTATTTGAAGAAATTTGAGGCTTGGTTTCTTTAAAATTCACCTTATTAAGCTAGTGACGTGACATTATGAAAACTCGTGTTCACATAAGGTACAAGAAATTACTGAATGTATTTTCTGGAGAGGGTAACTTGGGGGTGTGTGTCATGAGAGTCGTTCTTAGAATGGTGACAAATAATCACCCCTTTTCCATGCTGCAGGGGAAATGGATGTACGGTTCTAAAAAGAGTAACACGTGGGAAAAGACTTTCTTATTTGACTACATGAGTTTTTAATTTCTTTGCATTGCATGGAAATTATTCTAAACAATAATATAATCATATAAAAAGCTGGGAAAACATTTGCAGCATCTGCAGTACAGAGTTGATTTCCTTAATGGATAAAGGAATGTTTTCAAATGAATTAAAAAAACAGTTATAGGCTGGGGGAGAGAAGACACACAAGCTATGGATATGGAGCAATTCTCTCTCTCTCTCTCTCTCTCTCTCTCTCTCTCACACACACATACCCCAACAGGTGTGAATATAATATTCACAATGTTTAAATTAAAGCATTTGCAAAGTGGCAAGGCTTTCAGATAAATGTAAAACCCAGAGTTGATGAGAATGTATGCAAATAGGCCCATGACCTTTAAATTGGATCCCATATTTGTAGGGCAATCTGTTACCATATAACAATGACCTTCACAGTAGAATGCCCTTTGACCCACCAGTGACGCTTGTCATCCTGTATCCGAAGGAAATACCAATGAATTTGTGTAAAACTTTAGCTTTCAAGAATGTTTATCACAGTATATTTTATAATGGCAAAAAGTGGAAAGAATGAAATATCTGACTGTAGGGGTTGGGTTAAATAAAGTTTGTTACATTTGAATATAATATAAAGACTTTGCAGATTAATAATGGGGGAATATTTATTTACATTATTATGTGAAAAACAAGATTCTGAATCTTGGGACTATTACCATTCTTTTTTTTGAAAGAAAAATAGCTGGATATGAATACCAACTATTGGAAGGATGTTCATGAAAATACTGAAATGGATTGTGTTGAATTACAGGTATTTGGATCATAAGTAACTTTTAATATTTTCTTTTGGATTATCTGTTTTCTATGCTTTAAAATAAGCATATAAGATATATAGTGCTATTTTTTAAAACTCAGTATGGTTTATTTAATATAAAAATATGTTGCAGAAACAGTCGTGCTGTGGTTGCTTTGATTTCATAAAGGTAATGTAGAATTTCTGAAATGCAAAGTGTCTTTACAGTCACTTTTTGTAGTTCCTGCTCTTATTTTGTTGATTTAACTGAAGCTTAGCTCTTATCTTAAATATTCCTAAACCTTAGGACTTCCAGAGTCAGAATAATAGATATTTTGTTCCTGTGCATACCTTTGATAAAGCCATTCGTTTTATATTGACTCTTTTAGAATGGGACTAAGGTCTACATAGCCAATTATGGGTCAGTTAAGAAAATTAAATTTCAATTGTATTTTTACAGTCAAATATGTATCATGGACTATCTTTACCAAAATGTTCTATTTTCAAATCAAGGCTTAAGAAAAGTCTAATGTACGATAAATAATCAGATCTATTGAAAAACACAATTGATATTTTTAAAATGAATTACCTTTAACATGACATTGTTGTTTTTCAAGAAATAATGACCTGTTCCTGAGAGTGTGTGTGTGTGTGTGTGTGTCTGTCTGTCTGTCTGTCTGTTTTTGACAAGTGGGTCTATTCTTTTTCTATTTACTAAAGCAACAAGGAAGCATTGTGTCATGTAAAATATGCTAGAATGGATCCTCTGGGTATGGTGTTCTGGGTTGAGATTTCTGCACCAGAAGTCTGCAAGTCTGAGCACCTTCTGCTTCCCTCCCCCAGTCCCCATTGAAGAGGAGCCAAAAATGCTTTCTTTCTGGCTCATTCTGCTGCACACAGGCCCTCCCAGGAGGCGGGTGGCATCAACAGAGCTGTCACAGGGCTGCCACAGGTGGTTCTGTGCTAAATCTGCAGCTCAGAGTGTGCCTCCTTGGGGGAGGGGTAAGGTGGCTGGAAACTGTGCTCATGTCACTCCAGAGACACTCCCTGTGGGTCGGTGGGCAGAGGCCGCTCGTTAATTACAGCTGGTGGAGGCTCCCCGCGTCTCCTTCTTGCATCTGCATCTCCAGGTTTGCATTTGGAATCCACAGGACAGTGATGTGCTAGAGGGTTTGGGTGAAACAGGGTTACAAAACATCAGGAATCCTCTCATGATAGCTGGCATAAGAGCTTGTAATACCATCCAAGAATTCCAAGGCTTCTCGGGTAAATAAAAATCATAGCTACCATTTTATAATGCTTGCTGTGTGTAGACACTGTACAAAGCCATAGTACTTAACACATAATTTTGTTTTAAATGCACAAAATGGCAGTATTCCTACTATACAGGATATGAAACTGAAACTCAGGTAATTGAAGTAATTTGCTAGTTGTCACACAGCTTGTAAATGAAGACAGAAATTGAACCATTTTATTCACCACACCCCCCCCATAGACATCATTGTTAAGGGCTCTCTTAACTAGGGGATTTATTCTAAGCACATTCCCAAATATTAAACATATTTTGTCTAACAAGTAGAGCCAGCAAACCTATTTAAAGTTGTCACACTATTTGGGGGAAAAGTTCTGTGTGAGTGTGGTTTACCTGCATAGGTTTATCTTTACTGAATATGTAACTTTTTAACATCACGTCACCTTTCAGTGTGTATCTTCATTAAGAAGTTTCAATATTTCAGGGTGCTCAATTCCTTTCTAGTTAATTTATATTGAAATTTATTCTTTTTTCCTTGAGTTCATGATAGAGATGCTGTTAATCTCTCAAGTTTTTAGAGTATCTCATATTCCAAGCATTAGTTGGTCTCTGCTAGGCAGAGAAATGAGACCGTTGAAGTATGTCAGGGTGGCCAAGGAAAGCTAGTCTGAATAGGTCAAGTTTTAGGGCAGACCTGTGGGATGAGAATGATTATATTACATTAAAGTAAATAAGCATTTCAATTTTAATCGAATATCAGATATATGACTGAAGAAAGCAAGATGGTCTTTAAAGCATGTATGTGAAGCTGCTTTGTGTTCTGTAGAAGACATTAAAATAGATTCATCCTATATTTCGAATATTTCAGAAGAATTTTACCTTCCATAAAATTGGCAGTTAACACACATATATGTGATTTTGACATCCAGGTAGCTGGCATAGAGGCTTTTTCTAAAAGGAAAAAGTTGTCTGATTTGCATTCCAGGAACAAAGTAAGATGCTGATGAATTTATGAATCTGGCACAGTGGGGATGGAGTCAACAGCCGTGAAAAGTATTAATTCTGGCCTCAGTCATGTCACAGAAGATACCTGGAGAAACTTCTCAGAAGACCATCTCCTTGTATTGTGAATACCCTCTAGGCGTGCTGTTTGCCCCTTGATTTATACTTTCTCATAACTACCAGTGTAAGACAATATTAAAGTGATAATAATAAATGAAAACCAAAGTTAGAAAATTTAAGGGACCTAGTTTGCCTCTGGAACAGGAGAAAAAGAGAAGCTACTGACAATTTGCTACCGGACTCCAGTGGACCAGAGAAAAGAAAAGTTGTTTGAGTTAAAGCACTTAAGTGTTGATTGCTGACAAGAGTGAGAGGAAATTGAAGTTCTGGGGCCCATGCATAGAGGAAAAGGGCAGGAGAGAAGTAGCTGTTATGCCCGGGGCAGAGGGGCCACCAGAACACACTTGAAAGTGTCCTAATTGTTCTCAGAAAAGACATCATGCTCTCAGCAGTGCTCACTCCAGCTTTCTCAAAAACAAACAGACAAACAAAAAACACTCCAGCGAGCTGAAGGCCCCTGGCTGTGTTATCTCCTGGAAAGTTTGTATCAACATAATATGCATTGATCAAAGATCTGTGAAGTGAGAATGCATCAACTGTGGATCATTGGTATTTTGCTTCTTGGCACTTAATTACCTGAGAGCACTTTGAGAATTTTCTGGAGAGGCGTCTTTCTGAAGCATTAACTTGTGCACTGAGATGGTGCCAGTGGTCAAATTGAAAGAGAAGTCTTGAAGGAGCTCCCAGTGCTTTTTTATTTAGAAAGTTATGTAAACACAGCACCGAGGTTTCCCCAGCATCAACACTTAGCTCTTTCTACTCGCCTTCCCATATGCTGAAATATCTTTCTCATGTTCCTACTTGCCGCCCAGATATTTTTAAAAGAGAAATCATTCTCTTTAGAAAGTTATTTTTTTTGGTTTTGTTGTTGTTGTTTTGGGGATTTTTGCAATAAATCTTGTTGTGTGTTTATCTGATGTCTTTGTAGTAACTAAATGTTTTAGAATTGTGGTTATATTATTTTCAGAACTTGCCTTTTACCTGACTTACAGTGTGAGCTGTCGCAATGCCAGGGGACAGTGCTTCACTTGCAGGTTTTATATTTGAATAGGCAATGTGCCAGCCCTCCCCACCCTTCCCCACGCCTTGTGCTCCTCTCAGGGTGCTGCCAACAGGGTGGACCTCCTTGGAACTTAATGGTGGGAGGTGGGGAGGTACAAAGACACTCTGAGCCCACGTATGATCTTTCCTAGTGGGCTGATTGCAGTGGTGGGAATAAAGGCAGACAGTTGCAACTAAGGGCTCTTCATAGTGGCCCAGACGTATATCCTGCCAACTGAGGAATTCATTGTCTTTTGCTATAACAATATCCTGCTGAAATGGTAAGCCTTAGGAAAGTTACTTAAGCTCTGTGCCTCAGTCTTTCCCATCTTTACAATGGGGTAATAGAGTTTCATTTTCATTGATGGTAGGGTAGCGCCTATCAAACCAAACTGTAGATAAAATGTAAAACAAAACTTCCTGCAGGCACTGGGAAGTGACTGAAAAGAAGCAGGATCAGGTAGGATTCAACACTTGGGAGTAAAGGAACAGCCCCTGGAGGGATTTTCTGTTTTTATGGATTTGGGGGGTTAGTGAAGACTCCAGGCAGCCCCAGGAGGAATGGGTAAAATGCAAGAGAAATGGGTAAAATGCAGGAAGAATGCTGCAGTTTCCCTGGATTGTACCATGAGTAAAGGAATTCATTGACAGGACAGTCACTAGAACAGGAGGAGGGGAAAAGCTGGGAAGGACTGAGCCACAGAGGGAGAGACCCTGGTCCCGAATATAAATTCCATACAAACCTCAGGCTGACTCTCGAAATAACCATGAACACGACAGAACCCTAGGATGCAGCTGAGGCTACAGGAGCTGAACAGAGACTGCACCTGCGGCCCACAGCAGGGGCACTGGGTTCTCATGTTACATTAGGTGGAAAAGTCAGGGCTGTATCTTGTCCTCACTACAGCAGTCTCCCAAATAGCAACACAAAGAGATAGAGCTCAGAAGCCAATAGACTAATTGAAGTGGAATCTAAAAAATTCAATTGACCAAAAAGAAAGAGGAGAGGAGGAAAAGAACATGAAACATATGGGACAAATAAAACCACAAGTAAAATAGTAGACCTATACCCAACTCTGTTAATAATTATGTTAAAATGAATGGACTAAGTACACTTGTAAGAGGTTGATATAATCAGAACAGGTAAAAAGCAAAACCCAGTTATATGCTGTTTACAAGAGAGGCACTTTAAATAGAAAGACATACAGGCTAAAGGATTTGACAGATACACCGTAAAAGCAAGCACTGTAAGATTGGAGTAGTTATATTCGCATCATATGCAATACCCAGAGAATTACCAGACATTTCACAATAAGGTGATTTACTGCCTTTATTAGGAAAACATGACAGTCACGAATATGTATGTGCTACAGATGGCTGAAATTAGAACTGATAGAATTTAAAAGAGCAAGAAACCCTCTGAGAATGAATTGGTGATAAGTAAGAGGGAAATAGCATCAGTCTTACACAAACCATTACAAGGAATAGAAACGTAAGGAACATCTCTCAACTCATTTTATGAGGCCAGCATAATCCAGATATCAAAATCTAATAAAAATATTCAAAATAAGGAAAATAACTGACCCGTGTTCTTAATGAATTTATATGCAAAATCCTTACTAAAATCTCAGCAGATCAAATCTATCAGTATATACAAAAGATATCTTGACCATGTTAGGTTTGTTCCAAGAATGTGGAATAGGTTTAATGTGAAAATTCAATCAATTTAGTCCACCACATTTACAGAATAAAAGAGAACAACTATATGAAGATTGCAATAAATGGAAACGGCATTTGGCAAAATTCAGTATCTTCTATGATATAAACTCTCAGTAATTTAGAAAAGAAGGGAACACTTTCAAACTGATAAAGAGCACATGTGAAAAACACATACAGCTAACATCTTAATAGTCAAATATTAAACACTTTTCTTTTAAGATCTGGAACAAGGCACTTGTATTCAATGTTTTATGGCAGGTCATACAAGCGAAACAAGGCAAGAAAAAGAAGAGGAAACGTGGAAGGTAACAAGTAAAGCGGTCTCTTTTCACAGGACAACTTAATTGCACAGAAAATCCTAAGGAATCTATTAAACAACCCGTAGAACTAATATATGAATATAGCAAAGTTGAGAGATACTGTACAAAGCCATTATACAAAACTCAATTGTATTTTTATATACTGGCAGGAAAAATTGAAAAAGAAACATAAAAATATAATTCCCTTTACAGTTACGTAAAAAAGTATTTAATAAGAAATTTAAAAAAAGACAAGTGAGATCTCTACATTTAAAATTACACAGTTGCTGAAAGACATTTTTATTTATTTTTCTTTCTTTTCTTTAAATTGAAGTATAGTTGATTTACAATGTTGAGTTAGTTTCTGGTGTACAGTGGAGTGATCCAGTTATACCTATTCTTTTTCATATTCTTTTCCATTATGGTTCATTACAGGATATTATGACTATAGTTCCCTGTACTATACAGTAGGACCTTGTGGTTTATCCATTCTATATATAATAGTTTGCATCTGCTAACACCAAACTCCCAATCCCTCCCTCTCCCACCCCTTGGCAACCACAAGTCTGTTCTCTATGTCTGTGACCCTGTTTCTGTTTCATAGATAAGTTCATTAGTGTCATATTTTAGATTCCACATATAAGTGATATCATATGGTATTTGTCTTTTTCTGAAAGACATTTTTAAAAGACCAAAGTAAGGGGAGCAATATGCTGTGTTTGTGGCTTGGAAGCCTCAAAATTATTAAAATGTAAATGATCTGAAGATCATTGTATATAGTCAGTCATTCCCAATTGTAAGTCCAACAGGGTTTTTATAGAAATTTATCAAATGATTATAAAATTTATGTTGAAAATTGGGACTTAGGAGAGTCAAAGTAATCTTGTAAAAGTGGAGCAGAGTTAAAGTACTTACCTTGGTTGGCTTTAGCCAACTGATCAACTGATAGGTCAGCATAGGAGTTCGAAAACAGACCAGCTTATACAGTCATCGGATTTTGGGCAGAGATGCAAAAGTCATCTCATGGTAAATGAAAGTCTTTTCAAAATGGTGCTGAATTGGGCTTCCCTGGTGGCACAGTGGTTGAGAGTCCGCCTGCCGATGCAGGGGACACGGGTTCGTGCCCCGGTCCAGGAAGATCCCACATGCCGTGGAGCAGCTGCACCCGTGAGCCATGGACGTTGAGCCTGTGCATCCAGAGCCTGTGCTCCGCAATGGGAGAGGCCACAACAGTGAGAGGCCCGTGAAAAAAAAAAAAAAAATTGTGCTGAATTAACTGGATATACATGCAAAAAAAAAAAAAAAAAACACAAAAAAACCCTCTATCTCTACCTGTCACCATAAAAAGAAATTAGATCAGGTGAATCATCTAATTGTAGCTAAATGTAAAAACTAAAACTATAAAGCTTCTAAATGAAAACATTAAAGAACATCTTTGTTGGGGGTAAAATCGACACTGAGTTTCTTATGCAGGAAACAGAAAATAATAACCTTTAAAGAATAAAATTTTCTCATCAAAAACACCATTTAGAACATGACTAGGTAAGCCAAAGATAAGAAAACATAATGAAAAATACAGGTCTGACAAAAAAACTTTTTATCCAGAATATATAAAGAACTTCTGCAATTCAATAATATGAAGACAAACAACCTAATTAAAAATCAGACAAAAATCTGAACAGACATTGCACAAAGGATGACATATAAAAAGCCCCATAAGCACAGGAACAAGGCCTCAAACAGGGCTTCAGATTTATTAGTCAATGGGGAAATGCAAATTAAAATCACAATGAAAATAACACTAGCCACAAGCCAAAATCACTTAATGTAAAAGAATGACAATACCAATTACTGGCAAGTTTGTCATAGGTGTCTGGCACCAACTTACTGCTTACTATCATAAGGTCTTCCAACTCTGGTTCTTGTGGAGTGAAAATATACTATCCATCTTATTGTTTTCTAAACACCCACCTTCTATTCTAGTAGCTATAGGACAGAGAAATAAATATAAAGCCAGGCCTCATATGCTAAGTGAGGAAATGCAGACCTTATTATCAAAGAAAAATACTGGACTTGATTCTGTATTAGGCAAGAATGAGCTTGACCCCAAATTCTACCACCTTAGTTTATTTTTTTCCCTGTCTCAACTCTGATAGGATTATGACTATATTTGGGAGGAAAATAATGCACTGATTTTATTTACCTTATTTTCTTTTTTGTGGCAAAACAGCATTGTAAATTTGGACTAATCCATGACCAGTTGATGGAGGCAGCTTAGAGTTTGAGAAAATAATTCCACTTAATAATTGATGTGGAAATTCAAACTGGAAATGTACTTTTAAAAAGCAACCAGTTTAAGGTCTCCAAGGAGTTTACAGGCCTACCAGTTTTATCAGCTTCTGTTACATTCATCCCTACTCACCCTCCCCGTCTTCCTTCCCAGGGTCTCCTCCACGCAGGCAAACATCTGTACCATGTGATTCTGAGTCAACTCATGAATTCTGACAAATGTGGCAGAAAGGAAATGTACAGTTAATTAAATTTCATTATGTCTGCTACCAGGCTTCATTTCAGCATAGGAGACAAGCTAATCTAATAAGCAGCTGACCAGGACCTTGATTGTTGTGCTTCCCAGGGGACGTGTTCAGGTAGCTAACTGGCTGTCTCTGGTTTGCCCAGACATGTCTGTGATAATCTACAGACTGTTGGAGAGAGGCCTGCAGCCAGGTATCCTTGTAAGTCTGCTGACACTATGATAGAGGTAGGTGGTATGTTATCACACCACACATGAGAATGAAGAGTCATCTTGAAATGATGACAGTGAGCAAGTGAAGACAAGATGAATTGAGCTTGTAATGTGGATGCATATGGAGAATCTACCTATGTCTGTGTCCATATCCATATCCATATCTACATCTATCTATCTACAGAGATAATTAGATAGATAGATAGATAGATAGATAGATATGTAATTAGATAGAAATAGAAACAGAGATAGACAGAGAACACTTAATCCGCAGGTTTACAGGGGAAGAGTTGGAGGCCCAGATGTGAAGGAACTACCCGGAATTATATTATCAATGGCAGGTGGAGTCAGGATCCAAAGCCTTGCCTGCCAAGGCCTAGAGCCTTTGCTTTCAGTCACAGTATGACATCATTCACATGACTAACCATCTCATCCCTTGGTACTCAACTCACCTGCTCCAGGAAGTCCCTGCTCACCCTTCTTCCTGCCCCAGCTTGGGGTGCCTGCTTCCCTGTGACTGTCTAGTAATTTGCTTGTAACTCATCTTTGAGCACTGGGCAGTATCGTGAAAACAGCATGTTATAAAGGAGGCATCACCACCCAGTGAGAAAGACAAAGGTTATTCAGCAAATAGTGTGAGAAACTGGCTACATAACTGAGGGGAAAAAAGCTTCTCAAACTTTTACCATCCAGCAACAACCAAAATAAAGTCCAAGTGAAGAGATAGTGTAAACAAATAATTAAGGAAAACGTAGTGAATATCTAATTTTGTAGTGAGGGAGTCCTTTCTGAGCCCAAAAGGGACTCCCTCTGGGCCCTAAATTCTGCACTGTTTTCTTTGGTGTTTCTTCTCATTTGTCTGCCGGAAGCTGGAGCACCTGAGAGAGGTTTCCATCTCACTTCTCCAGGGGGATTGTCATATGATGCAGCACCACCTGCTCCAGGCACTTATTCCTTGCACCTGGAGAAAGCACCTTGGAAGCCTTTCTCCCCCTAGTATGTTAAAACTATCAAAGGAAGTAAAGCAGGAGCCAAGCAAGGTTAAATGGATCCTTTCACTACTGATTCCAATGGGCCCTTGGTCATAGAACTCTTCCCTCCTACCTGCATGTATGGGTGTCAGACACAGTTGGCTCATAGACTTTGTGGCTGACATTGATGGGCCTGGCTGCTTGGATGGTAAAATCCCATGCTCAAGTGAATATTTAGACTCTATCTACTAAAACCAAAATCAAAGCTGACAAGAGCTGTTGGAAATGAGATGAAAGGAAATGAGTCATTTTGGGAGTCATTATACTTCAACTAAGTGCAAAGGACAAAAAAGGGTAATGATGTAAAAAGAGGTAGAAGAAAGCTAAATAGGGGGCACTTGCAAAAGGTGCTAGAATAGTAGAGATTATTAACTGATACTGGAAATCTTTTAGTTCCGCCATTTAATTTCCTTGACTCAGAAAATGCCAGAAGCTGTTCTTGACAGATGTACCAGAGAACAGTGTAAACTGAAGACATACTGCAGCAAAATTAGATTGTATTTAAACTTTGGCTATCTTTTAAAAACTCTATTTTTAAAAATAGTTGCATAGTCATTCTAGAATCCCTTATGTTCTGTTTATTCAAAGGCATATTTTAAAAATTGGGGTTTTTGTGTTTGGTTGCATTTGGGAAAAAATAAATTGTCCATTTGGGGCCACAGAGAGGAAGCAAGATTTTTCTCTCTGAAGGTAGTTTAATAGTTTAAGAAAGTGTTGCCTGACTTTCATCATCAGAAAAGGTGAAATATTGTACAAAACATTTGACAGGGCCATGGTATAGTTCAGTAATGATACCAAAAGTAATGAACATTATGGTGTGGATGAAATTGGCCCACAGAAACCTGCAGTATAAATGTCGCTATGTTTAACACATATGAAAAAGAGTTCAGTGTGTTTTTGCTTCTGGGCATTTAAAAGGTTGGTTATTTATAGCAACAATTTATGTATTATATAATATATGTATTTATATATTCAGTACTTTTATCAGGTTTATTTATTACTATAAACTGTATTTCAGCTTTTTCCTATTTTACCATTGGTAACAAAAATAATATTCAAACTGAAGAAAAAAGTGGTTACCATTTGAATCTGTGGTCCTTTTTTAAAGGGAATTCAGTGTTAATGTAGTTTCATTACCATTTTCAAAATGAATGTAGGAGATAAACTTTGGAATGATCATCTTTTCAGCTTTTGAAGGTGCTTGTGCTTCCTGGCCATTTGAATTTCCTCGTCTTTGAAGTAGCTTTTTAAATCTTTTTGTCTACAGGGTTATTTGTCTTTTGTCTTTTCAATTTGTAAAAGTTATATTTATAACAGCAATATTAATCCATTTGATTTTTAATATGTGTTGCAAGTATATCCACCCAAGCCTTGTTTATAGTGGCTTTTACTATGCAATTTAAAATTTTAGGTCCTCCCTGGAAGGTATTTTGCTTAGTGAAATAAGTAAGACAGAGAAAAACAAACACTGTATATTATCACTTATATGTAGAATCTAAAAAGCAAAACAAACAAATGAATATAAAAAAATAGAAACAGACACACAGATACAGAGAACAAACCAGTGGTTACCAGCAGAGTGAGGGAAGGGGGACAGGGCAAGATAGGAGCAGGGGGTTAAGAGATACAAACTATTATTGTGTATAAAATAAACAATAAACAAGGACATATTGTACAACACAGGGAATATAGCCAATATTTTATAACTTTAAATGGAATATAATCTATAAAATTACTGAATCATTCTTTGTACACCTAAACTAATATAATATTGTAAATCAGCTATACTTCAATTTAATTTTTTAGTTAAATCCTCAAACATGACCATTTTCATTTATTGCCACTAGGTTTGTCCCCATTCCCAATATTAGGGCATCCTAAATATCTATTAATATATTTTTGTTTTTTCATTCAAATATAATCCATCTGGAAATCATTTTTAAATATTATGAGAAAAGACTCTGGAAATGTTTTCTTCTAAATGGAAGTTGATATCTTTGGATCAATTAAAAATAATATTCTAAAGTAAAAACTATTTGTTTCTGATAATTGGTAAACTCATTGAAGAGTAGGGTCAAACAGAATGTTTCAGCACCTGTATGAAAATAGAGCACAATTTTATTGCAAGACAGAAAACGAAACCTGAAGAAATGGCAGAGGATCCTGTGCTACCAATGGGAACACTCTGAGATCCAGCTGCATCCATCCTTCCCCCACTTAACATGAAATTCCATCCCCATATTCATCTTATTCTGGAACTGGAAAAATAATGGTAAAACTTAAAGAAAATTTTAAAATCTTAAGAACCTGTATAAAATTTATAAAATAAGTAAAAGAGTAAGGGAGAATTTGCTAACCTGTTTGTATAACTTTCTGTGAATTCAGAGTTGGAATTGCACAGAAACCAACAGATCAATAAAACTGAATAACGATACACACACACACACACACACACACACACACACACACACACAAAACACAAAATAAAGGAACAGAGAGGAGCTTCAAGATGTTGGAAGAGTAAGATGCAGAGATCACCTTCTTCACCACAAATACATCAGAAATACATCTATATTTGGAACAACTCCGAGAGAACACCTACTGAACACTGGCAGAAGACCTCAGACTGCCCAAAAGAGCCATGTGGAGGACAGGCTCTTGGTGCTCCAGCCAGGCGTCAGGGCTGTGCCACTGAGGTGGGAGAGCCAAGTTCAGGACACTGGTCCACAAGAGACCTCCCTGCTCCACATAATATCAAACAGTGAAAATCTCCCAGAGATCTCCATCTCAATGCCAAAACCCAGCTCCACTCAATGACCAGCAAGCTACAGTGCAGGACACCCTATGCCAAACAACTAGCAAGACAGGAACACAACCCCATCCATTAGCACAGAGGCTGCCTAAAATCATAATAAGGCAACAGACACCCCAAAACACACCACCAGACGTCGACCTGCCCATCAGAAAGACAAGATTCAGCCTCATCCACCAGAACACAGGCACTAGTCCCCTCCACCAGGAAGCCTACACAACCCACTGAACCAACCTTAGCCACTGGGGACAGACACCAAAAACAAGAACTACAAACCTGCAGCTTGCAAGAAGGAGACCCGAAACACAGTAAGTTTAGCAAAATAAGAAGACAGAGAAACACACAGCATATGAAGAAGCAAAGCAAAAACCCACCAGGCCGAACAAATGAAGAAGAAATAGGCAGTCTACCTGAAAAAGAATTCAGAATAATGATAGTAAAGATGATCCAAAAACTTGGAAATAGGATGGAGAAAATACAAGAAACATTTAACAAGGGCCTAGAAGAACTAAAGAGCAAACAAACAGTGATGAACAACACAATAAATGAAATTAAAAATTCTCTAGAAGGAATCAATAGCAGAATAACTGAGGCAGAAGAACGGATAAGTCAGCTGGAAGATAGAATAGTGGAAATAACTACTGCAGAGCCGAATAAAGCAAAAAGAATGGAAAGAATTGAGGACAGTCTCAGAGACCTCTGGGACAACATTAAACGCACCAACATTCGAATTATAGGGGTCCCAGATAAAGAAGAGAAAAAGAAAGTGACTGAGAAAATATTTGAAGATATTATAATTGAAAACTTCCCTAATATGGGAAAGGAAACAATTAGTCAAGTCCAGGAAACACAGAGAGTCCCATACAGGATAAATCCAAGGAGAGACACGCCAAGACACATATTAATCAAACTATCAAAAATTAAATACAAACAACAAAGATTAAAAGCAGCAAGGGAAAAACACCAAATAACACACAAGGGAATCCTCATAAGGTTAACAGCTGATCTTTCAACAGGAACTCTGCAAGCTAGAAGGGAGAGGCAGGACATATTTAAAGTGATAAAGGAGAAAAACCTACAACCAAGATTACTCTACACAACAAGAATCTCATTCAGATTTGATGGAGAAATTAAAAACTTTACAGACAAGCAAAAACTAAGAGAATTCATCACCAACAAACCAGCTTCACAACTAATGCTAAAAGAACTTGTCTAGGCAGGACACACAAGAGAAGGAAAAGACCTACAATAATAAACCCAAAACAATTGATAAGATGGTAATAGGAACATACATATCAATAATTACCTTAAATGTAAATGGATTAAATGCTCCCACCAAAAGACATAGACTGGATGAATGGATACAAAAACAAGATCCGTATATATGCTGTCTACAAGAGACCCACTTCAGACCTACGGACACATACAGACTGAAAGTGAGGGGATAGAAAAAGGTATGCCATGCAAATGGTAATCAAAAGAAACCTGGAGTAGCAATTCTCATATCAGACAAAATAGACTTTAAAACAAAGACTATTACAAAAGACAAAGAAGGACACTACATAATGATCAAGGGATCAATCCAAGAAGAAGATATAACATATGTAAATATTTATGCACCCAACATAGGAGTACCTCAGTACATAAGGCAAATACTAACAGCCATAAAAGGGGAAATCAACAGTAACACAATCATAGCAGGGGACTTTAACACCCCACTTTCACCAATGGACAGATCATCCAAAATGAAAATAAATAAGGAAACACAAGCTTTAAATGATACATTAAACAAGATGGACTTAATTGATATTTATAGGGCATTCCATCCAAACACAACACAATACACATTTTTCTCAAGTGATCATAGAACATTCTCCAAGATAGATTATATCTTGTGTCACAAATCAAGCCTTGGTAAATTTAAGAAAACTGAAATCATATCTAGTATCTTTTCCGACCACAACACTATGAGACTAGATATCAATTACAGGAAAAAAATCTGTAAGAAATACAAACACAGGGAGGCTAAACAACACAGTTCTTAATAGCCAAGAGATCACTGAAGAAATCAAAGAGGAAATCAAAAAATACCTAGAAACAAATGACAATGAAAACACAACGACCCAAAACCTATGGGATGCCGCAGAAGCAGTTGTAAGAGGGAATTTTAGAGCTATACAAGCCTACCTTAACAAACAAGAAACAGCTCAAATAAACAACCTAACCTTACGCCTAAAGCAATTAGAAAAAGAAGAACAAGAAAACCCCAAAATTAGCAGAAAGAAATCATAAAGATCAGATCAGAAATAAATGAAAAAGAAATGAAGGAAATGATAGCAAAGATCAATAAAACTAAAAGCTGGTTCTTTGAGAAGATAAACAAAATTGATAAACCATTAGCCAGACTTATCAAGAAAAAAAGGGAGAAGACTTGGCTTCCCTGGTGGCACAGTGGTTGAGAGTCCGACTGCCGATGCAGGGGACACGGGTTCGTGCCCCAGTCTGGGAAGATCCCACGTGCCATGGAGTGGCTGGGCCCATGAGCCATGGCCACTAAGCCTGTGCATCCAGAGCCTGTGCTCCACAACGGGAGAGGCCACAACAGTGATAGACCTGAGTACCGCAAAAAAAAAAAAAGGGAGAAGACAATAGAATTAGAAATGAAAAAGGAGAAGTAACAACTGACACTGCAGAAATGCAAAGAATCATGAGAGAGTACTACAAGCAACTCTATGCCAATAAAATGGAAAACCTGGGAGAAATGGACAAATTCTTACAAATGCTCAACCTTCTGAGAGTGAACCAGGAGGAAATAGAAAACTTGAACAGACCAATCACAAGCACTGAAATTGAAACTGTGATTAAAAATCTTCCAACAAACAAAAGCCCAGGACAAGATGGCTTCACAGGCAAATTCTATCAGACATTTAGAGAAGATCTAACACCTATCCTTCTCAAACTCTTCCAAAATATAGCAGAGGGTGGAACACCCCCAGGGCTCATTCTACGATGACACCATCACTCTGATACCAAAACCAGAAAAAGATTTCACAAAGAAATAAAACTACAGGCCAATATCATTGATGAACATAGATGCAAAAATCCTCAACAAAAATACTAGTGAACAGAATCCAACAGCACATTAAAAGGATCATACACTATGATCAAGCGGGGTTTATTCCAGGAATGCAAGGATTCTTCAATATACGCAAGTCAATGAACATGATACACCATATTAACAAATTGAAGGAGAAAAACAATATGATCATCTCAATACATGCAGAGAAAGCTTTCGACAAAATTCAACACTGATTTATGATAAAAACTCTTCAGAAAGTAGGCAAAGAGGGAACTTTCCTTAACATAATAAAGGCCATATATGACAAACCCACAGCCAACATCGTCCTCAATGCTGAAAAACTGAAACCATTTCCACTAAGATCAGGAACAAAACAAGGTTGCCCACTCTCACCACTATTATTCACATAGTTTTGGAAGTTTTAGCCACAGCAATCAGAGAAGAAAAAGATATAAAAGGAATCCAAATCAGAAAAGAAGAAGTAAAGCTGTCATTGTTTGCAGGTGACATGATACTATACATAGAGAATCCTAAAGATGCTACCAGAAAACTACTAGAGCTAATCAATGAATTTGGTAAAGTAGCAGGATACAAAATTAATGTACAGGAATCTCTTGCATTCCTACACACTAATGATGAAAAATCTGAAAGTGAAATTAAGAAAATACTACCATTTACCATTGCAACAAAAAGAATAAAGTATCTAGGAATAAACCTATCTAAGGAGACAAAAGACCTGTATGCAGAAAATTATGACACTGATGAAAGAAATTAAAGATGATACAAATAGATGGAGAGATATGCCATGTTCTTGGATTGGAAGAATCAACATTGTGAAAATGACTATACAACCCAAAGCAATCTACAGATTCAATGCAACCCCTATCAAACTACCAATGGCATTTTTCACAGAACTAAAACAAAAAATTTCACAATTTCTATGGAAACACAAAAGATCCCGAATAGCCAAAGCAATCTTGAGAAAGAAAAACGGAGCTGGAGGAATCAGGCTCCCTGACTTCAGACTATACTACAAAGCTACAGTAATCAAGGCAGTATGGTACTGGAACAAAAACAGAAAGATAGATCAATGGAACAGGATAGAAAACCCAGAGATAAACCCATGCACATATGGTCACCTTATCTTTGATAAAGGAGGCAAGAATATACAGTGGAGAAAAGACAGCCTCTTCAATAAGTGGTGATGGAAAAACTGGATAGCTACATGTAAAAGAATAAAATTAGAACACTCCCTAACACCATATACAAAACTAAACACAAAATGGATTATAGACCTAAATGTAAGGCTAGACACCTTCAAACTCTTAGAGGAAAACATAGGCAGAACACTCTATGACATAAATCACAGCAAGATCCTTTTTGACCCACCTCCTGGAGAAATGGAAATAAAAACAAAAATAAACAAATAGGACCTAATGAAACTTAAAAACTTTTGCACAGCAAAGGAAACCATAAATGAGATGAGAAGACAACCCTCAGAATGGGAGAAAGTATTTGCAAATGAAGCAACTGTCAGAGGAGTAATCTCCAAAACATACAAGCAACTCATGCAGCTCAATATCAAAAAAAAACCCAATCCAAAAATGGGCAGTGGACCTAAATATACATTTCTCCAAAGAAGATATACAGATTGCCAACAAACACATGAAAGAATGCTCAACATCATTAATCATTATAGCAATGGAAATCAAAACTATAATGAGGGCTTCCCTAGTGGCACAGTGGTTGAGAGTCCGCCTGCCAATGCAGGGGATGCCGGTTCATGCCCTGGTCTGGGAAGATCCTACATGCCACAGAGTGGCTAGGCCTGTGATCCATGGCCGCTGAGCCTGTGCATCCGGAGCCTGTGCTCCGCAACGAGAGAGGCCACCACCGTGAGAGGCCTGCGTACTGCAAAAAAAAAAAAAAAAAAAAAAAAAACTACAGTGAGATATCATCTCACACCAGTCAGAATGGCCATCATCAAAAAATCTACAAAGAATAAATGCTGGAGAGGGTGTGGAGAAAAGGGAACCCTCTCGCACTGTTGGTGGGAATATAAATTGATACACCACTATGGAGAACATTATGGAGATTCCTTAAAAAACTAAAAGTAGAACTACCATATGACCCAGCAATTCCACTACTGGGCATATACCCTGAGAAAACCATAATTCAGAAAGAGTCATGTACCAAAATGTTCATTGCAGCTCTATTTACAATAGCCAGGACATGGAAGCAACCTATGTATCCATCAACAGATGAATGGATAAAGAAGGTGTGGCACATATGTACAATGGAGCATTACTCAGCTGTAAAAAGGAATGAAACTGAGTTATTTGTAGTGAGGTGGATGGACCTAGAGACTGTCATACAGAGTGAAGTAAGTTAGAAAGAGAAAAACAAATACTGTTCTTTAACACATATATATGGAATCTAAACAAAAGAAAAAAAAGTGGTCAGAAGAACGTAGGGGCAAGGCAGGAATAAAGATGCAGACCTATTAGAGAATGGGCTTGAGGATACGGTGAGGGGGAAGGGTAAGCTGGGACAAAGTGAGAGAGGGAAGCAGCTGCATAGCACAGGGATATCAGCTCGGTGCTTTGTGACCACTTAGAGGGTTGGGATAGGGAACGTGGGAGGGAGGAAGATGAAAGAGGGGAGAGATATGGGGACATATGTATATGTATAACTGATTCACTTTGTTATAAAGTAGAAACTAACACACCATTGTAAAGCAATTATACTCTAATAAAGATGTTAAAAAAAAAGTAAAGTGAGACCTAGAAATATAGATTTAAATGTATTCATTTTTAACTTAAGTAAGGAGAAAGTCAGTGTTAAAAACTGTAGTCTTATGTGGCTATGTAAGAGAATATTCTTATCTTTACGCATATACAACTTATTCTTAAAACTTCAGAAAAATATGTATATGCATATATATGTATCTCCTTATATTCATATATGTATACATATATGAAAAGAGAGAGAGAGAGAGAATCTGGGTAAAGAGTATATGTTTGTTCCTTGTACTGTTCATGGAGCTTTTCTGTAATAAAATTATTTCCAAATAAAAAGTTCCAAAAATAAAATAAATAAATTAAGAAAAATAAACATCCTGAACCAGGGAAGTTTTGGAATGAAGTAAATTTGAATAAAAATTCTGGGCTTCATCTGGGAACAGGCAACTGCAAGAATATCTTGTTGTAATTATGTAGAATACTAAACACACCTCCACTCAATAAAATAGTAGCAAAGTATAACTTATTTCCTTTAGAAAGTTGAACTTAATGGAAGGGAGAATTCCTCTTGGTAAGCTGTGATTTATCATGTTATGTGAGATAAAATACATAGCTTGAGGTTTTATCTTACGTATGTTTCATAGTTAGATATTACTAGCACTAAGCTTTTTTCTATCTGTAAGGTAAAGTGCAGGCTGATTAAGATTCGTTTGGGGTAGGTTTGGGAACCCGCAGCAGCTCCCCTTGAGGATAAGCATTCTTGCTCATTTATTACATTTGAGGGCAGCATTCATCTTGACCCTGACTGTTACTCATAAAATCAAAGACTTGTTATTCATACACAAAAGAGAGTCGGTCTTATCAGCAATGTCTACCTACTGTTAAAGTAAAGCCTTTCTTTCCATAAAGTGTGGAAATCATCTGACCACATGCTGAGGGTTGTAGGGCTGGGATTGAATTGCATGGACCATGAACCTAATAAGTCCAGAAGGAGCACCAAGACCAAGAGGTGGTACTGGGAGCCTCAAGGCAGAGAGATGCTCTGGGACAGAACGGTTAAAATCTTCCTGGTGTCCAGAAACCTGCCTGCTATCAGAGGAGGACTTCCTGATTTTTATTGCTCTGAAGAAGATGCAAAATTTGCATTAAAACCCACGAGGTACATCTGTGAAATATGTACTTGAATGTCCAAAAGCACTCATTGAGAGGTATTAGGTCCATCCATAAGTTGATGTTTTGGATATAAAAATTCCAGTGTAAGAGTTATTTTCTCCAGTGATATACTGTGACAAATATTCCACAGATAATGCTTTCCCATCAACAGTCTTTTCCAGGCACTTTTGGAATCTTACCAAAAGTTACTTTTCATGTGTAAAATTTTCCAATATTGAACATTTAAGTATTCAGCCCAAAGAAGTTCCTTGTCTCATGAGCTCAATGAAAATTATTTTATCATAACATGTGAAACTATCCAATGAATTGGGGCTGCTTCTCAAGAAAGTGAACTTGTCTTGCAGGGGGTTTAATAAAATAAGGTGTTGGGTTGACCTTGGCCAGGGTCACCTGCACACGGAGAAGGCACGCGTTAGCAGAGTGTGGCGTTGTGTCTTTCTCCGCTAACCCGGATGAGTATAGTCACTCCTCTCTTCCTCCCCAGGACTCTGTGTTGCCAAGGAGGAAGGAGTGGAGGAGAAAGAAAGAAGAGATGGGATGAGTAAAATGAAAAAAAAAAACTGTTAAAACTCACTTCAAAAGAGGAGAGTGGAATTGTTCTACTTTTGGGAAACCGACCCAAACAGATGCACATCTATTCAAGACATCCATTCGACATGGATTAATTAGTCACAGGCACCTTTCCTAGAAGCTGGGGAAAGCAGTGAACACAAATAATAAAAACCCTTACTACGTGAAATTTGCATTCTAGTTAGGGGAAGGTGAGACAATAAGCAAACCTGTAAAAATATATACATATAATACGGTAGAGTGTGATAATTGAATGGATAAAAATAAAGCAGAAAAAGTCTTTCCAGTGCTGGGGGAGGGAGGTATTGTTACTTGGAATAAGCTGGTGAGAGAAGGCTTCACTGATGAAATGCCATTTGAGCGAGATCAAAGGATGTGGACGTGTGGGTTAAAAGAGTTCTAGATTCAGGGAAGCCAGCATGTGGAGCAAAGCACGAAAGCAGTGGGATTGGACAAGCAGTATGGGTGGACCACATAGGCTCGGGAGACAATGTCAAGGGCACTGACTTTGTTCTCAGGTGATTTGAGAAGACACAATAGCAACATGAGTAAGTGAATGACTGATCTAACTTTCATTCAGAGTTAATGGCTGCTGTGCTGAGAGGCAACAGGTGGAGAGGAGGGCAGAGTCGTGAGATTGGTTTAGAGGCCCGTGCAGAGGTGAGAGGGGTGGAGGCGTGGGGACCTGGCACTAGCCATGGAAGTGGTATGAGGTGGCCAGTGTAGGATACTTGCCAGTGGTTGACCAGTCCAGGTAACCCATCAATCAGATGTGGAGAATGAGACGATCTGCGGCAGCATGTTGGACTCCAGGGACTGGAGAATGTTGGGCCAGAGGAATGCCTGGTCAAACTTTGGAAGTAAAGCAAAAGCAAAAACTCAAATAACATGAGAGTGAGCCTTGTGGGGGGAGGAGCATGGTGAGCGAGGAGCCTCATGGGGAGGAGCCTCCTGGGGAGGAGCCTCATGAGGGTGGAGCCTCCTGGGGGAGGAGTCTTGGGTGGAGCCTCTTGAGGGAGGAGCCTCATGGGGGAGGAGCCCCAGACCCTTTCTAGTCTTTAGAATGATAATCATTATTTTCCTCTAATGTCTCTTGCCTTTCTCTGTAAGCAGCCAGGAGCTCTTGTGTGGTCCTGTCACAGCACGTCCCTTCTTTGCACTCTGCAGCTTGTAATTAACTATTGACAATTAACCACAGGCAGAATGTAAGTGTGCAGGAGGGCTTTTGTCTGTCTTGTTTTCAGTAAAATGTTTGATGAATAAATGACCCGGTGAACAAAACTGCACCAAGAGGATGGATTTTCTATATTTGTGAGACCTTCACTTCAAAGAAACTACTTAAAGTTATTAAAGAAAACAATCCAAAACTCTTATAAAAAGAGAAGCCCCTTGACCCTCTGTGGTCAACATCACGAGCCTGATTTCACAGCAGGAAGGAAGACTGTCTAAGGAAGAGGGCGCCTCAAGGCCACTTTCTATGGACAGAACCCAGAGCCTGCTAAACGCTATCTGTTGGTGCCCTGACTGCTTCTCTTAACCAATTATTGGAGACATTGGTGTATCATTCTAAATTGGTTTGCCTTTTTCCCCTCCCTTTTAATCTATTTTCTTTGTCTGGTTTACAAGGGATAGTGGTTTTGTTCACTATCTAATTATAATCGTCTCCCTATAATAAGCACATTGCAGCAAGCACCCGAACCCCTGCTCATACCCCAGTGCAAGCTCTCAAAAAGAAAGTAGGAGTCAATTAAAAAACCACAGTGCTGTTATTAAAGAGTGGAGAATATTACCTTGACTTTTTTAGTGAGCAGCACAGTCCTTATTGACCATTGTCATTGCTAATTTTCAAGCATTTATTATTTTAATAATTGTATTTTATTATTTTAGAGAACCATTTCCCATAACTCTTTGTTTAAGTTCTTTATGTCAATCTCCTAAACCTCAGAAATACTTAGGAGCATTTAAATTGGCTTTTTCCAAACATGCATGAAATGTTTTCAGTTCCTGGCTTTGTAAATAACAGTGTGAACCCCAAGGAAAGAGCAGTCTGTTACTCTGTCCTCCCACATATCCTCTTGTTGGAGGCGAAGGTACCTGTCTAATGTTCACAAACAAAAGTGTAAGTGTTTGGCATCTCCCGAGGTCTGGGTGTCTCTAAGTTACAAATGACTTCATTTTTGTTTCAGAAATATTCTTTCTTTTAAATTGTTAATGAAGGACATTTGCCATGAGCAGTATCTGTGAAGACTATGCATACCCAAACAGTTAAGTGGGTTTTGTTTTGCTTTTTATTTAAAAATTTGTTTTAATTGAAGTATAGTTGATTTACAGTATTGTATTAGTTTCAGGTGTCCAGAATCATGATTGAGTATTTTTGCAGATTATATTCATTATAGGCTATGACAAGATAGTGGGCATAATTCCCTGTGCTATACAGTCAATCCTGGTTGCTTATCTATTTTACATATAATAGTTTATATCTGTTAATCCTATACCCCTAATTTGCCCCTTACCCCTTCTCTCTTGTCTTTGGTAACCACAAGTTTATTTTCTATGTCTGAGAGTCTGGCGAATGACTTAATTTTTAAATACTAGCAAATTATGTAGACATACCAGAAATTTTATATGGTGATGTTTTAGAAATAGTCCTTTCTTAGTGTTCTCAGAGTCTGGGGACCACACTCTCTCCAGAGGCCTTCCCAGGAGGATGCCCCTGTGAGTGTCCCAGCCCTGCTTGGGGTGTCCCCTCCTTCTCAGGCTCAGGGAGTGAGGGAGTGAAAGGGTGACCCCTATGTCCACCAGCACTGTCAGACTTGGTAGACCCCCTTTGCTTTCTCCACATGGTGAAAAATATTATATATATGTTATATATCTGGAGATATGAATGGATCCAGAAAATTCTCAGTAGGTGTTATTCTGCAGCCATATATTCCTTTACTTACTTCTCAATATATTCATATGTAAAATATATTTATATTACATATGTTTATATATTTTACATCACTCCTGTGCTTTCATGTTTGGTAACCTGTATCTCATAGTTCCTTTAGCAGGAAGTGGACTATAATTTTTTAAATGTCTATCTCTCCGGTAACCTGAGGCACACAACGGCAGCCTTGCCAGTGGATACATTTCCATGATAATCAAATGCCCTACCATTTGATTTAGCCCATGTGTGGGGCATAGGAACCCAAGTCAACACGGAGCTCCAAGTTCATGCTAATAAATAGCCCCTCGTTCCCTCACTAACAGCATGATTGGTATTTATGACAGTGATCCACTTACCTGATGATTAGTTGACTGAAACTGACCAAAGGAACTGACTTCTGGCTACTTGAGAGCATGTGAGCAACAACAACAAATCTAAAATGTTATCATAAAAATGAATTCTTTTCAATTGGTGCAGCCGCTATGGAGAACAATATGGAAGTTCCTCAAAAAACTAAAAACAGAGTTGCCATATGATCCAGCAGCCCCACTCCTGGGCGTATATCTGGACAAAACTATAATTCAAAAAGATACATGCACCCCAGTGTTCTAGCAGCACTATTCACAAGAGCCAAGACATGGAAACAACCTAAATGTCCATCGACAGATGAATGGGTAAGGGAGATGTGGTACATATACACAACGGAATATTGCTCAGCCGTCAGAAGGAATGAAATAATGCCATTTGTAGCAACATGGATGCACCTAGAGATGCTCATACTAAGCAAAGTAAGTCGGAAAGAGAAAAACAAATACCATATGATATCACTTAAATGTGAAATCTAAAATATGACACACATGAATTTATGTATGAAACAGAAACAGACTCACAGAAATAGAGAACAGACTTGTCGTTGCCAAGGGGGAGGGTTGTGGGAGGGATGGATTGGGAGTTTGGGGTTAGCAGATGTAAACTATTATATATAGAATGGATAAACAACAAGGTCCTACTGTATAGCAGAGGGAACTACATTCATTATCCTGTAATAAACCATAATGGAAAAGAATCTGAAAAAGAATGTATATGTATATATAGGTATGTGTGTGTTTATATATATATGTGTGTGTGTGTGTGTGTGTGTATAAAAACTGTGTGTGTGTGTTTGTATATATATATAAACTGAGTCACTTTGCTTCAGTTTACATCAGAAACGGACACAAGTATAGTTGATTGCAAATCAACTATACTTCAACTAAAAATATAAATAAATAAAAAAAAATAAATTCTGTGACTTGTGCATCTGAGGCAAATGAGTGCACTGGCTGGGCTGGCAGGCTCTTTGCTCAGGCTGCTGGGTTTTCAGGGGATCAGGGGTAAGTCTCCTCCCCTCTCTTATCCCTGCATCTCCATCTATTAAATGGGGAGTTAAAGCCATTAAATGAATTCATAACTAGGTTCTGCTTGAAACAGTGCCCAGCCCACAGTAGGTGCTGGGTATACCTCAGCTCATGTTGCAGCCACAGTTGTTGTTGTTATTATTATTATTATCATTAACTAGTACTCACAGAATTCAGTGTCAGAGACAATGTATCCCTGATGTTATGGCCTCTACCGAGTCAGTGAATTGGAGTCATGCTTTTTTAAAAAAAAAAAAAACAGTCCTCATTGTGTTTCAAAGACGCATTAAGATGGGCTACATAGAAATAATACACCAAGTTACACAAATTTCACATAAGCAAGGAAAGTGAAGTCAAGGAAAAACAAGTGAATGGAGAAAGCAGCTGTGTGAGCTAGTTTTTGAGCTCCTCTAAGAGCCAAGCCCAGAAGACATGTCTCAGGTCGGAGCTGTACAGAGAGCAAAATCCAGAATCTCTATTTATCTTGATCTTTTATTTAACTGTCTGAAGGGCAAGGAAACAATATTAGGCTTTCTCTGGTTCCTCCCTCCCTCCGTCAATTGCTATTTCTGGTGTCTGCCTGAAGGCAAGGAGAAGGAGGCAGGGGCTGGGGGGAGGCTAGGGCTGTGGCTTGGGCCAGATTCAAAGCAAACATTCGGGCAGCTTCTGCCGCTCCTGCACAGAACCCCCTTTGAGAAGCCCGTGTCCTCGGGCTGCACACTGGAGGCCCCTTAGCAATCCAGAGGTTTCAAAGCCATGGTGAGCAGCGCACGAACCACCAGGGGTCCCAGTCCTGGCCCTTCTGCCTCCTGCCCTCAACCTTCCCAAGTCAAAACTTGTTTTCCCTTGGGAGCAATGGAACAGGAATGAAATATGCAATAGAAACATGGCACTGGAATAGACCATCCATCCATCCATCTATTTGTTCTTTATTCTCATTGACACATTCAACCATCATGCGTGGAACACCCTGTCTGCCTTGCATTATACTGGGTGGTGGAATAGTCATTGCTCTTAGTTGCAAAGTCTAATGAAAGAATATCCTCAGAAGTAGGTAATCCTGCCCAAGTTGGTTCAGCACAAGATAAACACCACAGACGGGGTGGTCAAGTACAGGAGAGGCCGCCTGACCCGGCTAGGGCTGGGACGGGAGCTGAAAAGACTTCCTCTTCCAGTGCCAGCAGGGCTGGGTCCTGGGGTCGCTGAGGAGTTGACCAGGCCAAACACTAGGAAGGAGAAGGTGAGCAAGGAGCAGAGACAGTGAGCAAAGGCTAATGGCCAGAATCTTGGGGTGGGGTGGTCTCACCTCGAAAAGCAAGGTGGCTCCAAGGTGGGGCAGGAGTGTCAGTGGGCTTCCAGAGACAGCCTGAGTCCCAGCATCAAGGGCATCCTATGCTATTTTAAGAAGCTTACACTTGATCTTGTAAGCCAGTGTTTAAAGTGTTGCACATGGACCACAACAAAATAATCACCTTGGAAGTCTGTTAAAATGTAGATTCCTGGGCCACGTTCCAAACTGATCAGAATTTTCTGGAGGTGGGTCCTGGAATTTCGTATTTTAAATGTACATACTTGATCTTCTTTATGCATAGTGAAGTTTGCAGACAAAGTTCTAGGTCATGGAGAGGTTTGGGCAGAGCCCTGCCCAGTGCTGGTGGTGGGGATTTGAGTTGTGCACCCCCAGAGGCACATGATAAGCTTTCACTTTCCTTCTCCTTGAGCTCAGGTGACTTGCTGAAGTGCGTAGCAGAGATTTGTGGCATCTCCCAAAGGAGCCTCTGTGCCACTGTATTCTCTCTGCTGCGGTAATTGTGGACGCCCACGGTGAGGTGAAGCCCGTATTAGCCTGGGTCCTCACCCGTCTGCTGACCTCTGGTGGCCTTCAAGCTTGAGGCAGAAATGGATATTTAGGGTGTGAGCTGCTGAGACCTGGGAGGTGCCCATAGCCCCAGCATCACCCACCTGTTCTGGCTGGAGCAGGCAACTAGAATTCATCTGTATCACTTTTGAATGGCTTCTGCCAGCTACATTTGAATAGGGACAGCCCAATGGCAGAGAAGCCAACTGAAGTTTGTGGCAAGAGTCCAGGCTTGATAGAGGAACAGAACAGAAGGGAGAATGGAAATGGGGAGGACACAGATTCAAGAGATATTTAACACATAATATTGTCAGAGATTCATGAATGTCAGATGTATGGGGAAAGTACACATCAAGGAATGGTGTCCTGTTGCTAGTCTGGGTGATCGGGTTGTGGGCAGTGACACCAAATGGATAGAGAAGGTGGAGGGTGGATGACTTTAGGGATGGAAGATGGAGAATTCCTTTTGGCCAGATCTTGGAATGTGCTTGAGGGTCCATCAGGTGGAGGCGTGTGCCAGGCAGCTGGCTATGACGGGCTGAATCCTGCAAGGGGAGTCGGGCTGCAGACCCAGGTCCATCAGGGAGATGCCGCACTGCAGGGGATTGTGTCAACCCTGGGAGCCGACGTGTTCACTTAGTTTGAATCTTGTGAGAGTGAACTGAGACCGTGGAGAGCACCAAGGTGTACAGAATTTTGGGGGCAGAGGAGTCTTGAGCAATGGTCAGGGCCAGAGAGGATCATCAAAAAAGGACAGAATAGAAAGATATTTGCAAAAAGGTTCTTGAGGCATGCTCCTGAAGATGCTGATTCGCTGGTCTGTGTGGGATGGACCCAAGGGATCCATAAAAGCTTCTCAAGGAATCTTCAATGCCCACCCAAGTTTGGGACTCACTTATCTTCCAAGAAGCTTGGTAGAGCTAAAAAGAGAAAGGATGGGCAGGAACTAGAGAAATACAAGCGTTCCCTTTAGTGACAGAGTCAGTGGGAGGAGATGGAAGGTCTGGTAGCTGCAGTGAGGCCCCAGAGGAGAGTTTGGGGTCAAGATGGAGAGGTTGTCCTTGAACTGAAGGGACATCTCTTACTGGAGAAAACCATGTAAACATGGGTGTGGGTGTAAACTGGGGTCATACGACGGGGGAGTAAAGGAGGACCTCCATTTTCTTTTGAAATAGAGAGCAGACTGACTTCTGGAGCATGAAGGCAAGGGCTCAGTGGGAAGGAGACAGAGTGTCAAAGTTTGGAAATAGTCCTGGAGAAAGATGGAAGTGATAGCTAAGTGGTATTGAGGTGACCTTTTGGTAGTGCCCCAAGATTGGAGACCACAACTGTGTAGCTGTCTCAATCTTACATCCATGGGGAATTCTCTGGATTTGTGTGCTTTGGCATCAGGGTGGGAAAGACAGATGGTGTCAATCCATGCTTTATGACTGGATAGGCACAGCAGATATGGTTACAAGGAGGCCGGCAAGGGGAAAGCTCAGATCATCTGTGGTAAATTCCCAGCTTTCCAGAGAAGGAAGCAATGCCAGCAAGTAAACCAATGGATGAGCAGAAAAAGCAGGGACAGGAGTGAGGGCCAAGTGATGGTCAAGGTGAGGCTATAGGAAGCTGGCAGGAAATAAGGGATGGGCAGTGAGTTTGATATTTCTGGGATGGAATGGTTCATGTGATCAGAAAGTTCAAGGTTATGGGCATGGTGATTGGAGTGAAGGCCACTGGCCCAACATCAAATGTCTAAGTATTGTCGGATAGGTTCTGTCCATGAGTATTGAAATATCAGAGTCACAAATCAAGTTGGTACCATGGAAGCCTCTAGGCCAGGTTCCAAACGCTTTAGTGAGTATTGAGGGAACTGAGATCCAGGACAGTCGGCACAACCCCACCATTCCCAAGGTGAAGGACAGAGCCACGTGGTCAAAGCCTTTGCTCAGAACCTAAGATCAGAAGCCCCTTCACTGTCCTCTCAGCTCCTGATCCAGTTTATTTTTCTTTTTGTTTTTTTCTTTTAATTCTGCTATAGTGTCTTTTTTTATATATACATCTTTATTGGAGTATAATTGCTTCACAGTGCTGTTAGTTTCTGTTGTACAACAAATTGAATCACCTATGCATATACATATATCCCCATATTCCCTTCCTCTTGAGTCTCCCTCCCACCCTCCCTGTCACACCCCTCTAGGTTGTCGCAAAGCGCCAAGCTGGTCTCCCTGTGCTATGCAGCTGCTTCCCACTAACTATCTATTTTACATTTGGTAGTGTATATATGTCCATGCTACTCTCTTACTTCGTCCCAGCTTCCCCCTCCCCTCCCCACGTTGTCAAATCCATTCTCTATATCTGCGTCTTTATTCCTGTCCTGCCACTAGGTTCATCAGTACTGTTATTTTTGTTTTAATTCCATATATATGCATTAGCATATGGTATTTGTTTTTCTCTTTCTGACTTACTTCACTCTGTATGACAGACTCTATGTCCAAACACGTCACTACAAATAAATCAATTTTATTTCTTTTTATATCTGAGTAATATTCCATTGTATATATGTGCCACATCTTCTTTATCCATTCATCTGTTGATGGACACTTAGGTTGCTTCCATGTCCTAGCTATTGTAAATAGTGCTGCAATGAACATTGTGGTACATGTCTCTTTTTGAATTATGGTTTTCTCTGGGTATATGCCCAGTAGTGGGATTCCTGGGTCATATGGTAGTTCTATTTTTAGTTTTTTAAGGAACCGCCATACTGTTTTCTATAGTGGTTGTATCAATTTACATTCCCACCAACAGTGCAGGAGGGTTCCCTTTTCACCACACCCTCTCCAGCATTTATTGTTTCTAGATTTTTTGACAATGGCCATTCTGACTGGTGTGAGGTGATACCTCATTGTAGTTTTGATTTGCATTTCTCTAATAACTAGTGATGTTGAGCACCTTTACATGTGCCTCTTGGCCATCTGTACGTCTTCTTTGGTGAAATGTCTACTTACATCTTCCACCCATTTTTTAATTGGATTGTTTGTTTTTTTGATCTTGAGCTCCATGAGCTGTTTGTATATTTTGAAGATTAATCCTTTGTCCATTGTTTCATTTGCAAATATTTTCTCCCTTTCTGAGTGTTGCCTTTTCGTCTTGTTTATGTTTCCTTTGCTGTGCAAAAGCTTTTTAAGTTTCATTAGGTCCCATTTGTTTGTTTTTATTTTCATTACTCTAGGAGGTGGGTCAAAAAATGTCTTTCTGTGGTTTATGTCAAAGAGTGTTTTTCCTATTTTCCTCTGAAAGTTTTATAGTGTCCAGTCTTACATTTATGTCTTTAATCCATTTGGAGTTTATTTTTATGTATGGTGTTAGGGAGTGTTCTGATTTCATTCTTTCACATGCAGCTGTCCAGTTTTTCCAGCAACACTTATTGAAGAGGCTGTCTTCTCCATTGTATGTTCTTGCCTCCTTTGTCATAAATTAGTTGACCATATGTGTGTGGGTTTATCTCTGGACTTTCTATCCTGTACCAATGATCTATATTTCTGTTTTTGTGCCATTACCATACTGTCTTGATTACTGTAGCTTTGTAGTATATCTTGAAGTCAGGGAGCCTGATTCCTCCAGCTCCGTTTTTCTTTCTCGATTGCTTTGACTATTCAGGGTCTTTTGTGTTTCCATACGAATTGTAAATTTTTTTGTTCTAATTCTATGAAGAATGCCATTGGTAGTTTGATAGAGGTTGCATTGAATCTGTAGATTGCTTTGGGTAGTAGAGTCATTTTCACAATATTGATTCTTCCAATCCAAGAACATGGTATATTTCTCCATCTGTTTATGTTATCTTTGATTTCTTTCATCAGTGTTTTATAGTTTTCTGAGTACAAGTCTTTCACCTCCTTAGGTAGGTTTATTCCTAAGTATTTTATTATTTTTGTTGGGATGGTAAATGGGATTGTTTCCTTAATTTCTCTTTCAGATTTTCCATCATTAGTGTGTAGGAATGCAAGAGATTTCTGTGCATTAATTTTGTATCCTGCAACCTTACCAAATTCATTGATTAGTTCTAGTAGTTTTCTGGGGACATCTTTAGGATTTTCTATGTGTAGTATCATGTCATTGGCAAACAGTGACAGTTTTACTTCTTCTTTTCCAATTTGGATTCCTTTTATTTCTTTTTCTTCTCTGATTGCTGTGGCTAGAACTTCCAAAACTATGTTGAATAAGAATGGCAAGAGTGGTCATCCTTATCTTGTTCCTGATCTTAGAAGAAATACTTTCAGTGTTTCACCATTGAGGACGATGTTTTCTGTGGGTTTGTCATATATGGCCTTTATTATGTTTAGGTAGTTTCCCTCTATACCCACTTTCTGGAGACTTTTTATCATAAATGGGATGAATTGAATGTTGTCAAAAGCTTTTCTGCATCTACTGAGATGATCATGTAGTTTTTATTCCTTAATTTGTTAATATGGTGTATCACATTGATTGATTTGCATATATTGAAGAATCCCTGCATTTCTGGGATAAATCCCACTTGATCATGGTGTATGATCCTTTTAATATGTTCTTGGATTCTGTTTGTTAGTATTTTGTTCAGGATTGTTGCATCTATGTGCATCAGTGATGTTGGTATATAATTTTCTTTTTTTGTCATATCTTTTTCTGTTTTGGTATCATGGTGGTGGTAGCTTCATAGAATGAATTTAGTAGTGTTCCTCCCTCTGCAATTTTTTGGGAGAGTTTGAGAAGGATGGGTGTTAGCTGTTCTCTAAATGTTTGATAGAATTCGCCTGTGAAGTCATCTGGTCCTGGACTTTGTTTGTTGGAAAATTTTTAATTACAGTTTCAACTTCACTGCTTCTGCTAAGTCTGTTTATATTTTCTAATTCTTCCAGGTTCAGTCTTGGAAAATTGTACCTTTCTAAGAATTTGTCCCTTTCTTCGTGGTTGTCCATTTTATTGGCATATACTTGTTTTTAGTAGTCTCTTATAATCCTTTTTATTTCTGCAGTGTCAGTTGTGATTTCTTCTGTTTCATTTCTAATTTTATTGATTTACATCCTCTCCCTTTTTTTCTTGATGAGTCTGGCTAAGCATTTATCAATTTTGTTTATCTTCTCAAAGAACCGACTTTTAGTTTTATTGATCTTTGCTATTGTTTTCTTCATTTCTATTTCATTTATTTCTGCTCTGATCTTTATGATTTCTTTCCTTCTACTGACTTTGGGTTTTCTTTGTTCTTCTTTCTCTAATTGCTTTAGGTGTAGGGTTAGATTGTTTATTTGAGATTTTTCTTTTATCTTGAGGTGAGATTGTTATAATTGCTATGAACTTCATTCTTAGAGCTGCTTTTGCTGCGTCCCATAGGTTTTGAGTCATTGTGTTTTCGTTGTCATTTGTTTCTATGTATTTTTAAAATTTCTTCTTTGAGTTCTTCAGTGATCTCTTGGTCATTTAGTAGCACACTGTTTAACCTCCATGGATTTGTGTTTTTTACACTTTTTTTCCTGTAATTGATTTCCAGTCTCCTAGCATTGTGGTCAAAAAAGATGCTTGATATGATTTCAGTTTTCTTAATTTTTCGAGGCTTGATTTGTGACCCAAGATGTGATCTATCCTGGAGAATGTTCTGTATGCACTTGAGAAGAAAGTGTATTCTCCCACCTTTGGGTGGAATCTTCTACAAATATCAATTAAATCTATCTGGTCTATTGTGTCATTTAAAGCTTCTGTTTCCTTATTTATTTTCTGTTTGGATGATCTGTCCGTTGGTGTAAGTGGGGTGTTAAAGTCCCCTCCTGTTATTGTGTTACTGTCCATTTCCCCTTTCATGGTTGTTAGCATTTGCCTTATGTATTGAGGTGCTCCTATGTTGGGTGCATAAATATTTATAATTGTTATAACTTCTTCTTGGATTGATCCCTTGATCATTGTATAGTGTCCTTCCTTATATCTCATAACAGTCTTTATTTTAAAGTCTATTTTATCTGATACACGTATTGCTACTCCAGCTTTCTTTTGATTTCCATATGCATGGAATATCTTTTTCCATTCCCTCACTTTCAGTCTGTATGTGTCCCTAGGTCTGAAGTGGGTCTCTTGTCAACAGCATATATATGGGTCTTGTTATTTTATCCATTCAGCCAGTCTGTGTTTTTGGTTGGGGCATTTAATCCATTTACATTCAAGGTTATTATCAATATGTATGTTCCCATTACCATTTTCTTAATTGTTTTGGGTTTGCTTTTGTGGGTCTTTATCTTCTCTTGCATTTCCCACCTAGAGAAGTTTCTTTAGCATTTATTGTAAAGCTGGTTTGGTGGTGCTGAATTCTCTTAGCTTTTGCTTGTCTGAAAAGCTTTTGATTACTCCATCGAATCTGAATGAGATCCTTGCTGGGTAGAGTAATCTTGGTTGTAGGTTTTTCTCTTTCATCACTTTACGTGTATCCTGACAATCCCTTCTGGCCTGCAGAGTTTCTGCTGCAAAATCAGCTGATAACCTATGGGGATTCCTTTGTATGTTATTTTTTGCTTTTCTCTTGCTGCTTTTAATATTTTTTTATTTGAATTTAATTTTTGTTAGTTTGATTAATATGTGTCTTGCTGTGTTTCTCCTAGGGTTTATCCTGTATGGGACTCTCTATGCTTCCTGGACTTGAGTGACTACTTCCTTTCCCATGTTAGGGAAGTTTTCCACTATAATCTCTTCAAAGATTTTTCTCAGACCCTTTCTTTTTCTCTTCTTCTTCTGGGACCCCTATAATTCAAATGGTGCTACATTTAGTATTGTCCCAGAGGTCTCTGAGATTGTCTTCAATTCTTTTCATTCTTTTTTCTTTATTCTGCTCCTCGGCAGTTATTTCCACCATTTTGTCTTCCAGCTCACTTATTCGTTCTTCTGCCTCAGTTATTCTATTATTGATTCCTTCTAGTGTGTTTTTTACTTCAGTTATTGTGTTGTTCACCTCTGTTTGTTTGTTCTTTAGTTCTTCTAGATCTTTGTTAAACATTTCTTGCATTTTCTCAATCCGTGCCTCCATTCTATTTCCAAGATGCTGGATCATCTTTACTATCATTACTCTGAATTCTTTTTCAGGTAGGTTGCCTATTTCCTCTTCATTTATTTCATCTTGTAGGTTTTTACCTTGCTCCTTCAACTGTGACATGTTTTTGCTGTCTCATTTTTAAAAATTTTTGATGGGTGGGATTGTTTTCCTGTCTTACTGGTTGCTTCGCCTGAGGCTTCCAACACTGGAGTTTCTACGGTGTTGGATAGAACTGGGTCTTAGTGCCGAGATGAGGACCTCTGGGAGACCTCACTCTGATGAATATTCCCTGGGGTCTGAGGTTCTCTGTGAGTCCAGTGGTTCGGACCTGGAGCTCCCACTGCAGGAGCTTCAGCCCGACCCCCGGCTCGTGAACCAAGATCCCGCAAGCAGCGTGGGGTGGCAAAAAAAAAAAAAAAAAAAAAGAAAAGCAAAAAAGGAGAGCAATAACAAAGAGTAAAAAATAAAATTAGACTAGGAAACTAACAGACATGTTAGAAAGAATATAAAAATAAAAATATAGATGAAACAACAACTGGAAGGTAAAACAGTACCATGATATTAAAAAGGAGGAGAAGAAAGAGAGAAAAGGCGGAAAAGGCCTTGGCTCTGGAGTGTGGGGCTTAGGCAGGGGTGGGGCTTAGGCAGTGAGTGAGACCTATGCTTAGGCCTCACAGGGCTGGAAAAAGCCCTGTGGGACTGGTGTGGGGTGGGACTTAGGCTCCACGGAATAGAAGGGGCCCAGACGTGCCTCTGCTCTCAGAGGGCGGGGGACCCGGCCTTGGAGCTCAGCAGGCTTCCCAGGCTCCAGTGGGTGGGCAGACGCCCTCTGCTCCTCTCCTGCTCCTCTGGTCCTGGAGAGCCCTTCCTGCCTATTTTTCTTTAGACAGTGTTTTTTAAGACCAGTATAATAGTAAGTTATTAATAGTTTAATTTAAAACTATTACCATGGTGAATTAAGAAATGGAAAAAGAATTGTGGAGGAAATTCACAAAGCCCAAATCCATCACCCTTACCTATATCTTAGGCCTCTGTACTGAGCAAAACTCAGTTAGAGGGACAGTCATAACGTCTGGGCTCTCAGCTGTATGTAGGAAGGTGACATGAGCACAGACTCTGAAGGCTCACCTGTCCCGAACCCTTACCTTCTGTCCCATAATGTTCAAAACAAAGTCCCATAAGATAGGCTCAGCTTTGGGTTTGAGAATAAAAATAACACAGTTTTCTGCTGAGGGAGAAGGATTCATCTAACAAGTGGACAATCTGCACCAGGACCCAAAAAGAAACCTCAGTTCTCCTCATTCCTCCCTTACCCTGTTCCAAGAATCCTGCTCTCTCTTTCTCTTCCTTCTTTCGGTTCTTTTTGCCTTAAGTGCACTTCCCTCATATTTTCTCGACAGTAAAGTATATAGTGTGCTTCAGAGTATGAGTTTCCTAGGGCTGCTGTAACAAATCACTACAAACTCAGTGACTTAAAACAAATGCGATTTATTCTCTCAAAGTCTGGGAGAACAGAAGTCCAAACTCAAGGTGTCAAAAGAGCCACACTCCCTCCAGAAGCTCTGGAGGGGATCCTTCCTTTCCTCCTTCAGCTTCTGGTGGTCCATATGTTCCTTGACCGTGGCTGCATCCCTCCAGTCTCTACTCCTGTCTTCACATGGCCATCTTCCCTCATCTTCCCTGTTTCTTCTGTTCTTGTAGGATACATGTCAATGGATTTACAGCTCAGTCGAATCCAGGATGAACTTATCTCTGATCCTAAACTTAGTTACATCTGCAAAGATTTCATTTTTTTCCAGGTAGTCATATTCACAGGTTCTACGTGAACCTGGCTTTTTTTTTTTTTTTAAGTAGGGGGTTCCATTCAACCCACTGTAATAAAAAAATGGTACCTTAACAAAATCTTTGATGTTTTCTTTTTGTGAGTTTATTCTGCCTTTATAACTCTACGGTCAACTCCTCAAGGGAAAGGATGTGTCTTCTGTTTCCAGTGCTCTTTCTTAGTCCCTCCAGCTGGTCCATGCCAGGATGTCTTCCCAGTTTGTCCAGCTTTGCCTCCTTTCAACTTGCAGACCTTCAAAGTGGAGCAAACTCGTCCCTACCTTTTAGTACTTATCTCAAGGCCTACTTTCAAGAAGTCTCCTTTAGATCATCCCATATGTCACCATGAAGAGATTAATTTTCTCAGATCCATCTGAATTCCTTCTCTTACTGGTTTGTCATCCTGTTTACAGTACATTCCATACGTGGCTTTTATGTATGGTCTCAACTTACTCATTTGCTTTACACCAAACATACTCAGAAAACTACGTGTGACAGAAGCTTATGCTACAACACAGGAAAGGCTGTGTTTGCTGACTCAGTTGGCTGTCCAAACCAAATGAGTCAGCCTTACATTTGGCTGCAAGAAACAGAAAATCAGACTATAGAGGCTTAAACAAATGGGAATTTATTTGCCTCAAAAAAATAACACACCCAAAGGTAGTGGGCTACAGACCTTAGTCCAGCAGATTAAGGAAATCAGGACTGATGTCTTCAGGAGTGCATTGGCTTTTCTCTCACAATCATATGGAGGCTGCTGCAGATCCAGCCATTTCATCTACCTTCAAAGCAAGTAGATGGGATAGGAAAGTGGAAGTTTCCCATGAATTGCATCTGCTCCTTTTTGTTAAGAAATTGAAAGCTGACACGGAGGCCCTTTCTCTTCTGAAGGCTACTTCACTCACATCTGGTTCCTCGGCCACTTCCAGTTACATGAGAACTGGGAGGAATAATTGTGTGGATTTCTAGCTTCTGTATTGGGAGGTACCTGGAGAAAAGGTGGTGGGAAAGGTCTTGACTAGCTGATCAGTAGAGTTTGCTGCTCCCTCAAAGTGCTTGTGTAACCCAGACTGTCTGGGTTCTGAGGCATCGTCACACACCAACTAATACTGTCATCTTGTCTGACGCCAGGATTGATGAGAACAGCTGTTAAGTCAGTAGGCAGTAATTAACTCCAAAGTACATAAATTACCAGGCTGCAGGATTTTTTCCCTTTAAGTATAGAGGTGAATGCTCTTTTGAACGTGGAGTTGTGGTCACCTCCAATGACAGAAAGCTCCAACGCAGTCATTGTGAGGCTGCTTTGAAACCTGGGTGAGACTGCTAGTTAGGTGGGGAATATGCCATGTTTATGCGTGAACCCATGGATGTTTTATTACTGGTGTTAATAAAGCGTGTAAAAGAGAACTTCATAGGTTCTGGTGCAGCCTCTGCTTTTATTGAGGAAAATTCACTCAGAATCATATCCTCTTAGGCCACAGTGTTCTCCCGGGGGCCTGCATCTAGCCGTGATGTGGGGTTAAAATGAAGGAGAAACCTGGAGAAAAAAGGCATATGCAGGTAATATGTATCTGTGTTAATTTATCATCCGTTAATAGAAAATTTAGTAAGATTTATTATCATTATTTACGAAGGAGACAATTTTACATTTAAATCTAAATTTGATCAATGATCACTTAATACAACATTTTTTATTAGCAAAGGCTCCACCTGGGAGCATTTTTGTAGCTCTGAAGTTTGATCCCCTTGTTAAGCCAACTTTATCAGATTTGCTAATGCAAACGCTGTCGGACCTGGGATGCTGACTTGCTCTAAGAAAGGTACAAGAGAATGACATATAACTTTCAAATGCTAATTTATTAAAGGGTTCTAACTAGATGATTTCTGTTTTCCATTTCTCTTAGAAACTACTGAGTGTTTGCTATTTGCTTTCAGAACAAAACGTATATGCCCACGATAGTAGCAACTCTATAGTCTGGAAAGGGTGCATTTAAAAATATTTCTCTAGAAGTTACTGGGAAGCCTAACCTCCCTAAAATATTTCTTTGATGTCATGTTGTGTACCTATTGTCTTCCATCCCTACCCCTGGTCCTCGTTCCCCTGTTACTGCGGGTCCTTTGAAATCCCACTGTCTGTTCAGATGTGAGTGTCTGAGGTTGGCCTGGGCCCATATCTTATTCAGCTGCTTCCTCTTCCCCCGCCCCCATACCCCACCACTCAACCTCAGCTTTATCCAAGTTAATTTTCTAGTCCTCTTACTGCAGTGTTCATCTCCCTCCTCTAATCAGTACAGGAGCCCTCCTGAATGAGTGGAAGGGTGTCTTAGATTTGGTTTAAATAATTACACCACACTTCCCATCTTTAGTTTGAATAGCAAAGCCCTCCTTCCTCTGGAGAAGCTCATCCTCATTAGCATTAGCCATTATTCAATCCATTATTAAATTCTCAGCTCTTCCCTCCACTTGAATTGTTTCTTTGTTCTGGCAATATTCGGATTTAGCTATCTGCTTTTTTATTGACATTAGTTTCTCCAGTGGTAGTGTAAAACATATGCACTTGGGGAGACTTATGTTAAAAAAATAATAACCTACTGAGTCTCCAGGAGTGGGCTCTGGGCACTTAGGCATCTTTTTAAAGCACCAGGTGATTCTAATGCACAGCCTGTTTCAGAAGTTTGGTGCAGTGAGCTCTGGTGAGGTAAGGACCTTACTGAAGTTTATCTTGCTTTTCTGATTGCTAACAACAGAATCAGAAGACGTATTTGTATCATACTTAGAATTGAAAGCATGCTTTAAAATATAAGTTTCTGGTTCTCTAAATGGAGCACAGTTTGTGCATGAAATTTGCATTTGTATGTTATGGTGATGCTTTTATTAGATTCACTATAGTTGTAAGAGATGACAAAAGACCTGTACAGAATTGGGTGTAGTTTATGTACATTACTAATGGGAAAGATACAAAGGTTAAGAAGGGTAGATTTTAATCTGTGGCTGATGGGGTCATAAATGAGCTAGTCTTGCTTCAAAGAATGATGTAATCAGACAGATGTGTCTCCTGGGGAAGCCTGTCTACACAGGTAGCATCTGTCTGCCGGGGGCATTGGCTCCTCTACAGGGAGTGGCCCGTGGTCTGGAGAGCTCTGAAGTGTTACCTTGTTAGTAATCCAAACTCTACCAAATGTGGGAGGCTGACTTACTCTAACAAAAGTGGCAAAGAATGATATTTAAACCCAGGATGCCAATATATTAATTTATCATGCAGAATATGCCTATCGGGTAGACCAGTTAGTTGTTCATATAAAATCATCTCTTATCTTCTCTCTCTATAGCAAGAAGCCACCTTGTCTAAAGGTCACCCATGAGCCTAGTTATAACACAGGTGGAGTGGGGATTTGTATGTTTAAGGCAATGTTTCTCGACCTTTCTCCATTACTACTCTCTTAAGAAGACTTTTTAAATGTTTTTTTTCTAACCAATCCCCCATGAAATTTTAATACCACAGGTATATTGCATATCTATTTATGTGATGTATACATATCTGTGTATCATGCATTAAAAGATTAATTTTTTGGCTTTCCCCGAGAACCAGTGTTTGCCCTCTTGGAACCCCTGCTGAGAATGTATGGCCTAAGAAATCCATTTCCTAAAGCCTAAACTATGAGGCTCCACTTAGAGGGATACACCAGCCAGGTGGGCCAGGTACTGGAATCCGCTGACAAGACGACTTCCCTTCCAGACAGCATTGTTTTCCTCAGAGACTAGCCTCTTTCTCTGCTTCCAAAATTAAAATCTTTACCACCCACTCACCTCCCTCCTTTTTTGCACATATCTTTCTTCAGATGTTTTTGTTCACCCAACAGACCAGAATCAAATCTGGCCAGAATTGCATTGTCTTTCAGGTGATGAAACATGTATCTGCATCCTTTTCAGGTTAAATCTGATGGGACAATTTTGGGTCCAAATTCTTCATGTCTGTCCCAGGTGTTATTTGCATGGAATTACTGAAGGGACATCAGGTATATGTCAAAGCATAACCCTTCTCTTAAGGATGACATCTGACAAAGCAATTACGAAGCTTTCTCCCCAAATATGAAAGGCAGAATAATGGAGTGGATTGATCCAAAGCCAAAAATCATATTTAAATTTAAGCTCCACCAGGACAAGAATTTTTGTCTTTTTTGTTTACTTAAAATTATAGTCCCTGTACCATGAACAGTTTCTGTCACATAGTGGGCCCTCAATAATATTTGTTGAATGAAAAAAAATATTTTTATTCAGTATACGAATTAGGATCTCTCCAATTGTGGTGTAGTGAATCATGTGGATATGAGGGATTATATTCATTCATTCAAAGAATATTTACCAGGGACTTCCCTGGTGGCACAGCTGTTAAGAATCCACCTTCCAGGGGACAGGTTCAATCCCTGGTCCGGGAAGATCCCACATGCCACAGAGCAACTAAGCCTGTGTGCCACAGCTACTGAGCCTGCACTCTAGAGCCTGTGAGCCACAACTACCGAGCCCACGTGCTACAACTACTGAAGCCCGTGTGCCTAGAGCCCCTGCTCCACAACAAGAGAAGCCACCGCTATGAGAAGCCTGTGCACCACAACGAAGAGTAGCCTCCGCTTGCTGCAACTAGAGAAAGCCCACATGCAGCAATGAAGACCCAATGGAGACAAAAATACAAAACAAAACAAACAAAAGCGAAAAAAGAAACAGAGACTATTTACCAAGAACACATTATGACAGACCCTATACAAATTACCCAATGTATCCATAATGGAATAAAACAGATGGGATCCCTGCCCTCATGGACCATAGAGCAAAACACGAGAGACAGGCAATAAGCTAATGGGTAAATGCAAGCTATCACCTTTTGGGGAGCAAAGTGATATTGGGAGAAATAGCAGGGTGCAGCTGGTGGATTACCAGGAGACCCTCATGGAGCACGCTCAGGGCAGGCCTGTCATGGAAGCCAGGTGTGAGTAGGCCCCACACAGGAAGAGGGGCAGGAAGGAGCTTCTCAGGCAGAGAGAACTGTGTGTGCAAAGGCCTTGAGCCTGGAGAGATGGGCAAGCTGGATGACCCCCAAGGAGGGCACGGTACCTTGAGTGGAACTGAGGGGTAGGGCCTGAATAGAAACTAAAGATGCAGACTGGGGCAAGATGTGTGAAGAGTTCAGTGTAGACATTAAAGTGGGCAGGCCAACTCTTCTGGGTCTAGACTTCAGAAGGAAGATCTGGGCTCAAGGTCCACCTTTGGGAGTTGGTGCTATTTAGATGGTGTTGAAGAAGGTGCCAGGTATATGGATGTCCCTGCAAGGGGAAAAGGGGGGAATTTAAAGAGAAAGGGACCTAGACTGAGCCCCGGAGAGGGCAGTATTTGAGTCAGAGCATTGGAGTCAGCGGAATGGCCAGACCCCAGGGAGCATGGGGCCAAGGAAGCTGAGAGAGACCAGGATCCTTGGCAGGAGAAAGGGACCAGCTCTGCTGAGGATGCTGCTCGGGAGTCATGGTAAGGAGAGCATAGAAAGGAGTGGATGGGATTAACGAAGTTGTAGGTAACCAGTGAGCTTGACAAGAGTAGTTTTTGTGGCTTCTTGGGGTTGCTACATAGTTTGAAATGGGATATGGAGAATCAGAGGCCAAAGAAGTAGGAAGAGCTTCAGTAGACAAGCCATTGAGGTTCAGCTGTTAAGGGAAATGAGAAATAAAGAAGAAGGCAGGGTTGTGTTGTGTTTAGGGAAGGCACTGCTTGGTTGGGAGCAGACTTGCTTGCTGCTGGGAATGGTTCAAAGAGGGAGAGACTGATGACAGAAATAGCGGGCATGAACTGGAGCCTGAAATCCCTGTTGCCTGGAGACAATTGATAATCAAGGTGATGGTCAGGCTGTGTGGTTTTCTTCTGCATCAAGGTTAAAAGGTATTTTTCTTGCAAGTGGTGGAATTTGGTTGTCAAATTTCATCCCAACAAAGAAATTTCTAAATGCATATTCTAAAATCAAACCGTTTCCTCCATTCCAATTCTACTCCCATGTGGTTTTGATGCTAGGCATGGTTTTTTCTCATCAGCATCTTTCAGTGTGTGATTGCCTATAGAAATCCTTAAGGTGTGAAGACTATTTCCTGTAGCAAGCACAACATTTCCATTTCTCTGATGGGGGGAAAACAACCTTCAGGACCACCTGATCACAGGAAACTCTGCATGTCCTGCCTCTTCTTTCCAGTATAGAGATAATTTCTCAGTGTAGAGATAATTCCTCTTTGTCTTTTAAACCTATAGCAATAAACTTCTTTGCTGTTTCTATTTAATTTAATATTCCAAATATCCTTGCAAACTCATTCTAAAAAGGCATGAAATTGTTTCTCAAATAGTTAAATTGTGAGATAGTAAACATTACCCTAATTGGTTAATGACTGATTTACATATGATGCAAAATAAAGGGAACTTCATTAGCTGTGAACTAAGAATTCTACTCTTTATTATTGTCCTTAAAAAATTAGTACCCCCGGACTGCTCATCTAATAATTTTACTCTGGAATTTTAGTGGGCAGGTTTATTACGTAATATGTCCACTGGAAAATAGAAATGAGTATTTTAACTTTTTATACTCATTCTTTGGAATTCTAGTAGCCTTGGATAGATTTCTGTTTCATTCCTGGCTTGAAATGCTTCTTCACACCATCAGGAAGCATGTTAGTTCATCACAGAAATGTATTTAGACTTGAAAAACACTGGAGATTTTAAAAATATGATCATTATGGTCCCAAATGAGGGTTTGGGCTTTAACTCATTTTCTTGATAGGCTGAGACAGTGTATGTGAAACCCACCATCTGAAAACCTTTGTAAATTGTCATTTCATGAGACTTTGCCTCTTTTGCATACGCCATCTTTTTTGGGTGAGCCCTTGACTGAAACTGAACTCACGGGGTATATTTAATTGTGGCTTCTTGTCCCCAAGGAAGACTAGTTGGCTTGGGGAGGAAGTAGTTGCTATCACTAATGACACAGAGAAGACCTGAACCCAGAAGGTTAAACCCATTGCTACTCCGGGCCGCAGCTTCCCACAATCTGCACGATAATACTTTCAGCTCGGGTTTACTTGGGAGAAATAGACACGTCTGTGTAAACTGCCAACAAGTCATATATATATATGTATGTATATATACATACATATATATATATACACATACATATATATACTCAATTTTATTGGAGTGTAGATGATTTGCAATGCTGTGTTAGTTTCAGGTGTACAGCAAAGTGACTCAGTTATGCATATACGTGTATTCACTCTTTTTCAGATTCTTTTCTCATATAGGTTATCACAGATTATCGAGTGGAGTTCCCTGTGCTATACAGTAGGTCTTTGCTGATTATCTGTCTCATATATAATAGTGTGTGTATGTTAATCCCAAGCTCCTGATTTATCCCTTCCCCCCATGTTTCCCCTTTGGTAACCATAAGTTTGTTTTCGATATCTGTAAGTCTGTTTCTGTTTTGTAAATAAGTTCACTAGTATCATTTTTTTAAAAAATTAGATTCCACATATGAAGTCTCATATATGCTTGGTTGAATCACGTGTGTCTTCTCAGAGTCGATTAAGGAGAAAATAGGTAGCAGACCCATCATGAGTTTAGTAACCCTTTTTATTCTACCTAATTAGTTAATATATTTTTGTTATTGATATTGAAATTGTATGTCATTAGTGATGTGCTTTCCAAACCATGTGTTAAGGCACGACCAGGGCATCCCAGGATATTTTAAAATTTCAAGGGGAACCTAGCAACACTGGACATCTGTCACTGTGGAAATCAACTCAAGGTAGTTGATGGTTTCAACATTAGGTGGCACTGCATTCCTTTTGTTGTCAAGCTGGGTTTTTGGCATATGTGACGGAGAAAAAGAACAGTGGCCTGGGGAGATCAAGACAGAGTAGGAAACGTGAGTGGTGGTGCTGAATCCGAGTCTAGTGCTTGTGCAGATGCAATGCTCAACAGACACACTGACTACTGAGGGCCCGTAGTAAGTGGCTACTTAAGAATGAAATAACATTATAATATTTTATTTCAATATATATGTTGGATTTCTCTTCCAACAACTCCTAAGCTGTTAGGGCATAATATTTAAGCAGTTCAGACCTTACTACTTAATAAACAAGACTGTTAGATATCTCCTTTGGCCTAGGAATGCTATGAAAATATTAATAAGACACTACGGGCATTGTGAAACAAGAAAATTTGGGAACCTCTGCATTAGTGGTTTTACTTTTTGCAAGTAAAAGTTTATAATAATGTTGGAGGATGTATGCAATGCATGCTCAGTTTATCAGCAGGTTTCCTTCAACCACAGCATCCATAAGTCTCATAAAGACGGCCCGCTAATGGGGAACCCTAACAGTAGGACGACCACGGCCATCCCTCTGAAATCTCACCTGTGCAGCTCCTAGAAGCCTGCTTTGCATCACCTGCCTTTGTTTGCTTGCTTTGTTGACATTTATTATTGGTCTGTTTTATTACATTTTTGTCAGTGAGGTTCATTTCTTGGGTGGGGAGAATATAACATTTAGTTGATTATAAATAAATGCTCAATAAATGTTTTTTGAACAAACAAAGTGATGTAATGAATGTCTTAGTTTGTATTAAACCATCAGCAGTATGTGGCATTTCTGCAAAAGAGCTACCAGCCCCAAATTTCTAAGGAATGCAGGGTTAACCTTTAAGTGAATTTTCTAGTAATTTATAAATAATCTGTCTTTAAAACCCAATAGTTTTAAAGACACAGGGAACTATATCCAATCTCCTGGGATAAACCATAGTGGAAAAGAATATAAAAAAAGAATGTATATATGTGTATACCTGAGTCCTTTGTACAGCAGAAATTAGTACAACATCGTAAATCAAGGATACTTCAATTAAAAAAATAGAAAAAAAAACCTCAGTAGTATGTTGGAGGTGGGGGAATTGAGTGAGGGGCAGTCAAAAGGTACAAACTTCCAGTTATAAAGTAAATAAGTATTGGGGATGCAGTGTATAACATGATAAATATAATTAGCACTGCTCTGTGTTCTATATGAAAGTTAAGAGAGTAATGTTGAAGCCCAACCTTGAGTACCACAGAATGTGTTTGTATTTAGAGACAGGGCATTTGGAGAGGTGACTGAGCTAAGATGAGGCCATTAGGGTGGTGTCCTTATAAGAAAAAGAGATTAGGACGCACAGAGAGACCCCAGGGGCACACAGGCTTGCATAGAGAAAAGGCCATGTGAGGAAACAGCTGGAAGGTGGTCATCTACAAGCCAGGTGAGAAGTCTTAGGAGAAAATAACCCTGCTGACACCTTGATCTTGGACGTCCAGCTTCCACAACTGTAAACAAAGAAACAAACAAAAATTTCTATTGTTTAAGCCACTGAGTCTGTGGTATTTTGTCCCTGCAGCCCAAGGAGATTAGCGCACACACGGATTTAGCAAAACCCATTTCTTTGATTAGGGTCCTGGAATGGTGCTGACTGGGAAGAGCTGCTTGGTCGTGGCCCTGTGAGAGAGCATGAGATGCCTCTTGGTGATCTGGGTGGAACTAATGTACTGCATTGGCCCGAAAGTTTGTTCGGGTTTTTCTGTAGCAGCGTACAAAAACCCGAACGAACTTTTTGGCCAGCCCAATATATTCTCTGGTTGAAATTGCTCAGAAGTCAGAGTCTGGTGTCAACGGTATAAATCTCTTTGCTTCCTCCAAGACCCACTCCTCAGGAAAACCCTCAGTAGGAGAGGAAAGAAGGTGGCGAGGAAACCCAGGAGCACCCTTCGGGGAGACACTACTTTTAAGTACATTTCAGCCTCTTATCCTGTTAAAGGGAAAGCTGCTGCCAGCCATCCCCTCCCCTAATTAGTATCATTAATGAAACATCTAGTTTAGTTTGTAATAGGAAATTTCTTTGTTTTCCAATTTGCAGAAGGTTTCAGTTATGCAGCCAAGCAGTTATTTATCTTTTGTAATCACAGCATGACTTTATGGAATATCTTTTGGTCTGATTAAAAAGGGCAATTCCAGGGTAGACCTTGAGAATCACAGCATTCATTGTTTTTTCTCCTGTATTTGGAGGCTGTGACTGCACAGGACTTTGCAATCTATCACTTCCGTGTGAATGCACTTGCTAATGTCATGTTTAAGTTCATACCCAGGATTGGCTGTGCTATCCCTGTGGTGTTATTGCCCTCAGCAAACTTGTCCCTCTGTTATCATGTTACATTTGATATCTACATTTAGTTCCATTCAACTTCATAAGGTGTCGTCTTCTTCAGTCATAATTGGCAGGGTATATTGTGCTTGGTTTGCTTAATTCTAATTTATCTACTATTGTATAGGTTATAAATGGGATCACAAGTAGGTCATAATGCAAGTTGCCAATGGGGTATTCGTGCAAATGTACCCCGAGTACCCATAAAAGATGTGCGTCCCTTCTTGCATGCTGTTGGTTGAAGAGGCATATTTATCTCACATGAAGTGGTGTATCATTTCATCTTAAACTAAGCTGCACAGGTTGGAGTGTCTGATAGCCTTGGTCATGTTTGTTGACTGAATCTGAACACCTGTTGCCTCAGCTTTTTAAATGTGGATCAAATGTGTCAACTATAAAGCAGTGATAAGTGAAGATAATTGTGTATAGTGTTTAAACGAAGCTAAATTTCATTGATCCAGACTAATTAGAGAGATTATCTAAATTAAAGTCTAAAGTGTGCTCAAGTATCTTTTTTTTCACTTGTAAGTCCACTGAAATCACCAGAATTAGGCAAATTTTGTATAGCTTAGTGCAAATCCTTAGGTGAGCTGATTCAGGGTGAATAAAATTTGAGTTTTACTTAGTATATAATTATATGTTTCTAAAGTTTTTGAAACGCACTGAGACACAGCACTTAGAAGTGTTCTCCTATTGCGTGTATGTCATTATATAGGGGAGAGAAGGTTCAGGAATACCCAGAAACCAGCATTTATTAAGCCCATTGGACAATCCAGCACTGCTTTGTCCCCTGGGTTTCTGAAAGAGTGGAACCTCTTTGGAATAATTAACTTTCATTCAACTATGTGGACTCACAAAGACCAAGGAGACAGTGGCTTCTGTTGGGTACTAGTAAAGATGGAAAGTTCAGTTAATCATCGATTGGTTGACAGAATGTCAGATGTAATCATTCAGACGTCACTGTGCCAGCAGAAGGGCAGGAGGCAGTTTGGACCAGATGGAGACTAACTCTAATAAAAGTCCTTTGTAATCACAGGTAAACTCCCAATTGGGCTTGGAGCTCTGTGAAACAAAGAGAGTGGGGAGAAGAGTGTCTGCTGGTGTTGTTTTACAGAAATGGCCTGCAGAGTAAGTTAACAACGAAAAGGAAATGACTGGTCCCATTTTGGCCACAGAAGTGAGCTATGAGTTCTGGAGTTAGTAGCTCCCTCCTTTCCATACAGCTTATTTGTTTGCTCTTCTCTCTCCTTTGGTGGAGAGGAACTAAACCCTGAAAGCTAAGATTCTTCCACGTGCTTGAAATCAGAGAGAGCCTGGATGAGAGAACAAACGCGTGACAGTGCACTCCTCTGTGGAAAGCAGAGTGACCTATGGATCTCGGTGGAGGGAGGCTTGTGCATTCTTCTTCCACTGAGTTCTGAATATTGGAAACTCTATGTTTTGTCTCCTTTCTGTTATTCTAAACTATTAATCAAGCCAGCTTTCTCCCCATCAGTTTCAAATTTGCAATCCCTGAGCTGAGATGTACAAGTCTGGGTTTCTGCAGGGTGAAGCCAGCTTTCCCTTCTAGGGAAGATGTGTTCTCAATGACTTAATTTGTGAGAGGAACTTTCTATCAAGATCTTGAGTATCTTCTAGGCCCATCTCTTTCCACTGGCCTGTAATGAGCTGGTGGAACACTCCTGAGAGAAGCAAATGACTCTCAAACTCCTCTCTGAAATTTTATCTAGCTGTGATACCAAACTTGAACCCTAAGTGTAAGATTCTTTAGCCCTTTAGCCCAAATATAGCTGGAAAAATAGCATAATGTATGCTATTCAAAAAGACCTAATAATAACATCTCTAATATAAAAGAGAATAATGAAAATAATAATCACAACCAATAGTACTATTTCTAGCGGCCATTTCGATAGGAAATCAAGTTGCATTTGACTCCCAATTTTCAATTCCAGTCTAACCAACCAAAACGCTAATAACACCCATTGTTGAGGTGGTTGGTTTTTCAATTTTCTTCATAACTTTCTGTCTTAGCTCACGCTGTCATAACAAAACACCCCAGGCTGGGTGGTGCAAACAGGAGATACTTATTTCTCACATCCCTGGAGGCTGGGAAGGCTGAGATCAAGGTGCTGATGATTCTGTTCTCGTGAGGGCCCTCTTCCTGGCAGACACCCCTTCTCACATGGCAGAGAGAGGAAGAGAGACAGACAGACAGATACAGAGAGACAGAGAGAGACAGAGAGAGTCTCTTCCTTTCCTTATAAGGACGCTAATTTCATCATGGGGACCGGACCTTCATGACCTTATCTAAACCTAATTATCTCCCAAGGGTCCCACCTCTAATACCATCATATTGGGAGTTAAGGCTTCAGTATATACATCTGGGAAGGACATGACACTCAGCCCATAATATTTTCTGACTCCACTCCTTATCTGGAGGGATTCTAAATTAGAAGAAGATTCCAGCATGTGACCTGAGGATCATTAGATGTTATAGCCAAAGCACAGTGTTTCTGGTCTATACTAAAAGGCTGATAAAAAACAGAAATCCTGAGGCCAGGGCATATAGCAAACTTAATTCTTTGGGGGTTGCAGGAAATGCTGAGGAGATGGAATTGTGATTCTCTGTAGCCATGTTTGAGAGCTCAGTTAAGGAAAATTCTACCTTGATCATTTTCTCTCCCAAGCAAGAGCATTGTTTTATTTAAGCCAAATTTGATGCTTATGAGATGCAGTGAGCTTGCTAAATATTCATTTGCAGCTCGGTTCATCAAGTTCTTATAATCCCTTTTATCCTTTGACTTATAATTGGTGTTTTTGCATATTTATGATCTGCTTTGTTTTAAGCTGAGGACCTGTTTTAAATGCTGTACTGTCCTTTCTCCTCCAGCCCTGTGCAGTGAGCTCACAGGGAAATCATGGTTTTGAGTGATGGGGCTTCATCTGTTACCAGGAGCCTCACCCCATCCTCAGCTTGCATGTGTGCTGCCTGCTGACCTCTGTGGACATTGTAATCGGCAACCCCTAACCTGAGGTTAAGAATGGGAGTATTGAACAATTTTAAAACTCTTTAAAAGAGTCACAGAGGACCTGAGTGGTCACCTAATCCTCGTGATAATTTCTCAACTGTTTGAAGACAGTGAGCTCACATCCTTAAATGTCCGTTTCCCGGGTGAAATAACCCTGCTCGGGTCAGTTGCCCTTGGTCACGTGATCCCGTTAGGAACGGCCTCACGTCCTGTTACTTTCCTCTGAATGTACGTCGATGTACCAGCATCATAGTTAAATGCTCCATGGATGTGTGGTCTCCAAACTGCAGCCACTTAAAAGAACTTTAAATGATGAAGGCGCTTTATAGCATCAAATACAAATGCTTTGTAAAGGAAAATGGTGTTAGCTGCTTCAAAGCTTACACATGTCTCTTTAGAAATTCTTCAGAAATACTTTCCCCACGCCCAAGTAGAGGGTGGGATTATGCTAGACCAATGTGCCCTGGCCCATGTGAATCAGGGCCATGTGGGTTGGTATGGGGTAATCCTGAGAGCCTGGTGGAGCCCTGCCCTCTAGTCTCTTAATTTTGTAGACTTTTGTTTCTTTGCCTATAAAATGAAATAACAAAAATGTCCATCTTCCTGGCTGTTTTACTTTCTGGACTCTTGCAAGGATGAAACAAGGTGTGTTTGGAAAGGCAAGGTGATGGCTGTGAAAGAAACAGAATCAGAGTTTGCTGGTGGGTACCGGCCTTCCCACCAGCACAGGACTGATTATTTATGCATCTCCTGAGAATCACTGACAAGTGTTGACCAATCTTCCCACCCTCACATCAAGTGAAGTTGGGGAAATGGAAAGTGGTGGAGACAACCAGGCTTCTGTGACAACTGGGCAGAGTCCGGTTTGCACAGATTCTGGATTGTGGGTCAAGCTTGATCTTAAGGCCTAATTTGAAACTTCATGGTGAACCTTGGCTGCTGTTATTACCTTAAACAATTTATTTTCTTCCAAGACATCTCTTGGGAAGATAAGTTTCTTCTCCTATTTTCTGACAGATGTGAGAGTAGCTAAATGAAGCAACGAGATAAAAGAAGACATCAAGACAGTATGATGTTATAAAATAAATCCAACATTGTGAAAATAGGATTTTTTATTGTGTGTTTTATTGTGTGTTAAACAGTCTTCTAGGAAGTAAAATGCTGTGATATTATTTTTGAAAAGAAAACCTTAACCACATCACTTCCTTGTGCCCTAGGTTTTATAGAGTCATTATATGAATGCGCCCTTTTGACGGAAAAATGCTTTAGGATATCAATCACATATGTAAATATGTGTAGTTATTAAAATACCAGGACTAATTCTATTAACCTTAGACTACGGTATTTTAGGATGAAACAGGGATCAGAAAAATGCTTGTAATTTGATTAAATTTTCCACCAGAAGAGAAAGACCATAACAACTTGGCATTAAAACTCTTAGCTGTTTATTTCTTAAGCATTTCCTTTACATATACAAATAAAAATCTATAAATGCATTCTTTCTAATTATCTATAGCCAGGGAGGGTTCGAATTACATGTTGTTTGAAGCAATGCAGCATCCATTGACCAGATGGATGAATGGATGAATGAGTGAGCGAAAGAAGGCTTTTCCTTCCATTCCGTGACATTGCAAAGTTGCCAGGGCACTGGGTCAGCAGGCAGTGTTGTAATAGAGATGCCCCTTTCGTACTCCCTGCTGAGGGAGGCCAGGGGACAGGGGATGGCTTTATTCAGTTCCCTTGCTTACATTTGGTTCTTATTTTGGAGGAACTGAGTTCCTAAAATGTTTGCGTCTTTGTTTGAAGGCATTTTTAAGGAGAAAAAGAAGAAGCTCTCATAGATAATCACAGTTATTTTTATTATTATTTCAGCTGCACCTAATAAGGAAAGAGTTGGTGCTTTCTAATTCTGGGCAGTCTGGTTTGTGTTGGCACTTCTGGTTCCTGCATTCTTTGGGTCACTGTTCTTCAAAGCAAACTCAGCAATGTCAAGGTCTGAAGAATCTTTAGCGAAGCAGATGGTCATTTTGCAGAAGCAAAGTATGACAGGACTAAATTAACAGTGCACCCCTGGGCCCGGCTCTGAAATTACCTGTGCTCAGGCAGGAAGCCAGGAAGCTCATGAGCTTTCCCACATCCTCGAAGGACTGACATCCACGGGGGTGATGTGGGAAAGGACGGCAGTGGGAAGGAACAGAGCCTGTGCAACTAGAAATGCTTGGGAGCAACACCGAAGACGAGCACACTGCTCCCCTGTTCTGTGCTGAGGCACACACAGAGCACATGCATGTGTCACGTGTGCACATGATGTATGCACACCACACACACTACCCCAAACCACACGTTTATCCCATATATAAATTACATACGACATGCACACATCCATTACACATATCATTCACATAACACATACCATGTACACATGTGTACCACATACGTACATCATGCATGAATCACTCAGAGAGAGACACGTGTCACATGGATATATCACATATACAAATCACACACACCATACACATCACAGAAATCTTACATGCATATTATGTACACACGTATCATGCATGTGTCATATGCAAATCACATACAGATGCATGTCACACACACACACACACTCAGCAATGCACAGAGCTAATATTTTAATCATCGGGAGTACTACACTGTGCAGAGGGAGGATGGCATGGTTCTCTGTGAAGTCCTGTCATGGGAACCTTGAAGGCTTAGGAATAAAAATTCCCCCAAGAGTGTTTGAGTCCTGGCATGCATGCTGCCCGTGTCAGTTGACTGATGTGTTAAGCTGACCTGTGTCAGTGGGAGACCCTTAGCAAGGAGCACAGAGCTTTTGGACACAGACGCTCTGCCTTTGTTGTTGAAGGGATGAGTGCCCGTTTGGTGAGAGGAAGGGTCATGTGGAGGGGGTTGAGAGCGGAGGGACATTTTCTGCAGGTGTGACCGTGCATGCCCTGCCAGACCTGTGCAGGTCTAGCCCTGAACACATGATCATCAGTTTTATTTAATTTTTACCACTTGCTCTGTGTTAATAGTGGGCCTTGAAAAGACCATGGTCATACACTAGTGGTGAGAATATCAGTGGAACATTTTCTCAGAGCAATTTTGCCATATGTATCAAGAACTTTAAAATATTCAAGGCTTTCAACTCAGTGTATTTTACTAATTGAGCCTGAGAAATGATTAAATATGAGGCCAAAGCTTTAGACACGAGGTTGACCACTGTAGCGTAAAGCAAATGCAAAGACTATTAATAAAGAATATTAATAAAGTAAGTAATAAAGTATTCTTTACTAATAAAGAATATTAATAGGTAGTATAGACATAACTAAGTTATGATATAGTCATAGAACTGAATATTGTCTAAGCATTCAAAATCCTGTTTCTACAGAATTTTCATGATCTGAAAAAAATCAGATTAAATGTTAAATGAAAAAAGCAAAGCAAAACACTGCATTCAGAATGAACTTGGTTCCTTTGGAACAAGGTAACGGTCTTGACAAAAGAAAATATGGCACCAAGTTCTTTGTGGGCAGGGCAATTATAGGTTCTTTGTAGTTTTTCTTTATATATTTTTCTCTCCCCTCCCACCACAAATTTTTGTGAACATGAATGGTTTTTATCATGAAGAGAGCAACAAGTTACATGGTTTGAAAGGTTCCTATATTCCTATATAAACAGTAAATAATGGGGAATATAACTTCTCCAGGCTCAGTGAATACAGGTTCGATGTGAGGGCAGCCTGTATCATCTAGTACCACAGTAGTGCTGTATGACAACCATGAAATCCCAGTGGCCTCGATAGTGGACTGTGGGTTGGCTGAGTGTCTCTGTTCCATGAGTTTCTCATCTTCCCGGGACCAGCGGGCTAGTCTTTTCCTGATGAGACACGAGAGTGTCACCCAGAACACACCAGGCCTTCTAAACCTGGGCTGGATCTGGCACTCGATTACTCCCACCCACATTGCATTAGCTGTAGCGAATCACATGGCTGAGCCCAGAGACAGGGGAGGGGCAGCAAAGTGACCTGTCAGAGGGCACGGATCCAAGAAGGGGGTGGAATCCTTTTCTGTTAAGTAAATAAAAATGTGAGTTCGGGAACAGAAATAAGATTAACCTCAGGCAGAATCATCTTTTTGAAGACTGCTGCTCACGTGCGTTGTGGTGTTGTTCTGTTCTCCAAGGATAAACGGTCGCCCTACTGAGTGGCTCTTTGTGTCCTCAGATCCTGGCCAACGTGATCATCTTCATCTGCGGGAACCTGGCCGGGGCGTACCATAAGCACCTCATGGAACTCGCTCTGCAGCAGACGTATCAGGACACTTGCAATTGCATCAAGTCCCGGATCAAGTTGGAATTTGAAAAGCGTCAGCAGGTAAAATGCATGTTCAATCTTACGTCCACGTTATTTGAGACATTGTTGAAATGATGTTGTCACTGCTAACGTCGAGTGTGCAGTTCATCTGCTCACGGGCATCAGAAGGAAACCAGAGTAGCCATCTGATGGCCCTGCCTGCCCAGCCTCAGGAGGTGTGCTGGGTAGATTGAATCATGAACCAACAAGCAGAGATGGCATCATCAGACTCAGACCCAGCAACCCCAGGATCACCCACATGCTGACAGCCCCAGCAACCACCGTTCAAATAATAATGATAATGGTTATCATTACAGTGACACTTTATTAAGACGCTCATTTTGGGTTAAAGCATATTCCTCTGTGGCAAGAGTGTGCCCCACCTGAAATCTGCCTGTGTCTTCAATAGCACTTCGTATAGGGCCTGTTTTGCACCTGTGGTGGGATGGGACGAAATGATGAAGTGGGATGGGGTGATTGAGCTCATCCTTGAGGGAGGTGATTGGAGTTGGGAGGGAAGGTCTGGTAGGGAACTAGTTGTTATAGTGTCGAGGGCTGTCCTGCAGTGTTCGATGTGGGTGATGCATGGAAACATACATCAGGGAAATACATAGGCTCTGATGAAGCACTGCAAAAATAGGAAATGGAGATAGTAGGAGATGTGGGAAGCAAAGCCATCTAGGATCCATGTGGTCTCATCCAGGATGGTGGCAAGCTGGTGAAGCAGATATGCTTTGGAGGGGAAACCAGGAAGGGGTCCTGATCTTGACATGCTTAACTTCAGGTCGTGGTGGAATATCCATATGAATAGTTTTGTTGTTTTTTTTACTTGGGTTTGTGTATTTCCGCAGGAACCCAGTTTCCATCTGTAAAGGTGATGGTTGGCATGACTCTCTGTGAACCCCTCTCTGAGCACATTCATCAGTATTTGGCACATAGAAGATGTGTTATTATTATTTGTTAAGTTGTATCGAGTTAGTCCATTTTATAATAATTTCATCAAAATGTATTATGGTGGTGAGCAAAAAAAATCCTTTAAATATTGACACTAGACTTTTATTTGTGTATGGACCGATGAATAGTAATTGGATTCCTTTTTGAAAACAGGGAGGTCTGCTTGTCATTCAACAAATATTGACTGAGCATCTAGTTTGTGGCAGGCATGATTCAAGGTACTGGGATGTGGCTGTAAATATTGCTTTCCCACTGGTATTAGCAAATCTCCCAGTTTGTTTTTTTAAAAAAAATTTGTGTTACAACATGTGTAGCAGAAGTATTCAGATATTAATGTTTAATTCTTTGGTCCCTATGTATATCAAACTCTGTGTTCCACATTAAGAGAAATAGACAGTTGTTGACGTGGGTCTGTTAACTGATATATCTTCATATACTGTACATTTATCCATGTTCAGTAATAGTTCAAATCTGGGTTCTAGAAAATTCCATAGATTCAACACACAGCACTTAGTGTTCACGATTGTTCCCTCTACAGAGTTCAGATGTTTTGGGAGAGATGGTATCCTTTTTCAAACAGCAGTGACTGGATCAGGTTGGTCCTGGCAGTCATATTTAACTTTCTTTTCCATCACTTGCACCAAGGTCAGGAAGACCTGAAATTCCAAGTTGAGGGTTTATATAACCTAATGTTTATAGTACAGATTTGACAGAGTGGTAAGTCAGACTGCTGACCTGGTCTGCACTGCTTCCTGCCCTGAAGAGACCTTGAGCAACAAGGACCAGGTGTCATCCAAGTGGTCAGGAAGGGCCATGCTTTGACCTTACATGGCTCCAGAACTAGGCCAGTGAGGCATACCTTGTGCTACAGACTTTATGGGACCATCGTGGGAGGTATTATAAGGGCATCCACTTACAAGTTTATGAAAAGGAGCCAATGATCCTTTTTAAAATAAGGAAAGAGAAAAGGGACACTTTGAAGAAGGAACTTATACTAAAGATATTTAATAAAATATAATTGGACACCACACATGTATTTTGCTACCAAACTTGGAAGTCAGCTCTCAGGATCTTGGGCCTGTAATGTAGTAGTTTTCTTGTTCGGATTCTAGAATAGAATAAATGTTTATAGTTTTTATTTTCAGACCACCGTGTAATTAAATGGGAATGAAAATTTTCCATAGTTAATAAAATCAGTAAGGTGTGATCGTACAGATTTAAGGAAAAAAATAAAAATTGGCCAGTGGCAATCTAGGTATCCTTCACACAGAGGAGCAGTCTCAGAGACCATAAGGCCTGGTGTGGCCACAAACCAAATTAAGGTGCAAGGATTCCACATGCCACTTCCTCTCCACCCGTTACCACAAACCAGTTTTAAAAAAAAATTATTGAAGTATAGTTGATTTACAATGTTGTGTTAGTTTCTGATGTATGGAAAAGTGGTTCAGATATTTATAGCTATATTTATATATATCTATATAGATACCTATATATGTTATATGTATGTTATATATTATATATATATATTCTATGCATGTTCTCTATATACCCATATCTCTATATATCTATATATATAGGTGTTTCAGATGTACAGATGTACAGCAAAGATTCAGATATATATATGTAATACTTTTTCAGATTCTTTTCCATTGTAGGTTATTACAAGATATTGAATATACCACAAACCATTTTTGCTTTATCCACAGTCACTAGGACAAACAATAGTGTCCTTCAAAGGACTTCATTCAGGGTAGGGGTGTGTGCTGAGCAGCTACAAGATGATTTGTTTCAGCCACCATTTGGTTAAAATCTATACCATCCATTTTAATGTTATATCTGCAGTTGCCGCAGAGTGAGTTGACACTCCCAGAGACTGAGGGCTGCCGTCTTGCATAGTTACTGGGCCTCTTTCACAGCTTCAGCCCCCTGTCGTCCTTAATCCTTGGGGAGGAAGGCAAATGTCCTGTGAGCCCAGGAAGCTGTCCCTTCTGCAACCGCCCTGGAGTCTACAAATAGTTGATATTACTGGGAAGTGGCTAGGGATTCTGAAATCTTTTCAAAATTGCTCAACTCTGTACTTTCTTTTCTTCAAATTTTGTGCTATTTTTCCTAGATGCAAATGAGATGAATTTCTTGAGATTAAAAATCATGTTTGAATAAAGTAGTATTTGTGCTATAAGATTTGGAGAGAGAAGGGAATGAAAAATGTTAGCAGAGATTTTCTCAGAGTTGTACTCTTGCCCTAAAAGTGCCCTCATGGATAACCACTAAAAATCATATATATATATTTTTTTTTTAGTAACTGGGAAAACTAATGCATTGCATTAGCCTTGAGGCCACCTTTGGGGCCTGAAAATGGTGAGTTTTGACTTTTGTCTTAAGTTTCACATCGTGCAGTAAAAGCCATTTCTTGTGCACCATGTCAGTGCCATAGAGGCTCTTTATCAAGCAGGTGTTTCTCCCTGGAGTGTGTAATAGACTCTCAAGAATTGATGAGAGCTGGATTCAGAGCAAAACAGGAACCCTTTCTCTTAACTGCCTGGGCAGTTGAAATAAATGTTGCCTCTGTAGGACTGCAAACTGGATTTGGTTTTTTTATAGAAAGAAAATAAACACTCTTCAATTTATACGTTGTCTTTGTTTGAAAGTAATGTAATTCAAAGAACGTTTATATGGTCTACCTTCCTCTGGAGCCATCCTGTGGATTGAATATGATACAATATGTGTTTCAGTGGAGGGAGAATACTAGTCAAGTGAGGTGTGGACCCCATGTTATTCCTGGATCTGTAGCCCACCATGGGGGCTGTTAGTGAACCAGTAGGCTTCTGGTCTCTTCGGCAAAAGTGTGTTTCTTCTCTTCAGATTTCAATGGAGCAAATAAGTGGTCCTTTTGTGTCCATGGTTGGGTAGATAATAAATGTACCCATCTTTATCCTAATATGATAGCAGGTAATATTAGGGCACTACTGAATGTATTGCATGAATCATTTATGATGCGAGGTAAAGTGTAGATGGAGTTGCTGTAGATTTGGGATGCTAAAATTTGGTCCCTTTTCATGAGGGAAAAGGAGAAAGAAGGAACAGATATTTCTCTGAGTCCTCATAACGTGCCAGGTTGTCTATTCAGTTCTTTTACATACACTGTTTTATCAGTTTCCTGTTGCTGTTGTAGCAGATGACCACAAATGCCGTGGCTTAAAACAGAACAGATTCACTATGGTACAGTTCTGGAGACCAGAAGTCCAAAATCAGTCTCGTGAGTTTGGTCAGGGTATTGGCAGGGCGGGCTCCTTCTGTAGGCTTTGAGGGGAGAATCTGTTTAGTTCCCTTTTCAAGCTTCTAGAGCCTGCCTGCATTCCTTGGGTCCTAGCCCGTTCTTCCATCCTCAAATTCAGCAGCATAGAATTTTCCGATCTCTCTGTCTCTCCAACCCTCCTGTCTAATCTCTGATTCTGCCCTTGCATCTTCTTGCTTCTCTCTCACTAACCCTCCTGCCTCCCATAAGGATAATCCAGGAAAATCTCCCCATCTCGAGGTCTTTAATTTAATTACATCTGCAGAGTTCTGGGTTTGCCATGTAAGGTAACATACAGGTTCCAGGGATTAGAACAGGGTCATATTTGCAGGTTCATTATTCAGCCTACTACCCTGTCTTCTTATATATCAACTCTATGACTTAAGTCCTTTTTCCCACTTAAAACAAAGTAATTGTCAAGTTACTTGTCCAAGGTCACTCAGCTAGTAACTGTTGTTATTTCTGCCTCTCATGTTGGTTCTGCCTAGGTTGTTTGGAGTGATCTCTGAGGATAGAGATTTTTCCCAGCCATAAAGGACTTTTTTTAGTTAACTGTGTTATTACTATTACTAGATACATAAGAAAGCATAAGACAATAGCAAACATTTACCTGGCTTATCCTTAGGTAATGCATTGCCCTGATAAGAACATATTGTCCATGAGAATGTTAGGAAGTTACATGAAAGATCATTTCCTCAAGAAGCCGCAGTGTTAAATCTGTCTGTGGCTTGGTTTCCATTCTGCAGTGGACCCTGGAGGCCACCTGAGCTGAATCTTGGTTATGTACGTCATCTTTCAATGTGACCTTGGTCAAATTTCCTAACTTCTTTTCCTCTGATGGAAGTTCTTCTACTTGATCTCTTGCCACATTTAAGAAACAGTCTTTCCAGCATCCAGAAGGGTATCCTGTTAAGAAAGTAATCAGTAGCTGGTCTTGCATTGAACTCTCATGACTTAACACACTAACTTAAGCAACAGAAATCAGCTGCCACCCTGGCCAAGCCATTGACTGTGCTGAGGCGGAGTGAGGGGGGCGGGTAGTGATTGATGCCGGCTATACCATCTCCTGAATGCCCTCCATAATAAGTTCCCTTCTTCCTTGAAGCAAACAGATTGAACAGAGAAATGTTCTGCTTTGTCTGCTAGAACACATGGGGAGTCTTGCCAACACTCTTAACAGTCCCATCTCACCACGTTCGGAAGTCTACTTTTCACGAGCAGAATAGACATTGCTGCTCACACGGCACGACTCTGCATTTCCCCCAGTTGTCTGTCTGCATCTGAGTTGGTACATGGAGTCAAGAGTGAAACGTCTCACAGCAATGCCTCTCTTTTTTTCTTTTTAACATCTTTATTGGAGTATAATTGCTTTACAGTGGTGTGTTAGTTTCTGCTTTATAACAAAGTGAATCAGTTATACATATACATATGTCCACATATCTCTTCCCTCTTGCATCTCCCTCCCTCCCACCCTCCCTATCCCACCACTCTAGGTGGTCACAAAGCACTGAGCTGATCTCCCTGTGTTATGTGGCTGCTTCCCACTAGCTATCTATTTTACGTTTGGTAGCGTATATATGTCCATGCCACTCTCTCGCTTTGTCACAGCTTACCCTTCCCACTCCCCGTATCCTCAAGTCCATTCTCTAGTAGGTCTGCATCTTTATTCCTGTCTTGCCCCTAGGTTCTTCTGACCACTTTTTTCTTTTTTTTGATTCCATATATATGTGTTAGCATATGGTATTTGTTTTTCTCTTTCTGACTTACTTCACTCTGCATGACAGTCTCTAGGTCCATCCACCTCACTACAAATAACTCAGTTTCATTCCTTTAAATGGCTGAGTAATATTCCATTGTATATATGTGCCACATCTTCTTTATCCATTCATCTGTCGATGGACACTTAGGTTGCTTCCATGTCCTGGCTATTGTAAATAGAGCTGCAATGAACATTTTGGTACATGACTCTTTTTGAATTATGGTTTTCTCAGGGCATATGCCCAGTAGTGGGATTGCTGGGTCATATGGTAGTTCTATTTGTAGTTTTTTAAGGAACCTCCATACTGTTCTCCATAGTGGCTGTATCAATTTATATTCCCACCAACAGTGCAAGAGGGTTCCCTTTTCTCCACACCCTCTCCAGCATTTATTGTTTATAGATTTTTTGATGATGGCCATTCTGACCAGTGTGAGATGATATCTCATTGTAGTTTTGATTTGCATTTCTCTAATGATCAGCACCCATTTATGATAAAAACCCTCCAGAAAGTATGCATAGAGGGAACTTTCCTCAACATAATAAAGGCCATATATGACAAACCCACAGCCAACATCGTCCTCAATGCTGAAAAACTGAAACCATTTCCACTAAGATCAGGAACAAGACAAGGTTGCCCACTCTCACCACTCTTATTCAACATAGTTTTGGAAGTTTTAGCCACAGCAATCAGAGAAGAAAAAGAAATAAAAGGAATACAAATTGGAAAAGAAGAAGTAAAGCTGTCACTGTTTGCAGATGACATGATACTATACATAGAAAATCCTAAAGATGCTACTGGAAAACTACTAGAGCTAATCAATGAATTTGGTAAGGTAGCAGGATACAAAATTAATTCACAGAAATCTCTTGCATTCCTATACACTAATGATGAAAAATCTGATATTAAGAAAACACTCCCATTTACCACTGTGACAAAAAGAATAAAATATCTAGGAATAAACCTACCTAAGGAGACAAAAGACCTGTATGCAGAAAATTATAAGACACTGCTGAAAGAAATTAAAGATGATACAAATAGATGGACAGATATACCATGTTCTTGGATTGGAAGAATCAACATTGTGAAAATGACTATACTACCCAAAGCAATCTACAGATTCAATGCAATCCCTATCAAACTACCACTGATATTTTTCACAGAAATAGAAAAAAAAAAAATCACAATTTGTTTGGAAACACAAAAGACCCAAAATACCCAAAGATATCTTGAGAAAGGAAAACGGAGCTGGAGGAATCAGGCTCCCTGACTTCAGACTATACTACAGAGCTACAGTAATCAAGACAGTGTGGTACTGGCACAAAAACAGAAATATAGATCAATGGAATGGGATAGAAAGCCCAGAGATAAACCCATGCACATATGGTCACCTTATCTTTGATAAAGGAAGCAAGAATATACAGTGGAGAAAAGACAGCCTCTTCAATAAGTGGTGCTGGGAAAACTGGACAGGTACATGTAAAAGAATGAAATTAGAACACTCCCTAATACCATACACAAAAATAAGCTCAAAATGGATTAAAGACCTAAATATAAGGCCAGACACCTTCAAACTCTTAGAGGAAAACACAGGCAGAACACTCTATGACATAAATCACAGCAAGATCCTTTTTGACCCACCTCCTAGAGAAATGGAAATAAAAACAAAAATAAACAAATGGGACCTAATGAAACTTAAAAGCTTTTGCACAGCGAAGGAAACCATAAACAAAACCCAAAGACAACCCTCAGAATGGGAGAAAATATTTGCAAATGAAGCAACTGACAAAGGATTAATCTCCAAAACATACAAGCAGCTCATGCAGCTCAATATCAAAAAACAAACAACCCTATAGAAAAGTGGGCAGAAGACCTAAATAGACATTTCTTCAAAGAAGATATACAGATTGCCAACAAACACATGAAAGAATGCTCAATATCATTAATCATTAGAGAAATGCCAATCAAGTAATGCCTCTTGATAAAAACCTAATTGGGCATTGAGAGCCCAAGAAGAGTTCAAGCGAGTGAGACTTTCTCACTGCAGTTCCTGAAGAATGAAAGCAGCAAGTTTCAGTATAAATGTTATTCCATGATCTTGGGGTAGGATCGTGCACCCAGCGCAGACAGCAGAAGATGAGAAACACAAAACATCACATGGTACATACAGTTTGGTTCAGATAAGCTGACCCCAACTTGCAACCTCAAAGGTTATGAGTTAAACTTTTCTCCCACCCCATCCACTTTTTTTCTGTTTTATTTAATAATCACTTGTGTCATTTTTTTTTCTTTGGTATCTCTTCCTTGATGGAGTCATAACTTGTATCATTCTTGGTGGCCACTTGTTTCCATTTCATTAAGTGATGAATTACAATTTTTTCTCTTGGTATCAGTCCCTCGATGGAAAGGGCATAGTTTATGTAAGTCACCACTTTTTCTCACCACTCACTAGTGAAAGATCGAATGATGTAGAAGATAACACTTATGTTTTGCTTGGAAGTTGAAAAAACGAAGAGTTGAGATTTCACGTGAGTTCTCTTCCCAGTGTTTGCCATTCGAATGCATCAGAAAGAAGTTAAAGAAGGCATGGATATATATACACTACCAAAGGTAAGGTAGATAGCTAGTGGGAAGCAGCTGCATAGCACAGGGATATCAGCTGCATAGCACAGGGATATCAGCAGTGCTTTGTGACTGCCTGGATGGGTGGGATAGGGAGGGTGGGAGGGAGGGAGACACAAAAGGGAAGAGATATGGGAACATATGTATATGTATAACTGATTCACTTTGTTATAAAGCAGAAACTAACACACCATTGTAAAGCAATTATACTCCAATAAAGATGTTAAAATAAAAATAAAATAAAATAAAATTTAAAAAAAAGAATTGCTTTAAGAGTTTGCATGGCATTGTATACTATTGCTTGCTTAAATTCTCTCAATAATCAGATATTATGTATCATTGAGAAATACCAGGGCAAGATATTTTGGGATGTTACAGTTTATGCCATGATGCTTATAGGAGCTTATAAATGAGAAATGAAAATCAATTCCAGAAAAAATATATAAGTAACCCTCAAATTATCAAGACTGCAATATTTTCTGATGAGTTCTTTAGTTAGAATGGATGAGAACACTACATATTTTCAAAGACTACAATGAAGGTGATGCTGTGAATGTGTACTCTGGCTCCTTTAAGGAGGAATCAACAGCTGTAGGTCAAAGATCAAGGGGAAAGAGGAGGAAGACCATTGGAAACAATGTCAAATTTTGATGCCTAACGAAGAGCATCACTTCAGGAGATTAGTAATAGGAGCTGAAAATAGCATCAGTGTTTATTCTTTAAAAAGTTAGACATCCTGTTCTAAAGGAAAAAAATAAAGTATGGTTACAATAATTAATCAAGCAATGTATGCAAATGCCTATTTATATCATGACAGTAAAAAAGCTAAATGGTAAAATAAAACCTCCAGAAGTTTTCTCCCTGTAAGACCCTTGAGCAAAACCCCAATCTAATGTCCATTGTGAGGAATCCACTCACCTGTCTTATTGGAGAAACACCTGGGGAACACTTATATTGCTCCAGTTTATCCCAAGCTAATGTTTGTTGATAATACTAGAGAAGCACACACACACAAAACAACAACAACAAAAACAAACAAACAAACAAAAAACAGAAGATGCACCCTCAGGAGAGCATCCGGTTTTGATATTTCTGGCTTCTGAAAGTTTTCAGTTTTTCTTGGAGACAGCTTATTTTTTATAGCCTGTGACGCAGTAGTTTGATGCTTGCAAGATTGTATAATAGGAAAAGCATAATGTAATGGAAAGACTCAAGTAAGTTCAACATCATTTGATGTGAGTAAAACAAACCCAATAAAAAAGAGTTCCAGGATCAGTCCTTCTGGCTGCAGTAACCATTCTTCTGGTATTTGTCACACACGGGAGAAAATGTGTGCCCTACTCCAAAATCAAAGTCAAATGTCAGATCTTCTGTGATTGCAATCATAGTTTTCTTCCTGAAAACGTAGTCGAAGATAGTCCAGTATACGTGTTAATGGGGAAAAAAGGCATTTGGGGCTCACCAGCATGGGGCTGATTTCAAAATATTAAAGTTTTTGAATTTGTGTTTAAGAGTCTATCGCCATAAGCATAGTCACAGATAAAAACACCTCCCATCGCATTAGGGCTGTGCTTGCTGAATCAAGGCACTCCCCAATGTTTATAACAAATTGAAAACTATGAGTTAGGAGCTTTAGAATTTTGTTAATGCGTATGTGTTTTCAGAAGGTGTTATTCTTTGGAGTTTTCCCTTTTTAAGTTGTCTGAGTATCCTCAGAGTTTTAGGAAATTTTGTTCTTGTGCTTCTCAAGAAGAATCCTTTGGTCTGTTATTGGCCACTTAATATATGTATGTTTTTGGATGCGAAAATTCCTCCCCCAAACCTATGTTTTCCATAAATGTGAAAGAATGTAGGACTTTATGATACACTCAGGAATGAAATATGAGGAATATTAGAGGTAATGGCGTGCATATAAACCTGTGCATAAACTACTAAATTAAAATAAGGTTTTTACATATATTCTTCTATTAAATACAGGATTATGAAGACTATGGAAGTCCCTCTTATGTATCTAAACTTCTATTTCACAGTTTTTTTCTTCGATTATCTGTTATGTGCCAGGGGATTCACCCAGGGAATAGAGTAGTATCTTAGTAGAAGACTAAAGGCCCCTGCTGTCTTTGGGCTTACCTTCGAATGGCAGGAGATAGACCATAACTGTCGGAAGGCAGAATTTTCATGAGAAGATACAAAAAGATAATATGACAAAGCTTAGAGAGGTACGTAGAGTGGTGCATTGGAGAGGCCAGTCAGGGGGGCTTCTCTGGGGATGTGACAGTTGAGTTGCAACATGAATCACAGGAATATGCAGCCCTATGATGACGTGATGAGAAATGCTCTCAGCAGAAGGAGTGGGCCTACAAAGGTCTAGACTTAGGACCCTGATTGGCCTGTTTGAGGAGCATAAAGGTCAGTGGGATCATTGGGAATGAGAAGAGAAGAGGGAAGGAGACAGCAGTCAGATACCAGACCCCACACTGGGCCTCACAAGGTGTGTTAAGGTCTTGGGAGTTTATTATACATGGAGTGGGAAGTCACCGAAGGGTTTTAAATAAGGCAGTGATGTGAACTGGCTAACATTCTTTTTATTTTTATTTTTTTTGAAATATAGTTGATTTACAATGTTGTGTTAATTTCTGCTGTACAGCAAAGTGATTCAGTTATATATATATATATATACATTCTTTTTCTATATTCTTTCCTATGATGGTTTATCACAGGATATTGAACATAGTTCCCTGTGCTATACAGTAGGACCTTGTTTATCCATCCTATATATAATAGTTTGCATCTGCTAATCCCAAACTCCCAATCCATCCCTCTCCCCCACCACCTCCCCCTTGGCAACCACAAGTCTGTTTTCTATGTCTGTGAGTCTGTTTCTGTTTTGTAAATAAGTTCATTTGTATCATTTTTTAGATTCCACATATAAGTGATAGCATATATTTGCCTTTCTCTGACTTATTTCACTTAGTTTGATAATTGCTAGATCCATCCATGTTGCTGCAAATGGCATTATTTCATTCTTTTTTATGGCTGAGTAGTATTCCACTGTATACATGTACCACATCTTCTTTATCTATTCACCTGTCTATGGGCATTTAGGTTGCTTCCATGTCTTAGCCATTGTGAATAGTGCTGCTGTGAACATAAGGGTGCATGTATCTTTTTGATGGATTGGAGGAGGAAGGAGGGTTAGCAGGGTGACCCATTACAAGCTATGGCAGTAGTCCAGACCTGAGCTAAGAGCAGCTTGCGTCAGAGTGGGCAGATTCAGGACCTATTTTGAAATGAAACCAGTAGGGATTACTGTTGGTTAAATGTTGGGTGAGAAGACAAGAAAATAATCAAGAGAGATGCCTAAGTTTGAATTCCAGCAACTGGATCATGGTTGGTGTGCCACTTCTTAGATATCAAAGTCTTTGGAAACAATAGTTATCAGGGGGTGGAGTAGAAATCACGAGTTGAATTTTCAACAGTTAAGTTTGAGATACCTATTGTATGTCCCAGCGGAGATGCCTAGCTGGCAGTTGTAAATGAAATCGGGAGCTGAAAATGTAAATTTGGAAGACATCAGCATATAGTTGGTATTCAAAGGATGAAATGAGAACCCCTAGGGAGAGATTAGGGTTAGAAAAGACAAAAATGACTCAGGCCAAACCCCCAAAGCGTACCAATATTTGAAAAGAGATAGAGGGTAAAGAGTTAGCTATTCACTGAGAAAGATCACCCATTACATGAGAGAAAAGCCAGGAAGTGTGGTTCAGTAGAAGCCAAAAAAGGAAGTTTAGGGGGATAGCAGTCAACTTAGTCAAATGCTGAGTCACAGAGGGCAGAGTGTGAAAAAGTGACCAATGGTCTTGGCAGCATGGCGGTCGCTGGGCAGAGGGGTTAAATTGAACGGGAGGTGAGGAAGGGCATGCTATGAGTTTTGACGGCTCCTTTGACATGTGTAGCAGGAAAGGGGAGCCAAAAATGCGGAGCAGTTTGTTTGGTCAAGACTTTCTTTACACAAGATGGAAACCGATGTTGTTACATGCTTACTGTGGCATCTCTGGCAGTACATTTTAAGCTATTAATAGTTTCTGCTGTATTATATTACATAGTTTTCCCAACGTGTCTTTCTTTATTCTGAATCATTGAATCATTCTCAGGAAGGGATGGGAAGAGGGATTGATTGATTTTTCTAGAAAGGCAACTCAGTTCCTGGATTACAGTTACTAAATAATCACAGCTGGCTCATGTGTATGCTGGCTCATGTTCTGGTAATAGCTACTGGAAAGTTTTGAACCCAAATAGAAACAATGAAAAAGAGTTTTTTGTAAATAGGCAAATAGTAACAACATGGAAACCATGAAAGGGAACAAAAAAGTTGGGAGGCCTATGGGTAAAGTAAAGAGGATGAATTAAGACAAAAACTCAAACCTCAACTTGGGTTAACTATGTTTTAGAAATCCATTAAAATGAAACCATAAGCCTAAATGTTAAAGGAAAAATACTTCATCCTCTTTGCAAAAAAAAAACATGATTACATATCAATGAATGTGCCATTATAACCGTATCCCTGGGAGGATCGCTACCCAGAGTGTAAAAGTTTCAGGATTTCACAGTTTTACTAAAAGTATAATTCTCGTTATGGAAAAGCAAGACTAGGCATTTCACCTGAAGATAAAAGTCCATCAACAAGCCACGGAATTATTTGAATTGAAAAGCACAAACAAAGAGCAGTAGATGGCAACTTCAGCCACCTCTTAAGATTCAGCATGAAAAGGCGGTAGCAGATACACTGAGATGTTCTTACTATTGTCCACGGACCGCCGCACATCTTGATTAGCCAGATTCCAAATGACCAGAGTCCAGGGAATAATGTTTGGCCTCAGAATGGAATTTTCTTTGTTGTTGTTTCCAGTCCTGTTTTAGGCTCCTTTCTGGCACATTGTGTGCCAGATGACTTCATTTTCTAGAGGAGTAGTGTAGAGTAAGAACAGGAATATTTTATCGTTGACTCAGACCAATCTGATGGAATCTAAGGCCCACAGGCCACGCAGGCATCTCAGCCCTGAGAGAAATGGCCATTCCTTGGACAAGCTTTGTCGTGTGAAATCTTTGTCACTCAGGGACAAGATCCAAAGATTGGAGGAAGAAAAGTGCATTAAAACAAAACACAAAACCCACTCACATGATGCAAAAGGTGGCACGCGTGAAGGTGTCCTTGCCCAGGCTCCTGCTAATGGCCTTTCCCATCCACAGGTCACTGGGTCTCAAAATGTGGCCGCCATCTTGGCAGCTGCCCGGGAGTTTACCACCAGAGGAAGTGACTCTGGGGTTCATTTCCAGAGGCCTACCTGGGGCCCGCTCCTGCCATCCTGAAACCTGACTGTGAATCCTTTGGTGGCAGGGCTATTATTTCATTATTTTTCTTTGTATTCTTAGAACCTGGTACAGTTGCCTGCATGGAGTAGGCAAGGACACGTACTATGACACTCCAGATGTGTCAAGACACATCCGTGTGTCCTGTGCTGTCTCTCTCCCCCCGCCCTTCTCTTTCTACATTCAACCTTTATAATGCAATTTTTTTTTTTTTGCGGTATTTCCTGTATCTCGCGAGATTACCACCACCCTTCCTTTTTATATATATTTTAATTAGAATTTTCTTTGATTTATTTTTTGCCTTTTATTTTTCTGCATAGACTGGGGGGTATCACTTTTTTCAGGTTCTTAAATATATTCCTATAACTTTCCCATTCGGAAATGTTGGGTTTCTCTATTTACAAACTGTATCATTAACTCAGTCAGCAAAGCTTTTAATGTTTTCTCTGCAGAGATCCCACACAGTCTTAATAAGTCCATTCTGAAATTTTTATAGGTTCCTGTGAAGAGGTTATTTTCTTTTCAGCATGACTTTTGTCTGTCTATGAACAGTATGCTGTATATTGTAACAGTATATTGTTGGGATGTGTGTTTATCTTGTGACCAGACCCTCAGGAAATTCTCTATTTACTCTAATAGTGCTTTCTTCCTGATATGATAATCACTTTCAAACTACACTTTATGTTTTTATATGTTTAATTTTTTTACATTTTCTGGTATCAAGAGCTTCCAATACTACACTGAATGACATTGTTCTATGGGGCAGTTTTCTTGGTGCCTGTGCTTACAGGAAATGTCCATCATCTTGTCTTTCACAATTAAATACACAAATTTTTTTAAGTGTTTTTATTTTTTCTACCTGCTTAAACATTTCTTTTTTAAGCCATGGCATTTTGATTTTGCTTTTAAATCTAAACTTATGTTTGACTTTAGAGAGATAAATATAGACCATTTGCATTTGTCATCATAATGGTTACACCATATCTAGCTTCTCTCATTCTGTCTCCTGATACTGAGTGCTGTTTCCTAATCTTTTTTTATAGTAACGTCATCCTATTTTGTATGTCCTTTCCTTTTTATTATGATTTGTAAGGTGTCTGCTTTATTTCTAATGTATTTTGTGAACATTTTAGAATATGCACCAACATTTTAGCATTGTAATTACTTTTTATCGAAGTGGTCCCAATAACACATATCTATGTTCTTCTTTGCTAATTAATGTTCCAGTTTCTCTTATTTTGAAATTAATGCATAAACTAAGAAAAAGTCATATTTGCTTAGATATCTCACGAGTGTCTTCATTCTTGTTCCGTTTCACTCACCACTAAACTTCTTGAGAAAGTAGGGACCACTCTTTGTTTCTCTTTCCTTTTTACCCATTTCCTAAGTTCACTACCCAACTGCTATCAAAACTCACTGTTCAGCTGAAAACACTTGCTAGATTTGAAGGTATTTGCATCCTAAGTTTCTGCAGTGTTGACTTTTGTTGCCAATATTTTTTTGGAAAAAAATATTCTTGGAGGGAAAAACAAAAAACTTCTCTCTTGGTTCCCGTTACCTGGTACCACTTGGGATCCCTAACTTTTTTCTCTCTCTCCACATTTTTGGTAGACACTCTTTCCCACCAAGCATACACACATGTTTGTAAGGACTCTACACAGAGACATCTTTTCTCCATATTTGTCTTGGTCAGTTTTCAGCTCATCACACATTTTCAGTCATTCTGTCTGGATTGATGGCTCTCAATGCACTAATTCTGGCTCCATCTTTTCCTGGGTTCTAGATGCATTTTTCATTAATACCACATACTCAGAATGTCCGAACCCCATTTTAACCCAGACCACACACTTTGTCTGTGCTTTCTCCTTTGAATATCCCAAAAAAACAATTGCTCTGCTGTGTCTTTTATATTTGACATCCCCACTGCCACCTCTTTTGGTTTTTCCTGCACCCTGCCCTCATCAGATTCATGTCATATTAATTCTTGAAAGGCACGGTTAGTATCAGGGCAAAGCTGAACATGTAAACACACTGACCTGGTTAATAATGCAGTGTCCTTAACAGCTGTTCTTTGAACTGTTTGCTGAGAGGCAGTATTGTGTAATTGTAAGCATGGTTCTGTTTCCTCATTGTTGATTTTGAATCCTTTGACACCCCTTGATACCTGCATGACTCAGGGAAAGTTGTGTAACCTTTCTGGTCTTTGGTTGCCTCATCTGTAAAATGGGTGAGTTAGTTAGTCCAGTCAGGTTGCTGTAACGAAATACCATGAACTGAGTGGCTTGTAAACAGCAGAAATTTATTGCTCGTTGTTCTGGAGGCTGGAAGTCTAAGGTCAGGGAGCCAGCATGATGGGGTTGTGGTGAAGACTCTCTTGAAGTGGTTGCAGACAGCTGACTTCTCCTTGTTTCCTCACATGGAGGAAGGGAGTTTCCTGGAGTCTCTCCTATAAGGACACTCATCCCAACTGTGATGGCTCTGCTTTCATGACCTGATCACCCCCAATGAACCATCACACTGGAGGCTAGGATTTCAATGTGTGAATACCAGGGGGACACAGACATTCAGACCAAAGCAATGGAGTAATGACATTACCTACCTCAGTAGAACTGTGGGTGTCTTATACATTTTTATTATCACTGAGCCAGGGGCATGTTCCCAATACGTATGCATGTGTGCACACACGTGCTCCCCCCCATGTGTACAAGTACACATATATAATATATATATTTACTATATATATATTTATATATTCATATATGTGATCACTAAGTTTGTATATTTATACATATTTATAAATACATGTATTTCGAATGTATATATTTAGAGTATATTTATATGCATTCTGAATTCCAGATGGCCTAAAGAGAGTCCACAGAAGGTAGCTGACACTTTACATCAGGACTGAAGGACAACTGAGGCTCATGTGATAGGGTACTGGCTTCACTGGGGAGTTTTGAAGAGTGATAATAAAAACAGAACCAGCATATGCATCTTCAAAGTCCTGTGGGAAAGAAAGAGCCAGGAGATATTTTTTCAGCTCACAGACTATGAAGAAGGAAATGTTGAAAACTGGGGAGATTAAAGGATGTCCCCACCTTGTCACCAGTGAGAGAATGTCCAGTTTGTACAAGAGCTTTGGGAGGGAAAATGACTCATGTATCAACAGGTTACCAGTGAACAAATTCCCAATCACATACATTACTTTCTTTCTAGTAATATCTTTATCCTCGTCTTCTTTTAAGCCATCATTTAAAGATATTTCTTTATACTGAAAAAATGTATATACGGAAACTATAAGATGCTTGAGTTATGAGCCTGATTCTTTGTTTATTCAAGGACAGGCAGTCCAGATATCCACGTTAGACTCATTTCTATGCTGCTAACATGTCAGTACTAAGAACAAGGAGAGAAATTCTAAAAGCTTCTGGAAAGAAGGAAACAAGGATAATTGCTGTGGGACAAGAGTCAGATTTGCATTTCTCATAATCAACACCAGATGTTAAAAAACAGTAGAGCAAAATCTTAAAAATACTTAAGAAAAGTATTTTGCACTTCCATTTGTTCACCAAGTCAAACTACCATTCATAAATGGGCAGTGTGGTTTTTAGGCACACGTAGGCTCAGAAAATGCAACCCCCTACAGGTATAGTGACATGGAAATTTGAGGATTTCCTCCAGTAAAACAAATAAAAATGAATTCAAACAAAAGAGGGGATAAGAGAAACTTTGTGAGCCAAGAAACTGGTAAAACTTGAGAATTCATACTAAGTAATAAAACTAAATAATTATAGCTGCCTAGTGTAAAAATAACACTATTAATTAGAAGAGCAAGAGGAGCAAAATTCGAACACTTTAGAAATCAGATGATTTCAGCTTGGGAGTTATTGGGTTGAGGCTGTCTTATCTTGTCTAGAAAAACTGATTTCTTCTAGAACGTAACATTTAAAAATAAGAAGTGGTTTACCCCATTGCTTTCAGTCATAGTGATTTTTTTTTTTTTTTTTTTTTTTTTTTTTTTTTGCTGTACGCGGGCCTCTCACTGCTGTGGCCTCTCCCGTTGCAGAGCACAGGCTCCAGACGCGCAGGCTCAGCGGCCATGGCTCACGGGCCCAGCCGCTCCACAGCATGTGGGATCTTCCAGGACCGGGGCACGGACCCGTGTTCCCTGCATCGGCAGGCGGACACTCAACCACTGTGCCACCAGGAAAGCCCCATAGTGAATATTTTTAATTTCAAACAGCATTAAAGGGGAGAATTAGATTTTTATATTCATCAAAGCAGGTCCTGTGTTAAATTTGAAAAACTCTTTAAGTGGTAATTCAAATTTCATTGCAAAGGAAAAAGGCATTGCTTATGTAAGGAAAAGCCATCCTGAATTATGCAGTTTCAGTCTGAGGCTTTAATATCTTACATCCATGTGCAAGAAAATCTCAATTTAAGGACCAGGTGAAAAGAGCTTATTACATTTAAGCTGTGAAAGTCAGAATCCCCTGAAGCATGTTATTCATGTCAGCATTATTGGTACCTGCATTTACATAACATCTTTCATCTGAGGGAACCGAATTCTTTATAAATACCATAAATATCGCATTACGTAGAATCGTCTCATGCTGTGGTGTTTTTGCCATACATACATGTGGCAGGGAATTACTGAGGTTTTAGCAAAAGGCTGTGCAGACGGGCGATTTCACCCAAATTCCTGAAGGCAAGACTCAGGAATAGGCTTCATTTGGGAATAATTTGCTCTTGGGAGCATTTTTCTTTACTTCCACGTGTCCCAGCGTCATCCTCCTGACGCGTTCAGCCTGAAGCTTGCCTCCTGTAAAAAGCTACTGTAAGAAAGTTCGGTGGTCTCAGGAAAGGTTGAGGGCCTCCATTCTAACCAGAATCTCCTCACTGAGCAGACCCTTCTGTCCTTCCTTGGAGTGTATGTGTGCCTTTCAACTTCTAACGTGGAGCCCTGCCTGATTGTGTGACCGACCCTGGACACGTGTTTTTTGTTTGACTTGGTTGTTGGTTTTCAACCTCCCTGCGCCTGGATTTCCTGGTCTGTAGAATGCGAATAGTGGTAGTAATCTGCCCCACCCGATGGGGCTGTTCTAGGTATGAAGCATGTATGTCAGGGTTCTGGAGTATCACTGAATGGTAGCCAGCATGCAGTGCACCTGGGCCCTTAGTCACTAGGTGGAGGTTGTGTGGATCTTAAACCTCTCAGGCTTCTGGTCTCTGTGAGCTGTGAATGGACGGTTTTGCACAGGGATTCACCTACTGCATGAACACTGAGAAGTACCCCTGAATATTAGGCGGAAAATTAGCCTCAATCTAAACTTTTGGAAATCTGCAATGCTTTTGACACTTCTTAAAAATTAAGAAAGTAACAACTATAAGAAGATACAGAGGGACCAAGAATGAAGGCTGTAAACCAGCTAGTATGTTGCTGGACTTTTGGCCTCTTAATTGTGCCTTCTATTCTCTCTCCACCAGCATTTGGCAACATTTTAGAAGTACATAAAGTTCTACAAAGAATCATCACTTCTAATTGCTGCAGATCAAAGTGTCCTTGACTTTTTTTCACATCTTTATTGGAATATAATTGCTTTGCAATGTTGTGTTAGTTTCTGCTGTATAACAAAGTGAATCAGTTATACATTTACATATGTTCCCATATCTCTTCCCACTTGTGCCTCCCTCCCACCCTCCCTATCCCACCCCTTTAGGTGGTCACAAAGCACCAAGCTGATCTCCCTGTGCTATGCAGTTGCTTCCCACTAGCTATCTATTTTACATTTAGAATGGACTTGAGTGGCGGGAAGCAGAAGCTGGGATGAAGTGAGAAAGTAGCATTGTCCTTGACTTTTGATGTTTCCTGATGTTGTTCTCTTTTTCTCTCTGCATCGAAATATTTCAAACTTAAAGTGCAAAGCAAAGGGACAAATAATCAGACCCTCTGTCTTACTCTCACTTCCCCTTGGAGGGGCCCAGGAGAAAAGCACACCTCTGGGTGATTTCAGTGCTCACTGGGCTTCATTTTCCTCATGTGTAAAACGAGGGTTCTGAGCATCAATAGACTTCCTACCTGCCTAGTGGCCCGTGATTTTACACTTTACCCATCTTATTTTCAATATCTCAGAAACCTTCAAAGATAATTCTATGACTGGTTTCCTTTCTTTCATTTTCACTGCATCTCAAGTTCTGGCTATGATTTTGAGTTGTTGCCACTAAGCTTTTAACTCCTTCCTATCTGTGGACATTCGTTTCTATCCCGTGGGCATGGCATTCATTTCTCATGGCACATTACTCCTATTTTATTAGCTAATTACTTTCGGGAATTTTAGAAATTCGTGTATGCTCATTACAAGAAGCTCTTCAGAGCAAAGCAGCCACTTAAAATAGTTTCTTAAGTTCACAGTTATCTTTGCATTTATGAAGGTGAGTACTACTATGACATAATGGAAAAAGTACTATTTAGACTAGAAGTATATTCTACCAAAACTATCATCAATTGGTGACCCAAGAATGTCAGTATTCTTTATTCTAGTCATTTCAGATAATGGACACCCTCACCAAAGCACATTTCCTGACAATAGAAAAGGGCAGAGTTTCTTAATAATTTAAGAAAATCTTTGTCAAATAAAATGCCTAGGGACAGAAAGACTAGCTTATTGTGAGAACTGAAACATATAAAATAAAACTAATCTTGAGTCATAAAACTTAGACATTTTAAAATATAGATAAAATGAATTAAAATCATTTTATGGGGCTTCCCTGGTGGTGCAGTGGTTGAGAGTCCGCCTGCCGATGCGTCCGGGAAGATCCCACATGCCGCGGAGCGGCTGGGCCCATGAGCCATGGCCGCTGAGCTTGCGCGTCCGGAGCCTGTGCTCCTGTGCTCCACAACAGGAGAGGCCACAACAGTGAGAGGTCCGCGTACCGCCAAAAAAAAAAAAAAAAATTTTATGTTATTTAATAGAATTGTGATGAGCAAGAAGGTATTATTTTAGATTTGTGAAGCAAGCCATTTCCACCATTGCAGAATAAATATGCTGTCAAGTTCTTATAAACAATAGAATTGGATACATTCTTTTGCTCTTAGCTATGGGTTAAGACAATAATGGCTCAGAAGCTAAGCTACTAACGCTTACTGGACATAAAACCATCTAATAAATCACTCCTCTGGCTAAGAAAATGCTTATCATCTTTACATTCTCAGAGTCACACAAGTGCAATCTTCTTAATATTTAGAGATACACTCACTGAAGGAATTGCCTTGTTCTTTTCTCAAACAATATGATAACTTTGAAAGCAGAAGTAATATTATTGTCCTCTTCTGCTCCTCACTTGGAATAACAACTGAGTAAAATGTTATTGAGCTACAAATATTGTGTTGATTTGGAATGGAAAATTGATATCAAAATTATTTTTGTTTACATTCTGATATCATATCAGATTCAGCACAGAAATTTGAGTTCTCTGGACACTGTTTCTCTCCCGATGCATAGTCAGTTTATAAGAAACACAGCTGAAACCTCAGTGTTCTTCATCAAGCACCATAAATGTAACAGGTTCTGAGAGTCTGGAATATCTAAATGTAACCTGCCCTAATCTGCATGCCATTATATACTTGTAGGCAGAGAGTGAGGGAAAGAGGAAGGAAACTACAGCTGACCGTTAAACAACTTGGGTTTGAACTGTGTAGGTCCACTTATACATGGATTTTTTTCAATAAACACTAAAGTACTACACAGTCTGTAGTTGGTTGAACCCATTGATGTGGAACCATGGATATAGAGGGCCAACTATGGGACTTGAGCATCTGTGGATTTTGGTATCTGCTTTTGGACTGTGCTTTTTTTCTCTTTGTCTGGGTGCATTTTGCAAAAGGACTCTTGACACTCACTGTTCCCTTTGCTCTCTGCCTTCCTACCATTAAGTATCTGCTCCAGTGCCAGCCCCTAGTAGTGACCCTGAGCCTATGCTGATCATAGTACCACCATGATCCTTCGGTGACCCAACAGTATTGTTTAGTAGCACTTACCAATGCATTACATCATTTCCCTTTTTGCCTTTTTTTATTCTTTTATTTTTCACTTTTATTTTTGCCTCTTGTCTATATCAGAAGCTAGTAAACTTTTTCTGTAAGGGGCCAGATAATAAACATTTTAAGTTTTGTGGGCCAAGAGGTAAAATCAAACCACTGGTCTCATCAAAGGCATATTGTTACACATACACACATACACTTTACATTTGAAAATGTAAAAGCCACTCTTAGCTTATAAGCCATCGAGAAATGGGTGGGAAACAAGATTTAGCCAGTGAGCCATAGATTGATGACACCTGGTTTTATCACTCAGTTAAAAAGTAAACATCATTATAGAAGGAACTTTGAAAATTTGGTTTATCACTGTGTGCCTGGAACATAGAAGACAAAAATTCAAAGCAGCCACAATAAATATGCTCAATTTTTAAAAAAAAATATGCTAAAAGAAGTAAAGGAAGGTGTGATGACAGTGTCTCATCAAGTAGAGAATAGTAATAGAGTGATAGAAATTCTAAAAGAGCCAAGTGGTAATTACAGAATTAAAAGTACAATAACTGAAATGAAAAATTCACTAAAAGGGGTCAACAGTAGTAGATTTGAATTGGCAAGAGAAAGAATTGGTAAACATGAAAATAGATCAACAACAGAGAGAAAAAGAATGGAGAAAGATGAGCACAGTTTCAGAGAAATGTAGGAAACCATTAAGTGCACCAACATGAACATAGTGGGGCTTCAGAAGGAGAGGCAGAGAGAAAGCAGAAAAAAGTATTCAAAGGAGTACTTGTGAGCATTTCCCCAAAACTGATAAATCCAAGAATCTAAAAGTATGATGAATACAAAGAGATCCACACCCAGATGCATCATACTGAAAATGCTAAAAGCCAACCACAGGGAGAAAATCCTGAAAGCCGCAAGAGAAAAGTGTCTCATCACTTACAAGGGAACTTGAATGAGGATAACAGCCAACTTAGGAGAAACCATGGTGACCAGAAGGCAGTAGGATGGCATATTCAAAGCACTGACAGGGAAAAAATTACCCGTGAACCCAAAAATTCATGTTAAAAAGATAAATATAACAAACTCTATGAGTATATACTTGTTTTCCTTTCTTCTCTCTCTTCTTTAAAAGACATAAAATTGTGTACAATAATAGTGAGAGCAAGGTGTTTTTTGAGGTTGTGACTATATAGATGTAATATGTATACTATACCACACTATAATAGCAATGATTGTGTGCAATAATTATTGTTGTGTGCAACAGTAATAGCACACAAATGGAGAAGAATAAATAGAAATTGAGAATGTGATCTTAAGTTTCATGTGGAAATGCAAGTGACCCAGAACAACCAGAATGATACTGAAAAAGAAAAACAAATATGAAGGACTCATTCTTGATGATTTCAAAACTCCTACAAAGCTATAGTAATCAACAAAGTATGATATTGGCATAAATACAGACCAGTGTAATAGAATGGAAAGTCCACAAATAAAGCATCACATTTGTAACCAATTATTTTTGACTAGGGTGCCAAGATAATTCAATAAAGAAGGAATAATGTTCTCAACAAATGATGCTGTGATAATTGGATACTCACATGCAAAAGAATGCAGTCAGACCCCTTCCTCACACCATCTACAAAAAGTTCACTCAAAATAGTTCAAAGTCCTAAATGTAAGAACTGAAACTATAAAGCACTTAGAAGAAAATATAGCCATAAATCTTCATGATGTAGGGTTAAGCAAAGTTTCTTAGATGTGATACTAAAAGTACAATAGAAAAAAATCAGTAAATGGACTTCACCAAAATTTAAAACTTGCACTTCAAGGAACACCATCCAGAAAATGAAAAGATGGCTCACAGAATGGGAGAAAATATTTGCAAATCCTGTATCTGAGAAGGGACTTGTATTAAGAATATATATATAGAACTCTTACAACTCAATGACAAAAAAATTCCAAAATACTCCAATTGAAAAGAGCTGAAGGATTTCAATATGCATTTCTCCAAAGAAGATATACAAATGGCCAATATGCACATAAAAAATTCTCATCATTAGCAAATCTGGAGAATGTAAATCAAAACCACTGAGATATCACTTTACACTCACTAAAATGACTACAATAAAAAAGACAGAAAGTAACAAGTTTGGGGGAGAATTTGGATAAGTTGGAATCCCTGTACACTGGTGATTGAATTGTAAAATGATGTCACTGCTTTGGAAAACATCCTGGCAGTTCCTCAAAAAGTTAAACATAGAGTTACCATAGGAACCAGCAATTATACTCCTAGGTACATACTCAAGAGAAATGGAAGCATATGTCCGCAGAAAAACTTGTACGTGAGTGTTTATTGGATCACTACGTATCATTCATAATAGCCCAAAAGTGGTAACAACCCAAATTTCCAAATTCATCCCCGAGGAATCTCCTATCTGCTTATTTCATCTCATTGGCAGTGATTTTCCCGTCTGTGACAGGGAAGTTGACAGCACATGGTATCAGAGAAGTGAAACCTTGCTGACCTCACATAGGAACTCCTCTTTATGGAGATTTATGCCTTATTATTTATTGAACGATGTCAATAAATATTAACATCATCAATAATCATCATCATCGTCATCACCGTCATCATCATTGTCAAAGCACTTCCCTCAGAATCCACTCTTCCACTGCAGGACTCTCTGCAGTACTCGGATACTGTGTAATTGTCATTTTTCTTCTTTTGTCTCTACCTAAACAACGGCAGTTTCTGCTTTCTGAGAGTGTTGTTTCTGTGACTGAGCCCCTGCTGTTTCACTGGCATCGTTTGCAAGCAGTGTTTTCACTGCCCCGTGGATGAGATGCAACCTTCCCCGGTCTGCGTGTGCACAGGCACACACACACTCCTCACAGCCCTTCACTTCTCTGTCCCCGAGCGAGCACGCTCAGAAGTGATACACACATGGCCTCTAGAATACTGGCCACCACACAGAGAGCCCTGTATGACACATGCCTTTTTATTTTCTGTATTTTCTCATGTTTTGGTGTCTGGCCTGGCTCTTCCTGGAGACTGCCGCCTCGAGATAATCCATGGAGGGAGAAAAGGACTTGTCTGCTTGGACGCCTTTCATATGTAAACCAACCAATCCAGGGCCAATACCCCAACCACCTTCTCTGTCAGGCTCTCACACGATCTGCCTGCCCTAATCACTCCAAGGCCAAGTACCGGACAACAAGCCACGGCCCCAGAGCCTACTGTGATTATGCAAACTAGCCAGTCTGTTTACCCTCCCTTGCCTCCCCTTTCCCATGGAAACCACAGAAAAACTCGCCCACATTTTCCCCCTCTCTCCCTCTCCTCCAGTTGACCCCATGGCCCTGCATGGCATGCCATGCTTCCTGTTCCAAGGGATCTGTAAGTCTAGAAACTTCTTCCATTACCGTCATTCCTGTGTATCCATGTCTTACCATCCCCGATTAAGACAAATCACAGGTACGTTACAAATCAGGCATCAAGTAAGAAAGAATGAAGTTACACAGAGCACCTCAAGATCAGGGATAGTAGCGATGCTGGAAAAAAATGTTTCGCAGCACTAACTATGTCAGTGAAAAATTAGGTGGGAGGAGCACAAGTGCACCTCCAGAAACGCAAATCCTGAAGACTTCCCTCAATTGTGAGGCCACTGAGTGCGGGCACCTTGTACACATGCCAGTATTGCTGCTGTTGCTGTAAGTGAAATGACGCTTAGAGACTGTGCAGAAGTTCTTTCTCAAAAAAATTCAGTGCTTTAGAGCCTTATGGAATAAGGAGCAATAAAAAAGAAAATAGGGCAGAAGAAAGAGATGTTTTCCCACATTTTAATAAAAAGGAATTGAGTGAGGCATCTTGGTTCTGGGAACTCCTCCCTGGAAACAGAAATTATTCCTCTCTGTTTGTAGGACAGTTGCCCAGGGAGTACTGTTAGCATATAAAGATGCTGATGGGAAAAATTGCTGACGAGACCTTGCTCAGTGGTTAGTGTACCCTTCCTTGGAGATTTGGCAGAGAGGAGGCCTGCAAAGGTCTGCAGACGGTGCATGGGGCTCGTGCAGCAGTTTAGCAGCTTCCTCTTCCTTCTGGGTCATGTAACTGCCAGGGTGAACAGCAGCTGTCTTGAGCCTAGGGTCCAGGGGTCCTGATTTGAAACCCAGCATCAAAGGATTCTTCTTTAAAGCCATTTGTTGGGCAAGACTATAGAGGGACTGATGTAAAAAGTGCAATTTGCTTAATGATTTTCTCTTCTAGTAAATAAATTTCATGTCTATTAATAACAATATCCTCCCACCTCCACCTCTTCAAATTTATTTCACCCTGCTGAGGTTTCCAGCCCTAAGCAGATTTATAAACATTTATCACAGACATAAAAACGGATCAATAGAACTATAAAAGGTAAGAGTTTTAAATCATTCTCTGATTATAGCTATGGGCACTTTCATTACCTTTTCCATTAAGTAGTAACATGTATAAAAATATTGAGCCATTTACATTACAGGAGAGGGGAAAGAACAGAAAGGGAAAAACTGATTAAAATTGCTATTTCTCTTTTTTTTTTAAGTAAATTTATTTATTTATTTTGGTTGTGTTGGGTCTTTGTTTTTCTGTGCGAGGGCTTTCTCTAGTTGTGGTGAGCGGGGGCCACTCTTCATCGTGATGAGCGGGGCTCTCACTATCGCGGCCTCTCTCGTTGCGGAGCACAGGCTCCAGACGTGCAGGCTCAGTAGTTGTGGCTCACAGGCCCAGTTGCTCCGCGGCATGTGGGATCTTCCCAGACCAGGGCTCAAACCCATGTCCCCTGCATTGGCAGGTGGATTCTCAACCACTGTACCACCAGGGAAGCCCATAAAATTGCTATTTCTCTTGCTGAAGGAAAATCCAGCTTTCAAGTTTTAACCATAAAAATGTTTTGCCCTTGATCTTTTTTAGTGTGGAAATATTGTAAACATAACAACAACATAGACAAATATTTCTTTTATCTACCCCTGAAGGTAGGATACATTTTGGATATGCTATAAAAAATTGTCATTACATTTTCTGTGTAATTGTTACCAGTGCTAATGATAAGAGGAAACAGTTGTATACCACTCTGCAAATTTCATCCATCCTTTATAATTCCTTTTATCGGATGGAGCCCATTGTCCCTGTGAGGACCTCAAAGAGGTTGTGTGTCTGGATCTCAGTGTCTGATGTGAAAGTGGCTCTTTTGACACTGATTTTATTGTGTTAAACATGCACATATTAAATCAAGAGGACAAGGCTTGGGTTCTTTATGAATATATTGGAATTACTGCTTCCCTTCATTTCTAGGAAAAGATCTTCTCTCCCCCTGGGACTTGCCCTAACCATGACATGCTAACTTTCGTCGTTACATAAGTTCTTCAGTGCAGTTTGTAGAAAAAGCAATGAAATATTATCCAGAGGGAAAATATAATGTAAAAAAAACAAAAGTGGGGAAAAGGGAATGAGATTTTGGAATAGACCGAAAATGTAACTTCCACAATTCTGGGTTTTTTCCATGTTACATTATGTTGGAACTGATAATGTTTCAATTCGCTTGACTCTACTGGGATTGCAGGTGTAGACAGGGAAGGGCTTGGATTTAAATGCAATGTACTAGTAGGTCTGTTTACAGTTTTTTTTTTGTTTTTAGCACTAGGTACAATTACTAAGAAATTTGGATTTCAGAATATTTCCTTCTGTTCCTTTCCTTTTCCCAGAACAACTCCCATAACCCTCCCCTGGAGTGTGGACAGTGGATCCAGCCAGCCTGGGTTTGGGTTTGGCTCACTTGTGAAATGTCAGGCAAAACCCTCTCTTGAGATGTTCAAACTTCCAAGATGTAATAATGAGGATGGTAATCATCCCTATCCCATGTTGCAGCATTTAGTGAGTATTAAATGAATACAAGATGTAAAGAGTTTACTCTTTTCCTGGCACATATAGCTAAATAAATAGTAGGTAGCTTATTATTCTTTAGATTGTCTATAATTACCTTATTATTTAGAACACTCAACATGCCATCAGGGATATTTACTTATTGATTCAAGCTAAAATTACTTAGATAATCTTCTGCAATTGAGACCATTTATTTTCATGTGTTTAATGAGGGTGAAATATTATCACGTGCTTTTCCCTCTCACGAGAAACATGAGGTAAAAATTATACATTTTTACCATCACTCGGGATGAATAAATCTTGGCTCCTGGGAAATGAGGCAGTTTGTGGGGCAAATTAGGAGTTCAGTTTAGAAATCCAAGAAGTGTTGAGAAGGCAATTAGAGCTGTAAGTCTGGAGTCCAGGGCCGTGGGCTGGGCTGTGGATGCACGCTGAGGGCAGCCAGCAGATTGATTCAAGGCTCTGAGATTGAACTCATACACCAAGGGACCCTGACATCCAAAGACCCAGGAGAAAAGGAGATGTCAGCAAAGGTCACTAAGAAGAGATGAATCCTGTAGCAGGTGGGGAGCTGGGCCAGGGTGGTGCTCAGAAACCCAAGTAAATAAAGAGTTTCAGAAGGAAGGCAATCAACTGTGTCCTCAAGGAGAGCAGTTGCAGCAGGTTCTAACAGGGCGGTGGGGGAGAAAGCCTCCTGGCTGCAGGTCCAGCAGAGAGAAGAGGAGAAGCATTAAAGAAACCTTTCTTTAATGTCTACTCTTTGCGGGAGTCTGGAAAACGTGATCACCCACATATTGACATCAGTAGTCTGGATAAGTAACCTATGACGTCCTGAAATACAAAAAAGTGAGGCTGAACCTTGAGACAAGGAAATGTTCATTTAGGAAAAAAAAATACCTAAATGAGTATTGCTTCCTAGCCATAGTACCTTTCTGAAATATGTGCTTCGGAGATATTAGTGGCCAGAGCATAAATGTTTCCATCAAGTTTTAGAATCACTTCTAGATCCCTGTTAGGTTTTAGACGCTAAGGTATATAGAGACACGCGTCTGGGCTTGGGATTGACACCTCCCAAGCCTCTTGGTTGTTGTGTCAGTAGGATTCAGGGTGCCCGTTTCCTCTGCCTCAAGGCTGGAGCCAAGTGATCCCATGGTAGCTGCAAATTGATGGCATCAGGGAGGAATTCTACTTTCTTGGCTTTTTATTGGGTTGTGTTTCTTTGTTGCCTTTATTGTTATTCCTGAATGTTTTCAGGACCCATTACTGGAACTGTAAGAAAGCCCAAACTTTAGTTCTCTGAAGTATCTACATAATTTTTATAACCTTGTTTATTATGGCTTAGGAATTGTGGGAAAAGGAAGCAAAGCCCCCTCCCACTTGTGTCCGATCGCCACGTGGGAGATGCCCTCGGAGCTACACATTCTGGGTTCAGATGCTTCCTGGCTGCCCAGGAGCTGCGTCTTATAAAAGAAGGATGGAAGACACTTAGCACAGCTCTGACCCGTAGAACGCTCTCCACAGACATGAGCTACTGTTTTCTGAAACACTTCCTTAAATGGTTTGCATTGATTATACACTGATGCTACGCTTTAAAAATTTTCAGGATTCTTTAAAACAAGATTAACCAACGGATCCAGAGTAATCAGCACGCTGAGAGAACTAATTGGGGAATATAGATTCATTCACTAAATAATGTTCAGCACCGTATGTGGTTACCAATATTTTTAGTATCTCATGTCAAAGTGAACCTGGGACCCTCAATGTCGAGGTAGCCCTGTGGCCAAACATCCTTTCCCACCTCACAGCGCCGGGAGGACTGGATGCTGACCTCCAGATGGCAGTGTCTTGTCACTTCAGGACAAAAGCAAGATGGCGAGACATAGGATGCAGCTCTGCCCGCTCAGGTAGATGTGAGACAGGAATCCTTCGGAAGGAGGAACAACAGAGCTCACCGGATTCAGATATAGTGGGGAGGAGGAAACCCTGGGCATGCAGTCTTCTATGATGGAGCCGTCATATTCTGAACAGGTGATACTAATACACACTGCCCAGCGAAGTGGCGTGGAAAGTGCTAGCGCACAGTGGGACGGGATGGGCGTTAGTGGTGGGTCGTTGAAAATCAGTGAGGCTAATTGAGTATCTGCCCCCCTCATCATGGGTACTTTGCTGTAGATGTGTAGGTGAGGGTGAAGTGTTCCAGGAAGACGGGACGAGAACCGCGTGCTGTGGGGCAGTCTGCCTCCGGCACAGGCAACCAGGAGGATTGAGCAGGGTTCCGTATGTCACAGGAGGCTGCCTGTCGTTCTCCAGCCCCAGGCCATCTATGCCTTCCATCTCTGTCTGTGCTCTGCCTCTACCCCCTCACACACATGTATACACAAGGGTGTCTTTCTGATTTTAACCCATAAGCAAAGTGCTCAACAGAACTATTCTCTTTTATTCTTTCCTCCTAAGGGTTTAACTATTGTAGAGGGTTAATGACCTAAGTTTTTGAATCGAGGACCAACCAGTGCCCCTCCCCATACCTCTGAAATGACCCCTCATGTCAAAGCCTCTGGCAGGGGCCACAGTATCCCATCAGATGGACACAATCCAGACCTTTGCTTTTCTCTCTGCTGAAAATCAGATGCCGGAATTCCCAGCAAATAATTTTCCTTCAGTCATAAGACCCTGCAAGGGGACAGCTGTGACATGGTGTGACGCAGCTGTCCAGGCCAATAGAAGGAACCACATAATGGACATGAGTGTCCCTGGCCTCAGGGCTCTGACCTACAGGTGCAGTGACAACCCTGCCTTCTTCAGACTTTTCTGAATATGGGGATTTCCTGTCAAATGCACTGAACCGGGGATTGCTTGGCAACCCGGAAGCTGGGTGGAGGGTACCACTGCCTCTCCTGGACACAAGTTCCCATTCCATATGGGCCCTCTCTCTGTTCCCAGAGTTTTCTTGTGAACTGATGGATTCCCATAACCCCTCTTCTTGAGATTTCTTTCACTCTTGGGCTATGCTGTTCTTTGATATGTTCACTGTATTTTTCGCAGCAAGTTTCTGTTTTCCCTTCTCATTAGTGAGGAAATTTGTATTCACTGCAGCACTTCTGTTGAGAACACGAAGCTAAGGAAACAGAATCATTAGTTTTTAATTAATCCTGAATCTATTAGTCAAGCTTCTCCAGAGAAACAGAACCAAAATGTTGTGTGTTTACATAGAAAGAGATTTGTTTTAAGAGATTGGCTTACAGAGTTATGGAGGCTGGCAAGTCCAAAATCTGCAGGGTGGGTGGCAGCTGGAGACCAGAGAACAACCAGTGCAGCTCAAGTCCAAGGGCCATCTGTGGCAGAATTCCTTCTTGCTTTGGGAGGGCAGTCTTTTGTTCTATTCAGGCCTTCAACTGATTGGATGAGGCCCACCATGCTATGAAAAGTACTCTGCTTAACTCAAAGTCCACCAATTTGAATATAAATCTGATCCCAAAACACTCTCACAGAAACACCTAGAATCACGTTTGACCACATATCTGAGCACCGTGGCTCAGCCAACTTGACCCATAAAATTAGCCACCATACTGAGTTTTCTCAGTGCTTGCATTTAAAGCACTAAGATGTATTTCATGCCAAGAATCTTTTGAAAACCAGATATTTCAACAGGCTCATCACTCAGATTCTGAGATGAAAGAAACAAGAAATATCATCGGCTTTAACTTTGCAAGGGTTTGCTTTTCAGTATAGGTGCAGTTTTTCTTATTCTGCAGCTGTTCACTCTATTCAATGCAATACCAGTTAAACAATGTGTAAGTATTTAGCTCTTTCCAACGCGGTGTACTTTAAGATGAGGTTTGGCATAAACCAACGTGTCTCCTTTGTGTGCAGGAGTGTGTGTGTGCGTGTGTTTGTGTTCTATTCAACAACTTCATAATACCCAGGTTACTGTACTGTGTAGGCTATGGCATTGCTTGCCACCAGCTTTGGAATGAAAATGAAAGCAGTCTGGTAAAATTGATACCAAAATCTTTGTTGTTTGTCTGCAAACGTGCTGAAAACCTCTAGCATTTGGTGTTGAAATCCACAGCTCTGTGGTTTCTAAGAGTTACACTTGCCAGTTAGTCCTCAAATATCCATGGCTTGAGGCTTGTAACAGGACACTTGTGGGACTGGGACATCCAGTTATTAAGGATAAATAATGCCTCTGCTATGAGCCGTCTCTACCAGAGTGGTACAACTTACAGGAAACAGTTTCATTCGTCTAATCAATTTGCACAGAAGTGGAACTTCCTAGGAGTACTTCGGAAGGTCGCCTTTATATTTAGACTTGTGGCCCAGCTACACACAACTGTTCAGGTACCCATGGAGAGCTTTCATTTACAAACTACCAACTTTCCAAACTGATGCGTGAAATTAATTGCCTATGACGGGAGGATAAGCCAGGCCTAAGTAAATGCAGTGATTAAATACGGAACTAGGCATATAAATGCGGACACTTAACTTTCATGTCTCTTCACTGTAATTCTTTGCTTTTGTGCTCCTAAATCTAGACTCAAGCAGCTATGGCAACACAGCAGCAGGTTACAGGGAGAATGGGGATAGAATCAGGCCCTCTTCAGAAGGTCGACCTCAGCCGTTAGGATGTCACTACTGCCCACCGACCTGCAGCCCCCCAGACACGCAAAGCCCTCTCTCCCTTTCTGCCTGTCATCTCTTCCTCCTTCCCTCTACTCTCCCTGACTTCCCATCAGCCTGACTCATGCCTCAGCTGAGCCCAGAGAGGCAACCCCAAGAGCGACAGCCGTCAGCAGCTCTGCAGAGCTAGCTGCTTGCACTCTGCACTCACAGCCTTGCCCAGGTATCCCCACGCTGACCTGTAACACCTGACATCAACCGTTGGCTGGTAAGCTGTGCCCCGTGGCCTGTGTGCTCTGTGGGCTCTGAGGCGCCCAATACACAGCCCCCTCATTGCCCAGCGTGAGAGCAGAGTGAACTGAAGGATAAACAGAAGTCAGACAGGTGGAGACCAGGGGTCCACCTCTATTACTGATGAAGCTGTCTTGGAGAGCTGGGCTTGGATCTGGCCTCAAGTAGCATAGGTAGGTCACTTAGCCCCAGTCCCTGGTGGCGTTAAATAGCTGCAGGAGCCCGCGCTGGACACTTAACCCGGAAAACGGAAGGCGGCAAGGAGCAGATAAGGAAACCAGTGCACTGCCAGAAAGGAAAAGAGGGCAGGAGCTGCCCTCAATCCTTCTCCTCCGAGGAGCGAGAGGCACGGCCGGGACAAGCTGGTTGACTCTAGCTTGGCTCCCTTCCTTGTGGACCAGTCAGGGTTCCCTTAGGAGATGTGTGGATACACACAGAGAAATATGTTTAGAGGAATTATCTCATGCATTGGTGGCGGCTTGAAAATCCACAATTTGTAGGGCAGGCCCGCAGTCTGGAGGTTCAGGTAAGAGATGATGTTTCGGTCTTGAAGCTGATGGCTGGAAGCTCATCTACTTAAAATCAACAGACCGTGAATGTTAATAACATCTAAAAAAAAAACCTTTCTAGCAACACCTAGACTTGTTTGGCCAAACAACTAGTTACCATAATGACACATAAAGCTAACCATCATGGCACAGAAACAGGAGAGAGCGGCAGTGAGGCAAGGTGGGCTACATCCTTCCGCATGCTCTTAGAAGCAGTCTCCCCAACACCAAGCCCCATGGATCCTCAATACGTTTGCCCTGCATGGGTGACTTTGGCCACATGTTTATTTCTTTCTACTACTGTGGAGCCAGTGAAGGGTGATTTGGGCAGGGAGGCATAGCTCTAAGACAGAGGGCATTAAACTGGTTTTTATGGTGCAGACAGGGTTAAAAAATATTAACCATGTACCTTGGTATGTATATTTGTTTTTCATAAGATATATATGTTCATATTTTAAGTACATTATAAAACAGGTTAGCATTAGGGGTAGACAACAATGAAAATAATCTTTTAATATTTTTTTATAGTTTGAAAATACACTAGATGCTTTTATTTAGTATTATTTTAATATTGAATGCTTTTAGTAAGAGCATTATGATGCAATATGCTTCACTGCTTAAGAATTATTTCGTTAACACTTTGCAGTAGAATGCTTTTCTGTACTTAAGTTCAGTTATTTCTGACACTCTGTTTAACGATCAAATGATCCAACCGAGGAAAGGCTTGGACACTGGGTCTCTAAATCATGCTACTCATTTTCCAATCATGTCCATACTTAGGCAGAGATTTTTTGATGAAATTCAGCTCTAAATGCTCTATTGTTTCCTGATGTCAGTCAGTCCTTGCAAATCAACCAGAAGGTATTGCATTTTTATTTTTTAGCAAATGTACTGAATTTGCTCAAGATGTCCTGAATGTTCATTTGGGAGATTTTTAACTGAAGTTAAAAATTCTATTTGTAAGGAATATAAATGTACAACTATGAGAGTTTTTATATTGTTTTTGTCAAGAAAATCACATAAAGAAGTAGTATTTCTAAGTGCCTGCCTTTCACATGGTTTCTCCATAGCATGTGTTCTTGTAGAAAGAGCAATTTGTCCCTCATGGTTAAAATGACAATCTTACTTTGAAAGAACAGGTTAATTGTACGTGTGTGTATGTGTGTGTGTGTCTAAAACTACTTCTGAGATAGTATAATATTAGAAGTTTTGTCATGACAGGAGAGACCAACAAATTTGGACTGCTGTAATTTTGGCCAAAAAAAAAACAACCCACACACAAAAAAATAAGAGAAATTAACACAACATTGTAAATCAACTATACATCAATAAAAAAAAATAAATTAAGAAAAACACATAATACCTATTTCAGTTTAATGTCTATGCACAAGGTAACCAGGAAGGTACTGTGTGGTATGAAAGTCCATCATATTAGGAGGTTTTATACAGATTTTACTCTCTATAGAATTAACCACACAGAACGTTCTAGAGCAGGTGCATCACCACACACTATGAGCTGATACATTGGAGAGGCGCCAGCTCCAGCACTCTGCCCGGGATGTCCTGTCTTCCTGCTGGTGCCCCCTCTGTTGTATGTGACACCTGTGTGTCTGGCCATCACCTAGAGAGGGTGCCACTGTCAATCAAGGTATTAAGTACCTGTATGTCTCTCACTTTTAATTTTAAAAGATATGCATAAGTAGAAGTTCCAGTGTTTGCTTCACACACTCCATTAATCCCTGTTCTAGAGAAAGCCTTCTTTCCACACCAACCCATAAATGACCAGAGTACCCTCATCATGGGGAGCGTAGTGTGTCCCTCTTTTATCTATTTTGGTCAATTCTATTAATTGATCATATTAAATAAGTGTTAGCGAAGGCAACAAGACTAGAAGATGTCAAGCTCCGAACATCCCTCGGAAACTTTTCCTGGACCTCAAGTGCATGTTTGTAACACGAGTCATGCCTCAGTGCTGCAGCCCCGTGACAAAGCACTGCAGGCTGGACAAAACCACCCACATGCTCATAGCTACATGGTAAGCTGTGACCCAACTCTTCCCTCCAGCCCTGCCACCCAAACCCACCACAGTGCACAGTTCACATCTGCACCCACCCACCGGTTTCCTTTCCAGGACACCCAGGTCCACTGGTCTGGTAGCCACATCCTTATACGTAGGTAGTACTTTTTCCTATTTCTGCTGTGACAAATCACTACAAATCATGGCTCAAAATAACACAAATGTATTCTCTTCCCCTTTTGAGGGTCAGAAGTCTAAGATGGGTTGGTAGGGCTTGTTCCTTCTGGAAACTCTAGAGGAGAATCTTTTCCTTGCCTTTCCTAGTGTTAAAAAACGATAGGGCTTCCCTGGTGGCGCAGTGGTTGAGAATCTGCCTGCCAATGTAGGGGACACAGGTTTGAGCCCTGGTCTGGGAAGATCCCACATGCCACGGAGCAACTGGGCCCGTGAGCCACAACTACTGAGCCGGCGCGTCTGGAGCCTGTGCTCCACAACAAGAGAGGCCGCGATAGTGAGAGGCCCGCGTACCGCGATGAAGAGTGGCCCCCACTCGCCGCAACTGGAGAAAGCCCTCGCACAGAAACGAAGACCCAACACAGCCAAAAATAAATAAATTAATTCATTTAAAAAAAACACAAAAAGCAAAACAAAACAAAAAGATAAAAGAAGACAATTCAGGTGATACAAACAAACTTCATTTAATGCTTCATGAAGCAGTCTCCATTCGGGGAACTGCAAAATGGGGCAGAAAGCAGGAGACTTTTGCAGGATAAAGAATAAGAAAGAGAAAACCTAGAAAACATCTGGTTGGCTGAGGTCACATAGTCAGGCTTTTTTGGGGTGAGAAGGAACAGAGGAGTACAGTAAGTCCCCTACCTACGAACCTTCAAGTTGCTAACTTTCACAGATGCGAATGTGCATTCCCATGTCCAATCACTTAAGTTAGTTCACGTGTCTGGCGTACATTGTCACGTGCATGCATCCTCTACAAATTGTTGTGCTTTTGTGTACTTCACTGTACAGGACTGTATAGAGTACAGTGGTACAGTATCTTTATTTCAAGCCCAAGATGTCCGGAAGCAAGCGTAAAAGCAGCAGATTGTGTTAGGTGGGTACCTAGACTAACTTTGTTGGACTTATGAACACATTGGACTTACGAACAAATTGGACTTACGAACACACTCTCAGAATGGAACTCGTTCATAAGTAAGGGACACATTTCAAAACTAGCTTCTACAGCCTGCCTCCAACCTTGGCTCACGTCCCCTCCCCCGTCTTCAAAGCCACAGGGAACCATGTGCCATCTTCTGGTCTCTCCCTCTGCTTCTGTTCTTACATCACCTTTTCTCTGTCTATGACCTTCTGTCCCCCTCTTATAAGAGTCCTTGTGACTCTACTGGGCCCTACTGGATAATCAAGGATAATCTCCTCATCCCAAATTTTTATCTGAATCACATCTGCAAAGTCCCTTTAGCCTTGTAAGGCAACCTGTCCACAGCTTCTGGGATTAGCATATGGATGTCTTAGGGAGGCCATTATTCAGTCGAATACACGTAGCCTCGTCACTTTTATGAATAACCATCACTCAAGTGGTAGTATAAAAGTTGCTGGTCCAGCACACACATACACCAAAAAGAAAAAAACAAATATTTCAGATTTTAGGGAGATGATGGGGTCAAAAGAATAATAGAACTCCTTAGGTTGGCATATAATCATTTTGCAATCAAGCAAATGTTCAAAATTTAGCATCAATTAGTATTCTGGAAGCAAGAGGCAAATATGTTTCTCCCATTCCAAGGGCAGAGGCAGAAACACAGCTGAGACTCCTTCCTCCAGCTGCTGCAAGTGCAGAAACAGCTGCCGCCCTCCCCAGGGCTGAGCTGCTGCCAGAAGAAGCAGCCCGGTTTCCCCTCCCCAGCCTTCCCAGTCGACAGACGCCCTCCTGCCTCTTGGTGCCCAGAGACCGGCTGGCAGCACCACACCGCAGCTATAGTGATTTCTGTTCTATTTTTAATTTACAGTGCTGGGACCATGGTTGTTTTACTAGCATTTCACATGGTCTGGAGCACATTTTGTGTTAGATCTAGAAGAGCTTTACCCAGAAAGCTATTCCCTTCTCTCCCGAAGCCACTAGGGTTGGAACTTCTTTGGCAGCCCCCACTTGCCTGGATGGCATCACTCATGGATACCCTAATGGACGCTGTTTCCTGGGTGTCAGCTCTGAGTAAAGAGCCTCCAGGGAGAGAAGAGTTTTATTTCAGGGTTTCTTAGAAGACAACAAGAGCTCAGAAAAGTTCTGAATACTCTTGCCATACTCAGAAGCATGCGCAGAAAGTCAGGAAGAGCCAGGACATCGGGAGAGCGAACAGAGTTTGCCCAAACCTGCCTCTGTTTCAAGAACAGTGTGAGGTCTTTATCTCTCTTGAGTCTTTAGGTCAGCAGTGGACTTCAGGGCAGCATCTTATTACATCCCCGCATTCAGTTTGAATGAGCAAAAGATAAGCAAACGTTCTTTAGTGTATTCATATATTAAACTGGGTTAGGTAGGTGTTAGAGCCCTAACCAGTAGTCCAGAAGAGTTAGAGTCTATGAATATGTCCATCGGTTAATCTCTTGGTTTTTTTAATGTTGTTTTCTATTGTGGTAAAAGTCACATAATATAAAACATACTATTGTAACCATATTTAACTGTATGGTTCAGTGGCACTAAGTACATTCACACTGTTGTTCAGCTCTCACCATCATCCATCTCCCCAGTCTTTCACCTTCCTAAACTGAAACTCTGTCTCCATTAACCACTAACTCCCCACTCCCCCCTCCTCCACCCCCCATGCCCCAGCCGCTGACATCGACCAATGTACTCTCTGACGCTATGAATTCGACTCTTCTAGGTGCCTCATATAAGTGGAATCAAACAGTATTTGCACCACATGTATATTGGAATGGATTTTTAAGGTTAACTTAATATATGTCCTGCAAGCAGATTAAAAACAGAGAGAAGGTATAACCTCTTTTTTTTTTTACATCACTGGCAGAATTATTAATCCTACTACTAATAGGCATGTATTAAATGGCTCCAGTGGACCGAGTTATGTACATAACTTCTAGGTTGATACGTATTTAGCCACACACAAAAAGACAGTAAATCCTAGACCAGCATCAGCTCATTGCCCAGGCATTTCACATGGTGGAAAACATAACCGGGCCTATGAAAAATGCTTTCCCCAGAGGCCCCCGGCACTGTCCCATACACTCTGATGTGAGAGTTAGCTCGTGTCCTTGGATGCTTTCCCTGTATTTGATATCCTGCCCTTGTAACACCTCGCTTTTGGAGCCTCCGGCTTGGTACCCGGAACCCCAGGGCTCAGAACTGTGGCTTTTAACTGGGAGACCCTGAAGACATCATGGCTTCTTCATTGGTGGGCCAATGGAATCCCATGTCAGGGGAACAAATTAAGGGTATTTCTGCGGGATCCTTAAGAAAGGACTGGGGCGGGGCTCATTGAGGTCTGGCCCCTTTAGGGATCCTGATCCTTGAACACTGCTTCTTCTAGAAGACCGTTGGGAGCCCTCCACTACCTGAGGCTGGCGGAGGGAACACATTTGGGACAGGCCAAATGCTCTGGGTGAAAATTCTGGCGCTAGGGACCCAGGAGCACCCTCCATGGAGTTTTGCATGTCCCAGAACTCTCTGGGAAGGAGCTAGGTGGTCTGTGCTATCCAGGAACTCTTTCCTGAACTGGGAATTGCAGGGGTGGGAGAGACATCTGAAGAACTCAGCAAATTGGGCTGGAAGGTGGTTTCCAAAGAATGACTCTTTGGAGAGGCCTCTGTGTGGATCTCCAATGCCTAAAACAGACCGTCCTTTCCATTAAGTGCAAGCTGGAAGCATCCAGGTTTAGTGCCCCAAAGCCTTGTCAAGTAGAAATATTTTTTCAAGGTAACACGGACAGTTTCTGTTTATGGAGAACATCAAAACTGAGGTTATATGAACATTTCAAAAGAATCTCTCCATAAAGCATCTAATAAAAAACATTTACTGGCAAAATATGGGGCAAAATAGACTAAGGGACAGAACCACAAATTGTTCAATCTGAAAAACATGGGAGTTTTTTTTTTTTTTCTCCCGCTGCTGAATGGAAAACTAATTTTAAAAATTGGACTTTGGGCTTCCCTGGTGGCGCAGTGGTTGAGAATCTGCCTGCTAATGCAGGGGACATGGGTTCGAGCCCCAGTCTGGGAAGATCCCACATGCCACAGAGCAACTGGGCCTGTGAGCCACAACTAATGAGCCTGCGCATCTGGAGCCTGTGCTCCGCAACAAGAGAGGATGCAATAGTGGGAGGCCCGCACACCGCAATGAAGAGTGGCCCCCGCTTGCCACAACTAGAGAAAGTCCTCACACAGAAATGAAGACCCAACACAGCAAAAATAAATTAATTAATTAATAAACTCCTACCCCTAACATCTTCTTAAAAAAAAAAAAAGAAAACATTAAAAATTGAACTTCAGTTGTGAAGAACTGTTTCTGCTCTCCAATAAGACTTCCAGTTTAAAGAGGGATGATAAGAAAGGCTCTCTTTTTAGGCAATTGTAATGAGAAGATGGTGCTCAGGCTACCACTTGGCCATCTGTCCTGCTCTCTTCTTTTGTTGCATTGAAAGGTACTGTGTGATCACAGGTGTCCCCTGCCTGTGCTGGGTATCCACCTAGGAGCTAGTGTTTCACTTTGGAAGCTCAGCACCCCAATTTGTCGGCATCCCAGGCATGTGCTGCCCTCTTGGGAGCAGTCTCACACACACCAGCATCACAAGAGGAAGGCAGACCATTTATGCATTTACACTGAGAAATCCTACTGCTGCCTAAACAAGATGCTCATGTTTGCAGGTCAGTCTATGCCATGTGTACTGGAGGTGCAGTTATATTTGTAATTATGTCCCAGGAACAGGAATCAGAATGAGTGGGCCTAGAGGGATTGTTGTAATGGCTGGACCACTGGTGTCCCCAGAGTACCTCCATCTCCCCATAGAGGCCCACACAGGTCACACCCTGGACAGTGTGGTCCTGAGCCTGTCCGGCCTCTCCCTGGACCACATCATCCCTTGCCTCTCCTACATCCTTTTTCTTGTGTGTCATCACTGCCCATTTTTATTGCTCTCTGTTGGGTTCTGACATGCCATTCTGCAGCATATTACTCTTTAAGATTCCTTTTCTGGGTTTATTTATGTTTGGGTTTTGGTGTAATTCTTTTTTTTTTCTTTTAATTAATTAATTTATTTATTTATGGCTGCATTGGGTCTTTGTTGCTGCATGCAGGCTTTCTCTAGTAGAGGAGAGCGGGAGCTACTGTTCGTTGCGGTGCATGGGCTTCTCATTGCAGTGGCTTCTCTTGTTGCGGAGCATGGGCTCTAGGCGCACGGGCCTCAGTAGTTGTGGCTCGCGGGCTCTAGAGCAGAGGCTCAGTAGTTGTGGCGTATGGGCTTAGTTGCTCCGCAGCTTGTGAGATCTTCCTGGACCAGGGCTTGAACCCGTTTCCCCTGCACTGACCGGCAGATTCTTAAGCACTGCGCCACCAGGATGCCCTTGGTATAATTCTTAGAGGAAAAGTTTGTATGACTTTTTCCAAGTTCCAGGAAGGAGAGGAACCACCTCCCCGTGTGCCCACGTTCCGCCCACATGTTAAAGATGTCTTTCGGCTTCCTGGGAGGTAGGGAACTAGCGTTTACTAGGTGCCCACATCACGCCAGAGACGTTCCATGTTATTATTAGGAACTTCAATGAAAACATGCAGGGTAGGTGGAACTTTCTTATACTGCCGACGACAAAGCTAAGATTCCAATCTCCGAAGTCCAGAATCACACAGCAGTGGATAATGTCTGTATGGGGACCTTTGCCCTGGTGGTCTAGGTCTATATGCCCTGCCCTTTGCCCCACACCACAGACCTGAGAGCTGGGGCTCAGCTGTGCCCTTCTGGCTTCCTGCTCCATCCACTCCCACTGTGGGTCCTGCTTACCGATTCCTTTCCCTGGACTGGTCTTCCATCCTGTCTCATCCATACCTCGAAATGTAGCTCTAGTAAAACAGCCAACAAAGTCCATTGCTGGGATCTTTTTCATAGCCGAGGTCCTCTATGCAGACTAAGAACTCCTGAGGGCAGGGTTTGTGACATGGGTGTCCTAGCACAGTCCTGGCATTTGATGGGATAATGAGGTATCTATCAAGAGATGTATGGAAGAAGGAGGAAAAGACTAAGGCTAGGATAAATAAAAGAACTGTTCAACACACATGGGCAAATAAACTGTCTCGTAAATTGTCAAAAGGGGAGGAGTTTACTTCTCTGACTCCTAGGTTTTTGTATTTCCCTAATGAAGAAAAGTGTAAATGTAAACAAAATACGGTATATTGGCAGGAATAATTGACATGACTGGAAAGGAAGAACATTGTTCCTCTCCATTTGGTGTCCCACCTTCAGGTTCCTATATCTAGAAGATGTTTTGGCAAGGACTGTGTGATCCACTGTCATTGGGAAATATAAATCCTAAGGAGATATCGGGGCAGGAGAACCAGTGTTTTTGATAACTGTTCATCTGCTTCCAAATTCCAAAAGATTCTTCTTTTTCTGAGTAACTATTTCTCAGTATTCACTATGGGCTTCACTCATTTTTCTTAATACTGTCAACATAATACTATTTTCTTCTAAAATAATAAAATAACATGCCAAAGTCTTGTTCAGGAGGGGAGAAACCATTCCCTTGATTGGAATGAATACATTCTGTACTGATGTGGGTAGAGCAATAAAATCACCATCTTAGATGTAGAATAATTTTGTGTATTATTACTTTCACTAAAGTTAACTAAAATTTTATTGCCTTTAACTAACCAAACTAATTAAAACTAAAGCATTTCATGAATGTAAAGGACATTAAAAGTGAAACCATTGCTTACCTAACCTCCCGCCCTCCACTGAAAATAAGATGTTCTAAAGTGTTGAACAGGTAGATGTGAGGTGAGTCAACTACAGATGGTACCAGGGATGCAGATGGTACCAGGGATGCAGGATGACACGCTGGTGATGAGTTTGAGCTCTCCAGATTGATGCTTATCTTACCTCTTTGCTGCTGCCCACCTGTGCCATTTCTCAGTGACTCTGCTACTCCTTTGGAGAAAAAGAGAGGAAAAATTAACATATAATCCTCCTAGATTTCTACACAAACAGCTCTCGTGAAAATCTCATGAGGATGAGATGAAATACTTTTCCTATCACATATGTATTTCATTACTGAAGCTATGGAAAACCACGGTGTGATAGTTAACTTTCTGTGTAAACTTGACTAGGCCGTGGTACTCAGATGTTTGGTCAACCACCAGTCTAGATATTGCCGTGAAGGTATTTTTTAGATGAGATCAACATCTAAATCAGTAGGCTCTGAGTAAAGCAGATGACCCTCCATAATGTGGGTGAGTTTCATGCATCAGTTGAAGGTCTTAAGAAAAAACACTGAGGTTCCCTGAGAAAGAGGGTCTTTTGTCAGCAGATTGCTTTTGGACTCAAGTCAGAAGAACATCAATTCCAGCCTGCTCGCCTGCCCTGCACAATTCAGACTTATCAGCCCCCAGAATCACGTGATCCAATTCTTTAAGTTAAAGATGATAGATAGATACATACATACATAGATGATAGATAGATAGATAGATAGATAGATAGATAGATAGATAGATAGATAGATGACAGATAGATAGATGATAGGTAGATAGATATACACACATTCTATGGGTTCTGTTTTCTCTGGACAAACTTGACTAAGATACGTGAGAAATCACTAGAAATCAAGAGAACACCATGGATAAATCAAAAACAATAAGCATACATTGGAAAATGATGATCTAGAAAACAAAGGTATTTTTTAATTGTAGAAAGAAAAGAATATGGCATTGTGTTATCAATGGGAATTTCATCAATCAGAGCCTTTCTTGTCATTTTATTTCTTAGGCATCTGAGATCAGCTTGGCACTGGATGAAGCCAAGTGCTCTGAGATTCTGACCCAAAGATGTGAACTGTGATGAGAGATGTGATGTTTATTCATGACTTGCTGAGTCTTTACTAATTTGGGAATAGCCCAGAATCTATCACGGCTCTACTCATTTCCTAAAACATATGTTGAACTGTATCTGGATCTAACTGCAGCCTGGTTTAAGAGGCAGAGTAAGTAGACTTCGTGGGTCTGATGGTAGGAAATAGTGTGACTCATGATTTTTGTGAGAGTCACCCAAACTACTGGTATTTCTTAAAAGGAGGCAATGCAAAACAATTAGAGGGAATAAACACAGAAAGAGCCAAAGGAGTAAACAGTGTAGATGAGTGAAACCCGAGCAGGATGAAAGCACTGCCACCTCCAGGCAGCGTGAGTGTGGGTCATTTTCCATAATAACATTCCTAATGCACTGGCTTCCCGTCAGAGTTAATGGTTCGTGTATAGTGCCTGGCACATAGCAACACCCAAGACAGATGAGTTGTTATTAATAATGTATTGTGTTTTTCATTAACTGAATGTTTGTTTTTAATGTATTTATTTTAATTCAGAGTCTAGTATGTGAAAAACACTGCACAGTTAACCTAAAGATAGACGGTGTAAACTGAGACGTGTAGTAAAGGAAGGTCCCACAGCACTGGGCTAGCTGTTGGCCTCCATCCCAGGGTTGCGAACATCTGAGTGATGGAAGGTCTGCCGGTTGTGAAGGATGTGGTCCTCTATCCCACCCTCCCTGTGCATGCTGCTTCTTCCTAACTAACTTGGTCTATGTTTATCCAATTTAAGAGGCTGCTGTAACCCAATGGAACTCAGATGATATCTCAAAATAGTGGTCATTCAGCATTTACTGAGTGCATATTATATGCAAAACATTTGATAATATTTTAAAAGAATAAGTGTTCATTTCTGTGACAAAATATTCACAGACTGAAAGGCTTTATTGAAGACCTATACTATTATACTGTTATGTAACTCCCAAATAGAAAATGCAAACCTGTTTTATATACCAAGAGTATATTTCTCTTCTAGGAGTTTTATGGTGTCATGTCTTATGTTTAAGTCTTTAAGCCATTTTGAGTTTATTTTTGTGCGTGGTGTGAGGGTGTGTTCTAACTTCATTGATTTACTTTCCAACTTTCCCAGCACCACTTGCTGAAGAGACTGTCTTTTCTCAGTTTTATATTCTTGCCTCCTTTGTCGAAGATTAAGTGACCGTAGGTGTGTGGGCTTATTTCTGGGCTCTCTATTCTGTTGCATTAATATGGCACAAATAAATCTATCTACAAAACAGAAACAGGCTCATACACATAGAGAACAGACTTGCAGTTGCCAAGGGAGGCAGGGAGGGAGAAAGATGGACTGGGAGTTTGGGGTTGGTAGATGCAAACTATTACATTTAGAATAGATATACAACAAGGTCCTACTGTATAGCACAGGGGACTATATTCAATATCCTGTGATAAACTATAATGGAAAAGACTATAAAAAAGGAATGTATACAGCACTATTTACAATAGCCAGGACATGGAACCAACCTCAATATCCATTGACAGATGAATGGATAAAGAAGATGTGGCACATACATACAATGGAATATTACTCAGCCATAAAAAGAAACAAAACTGAGTTATTTGCAGTGAGGTGGATGGACCTAGAGTCTGTCATACGTGAGTCAGAAAGAGAAAAACAAATACCGTATGCTAACATACATATATGGAATCTAAAAGAAAAAAAAATGGTACTGATGAACCTAGTGGCAGGGCAGGAATAAAGATGCAGACATAGAGAATGGGCTTGAGGCCACAGGGAAGGAGGGAGAAGCTGGGGCGAAGTGAGAGTAGCATCTACATATATACACTACCAAATGTAAAATAGATAGCTAGTGGGAAGCAGCTGCATCACACAGGGAGATCAGCTCTGTGCTTTGCAATGACCTAGGGGTTAGCACTTTGATTCTTCAATTATCAACATCATACCCATTCCTTATTTTAAACCCAGTCTTATATCTCCTTGATTTCTAAATCAAACATGGGAAAACACTTTGAGTCGTATGGTTTTTGATAGAATGAAATTAATTAAAAATTTGCTACATGTTAAGATATAGGTGAAAATGGGAGAAAAGTTGAGACATTTTTTGTTGGTGGTGGTTATTTTGCAAGTTTCACTGCTATGTACTTATTCTGGCAGTTTCCCAAAGGTTGAATGCTTGGAGCAAAACTCACTAAAAGTGAGCCTATCCTGTGGTTTTTCTCCTTAGTGTTCCACTCATAGGAGATGATGCTTCGGTGGGCACGGGATGTTCAAGAGGAAAATGGAGGAGGATTTATGTTTAGTATTAATTACATAACTGAGAAATAGTTCTCTCTGTCAAAGAGCTGCCTGAAAAACTTTGTATTGTTCACTGTGCGTGTGGTGGAGACATCCATGACAGCATATGAATCAAACTAATTGTAACTCATTTGGTTATGAGAAAAAATGACATTTGCATTCTTCTGAATTAAGTCTTTCTCGCACAAATTACTGGTTGCCACTGTAAATCAAGCAACATGTGTTCTGAATTCTGACTGCTGGAGAATTAGCTATTGAGTGGGGAAATGAGATACTTTTGTTTGCAGCTAAACTCAAGTTGACTTTTTTCTTTTGCTTTATCTAAAAATAAGTGTTATAGAACTATTGCTTCACCAACTTCTATAGCGAGAAGGATTTGGGAATTGTTTTGTCCAGACGCTCCATTTTAGGGTGAGGAATACGAGGCCCAGGGAGGTAAGAGGATGGCCTGGAGTCTAACCCAAAGGAACGGTCAGCTCAGACATGAACTTGCATCGTCTGATTTTATGCAATGAACGACTCGCTGCCACCATCATCCCAGTGATGTGGTGAGATGGCCACCTCTAGGGCAACCAGCCACGTAAATCCAGGATGTGGATTTAAATCCAGATCCCTGCATAAGTCAATACCATCAGAACACGAGGACATGGGGTAGCTGGGATTTGCTTCCAGACCTGAAAACACCCAAGCACGTGCTTGGAATCCCTGCCCTCTCCTTCTCAGCTGAGAGCTCAATGAGAACTTGGGCATTAAGAGTTTCCAAGATCTGTTTTATGGATTTTACAGTTAAGTTGAGCAACATATGGGAGAGAGATTATGGAAATAATAGTGATAATGCCCTTTGGTTGAAGGATATACCCTTTATTCTCACTTGTCGGTGACAGTTCTGATGTGTTTGCCCTGCCATTAAGTGTGATTTTCAAGAGAACTTTCTCTACCTCAGGAGACATCAAGCCACAGCTTGAGGGTCAGATCTGGCCACCACCTGCTTCTGTAATGGCCTCATGAGCTAAGAAAGTATTTTACATTGTTAGATGATTTTTTAAAAAATCAGGAAAAAGAAACATCAGAAGAACAGTAAAGCTCCATGACACATGAAAATGACATGCAATTAAGGTTTCCATTTCTATAAATAAAGTATTGGCTCACAGCACATTCATTCATTTTCTCCCTGTCTGTGGCTGCTTTCCTGCTACAGTGGCAGAACTGAGAAGTTGTGACAGAAGTGACTTGGCACATAAAGCCTGAACTATTCATTTCCTGGCCCTTTACAGAAAGTTCTCCAATCCCTGCTCTAGGCTGTATGGGTGGAAGCTCTGTGCCAGGCGCTGTTTCCTCCCAGTGTTAGAATTCCGCTTCTCTCCCGAGAGGTTATGAGACTCTAGTATCCCACCCCTCCAGAGAGGAAATGGCTCCTTGCCAAATGGCGAGCCTCGGAAGCCACCCAGCGGCCCGTCCTGCTGCTTAGGAGTGTAGGTGCAGCTGGGTGACAGGGGTCAAGAGAAGGCGGCAGTGTGAGGGCCAGGACAGTTAGAGAAGAGATTGGAGAACATTTAAGGACACTTGAGAATATTTAAACAAGTAGCAGGTGAGGCATTGGAGTTGAAAAGGCAGTGGGTAGCAAGACCGAGCAGGGAGTGTCTGTCCGCCCATGGATCCCAGCAGCCACTTGGGAACCCTGTGTCCTGACAACCTCCTTCTCTGTGCTGCTGATGAAGGACTCTGTTAGGGGCTGAATTGTGTCCTCCCCCAGATTCATACTTTGAAGCCGTAAATCCCGGGACCTCAGAATGTAACTGTATATAGTTACAGGGTCTTTAAAGAGGGAATTACATTAAAATGAGGGCATTAGAGTGACCCTAATCCAATCTCACTGGTGTCTTTATAAGAAGAGGTGACCTGGACACAGACACACACAGAGAAAAGACCGTGTGAACAAACAAGTGGAAGGCAGCCATCTGCAAAGCCAAGGAGAGAGGCCTTGGGAGAAACCAGCAAAAGTGCCGACAATTTGATCCTGGTCTTCCAGCCCCCAGAACTGTCAGGAAGTATATCTCTGTGGTTTAAGCCCCCAGACTGTGGCATCATCTTACGACAGCCCTAGAAAACGAATACAGTGGCGTGTAGCCACCTTGACACCCTCAACATGGAAGTAGGCACAGCCCTGTCTTGCTCAGCATAAAATAGCCCACATATGCTTGTAACAATAACATGGGGTGATTCTCCAGGGTCCGTGAGTTCCACTGTTTCCCAGAGGACAAGAATTATGATATGATTTTATTGACCCAATTATTTCATCACATTCTTAAGCAAAGCCAAATTTCAAGCACATGCAATGAACCCGACAGGCGATGAGACGGATGCCTAGAGCAGATACTCTCAACCTCAGCATGCTTGACACATGGAGCTGGATCCTGCTCTGTTGTGAGGCTGCCCTGTGCACTGTAGGATGCTAAGCAACATCCCTTCCCTCTAGCCACTCTGTGCCAGTAGCATCCTCTGGGTGTGACAACGAACATTGTCTCCAGGAACTGCCTGATGCTCCCTAGGGAGGTACGGAATTGTCCCCAGTTGCAACCACTGGTGTAGACTGAGACCCCTACCACTCTTCTCTTCCTCCTCGCTTGTCAGTTGCGGTAGTGATGGTTTTTTTCCTAATTTATTTGGGGTCCAGCAGGAACACTTTTAAAGTATCTGGGGCTCCAGAGTGTTTCCGCCGTGCAGTGGTCTCCATTCTCCCTCAGTCAGAAATGGAGAATGCCTTGTGGTTTGCCTCTCTCTGGGTTTGTAGGGATTAGTAAGAATCCTCTGGCCTTTGTTTGCTCAGGGAGACTGCTTGAGAGGGTGGGCGGTGGTGTTAAGAGCCACGTATAGCCATAGCCCACCTCGTGCTCAGCTCTGGAATCTTCTCTTTCTCTTCTTGGCCCTTGGTTCCTGGAGTTTATGTTACTGGGTCATGCCCTTTAGTGTTCTGTTGCTGCAGTTGGTGAATTTTCCTTGTTGCTTTTTATAAGCGTTGGCCTGTTCTCTTCGGTATTGTGAGCAGGATGTTCTGCCCTATAGTTTTAATATGACACCTACATTTGGCTGCCAATTTTATTTATATACTTATAGTCATCAACAAACACAACCATAATTACTGATCACTTAATAAGTGTAGAAAACATCTAGAATTGCAAAGGATGTGTAAATAAAATGCATTATCTCTGCACGCTTCTCCCTCCCCCCAAAGTAATTTTGACTGTACCTGGGGAACCAACGTAAGTGAAAGAGTTAGAGAATAATTAAATGACAAGTGGGCATTCGGAGAACAGCACCATGCATGTGGGCTTGAACTAGTCTAAGGAGACTTCTGATCATCCAGGCTAATGTACAGGACTTCCTGTGTGCCAGGCATGTTCTAAGCCCTTTCTGAACATTAATCCTTTTAACCCCACAGCAATCTCATTGCAGAGGGCTCTTCTCATCCCCTTTAAGATGAGGGGCAAGGAAAAGGAAGAATGAAACAAAATGCAAAATACAACAGGAGAGAGCGTTCAAGGAGAAATTAGCAGATGCAGCTCTGGAATGTTATGAATGAAATGGTGGAAAGTTGCATAGGTGAGACTGGGTCAGATGGTGACCGCTGTGGAAACGTTTAGACCAGAAGTTTTTATTCACTGTGGCGGAAGGGATTGGTGAGTTCACTAGACCAGTGATGTCACTGATATTGTTGTTGATAATGTATTGCAGCTGTAAGCAGATTACAGGCAGCAAGTGCATCGTTGTACTGACAAAAGCATTCAGCTACGGTAGAAGATTTGTAAATATAAGTATCTAAGGTCTTGCTTATTTTTGAAATAATTATTTTGGAAATTAATAGATAATTCTATCTCACTTTTGAAATGTATGGTACTTTAAAACGTGATTTTTTATTCTGTAGCTTTGCAGTATTGAGTAAAAGATGACTGTTTGAGTCAGACATCTCATTTTATGTGAGTTTCATGATTTTGAATGCAAGTTGAGTAAGAAGTTTGAGGTCTGTCAATTGAATTAAAAGTTTTGGGTGCTTCTGCTCTATTAAGTTGCCTATTCCATATGCAAAGAGCATCTTGCTTTGGGTAGTATGGTATGGTATGTTTTTATCAGCTACCAGAAAAGCAGTTTAGTAAAACCACTCAACAAATAACAGAACATTCCCAGATCTTTCAATGGGTCACTTAAGAGTGAATTATGAAACATATCTTAATGCCATTACATTAATTTTCCCCTTCCCTTTCAAGATGGTTTATTTTAAGAAATCTCTTCAATCCTATCTAATTTTTATTACGTTTATTTTCTTGACAAAAAAGTCAACATTAGTTTAAAAAAAAACATTTTTACTGAGCTAACTCATATGAATTTATGTCTAAAACAATCTTAAAATAAATTGAAAGTGACTCATAGCATTTGTAGACAGCTGCTTAATTTCCATTGTCTATCTTGTTTGCTTTAAGCCATTTCTAAGAATTATTTGCCAAGTTTTAAGTTGAGGTAGAAGCCAAAATGTAAACATCATAGAGAGAATAAAGTAGCATTCTCCTCAATTCCTCACCAAGAGCCTGTCCTCCTGCATCTCATCCTATGTAGTGTCAGCCCAGCCTGGAGCAAGTGTTTGGATGAGAATGAGAAGAGAGAGAAGTTGTGTGCAGAGCTGGAGACAGGGTAGATTCACAGAAAGTCAAGGTGAGACTTGACTTGAACTGGGCTCCTGGGGTCCCGCATGGAGAGGCCCTGGGCTTCCAGGGCCTGTAGAAATTATTTAACCCTTGGATCCACCATGCCTTTGGAACGAGGAATGTTGGAAACGTCTGTCATCCAGTCTGTATCTGATGGAAAACACTGCCATTTTCCCCCACCCTTTGAATCTGGGTGTGCATGATTCTCGGTTGGCCTAATAGAATATGGGAAACTAATGCCGTAGGAAGTCTGTACCAAGGCCTTACGAGGCCCCGAGATCCCTTCTTGCTTTCTGGAATCACCACCAGGAAACCAGTCCAGCCTGATGGAGGATGAGTGGCCACACAGGGAGAAGAACCAAGGCCCAGCTGTCGGCCAGCAGCAACCGCCAAACCAACAAAAGGCCTGTGTTGGGCCTTCCAGCCAGGCCAGCCCTCCCCAGTTGAAAGCAGTCACGTGACTGGCCCGCAGCAAAACCAGCAAAGGAAGCACCCAGCTGATCCACAGAATCAGGAGGGGGAAAAAAAAGAAGCATCATTGTTCTAAGCCACTAGTCTCGGGGCAGTTTGTTTTGCAGCTCGGATAACTGAAATACGTCCCTAATCCAAAGCAGGCTGAGCTCAGGTCAGTAGGGGCCCAGGAGCTGCTTAGAATAAGATGCTATTTTCCTTAGAAATCGTTGCATAGGGTTCAGTCTTGTATCAGACACCAGCGTTTCACACTTTCAAATAAGTGCTCCTAAAAATATGTTTACTGTTTGACAAATATTTTTATTGGCATGACAAAGTTGAGAATTCCCAAGTTTACATATGCTGATGTAGTTAATTTAAATTAATTGATAAATTAACTGATAAGTGTATGTATATATATATATATATTTTTTTTTTTTTTTTTTTAAGTGTAACATAGCGTCTTCTCATGAGCCATAGCTTTCATTCCCATGCTGATCTCAGTTTTTGTTTCCTGGCAGAAAACTTGCCCCCTTTGCACTGTGGCAGGGCTGCAGTTCATAAGTTATTCATTCCTCTTCACCTCCTCCACACTGTGCTCTGGGTTGTGCGTCTTTCATCACTGAGTCAGAGACAGGAGGAGCCTTTCCAATGTAATATACATGAGCACTTGAATTTGTACCTGCAGAATAACAAAAAAGAGAGCGCCCGCTTCATCAGCTCTAGAAAGATGAAATATTAGAACAACTTTAAGAAAAATACGTGAAAGAATGTAAATGCACACATGCCAACTAATATGTATGGTGACAAGATTAAAAGACATCTATAGATCTATAGATATGGATATATATGCACATGTATTACATACTTATATAATATATATACATATAGTTGTTATATACATGCTCCTGTCATTTCTTCTAATGGAGAAAATCACAGGTTTTTCAAAATTACCCCCAAATTTTCAAAATATATTTCTTTTTTGCTGCTGCACTCAAGGATGTCTTCGCATTTCTTCCTGACACCTTACAGAGTGGGAGAAAGCTCAAAGTGGAAGAGACAGAAGAACTATACTCAAACACCTCTCAGGCTACTAGGAGGACACTGGTAACCAAAGAAGTCACACATCATCCACATTTGTTACCCACCATCCACTTACTGAGAGCTGAGGCCAGAATGTTCTCCTGACTTCCATCATTGAAAAAGCAGACTATTTAATGAGCTGCCCACTTATACAAAGTGTAGTGAGGCCTTAGTCACACATCCATGCCTTCCTTCCTGTGTCCATCTGACAAATGTTTATGGAGTCTCTACTCTGTTCCCAGCTCTGTGTTCCACGCCAGGGACATAATATTGAAGAAGGCACAGTGCCATCTACGGCGTCGGGCAGGAAAGTAAACAGATGATTAGAGTTTGAGGGTAAACATTGGATGCCAAAACAGCACACAACACCTAACCAGACAGCTCTCGGAGAGGAGGTGATGGAGGAGGTGGCGGGGGTGGGATTAGAAGCTTGACTGAAGAGTTAGCCAGGCTGATCTTAGTGAATGCCGGTGGTGTGGGTGGGAACGGAGTGATGGAGCCTGGGGTCCAGGTCCCAGGTCCCAGGGAAGAGGTGAGTGCAGCGCCAGGCTGGGGCTGCACATGACTCAGAAGAGCTGGACCACAGGCTCGAGGCTGAGGAGGAAGAAATGAAGGAGGTGGGGTTCACCTCTGGTGAACACAAGATACAAGATACACTACACCAGAGGTGACATCCTGGAGGGCTTAGGATTTGTCCAGTAGACATTCGGAGCTGGGACCGACCTGATTTGCCTGCTTCACATTTTAGAAAGACCTCTGCTGCAGGAGAGAAAGGGGGAGGGGAAGACAGGAGGTGGGAAGCCCAGTTAGGAGATGACCCACTCATCAGATGGGTGGCAGGGGTGACGGTGAACTGGGGAGTGGCTGTAGGGCAAGGGGAAGGGGCAAGTTCCACAGTGTGAAGGACAGGAATCGCTGCTTCACTGGATGCGGGGTGGTAAGAGGGAAGAGTAATCAAGGATGAGAGTGGTTTCTGCTTGGGCAGCTGAGCAGATGATCAACCTTTAACTTAACTAAAGTTACAAGGGGAGGAACAGCTCTGGAAAGGAAGGTGATAGTTTCCATCTTGGAAATGCAGCACTGGAGTTCTCTGCATGTGACAGAGACCACTGTTTTTTCTCTCAATATCCATTCTCTCCTTCTTCTATACTAAGAGGATCTTTTTACCTGGGCACATGCCATCCTGAACAAAGACATGTCCCATCATCCATTAGAGGTGATTATAGCCTTATGATTACCTCTGGCCAATGGTGTGTGTGCAGAAGCCACGATATCTTCCAAGGGATGCCCTAGGGGGGTGTCCTCTTCCATTCTGGAAGGATGGAGGCAAGAAAGCGATTGGAGTGATGGACCTCGGAGTCCAGGGAGGAAAGGAATGAAGTGGGGAAAGGGAAGGAGCAATAGGGGACAAGTAGTCGGGCTAGAGGTCCAAAGGAGGAGCCTCACATTTAGAGCAATGGTTCTCAACCAGGGGAGACTTTGACTGCCACCACCCCACCAAGGAGCATTTGGCAATGCTTGGAGGTGATTCCAGTTATCACGGCTGGGGATGGGATTTCTACTGGTATCCAGTGGGTAGGAACTCTTGAAGTCAAGTTTAGGTTTAGGTCTGTGGGGTAGAAGCTGCTAAGCATTCTGCAATGCACAGGACAGTCTCCCAGAACAAAGAACTATCTAGCCCCAAATGCCCGTAGTGCTGAAGGCGAGAAGTCAGATGCAGAGGACTGGCTGACAAGGTGAATGTGTACAATGAAATTGCATGTCCTACGTAATAGCGTTCAAATTCTTTCCACACACAAACATGCATGTGTCCCTGCAAGCCAGTCAGAGCTCATCTGCCTGGCAAGGCTCAGCCCACGGGCTGCCAGTTTGCTTTCTCCAGGCTTAAAATTTTGATGAATTCTTAAGAATATATATGTTTAGAAAAAATAAATGAGTTAGCAAACACACCAAATCAAGGTTTCCTGCTACATTACCTGTATGATTTAAACTTGAGTTATCATCATATGTAACTAACAATTAACTCTCTTACCAGATGTTTTTCTTAAATTATAGAAGCTTCAAGCCACAATTTCTTTTTCTTTGTCAGGTAGCCAGGTGTTGGGGAGGAGGAAATTTCCCCCCTACCCTTCTTTAGTTCTTTTGGCTGGTCCAATAATGAAATTGACACAAGACAGATAAACAGGAGAAAAAATACAAATTTAGTTCATACCTTTGGAGATCTCATAGAAATAGAACATTAGAAGGGGCCAAAGCAGGCAGTTTTTATATTTTTAGACAAAGAAACAATACATTTGTGAGAAATTGACAAGACAAAGGAATTTAAGCTTGGATGCTTAATTAGTGAAGAATCAAAGCTGAGTTTGGGCTTGGGTAGTAAATTAAAGGAGTAATGAGGTTTGTTTATAGGAGCTTCTGGGCCCTGAACTCCCTCTCTCTGGCCATAAGGGTGTTGTCTACCTCCTGGCACTGGGAATGTACCTTTCACAGGGGAGATTTATTTGCTGCTTTCCGGGGGCAGAGAGGGCGGGTCAGAGTATTCCTTTTGCACTGGCTGTTTCTCAAGTAACTGTAATTCAGAATAACCAGGATGTCACTGTGGTTGTGTGTGGGGTAGGGGGCTGCCCTGAGCCCCAGAAGTTGCATCTGAGATCCTGAACCAGAGTCACTGTTTTTAGCTAATATTTGATGTCATCATCTCCAAAGACTGAACTCTTAGTGAAACCTAGGTGGGAGAATCCTTGAAAGAAAATCTGCAGTCTGATTACAGAGAACGTATTTTTTTAAAGCAAAGATAAAGCTTAAAAATCATGTGCCAACAGTATTCATTCAGAGATCGGGTGTGTAACAAGTTAACAGTCCAGCAAACTGCAGCAAAAGAGCACCTTCATTCCTACGTTCGATCAACAGTCCTTTCATTTGAGTTACTTTAGTATAGTTCAGGAATGGGACTGCCCTTCTACTTTTTGCCATGGTGATTTTGCAGTCCAATTTGCTGATTGCATCTTTCATTTGTACCTGAGGAAGCTTAGGGCATTGCTTAATGAGCAGAATGAGAATTAGTGCAATTCCGCTCTCTCTTTTTTCTCATTTATTGGTATCAACAGTATCAGTGCCCAAGGGGACAATTAGTGTTTAAGGGTAGGCATCATATTTAAAGGGTATTATCTGCAAGGTTTTGACTTTAGAGGCTTTCCTCTGGAGGCTTTAGTTTTCAGGACAAATAAGCAGAAATGTGAACATCTACCTCCCTGCTGGAGAGTCCTTGGATCACCCCTCCAAGCCAGCTCCTCAGCTTTGCATTCACAGTAGCGAAAAAGCAAATGCCCACTTCAGGATTCAGTCCTGTGTTCATGAGAAAAAAGGCAAGCAGTTTCTTCCAGAAATCTCCTCATTTCCCTCCCTGCTCAAAGAAAACCTTCTGATATTTGCTGGCATTTGCTCTGTGCCCCAGTGTGGCTGGGGGCACACCTCTGGCAGGGGTCTGGATTGAGGGGTGGGAAGAGGTTGAGGGCTGTCAACACCATAGGAGACTGTGAGACTTACCCCAAGACCAAGTTTGCGTTGGGGTTCAAGTCTCCAAGTTCAGCACAATTAGGAAAAAGGATTATTCTCCCCACCAAAAAAAAGGGGTGGGGAGGGGAATCAACCACACCCAGAGACACTACCATGTAGAACAATATCCATCCCCATCACTGGCTGGAGCCGTTATTTCTTCTTGTGCCTCTTTGTATGTTGCCTCTTTTTCTGGATGGTAAGAAGAGCTCTACCCACTGACTGCCTCCATGGGCTCAAATACTGACTCCACCACCTGCTTGATGTGGGATACTTAGCAAGTCTCCAAATCTCTTTTCCTTTAGTTACCTCTTTGTAAAAATGAGGAAAGTAATGATACCTACTTTATTGGGTTGAGGAAGAATTAAGCAAGATAATGATTACAAATCACTTAGAACTGAAATTGGTACATGGAAAGTAGTCAACTAATATCTGTTGAATGGAAAAAAATATATTGAATTAAGTACATAGCAACTGCATGGAAACAACCTAAATGTCCATCGACAGATGAATGGATAAAGACAATGTGGTACATATATACAGTAGAATATTACTCAGCCATAAAAAAGAATGAAATAATGCCGTTTGCAGCAGGATGGGTGGACCTAGAGATTATCATGCTAAGTGAAGTGAGTCAGACAGAGAAAGACAAATATCATATATATGGAATCTAAAATATGACACAAATGAACTTATGTATGAAACAGAAATAGACTCACAGACATAGAGAACAGACTTGTGGTTGCTAAGGGGGAGGGGGTGGAGGAGGGAAGGATTGGGAGTTTGGGGTGAGCAGATGCAAACAGGTATATTCACTATATAGAATGCATAAACAATAAGGTCCTACTGTAGAGCACAGGGAACTATATTCAATATCCTGTGAGAAAGCATAATGAAAAAGAATATGAAAAAGAATGTACATACATGTATTGATATAACTGAGTCACTTTGCTGTACACCAAGAAACACATTATATATCCACTATACTTCAATAAAATAATTTTTTAAAACAGAGCACAGAAACTGCATTCAAGTAGAGTAGTTCTATAATTTCCCAGAAAGAATAGGAGAAAGTTCATTTCCATGTAAGATAGAGGTCTGTTCTTTGAGCAACAATTCTGAATGTTCCAAACATGAATTTATAGACCTTTTTTGAGGCCAAACTTAGTAGCAACATTGAAGGAACTGGTCTCCCCTCCAAAGCTGCATAGCCTCTGGCACCCACCCTCACCCCTCCCCACACCTCTTATACTCATCATGGTTTCATAACATGAAATACCCAAACATCCAGCCTTAGACTGAGCAGCCCAGTCCAGACTAGAATCCCAAGCCGCTGAGGGATTAAACAGTGAACCCGCAGTCTCACCACCATAAAGGATCTGCCCGTGCAGACACACTCCCGGGCTCTTTCTCAGTACTTTTCATGGTTGATGGTACAAACATCACTGTGTGACACGGCACTGCCAATATTCTTAAGTATGAGAGCACTTGGCTAGCTGATGAAAGCCTGTTGCTTGGCAACCAATGAGAACAAACACTTTGATTGGAGAACAGAGACAACAGGAATTTGTACATAGGATGACAGCTACAGCCAAGCAGAATGGGTAAATTCTCAAGACTTCAGCCTTTCCTTAGAACAAATCTTTTAGAGAAGTGATCCCTGTTTTTTATAGCTGAAGAGAAACATTTGACCCTGGGTGGGGAAATTCCTGCCCTGTATAATTCCTACACCCCTCAAAGTAACCCCAAGTGCCGGAGCGAGTAAGTGAAATTTCACCAAGTCAGAACAGCTGTGAAGATCACATGCACACAAGGATTGAGCACATGGGGTGGTGTACACACCCTTCACGGTGTTGCATCTGTCCGAGTAGCTAAGGTGTGCAATGGCAAAAAGTGCCCCCAAACTGAAGGGGCTGGCAACGATAATGGAAGGGAAACCTTGTATTTGTCCAGTATAGATGGGCTGCCACGTTGCATCCTACACTGGACTCAGGCTCAGAGTAGCTTCCACCTGGGACATTACTGGTCCCCAAAGCAGAGGGAAATGAAAGCTTGGTGAGCCTCACACTGCTCTTAAAGCTTCTGCTCAGAAGAAGCACACATCGTGCCCCTCACATTTCATTGGTCAGACCAGACCACGAGGCCAAGCTTATGATCAGTGGGGCAAGGAAAGGAAGGGCCAACACATATTTCAGAACAACTATTCAGTTACAGTGTTATGTGTATATAACTACATTGTTATCTGCTCGTCTATGGCACACTGTTTCATTGAGGGATTGCGTTTGAATGTTAAAATATTCCATTTTACTCCTTGCAATATTTAGTACAATTGATCCCACATATTACGTCTATACGTTATCATTTCCTTCTGTCGACGGTACTGTCAGCATCTCCACCTTCTTCTCAGAAGAAATTACCTGGGCACCTGTACGTCATGAGTTTTTCTTTTCTCTGAAATCCAGCAGTCTGGTCAGTTTTCACACATTCTCTCTTTCATCTTCTTCAACTGGCTTTACCTATTGCAGGCTGGAGGGTGTTCCTTACATATAGGCAGATGACCTTCGAGAGGCAAATCAGACCAGAATCAGTGTTACTCTGGAGTATTTTACTTTTATACTTTATAGCATGTGAGTGTGGAGGTCTGTTTGCATGGTGAGATCCCCTTTGGGTGATATAACAGAACTGGTGTTGAGCTGTGTTGTCTCAGAACACGTGGGAGCAGTGGCCAGGGAGATGCGTGCGATGCCCATGGACCCTCCCACCATCTTGCTCTGGGCACCTGTACAGCCATGTGCCCTGCTGCCCGGTCCAGGAAACAGAGCTGTGCCTCTTATCCTAGGACATCCATAGTCTCCCACCCAAGGATTGAATGCTCTTTACCTTATGAGTGATGTTTTTTCCACTAGAGGCTCTATTTTAAAGAAAGAGTTGGATTGATGGTAAACAGTTCAAGTTTAGAAGTATCAATTTTCTGTCACCTGTGACTAGAGACATAATTTATAATTTGACTTGATTAGCTTTCTGTTCTCTAACTTCTCCGAACTGGAGAGTAATCACATGTAAATGACGGTTTCTTTTTTCCCACCTTCTATTAATGATGTGCTCTCTAAAAGTGTCTCAGCCATCTCAATCCTCTCATTGAGCTTGCAAATCAGAGCAAGTGGGATGAGCAGTCAGTGGCTATAAAGTTGGAAGACACAAGTTTCCTCTGGTCTTGACTCCGTAGTGAATACCACCTCCTTATACCCTCTCTGAGCCACATCTATACCTATTTTTCCCTTTTTTTGGTCAAACATGTTTAAATTTGAATAAAATTGAATGTGACTTAGGTTTATAAAATGAGACAACAATACATGAATGCAACCAAAGGACTTACTGTTTTGTAAAAGGGAAAAATGATTTGTTATGTGCATATTGATTTTAATTGGCACAAAGCATTTCAGTTTTCCTAGAATGTGAAATAAACAACCTGACTTTCTCTCCACAGTGGCCATTAACATGGCACACCTGAACTGTTGTTTTGGGGGTTTTTTTCCCTAATTTTATTATTTGAGTCCTCTCTGTCTTTTTCTTGATGAGTCTGGCTAAAGGTTTATGAATTTTGTTTATCTTCTCAAAGAACCAACTTTTAGTTTTATTGATCTTTGCTTTTGTTTTCTTTGTTTCTATTTCATTTATTTCTGCTCTGATATTTATGATTTCTTTCCTTCTACTAACTTTGGGTTTTGTTTGTTCTTCTTTCTCTAGTTCCTCTGGGTGTAAGGTTAGATTGTTTATTTGAGATTTATCTTGTTTCTTGAGGTGTGATTGTATTGCTATAAACTTCCCTCTTAGAACTGCTTTTGCTGCATCCCATAGGTTTTGAATCATCGTGTTTTCATTGTCACTTGTCTCTAGGTATTTTTTTTATTTCCTCTTCGATTTCCTCCGTGATCTCTTGGTTATTTAGTAAGGTTTTGTTTAGCCTCCATGTGTTTTGTTTTTTACATTTTTTTCCCTGTAATTTATCTCTAATCTCATAGCATTGTGGTCAGAAAAGATGCTTGATATGATATCAACTTTCTTAAATTTACTGAGGCTTGATTTGGGACCCAAGATGTGATCTATCCTGGAGAGTGTTCCATGTGCACTTGACAAGAAAGTGTAATCTGTTGTTTTTGGATGGAATGTCCTATAAATATCAATTAAATCTATCTGGTCTATTGTGTCATTTAAAGCTTGTGTTTCCTTATTAATCTTCTGTCTGGATGATCTGTCCATTGGTGTAAGTGAGGTGTTAAAGTCCCCCACTATTATTGTGTTACTGTCGATTTCCTCTTTTATAGCTGTTAGAATTTGCCTTATGCATTGAGGTGCTCCTATGTTGGATGCATATATATTTACAATTGTTATATCTTCTTCTTGGTTTGATCCCTTGATCATTATGTAGTGACCTTCCTTGTCTCTTGTAACATTCTTTATTTTAAGGTCTATATTATCTGGTATGAGTATTGCTACTCCAGCTTTCTTTTGATTTCCATTTTCACGGAATATCTTTTTCCATCCCCTCACTTTCAGTCTGTATGTGTCCCTAGATCTGAAGTGGGTCTCTTGTAGACAGCAAATATATGGGTCTTGTTTTTGTATCCATTCAGCGAGCCTGGCTGTCATCATTTTCAGTCTGTATGTGTCCCTAGATCTGAAGTGGGTCTCTTGTAGATAGCATATATATGGGTCTTGTTTTTGTATCCATTCAGCGAGCCTGTCATCACTTTCAGTCTGTATGTGTCCCTAGATCTGGAGTGGGTCTCTTGTAGACAGCATATATAGGGGTCTTGTTTTTGTATCCATTCAGTGAGCCTGTCTGTGTCTTTTGGTTGGAGCATTTAATCCATTTACATTTAAGGTAATTATCGATATGTATGTTCCTGTTACCATTTTCTTAATTGTTTTGGGTTTGTTTTTTGTAGGTCTTTTTCTTCTCTTGTGTTTCCCACTTAGAGAAGTCCCTTTAGCATTTGTTGTAGAGCTGGTTTGGTGGTGCTGAATTCTCTTAGCTTTTGCTTGTCTGTAAAGCTTTTTATTTCTCTGTCAAATCTGAATGAGATCCTTGCCAGGTAGAGTAATCTTGGTGGTAGGTTCTTCCCTTTCATCACTTTAAATATATTGCTCCCTTTTGGCTTGTAGAGTTTCTGCTGCGAAATCAGCTGTTACCCTTATGGGAGCTCCCTTGTATGTTACTTGTCATTTTTCCCTTGTTGCTTTTAATAATTTTCCTTTGTCTTTAATTGTTGTCAGTCTGATTACTATGTGTCTTGGTGTGTTCCTCCTTGGGCTTATCCTGCCTGGGACTCTCTGTGCTTCCTGGACTTGGGTGGATATTTCCTTTCCCATGTTAGGGAAGTTTTCGACTATAATCTCTTCAAATAGTTTTTTAGATCCATTCTCTCTCTTTTCCTTCTGGGAACCCTATAAGGAGAATGTTGGTGCATTTACCGTGGTCCCAGAGGTCTCTTAGGTTGTCTTCCTTTCTTTTCATTCATTTTTCTTTATTCTGTTCTGCCACAGTGAATTCCACCATTCTGTCTTCCAGGTCACTTATCCGTTCTTCTGCCTCAGTTATTCTGCTATTCATTCCTTCTAGTGTATTTTTAATTTCAGTTATTGTATTGTTCATCTCTGTTTATTTGTACTTTAATTCTTCTAGGTGTTTGTTAAACTTGTCTTGCATCTTCTCGATTTTTGCCTCCATTCTTTTTCCAAGGTCCTGGATCATCTTCACTATCATTATTCTGAATTCTTTTTCTGGAAGGTTGCCTATCTCTACTTCATTTTAGTTGTTTTTCTGGGGTTTTATCTTATTCCTTCATGTAGTACATAGTCCTCTGCCTTTTAATTTTGTCTGTCTTTCTGTGAATGAGATTTTCGGTCCACAGGCTACAGGATTGTACTTCTTCTTGCTTCTGCTTTCTGCCCTCTGGTGGATGAGGCTATCCCACACCGGAGCTCTTGACCCTTCTTCATCCTCCTCCAATTCATTGAAGTCTCTCTTCAAGAACCAGCACAGACCCAACTTCCTCCTTGTCTTCTTGGTCAATATCTCAAGTGGTCTCTCCTTTTCCACAGTCCTTCTTAAAGTCTTGACCATGGTCTTGGGTTGTGAGCACTTGGGTCCTTTCCTCTGTGTCACTAATTGTTCGACTTTGAAACGATGAGAGGTAAATTCCATAAAGAACCTCTTGTAGTTCCATAAAATTCTAGGAACTTACAGGGGCATGGAGACCTTTAACTCACTGAGTCCAACAGACATATTTTTTAGACAACCGAACTAGGCCTCAAGGCTTGGAGTGATTTTTGTTGTTGTTATTGTTGTTTTATGTCTTTATTGGAGTATAATTGCTTTACAATGGTGTGTTAGTTTCTGCTGTATAACAAAGTGAATCAGTTATACATATACATATGTTCCCATATCTCTTCCCTCTTGCATCTCCCTCCCTCCCACCCTCCCTATCCCACCTCTCTAGGTGGTCACAAAAAATCGAGCTAATCTCCCTGTGCTATGCGGCTGCTTCCCACTAGCTATCTATTTAACGTTTGGTAGTGTATATATGTCCATGCCACTCTCTCGCTTTGTCACAGCTTACCCTTCCCCCTCCCCATATCCTCAAGTCCATTCTCTAGTAGGTCTGTGTCTTTATTCCTGTCTTACCCCTAGGTTCTTCATGACATTTTTTTTCTTAAATTCCATATATATGTGCTAGCATATGGTATTTGTCTTTCTCTTTCTGACTTACTTCACTCTGTATGACAGACTCTAGGTCCATCCACCTCATTACAATTAGCTAAATTTCGTTTCTTTTTATGGGTGAGTAATATTCCATTGTATACATGTGCCACATCGTCTTTATCCATTCATCTGATGATGGACACTTAGGTTGTTTCCATCTCCGGGCTATTGTAAATGAACATTTTGGTACATGACTCTATTTGAATTTTGGTTTTCTCAGGGTATATACCCAATAGTGGGATTGCTGGGTCATATGGTTGTTCTATTTGTAGTTTTTTAAGGAACCTCCATACTGTTCTCCAAGGTGGCTGTACCAATTCACATTCCCACCAGCAGTGCAAGAGTGTTCCATTTTCTCCACACCCTCTCCAGCATTTTTTTTTTTAGATTTTTTGATGATGGCCATTCTGACTGGTATGAGATGATATCTCGTTGTAGTTTTGATTTGCATTTCTCTAATGATTAATGATGTTGAGCATTCTTTAATCTGTTTGTTGGCAGTCTGTATATCTTCTTTGGAGAAATGTCTATTTAGGTCTTCTGCCCATTTTTGGATTGGGTTGTTTGTTTTTTTGTTATTGAGCTGCATGAGCTGCTTATAAATTTTGGAGATTAATCCTTTGTCCGTTGCTTCATTTGCAAATATTTTCTCCCATTCTGAGGGTTGTCTTTTGGTCTTGTTTATGGTTTCCTTTGCTGTACAAAAGCTGTCAAGTTTCCTTAGGTCCCATTTGTTTATTTTTGCTTTTATTTCCATTTCACTAGGAGGTGGGTCAAAAAGGATCTTGCTGTGATTTATGTCATAGAGTACCCTGCCTGTTTTTCCTCTCAGAGTTTGATAGTTTCTGGCCTTAAATTTAGGTCTTTAATCCATTTTGAGCTTATTTTTGTGTATGGTGTTAGGGAATGGTCTAATCTCAGACTTTTACATGTACCTGTCCAGTTTTCCTAGCACCACTTATTGAAGAGGCTGTCCTTTCTCCACTGTACATTCCTGCCCCCTTTATCAAAGATAAGGTGACCATATGTGTGTGGATTTATCTCTGGGCTTTCTATCCTGTTCCATTGATCTATCTTTCTATTTTTCTGCCAGTACCATACTGTCTTGATTACTGTAGCTTTGTAGTATAGTCTGAAGTCAGGGAGCCTGATTCCTCCAGCTCCGTTTTTCATTCTGAAGATTGCTTTGGGTATTTTGGGTCTTTTGCGTTTCCATACAAATTTTTCGTTCTAGTTCTGTGAAAAATGCCAGTGGTAGTTTTATAGGGATTGCATTGAATCTGTAGATTACTAGGTAGTAGAGTCATTTTCGCAATGTTGATTCTTCCAATCCAAGAACATGGTATATCTCTCGATCTATTTGTATCATCTTTAATTTCTTTCATCAGTGTCTTATAATTTTCTGCATACAGGTCTTTTGTCTCCTTAGGTAGGTTTATTCCTAGATATTTTATTCTTTTTTTTGCAATGGTAAATGGGAGTGTTTTCTTGATTTCACTTTCAGATTTTTCATCATTAGTGTATAGGAATGTCATAGATTTCTGTGCATTAATTTTGTATCCTGCTAATTTACCAAATTCATTGATTAGCTCTAGTAGTTTTCTGGTAGCATCTTTAGGATTCTTTATGTATAGTATCATCTCATCTGCAAACAGTGACAGCTTTACTTCTTCTTTTCCTATTTGGATTCCTTTTATTTCCTTTTCTTCTCTCATTGCTGTGGTTAAAATTTCCAAAACTATGTTGAATAAGAGTGGTGAGAGTGGGCAACCTTGTCTTGTTCCTGATCTTAGTGGAAATGGTTTCAGTTTTTCACCATTGAGGACGATGTTGGCTGTGGTTTTGTCATATATGGCATTTATTATATTGAGGAAAGTTCCCTCTATGCCTACTTTCTGCAGGGTTTTTATCATAAATGGGTGTTGAATTTTGTTGAAAGATTTCTCTGCATCTATTGAGATGATAATATGGTGTTTCTCCTTCAATTTGTTAATATGGTGTATCACGTTGATTGATTTGCATATATTGAAGAATCCTTGCATTCCTGGAATAAACCCCACTTGATCATGGTGTATGATCCTTTTAATATGCTGTTGGATTCTGGTTGCTAGTATTTTGTTGAGGATTTTTGCATCTATGTTCATCAGTGATATTGGCCTGTAGTTTTCTTTCTTTGTGACATCCTTGTCTGGTTTTGGTATCAAGATGATGGTGGCCTCATAGAATGAGTTTGGGAGTGTTCCTCTCTCTGCTATATTTTGGAAGAGTTTGAGGATAGGTGTTAGGTCTTCTCTAAATGTTTGATAGAATTCGCCTGTGAAGCCATCTGGTCCTGGGCTTCTGTTTGTTGGAAGATTTTTAATTACAGTTTCAATTTCAGTGCTTGTGATTGGTCTGTTCATATTTGCTATTTCTTCCTGATTCAGTCTTGGCAGATTGTGCATTTCTAAGAATTTGTCCATTTCTTCCAGGTTGTCCATTTTACTGGCATAGAGTTGCTTGTAGTAATCTCTCATGGTCTTTTGTATTTCTGCAGTGTCAGTTGTTACTTCTCCTTTTTCATTTCTAATTCTATTGATTTGATTCTCCCTTTTTTTCTTGATAAGTCTGGCTAATGGTTTATCAATTTTGTTTATCTTCTCAAAGAACCAGCTTTTAGTTTTATTGATCTTTGCTATCATTTCCTTCATTTCTTTTTCATTCATTTCTGATCTGATTTTTATGATTTCTTTCCTTCTGCTAACCTTGGGGTTTTTTTGTTCTTCTTTCTCTAATTGCTTTTGGTGAAAGGTTAGGTTGTTTATTCGAGTTGTTTCCTGTTTCTTAAGGTAGGATTGTATTGCTATAAACTTCCCTCTTAAAAAAAAAAAAAAAAAAAAAAAAAAAAAAAAAAAAAACTTCCCTCTTAGAACTGCTTTTGCTGCATCCCATAGGTTTTGGGTCATCGTGTCTCCATTGTCATTTGTTTCTAGGTATTTTGTTTCCTCTTTGATTTCTCCAGTGATCACTTCGTTATTAAGTAGTGTATTTTTCTGTATTTTTTACAGATCTTTTCCTGTAGTTGATATCTAGTCTCATAGCACTGTGGTCAGAAAAGATACTTGATACAATTTTAGTTTTCTGAAATTTACCAAGGCTTTATTTGTGACCCAAGATATGATCTATCCTGGAGAATGTTTCATCAGCACTTGAGAAAAATGTGTATTCTGTTGTTTTTGGATGGAATGTCCTATAAATATCAATTAAATCCATCTCGTTTAATGTATCATTTAATGCTTGTGTTTCCTTATTTATTTTCATTTTGGATCATCTGTCCATTGGTGAAAGTGGGGTGTTAAAGTCCCCTACTATGAATGTGTTACTGTCAATTTCCCCTTTTATGGCCGTTAGTGCTTGCCTTCTGTATTGAGGTGCTCATATGTTGGGTGCATAAATATTTACAATTGTTATATCTTTTTCTTGGATCGATCCCTTGATCTTTATGTAGTGTCCTTCTTTGTCTCTTGAATAGTCTTTATTTTAAAGTCTATTTTGTCTAATATGAGACTTGCTACTCCAGCTTTCTTTTGGTTTGCATTTGCATGGAATATATTTTTCCATCTGCTCACTTTCAGTTTGTATGTGTCTCTAGGTCTGAAGTGGGTCTCTTGTAGACAGCATATATATGGGTCTTGTTTTTTGTTTTTTTGTTTTTTTTTTTCTTTAGCGGTATGCAGGCCTCTCACTGATGTGGCCTCTCCCGTTGTGGAGCACAGACTCCAGACACACAGGCTCAGCAGCCATGGCTCACAGGCCCAGCCACTCCGCAGCACGTGGGATCTTCCCAGACAAGGGCACGAACCTGCGTCCCCTACATTGGCAGGCAGACTCTCAACCACTGCTCCACCAGGGAAGCCCTGGGTCTTGTTTTTTTATACATTCAGTCAACCTGTGTCTTTTGGTGGGAACTTTTAGTCCATTTACATTTAAGGTAATTATGTATGTTCCTATTCCCATTTTCTTAATTGTTTTGGGTTCGTTATTGTAGGTTTTTTCCTTCTCTTGTGTTTCTTGTCTAGAGAAGTTCCTTTAGCATTTTTTGTAAAGCTGTTTTGGTGGTGCTGAACTCTCTCAGCTTTTGCTTGTCTGTAAAGGTTTTAATTTCTCCATCAAATCTGAATGAGGTCTTTGCTGAATAGAGTAATCTTGGTTGCAGGTTTTTCTCCTTCATCACTTTAAATATGTCCTGCCAATCCCTTCTGGCTTGCAGAGTTTCTGCTGAAAGATCAGCTGTTAACCTTATGGGGATTCCCTTGTGTGTTATTTGTTGTTTTTCCCTTGCTGCTTTTAATATGTTTTCTTTGTATTTAATTTTTGACAGTTTGATTCATATGTGTCTTGGCATATTTCTCCTTGGATTTTTCCTGTATGGGACTCTCTGTGATTCCTGGACTTAATTAACTATTTTGTTTCCCATGTTAGGGAAGTTTTCAACTATAATAATCTCTTCAAATATTTTCTCAGTCCCTTTCTTTTTCTCTTCTTTATCTGGAACCCCTATAATTCAAATGTTGGTGCGTTTAATGTTTTCCCAGAGGTCTCTGAGCCTGTCCTCAGTTCTTTTCATTCTTTTTTCTTTATTCTTCTCTGCAGTAGTTATTTCCACTATTTTATCTTCCAGGTCACTTATCCATTCTTCTGTCACAGTTATTCTGCTATTGATCCCATCTAGAGTATTTTTAATTTCATTTATTATGTTGTTCATCATTGTTTGTTTCATCTTTAGTTCTTCTAGTTCCTTGTTAAATGTTTCTTGCATTTTGTCCATTCTATTTCCAAGATTTTGGATGATCTTTACTATCATTATTCTGAATTCTTTTTCAGGTAGACTGCCTATTTCCTCTTCATTTGTTAGGTCTGGTGGATTTTTATCTTGCTCCTTCATCTGCTGTGTTTTTTTATGTCTTCTCATTTTGCTTATCTTACTGTGTTTGGGGTCTCCTTTTTGCAGGCTGCAGGTTCGTAGTTCCCGTTTTTTTTTTTTTTTTTTTTGGTGTCTGTCCCCAGTAGCTAAGGTTTGTTCAGTGGATTGTGTAGGCTTCCTGGTGGAGGGGACTAGTGCCTGTGTTCTGGTGGATGAGGCTGGATCCTGTCTTTCTGGTGGGCAGGTCCACATCTGGTGGTGTGTTTTGGGGTATTGGTGGACTTATTATGATTTTAGGCAGCCTCTCTGCTAGTGGGTGGCATTGTGTTCCTGTCTTGCTAGTTGTTTGGCATAGGGTGTCCAGCACTGTAGCTTGCTGGTCTTTGAGCAAAGCTGGGTGCTGGTGTTGAGATGGAGATCTCTGGGAGATTTTCGCCATTTGTTATCTATAGAAATGATCCCTGAAAGTATAGTCTTAGGCTGGAGTGATTTAATTGAGGTCTTCTATGTAGTGACAGAGAAAGGGAAGGACTCATATATACTCTTACCTAGGTGCTATTTCTAATCTAAAGTACTGCTACTTTCCATCATACATAAATATGACTACTGACTTTTTTGTAAAAGTCAAAGAAAGATAAAGCAAGGCCTCTCAAATAGTATTAAATGTGTTCTGATTTGATTGATGTAAAGCAAAGTTTCTAAAGATGGACCTAAGAGAAAGAAACTAAATTTTATAACAAGAAACAGTGGCAATAGCAGTTGTTACTAGACCTTATCTTCAGAGATGTGCAAGTGATAGAGGTTGGTGCCAGTGGAGGATGCTTCTTCTCAGAGACCCGCAAGCATGAAGCTGGCTGCAAGAGAAGATACAGCTGAGGGAAGATACTGGTATATATGCACATCCCTGGCAGGTATTTTCGAAGTACAGAGTTTTCAGCATTTGACTCTGAGTGGATACCTGGTCCTTTTATACTGCAGGAAAATATTGAATAACATCATCTGTCTCCTCAGCACCACATGTAACACAGTGGCTGCTTAGGGATCTGGTGTCTGTTTCTTCTGGTAGTTACTTTCTATTGGGAGAAGAAAAATACATAACAATATCCCTTCTGTTTATTGAATTGTTTTGGCATCCTGATGTAATTGAATTTCACTTAAAGTAAGAACTAAATAGAAATAAGAATTTGGAAAGAGAAAACAATCTTAATTCTTATAAAAAAAAAAGCATGGCCCTGTCATCCTCCCTTTTGAAAAATACAGCAGGTTTAAATATTTATTACATGCATGGTTTAATGCAGGAACAGGATATAATGTACATCTCTATATCTTAGCTCATAATTTAAGTACAATTTATCTTTGCTTAAATTGGATTTTCTTATCAACCAAAATAATCTCAAAAGTAGCATAAATATAACGTTAAATATCTGCTTTGTTTCATTATATTAGAAATGCTTTGTAGTGCAGAGTGTCCTGAATTTTGAGCAGTAGTATGTTGAAAGTTACAAGCTCTGTAGCTTTTCTCTGAGGCACAATTTAAAAGAACAAGTTCTAGGAAAAAAAGGGTTGTGTTAAAATGGAACTCTCAAACCAAGGTCAAGCTGTTCACTGGATAACCTTTGAATAGTCTGGAATTATCCAGATTCTCTGTATGTAGACAATCTTTTGTAGCAAGAGAAAGAAATAGCAATGGTGTATATCAATCAGTTTTGTGACAACTTGATTTTCCAAAAGTCCCCTTAAGAAATTTCTCCAATGTATTTGGAGGTAATGTAGCTAAGTCATATCCAGTATATTAAACACTGAAGTTTGTGTGTTGCTTTCAGATAATTTGGCAGGGTACACAGCTATATTAGCAAAAAGCTGAAATATTAATGGAAATATTAACCTTGTCAGATTATGAACTGAGTTGAAATTTACCATGTGTCCCATAATATTGGGCTTTTCTTTCAGAGCAAAGCATTTTATAATGGAAGAAAGACATATTTAAAAGTGACTTGATTTACCACATTTGAGTACAGGCTTTTATTTAAGGCTTACCCCAATACCCAATTCTGTGATCACCAAGAGGAGATGTGCAGACCCCAGAGCATGGATCCTGTCCATGGACTCTGGTCACAGGTCTTGCCATCCACCAGTGGTACCAGAATCACATGATAGTGGAGAAGCCATGGGTCCTTTCCTTAGGCTGGTTGGCTATTACCAAAATCTTTATTCCATTCAACCTTCACACAAATTCTTAACACACACAGAAAAAGAAAAATTTGGTTTACACAACATATGGAGTTGATTTCCTGTACTTTTCAAACTACCTATAAAAAACCAGTCATCTGTCTACATGTGGGGCTAAAATGAAGATCATGGTTTACATTTGGTTATTAAATGAAGTTATGGGCATGAAAGAGAATTACTATATTTGATTCATCTTTTTTGTTCATAAAATCTGTCTTTCAGGAAAAGCTGGCTCTGTGTGCTTTGGGGTTTAGTGTATTCTTATTACAGAATGTAGGCAGAAGAGAGAAGATGTTTAGAAATGTCTCCATTAGGTTTGCCCCAAGCAGCCCTAAGGCAAGGATGTGGGTGTGGACATTTAGTTGGGAAGTGGTTCCAGGTGGCAGCGTGAGTGGACCAGGGAGGGTCCCGCTCCAGCTCCTGAAAGGGGCAACTGGAAACAGGGGCTCAGTCCATCTGGAGACCCTCCAAGGGAAGTGTGGAAGATGCTCAGACCTGCCCACTGAGGGGTGTGGGTGCAGAAACTGGGGTATTTATCCATCATTTTATAAATGATTTTTTTTTTAACATCCACCAATTACTTTCTCATTGGTTGAGGCACAGGAAACTGTAGATTTAGAAAGGAACAGGCTTCAGGTGACCTCCAAGGAAGGTAGAAGGAATATGGTTAGGACACCGACAACATTGGCTCCAGAAAGCATAACTAGAAATGAATATAAACATTGGGAGAGTCGACTGACTGCACCGAATCCACGTGGACACTCAGGTTATCATCACATGGTAATAATGCAGAACGATGTCAACTAAGCATTGTGACCTTATGCGTTTTGTTTTTTCTTAGCCCTTGACTCTTCCATCACCCATCAGATGGTACAAAATTGGTTTTAATCTACTTAAGCTAATCATCAGACATCACTGTAGACACAGATTCCATTGAGATTTCTAAACATATAGCCTAGACCAGATTCATAATCTGTTATTCCTACATGCCAACACTTCTTGTCACTCTTTTCAAAGTTAACAAATTTGTATTCAGTATCTACTTGCTTTATGACAGAGATTTGATGGCACTCTCAGTAACATGCCTCCTTTTGCTCTCATCTGCGACTGCTTTGATCATGTCTGAGAGGGTGACCAGACAGGTCTTCTGATTTTGTTGACAGCAGCCCATACTTTCCTCAATAGGTTTCCTCTCTTTGTTTAAATAGATTTTGAACATTATGAGCGCTTTATAATATTTTGACTTCACATCCAATGATGCAATACACTGATCAATAAGCAGAAAGAGAAACAGAGATCATCCCATACAGGGTTACTCAGTACATACAGTGTGTTCAATAGCTACCAGAATAGAATTAAGTGAATGCAACATTAGCATAACTCAGTTCCAAACTTTAAGGGACAAAGTCTGTTGTCTTGTTGTCTAAGTAGTTCCTTGGATGTATCACATGTTTTATGACCTTCAGACTTCCCAAATGTCTAACCATCTGGTTGGTCGTGGAAGCCAAAACACAGAAAAATGACAATAAGTGGCAAATAGATGTATTTGTCAGGTGGGTAGTGAAAGATGAGGAGATGATGGAACAGCTCTTTGTATTAAGATTTACAAAAGGTAGTAAAGTGCCATTGATTTTAAAAATAAATCCCACTGTCTTTCCATGTGGGTTCTGAGATCAGAGAGGGAGCAGAATTGTATAGACACTAGATCATCAACCAAATGTATTGAACTCTCAATTTGTGTGTAACAAGGACACAGCCTGTCTTCTAAGTTTTAAAATATGGACATCTATTTTTCACGTCATTAGTAATTTCTTGGTAATCTGAGTTCCAAGTGGCTCCATTTTTCTGGGGTCACTTGTTCTGTTGACAAACCAAAACATTACTTGATTTCTTACTCTATTTTTGACCTCAGTTATTTTCCATCCTCCTGCTTTTGCTTATCTTGGCCCCGTCGCATGCAGAGAAGTCTCACACATTTTGCTCTAGCCCAAAATTTGAACTCACCTTGTCACCTTTCAGCTAACATGACGCTGCTATATTGTTAGATCATTAATGAAATTTGGAGAATAACAGAAGGGAATTCGAGCTCAGAATACAAATCAAATCAAAATTCAATTTCAAGTGGTTGCCAATGTTTACCAACAATTTTCCAACCTGGAGACACTTTGAATGTTCTCTTTTTCCTTGGATGCAGCCTGCTGATGTGAAGCTGGGGTCTCCCCTTCCCCTGAATGAGTCTTTCACACCTCTCCCATACCAACAGTATCATTGTCTGCCAGAGAGAAAAACCCAAAGTAATCACTGCGTTATTTTGCAGAGTAGTTAAATTTCCCTTTGTATGAAAATCACTGATCCAGATTTTGCCCAGGCCTGGTATTTATGACCAAGAAGGTCATTAGGGTGGAGCTTCTGATCTCAATTACAGAAGAGAAAGATGTGGAGATCACGTTCCTCCCCACAAATACATCAGAAATGCATCTGCATGTGGAACAACTCCTACAGAACACCTACTGAATGCTGGCAGAAGACCTCAGACCTCCCAAAAGGCAACAAACTCCCCACGTACCTGGGTAGGGCAAAAGAAAAAAGAATAAACAGAGGCAAAAGAATAGGGACGGGACCCGCACCAGTGGGAGGGAGCTTTGAAGGAGGAAAGGTTTCCACACACTAGGAAGGCCCTTTGCGGGCAGAGACTGCAGGTGGCAGAGGGGGGAAGCTTCGGAGCCGCAGAGGAGAGCGCAGCCACAGGGGTGCGGAGGGCAAAGCGGAGAGATTCCTGCACAGAGGATCGGTGCCGACCAGCACTCACCAGCCCGAGAGGCTTGTCTGCTCATCCGCCGGGGCAGGCGGGGCTGGGAGCTGAGGCTCGGGCTTCAGTCGGAGTGCAGGGAGAGGACTGGGGTTGGCAGCGTGAACACAGCCTGAAGGGGCTAGTGCGCCACGGCTAGCCGGGAGGGAGTCCGGGGAAAAGTCTGGATTTGCCGAAGAGGCAAAATACTTTTTCTTCCCTCTTTGTTTCCTGGTGCGTGAGGAGAGGGGATTCAGAGCGCCGCTTAAAGGAGCTCCAGAGACGGGCGCAAGCCACGGCTAACAGCATGGACCCCAGAGATGGGCAAGAGAAGCTAAGGCTGCTGCTGCCGTAACCAAGAAGCCTGTGTGCAAGCACAGGTCACTATCCACACCTCCCTTCCAGGGAGCCTGTGCAGCCTGCCACTGCCAGGGTCCCAGGATCCAGGGACAACTTCCCCGGGAGAATGCATGGTGCGCCTCAGGCTGGTGCAACGTCATGCTGGCCTCTGCCGCCGCAGGCTCGCCCCGCACTCCGTACCCCTCCCTTCCCCCAGCCTGAGTGAGGCAGAGCCCCCGAAGCAGCTGTTCCTTTAACCCAGTCCTGTCTGAGCGAAGAACAGACGCCCTTTGGGGACCTACATGCAGAGGCGTGTCCAAATCCAAAGCTAAGCCCCGGGAGCTGTGCGAACAAAGAAGAGAAAGGGAAATCCCTCACCGCAGCCTCAAGAGCAGAGGATTAAATCTCCACAATCAACTTGATGTACCCTGCATCTGTGGAAAACTTGAACAAACAACGAATCATCCTAAACTGAGGAGGTGGACTTTGAGAACAACGATATATATATATATATATATATATATATATTTTTTTTTTTTCCCCTTTTCCTCTTTTTATGTGGATGTGGATGCTTCTGTGTGTGATTTTTGTCTCTATAGCATTGCTTTTGTCATTTGTCCTAGGGTTTTGTCTGTCTGTTTTGGGGGTATTTTTTTAGTACAGTTTTTCACACTTGTTATCATTGGTGGATTTGGTTTTTGGTTTGGCAGCTCTCCTCGTTCTTTCTTTCCTTTTTATAAAACTTTTTATTACTTAAATTTTTTTAAAAAAAATTATTTTTTATTTTAATAACTTTATTTTATTTTATCTTCTTCATTCTTGCTTTCTTTTTTTTCTCACTTTTATTCTGAACCGTGTGAATGACAGGCTCTTGGTGCTCCAGCCAGGCATCAGGGCTGTGCCTCTGAGGTGGGAGAGTCAAGCTCAGGACACTGGTCCACAAGAGACCTCCCAGCTCCACGTAATATCAAACAACGAAAATCTCCCAGAGATCTCCATCTCAACGCCAAGACTCAGCTCCACTCAATGACCAGCAAGCTACAGTGCAGGACACCCTATGCCAAACAACTAGCAAGACAGGAACGCAAACCCATACATTAGCACACAGGCTGCCTAAACCCATAATAATGCCACAGACACGCCAAAACACACCACCAGACGTGGACATACCCACCAAAAAGGCAAGATCCAGCCTCATCCACCAGAACACAGGCACTAGACCCCTCCACCCGGAAGACTACACAGCCCACTGAACAAACATTAGCCACTGGGGACAGACGCCAAAAACAACGGGAACTACGAACCTGCAGCCTGCAAAAAGGAGACCCGAAACACAGTAAGTTAAGCAAAATGAGAAGACAGAGAAACACACAGCAGATGAAGGAGCAAGGCAAAAACCCAACAGACCTAACAAATGAAGAAGTAGGCAGTCTACCTGAAAAAGAATTCAGAATAATGATGGTAAAGATGATCCAAAATCATGGAAATAGAATGGAGAAAATACAAGAAACATTTAACATGGACCTAGAAGAACTAAAGAGCAAACAAACAGTGATGAACAACACAATAAATGAAATGAAAAATTCTCCAGAAGGGATCAATAGCAGAAAAACTGAGGCAGAAGGACAGATAAGTGACCTGGAAGATAAAATAGTGGAAATAACTACTGCAGAGCCAAATAAAGAAAAAAGAATGAAAAGACTTGAGGACAATCTCAGAGACCTCTGGGACAATATTAAATGCACCAACATTCAAATTATAGGGTTCCCAGATAAAGAAGAGAAAAAGAAAGGGACTGAGAAAATATTTGAAGAGATTATAGTTGAAAACTTCCCTAATATGGGAAAGGAAATAGTTAATGAAGTCGAGGAAGCACAGAGAGGCCAATATAGGATAAATCCAAGGAGAAACACACCAAGACACATATTAATCAAACTTTCAAAAATTAAATACAAAGAAAACATATTAAAAGCAGCAAGGGAAAAACAACAAATAGCACACAAGGGAATCCCAATAAGGTTAACAGCTATCTTTCGGCTGAAACTCTGCAAGCCAGAAGGGAGTGGCAGGACATATTTAAAGTGATGAAGAAGAAAAACCTACACCCAAGATTACTCCACCCAGCAAGGATCTTATTCAGATTTAATGGAGAAGTTAAAACCTTTACAGACAAGCAAAAGCTAAGAGAGTTCAGCACCACCAAATCAGTTTCACAACAAATGCTAAAGGAACTTCTCTAGGCAGGAAACACAAGAAAAGGAAAAGACCTACAATAACAAACCCAAAACAATTAAGAAAATGGTAATAGGAACATACATATTGATAATTACCTTAAATGTAAATGGATTAAATGCTACAACCAAAAGACATAGACTGGCTGAATGGATACAAAAACAAGGCCTGTATATATGCTGTCTACAAGGGACCCACTTCAGACCTAGGGACACATAAAGACTGAAAGTGAGGGTAGGGAAAAAGATATTCCATGAAAATAGAAATCAAAAGAAAGCTGGAGTAGCAATTCTCATATCAGACAAAATAGACTTTAAAACAAAGACTGTTGAAGACACAGAAGGACAGTACATAATGATCAAGGGATCAATCCAACAAGAAGATATAACAATTGTAAATATCTATGCACCCAACATAGGAGCACCTCAATACATAAGGCAAATACTAATAGCCATAAAAGGGGAAATCGAAAGTAACACAATCAAAGTAGGGGACTTTAACATTCCAGTTTCACCAATGGACAGTTCATCCAAAATGAAAATAAATAAGGAAACACAAGCTTTAAATGGTACATTAAACAAGATGGACTTAATTGAGATTTATAGGGCATTCCATCCTAAAACAACAGAATACACATTCTTCTCAAATGCTAATGGAATATTTTCCAGGGTAGATCATATCTTGGGTCACAAATCAAGCCTTGGTAAATTTATGAAAATTGAAATCATATCAAATATCTTTTCCAACCACAATGCTATGATACTAGATCTCAATTACAGGAATAAATCTGTAAAAAATAAAAACACATGGAGTCTAAATAATACACTACTTAATAACCAACAGACCACTGAGAAATCAGAGGAAATAAAAAAAATGCCTAGAAACAAATGATAATAAAAACACGATGACCCCAAACCTATGGAATGCAGCAAAAGCAGTTCTAAGAGGGAAGTTTATAGCAATACAATCCTACATCAGGAAACAAGAAACATCTCAAATAAACAACGTAACCTTACACCTAAAGCAATTAGAGAAAGAAGAACAAAAACCCCCAAAGTTAGCAGAAAGAAATAAAGATCAGATCAGAAAGGAATGAAAAAGAAATGAAGGAAACAATAGCAAAGATCAATAAAACTAAAAGCTGGTTCTTTCAGAAGATAAACAAAATTGATAAACCATTAGCCAGACTCATCAAGAAAAAAAGGGAGAAGACTCAGATCAATAGAATTAGAAATGAAAAAGGAGAAGTAACAACTGACACTGCAGAAATGCAAAGGACCATGAGAGACTACTGCAAGCAACTGTATGCCAATAAAATGGATAACCTGGAAGAAATGGACAAATTCTTAGAAATGCACAACCTTCTGGGACTGAACCAGGAAGATATAGAAAATATGAACAGACCATTCACGAGCACTGCAATTGAAACTGTGATTTAAAAACTTCCAACAAAAGCCCAGGACCAGATGGCTTCACAGGCGAATTCTATCAAACATTTAGAGAAGACCTAACACCTAATCCTTCTCAAACTCTTCCAAACTATAGCAGAGGGAGGAACACTCCCAAACCCATTCTACGAGGCCAGCATCACCCTGATACCAAAACCAGACAAAGATGTCACAAAGAAAGAAAACTACAGGCCAATATCACTGATGAACATAGATGCAAAAATCCTCAGCAAAATACTAGCAAACAGAAACCAACAGCACAAGAAAAAGGATCATACGCCATGATCAAGTTGGATTTATCCCAGGAATGCAAGGATTCTTCAGTATACGCAAAGCAATCAATGTAATAAACCATATTAACAAATTGAAGGAGAAAAACCACATGATCATCTCAATAGATGCAGAGAAAGCTTTCGACAAAATTCAACACCCATTTATGATAAAAACCCTGCAGAAAGTAGGCATAGAGGGAACTTTCCTCAACATAATAAAGGCCATATATGACAAACCCACAGCCACCTCGTCCTCAGTGGTGAAAAACTGAAACCATTTCCACTAAGATCAGGAACAGGACAAGGTTGCCCACTCTCACCACTCTTATTCAACATAGTTTTGGACGTTTTAGCCACAGCAATCAGAGAAGAAAAAGAAATAAAAGGAATCCAAATTGGAAAAGAAGAAGTAAAGCTGTCACTTTTTACAGATGACATGATACTATACATGGAGAATCCTAAAGATGCTACTGGAAAACTACTAGAGCTAATCAATGAATTTGGTAAAGTAGCAGGATACAAAATGAATGCACAGAAATCTTTACATTCCTATACACTAATGATGAAAAATCTGAAAGTGAAATTAAGAAAACACTCCCATTTACCACTGCAACAAAAAGAATAAAATATCTAGGAATAAACCTACCTAAGGAGACAAAAGACCTGTATGCAGAAAATTATAAGACACTGATGAAAGTAATTAAAGATGATACAAATAGATGGAGAGATATACCATGTTCTTGGATTGGAAGAATCAACATTCTGAAAATGACTATATTACCCAAAGCAATCTACAGATTCAATGCAATCCCTATCAAACTACCACTGGCATTTTTCACAGAACTAGAACAAAAAATTTCACAATTCGTTTGGAAACACAAAAGACCCCAAATACCCAATGCAATCTTGAGAGCGAAAAACGGAGCTGGAGGAATCAGGCTCCCTGACTTCAGACTATACTACAAAGCTACAGTAATCACGACAGTATTTGGCTGGCACAAAAACAGAAAGACAGATCAATGGAACAGGATAGAAAACCCAGAGAAAAACCCACGCACATATGGTCACCTTATCTTTGATAAAGGAGGCAGGAATGTACACTGGAGAAAGGACAGCCTCTTCAATAAGTGGTGCTGGGAAAACTGGACAGGTACATATAAAAGTCTGAGATTAGATCACTCCCTAACACCATACACAAAAATAAGCTCAAAATGGATTCAGGACCTAAATTTAAGGCCAGAAACTATCAAACTCTGAGAGGAAAAACAGGCAGGGTACTCTATGACATAAATCAGACAAGTTTCTTTTTGACCCACCTCCTAGAGAAATGGAAATAAAAACAAAAATAAACAAATGGGACTTAATGAAACTTAAAAGCTTTTGCACAGCAAAGGAAACCATAATAGAGACCAAAAGACAACCCTCAGATGGGAGAAAATATTTGCAAATGAAGCAACTGACAAAGGATTAATCTCCAAAATTTACAAGCAGCTCATGCAGCTCAATATCAAAAAAACAAACAACCCAATCCAAAAATGGGCAGAAGACCTAAATAGACATTTCTCCAAAGAATGTATACAGATTGCCAACAAACACATGAAAGAATGGTCAACATCATTAATTATTAGAGAAATGCAAATCAAAACTACAATGAGATATCATCTCACACCAGTCAGAATGGCCATCATCAAAAACTCTACAAACAATAAATGCTGGAGAGAGTGTGAAGAATAGGGAACCCTCTTGCACTGTTGGTGGTAATGTACAGTGATACAGCCACTGTGGAGTACAGTATGTAGGTTCCTGAAAAAACTAAAATAGAACTACCATATGACCCAGCAATCCTACTACTGGGCATATACCCTGAGAAAACCATAGTTCAAAAGGAGTCATGTACCACAATGTTCCTTGCAGCACTATTTACAATAGCCAGGACATGGAAGCAACCTAAGTGTCCATCGACAGATGAATGGATAAAGAAGTTGTGTCACATATATACAATGGAATATTACTCAGCCATGAAAAGAAACGAAATTGAGTTATTTGTAGTGAGGTGGATGGACGTAGAGTCTGTCATGCAGTGTGAAGTCAGAAAGAGAAAAACAAATACCATATGCTAACATATATGGAATGTAAAACACAGTCATGAAGAACCTAGGGGCAAGATGGGAATAAAAACACAGACCTACTAGAGAATGGACTTATGGATACAGGGAGGGGGGAAGGGTAAGGTAGGACAAAGTCAGAGAGTGGTGTGGACATATATACACTAGTAAACGTAAAATAGATAGCTAGTGGGAAGCAGCCGCATAGCACAGGGAGATCAGCTTAGTGCTTTGTGACCACCTAGAGGGGTGGGATAGGGAGAGTGGGAGGGAGGGAGACGCAAGAGGGAAGACATATGGGGACATATGTATATGTATACCTGATTCACTTTGTTATAAAGCAGAAACTAACACAACATTTTAAAGAAATTATACTCCAATAAAGATGTTTTTTTTAAAAAAATAAAAGGTCATTAATCTGATTTTAAATCAGGGTTTCCCTGGTGGCACTGTGGTTGAGAGTCCGCCTGCCAATGCAGGGTACACGGGTTCGTTCCCCGGTCCGGGAAGGCCCCACATGCCGCAGAGTGGCTGGGCCTGTGAGCCATGGCCGCTGAGCCTGCACGTCTGGAGCCTGTGCTCCACAACGGGAGAGGTCACAACAGTGAGAGGCCCACGTACTGCAACGAAAAAGAAAAAAAAAAAAAATCATAAGCACTGTCTACCCAGGTCTCCACTTTGAAATTAGATTTTTCTTTATTGTGCCCCAGGTGAAATGCACAGCAGATCATTCATTCATTGAACAAATAACTGCAGGGAAAATGCTACTTTCCAAGAACTCCTGCAGTAATTGAGAAGTAAAGCAATAGACAAGCCCCCCACTTCACTGCCCTTCATACCACCAGTCTCTTTGAGTGGAAGGAACCACGTAAGGGGTTATATTGCCAATGTCCACAATAAAATCTAGTAGTATTTCCCCCACCAAAAAAAAATTCTAAAAAATTTGTGGACTTGTCAATATTTTCCCTTAAGACTGGAATATCTACAGTACTTTTCTGATATTGGTATAGGTATACTGCTTTTTCTTTTATTATTAAGGTTTTTATAATTCATCTCTTTTTGGTGTATCTTTTTAAATTTCTGATAGTTCTGTATTCTTATATTTCAGGTGTGTTTATTGTGAGTAGTTTAGAGTTACATTTTGTCTTTTTTCAGTCCAATCTGACAGTATTAGTCAATTAATTGGAATATTTAGTCCATTAATTTTAATATAATTTCTGGCACAACAGGCTGATAACTGTCACTTTATGATTTAGTTTCTATTTGCCCCACCTGTTTTTAGTTTTCTTTGACTCTTCTTTATTGACTTATTTTGGATTAATCAAGGATTCCTTTCCCATTTTCTCTGTTAGCCTGTTAGTCATACATTTTTTCAAACTTTTTGTTGCTGATGTGGAAATTGCATCCACTCTTGACTTACTACAGTCTAACATCAATTGCTTTATTTTGCCACTTCTCACACAATTCTAGGACCTCAGAACATTTTTATTCCATTGATTCCCATTTCATCTTTTGTGTTATTGCCATTGTGTGTTTCATTCTGTTATATTTTAGACCACACTAGACATTAGCCTCCTTGTTTTGTACAGTTCCTATTAATTTATATTTCCCCAGGTGTATATATGGACATTTACCTTATTAAACATTTTTGATTTCTGCATTTCATTTCTTAATTTAAATGGAAACATCAAGGGGAATTTAACAAAAAAGTGAAAAGATGATTATTAAATAAAAAGTGTTCTCTTTCTTAAGTACCAATAAAATTCCCTTTGGTGTGTGACAAGTGTTATGACAAGTGTCAGCTCCCTGCCCTTTATCTAACTGCTTCTTTTTGCCTCTGTTGCAAGGAGGTTGGTAACAATACCAGTCAGATGATGCTGTTGTTTTGATTCAACTGGTTCACGTGAAGGTGGCTCCTGGGAGCGTGTGGTGCATAGCAGGTGCTCCTCGTCTGTTAGCTCCCCCTCTTTTCCCAGATCCCAGGCACGTGGCTTCCTCCAATCACCAGCCTGTCTTTCTAGCCTCATCTAACAGCTATGCACAGTGGGTGGGCCCTTTCCTGGATCATGAGCAACATGATATTAGGGACACTGTCCCCTTCTTCTTTGCATTTACCATTAGTGCTTATCAAGGGGTCTGGCATTTAATGGGCAGTGATGGATGTTTTCTGATTGGGTTAATGAGGGACGGAAGGAATGAACAAACAATCAACACTCAGTTATGCCAGTTCATAGAGAAACGCTCCCTACCATGCACTGAGACCTTACACAGGCACACGCTGAGTCTCCTGTTGACTTTGCACCTGTCTTCCTGGGTCAGGCTGGGGATGGGCTGTGGTGAGGGTCATTTCATCTTCATCAAGATGCACTCCTGGCCTACCCTCTGCTCCCTTGGTGGAAGTTCCCAACAGCCCCAAAGTGATGGGCACTGTGGGTGGGCCCAGGGGACAGACACCTGGACCAGTGAATCTGTGAGCAAAGCTCAGCTTCCCCACCCCTTCCTCTACTCTCTCACCACTTTGTCCACCAAAAAGAAATTTTTTTAAAGAAAAAAAGAGGCAATGTGGAAGAAGGAGGAAACTTGGCATTCAACAAATGTTTGTTTATACACACTGAATACCACTAGCTAAATCCACAATGCCTGAAGAATATGGTGTTTTCTGTAATAGATTAATGTTTAAAACACTCAAGGATGAATATCAACTTGCAAAGATTGCCATCTATGATACTTTTTCTCAAAAAATTGCATAGTTTCCTTGAAGAGAATGGAAAAGTTGCCACTCTAACTATAATAAATACAGATTAAAGCATGTGTAATATTGCATGCTATTGTGTACGAGATATACTGAATTTAAAGACTAAAAATACAAGAAAATCTCATATGTTATCATTTCTTTGTGTCCCACCTATAGTTTCTCATAGGTGATGTCTTTTTCAGAAGCTAATATTTCTGACTCTGTCTTTATAATAGTTTAGAAGCACTAAAGAGGATTGGATGGTCACCACAGAGGAAATGAAATATTTGAAAATATGTGACTCTTACTTAGGAAATGTGGAATATGGGCTGACTTTCAAAAGTGCAATAAAGCTTGTACTTTATCTCGCAAATGAACAAGCAGGTGAAAATGAGTGTTTTGTATCTTAGACTGACCACTGGTTTCTGGCATTTTAATATTATTTCTGCTTCACTACTTTAAAATCAAAATAGATAAATAATACCCTCAGGGAAATAACTATGCCTTCCTTTATTCTCCATACTGAAAAAGACATGCTTAGAACTCAATAAATAACAACACACTCTGACCTTAGAAAATTTTATATTTTTTTCAATATGTATTTCTCGAATCTGTATTTTAACTTGTAAAGAGTCCTCAAATTAGCCCCACTACAAATCAGTATTGATATCAGATGATACTTGGCTGTGACCTTGGTTGTGTAACATCTCTTGGTCTTCCTTCCACACCTGGTTTCAGGAGCGGCTTCTGCTGTCCCTGCTGCCAGCGCACATAGCCATGGAGATGAAAGCCGAGATCATCCAGAGGCTGCAGGGCCCCAAAGCCGGCCAAATGGAAAACACCAACAACTTTCACAACCTGTACGTCAAGCGGCACACCAACGTCAGGTATGCTGCTGCTCTGTTCTCCTTCCACAGCAAGTCTGGGGAGCCTGTATGCCAGGTGGGGGACATATTTAACTGGGAGCCCATAATCTTACAGTTTCATGTGTCCTTTGGAACTGTTTACCTTTGCGTGTAGAGTAATTATCACTCCACCTACCCATGTGCTGCCTCTTGGGCCTTCACATTAAGATAAGAAAACGGGTTCCTCTACTTATTGCATTTTGTGACCATCAATTACAAAAGGGAGAGAAGTGGACAATGGGGCCCTTATTCTGGGAACTCCTTGGTCAGAGCTCACTGTGTCCCTGAAACCCAGGACTCAGTATCAGTAAGATTAAAGAGTCATGGGCTCTAGGCACAGGGACTGGTTCCTCAAGGTGGACTTGGCAAGGGCAGGGCCTTGGGAAGCCAGCACTTTCCAGGGAAGCTGGATGTTCTGCTGTCAATCAGGAATGATGGGTTTCTAGGGTATGGCTGGTACCCAGCATCATAGGGGACCAACATGCACCTTAATTAAATTATAATGAAAGTTACTGCTTTTCCAAGAGTGGCACAGCCATCCATGCTTCCCAGGGAGCCATTCCTGGATTCCCAGTAACTGGAAAACTAACATGGGATTGTGGTCAGGAAGCAGGATGGTATAGGACCTCTTCTCCCCTGAGCTCTAGAGAGGAGCTGTGCAGGTCCTCACTTCAGTCTGGAGAGGGTGTTCCCTCCTGTGATCCCCTCCATCTCTGGCTACAGTGGTGTGGGACCTCTCCACATGTGGGTGCCCTGGTCCTCACTGTTCTCCATGCCCACCCGTTACTGACACTACTTCTCTGGGGGCTGTCCTTTCATCCATTCGATTACATTTCAGTGGTGATTGCTATTCTGGCTGGGTTATCTCAATAAGTAACCTGTGCGTGCCTCACTCATTATGTTATTCCTTTAGTCACCCCCCCATCCCATTCAATAGTTTAATAACAACAAACACAAACTAAAGTGTGTTTAGAATCATCTAGAATTGTAATAGGGCTGTTTGCCTTCAAGTCCAGACCTTTTCCATTGGGTGATGCAGCCTTCTGTCTGGTTACTTCAGTTCAAGGATTTTTGAAGTTTATTAAGAAACAAATTTAACTGTAGCTTAATTTATGCATTGCTAAGACAAATTGCATTTTAACACATGATTTTAGAAAAAGGTATGGCCCAAGCACGCAAAGAGCTAATATACAATGAGAAATTCACATTGAAAGGGAGACAAGAGAAAAAAAGTTGCATATCAAGTAGGAACTAAGGAAAAAACATTGAATAAATGAGGAATCAGGAGTAAATTTTTTTATAGTCCCCACCTTTTGTTTTCTTGGAATAATAGGAAAGAACTATGTGTGTATATATACATATATATGTATGTATGTATATATGCATATATTTATGTGTTTGTATATACATATGTATATATATATACATATATATATACATATATACATATATATATATGTATATATATACACACACCGAGACAGAGAACATTCATACATATTAAGGAGTAAAGCTGGACTTCCTTGGTGGTGCAGTGGTTAAGAATCCTCCTGCCAATGCAGGGGACACAGGTTCGAGCCCTGGTCCGGGAAGATCCCACTTGCTGTGGAGCAACTAAGCCCGTGCACCACAACTACTAAGCCTGTGCTCTAGAGCCTGTGAGCCACAACTACTGAGCCCACACACCACAACTACTGAAGCCCATGCATCCTAGAGCCCACATGCCACAATTACTGAGCCCATGCGCCGCAACTATTGAAGCCCATGCACTCTAGGGCCCACATGTGGCAACTACTGAGCCCACGTGCTGCAAGTACCAAAGCCCGTGTGCCTAGAGCCCATGCTCTACAACAAGAGAAGCCACCACAATGAGAAGCCCACACACCACAGCAAAGAGTAGCCCCCACTCACTACAACTAGAGAAAGCCTGCACACAACAATGAAGACCCAGTGCAGCCAAAAAAAAAGGAATAAAATTATTTAAAACACTAGACTGCATTTAGGTTTTTAAGCATTTTACCTACATAATTAAAGAAAAAACATTTATGGTGTCTGACAGGATATACTATAGTAGAAATTGCTCTTTCCAGCCTTAACTATAAGAAAATCAGCAATGCCACTTTCATCTCCAGAAATATTTTTATGTTACTTATTGGTATTCAAAATGTGTAAGGATAAATGTGTCTATCTAAATAGGATCACAGACTATCTTTAAATAGTTGTGATATAATCTGGGAACAATAGACCTGTAAAAATGACTGAAGACACAACCAATCTCAAGCAGTTGATAATTGTCTGCATAATATCTGTATTAGTTATCAGTTTCTGTGTAACAAATTACCCCAAAACTTAGTGGGTAATTTAAAGAACTATAAACAATATTGTTCTTTAAAGAACAATAAACACACCAATCAGAATGGTCATCATCAAAAAGTCTATAAATAACAAATGTTGGAGATGATGTGGAGAAAAGGGAACCCTCGTACATTGTTGGTAGGAATGTAAATTGTTGAAGCCACTATGGAAAACAGTATGGAGGTTCCTCAAAAACCTAAAAATAGAGCTACCATATAATCCAGCAATCTGACTCCTGGGCACATATCTGGAAAAAAACACAATTCAAAAAGATACATGCACCCCAATATTCACTGCAGCACCATTTACAATAGCCAAGACATGGAAGCAATCTAAATGTCCATTGACAGATGAATGGATAAAGAAGATGTGGTACATATATACAATGGAATATTACTTAGCCATAAAAAATGAAATAATGCCATTTGCAGCAACATGGATGGACCTAGAGATTATCACTAAGTGAAGTAAGTCAGAGAAAGACAACTGTCATATGATGTCACTTACATGTAGAATCTAAAATACAATACAAATCAACATATCTATGAAACAAAAACAGACTCACAGACATACAGAACAGACTTGTGATTGTTAAGGGGAAGGGGGTTGGAAGAGGGAAGGACTGGGAGTTTGAGATTAGCAGAGGCAAGCTATTATACATAGAATGGATAAACAACAAGGTCCTACTGTATAGCACAGGGAACTATATTCAATATCCTATGACAAACCATATGGAAAGAAATATGAAAAAGAATATATATATATATATAACTGAATATAACTGAATCATTTTGCTGTATAGAATAAATTAACACAACATTGTAAATCAGCTATACTTCAAAAAAAAAAAAAAGACCCATTTAAAAAAAAGAACCCATAGAATGGGAGAAAATATTTGCAATAATATATCTGATAAGGGACTTGAATCCAGAATATATAAAGAACATTTACAGCTCAACAATAAAAATACAAATAACCTAATTTTTTTAGAAAAAGAACAATAAACATCTCACAACATCTGTGAGTTGGAGTTTGGGAGCAGCTTACCCAGGTGGTTTTGGCATAGACTTTCCCATGAGGCTGCAGGCTGCTGGGCAATCTGTTCCCAATGTGACTTCCCACCTGGTGGACAGGTTAACTTCCTGTTGGCTGGAGGCCTCAGATCCTCATCATTGGGCCTCTTCACAGTTTGCTTGAGTATCCTCACAACATGGCCGCTTGCTTCCGCAGAGGGAGGGGTCCAGGTGGAAGCTTCAATATCTTTTATGATCTAACCTTTGAACGTCATTTCTGGTCATTTCTGCAGTATCCTATTGGTTACACAAGTCAGCCCTACCCATTATGGGAAGGGACAGTACAAGAGTGTGAGTACTGGGAGGTGAGGATAACTGGGGCCATCTTGGAAGCTGATTAACACACTTATCTAAGGCAAAGGATTGGTGAAGCACCTTCAACTGTCTTCAGAGATTGTGTAGAATATGTTTTCAGTATTAAATTTAAATTCATCAAACATATTTGGGATCCTAAAGTAACTTAAATTCTTAAAACTTAAAAATGGAAAATCTTCGATAGCATGGAGTACCAATTAATTTTAAATGAAATATGAAAATATATGGCCTTTTCCTCCTGAAACAGGGCAGGTATAATAAACAAAGAAGCAGATAAAATACCTGGCTAATGCAGGTAGTTCAGTCAGTAACTGAGGGTGTTTTTTAATGAGAATTATTAGGTTGATCGACCAAAAAGATCTGTTGATAACTTTTAGTTTTGCTTTGCTTTGATTCAATGAAATATTTATTCTCTGTTAATAACATTGACTAGCTCTTTACTAACTGATATAATAACAATAATAATAATAGTAATAAGTAGGATGAGGAGGAAGTGGAGAAGAAAAAGAATTTATAGATGTGAAGGTAGCAACTACCAGTTGCCTTCTGAATCATTGTCTTCCTCTGAATCCCTCCCACTAGTGCTGAAACATTCACAAATCCATCAAGTCTTTGGAAACAAACATAAATCCCTGAATCCAGTGCCACCCTCCAACTCTGAAATTATGTCCATGAATTTCATAGCCCAGATTCTAGAACAATTTTCCACTCTCTAACTAGACTTCCTTATTTTCTCTCCTCCTCAAATCACCACCCTCTGACATTAACCTCCCCCATGTCACAGAACTCATTCTTCCTACGTTCACCACCAGTTGTCTTGTTCCCAAATCTGAATATAACTTCCTCTGCATCCTATCTCATTGACCACATGGTTATGCTTGGTCCCATTCACCTTGTCTTTGCACTTAAATAATTCTACATCCTTGGGTTTCCATGCCATTGTTTCCCCTTTGTTTTCTCCCTGCAGTCTTCTTTATTGTTTTCTCGTCCCTACATCTAGGCTGTTCTGTAAATGAAAGCATTTCCAGGTCTCTCCTAACTCCTCTGTTCTCTCCAGCTCTCGCCCAGGACTTAATGACCATCTATATGATGCTAAGACACAGAACTCAACCGTAGTTTTCCATAAGCATCTACCTAATGGTCTTCTTCTTGGGTCTCCCACTGACACCACCCTCAGACTCAACCCAACCAAAGTGGAGCTAGTCAACTTCTCCTGCAAGCTTGATTTGATTTGTACACTAGGTACAGCCCCAGTACTCAGCCAGAAACCGGGCTTTATCTCAGCACTTTCTATTCCTAGACACTTCCCACAACATCTAATCCCTAACAAAGCCTGATTCATTCTCCTTCCTACAAATCTCCCCTCTCTGTCCAGTTCTCCCCATCTCCCCCACTTATAGACTTTCCACAGGGCTCTCCAGGATGTACCGGATATGATTCTAACTGACCTGCCCACCTCCAGGTTGCTGCCGCCAGAGTGGTCTTTCTCAAGTAGTGATGTGATCCAAGTCTAGGTCGGGTTTCCTTCCTGTGTGACCCCCAAAGTGTTCTGCATCTCCTCTTCCATAACCCTTTGTACATTGTGTCCCAGTTACTCATATACAGTCTGCATCTTCCTGCCCAGTAACCAAAGGGCCAGCTTCAGACCTGTACATTCAGCCCATCTTGGGCTCCTTCACCCACTACATGTCTTGATACAGGAAACACTGTGGAAGTTGTCAACAAGAAGTAGAGTCAACCACTCGTTCTCACGTTCTCCCTCCCATGCTGCCTGGATCGGGCATCTTCCTCTGAGTGAGAGTAATGCCTCCTCTTGGACCATGGCTCAGCATCTGTGGGTCCCTGCCTCTGCAGGAGAGCACAGGAGAAGTAGGGATGGTTTAATGGCACCATCTGAATAGAGAGCACAAAAGCCCCAGCAGCCCTGATTTCCCTGGACCAGAGGTCTCCCCCTGCTTCTGTCCATCATCAGAGGAGCAAGTCTTTCCTCCAAGGTGAAGCCACAAGCCTTGTACTTTGCCTGAGGAGCAGAGTGTTGCCAGCAGCAGAGATCAAGCCATGTTCTGCCTGGGACCAGGCTGATGGCTGCCACACTTCTTTTTTTTAATTGTGGTAAAATATACATAGCAGTTACAATTTTAACCATTTTAAATTGTACAGTGCAGTGTCACTAAATACATCCATGCTGTTCTGCAACCATCACCAACATCCATGTCCAGAACTTTTTTTTCATCCCAAACTGAAGCTCCATACCCACTAAACAACAACGCCCCATCCCCAGACTCTGGCAGTCACCATACTACTCTCTGTCTCTATGGTTGGGCTAGTCTAAGTACTTCATATAAGTGAAATCATATAATATTTGTCCTTTTGAGTCTGGCTTATTTCACTCAATTTAATGTCTTCAAGGTTCATCCAGGTTGTGTTATTTGTCAGAATTTCATTTCTTTTAAAGACTGAATAATATTCCACTGTATTATACACCACAGTTTCATCCATCCATTTCTTTAAATGTCAATAGACATTTGTTCCATTTTATGAATAATGCTGCTGTGAACATGGGTATACGAATATCTGTTTGAGTTCCTGCTTTCAGCTCTTTTGGGTATATACCTAAGAGTGGAATTGCTGGATCCTATATATGGTAATTTTATATTTCATAAAATTTTGTGAATTGGCAGTTATTTTTGTTTCATGGCCCATCTTAAACCATACCATATTCACTACCTGAACCCAGAATTTTAGGCTTCTTTATTAGTCCTTTACACAAAACATAAACACGTTATTGTGTAGGTAAATTTGTAATGTACACAGTGGTGCTGTAGTTTCTCTATCCTGACCCATCAAGGTTAGCTAAACACATACACAACTCTAAGGAATCTCACATTTGCCCTCCCAGCCTGTACATCCCATGAAGGGAAGCTGTACTGTCATTTCCTAAGTGACTTTCTCTGACTCTTCATCACCTCCACTGTTCTGTCTTACAGCACTCTGCTGTTTTCTTTTATAGCACTTATTATCACTGTAATTGGATGTTGGTTGGTGTCCTTATTTGTTTAATGCATCCCCAAACCAAACTCTGAGCTTTAGAAAGATGTTCTGTATCTGTTCTCCTGGCAGGTAGTAAGGAAGCCAGAATTTTTTCTTTGAAACAATAAAAACAGGATTTGACTTTTATTATTTTGCTTCTTCTACATAGGAATCCTTATAATATAAAATCATGTAATGATTCAAATAGAAGCATACTCCTTTGATATCAGAATTATGACACTGTAATGTACTGTCAGGATGAAGACCACATAAATGAGAGAGGTGGGGAGGGGCTAGCCCTGAGAGAAGAAAGGTGAGCAGTAAAAAAGGACTAGAATAGAGAACGTGCATCGCATGACTTTTTCTTCAACGATTTAATTATAAAAATTTAACATCAAAAAAAAATTTAATGGGAAAGTTTAGCAAAATGTTTATATATTCCATACCCAGGGAAATGACATTTTGCAAAACTATAAAATGTAAAAACTTATACTCTTTCCATGGGAAAAACTACCATTACTTTCTTAACGAATATCAACTTGCAAATATGGCACCCACTGGTTTGTTCCCACAGTATCCTCTATGCGGACATTGTTGGGTTCACCCGTCTGGCCAGTGACTGCTCCCCAGGAGAACTGGTCCACATGCTGAATGAACTCTTTGGAAAATTTGATCAAATTGCAAAGGTGAGTATTAGTGATTGCCTTCTATTTTGAGGATATATAAAATTTGGGCTTACTTTTTCTCTGGTCCCTTATAAATTTTTTACCTCTTCATAAAAGCATCCTTTAGGAATGTTGTTTGTAGATTTGTTGGATTTATTTGCCATCGAGCCCTGATAAATCTCAAACCTACACTGGGAATGAGAGATGTCATAGCATATAATTAGCATATTTTTCATCTACTTTTAAAACTTCTCCATATATATAACTCAGCACACATATAATAAATACATTCAAGATGATGAGATTTGATTTGCACATCTCTCTCTCCTGTGCTGTTCTAAGATTCTCTTTTTAGGCATTTTGATGTCAAGGAGTTGGAAATATGATTTCCTCTCCAGTTGTAACTATTACATATTCACAGTGTTAAATGGCATCCTGGGAAAATCCCTAAAATAGGACGCATCCCTTCTTCCTAAGCCCTTTATTGACTGTTGTCCCCTTTTTATCCACTGACCCTTGTGCCACTTGCAGAGATGTAAGTTCAGTATTTGTCATTCATATGCTCATCTGTGGGAAGTTTCACAGAGAAGAAGTGATGACAACTGATCTAAAATCATACTAGCCCTTATTCTAGACTTATTTATTGGAACTATTAAGGTTTCTGGTGGGAATATTGATAGTTTTTTTTCTTTCCTGCTAGCCCTCTACTTCTCATAAAATGTTTCTGGTCAGCTTAATTTTGTCTCTGAATTATTCCCAACAAAAATACATTATTATGCTTATTAAAATGCATTCTTTACATAAGGAAGAGTTGGTTCTAAATTTAGTTCATGGTGAGATTTTGAAAACAATAGGTGAGATTTTGCTCACTTTTAAACAATAAAGAAAATTCCAGCCAGGTCTCCTAGGCATAAATCTGGCTTGTAGATGTTCACAGAGTGACTCTTGGGTCAAGCTTTCCATGAGGTGTCTTATGTTGCGCAACTGACCATGACAGATCTCATTGGGAATTCTAAAAAATCACTAAGAGTATAGCTCTGTTTCCTTCCTTTACCAAACCAAAGGAAGAGGTTGAGTTTGGGGTAGAGGGGGCCTCATCTTTAGAAAACGTCTTGAAAGTTTGAGTCAGTAAAAGTCATTTTTGTTGCACTACCTGGTCACAGTAGGAAGAAACATCCTAATCTTGGCTGATAACAACAAAGCTCCAGTGTTGACATGGCATTTTCCCCACACACAAGGCTCTGTGTCCAAATTACTTTTCTCTATATGGACACCAGTCAGACTGATTAGGGGCACACCCTACTCCTGTATGACCTCATCTTAACTAATTACATCTACAGTGACCCTTTGGCCAAATAATGTCACATTCACAGGTACCAGGGGTTAGGATTTCAACATGTGAATCTGAGGAGGACACAATTTATAACTCATAAGGGAGGTACTTGGTGTGACTTCCTGCTCCTCTCTGATCATTGTAACAAAGGAACATCCAGGCAATATCAGAGACTGGCCTAGGATAGCTTGGGCCATCCATTGCTGGTTACAGGGGCAGCATGCTTTGGATATCAGTTCATGGCTCATAGTTCAAAACATGGAGTTGGTGAGCATTATAAGCAAACAGATAGTTCAGTCCATTGAGGAATACTACATAAAACACATTAAGTTAAGGAACTCAACGTCACTGCTCATTCACTGTTAGTTTTTATCCACTTTAATGAGGTATAATTGGCATACAGAAAGCTATACATATTTCACATACATACAACTTACTGAGCTTAGGGATACACTCTTGAAACCATCACTACAATCTATGCCATAAACATCTATCACCTACAAAAGTTTCCTCTTGCCCTTTTAATTTATCATTATCATCATCATTATTATTTTGTGATTAAAACACTTAATATAAGATCTACCTTCTTAGCCAATATTTAGGTATACAATATAATATTATTAACTATAGACACTATGCTGTACAGTAGCTCTCTAGGACTTATTCATCATGCATTACTGAAACTTTGTGTCCTTTGACCAACACTTCCCCATTTTCCCCTCTCCCAGGCCTGGAAACCACCATTCTGTACTCTGCTTCTGTGTTTGACCAATTTAGATTCCTCATATAAGTGGTATCATGTAGTATTTGTCATTCTGTATCTGGCTTATTTCACTTAACAAGTCAAATTCAACAGCACTTTAAAATGATCATATACCATGACCAACTGGGATTTATCCCTGGGATGCAAGTTGGATAGCATCGCAAATCAATTGATGGGATATACCACATTAACAGAATGAAGGGTAAATATCATATGATCATCTCAATCAATTGATGCAGAAAAAGCATTTGACAAAATTAAACACACTTTTATGATTAAAAACTCTCAACTAATAAGAAGGAACTTACCTCAACACAATAAAGCCGTATATGAAAAACCCACAGTGAACCTCATACTCAACAGTGACAAACTGAAAGCTTTTCTTCTAAGATTTGGCATAAGACAAGGATACCTACTCTCACCAGTTCTGTTCAACATAGTGCTGGAACTTCCTGACGCAGCAGTTAGGCAAGAAAAAGAAATAAAAGACATTCAACTCAAAAGAGAAGTAAAATTACCTCTGTTTGCAGATGATATGACCTTATATGTAGAAAACCCTAAAAAGTCCACAAAAATCTGTTAGAACTAATAAATAAACTGAGTAAAGTTGCAGGATAAAAAGTCAATGTACAATAATCACTTGTATTTCTATACAATGAAGTATCTCAAAAGGAAATCAAGAAAACACATTTACATTATCATCAAATATAATACTTAGGAAATAGACTTAACTAAGTAGGTGAATGACTTATACACCAAAAACTATAAAATATTGATGAAAGAAATATAAAGAGACACAAATAAGTAGAAAGACATTCCATGTTCATGGGTTGAAAGAATTAATATTAAAATAGTACCCCAAACCATCTACAGATTCAATGCAATCCCTATCAAAATCCCAATGGTAGTTTTTACAGAAATAGAAAAAAAATCCTAAAATTCATACAGAACCACAAGAGACACCAAATATCCAAAGCAATTTTGAACAAGAAAAACAAAGCTGGAGGCATCCTGCTTCCTGGTTTCAAAATATATTGCAAAACTATAGCAATCAAAACAGTCTGATACTGGTATTAAAGACAGACATACAGACCAATGGAGCAGAATAGAGACTAGAAATAAACCCATGCATATACAGTCAGCTGATCATTGATAAGAGTGCCAAGAATTCACTGTTCTTAATCTTACTGTTTTCTAGACTCAAGATACATATTTAGGAAGTATAGGAGAGAAGCCTTATTAATAAACAATGTTTTGCCTTTTTATTATTTAAAAGATTATCAGGAATTACTAACACGTCATCTATAATGCTATAGATAAGCATGAAAGTACACAGCTCTCTATGAGACAGGGAAAGAAATCTGCAAAACCTTCAGTAAACCTAACACATACTTAAGAACAAAAAGATCTTATGTTCGTTTTATTATTTCAAATTTGTTCATTTTATACATAAGCCTGTGCGAGTGTTAAGAAGAAAAAAAGTCTGGGATTTCACTGGTGGTCCAGTGGTTAAGACTCCAGGCTCCCAATGCACAGGTTTGATCCCTGATTGGGGAGCTAGCGTCCCACATGCCATGCAGCGTGGCCAAAAAAAAAAAAAAAAATCTGTGTTTGGTACATCTTTGTTTATTTATGTATTTATTATAAATTTGAGTGAAGAGTCTATAAACTAGTTGAAAAGGTTAGAAATGGATGTAGGATTAATGCATATGAATGAAGTTAATCTCAATGTTATAAATACAACCCAGCCAATAAAAATAATGAGTTCGTCTAACTTTATATTAAAACAGCTTAACCTCAGATCAGAATTAAGTTTCAAATTACTTGGCAATGTTGAATGGTGGCTTATTATGTTGTAGAGATGTTTATCGGAAGCTACATGTCTGCAGGTAAGAATCTGCTTCAGCTTTAAAAGAAATGAGGAAAATCGTGAGCACAGTAGGAAATGACAAAAATTCTAATTCTAGTTGAGTTCTGCTTACCATTTTCTATCCTGAAAGATTCTGTTTTGCATAGAATGTTTCATTTCACTGTCAATGTTTGGATTTGTTCAGACTAAAGAGAATGGTCCTATCTTTACCCTCCTCTGCTGTGTTAAGTGTAAATCATTCCAGAACTTTCTCTCAGCTTTCCCCTTCTACCCCTTACCCTGATTCTTCCTGCTTTGGTAAAGGAGCATGCAGGTGAGGGTGGCTCAGTCTTAATGGGTAATTAAGGGAAACTCAACTAGTTCTCATTTCTTTCTTCCCACAAACCCTATTCACTGTGGCAATGCCAGTAGAACTAGCACTTGGTGATATTTGGTAAATCAAAATTATTATATATGTGCTTAACTCGACTGAAATTCTGTGATTTCTTCTTTCAGGAGAATGAATGCATGAGAATAAAAATTCTAGGAGACTGCTACTACTGTGTTTCCGGACTCCCTATCTCTCTCCCTAACCATGCCAAGAATTGTGTGAAAATGGGACTGGATATGTGTGAAGCCATAAAGTAAGTTTAATGCTTAGTAAGAGCTTTTTTAACTGTTTGATAAGTTTTAGTTGTAGTTCTTACAACTATTCCTATTTTTCTGTCTACTGAAACTAAATACATGATTGTACATTTAAACATAAATGGGCAGAGACTCATTTATTGGCAAGTGAGAACTAAGTCCAAAGTAAGCCTTCTGTGTTTTGTATTGCTATTATTAGTCTTAGATTACAGCAACACTGAGTTAGAATCTATGGGAAGGGACCTTTGTGTTTGTTTCCAAAGTGCTTTTTTTAAAAATGTAAAGGTCTCCTCCAATCTTCAGGAAAAAGTCTGTACTCTCAGCACCTCTTGATTTCTGACAAGTACATGTAAATTGTAAGAGAGAAAGTAGTTTTTACCACCAGACTGCAATGAATATAAAAATCCAGCCCAGAATTACTCCATCTAAGTCACGCTCAGCTCTGTGAATGTAGTTTCAGTTTATATCCATAATAGTTTTCTGCCTTGTGTCTATAGGTTCTTTCATTGTAATTCTAGAGAAGGTTTGCTTACATAGAATAATGTTATCGTTACAGTTGACAAGTACAGGGTAAAAATGTGAGGTAAAAAATGAATTTTCACTGCCCGTACCATAATGCATACTTCTTTATAAGTACCTTCATAGAAGCCACGGTATTCTTATAAATGATAAAAGCTCTTGTTTTCTGATTGTGTGATTGAAGGATTTCAGTGTGGTTTTTTTTTGGGGGGGGGATTGCCTATTTTTGGTCAAGTGATTTTCCCCTATCCTCCACATATTTTTCGGCTAAACAGGTGGGAACTATGTGCTTGATGGTCTAATTCCTTGTCTCTGGGTCAGAGTAAATAGGACCTTAAGTGAAAAAGCAATAAGTCAAGTTATCACTCTGTTTAGCCCACCGTGGTGTTAGTTGTGGGCCGAAATGGACTGAGAGGTTTGTCGGTGGGTTTCCAGTGCTGGCCAGGGAAGAACAGTGAAGCCCTAGCCGCAGCAGAGTCCGCAGACCTAAGTGTCCAGATCCACTAGTTCAGCCTTTGTCAGGGGCCACTGTGGGGCGGTCAGGGATTGAGAGGCAAAGGAATCGAGAGGAATCGAAGGAAGATTCAAGATGGGAGGGGTGGGCAGTGTCGCCTCAGCTTCCCACTGAAGCTGTGGGAAATAACTGTCCCCCTTCTTCTCCCCATAAGTAAATCATTTGTCTTCTCGGAGACATAAAAAAAAAAAAAAGTTTTTCAGCTTTATTTCAAGAGTCACTAACTATTCACACCACTATGGGTCTAGATGGAAGTGAATTTAATCAATGTAGACCTAACAGATTTTCTCAAATGTATAACCCACCCCTGGAGGCCACCTCAATGTTGGTTTCAAACATAAGGTGAAATGGACTCTATAAATGGGTTTTGTGAAGGATGCTATTATGTGAATCAATAGCACGTTGGATTCAACAGTCCACCCTTTTACTAAAGCTTAATTTCTTCTTTGGAATCAACTGTTTTCCAGTTCTGTTAAGTTTCTGTAATTCCAATATGTTGAAGAGCCTTTAGAAAAAAGATTCCCCCCCCAAAAAAAAGAAAAAAGATTCCCTACATTCTGTCCACTGGCATGTCATCAGGTCATCATTAATACCTTCTTTTGTTGTTACATTTATTTATTGGGGTTAAATATACATACATAAATACTGCCTTTTGAACCATTTTTACGTGTACAATTCAGCGGCACTAAATACATTCAAAATGTCATACAACCATCACCACTATCTACTTCCAGAACCTTTTCATTGTCCCAAACAGAAACTCTGTACCCACTAAGCAATAACTCCCCATTCCCTTCCTCCCAGCCCCAGTAACCTCTGTTCTACTTTCTGCCTCCATAAATTTGCCTGTTCTAGATATTTCATGCAGCTGGAATTGTACAATACTTGTTCTTTTGTGTGTAACTTATTTCACTTTATATAATGTTTTCAAGGTTTATTCATATTGTGGTATGTATCAGTACTTCATTCCTTTTAATGATGGAATAACATTCCATTGTATGTATGTATTGCATTTCATCCATTCATCATAGATGCCTCAGTGATATCTTATGTGTCCAGCATCTCAGTAATGTCAACAGATTTGAGTGAACTTCCAGAGCTCTTCCTTATACCTAAACTTAAGTTTCATATCTTAATGGCCATGTGTCCCCATGATCTGCTACTCCCTGACCAAGGGCTTCTGAATTCTTCCCCTGCTGTGTATCAACAGTTCGGCTCATGTGCAGTTGGCAAAGTGATCAGTAATGGGTTGTTTTAGCCCAATCGAGAAATGGGCAGAAGACCTAACCAGACATTTCTCCAAAGAAGACATACAGACGGCCAACAGGCACACGAAAAGATGCTCCACATCGCTAATTACTAGAGAAATGCAAACCAACACTACCATGATGTATCACCTCACACTGGTCAAAATGGCCATCATTAAAAAGTCTACAAATAACAAATGCTGGAGAGTGTGTGGAGAAAAGGCAACCCTCCTACATTGTTGGTGGGAATGTAAATTGGTGCGACCACTGGGTGAAACAGTATGGAAGTTCCTCAAAAAACTAAAAATAGAATTGTCAGAAGATCCAGCAATCCCACTCCTGGGCATATATCCAGACAAAACTATAATTCAAAAAGATACATACACCTGTGTTTTTGTAGCAGCACTATTCACAATAGCCAAGACATGGAAACAACCTAAATGTTCATTGACAAATGAACGGTTAAAGAAGATGTGGTACATACATACAATGGAATATTAGCGATAAAAATAAATGAAATAGTGCCATTTGCAGCAACGTAGATGGACTTAGAGATTACCATACTAAGTGAAGTAAGCCAGAAAGAGAAATACAAATATCACATGATATCACTTACATGTGGAATCTAAAATGTGACACAAATGAACCTATCTATGAAACAGAAACAGACTCACAGACATAGAGAACAGACTTGTGGTTGCCAAGGGGGAGGGAGAGTGGGGGAGGGATGGAGTGGGAGTTTGGGGTCAGCAGATGCAAACTATTATATATAGGATGGATAAGCAAGGTTCTACTGTATAGCACAGGGAACTATATTCAATATCCTATGATAAACCATAAAGAAAAGAATATAAAAAAGAATATATATATATATATATGAATCATTTTGTTGTACAGCAGAAATTAACACTACATTGTAAATCAACCATACTTCAATAAAAAATAATAATAATAGGTTGTCTTGCTATACCCCCAATATAAGCCAGGAAGAGAGGGAACACCTCAGCACATTTTAGAAATTCTTTGTTCTCCCTCACATACAAAGACAAGCATTTTCACTCCCATGTCTTAAGCCAAAAGATGAGCGTGAATACAGGAATTCTAGTTTCTCAAGCTGCTGAGGAGAAAGCACACGCTTGGCACTTGGAATTTTGCCAGATTATCTCCAGTTTTGGTGGGAACCAGCAACATGGGTCCAGAAACGTTTGCCTGTGTTTTTCCTTCCAAGTTTGGACCTCCACATTTATCCTTGTTCCCCATTAGCTAAGTTCACCACTGCAGAAGCACTTCAGCTGCAGTTTGGGAATATTCCCAACGCTTAAGGAGACTTTTTTTTTTCCTGTCATGAAAATGTAAACTGTTCTTAATCAAGGCAGTGATATTCAGGACCCTGATTGTGTAAGTGATTAAGGCTCCTCTTAAATTAGAAAGATTGTCTAATATTGCAAGCTCTAAGGGATCATTAAAACATTTTTCTATAAATCACACAGATTTCATCTACATGCATTAAAACGTTTGGTCAATCAGGCCATCTGAACCCTTGATCAACTCATTTCTCTGAAAAAGACATGAAGCATGTGGAGATTGTTAAAGAGTCGAATCATTAACCAGTCACTTCTATCACGGACTGGCCTTGTGACTCCCGGGCCCTGTCAGGAAGGGGACACTCAGGGGAGTGGGGAGCAGAGAGGAACCATAGTGAGAAAAGGCCTGGAGAGATGGAGACCAGACAGGGCCCAGGCAGCTGTCCACATTCAGTGCTGATGGGGACAGAGTGGTAGGACAAGCCTCCTATGTCGTGTAGATGCTCCTCGTGGGAGCAGGAATGAAGGGTTTGGATGACTTGTAAAGTACCCCAAATAGGTTGTCTTTTTTATAAAAAAAAATGAGAACAGGTAAGGAAGGTAGAGAGGAAGGGAGAGGAAAGAGACAGCCTTCTATATTCTTTTTTCAGGACGTCATTTATTTTTACATCATGGACCCATTTCTTTTTATCAGTAGTATGCTCAGATGGTGTCACTGCATCATTTAAGCATGCTTGTGTCATTCTGAGATGTTTCAGGTTCATTTTACTGCATCCCACACCTGGTAACCCTTCCGACTTGCTGTGTTGAAATCAGTGTCATTGCTTCCCTCCACGTTTCCTCTTGGGGTGATTCTTTCCATGTAACTAGGGATACCTTCCTGCATTCTTCTTTTACAATAAAATTTTAATTGATAAATGTATCTAACTGGCAGAAACAAATAAGCATCACCAAGCATGGCTATTTTTGCTTAAAGGAAGTTCTTCATTTGTCTCTTTCAATGAGTTGGCAACAGAGTCCTAAAGTATTTTTTAAATGATTTTTTAAAATGAGATTCTTTTTAATGATACCTTATGCATTATTAAAGCTTCTTAAAGAGTATTCTTTTCTGTTAAAGAATGTGCACAATTGAAAAGCTTTCATTTCGTGGTTATTTTTTTTTAATTCCTATTCAGGCTAAAGTCATTATTAAGCTCACAAATAAGCCGTATTGTCTCATCAGCAGAAAATATTCCTTGGGGGCATACGTTATGCTAAGCACTAGAATTACAAATGGCATCTAAGATTGTTTCTGACGGTACAAGGCAATGTCACACGAGTCTAGTATGAAAATTCTGAGGAGGTGTCAGCACATGTTATGTGTGTGATACACATTGGTTGAAAAAGTAGAAACTACAACCAAAATGCTGCATCACGACCCCTGCCATCCTGATGCTTTACCGGCCAGAGCGTTGTCTTGGCGCTGGTGGTTTAGTCTGGTAGTAACCGAAGAAAAATCCCTTCCGCTTGCCTCGGAGCAGCAATCTTCTGCCACAGTAAGAATTCATGACAATATTTCCAACAATCTGAGACATTCTGAATGATAAAATGCCCCGAAAATTGGCCAGGAATTAAAGGAAGAAGAGGCTGGTCCTGGAAGGTGATGTGACTTTCCTTCCCTTTAGGAAAGTGAGGGACGCCACTGGAGTGGACATCAACATGCGCGTGGGAGTGCATTCTGGGAATGTCCTCTGCGGCGTGATTGGGCTGCAGAAGTGGCAGTACGACGTATGGTCCCATGACGTTACCCTGGCCAACCACATGGAAGCTGGAGGGGTCCCCGGGTAAGGCGGCACATTGGCTTTCTCTCGTCCAGCAGGTTACAGGGCTGGGAATAATAGGTCGACAGGTTAATAACCGACTGCTCAGTGATTTCTGTCGCCTTGGTTAGTATCACATTACTCACGCCCAGTGGCCTTTTCCATTAACCAGATGGACATGAACTTTCAAGCCCCAATGCAACCACCCCTGGGACCCGTGGTCAAAGACTGTGAATGTCAGATTCTAAATTACAGACTTCTACTTATTTTCATATTTATGAATAGAAACCTAAGTTAAAGATGGTTTATAAGTCAGTGGAGATATATGACGTTTCTCTATTATTGGTAACTTCTGAAGTCAGTACTACTGAAATAAGCAAACGGTACCATCTGGATAGATGACACGAGAATCTCGATGCATGTGCTATAATTTGGAGAAGCATGAGAACAAGCATTGAGAAAGAAAGCCCATACTTTTATACAGATCAGCACACTTCCTAAAATGACTTTGGCATGCATTTCAAAAAAAAAATATCTTCATACCCCAAAATTCGATAAGATCGAGTTTTAATTGCTGTAATTCACCATGCAGGTTTCTGTGAGTGCAGAGAAGCTCCAAATATTAGTAGCTCATGACATCTGGGAGCATCTTTCCAAAGCAGTGGTTAACAGACTATGAACCTTAATTACAGTCAATTTTACTAAGAACATATAGCCTTTCCTTCACTTGGGGCAGAAGAAATTCTCTCTGAAATCCCAAATAAATAGAAAGTCTTCTTGCACGTTCCTCCTTATATATCCTGATTGTGGTTTTAAAATGGAATTTCAGACGTGTTCACATTTCTTCCGTCACACTGGAACACTTGAATGGGGCTTATAAAGTGGAGGAAGGAGATGGTGACATCAGAGACCCATATTTAAAGCAGCACTTGGTGAAGACCTACTTTGTAATCAACCCCAAGGTCAGTATTGTAAAGTCTATAACTAGCCTATGACTTCTATGATTAAAAGTGAGAAGGGCAAAGTACTCATATGGAAAGTGTTTTTAGTCAAGAACTAGTGTAATTCTTCGCTCATCTTTGCCTCTAAAACTACTTTAACTGCGTATGTGTTTTGTAACAATGGATTCAAATATTTATTAAAGAAACACTTGAAATGAATCGCTTGTTTATATGACAAGGGTATTGTCTACATCACGAGGTTGTATAGGTTAGTCAATGTGGATCAATGTGTGTGTTAGTCCACGATGGACCCCGCCTGGCAGTTAGAAAATTAAATAAAGATAAGGATTTTGCTCAAGGCTTTGGATGATAAAAATCTAATGAGAGAAAGTAGGATGAAGATATAAGAAAAAGGGAAAGAAGAAACTTCTGGAAGATTGGCAAGTAAATGTCATGTATACACTTGTGTGAGTACATTATGTGCAGATATGGTAACTTTGATACAGTAAACACCATTCATCGCATGCAGACAGCTGCTGGCTCTAACCCTTCACACCACGTGTCAGGCCAGAGCAGGAGCTTAGAGTTCTCATCTCTTTTAACCCTTCCCAAATTCCTGCCAAATGGGTACTACTGCTATTTACAGATTAAGAAACTGAAGCTCTGAGGGTTTCTGTAAACTCCCTCAAAATTGCAGGCTGGTAAATAGCGCAGAGAGCAGCAAGACACACCTCTGAATTGTCAAAACCAATATCATAACATCAAGGAGATCGAGTTTATTAATGTTTACTCACAATAACCTCCCTAAAACCCCAGTTTCACCTTCAGAGACAAACTTCCAACTGACTAGAGGGTTGATCTGGAGACAAATGTATGACAAGAGGGACGAACTGTGTGGTGATGGGACAGGGACGGCACAGGGAAGAGGTTAAAAAAATGTGTACAAAGAACACTGAGTTCAGCTCGGTGCTCTGTGGTGACCTAGATGGGCAGGATGGGGGTGGGTGGGAGGGAGGCCCGAGAGAGAGGGGATAGATGTATACTTATAGCTGATTCATGTACAGCAGAAACTAACCACGTTGTAAAGCAACTATACCCCCAATTTAAAAAGAAAAAAAAAAAAGAAAGAAAGAACATTGCGTTCAGGCAAAGAACACCAAAACACCGATATTCGGGGCCATTTAGCATCAGAAAACCCCCAATCGCTTTAGGAAAAAACACAACCATCAAGAACACATTGAAACAGATCAGCATATTCTGTCTAAGAATCAACTTTATAAAAACATCCCTTAAAATAGCTATTATTTTTCCCTAAGTTTCAAATACAGGTAAGTTTTGTTGTCTGAAAAAAAAATCATTTGGCTCCAACAGCCCATAGCACTGAATACCAGTCACTGAAGGAATGAGAGTAGGAACCAGGAAAGTGAAGGGCATGATGTTAGAGGAATCTGCTTACTCAAGGGAGGCTTCTTGGTGGGCAGAGCAAGAAGGTGGGAGGCTGTGCACCTGTGCCCCGCCAGGTGTAATGCTTTGTTTCTCACCCCAAGGGAGAACGACGGAGCCCCCAGCACCTCTTCAGACCTCGATCCACCCTCGATGGAGCCAAGATGAGGGCTTCCGTCCGCATGACCCGGTACCTGGAGTCCTGGGGGGCGGCCAAGCCCTTTGCACACCTGCATCACAGAGACAGCATGACCACGGAGAACGGCAAGATCAGCACCACGGTACGCCCTCCCCATGCCCTAGCGCTGGGCGAAAGCTAGTTCCCCAAAAGCCATCTCCTGCCAAAGTAACTTTTGTCTGTAATGAGGCAAGCTCACTATCTCCGACTTCTCAGATTGGCATTCTCAGATATTCCTTACAGATATCAGGTTATCAATGAGCACCAACCCCGCATTGCTAAGGGTTTTAACCTAGAGTGATTTTACATTATAACCTTATTACCCAAGACTCTAATTTACAACTGACAGTAGCAACTGAATACAGCTGAACTCTTTTTTTAAATCCAGGTTTGTGTTTTGCTTCTGCTATTATGAAGTACAATAGAAAGCCCGAGCATCTTAATAAGAGAACAAATGAAGGCATGATGTCTTTGGAATTTGAGTGGCATCAATAAAACTGTCTCTTCATCACCCAGAGGTTCAGGCTGTGTCAGAAGCAATGTACATTCTATTTTGGATATTCTTATTTACATCATCCTTACTTCCAACAGAGAATAAAGTCCCAACGCTTCTTGCAGCAGGGACATTCTCAATAAGATAGCTAAAGTGCAGATAAACAATAGAAAAACTCATAAGAGGAGAGAAAAGTAAACACAGTTGAGCACTTAGAATAATCCCAATGGTATAGTTAGATTTTAAAAGAGTCTCTGAGTAAAATTTCATGCAGAATGGCATTAATTGTATTAGGGATGCATTTGAGGTAAAGAAAGAAAATGGGATGTTACATAATTCTTATTAGCTGATGAGAAAAAGAAACATACCAGGCTGTCAGGTAAAAGTGGACATTTCACAATCACACACCCAAGCCCAAAAGGCAGGGGCTCAGCATTCTTGTTTTGTCTCAGTTATATCTCTTCTCTCAACTTCCTTTGTTCTTTTTCAACTGAAAAATAAACGATCTGACAGAAGATCATGATCCATCAGTCAGTCAACAAGGGAGACCACCAGGGCAAGTCCTAGAGGAGTTTTCATTCTGTTGGAAAGAGAGAGACCCTAAGTCGGACGCAAATGAACAAACAAGATCACTCCAGGTGCCTGCTCAGGGCCATGATGAAGAGAAAATGGAGTATCATCTTTGGGAGTGAATGGTGTGGCTACTCTGGATGGGACGGCTGGGAACATCTCGGAGAAGGGGAGAAGTCGGTGGCAAGTCAAATTCTGTGGCCCTGAGGTGGAAATTAATTGGCATCTTTGAGGGCAGAGAGAAGGCTGGTGTGGCTGCAGCGTCATCAGCCATAAAGCAAAGGGAGATCATCAGGGCGAGAGGCTCTAAGTCATCATGTATAATTTATTCTGATTGTGATGGGAAGTCGTTAGAGGGTCTTACCCAAGGGGAGGGCATAGTATAATTAATGCTCTGGGTAATGGAGCAAGAATGCAGTGTTCCAAGGGAGGAGCATGATGCCCTCTTATGCTAAGATTTTAGTAGTGGAAACAGTGAGAAGCAAACTCAGGTTATAATTTGAAAGTGGAACATATAAGACTTGGTGATGGAGTGGATATGTGTGAGAAGGAGGATCAAGGAGGAATACACACTTTTTTGGCTGCACCCCTAGAAGAATGATGATGCCATGAACTGAGATGACAAGTACTCGGGGAAAGTCAGGGGATTTCAAATGAAAAAATCCAGGTTTTGCTAATGGACATCTTCAAATCAGTATGCCTTTTAGACACCGAAGTGCAGCTAGGAAGTTGGCAGTGGGTGTGCGAGTCTGGAACTCAGGGAAGAGGTCCCAGATGGAGATGTGGATGTGAGAAGCATCTGGCTTTAGATGATATTTGAAGCCATGGAGCTGGATGAGATCATAAGAAGAGAAAAGATCCAAGGAGGCAGGACTGGGGCAACTGGAGCCTTCCAGCAACTAGACCCTGTTAGAGGAAAGGTATCCTAAGACCCTAGGATCTAGTAGTCAGGGAAAGTCGATGCTTCTATCACTCTTATGAAAAAAGTCGGATAATTTCATCTCAACACTGCATTTATTATTAGTACTAATGGCTAATATCTCTCATCGAGATTTGTTATAAACCAAGAGTTGGTCGGTCGGTCGGTCGGTTGGCTGGTTGGTTGGTTTTCAAGAAATAAGAATCAGATCTAAATATTAAAACATGATTTTCTGTGCTGTTTCATATGTGTACCTGTGAAAATAAGGCCTTGCTTTTCTGGGTGTGTGATGGATGTTGCTGTGGTTGCTAATTTCTTATCAGTCTTTATTGTCTCAGGACTTAAGAGCAACTGTCTGCCTTACTGTCTCAGCAAAACACTAAAGGAGAGATTTCAGCCTGACTTTAACCTGCTATTATGTGTTAGTGAAGATGCCTCTTTCAAGAGAGTTGTTTCTGGCTAGAGATTTGAACTTCAGGAAATTGTGTATAAAAACCAGAGGGCCTCTGGGACAAACTCAGTTTTCTTGACCAGCTGGCCTCCAGTCACAGAGTTGGAGCCTAGGGACTGCCTTAGTAGAGACAGGACATCTGAGGCTTTGGTTATTAGCACATGAACCCCATAGGACTGTGTCTCTTACTCAGTTCCAGAAAGATCCCATTGCCATTCTTATTAATACATCCCAGGGTTGAACAATTGTCATTGCCAAAAGTTATTTCTTTTATCTAATCCCCTATGCAGAACTTCACTGACTCTTGATTTAACGTTGATAGAGCGGTAAATAATGCATTGTTTTACTTTATATAGTAAAACTTGGAGTTCAGTTATTTTTTTAAGACTCACCTTTCCCTAGGCTGAATACATTTCCTGATCTAACCTTGGAGATCAAACAACAAAGTACAGTTTATTTGGAGCCACTTTGTTACAAGTTTTATTTTAATTATTTTATTTTATTTAAATGTATGAAAGTGAATCTTGTGGTTTTTTAAGTCTATTATTGAACATTTGGCAGTGGAGACCCCCACTGATTAACTCTGACCAATGTCTGTCTCTGTCATTGACCTTTTTCAGGAACTACCAGCACTCATATGTACATTTCTTCTTTTTGATCAATGATTCTCACTTTCACACACTTAACCAACAGTCCCATTTCTTAACAGCCCAGTCAGTGATAAGGATTGACTATAGATTTTTTGATCATGTTTGTGTTTTAAAGCATTTTTTAAATTTCAGTCTGATGCCAAACTACATTTTCCCATCATTTGTCTACAGTAACTTTAATAACAGTCCTCTGCAGGCATTGTTTGAAATCATATCTGCAAATATCAGGATGGAAATTTGAAAAATTCAAACCACAATCCTGACACCAGAGTTTACAGATTACAAAAAAATTCTAAATATAAACTGAATTTTTAATCATGTTTCACATTTATAATTAAGCTCTTTCTCTCCTCATGGGTAGTTATTTGTTACCTAAATGATATTTTCCATGACAGAAGAAATATACATCATTATCACTGAAAGATTCTTAAAGTATGTTTTTGGCAACTAATACTATTTTTTTTTAATAGGATGTACCAATGGGTCAGCATAATTTTCAAAGTCGCACCTTAAGGTATAGTATATGTGTATACATTCCACTTTCTAATTTTTTAAAGGCTTAATTGTTTTTTATTTATTCCTGAAAGTAATTATCATCAATTATAGTAATTCTGAAGTCTACTTCTTGCGAAAAAAGTGCAGCTACTTGTGAAAGCCCCTACTAAATTGCTTTCAGCTTCTAAAAATAGGATTATTGGTGTCATTTTATTAGAGTTAAAAGAGGGAAAAGGAAAACACTGCCTAGTAAACACTTTAGAACTTTAAATTGTTTTCTTAAAATGATTCTTCTTCATATTAATCTGTAGTAAAAAATTGAACTTTCTTAAAATGAGTAACTTACTTAAAATGATGTTTGTGGGGTTGAATCCTAGAAATAAAAGCAAGGTTAAGTCCAGCCTTCCTATAGTGAAAAGAAGTGCAGCCCACCCTGCTCAAAAAAAGAAAAATTGGTGCTTCCCTGGTGGCACAGTGGTTGAGAGTCCGCTTGCCGATGCAGGGGAAATGGGTTCATGCCCCGGTCCAGGAGGATCCCACATGCCACGGAGCGGCTGGGCCCATGAGCCATGGCCGCTGAGCTTGCGTGCCCAGAGCCTGTGCTCCGCAACGGGAGAGGCCACAACAGTGAGAGGCCCGTGTACCACACAAAAAAAAGAAAAATTGCTTCCACAAAGGCCTGTAGGTCCCTGTTGCCATCTTCACAAGATCACAGACAGACACTAACCCTTTTCCTTGTCTGTGTTCCTCTAGCTTTGGAGCTCAGAGTCTTACTTTTGCGTTGGTTTGGGAGCTAAGTACTTCTTATTGAAGATGTTAGGATAATTAATGAAAGGCCCCAAACTTGAGTCAGCTTTTCTTTCCCCACAGAGACGTGAGTTTATCCCTGTAGAAAACGCATTGCCTGAAAGTAGTTAGATCATTCCCTGCCAGATCTTTAGGGCACACTGTTTCAGACCCCTTTATGTTACTTTATTTTTGTTGTAATGAGCTCTAATTTGTATTTTGTGTAAAATTTGAAATTTTAACATTGACATATAACACTTAGAGCCCTATGTTATAAGGAAAATTGGGTTCTTGGGCTTTTGAAATGTTATTTTTTAAGTGGCAAATACCAAATTAAAGAGAGCTTAAGGTAATTTAAGAAATATTTGGGACCTGTCACATATCTTGAGAAGGCTTGACTCTTCAGGCCAATAAGAGACTAGCACATCTGCAAACAACTGTCTACAGAATTTCATGGACGTCCTTTCGCCTTATATGTGCTATGTCCTCTCATCTGTTTAGTGGGAAATACCTCGTGTAGTGCCAGTATGGTGTGGGCAGTGTATTTGGGGATGAGTGCTGTCTGAAAGACAGTGATCAGAAGCTGTCAGTTTTATCTGTACCAGGCATATGGGAAACCTAATTTCATCCCTACAGGGTTACTCCAAGGTAGATGAAATTGCCATTATCATTTTAGGAGGGAAGAAACCAAGGTGCTGGGTTAGGAGGTGACCAGAGTCACATGACTGTGGAGGCGAGGCCATGGTTATGCTCAGGGTCTGTGACACCAAAACCTGTGTTTGTAGCTGCTCTCCTGTCCTGCCTGCCCTCCTAAGAGCTTCCTCCACATCTACTCCACTTCCCTCCATGGTGGTTGATCTTTGGTGACCCCAAGCCTCACAGAGAGAGCTCAGCTTTCAAATCAGCCTCACCTGGGACTTCCTTTGTACGTCCTGCCTATATAACATGGCCAAGGTCCTAAAACCTCTCTGAGCCCACAGCCTGGCAGTGAGTGGGCATCACAGGGCAGTGAAGCATCATCTGAGATGAAGCAGGACCTCTTCCATGGCTCTTTAGTTAATGCAGCCCAGGCCTGGGGGTGGGACAGGTCGGGGAAGGAGCTCGGGAGGAAGAATGGAGAGGAATTGGAAAGAGGGGTTGGGGACACTCAGTACTGGGGAAGCCAACGGTAGGGCAAGAATGAGGACAAGAAGGTCAAAAATGCTGAAACGTTGAAAGTCTGAGGAATAAAGCCCTGCTTGATGAATTAAGAACTCCTCGTGGGGAGATGATCAGCCCCAAGGGTCTCCTATCACTTCTGTAGCGGAGGTCACAAAACTGTGGAGACAAGGAAACTGTCTACATGTTAAGAGCTGTTAGCCAGAAAATCAGTGAATACAAAGGGTGCATAATAATATGCATTTATGGGCTACTTCATGTGCCACATTTACTGCATTGAGCACTGCACAGGCATTATCTAAGCTAATCCTAAAACAGACTCACAACGACAATGCCATTGTTAGCACCCTGGACATATGATTGAAGGGTTAAATTTTCTTGTGAGCTCAAGGCACCGACACTGTTCCTTCTCACACTTGGAGACACTTTTTGAAAGAGAAAGCCACCAAACTGAAGTCAGGAATCTCAACACTTGGCATAGGGCTGATTAAAAGAAAAAGAAGAGTCTAAAATGAAGGTAGCACCTCAGCTATAAGTGAGAATGAGCCATCTTAGATGATTGCTAAGATGCCATGCTTTTTTTAAAAGAAGGATCAAAATTAATTTGCCTTCCAATTTAGCTTGGAATTTGGCATGCTAAAACCTCTTAATTCCATTGGCTTAGTGTCTACAGGTTATCACTTAATATCGTTCTGTTTTTGAACCAAAACTGCCCTTAGCCTGTTTAAAGAAAGCAGGACCTGAAAGTGTGAATCCACAAACAATGATATAATGTAGGTAGATTACCCATCCATCTCATTAATGATAATTCCATGAGGTTTAATTACAGATAAATATGACATTGCACACTTAATACTATTCTTATCTATATATAGAGGAAGTTCTAAACTCAGAAAAGTATTATTTTTATTCCAGAGTAGGAGGTCTATTCAGTGAGTAATTTAACCAACCACAAGACAAAGACTAGGGGACTAGGTGACTCGGAAACCCAGACTCAGGTGCAGGCTCGGTCAGGACAGTTCGGGAAGGGCCAGATGTGCTTATACTCTTTGCAGTAGATGTTTAACTTTTTTTTTTTTTTTCAAATTTATTTATTTATTTTCATTACTACAGTTTCTGTTTTGCTAATCCCATTGGCTCTTTTTTTTTTTTTTAACATCTTTATTGGGGTATAATTGCTTTACAATAGTGTGTTAGTTTCTGCTTTATAACAAAGTGAATCAGCTATACATATACATATGCTCCCATGTGTCTTCCCTCTTGCGTCTCCCTCCCTCCCACTCTCCCCATCCCACCCCTCCAGGCTGTCCCAAAGCCCCGAGCTAATATCCCTGTGCCTTGCGGCTGCTTCCCCCTAACTATCTACCTTACTACGTTTGTTAGTGTGTATATGTCCATGACTCTCTCTCGCCCTGTTAAAACTCACCCTTCCCCCTCCCCATATCCTCAAGTCCATTCTCCAGTAGGTCTGCGTCTTTATTCCTGTCTTACCCCTAGGTTCTTCATGACATTTTTTCCCTTAAATTCCATATATATGTGTTAGCATACGGTATTTGTCTTTTTCTTTCTGACTTACTTCACTCTGTATGACAGACTCTAGGTCTATCCATCTCATTACAAATAACTCAATTTCATTTCTTTTTAAGGCTGAGTAATATTCCATTGTGTATATGTGCCACATCTTCTTTATCCATTCGTCTGATGATGGGCGCTTAGGTTCTTTCCATCTCTGGGCTATTGTAAATAGAGCTGCAATGAACATTTTGGTACATGACTCTTTTTGAATTTTGGTTTTCTCAGGGTATATGCCCAGTAGTGGGATTGCTGGGTCATATGGTAATTCTATTTGTAGTTTTTTAAGGAACCTCCATACTGTTCTCCATAGTGGCTGAACCAGTTCACATTCCCACCAGCAGTGCAAGAGTGTCCCCTTTTCTCCACACCCTCTCCAGCATTTATTGTTTCTAGATTTTTTGATGATGGCCATTCTGACTGGTGTGAGATGATATCTCATTGTAGTTTTGATTTGCATTTCTCTAATGATTAATGATGTTGAGCATTCTTTCATGTGTTTGTTGGCATTCTGTATATCTTCTTTGGAGAAATGTCTATTTAGGTCTTCTGCCCATTTTTGGATGGGGTTGTTTGTTTTTTTGTTATTGAGCTGCATGAGCTGCTTGTAAATTTTGGAGATTAATCCTTTGTCAGTTGCTTCATTTGCAAATGTTTTCTCCCATTCTGAGGGTTGTCTTTTGGTCTTGATTATGGTTTCCTTTGCTGTGCAAAAGCTTTGAAGTTTCATTAGGTCCCATTTGTTTATTTTTGTTTTTATTTCCATTACTCTAGGAGGTGGGTCAGAAAGGATCTTGCTGTGATTTATGTCATAGAGTGTTCTTCCTATGTTTTCCTCTAAGAGTTTGATAGTTTCTGGCCTTACATTTAGGTCTTTAATCCATTTTGAGCTTATTTTTGTGTATGGTGTTAGGGAGTGGTCTTAACTTTTAAAAACAAGTATTATTTTGATTTTCTCCTTTACATCATTCTCATGCTAATTGTCAAATTAACCTTGGAGAACTCATTCTTATCTTGGCACAATTTATTTGCAAAACATTTTATATTATGACTGAAGATTATTTACTTCCAAGATCAAGTGAGCGGTCTGCACATATAAGTGGGGTTTTCTGTGAATAGCGCTTTCCAAAACTGAGGAACATTTAAATACATGCCATGAAGCTTTGACGTGTCTCAAGTAAGACTTTAGTTCTGAAAATTCTTGAAAATTGACCAAGGAAAGCATAAAATAGGAATGATTATTTTGTCAACCACACCAAGTTTTTACAAGGGGATTTCCAAAGCCAGTATGTTCTGTCATAATATAAAGTTTATAAAGGCAGCAATTCAAGGGCTAGTGCATCTCTTGGGACAGAAATTTTCTTTTATCTCAGACACCAAGGACATATCTTTCAGTGTTGCTTTTTAATTTCACTCTGAGTAGTAAGGCAACATTTTACTGCACCAAAAACTCTAGCCAATTCATTCAATCCACAGAGTGGCTATATGTTAATAGAGAAAAGGCTGCACATAGACTGTTTCCTTTTTAAAAAAAAATTCAGTTAACAGAATCAGACAGAGATTTTGGCATCATAGACACACAGGCTTAGTGTTTAGTTTAGTAATAATATTCTTACCCAAAATATTTCCTCCTTCATGTAGAACCAAGTCACAAAAGAAGAGATTTGAAGAGGAATTAAATGAAAGGATGATTCAAGCAATTGATGGAATCAATGCACAAAAGTGAGTACTTTTAAATTATCATTCCTCTCTTATTTCAATCCTATTATTTGAAAATAATGACATGTTTAATTTCCCACCAAACTCTGTCATACTTATCATGACAAAGCCAAGTTTTCTGAGACAGTTCATTCATTTCACCACAAGCATCCTTAATAATAGCTTTTGTTAGTAGTATTTCATCTTTAAAAAAATTTTTAACTCTGCCTAATCCTCCCCAAGTAAATTACTGATAAACAACATGATACATAATTATAGAGAGAAAATTAGAGCATAGTGTGTTCAGTAGCATATTTTTTAAAGATCAGTAGATTCCACATGGGAAAATCATTAAGTTGTAATGTGTGACACTATTCAAAATGCATTCATCCCCCCACCCTGAAAAATCAGAGAATGTGGAGGTACCTGTGTTCTAAATCCTGGAAGAGGGTCTTGAGCATTAGAATCTGAATTCATGGAGGCAGCAGGAGGAAGACCAATTCTTTGGAGGCCAAAATATCACTCAGTCTATAAAGCTAAGAATTGATATTGTAGTTTTAAATGGTCCAAAAAGGCAGGAGACAAGATTTAAAGAAGGTGGTGGCTTTCATGGCTGGCACAGAATGATTACATTCACCGGCCTTGGAATTCTCCTTAGGTGTGTGTGCCATGGCTGACCTCATGAAGGGCAGGAGGTAAACAACTCAGTGTGTTTCCTGGTACTCATTAGATGCTCCATAAATGTTTATTGAATTAAACTGCGGTGAAAACCTTAGTGGATCCAAATGAAAAGGTTTTATGCGGGGCTTCCCTGGTGGCGCAGTGGTTGAGAGTCCGCCTGCCGATGCAGGGGACACGGGTTTGTGCCCCGGTCCGGGAGGATCCCGCATGCCGCGGAGCGGCTGGGCCCGTGAGCCATGGCCGCTGAGCCTGCGCGTCCGGAGCCTGTGCTCCGCAACGGGAGAGGCCACAACAGTGAGAGGCCCGCATACCGCAAAAAAAAAAAAAAAAAGGTTTTATGTGAAAGTTTTCATCTTTATGGAAACCTATTTAATTTTTATCAAGAAAGTTGATTCATGGAAAGTGTAAATGATTTTCACCTTGAACTGTGCCTCCAAAATTAAGTTACACAGCTTTGCAAAATGCATACCTCTTCTAGACTGTGCTTTGCAAGTGTGCATCTCAGAATATTTCCAGTACTTATGGAGGAATCGCATGAGTGTATGTATGTATGTGGTGTGTGTATGTGTGGAGTTCCATACATATACAATAAAGTCTCTAGGACTGGCTAGAGCTGCAATTCAGATATGCCAGCACATTGAATGCACACCTGCCTAATCCCTGCTGTATACCCCAAATAGATAAAGCCTTCCACCTGCCATAGAGCACTGAGGGCACACCAGCAGTGCCGAGATAGGTGCTCTGCTTTGCCTGATACCAGGATTGAAGTAAAAAACAGTCTCAACTCTGCCCTGATTGAAACCTCAACACCTCACAACTGAGAAAAAATGATTACCTGTAATATACTGGCAGCTAAAACCCAGGCAAGTCTGATTTCGCACAATGTAGATTCATTCAACCAGAGGAAATAGCAGTTACTACTCTGTAACCCACTGGAATAAAATACAGCAGGAGAGAGAAGAAATCTTGTTCCTTGACAAAGGTTAGCCAATTACAATGATAATAGTAATAATAAAAAACAAATGTATAAAATCAGCCTCAGCATGTCTTCATGCAGGACGCCTACCTTGTTAAACTACTTTTATGCCCACTTTTTAGAACGTTCCTACTAAAGGAATCATTAGAAAGTACAATCATTGGCTTTGCTTTATTTTTGTCAAGGTTGTTTGTGAATTGTCTGTCAGTATGGTATCATTTTGTACTCAAATACATGTTTGGTTACCACCTTTGTGTTTTAACGTAGTTTTATGCTAAAGTCGTGGTTAACGTTGGTGTAACTGCTTATGCTGTAATTTTCCCAACACATTTCAGAAAGCAAGTGGAGGAAAATGTCATGCTGTACTCAAAATTCAAAAGGGGAATTTTTTAAATGGAAGCTATTATGCACCTATTTTTTTAATTAGCTTCACTCCCATTCTGTTATGCCCTACTCATTAACCTCTCTTGTTCTTCGATAAGAGGTTCTTCTGATCTTATTTGATTTTCCCCTTGAGGATTCAGTAGGGACTCCAGGCTTGATGTACCATTCAGTCGTTTTCTGCTATTGACATAAAACAGTGATTTATATGCAGATTTTCATGTATTCATTCATTTACTCATTTAGCAAGCATTTGTTAAAGGGTGAGCAATGTCATCATTTGCTCAGCATCAGACATGCATACCAAGACCCCAGGCCTCGTGTTACCCCTCAAAGCCCTGAGTGAGGGGAAGAAAGATCACTGCACAGATGCCCTACAGTTGTGACAGGTAAAGAGGAGCAGGACAGCACAGATGAAAAGTCTCAAGTTTTCCGGAGGAGGTGACACCTGGGCCAAACCTTGAAGGAAACTAAGAGGGAGAGAGGGAAACCTTCATGGTGTGATAACAGGACGTGCCAGGGTCAGAGGTGTGCTCCCCAGTCTTTAGCACAATCAGGACACAGGACGCCCCTGCAGGAGTCTCTCAGGGTAAAAAGGCTTGAGTGGGAAGTTGGATGCCCTGAGAAGCAACTTGGATTCCACCTGAGGGGGTGGGGCGTGAGCACTTTGAATGGTTCTAATCAATGACTGTGTGATCACCTCCATCCTGCTGGTATGCAGTGGATTCCTTAAGACAGGAAGACCCTAAAGTGAATGCTGCAGAGCCAAACCAGAGATGGCCAGGCCCCCGTGAGGACGGAGCTCAGAACAGGGGTTTTGACTTAGTCTGGGTGGGTGATGTCAGCTGAAAAACAATGCACAACCTGAGAGTTGTGAGTTAAGTTTTACTGGGGGCAAAATGAGGACTGTAGGCCAGGAGACAGCCTCTCAGGTAGCTCTGAGGAACTGTCCAAAGAGGTGGGGAGGAGGTCAGTATATACGTGATCTTGGTGAAGGGGGGCACGTGCAACCCAGCACATGTTTAGGCAGAAGGTGGCTCCTTCTCGAGGAGCAGATGTGCCCATTAGTAATTTTAGTGTGTTTCTAGATGTGAGAAGAGGCAAGAAATTGGGCTCATAAAATCTCCTGAAAATATCTGAACTATCTGAAGGCCTTTTCTGCCAGTTTTCCCAGAGCACAGATGTCTCATTCATGATCTCCACCCTGAACCCCTTTGAAGGTGTGTTAAAGGTCAGCGACAGCAGCGGCCAGTGACAAAATCCTTGTAGAGGCAGGTGGCAAGTGGCAATTTTTAGTTGGCGGCGAGGTGAGAGGGAAGAAAATGTGTGCCAGAGGTCTGCCCCAAAGAGGATTACCAGAAGCTTCTCCTCTCTGGAGGTTCAGAGCGGGGAAGAGGAAGCCCTGTGGGTGGACGGACCAGACCATCCCCTCCACGGCAGTATTTTTCTCTTGAGGAGCTGGGCAGTCCTATAAGATTTATCTCAATAGAGAAGTGTGCTGTACAGTTAATATTCAGAATGAGATTGCCATGTCAGGTTCTTCCAGATTGGTTTAAAAAAAAGAAAAAAGAAAAACAGTAGGAAAGAGGTAATGTGAAAAGTTCAAAAGGGGAGAAACAGGGGCCTCTGGGGTGCAGGAAAGGAGCTGGTGAGTTAATGAAGGACACGGGACCCAGGTTTAATTATGTCTGAGTGGAGTGGAGTGCATGTATGGGTGGATGACCGGCCGACCCCAGGGCTGGGGAAGGATCGGGCTTCCACACCAAGAGACCACCTATCCAGCATCATTTATTTCAGCTGCAGGTCCATGGACCACCTTTCCCAAATGCCACAGGTCACCCACGACCTTAGTGCACAACTGAAGCCACTTGGACCTTTGGATTCGAGGCTGCATAGATAGGTATGGTATGTTAGTCAGCTGGGACTGCTGTACAAAATGCCATGGGCTGAGTGGCTTAAGCAACAAAAATTTATTTTCTCACAGCTCTGAAGGCTAGAAGTCTGAGTCAGGGTGCCAGCATGGTTGGTTTCTGGTGAGAACTCTCTCCTTGACTTGCAAGAGGCAGTCCCCTTGCTGTGTGCTCCCGTGGCCTTTCCTTTGGGCTACGCAGAAAAAGAGAAAGAGCGAGCTCTCTGGTGTCACGTCTCATAAGTACACTCATTCTCTTGAGTCAGGTTCCCACCCTTAGGACTGCATTCAACTCTAATTACTTCCTTGGAGGCCCCATCTCCAGATACGCACATTGCAGGTTAGGCCTTCAGCGTATGAAGTGGGAGATATGAACAGTCAGTCCGTAACGAAAGGAAAGTGGTCTTCTCTGTCTTTTAGCATCCCCTTTGTGATAACATTCCAGAATAATTCTGCATGAGGATGTGGAAGTACTTTGTCTCTCAGCTCAAGTCAAGATCTTGTTTAAAATTTCCTTTATTGGCCTCAGCCTAGCACAAAAGCAACTTAGTATAAACTAATAATCATTTTTTTGTGTAGCGCAGGGGCGGGGTTGACTTTCTTTGTGCCAGAGACCACTTGGGTCAGGAACAGTGTCAGGAGACCAGGAATATTGCACACATTGTCCATTCTCTTTTCTGTCTGTAGTTCCAATTCCCCAAAATATTTGACCTTATTTTCCCACACAAATCTTTCTGACTCCAAATATCCATATGACATTTATAAATCTCTGAGTTTCCTGTGAATCAGTATTGGGAACTGAGGCCACCTCAGAGAACCAACAGAGGCGTGAGGCCTGTGGGGAGGATGTGCTCTCCTTAACTCTGAGGACAAAAGAGGAAGAATTGGGCCCATCACTTATGGCTTCAAGGAAGAAGCCTTTGGCCAAACCTGACCTGCTGTGGGAAAAGGAAGGCACAGGGTAGCTGTGGGTCCGGTAGTCTCACCATAAATATCTTTGCTGCAAGGGGATTCACCTCAGGACTAATTGGCCTAAGACAGTTTTGCCATAAAAGATAAAATAAAAGAGAAACATTGAAATGGACATCATTAAACATTAGCAACAAAATTTTGAAAGATTCGATTGCAAAAATAAAAATGCAAAAAGTACTTAGATGCACTTAAAATGTGTGTAGTTACATGGTTATAGTTGTATTTGGGTGTATCTTAGAGAAAGCAATGGTACTTTCTTTCTCAAGGTCGATCACTAAGGGTTCAGTATCTAATATCAGACATACATTCTTTACAATATAAAAAAATCTGCTCTAAGCCTCTGCAGATTCCCCTGGGAGTAAAATGAACAGAGGAGGGACTCTGCTATTTCTTATCAATATGTGTAACGTATATCACTGGTGATACATATCCAGACTGTACTGAAATGTCCCATCACATGCCCAGTCCTTGTATTTCACCAAATCATCTAAGCCAAATTCTGTGCCAAATACCACAATTCTGTCTATTTCATGATCGTCACTGTCAAATGGCAAAAAAAATTCACCATGTTCCTTGACAGATGAATGGATAAAGAAGATGTGGCACATATAAACAATGGAATATTACTCAGCCATAAAAAGAAACGAATATGAGTTATTTGTAGTGAGGTGGATGGAACTAGAGTCTGTCATACAGAGTGAAGAAGTCAGAAAGAGAAAAACAAATACCGTATGCTAACACATATATATGGAATCTAAAAAGAAAAAAAGGTTCTGAAGAACCTAGGGGCAGGACAGGAATAAAGATGCAGACATAGAGAATGGACTTGGGGACATGGGGAGGGGGAAGGGTGAGCTGGGACGAAGTGAGAGAGTGGCATGGACATATACACACTACCAAATGTAAAATAGATAGCTAGTGGGAAGCAGCCACATAGCACAGGGAGATCAGCTCAGTGCTTTGTGACCACCTAGAGGGGTGAGATACGGAGGGTGGGAGGGATATGCAGGCGCAAGGAGATATGGGGATATATGTATATGTATAGCTGATTTACTTTGTTATAAAGCAGAAACTAACACACCATTGTAAAGCAATTATACTCCCATAATGATGTTAAGAAAAATAAAATAAATTTAAAACTTTTAAAAAAGAAATGTATACTCATCAAGAATTATACAACCATTTCTTTTTGGGGAGGATAGGACCTGGATTCTTCTTTTGCCTCCAGCTTCTACTATTGCATGATAAATTTGGTAGAGACGGCAGGAGAGAACAAGCTGTTGTATCTAGATCAGTCAAAGAGCCAATGATTAATGCTCTTGAAGACTGTTGTCAATTACTAGCTGCCTTTTATATATTTGCCATAGCTTGGTAAACTGTTGGTTTTGGTGGGTGGGAGAGATGGCTGCTCACTGAAGGATGTGCAAAGATTGATATATTATCATTTTCTAGTGTAATGAATCCAAAATTGTGAATCAACAGTTATCTATTATGGCAAAACGGCCTTATGGCTAATTAGTTGTACAGCAACTCTGCTTGCAGCCAAGATTCTTATGAGCAAATACCTTGAACCAACAATTGGAATTCCATCCTTTCTCCAAACATCCATCCAGGGATCAAGTCTTATGAACCTGGGTTAGGCGTTGGGGACACAAAGAAAGGCAGACTTTGTCTTGAGGGCTTCCTGTCCACCTGCAGGACAGACAGGTAACTAAAACCTAGAAAGATGGGGGCCCCACTAACCAATGAGGAGCTGGTTTTATCTCCACTTTATAAATTTTGCTCGTATTTTATTTCCAAGCTTATATTATCCAGGAGCATTTTTTAAATAGAAATTTCATCTGTAATAAAGAAAATAAACTTTTTAATAAGTTACTGAAATACATTATTCATAGGATATCCATAATGAATACACAGTTCTAAAAAATGAGTATAGTTAAAATTTATCTTAAATTTTATTTTCTGCTTCTTCTAATATTAACCAACCTTGGATTCCTCCAACTCGTGCCATAAAACAGAACAATAACCTATCTCTGCAGCTGGGGCAGTCATAATATCAAAAAAAATTTATTTTCCTGATACCTAAAGCTTATAACCTTGAATCCAAAAGTATTTTTAAAGTTCTCACTCTTAATGGCAATCATTCTAGAATACATGACTGACTTCTGGGCTACAGTTGAAATTGCACTGTCTGTGCTTTAGTCTCCTGGGAGACTCAAGTTCATTGTGGTGCGTGTGCTGTGAGCATCTTCAGAACTGTCCAGATGTTCCAGGCACACGGCTGTCCAGGTAGCCCTGGAGATGTTCCTCCTCAAATGAGGCGGTGTCCTGGGTTAACTGGGTCAACCCTAATGTGAAACCTCAGTGTACATTTCGACCTGAGTCTGAAATCAGGAGGTGACTGTCCCTGTTGATTATGTGATAATGTGTGACAGTTCACTTGGTCTTTATTCCTGGATCGTCAAAGGCCTTCCCCATTTGTCTTTATCTCCCAAATACATTGCAGTTAGTCAAAATCCATAGAGATATGACCAATGGGTTGGAAAAGTGCTATATTTAGGAATTCTTGGAACTTGATCATTGTTTTCACAGGTATAACATTTTATCTCTAGAAGTATATATATATATATATATACTCTCTCTGCCTGTATATAGATATATAAGTATAGATATAAATGTAGATGTAGCTATATAGTTATATACACTTGGAAATATATACATAAATATGCAGGTATTTGTGCATAAATACTACATGCATATACATAAGCAATTCAGGTAATTATATATTTTAATTATAAAAGTCTTTATTTTTAAAAAATCAGAAAGTAGAAATAAAAATTCCTCAGTGTCGTGACTTAGCCTAGATGGTAATTTATTTTGTTTGTAATTATTTCTAGGTATTTTTCTTGATGCATAGATTTCAATTTTTTCTTACATTTCTGTACTCATGGCTATAAGAATGTGATATCTCTCTGTTTTCTTAGCTTTATTTCATAAACTGTGTGTTTATTTTACTGCAAAATGTGTGACTGTACCGGGCATCATATGCCCAGCTTGCTGGGTCATATACCCAGTGTGGCCATTTAACCTGCGATTATACACAATGTTCTAGTGAAGAAGAGTTTTGTCTTTAAGGTCTTTCTCTATCTCAACTGCTTTCCCAAAACAGATTTCTGAAAGTCAATCAATGTATAAGAATGTTACTTCCATATGCCTTTTATTTTTCAACATCTGAGAGATATATATGTATTATGTATGTGTGTGTTTATGTTGGCATCAATGTACTATGTTAGTGGTCTGACCTGATTGCTGCTTATATTAGTATTTGTACCCATTTTTTGAAATCTGTATTCAAGCATGACTTTTTTTTTACTTTATAGAAATGAAAAACATGACAATGAAAGTATTTTTAGTAAGTGTGAAAGGAGTAAAATCTTCTTGCCTACATCTGGAAGCCACTCTAAATATTTCTGATGCTCTGTGATGTGTTGCTTGCTATAAGCTAAGAAAAATGGTGCTTCTCTCTGAACCAGATCCTTTAGGAGATGAAAGTAACATGTGGTTTCAGTAAGACATAAGGGAATAAATTTATTGATGTACTTGAGTCCTTTTGATGACTTATCTATCTCCCTAATTATTTAAGTTGGATAACTTGAGTTTCAATTTGGTTTGACAGTTGGTTTGTAATGTAGAATTTTCAAGGAAAGCAATATGTGAATAAGCATATTATATTTGCATATCCTGTTAACAAACCTAGATTCCATATTTGTCATTATGAAGAAAGAAAAATGCAAGTCATTTTTAAAAAATAGTTCCAGATGTTTGGTTGGAGGTTTGGTTTTATAATGTGTCTGTCCTTTTTATTTCCAGGCAATGGCTCAAGTCTGAAGACATTCAGAGAATCTCATTGCTTTTCTACAATAAAATACTAGAAAAAGAAGTAAGCTATTTTTTTCTTCAAAATCAATCATTTTTCCAAAATATTAGTTTTTTTTAAATTCCATCATGAAATTGTATTCATAGCATTTTACATGAAACATTTAAACTGCCTCTAACCATATCCGATTTCTTTCTAGCTTTTCCTGTGGTTCTTCCAGGCATATATTGTTTTACCACATTTCTGGTTACCAGGTTTCTGTCTTTGGCTAGTCACCTCTTTCAACACTCCTGTTAGTAAATGATGTCTGTGTGATGTGGAGCTAAGGGAAAGGGAAGAATTGAATATCTTGCTTTCTCAGTGAGAAATTTTCTTAGAAAAGATTTTTAAAGAAAGCAAAATGCTTTCTGACAAATTTACAGTGTCTTTACACAAATTATTTTAACTTTTTGATAAAAATATGAGATTTACATTCAACCCCTGTTTGGGAGAATTAGAAACTTTTAAGTTTTGTTGCATCTAAATACTTTCACATTTTAACTCCTAAAGTAGAGCTATTTCAGGCACAAATAAATAACCAGACATTTAATTTATACATGTCAAGCTTAACCAGGATTTGCTAAAATGAATTAAGTAATTATTGCAGAAAGGACAACTGTTCTAGGTTGGCCTTATTCATTTGCCTTTTTTTGTGTGTTGATCTAGAAAAAGAGTAGGTTAGAGGTAATTTGCACAATCTAACCATATAATTATAGTTTTAGTTTGAACAGAAGCTACTATGTTAATGGCAACAGTCACAGCACAGGTATTAAAACTCTGTTGAGAAAATTCAGTTCATTGTTTTATGGAGATTGAATGGACATAGAAAATATCAAAATTCTTTCCAAAACTCATCAAGGTTGGATTTTACAATTACACCAAAGCTTTCTTTTGTTCTAGTGAGTGATCAAGAAGATCACTTTTCTGCTTCTAAGTCAAGGACTTTGACTGCAGAGAGTTTACCAAATTTATGTTTGATACAATTTATTATTATTATTATTAAGCAACTTAGACACTAATGACTACTTACTGTTTAAATGTTAAATTATTTCCTTCCTGATAGAAGTCCTTTTCTTTGATTAATACCACAAGGAAATTCCAAGTCATGTCTCTGCACAAAGCACAGAAAATAAGGACATAACTGAGTGCATAAAATATAATCACATTTCAGCAATTACGCTAGCAGAGCTTCTTCATCAGCTTTGTAAATTATCCTGGCTATGAAGTCACAAAAGTCACCAAAGAAATATTCTAGTAAACAGAAAATGATCATTATTAAAACATGCAGCTTTTGCTGACATTCCCCATGTGTACATATTTGCAGAGGCAGACTTTAGACAGCATTGAGATTTAAGCTCACTTTTTGTCCTCCTATTCCCAACCTGCTCTTCAGGCCAGCAGGAGGGGTAAAAAGCAGCAAGACATAGAGGAAGAGAAGCCAGACCACCCAGAGGTCTATCATCTGCACCAAAATCCCAGAGGCTAAACCCGAGAAATACACACCTAACTTCCCATAACTTGGGACACAGTTTGTGCAGATACACTAATGCAACCTGCCAGCATTGTCAGGAGGCTTCGATAGCATTGCCACAAAAACTTGATTTCCTTTAATTTTACCATAGAACCCTTGTTTGAGAGGCAATAGTGCCTCGTGGCTGGAAGCCTGGGTTCGGGAGCCAGTCCAGCGGGATGAAGATTCTGGTTGCACCATGTGCTGTGTGTTTCTAAGAATGTTAATCAGTTGTTCTGGTCCAAAGTTTTTTCATACAAAACTAGAGACGGCAATAGTTCCTGCCTCACGCAGTTGTTGTGAGGATTAAATGAGTTAGTCCGCAGAAAGCCTTGAGAGTGCCCGGCACACCATCACCAGAGTCAAGGGGACATGTGGCAGACTGAGTGCAGCGTTGGCTGGCTTTTCCTGCATAAGCCAAGAAGAGCAGCCCCAGGCGGGCAGCTACACTGGTCAGTTTATGATCCTGGATGTTATGGAAAGCCATGTGAAACTGCTGATTATGCTGGGCAAGTAGAAAGAGTCCAACAGCCAGGCCCAGACAGGCAAACAGATGTTCGTAGAGGACAGAGCCTGCTGGTCTTCTGTCTTATAATTTCACTCACCACCTCTCGATAATAAAATAAAAAGCTAAAACAAATAAATAAAATGAGAATATTGCATTTCCTCAGTACTCTTCAAAAGCAAAATATGGCTATGTGAAAAGTCAGTTTCTTTCCACAAGCAATCTCGGACCTTAGACCCACAAGGGAGGCAGGACACCTGCACACTTCATTGGTCCATTCAGTTCACTCACTCGTCTTTCTGGCCAGGTGCTCTGTCTCCTTGCTGGAGGGATTCGATTGCCTCTACATGGGTTTCTGAACAGGTCGACTCACGGAAGTCATGGTCTTTGAAGTCACCCTTTCACAGCTCGTTTGGAGAGAGGAAGCTCTCGTTGCCAGAGGTGAACAGCCATTGTCCTTAGGTTGTCTTTTTCCACAGTCTGCAGGTGACGAGTGTGATGGATGAACCAGGTACAGTTAGATGTACCTGCTGGATGACTATTTCAGCCCTTCTCTCAGACAACCTGTCATTCCTGGTTTCTTTTCCCCCCTTAGTACCGAGCCACTGCACTGCCAGCCTTCAAGTATTACGTGACCTGCGCCTGCCTCATATTCTTCTGCATCTTCATCGTGCAGATCCTGGTCTTACCCAAGTAAGTACATACGGTTCTACGTTGTCATTCTCACTGGGTGTGTATTTCTGCTGGACTCAGTTATACTAAGGGTTACGAGAGGATGCACAGTTTCCAACGGAGCGCTTATGTAACATGGGCGGGCGGCAGGCAGGGTGGGGAGAGGACGGCGGGCAGGGGAGGTGATTTCAGGCTCTGTGAAGCTAAGTGGCCCCCGTGTCTTATTCAGTTTTAGTAATTTTGAATTTTCAAAGTGGACATGTTGATTGACCTTCTAGGGATTTTTTAAAAAATAAATTTAACCATTTTACTTTGATTTCCATATTATTCTGATGCTTATGTCTAAGAAATGTAACCCAGTAAGTTTACCCAGGAAGAGCAAAATCACCAGATGTTGTTTCTAATAAACAAACAACATTATTATGTATTGAAAGGACAAAACCTGCTCTAGGCTTACTTTGCCCACCCCTTCATTCTGATTTCATGTTCTCCCTGAAGCCCACCCTCACCGCCATCTCTGAGTGTTATGAGTCACTGTCTAGCTTGCCCCTCCCAGGAGAGACCTGGGTACAGAGAACTGGATAACCAGATTTCACATTTTTCCTCCTACTGGTGAAAACCCAATCACTCCATGATTCCTAGGTAGACGTTCTCTTATACCTTATTAAGGAGTGGAATGTAAGTCAACTGACTTTCTTTAAAGAAACTGATTTTTTTCTCATCCTACAATCTAAAAGAAAATGCTTGTCCTTCTTTCAATAATTGGGGATAAGAAAGAAATTTAAGAAAAATTTTCTTTCCACTCATCATTACCTCTTTTGTAAAGGCCACAACGACCATTTTCAGTCTAGTTGGAGTTAGTTGTATTATTGCATTTAACTTCAGCTGTGCAGCCAGCATTTGTGGGCAACCTGAATTGCTGAGTCTGGGTTACAGTTTGTCTCATGAAGATGCTGAGCAAACTAGAAAGAAATGGTCTGCCTTTCTCTTCATACCCCAAAGGATGTTCTTCTGGACAACTAGCCAATACCAAGGCATTTAAAGATTAATAACAAGTGATCGTATTATTCGTACATGTACAATCCCAAAGCTATCTGCCCCCTTTTAGAAGAGGTTCCCACTGGCCACCCCCTTCCTCCTCTTTCCCCCCATAAATGAGCATTGAAATACATTTGCCAAATGAGTTCTTCCTCTAGACTTACACAGTCTTCAGTGAAATTTGCCAAGGTCAACCTGTCAGTTTTCCAATGAAAAAAAAAAATGTTAACAATTAAGCTTTTTCTAAGTTCCAGGCCTCTGCCACATGGTACAGGAGAGAAACAGCTGTTCCTGCACAGACAGGGCTTATTGAATAGTAAAGCCGAAGGGCATGTAAAAAGTGATGTAGTTGAAACAAGTGTTACCAAGGGGAATGAGCCCTTATTTATACTCTAAAGTAGAGACATTCATTCATTTTTCTACATCTTCCTATTGGATGAGTATTTTCATATTTTCTACATCACAATTAAGACAAGGTTTATCACCTACTGTTTGGGAGGGGAGAAAGTGACCAGAGCGTTATAAAAGATGATGCCAAAGAGGACAAAAGGACTTCTGGGGACCAGGAAAAACATTCCATGGAATTACACTTTAAAAAAAATCAAGTTGGTGTCTTTTCTGTCTTCGCTTTTATTTTTTTGTCTCTTTTCTGTTGTGTTGTTTTATGAGAACCCATCGAAGTTCATTCCCTCAGGCATCATTACCAATTACTGTGTTTCTCTTGAGCAACAAGTTGGATTTTGAGCATAAGTGTTGTGAAATAGGTACGGGTCACATTTCCCTCTCTGTGTTGGCAGTTAGAAGGCGCAGAGTAAGGTCTGCGGACGCCTTTCTTGGAGACTTTAGACCTGCACTTTCTATACCAACCTCACAGTATAGTATAGTATAGTATAGTATAGTATTTTTCCTTCATTTTTCTTTCACGTTAATGTCCTAATTTTTCTTTTTTTAAAAATTCTTACTCTGAAATATTTCAAAGATACAGAAAAGTACAGAACATAATATAATAAATATGCATTTTCACACAATCCAGATTTCACAAATGTTGAGCCTGTGTCATACTGACTATATATAAGTTTCTGTGCTCTTGGGGACATTATTGGTTGGGTATGCTTCCTGTAAACAGTACCTATTGTTATGGGGTCTTTTTGTTTATTCAATCTGATATCTTTTTGTATATTAATGTGACTTTATTCCATTTGTATTTTGATTCTTTTATTGATGCGTGTGGACCCACTTCTACTCTCTTATTTTATATTTCATTTACTTTGCTTTTCTTTGGTTTTCCCCATGCCCCAAATCTCCCACCTTCTTAACCTCTAAAGGATTCATCAAGTTTTCTTTATTCTTGTTTTTCCTTTACTATATACATAGAGCAGGGGAGAGAGAAGGGGGATCCTATATATTTTCTTTCAATGATTACCATTGAAATTTTAACACATATTCTTAGTTTAATAAATTATAAAGTTAATCATTATGTCTCTTCTAGGTAATTATTTCTTAGGATTTTAGTTCCAGATGGTAATTACAGTCAATATTGATTTACACTTACTCACATTCTTTATCATTTTGTTTGTTCATCAGTGCTTTGTAAACATTATTTCTTCCTACAAGTTTATGCTCCTTCTTGCTGATGTGTATCATTTATTAGTCCCTTTAGTTAGTATCTGTGAGTTGCAATAGCTCCTTTTTTTGTTTGTATTAAAATATCTTTAGCTGCTTTATTTCAATTTACCCTTGAATAATAGTTTGGGTGTAAAATTCTTATTTTCCCTTACTATTTTGATGATATCATTACATTGAATTTCAGCTTCTGTTGTTGCTAAGGAAATGTCTTCTGTCAATCCCATTACATTCCTTTGTAAGGAATCGGTCTTTCCTATTTGTATGCTTTTCAGCTTTTTTTTGGGGGGGGGGAGGTGACCAGGATTTTTACCGTATTGTTTCTAGATATACACTTGTTCTCATTTCCCTACATGACTAGCTGTGATTTTTGTTCAGCCTGAGGATTCTTGTCTTTGCTTAGTTCTTAGCAATTGACTGCCTGTTTCACCTCACATATTGCTTCTCTCTTTTTCTCTGTCCTTTCCTCCTAGAACTCTTATTAATTTTACATTGTGCTGTTCATTCTGTGCTCCAGGTCCTGTCATTTTTCCTCTTTCTACCTCTTTAACTCTTTGTGCTGCATTCTGGTGAATTCCTCATCCACAATGAGTTTATAATTTCAAAGATCACTTTTTCATATCTAAGAAGTCTACTTTTTATCTGAGTTTTTCTTATAATTCTCTATTTTGCCTATGCTTTTTATTTTTGTCCATTTATTTTCAGATTTTAAACATGTATGAAAATATCACTTGTTTCCTTCTGTTATTTATGGGTCATAAGTGCATGAATTCTGTTATTTACTCTCACTATTGTCTCTTTTGTGGTCATGTGTCTCCTTCTGTTATCTGTAATTTCAACTGTGAGTTCATCAAAGCAAGGGTTTAGGTCCATGGTGATCTCATGTGTTCTGAGTTCTGAAGGTATCACTATGATATAGTTTTCACTGTATCTCTGCCAGGACCTCTGGGGTTCACCAGTTCAAGCCACAGTATTTTTTAAAAATACTTAGGTCATGTGAGTTTGATTAGCCCCTTAACGTGGATCAGGATTGGGGATCTCAGTTGTCAAAGATTATTCCTTTTCCACTTATGACCCTACATAGGTACTTGGCATCCCTGAAAATTACCAGGCTGTTGGGCATAGTTTTTATGTTTCCTGATAGGCCTTTATGCCTTCTGACTTTATTCAAGAGCTCAGTTCTAGTTTTCCATTGAGATAGTCCTGTAAGCATCACCAACCTTGTACTGCCATTAAATCTCACATTCACTCCATGGCATGTATCAGCCCCTGGTCCCTCCCGGACCATTTAGTGTCAGTGCCTCTTGGCGTTCTACTTTGAATACCCTCTGTGTGTCTAGTGTGTTCTCTTCCTTGCTCTGAGTGCATCCATTTAAAAATAATAATTCTGTTATATTTTATGAAGCATGTTTATTGAGATAATGGCCCGTCTCACTTTTTCTAATATGCCCTAGCTTGTTTTTAAATATGCTGAATTACAGTTTTATTTTGTTTGTTCTTTTGGTAAACTGCTTCATGTTTTGGGGGGGCAGGGAAGGAGAGAAATGAGTGAGTAAATGAATAAATAGTGAGTGAATGAATAAGTAAGGAGGAACTTATGACCTTGAAAGGACCAGAAAGGGGAAGTGTTTCCCTGAAAGGGGGCCTTACATCATCCCTTTTGGGCCCATAATTTTCAAATCTGGCTCTAGTCTCAGGATTTGAGCAGATGTAATTAAATTATTAGTTGGCCCCTCTTTTTGGAGTTGTTCTCTCACTTCTGTCAGCTTTGTACTATAACTTTATCAGAAATGTGAGCTACCTTCAAAGACCAGAAATGAGCGAGCATGAATTTTTACATTTTTTAGTAGTTTCATTCATATTGTCTGCCAAACTAAATAGATTATGTTAAACCATTCATGGCAATTATTAAAATAAGAATTTTTTTTCTAATAAGGTTCAGTGAGATATCATATGTTTCATTACCCAAGCAAAATTAAGAATAATGACATTTTCCTTAAGGAAAATTAATAGCAAATTATGATATAAAATGTCTCTATTATTTCCACTGAGATTCTTTAATATGCATTCTCTTACTCATGTTAATAATCAATGCTCATTAATGATTTAATAATCATTTCAAAAGAGTTGCTTTTATTTTGTTATCTTCAAAAAGGGGAAAAAAATAGGAGAAAGTTTAATGGTAGAATCGTTCATGTCCATTGAAAGAAGGCTTGTTTTCTAAACAGAAATGATGAAGAACAACTTTTGTGAAGGCAGTTTTCTTTGGTGGGCAACCAAATTGGTTGGCCCCCATATTGGATACCATGAAGGTAATTTGCTCCCTGTGTACCTTGATGCAGTGGATGTGAATCTTTGGGCAAAGCAAAAAATAAAGAAGGAAGAGAAGGGAAGGGAAGGGAAGCAAAAAATGAAGGAAGATAATTCTCACTGTCCAAGATAAATGAACCAGGTACCTTTTACTGAGATGAACAATATTCAACTCTGGATTCAGGTCACCTGAAAGTAAGGAAATGCCTCACAGTTAGTAGCTTGAATATAAGTTAGAAGTTTTATTCCTTCTCCATAATCAAAGGCCCGAGGTCCCTCAGATTCCTTGGGAGTCCTGGGTCCCTCCAGCACACAGCTCTGCTTTCCCTAGAGTTTGGTCCTCATCTTCATTTCTAAGATGGCAGCATCCACATTCTGAGCAACAAGATGGAGGAACAGACCCAGAAGCAGAAGGCAAAAGCATTTATAACTGAGTCTCTGTGGATGCCTCCAAGAAACTACCTCATGACACTTTGGTCTATAACTCAAGACTGAGATCTTAGTCACATGTGCAAACCTAGCTGCAAGGGAGGCCGGAATGTGTAGCCTTTAGTCTGTGTAACAGGGTGCCCATCTGAAAATTCTATTATCAGGAAAAAATGGATTTCATGAAAACCAGTAATCTCTCCAGGAATGAAAGGTGATTTTAGTTGTGGTTACCTATATGTCACTGATACAGTAAGATTTGAAGGACAATAACAATAAAAAGGGAGCTGAATGCGTTTTTACTCAATGAAACAGGCCATTATACTTTTACTTTGTATCTGGGCAATATTCTGAGCATTTGTAATAAAAATAGAAATCCATAAGAGAAATTCATACATACATTCTGTCCATCATTTGTGGAATCACCCTACACCTGTTTATCAAGCTATCATATACCAGGCATAGTTCGAGATGCTGGGAAAGCAGCAGTAAGTAACCCCCCAAAAGTCCTTTCTCTCATACAGCTTACATTCTATTAGGAGGCACAACACTAATGTAATAAACAAATACATATTAATTCAGTTGTAATAAGCTTTAAGAAAAATTAAAAGAGTAGGCGACTAGAGAGTGAGGGAAGGTGGTAATTCAGATGAGGGCTGTCAGGGAAGGCATCACTGATTGAGTGATATTGAAGAGAAGTCTGAATGAATTGAAATGAGAATTACGTGGATATCTGGCAGAAGAACATTCTAGATGATGGAAGGCGCAGGTGTGTTCAAGGACCAGCAAGGAGGCAGGATGGCAGGAGCAGAGTAAGCCCTGAGAGAGTATGGAGATGGGATCACAGGAGCAGTGAGACGGGCAGGTCATGGTGACCTTCACAGGCTACTGGAGAACTTCGGATTGAATGCTGAGTGTGATGAGAAGCCCTGGAAGGTTCTCAGCTGAGGACATGCTGTGGCTGTGCTTGGGGTATTGTTCTTGCTGTTCCGGAAGAGGGAGAGGGTGGGAATAGGAAGACCAAGGAAGATGATGGTTTGCACTTGAGTATCAGTGGAGGTGTAAAAAGTGATCAAATTCTGAGATGTGTTATGAAGAGTGATGAGGAAAGTCTTGCTATTAGATTGGAGATGAAGAATAAGAGAAAGCTAAGTTCTGTGGATTTTTTTTGTTTTTTGTTTTCGGCCTGAGCAAATGGAAAAATTAGGCAGCCATTTACAGAGAGGGAGACTCCAGGGGAAGGAACAAGTCAGAGAGGAGCATGGAGTGAAAGGCTCAGCTCTGAGCATCAAAGGCATGTGCGTGCATATTAAGTGTCCAGGTGGTGGGGCTTCACAGTGGGGAGGGGAGGGTGTATGTGAGCCAGCGGTTCATGGAAGGAGTCAGAGCTGGAGTCATAGTTTGGAAGAATCAGCGCGTAGGTAGTATTTATATCCCTGGGAGGTGATGAGCTCACCTAAGGAGTGAGTGTAGAAAGAGAACACCGCAGACCTTCGGAAAATTCAGGTCTTCAGCCCTTATTGTTGGCATTAAGTGGAAGCTCTTATCTCTGCCAAATGTAACTCCTTTTCCCTTTCCAGCCTCACAGGACTTTCAAGTGGGCAGAACATCTCAAAGCTGCTAAGTCCTATTATCGGAGAAAGGCTGCAATAATCTGTATTGGTGATGAATATTTAAATGCCTTCTCTCCTTTTCATTCTTCAATTCTTTCTTTTAACAAAGAACCTTTCATTTTGAGATTCTATCACCTATCACTTAAAGAGGGGGGATTTTTATTATTTCATGCTAATGTATAAAGTTTTTTTTTCCTTTGGTTCTTATTATCCTTGCTAAATACCATGTAACAGACGTGAACAGAGCTTTGATGAGAGAATCCACATCGTTCTCAGGGGGACAAAGCTGAGGGCACAGAGGGAGAAGGGATACGAAAGTCATCACATTAAACAGAATTCCAGAGAAAGACACCGTTATGTACCCATAGAAGTGGTTTATAATTAATATAACTCTTAGATTTTGGGGGAAGGATGTATCTCTCTGCTGCATTTTTCCTGTCATCAAAAGTGCATCCGCATCTCCGTCAGGACCACCTACCTGTAAGCGATAAACTAACTGGCAAAAAACCAGAAGGAGCAAAGACCTTGTCTCAAATCAGCCTTTTCCATATACTGTAACAATACACTGTATTAAAGTGTCCAAGTCAAAAATTATCACTAAGAAGTGTAATTTTTCTTGCCTCCTGACAGGGGAGAGTCAAGTTTGTTTTGCAGTGAGTATATAAATCAATTATGCCTGTTTGTTTAAAAAAAAGCTTTGCAACCAGAATGTTAATTAAAATTGATTGCATTTCACAGACAACCAGATACTGTTCACTGTATCCATGCTTAATGAGCCTGAACACGCTTTTGATAGAACAGGCAGGATAAATGGTTATATTTAAGAGCTTTTGACCAACCATGAATTTGCCTTAGGGTAGTTCTTGTTCTCTGGGATGAAAGTTACATTCAACCAGACAAGAATGTCAATGTCTGGACTGGAGCACTGGACAGCCCACCCCGGTGGAGCAGGTCACCCCGAATGTGAGCCACTCTAGGTCTGGGTCTCAGGTTGTGACATCATGTTCTGCATACAAGATCATATCAACTACACAGAGAGATAGTTGTACTTCTTCCTCTCCAATCTAATGCCTTTTATTTCATTTTCCTGCCTAATTTCCCTGGCTAGAACCTCCAGTATAACATTCCATAGAAGTAGCCGTGGCACACGTAGGATCTTGGGAGGAAAGCATCCAGTCTTTCATTGTTAAGGATGATGTTACCTGTGTGTTTTTCAAAGATGCCTTTTATCAGGATAAAGGAAATCCCTTTGATTATAGTCTGTTGAGTGTTTTTATAATAGAAGGGTGTTGGACTTTGTTATGCTGAGCTATTGAGACGATCATGTAGGTTGTCTTTCCTTTATTCTGTTAATATAGTGTATCACATTAATTGATTTTCAGATATGAAACCAACCTTGCCTTTCTCAGACAAATCCCACTTGGTCACGGTATATAGTCCTTTTTATATGTGACTAGATTCAGTTTGCTAACATTTTGACAAGGATTTTTGTATCTATGTTCATAAGAGATATTGGTCTCTAGTTTCGTTTTCTGGTGCTGTCCTTGTCTGGTATTAGTATCAAATGACGCTGGCCTCATAGAACCACTTAGTAACTGTTCTGTCCCCTTTATTTTCTGAAAGAGTTTGTGAAAAAGTGGTATTAATCCTTCCTTAAGTGTTTTGTTGAACTCACCAGTGAAGCCATCTGTGCATGAGCTTTTCTTTGTGAGTAGTTTTTATTTTTGTTTTATGTTTTAATTACTAATTCAGTTTCTTTACTTTTATAGGCCTATTCAGATTTTCTATTTCTTATTGAGTCACGTTTGATAGTTTGTGTCATAACGTACTTTTAAGAATACTCATTCCTGCTTTAATGAGCATTTGTCATCCATTCCACCAAAACACAGATAGTTCATCATATCAGGACCACTGTTTTCCCTTATCTACCTCTCGTCCCCCTTTAATGGATTCTGACGTTTGAGAAGAAGCAAAGTAGGGGTCATCAGATACATTAAGGAAAATATATCACCAGATACTGTTCACTGTACCCAGTGGATTATTATAAAATGTGGGAGTCAAATTTTAACACCCTTATTGTTTTCTTGGGCTCTAATATAGCTGTTTGACCCAATTCCAGAATGTCCAGGATTTCTATCAAGCATCTTCATGGTGGAATAATTATTCCTAACAACAAACATTGAAATGCACTTTAGAAAACAAGAGCCTATGAAACCCACTATAGTACATGAATCTTTTATTTAAATTCTGATTCACAAAATAAGTCATATGATTTGAATATAGATTAAACCATGATAATTGTCATTAAATCTGTTGAGATTTGTGTAAATAAAGGCCAGTATAATCCATTATCACTTATCCATTCGTAAGGAAATTCAGCTATGGCATATCCTATGGAATATGTAGATATTGTCTCCATACTTCTAATTAAAACTGAATGGTTGGCTCTTTTTCAAAGGGAAAAGGAAGAAAGTTGAAGTAACTGATTTTAATTATTCCTAAGTTTCCATCTAACCACTAATGCTATCATAATACCTAGAAAAAAAACTTGAGTTAATGGATTAGAGTCCTGTAAAGAGAACAGAAATGGCCTCAGGTATTTCACCATGGGAATTTAATAAAGTGAAGTGCTTACAGAATGAGGGGAAAGCTGAGAAACGAAACAGGAAAGCAACCAAGTGGTGAGCAAGGGAGGAATCTGCTACCACCCTAGGTTTGAAAGGACACAGGAGGGACGTGGTATCACCAGAAATGCAGGATCCTGGACTTGCCTGCAGAGGCTAGAACCATGACCATGCAGGATTTTTCCCCAACAGGGATCTGGAACCTCAGAGACAGCAGGAGTTGCAGCCCGTTCAGGGAATGACTGCTACATAGAGAGTAAGGAGAGCTACCCATGCTTCCTCCTTCCCCCTTCCAGTCATTCCCTGCTGCTTCCCATTGGCCAAACCTTGTTAGAACCAGTTGGCAAAGAGTCTGGAAAATGGAGTTTGTAGGAGATGGAATGGAAAAGTGTTTGAAAACAAACAGGAAATTACCAGCACACTAGTGATGAATTTTCCCAAATTTGTTGAAATACATTAGCCTCCAAAGGCAAGAACCTCTGTGAACAGCAAGGGGAATAAATATAAATAACACTACATGTGGTGTGTTATACTCAAACTGTTGAAGCCAAAGAAAAAAAGAAAGAAAAAAAAAACTGTAAATGAAGCCAGAGGAAAAAAGACATTTCATACAAGGCATCAGTGATGGAAATATTGGCTGACTCCTTATCAGAACCACTGATATAAGCATAGTCAATCCTGAATTAAATATTCAGTAAAAATATTCCTTTTCTTAGAAATGAGATGAAAGACATTTTGCAAATGAAAGAAAGCTAGGGGAATTCATTACCAGCAAACCTATAGTATAAGAAGTGCTAATGGAAGTTCTTCAAGCTGAACTGAGATGATACCAGAGGCAAACTTGAATCTACAGGAGGGAATGAAGAGCAGAACATGCTTAATATGTAAGAGTATAAAAGACTCAACCCTTATATTGTATTATTTTTTCTAAAAGACTGCTGATCATTTAATGCAAAAATAAGAACTACACTAAGAATTAAGATGCAGAGAAGAGCGGGATTGTATTGTTGTCAGGACCTTATGTATTTTCAAAATGATGCAATATTAATGCTAAGTAACTTCTGATAAATTAATCACGTATATTTTATTTCTTGAGCAATCACTAAAAAGTACAAAAAGGTATAGCTAAAAAATCAATAGAAGAAATTAAAAATCCTATGAAAATATTAGATTAATGAAAAACGGCAATAAGGGAGAAACAGAACCAAAAAGACACGAGACAAATAGAGAACAAATAGTAAAATGGCAGATTTAAAATAAAAAATATCAACAAATATAATGGACCACACCATACAAGCCAAGCAGTAGGACAATAGACAAGAGATGGTAATATGGTAGGTTTATTATTAAATGTATAAGGACTAAACACTCCAAATAAAAGCATGACAAAGCCACATACTGTCTACAAGAGATGCTTTTTAAATACAGAAGGAAGTTAGGTTAGAGTTAAAAAGATGGAAAATAGAGATCATATAAACAGTAAGCATAAGAAAGTTACTGTACATATGTTGATATCAGACAAAGTAGACATGAAGGCAAGAAGTGTTAACAGAGATAAAGAGCAACAATTGAAAATTGAGGAAAAATTCAGTTTGTCAGAAAACATAAAATCATTAAATGGCATATACTCAAAGCACAGCTATAAAATACTTGAAAGGAAAAAAACCTGAAAAAAAAAAGAGAGAATTAGACAAATCAATAATCAGATTTAGATATTTAGTATCCCTTTTATATCTTACTGTATATAAGGATATTGAAAAGCTGAGCAAGATTGTCAACCTATGAATTGGCATTCATAGAACACTAAGTCCAACAGTAAAATACATGTTATTTTAAACTGTACATGGAACATTGACCAAGATATAAAATAAAACCATCTCAACAAATTTGAAAAGATTGAAATAAATATGAAAAGGTGAAAAACTTACAGACATACCTAACTATACCAACGCCAACTTAGAAATTGAAAACAATAGAATATCTAAAAATAATCCCAACTATTTCAATGTTAAACTATATACTTCTGAATAACCTATGAGTCAAATTAAAAAATCAAGACAAAGTAGAAAATGTTTGGTATATCAAAGTAAAAAGTATAACACTAATTTAGAGAGGATTTAGAGAGCTTTAAAACACTTATATGTGAAAAAAAAGAAAGTTAAAGTCAGTTGTTTACATTTCCAACATAGGAAACCAGAAAAAGATGAACAAATCCAGTGACTAGAAGGGAATATATACTAAGAAGAAGAAATCAGTAAAACAGAAAACAGCCAACAGAAAAAACAAACAACTTTTGGCTAAAAGCTGGTTCTTTAAAATTTATTTTAAATGCCTAACCACTAGCAAGACTGATCAAGAAGAAAAGAAAAGTAATCACAAACCACCCAAACTAATAATATAAGGAATAAAGTGGGGTTTACTACAGATCCTACAGATTTTAACAGGATAAATATGGAATGTTATGAACTACTCAAGGCCAAAAATATCCACAATTTAGATAAAATGGGAAAATTCATTCAATATACAACTTATCAAAACTGATGTGCATGTAATCAAAATTTAAATGGGTATTTATCTATTAACTGTATTAATTTTTATTTTTTACTCAAGTGATTTCTGTGTGAATTTTACCAAACATTTTAAGAAAATAAGATAGAAAGAACTGGTCAAATACTAACAAATTTCATAATTGTGAATGGATGAAAGTGTCCTGTTCTTGGAAAGACATTCAAAGATTGAGGCTACAAGCCAAAGGCCACTTCTGTGCCACCTTTAAAAGATCTAGGTAAAATTAAAAGATAGAGAAATGTTGGAAATAAAGGATGGAAAAGAGTTATTTCAGGAACCAGCTTACAGAAATAGGAAAGCTGCAATATAAATTTCTGACAATATAGAGTTCAAGTGAAAAGCGTTTAGCATGAAAATAGAGACATATTACAGTACAATCACCAAGAAAAGTTAAGAATCATAAATTTTTATGCACTCCAGCGTCTCTCTGAAATAAACAGACACTGTTAAAATGTTCAGATGTATTTACAAACCCACAATCTTAGTTGGAAATATTAATACATTCTAAAATTGACAGACCAAATTGAGACAGTAAGTCAGCCCACTGGGGATCTAACTAACTCATCAAGCTCTGACAATAGATATATTGAAAGAACATGCTTTGTTTCCAGCAAAAAGAGAATATAAATATGTATCATTTTTAGACATTCATAAGACATAATAGAAATAGAACGTATTTATCACATCACAGAAGAAAAAGAAATTGTCAAAGTAGAAATAACAGAGACCACAGTCTCTGATCAAACCTAAAGAAATTAGAAATAACAAGGACAGACCAAAAATAAGCTCCTTGTGGAATTACTCTTGTATTAAAAGGAAATGGAAATTGAAATTATAGGCTTTTTAGAAAATAATGGCAATGAGTAGCTATAAATCAAAAACTGTGGGATTTGGCTAAAGCAGTAATTACAGGAATATTTATGTCCTTAAATGCATTTATTAGATAATACAAAATATTGGCAGTAAATGACAATCAAGAAAAAAGAACAATGAAAGTTTAAATAAAGAAGGAAGAAGGGTTTTTTTATGTTAAATCAGAAACCAATAACATAGAAGATGATCAGAAAGCATAGACCTTAATTATAAACCAAAAGTTCATTCTTTGAGAAGTTCAACAAACATGCAAAGCTTCAAAAGTTTGATATAGAGAGAATAAGAAAAATAACCTTAAAGACAAGAAGATATCACTACAAATATGGCTACTTCTAAAATTATAAGAGAATATTAAGGAGATTATTTCATATTCAAAAATCTAATGAAATGGATAATTTTCCGGGAAAGTTGAACCAGTAAACATGAAAGAAATGTGACATGTCTACTCCTAAAAACAGAGAGGGGGTCAGGAATACAACTATGTGGATTAGAAAACTAATCAACTGTGTACCCTGACCGTACCGCTTGGTAGGGGTGTAACTTTAGGCAAGTTTCTCAACTTCTCTGGGCGTCTGTTTCTCTTTGGTAAAATGAGGTAATAACAATAACTGCTGTCCAGGATTACACATACATATAAAGCCTTTAAAACAGTGCTTGACACATACATAGTCAATATCCTGTCATCATATTATCATGTCATCACCCCATCACCATCACCCTCACTATCACCAGATGGTTTTACAGCTGAGACTTACCAAACCTTCAAGAAGAGAAGGTAAGCTTCTCAGAGAAGAGAACTGTAAGCAGTTTCAGACCTGAATTCCCTGGCGGTCCAGGGGTTAGGACTCTGCACTTTCACTGCAGGGGGCACAGGTTCGAACTAAGATCCTGCAAGCCTCAAGGTGTGTCCAAAAAATAAAAAATAAACAGTTTCAGACCTAAGAGAAAGCTATAATGTTTCTGAAGTCAACCTTATGCAGCTGGCATCACCTTGACACCAACAAGGAACCAAGAGAGCACAGAGTCAAAGAAAACCCATCAGAGCTCTCTTATAAAGATGCATGAGAAAGACGGCAAATGGAAGTTTAGCAGATGAGTTCCTGTGTCTCTCCTGGGTCACAGGAGTAAAGAGAGCCCTCTGTACACTCCCTCCCTCCACACTGCCTGGCTAATAGGAAGCTCTGAGAGTCTGTGATGGGGAGATGCTGAGAGTTTGGCTTCTAAGGAGTGATGTCTGAAAAAAAGGGGTGTTTGGGATAGGGAAATAAGGAGGCATACGGTGCTTCCCTTTCCTAGGCTGTGAACCACTCAAAACAGGGATGACATTGTACTCGTCTTTGCACCATTCCAGCCCAGTATGGGCCTGGCCATGAGACTAGTCAACAAACAGGTGTATTTGGTATATATACACCTTCCTAGCAGACACTTATTGTTACTCATAAGATGTGAACAAATGTCATTATCAGGCCAGGTATTTGAAAGCATTGTGCACCACGTCTAGGAGCTAACTCAGTACCTCATAAATATATCATTAGGTCAGGTTCAAGTGCATAGTGGTTTGAAGTCCAGATTTTGTAGATCTTGCTTGATGTGTAATCATCTCTCAAGATAGAGTAGGTGTCTGAGTGTGAGCTGAGTGGACCCTTTCCATCCTGATGGCTTGAGGGGATTACTCAGTTCACTGATTACTTGCCTCTTTTCCCTCCCCAAGGGGCTCACAGCTGTGCACTCACTGGGCATTTCAGCTTGTTGCTGGTTTGCATCTGAGCCTTCCTTTCAGTGGATTTACTTTCAGGGTGCCCGTACTCTTCTCAGTGCCAGTTCTTCTGTCTCTTCGGTATCTCTAGCCGACCTCATTAGCAAGAGCTTCCATTATGGCTTCAGGTATCACTGACCTCTCTTTGGGTGCTGCATCTGAATTTCATCCAATTATTCATTATGGCTCATCTTTTTTAATACCCCAAACACTGCTTCCTTTGGATTACATGATGTTTTAAGAGGCCTTGAATTTTTTAATTACTTAAAGGACCTCTTAGAAATGCATACAATTCTTATGGCCACATTTATCTACCTGTAACCTGTCAGTGGCAGAACCTGTAACTTAGTGGGCACATTTTTCACATGATCACAGGAAGCTTGTGTGTTCATTGGCTCATGCAAGATTGTAAAGGCCACGGCCTGTGAAATCTTTGGGCAACCTCAGTAAACATTTAGCTGCATCAGTCTTGAAGGAAATTGTATCTGGTTGGATTGTCCTGGGGAGGGTGAGGACTCAGTGTTTCCAAGCAAACCAGATGAGGCTCTCCTGGAGGTAGCAGCTGCCATCAACAGAAGGGAAAAGGGCACCGAGATGGACGTGATCAGGTGTGGGCATGAGAGTGCTGGTTGCAGAGGCAAGTCATAAAAAGATGGTTTTTCCTTAATGAAGAACTGATGATTGTAGGGCAGTTTTTTTTTTTTTTTTTTTTTTTGTGGTATGCGGGCCTCTCACTGTTGTGGCCTCTCCTGTTGCAGAGCACAGGCTCCGGACGCGCAGGCTCAGCGGCCATGGCTCACGGGCCCAGCCGCTCCGCGGCATGTGGGATCTTCCCGGACCGGGGCACGAACCCGTGTCCCCTGCATCGGCAGGCAGACTCTCAACCACTGCGCCACCAGGGAAGCCCTGTAGGGCAGTTTTAATGGGTCATAGCAAGTTGATCAGACACAACCATAGATGTTTTTCTATGGACGTATCTTTGTCGGTTTTTAGCTCCATTTTCATTTCTCAAGAAATTAGGGAGGTTTGAAGTCCTCGTTTAATGAAACCCTAATTAATCCAAAAGTATTCATGATGGCTTTCCAGAAAAATCGAAGCTATCCCCACACTAACCTGTTCCTTTTTGTTTCCTGGTAGAACGTCCATTCTCGGGATTTCCTTTGGAGCTGCATTTCTCTCGCTTGCCTTTATCCTTTTCATCTGCTTTGCTGGACAGCTTTTGGTAGGTACTTCAAATATGGAACTTCTTTGAAAAGTGTGCTCATTGAATGAAAACTGATTTCTTCCTCAAGACAGGGAGCTTGTTGATTTACTGTTTCAGGAGATATACATCCAAGTAGAGAAATATGGACTCTTCATGTCAACAGCCCAGAGTATAAACTGAGGCAGCCCATGCACAGCCAAGACACTAATCTGAAGGTTACTTGAAATGTTGGATATCATGCTATAAAATTGTATTTATGTTTATTTGTTTCTGTCAACATTTTTTTATCTCCTCTAAGTTTTCAGAGTATTTATAGCAGCAAATACTAGTGTAATAGGAGGCTTTTAATGGCCGGGAGAATTAAAATGTAAACCAAACGTGTCTTTAATGTCAACTTTTAAGGTATAAAGTTTTGGAAAATATGAAAATAGCAAATGTAAAAATATCTCTTAGTGTTTTAATTTAAAACTAGTCATTGTCAGCACTTATGGTTTAAATGCTAGCTCAGGATATAAGAATTAAATCTCACTGTATTCTTGAGTCTAAAGCAAGTGTTGCTGGGTGGCCCTAGCTCCATGAGAGCACCCTAAGAAAGCCAACAATGAGGGCTTCCCTGGTGGTGCAGTGGTTGAGAGTCCGCCTGCCAATGCAGGGGACACGGGTTCATGCCCCGGTCCGGGAGGATCCCACATGCCGCGGAGCAGCTGGGCCCGTGAGCCATGGCCACTGAGCCTGCACGTCCCGAGCCTGTGCTCCACAATGGGAGAGGCCACAACAGTGAGAGGCCCGCGTACAGCAAAAAAAAAAAAAAAAAAAAAAAAAAAAGCCAACAATGAGTGCCAAAAGACAGTCAAGGTTTCATTTTGTTCATCCGAGGTGAGTTGAAAAAGGAGAGGCCACTATGAACCAGACTCCAAGCATTGGGTGCATTCTAGTTGGATATGTGAAATCACTTGGCCAAAAAGGGTTAAGATTCCAAAGCCTGTCCCTACCTCTGGACAGTAGACACTGCCTCCTCTGCCTTGTACCTTTGCAAACTTTTGTGGGTTTTGTTTGCTATATCATAGTTTAGATGTTTCCAATTGGATTGGAAACTCTTCCAAAAGTGAAACTGTTGTTTCTGATTTCCTCGAATGCATACATGGTATCTTGAGTCTCTTAAAAATCCCCTGAAGACCTTGTAGGTTGTAGTGAAGATTGAGTAACTGTTGACCACGGGAATCCTTGTCAAGTTCTAAGATACAAGGAATTCTTAACATACAAGGGAGCCTGACTTTCTATGTTCAGATTTTCCTTGGGTGGAAAAGCACACAGACTCCACCCTTTCTCTTCCTGTCTCCCAAAAGACTTCTGCAGCCATTTCTCAGGTTTTCAGAAGAGGAACGGTCATTTGTGGTTCCATTGGAAATCCAAACCCTGTTCTAATTAAAGCATATTCTACCACTGTGTCTAAGTAGCCATCCTTCTCTTTTTCTGTTCCAAGGAATCCAGTCTTGGGGGTGGCGGGAATATAGTGTATATTTAGGGTTTCAAACTGACATTTCTTTCCACTATCTAAGTTGCTATAGGAAAGAAACAGAGCCAGAGGAGGGAGAAAGAATCTCCTGAGCAACTTTGCTGCCTTGGTGGGAATGCTTTGCTCTTATATAATGTCTCCCCTCTCAGCCTTGGTATAATCTGACCTCACTGTTGAACCTTTCGTGGCTTTTGGTCCCTCCTGTACCTGCCAGTGGTGCCTCAGGGTGTTCAAGGTCCAACGTTCCTGGCTCCTGTTTCCTCCCACTCCCCGAGGGCTTCTCAAGACTGACACCCACACACCAGATGCTAGGAAGTTCTTAACTCTGTGTTGTCTCAAAGAGAAAAGTTCAAGACTGCAAATGAACTAGTGTTTAACCTCCTCCTCACAGGAAGCCTGTACTTTGCCAAAGTGGTCAGGAAGACGAAACTTGAAGACATCTGGTCTTTCTAAACTTGAATCAATAGGATCTGTGAATGAGTCTGCCCCCAGAGGCCCGCTGTGATGCTTGGTCCAGATGTAATCCTGGTAAAATTCAAAGAGGAATTCTTCTCATTCCAGTAATAGGTTCTTTTCACTCTTTAAAACATTCTGAAAGGATTTTTTTTTTTTTTATCTTTCAACATCAAACATAGTCATGCAGAAGGCTTTAAGTGTGCTTTCTATTCTACTCTCCAAATTCGGTCAAAAACTACATATATCACCTTTGAGACTTTGGTTAAGTCTTTTCCAAGCCACAGTTTCCTCACATGGAAATTGGACATCAACTATTCTCACAGCTTCTCGGGATGATTGGAGATATTAAATGGTAAGGACCTAGCAGGATACCAACAGATTTTCAACAAACAGCATCTACCATTATTTTCCATCACTGCATATTTTAGAGTGCCTATTCTTAGAGCACTTAAGACAAACCCATTTTTAGGCAACAAACAACAGCATTAACTTTTTAAAACTTAATATGAGTTCTCATAGTGTTTTGAACAAAGATCAAAATGATAAATGCTTGCTTCTGTCTCTTCAAAAAAAAAATTTACAGTTCTTACATGTGACATTTAATCTAATACTTGTGTCACTCTACAAACAGCAAATTTAAATTGAAGAAGAAAAGAAACCTATGTATATCACAAATATTCCACAGTGGCCATAGAGAAGTATGAGGTTTTATTTTGATTTGCACTTATTTATGGATTAAATACTGAGTTTATGCAAGAATGCTGAATATCCCAGACTCATCTTCTATTAACTGATGTTCACCTTCTGAAAACTTAAATGCCAAAGGCAGTATCAATGCTAATATCGGTATTAAATTCTCCATATGAAGAAAGAAATTAAAATACATCTATGAAGGAGGTTGAGAAAAGGTAGACCTGACAGATATTTTTCCTCCAAGACCTTTACCTTTATTATCCTCTGTTGCACAAAAAGTGCAACACAGTAGATACAATCGATGGGTCATTGTTCAGCTGGGTGTGATAAAAAGGTAGAGAAACATCAAAGTGGGCAGAAAATAAGAGTGATAAGGAAATGCAATATTTTTCCCATTGATTAAAAAGATATGTGTTCAGTGACACATTCAGAGAAAACGGCCAGGGAATCTGTTTGTTATAATCATGATTGCTGTGGGAAGCCCGGCCTCTCCTCTCCCTCCGGTCACCCTAGCCCACACCTTCCCCGAGGCTCTCCCAGCAGTGCTGGCCCTCCCCTCCCCCCCATTGCCCACTTCTTAGTTCTTGCCCATGGGGGTGGGCTCTGCACCTGCTCGCCTTCCTAGAAACTTTCTCAGGAGCATCACCAGCCCTTGTGATGTGTCCTTCTTTGAGCACCATGGGACTCAGGATCTGCACCATGTAATTTAACACTCGATCATATAACATCTCTCTGACCCCCATTGTTTTTACTTTTTGGTGAGTGTGACTGCTGTTTCTCCTTGTATATAGTAGGTTCCTTAAGGCCAGGGTTGTTTCCTACACTTGCTTTCTATCTCCCAGGGAATCCAGCAGAATGCCAACTTCATAAACGAGTTTGTAATGAGCATATGCTAAGTAGGCACTACTGGACTTCTCTGATTTCCATGAGGTTCTTTTTCCTTTCTCCACTCATCGGGCTCCATGTAGCACCTGCCTTGTCTCACCAACCTTCCCGCATTCATCCTCAGGCAGAGTTATGTGCCCTGAGAGCCCGTGTTCATCCTTCTTTCTCCAGATGCCCTGGAGTGGGGATGGGCTCTGTGTGTAAATGAACGTACGAAGGACTGAATGGTGGTCCATGGCCCTCCTCTCACTGCACTGAAATTCCTTCTCACGCACCGTGATTCCTTGACTCTGACGTGCTTCGGGCTGACTTCTCCTTTGGAAATAATCTCCTAACCTTCATAAACTAATTCTGAAGAGCCCTCCTTTTCCACCACTGGCTTCCCTAGTGCCAGCTGTTTGGGTTTCCTATTTTCTATTCTGATTTGTATTCTTTCAGGTGAAAAAAATCATCAGTGAGTTCACCTCAGCCCTGTTTTTTTCATTGAGTATTTCAGGCACCTGAAACACAAGATAAATATTTAATGTCGGTTACCTTAAAGGCAACGTCCTGGCACCACTGCTCAGAGAACATCCCACACCTACCCTCTCCCAGACTTGACTTCCCCCAAGCTCGCGGCTCTGAATTCAGCTCGCAGTCACCGCATCCCTGCTCCCAGTTCTGGCAAGCTCCTGGCTTGCCTGCATCCTGGACCATCATCCCGTGTTCTCACTTGTCAGACCTCCTTCACCGCCTGTGCATCGGTCCCCTTATGAGGTGCTTAGCTTTCTACAACAGACACTGGTTAGCATTTCACAATTGTAAACTTGAGAGCTGAAAGGGCCCCAAGAGGTAACCTTGGTCAGCCCCGCATTTTGTGGATGAGGAATCCAGGACTCGAGATGCCATTCACTTCAATGAGTTCCCATTTCTACATACTTAAAAGTTTCCCTCCGTGAAAAATAATGCAGGAGTTGTAAGCAGATCTCTTGAGGTTGGAGATGGAGGCTTTGGATCAGGATCGGGGATGTGACCACTATAAGATCTGCAAAGGTTTCCTGTCCTTGGATGAGAACCTTCAGAACCAGTGTAAACTGCTTATGATGGGCAAGATCCCATGAACAGTTCTGTATCTGACCTCATTGCAGTTTAGAAATAATAAATGTTATATTATATTAAAATTACTCTGCTAAGCATGTTATATAGGTTGGCTCATTTAACCACACAAGAGTCCTTGGAAGGAATGCTTATTCTCAATTAATGAAACAAACAGAAGCCCACAGAGGCTACATAATTTGCCCTGTAGTGTAGAGCAAGTAGGTTTTGGAGCCATCAGAAACAAGCCTTAGAACCCTTGGAGGCAGGTTCCAGAGGGTGCTAGGCTGTGTGCGGAGAGTCACTGGCAGACAGGTGCTCAGAACTAAGCAGGGATGACCACATTGTTGGTCATGGGCCATCATGGCCCTGAGGTTGTCTCTGGTGACTGCTAAGCATCAGTTGGTCAGAGTCACATAAGTCAGTCAAGATAACCTCACATAGAACCTAATTCATAGTCTAGTTTTCCAATATATGCAGCTGTTGACCCAGTTTCCATAAAACTGGATTCTGGGCAAGGTATAACTCCATCTTAAGAGTCATTCAGTAAAGTGGAGGAAAAATGTTAATTTATAAGCAGATTTAAACTCAAAAATATTCTAGTAAGAAAGCATCCTTAATAATAATACTTTGCAAAATGTTTTTACATATGTGAGAGCCCTTTAAAGTGCATTCAATGTATATTATTTTATTTGATAATCCAAAGAATCCATTTTATCTAAGTAGAAACTAAGATGTAGAATAAGAGATTGTATTTTCATGACACTCAGCAATAAAAAAATAATAATAGCAGTCATCATCGTAGTAGTAATAATAACAAGTGCATACTTACTGCCAAATTTAACTTTCTAAACTACCTGAAGTAGACTTACATCTCTGGAAGAAATACAAGAGATATAACTATAAATAGCACACACACCAAAAAGGAAAAAAAAAAAAAACCTCCTTGATGAAATGTATTTTAGAAGGAGTATGCCAGATTCAGCAAATGAAAATGTTAGAAAATGTCAGGAGAATTTTTTTCTCTCAATGTGGTTTTCTTGTGCTTTGTATAGCAGAGATAATATGATATCAGCCCACCAACGTTGTTCCAGGCAGAGATGAAAGCACAAACACAGAGATTGTCTTGGGGAAGGAAAGTAGGTCACACACCAGCTGATAAAAAAGCTTTCTACCCACAGGAGTGTTTTTTCCTTGAAGTCTATTTTCTCTAATGTCAACATAATCAGCTTTCTCATGGTTAGTATTTTCCCAGTGTCCCTTTTCCCATCTTCTTATTCAGCTTTTCCTTGCTATATAGGTGGGTCTCTTGTAAACAACATCTAAGTGTATGTTATGTTCTCTGATCCAAGAGTCTCTTTCTTTTACCTGACAAATGTAATACATTTATGTGTATTATAATTACTGCTAGTCTTATTTTGCTTCTTTTATCCATCATGTATGTTCTTTGCTTCTGCTTATTTTTCCTCCTCTCCTGCCTTCTCTTGGACGAATGGAGTTTATTCTCCTTTATTCCCTCTAGTGACTTGGCAGTTGCTTTATCCAAGTCTTTTCTTTTAGCAATTAATGTAAAATATGTGACATGCAAATGATTAACAGGGTCCATTATTGTCTCCATCTTCTTGTGAAGAATACAAGGACCATGCTCTAAATCTCTAAATCTGATCATCCTTTTCCATCATCCATGCTAGTGCTGTTTAGATTTTTAAAATTTAAACTATTTTTATTGTTCATTGTTATCACTATTCTTGTTTAACAATCTCTTTGTTCACCGTTCTTCTGAATGCCATTCCTTCCTCCAGATGCAGTGTCCATATTTCCATAGGATTATTCCTTTTGTAATCCCTTCCATGAAAGCCTGTGCATAATATACTCAATCAGCTTTTATATTAAAAAATAGCCTTTTTTTCTCACTGACTAATAATTTAGTCAATAATTTTTCTAACATTTTGAAGACATGAGTCCATATTTTCCTGGATTTTAATGTACTGAGGAGAAATCTACTCTAATTGTTCTTCCTTGGTAGATGTCTTTTCTCTAATTGTTTTTGTAGGATTTCTTCTTTGTCTGTCTTGGTCAACTGACTCCTTGTGTTAAGGAATAGGTTTACTTTCATTTTTCCTGGTTGCGACTCAGTGCATTAACTCAGCCACAGAGTTCATACTGTGTTCCAGGTCCACAAAGCTGTCATCCCATATTTCCTTGTATTTTGCCTCTTTCCCTGTCTTTCTGTTCTATTTTTCTCAAACTTTCATTCCAAGTATGTTGAACCTTTTTATTGTACCTTCTGTGCCTCAACATCATACTTTTTATCTCTTTATATTTCTGTGCTGTTTTACAGGTTGTTTCCTTAAAGCTCTCTTACCCTCTTCAGCATAACTATTGAGTGTTTAATCTCAATATCTACATGTTTGTCTCTAGAGAGTCTATGGAGCTCACTTTTAAAATATGCCTGTTGCTTTCTCTTAACTGATTATTCATTATGAACTCTAATCCATCTTTTATTAATTTAATCTTATTTTACAGGCTATTTCAGATTGATATAATAATTGCAGATCTTGTGATACTAATTCTACTATCTGTTATTTCTGTTTATTCTTCCTCGTAAGGTCTTCTTATGTAGTTCATAATTTTTGTTTATTATAAGATCATTCAGTAGGGACTGCCCCCTTCCCAACTGGGACGTGCCCTGCACCCTGTGATGTGAAGTATTTTTCATAAGCAGTGTTGTTCTTGCTGCAGCTGGAGCCCCAAGGACTTTCTCTGGTTTTTGGTCTGATTGATAACCACTCACCTTGGAATTCTCATTATGAAGCAGATAATGTGATTTCAAAACCAACACCCATATTTAGAGTTTGAATTACCATTGGAAGTTTACTGGTACTTCCTTGATCTAGTGTATGGAGTTCTTCTAGACTTCTCCACATGGAGAGAATAGCCTTCTGAGGCTTCTGGTTTTATTCAGGGGTCTTGGTCCCAGCTGCCCACCTTTGGCAGACCCAAGGCAACATCTTTTCCCTGTGGGCATTAAAAGCCCAGCCCTAGGTAATGTCCAGTTTCAGGACACTCCTAGGCTAGTCCCACAGCCTCAGTCCCGCTAGCAGTGATCTCCTTCTTTGTTCCCAGCCCATAGGAATTTCTCTTTGGGTCCATCATTAGGACAGGGAGCGTATTGAGTGAGCATCTATTACGTTCTGACTGTTTGCCAAACACCATGCTGCCTCTGGGAATACAAAGATGGGTTATGGGAGTTCCCTGGAGGTCCAGCAGTAAGGACTCGTCACTTTCACTGCCGTGGGCCCAGGCTTGATCCCTGGTCAGTGAACTAAGGTCCTGCAAACTGCACAGCGTGACCAAAACCAAAAACACAAAAACACAGATGGGCGTGAGGAGACCACTGTCCCCCACCGGGTCTCCACCTGACCAGAGACAAGCGTGTCGGCAAAGATGACACAATGTGGGCGGTGCTATGAGGAGCACACAGTGGATGAATGACAGAGGAATATGGCTCGGCCAAGGCATACCAAAGAAACAGGTTGATTTGGTAAAATATGACTGGGTGAAATAAAAGTCTGTGGGAAATCCAAGGACAATTAAATAATTAAAGTAGACACATCAGTCTCTGTGACATTAAATGTTTTAAGTAATTATTGCTGCAACTTGTTGCTGCCATTCAAAAAGATAGTCCCTGCCCAACTAAAATGCCAAAGTAGGAAAGGCAAAGTGTTCCTTTAGACAACTACACAAAAGTGCATTTTTATATGATAAACTTCACCATAGCTTTCAGGCAAGATTTTAGGATGAGTTCTAATAATAAAAATTTGTTACTCAGCCACTGTGATATATTTTTAACCTTCTGAAATGTTTCTCATTGTATTAAACTTCACCTATATAAGGACCTCCTTCTTTTCAGGTACATCATTTTATTTTAAAAAGGAACACTAATGAGACTGCAAACACAATCTGCTTTAATAATTATAACATTAAATTATGAGGAATTTTAGAAAGAGAGACTACCAGTTGTTTCCAGTGCAAAAGTTTCAAAAAGAAGAAAAGGAAGGGAGGAAGGAAGAAATGGAAAATATTTTTGGTGGAGATATTATTTTCTTTTTTTTAAATCCAAAACACAGATTAAGAGCATTTTATTTTTACATGGAGAATCTCTGCCTCTTCTGGATGAGGAACATTAACATTCATCCACACCCTTTCTAGCAACCCACACTGCTCACCGTCCCAAGCACTAACTCCAACATAGTTTTTTTTTTTTTTTTTTCTGTCTGCGTTGAGTCTTCGTTGCAGCGTGTGGGCTTCTCATTGCAGTGGCTTCTCTTTGTTGTGGAACACGGGCTGTAGATGCTCAGGCTTCAGTAGTTGTGGCATATGGGCTCAGTAGTTGTGGCTCACGGGCTCTAGAGCACAGGCTCAGTAGTTGTGACTCATGGGCTTAGGTGCTCCACAGCATGTGGGATCTTACTGAACCAGGGATGGAACCCATGTCCCCTGCATTAACAGGAGGATTATTAACCACTGTGCAATCAGGGGAGTCCCCACCATAGGGTTTTCATATAAATTTATATTCTTTCTCCTTTTACATCTCCCACTACAGTTAGTACCAATTCCATATTTATCAGTGGATGCATGTGACATTACCAGCCAAGAGCATTTCTAGAAGGATTTCTAACATTTCTTACTTACAGTGAGCTCGCTGTAAGTAAGAAGAGGCAATCATAGGATACAGTGAGCCTCACTGATGATCACGGCAGGGAGGAAACAGATTTGGCTGAAACGATGCCAGTGATTAAAGCAAAGATCAAATAGAACGACTACCAATGAGTACAGAGCAGGCATGCTCTCATTTTCATATGCGTAGCATCTTCTGAATAAACACCACAATATTCTTTGAGATGTTATCATTTATAATGTCTCATTAGGATGGTGTAAATTTTGATAAACTTTATCTTTCCATCAGGGACTCTGTTTGAATACTTAACCCAAAACAGAATAAACTGAACTAAATAATCATGTTAAGATCCAAGTTGTAATTTTTATTCAGAGCTACAAATGGAATCAATTTTCCCATTTTTCCTTAATCGGATTCCTTCTATCTTAATTTCTTAGTCTTTTTTCTCCTTTCCTCCCATCGTTGGTTTTTTCTCTTCCCCTAAGGTCTGTATCTTCCTCCTCTTCTTCCCGCACTGTCTTTGTAGTTCAGGGTCCCCATCTCCATCATCATCTTCTATTTCCTCATCCTTGCCACCAGCAGTGTTACCAGTTTTCATATTTCAGAACAGTTGTATTTAATTTGCCTCTACTTGGTGACAGGATGCAAAGACAGGGGAGGCTCCCTGTCTCCATGAGCTGGAGAACAATGAGTATTTGGCTTGATAGGTTTAAAAACAATTTCACGGGTGGGACTTGGAGTCACATAGGAAGACTAAACGGAGAAGGAATTGAACCTACCGCATCCTGAATCCGGTGTCCTGAGCCCAACGCACGCCAACCCCACGCAGCTTTAGTGAGCAGTTCCAAGAAGGGTGCCCTTCGCTGGGCTGAGTAGGAACATGACAGATTTCCAAGACATTCTGCCACATGAACAGTAGGCACACAGAGGCAGTAGTTTCTAGGGCCACCAGTCTGTAATTTTGCCCAGCGTGTCACGGGAGCAGAAAAAACTCACGTGTGTCTGCCCACATCTGCTTCAGCAAATGACTAGTCTGTAAGCAGAATATAACATATTCCTATTAGATGGCCTATTTGGCAATATTATCACCATGCATTATTCTAAAAATTCAAACAGTAATTTTTTAAATTTCATAATTTCAATAGTATGTCTGTGTAATAACCAGATAATATTTTACCTAATTGACTGTGACATGGAATCTGTAATGTAATATTTAGATTTAAATATTCTCCTAAAATAGCAGTTTTGTGTTTTCTGCTCTTAAAATGTTTATCATATCTATTGACAATTTCTGTGTACAGACACAAAAGCATCCATTTTAATAATTTTCTTTTAAATAAAAACACTAATCCTAGTCACTTAGGATGCAAATACATAAATATTGCTTTAACTTGCCAGAATCCAGCCAAATGTCATCATCTCCTACTGGAATATGAGCTGGATGACTATGATATTCTATTTGAATCTCTGCTCTTTATTATAGCTTCTCCTCCAGAATGCAGATCTGACTGTGGTCTGTGGTGTTAATATTATTCCAAGTAGCATGCATTGAACAATAGTGGTACACTTTCAGGTGGGTGTCCTCCAGCAGCGTGACCCTGAAAGATACTGCACGTTCACAGCATTAAAGGGCATCTCACTGGAAAACAGACTTAACGCCACCACCAACCCCCGTCCACACCCTGCTTTGGGGAAGAAGCTTACAGCATAAATCTGGCTCCCCCTGAGTTGCTGGTGGGAAGGTGCTCTGCAGAGCCTGGCTGCCAGCCAGTGATTCAGCTCCTGGCAGCCCCTGGAATCCAGGGCAGCACTGCCCCATTCTCCCAGACAGGCTGTAGGAGAAACCAGAGAAAGACCCAGGAGAATCTGCCCAAGGAGTGAGCCCTAAACACTGTCCTGGGATTGGGGGATGTATGCTGTAGACAATAGAAAAAATAGACTATAGTGGAATGGAAGGGAAAAAATGTTTTTTTGTTCATCTAGATGTAAAGCAAATAAATTTTTAGTCACTAAAATGTTTCTGAGAAATATTATGTTTTCTTCACAAATATAAGAAGAGTTAACACATATGTCCTGTTCTGGGCACCTTACGTAGCTCATTTAAACTTCGAGGCAGGCACTATTATTCTCATTTTAGAGATGAAGAAACTGAGGCCAGAGAGGATAATTAACTTGCGGAAAGTTTAACAGCTATAGGGACTTGATGCCGAGCCACAGGGCCGGTTACCTTTCTCACTACCTCTCATCCAGTATCACACAGTCTCATTTAATTGTTGTATCAACAGTTAACAAATTGCAGTGCTTATGTCAACAATACTTTAAAGAATAAAGCAGAAAGAAAATGTGAAAGAGGTTGAGAAATAAAAGCACTGTTTATTAGTGCTATTAAGGAATATTCTCTATTTGAATTTTATTGATGTCGCAACAGTTTTACCGTTTATATTAACTTACTAGTGCAAGTCAAACATGTATAAGTGTATATTTATTCCTCCTTCTGAATTTTTTCCAAATTATACCTTTTTTTAAATGGTTCCAGGACACGTGGCCTCGGATCCACAGTCCCTTTTGGGTGAAGTTAAAATTTAGATCCCTAGAGAACTCGTAAGAATGCCTGTCAGATCAGATAACATATGTAAATACCCACTCCGGTGGGTACCGGGATACCTGGCACTGGCCAGGTTTGTGTTACCCACAGGTTAGAATTCTCCCTACTCTGCTCTCTCGCCACCGGGCCGAAAGTGAACATCACAATGCTGCTTCCCCAGGAAGGTGGCCTCGAGGCCTCAGTGAGGTTAGCCCATCACTGAGTTCCCACAGAGCAGAGTCTGGCCCACAGAAGATGGCGAGGGAAAGCTGGCTGTCATTCTATAAAGACCTCAGTTCCTCCCACACAAAAAGAGCTTCTTAGAAACTGTAATGCCGCTCAGTGCAGCATTATTCACTGTAGCCAATGCCAGTGTCCAACAAGAGATGAATGGATAAACAAAATGCGGCCTATACATAGAAGGTTATTCAGCCTTATAAAAAGAAAGAAGTCCTGTCACAGGCTACAGCGTGGATGAACCCAGAGGACATTATGCCAACGGAAGTAAGCCAGGCACAGAAAGACAAATACTGCATGATTCCACTTACATGAGTACTTAGACTGGTCAGAGGCTTAGAGACAGAAAGTAGCATAGTGTTGCCGGGGGAAAGAGGAGTTGTTTCGTGAGTGTGGAGTCTCAGTTGTGCGAGATAACAGCTCTAGAGATCTGTAACACAGCAGTGCAGATGCAGTAACACTACTGAACTGTGCACTTAAAAATAGTTTAGAGGGTCCATTTTACATTTTTTAACACAATCAAAAATAAAATTTTTTATAATTAAAAGTAGAGCTTCTCCACGTGGAGGAAGCCCTCGCAGGATGGGATGAGGTCGAGCCATCGCCACAAGCCTCAGCTGAGAACGCTGGGTGTTGTCTTCACAGGTACAGGCACCAAACTATTTTATGGTCCGATTGTATTCTTAGGATTAGCTGCGTGTTGATCGCTTTCTGCGTCAATCACCTGAACTTATGAAACCTGCCTCCTCACAGCTGTGATCTGAGACCCAACACATCCCCCAGAGTGGTTTAATTACCTGGCATATTTTTCCTTTACCAGAAGAATTTTTTAACATAATTTCAGGTCTCTCTTTTTTTTTTTTTCTTTTTTCTTTTTGTGGTACGCGGGCCTCTCACTGTTGTGGCCTCTCCCGTTGCGAAGCACAGGCTCTGGACGCGCAGGCTCAGCGGCCATGGCTCACGGGCCCAGCCGCTCCACGGCATGCGGGATCCTCCCAGACCAGGGCACGAACCCGTGTCGCCTGCATCGGCAGGCGGACTCTCAACCACCGCGCCACCAGGGAAGCCCTCAGGTCTCTTTTAAAGGACGTACAAGCACATCCTAATTTATCATAGAAACGTAATTAATTTGTTCCTAATTTGTAACAATGATGCCAACATAGTCTACTTCTTCAATCTGTGAAGAGTATCTTGGCATCCTGTGGTTTTAAACATCCTTGAGAAACTTGAGAAAATACAGAAAAGAGCAACGCATTTCTTTTTCTTCCTCCTCCCAGCAATGCAGCAAAAAAGCGTCCGCCTCTCTCCTGTGGCTTTTGAAGTCGTCGGGCATCATCGCCAAGCGCCCCTGGCCTCGGATCTCCCTGACGGCCATCACCACGGCCATCATACTAACCATGGCCGTGTTCAACATGGTGAGTCAGGGCCCCGCCCGGCGGTGCCTGTCTCATGGGATTTGGGAACCTTTCCCACAGCTCCTTCAGTGACACCAGTTGCCGCCCATTAAATTCAGCCCTCAACCGCTGCAGCAGCGGCTTCGCTAAGGGAAAAGGCTGCAGACTGGGGAAACCACAGCGAGGGAGGGAGGCTCCTTCCAGCGGTTTCCTACCTCCTAGCTCGTCTTGGCTCCAGCTACAGAAATGCCACCAAATGTCAGCAGGGTGATCAGCCAGGGGTAACAGAACCAGCAAATTAAGGAGAGCGCAGTGGGAAAGGTGTCCTGCTCTGGGGTTTAAAGGGCCTGATTTCAAACATCAGCTCCCACGTTACCAACTGTTCGATTTTGGAGAATTTTCATTACAAACTTCCACAGGCTCCACTTCACTTCTCATGAGAAAACTGAGAACTTCTTTCAGTTCTCAGTGAGAACTCACATTTCTCTACCAAGGTGGATTTTTAAGGTATGAACCGATGCTCCGAGCACACTTAAGGTGGCATGAGGTATTTGGTAAATATTGAACCAGTGGTCGCTCTTACTGTATCAATATTATTATTGGTATAGCCTTAAAAATAGACACTTAAGTAATCAGTGCACATTGAGACACAACTTTATTATTATTCTGACATCATCACCATCAACCATAAGGCGTTAATTTCCTTCATATGTTGGGTGTTTTACTAGTGTTGGAACTGCAGTGTCATGAGTATACTCCTTGCCTTCCGGAAACACAAAACCAGGTTGTGGAGAAGAGGCGCATGTGTTACATAATAAAGACATAGTTTTCATAGGTGAGACTAATGAGCATTCATTCAGCAAAAAATATATATTTTTATTGAGCATAGATATGCACCTGGTACATCGCTAGATCCTCAGAACCCAAAGACAGTTTTCCCCCCAGGAGTTCCCGGTGGAGTTTAGGAGACCGACATCTGGGAAAACTTATAAAAGTGTCTGAGAGCCAACCATGGAAGTGTGTAGGGGGCAAGGACAGGGGAGCCAGGCCACGGGACAGGATTCTGAAGGATGGGCAGAAGGAGTTCCACCAGATGGTGGACGGAAGATGAGAAGGAAGGGAGGCATTTGGCATCTAGGACAAACAAGAGAGAGAAATTTGTACCAAGTAGCAGCAAAAAAATAAGGCTGAAGGAGTAGGTAAGGACCTTGAATATTTGCTTGGGATTTGTCCTCAATGTTGTACTATGGGTCGTACAGTTTCTCCAGGCACACCTGAAGATTCAGGTGAGGGTGATGCCAGCTGTAAGGCAGATGGGCTGAGATGCCAGCTGCAGAGGTGGGAGGGCCCCTTCCTCCACTTCACTTTGCCTCGAAGTCCACCTTAAGGGCACCAGGAAAGGAGGTGGCAGAGAAGCCTTAGCTTGCCCTCCTTCCTCCCACTTCCTGCCCATCAGGAGGTTGGGTACGGATTCCTGAGTGTCCTCCCGTGTGCTTAACTGGAGGACAAGTGAGCTGGCTTCTCCCACCTCACTTAACTACATGCCCCAGCTCCCTGTAGGAGCTCCCCTGAGAAAGGACATGAGGTCGGGCCCTACTGTAGGTCTTCCCAGGCACAAGCCAGTGAGAGGTGTCACCATGGCTTCACCTTCCTCTACCCACCTGCTCAGCCTCAGAGGTCAGCTCAGGAAGGGGCTGCTCCCACTTGCCCCTGTGCAGTTAGAACTAATGGTGTCTGTTGCGGGGAGAGGGCTTGGCAGTCAAGCCCACGCAGCCAGCAGGCTTCCCCAGGACAAGCCTGTGTTCCTATGTGGAGCTGTCTTGCTGTGTCAAGTTCACCATGACAACTGCACCATCCTGGCCCCTACTCCTGGACTTCTCCCCAGGCTCATCAGCCTCCTCCTGGACATTCACAGCATCTGAGGCTGTCTTTCTGCTCCAGGGATGATGAGACCTTCCCTCCAGGGATGGAGGCCTCCTCTTCTAGATCTCAGGCATACCTAGACCATGACATCATTTATTTCCAACAAGGGCTTCGTCAGGGCTGACTGGGGAAGAGCTGGGAAATGGTGCCCTGTCTGGACAAGTAATTCCCTCAAGAATACCCTGCGCAGGAGGGACTTCAGATCGCAAGGGCTCCAGGGGAGGTTGGCAGCAGTCAACCTGGGGCACGTGCTCACGAGGGCCCCAGACCGTGGGCCAAGGGCTCTCTGCGTGACGACCCAAGGATATTGTGACTGTGGCCCCAGAGCTGTCACCAGAGCAGGGGAGCCCTCAGGGCGAGGAATGTGACATGAAGGACTGAAGACTAGACAAGAGGGCCTTTCCTGGAAGAGCCCTTCAGCAAGTATCTCACTAGCCATTAGGACCCCTAGGTTTCCTGCACAGGCAGTATCGTGACTATTGCATGAGCATATGAATCTATCACCACAGAGGAAGATGGACAGAGACACAAAGGGCAATGGTGAGAGACTGGAGAAACATGAGCATTTCCTGAAATGGGTTCCGCGTGCTGGACTTTGTAACAGGCATGTGTGTGTTAGTCCTGCTGCCCTGAGACCCAGCTGTCCAGGAGAAAGTGCCAGCAAGCTCTGAGAAGAGCTCAGTAAATCAAGCTGTGGGGCACATCTGGGACAGAAGTGAGCTCCACCGTGAAGGAGGAGGGGATGGGGCTGGGAGAAACAGAACGCACTTGAAGGACAGTAGCTAGAGTTCTGAGCGGTTCCAACAAACACCGAGTGTGTTCCGTTGCCCTGACGAGTGTTGACCCCCTGTGCCCTTATAATCGTCTCCTCATCCCTCAAGAATGTGTTCACTCACCTGTGTGCTCATTTACCTGTGCACTCACCTGTGCACACATCCAGAGCGGTGACACATGTAACACAACATCCACACACCTAAGAGCAAGGGGTGTTTTACTTATTTATTTTTTCACGTGTCCTGGAAAAGCACCCTCTATATAAGGAGGGGCCGTTCCGTAGTTACTAAATGAGAGAGTGAATGAATGAATGTGTAAGCAGGCAACCCTTTAAAAAAGAAAAACTATTTCATGAAATCCAATTTGACCTTATAAAGCCAGGATTTATCACCTAGTTTTTAAAAGACAGACTCAAAATGGGAAACAAATCTTATTCGAAGCTGGTTGTATTTCTCCCAGGATAATTAGTGATTGACGGGCAGTTCAATCACTGTCTATAAATGTTGCATGAGCTCAGCATTTAGGAGTAGATATTTTTACAGTAACTGCAATCCCTTTGGAGAGAAGAAATATATCTTCTGTACCGGAAACACATCTTGCAATGTCATTTTCCTTCCTCAGAAAGAAGGAAGTGCATTGCCAAGTGAGGTCGAGAGGTCTATGGGAGACACATTAAAAGTATGATGGATGAGCTTTGAGAAAGAATGAAATAAGGCTCCATGCGCTGAGCTGCCCCTTGGTATTAGAGGCTGCGGGACAAGGAACAAGCTAAATTAATTTGTTTCTGTCCATTATTTTTCTTGATACCTGGTGAGATTAGTCATTCCCTCCCATGCAGATGTTCTCCTTGTATTTATTTCAAAGAAACATCACAAAACAGTATGAAATGCAGCATTAGGTAGACAAAGGAAATCACTTTCCCTAGATCTTGAGCTTTCTTGTCATTTCTTATTCATCACAGAAGGGGAAGGACTGGTCCATCAGGGTGCCACCTTTGAACACATCTGATGATTTACAGAGAAATGCTCTCCAGCTATTTGGATCCCCGACCTCCTGCATTTTGACTGCATAAGGCAGACACAGGGTCCTGTGTCCCCAGCCACACTGCACGGTGCTGTGAAGTCCCTTGAGTCACTCACATCACCAGGGGGTGCCAATGCAGCACTGAGACCTGGGCTGGTAGAATTGAGCATCTTTGGGGTGCCACGCCAGGGAAGTGGGCTCCAGGTCCCTCACTCACATTTTGCGAAGATGGCCCCCCCTGCTGGGGATGCGGGTACAGTCTTTACCTGCACGCGGTCAAATGCTCCTAGCGGTGTTTCTGTGCCTTTTCTCCTAGCCCCACTTCAAACCTCCATCCGGGAGAGGTTTCTATTTAATGTAGTACCTGTATAGCTTTTAAACTTATCTTGGTACTGCTTCTAAGAATACAGTTCCTAGACTAACTGAGCCCTATCCCCACGTTGTAGTTTTGCTCTTTCTTAGCAGTGATTAACCCATGACGCTAATCCAGGTGCTGGACTCACATTCCTGGGAAGAGCAGCTCTTTTGTGTGGGAGTTAGGTGAGGGGCTGCCTTCATGAGCAAGCTGTGCTTAAGTCACTGGGAAGATACTTCTCTGTCAGGAAACTTCATCTTTTTAAAGTCACAGCAGATTCACATCCTCTTCTGTAGCTCCTGTGATTTTGAAGCATTCTTTTAGAGACAAGGCAAAAATGCTTTCTTCCTTTTTTTTTTTTTTCTTTTTCTGTTTTCAATGTTTGTTATTTTTCCTTTGGGGAAAATATATATAGCATAAAGTTTGTCGTTTTAACCATTTTTAAGTGTACAATTCAGGGGCATTCAGTACCTTTGCAGTATTATGCAAACCATCACCACTATCTATTTCCAGAACTTGTTCATTATCTCAGACTCTGTACCCATGAACAATAACTTCCCACTTCCCTGGCCTCTGGTAAACTCTACTCTGCTTTCTGTTACGATAAACTTACCTATTCTAGAATATCTCGTATATGTGAGATTACATGATATTTGTCTTTTTTGTGTCTGGTTTATTTCACTTCCAATAATGTTTTTAAGGTTCTCATTTTCGCTTTGATGCCCAGTCCCTCCACAGCAGGGGAACCTCTCAGTTTGCCCTGGATTTTTCCAGCCAGTGGCAAACAGCCCTTATTAACTACTTTTCTATCATCACCACCATCACTCTCTTTACCTCAGAGAGGAGAGAAGCCTTAGGAATGATGTGAGGGCTGAGGCCACCCGCGAGCTCCCTCTGCCACTGACTGTGTGGATGGACCCTTCCACACTGAGCCTCCGCATGGATTTTTAGTCCCTAATGTTTATCCCAAGGCTGAATTTTCACAGCCCTTACAAGAGCTGGGGTCAACAGGGATGGTGTTCCTTTAACTCTCATTACACACTAATATAAATGACGAAATGTCCAGGTCAGGTTTATTTTAAATGAATTGTGAGACTTTACCAGGACATTTAAAATACCTGGTGTTCACCAAACACCCCAATAAAAAGTGGAAAAAAACAGTCAGTTATCCAGACTTTTTTTTCAAATAGAGGGATTTGGGTAGCAAATTGCAAAAAGCCTGTGTGTTTTGTTCCATTTTAGTTTCCAGCTGACTGTTTAGAACCATGTCTGAGAAGCTCAAATCTTCTGCCTTTTTTTTTCTGACATTTTGACAGTGTCGTCATGTGATGCCTCACACCATTTTGCAACTTTTCTGAGAAACTTCCCAGAGAATATTATAAATAGCCCAGCTTTGTGAGCCACATAGACAAGGAGTTAGCCGTGGTTAACTAGTAGTTAATTGGTAATCTAATTCTAATTAGTTAATTACTTCTGTTTCCAACCAAATGACAAGCAATGGTGTTATCAGGCTCTTAACACGGTATTAAATCACATGTTCACAGTTTAATATTATTTGAAAAACATAATTCTGAGATGTTTCACATTGCCTGGGAAATGTAAAATTTGGAAGGAGGACTAAAAATAGGCACCTAGTTAGGATATCTTGTCCAGGATGAGGGTATCGTTTTCCCAATTCTGACAAAGGTTGTAGAATATTAAAATAGATCGAGAGGCGTTCCCCCAAATAATTATGTTACTAGAAATTCATTCTGTGCAGAAGATTGTGGCACTTTAACACGTAAAGGGAGAGGGATGTGGATTGATAACCCTCGAGCTTGGACTGGCTATAATTAGGAGTTTGTTATTTTAAAGTGACTAAGGGGACGGAAGAGGAAAATTGATTCCAAACTGCAGTGTGATGCCACATAGACAGAAAGAAGAGGTTCTTGATTTTCGGGGTAGTTAATTAAACACTAGAAAAAAGTAGCAGAAGGGGGTTAATGAAGCATTCCTGATGTATTGCTTAAAGTTCTCCACTGTTTTTCAAGTTCAAGCCATCTTATCATTGCAGTGCGTCCTTGCAAGACAAAACTTTCACAGGATATATTTCTACTCATTGTACAGCAAGAATTTAGTTTCCTCTTTATATGCTGATATAATCAAGAAGGATTTTTTAAATTATTTTAAGATCTCAGGTGCCTGAGGCTAGTAACCTATCAAGCTAAACAGTCTCCTTCTATTTGTTGTACCTTGATTCTTTAATATTTAAATCAATCGTATGTTGGGTCTGTCAAATCTAAATTTTTAACATTTTGGAACCTTATGTTTGCCAAGCAATTACTTCATTTCTTTTCCTGATATACCTTTTTCCAAATAATTAGCACATTTATATTTCAGCCAGGGGTTGTGACATTTTTGATAAATTCTTTAGTAGTAAATAAAGAAATCTACTACAATTATTTGACTTTTCAATCAGCGTTTTGCAGCATTTTATCAAATGGGCAAAAACACTGTACCTAGTATCATTCTTGGAATCTCAGAGGAAATGTTCTCAAGAATATACTATTTAGTATATCTAAATATATCCATATATTTATTTAAATGCCTTCTTATTTACCTCAGTAAATTACTGTAGGTATTTGACAAAAACTCTGCCATCAAAGGAAACAAACCGAAGAAAGGAAGGAAACAAAAGCAACCATTGAAACCTACAGGGAAGTTTTACTTTTTAGACCTGGAATATGGATGGTTAGCCCTGTGCCAAAGACCTAGCCTAGTTTCATGGATGGGATGAATCTCTTTCATAAGGGAACCTGGCCTGAGTGATTCTCTAGTTTACCTTCACTGAACACTTCTCTGACCCGCAGCCGTGGTATGGAAAGTAACTGATCCTTGGTTACCTAACAGTTTGTGCTGCAGCTCGTCTAGGAAAGAGACAGAAAGGGAGAGAAACAGAGATAGAGACAGAGAAGGAGAGCGAGAGAGTGACACTTTCCTTCTGGGTGCTGGTATTGGTGACCATTACATAAGAGCTAATCATTTTTATTTTCTCAGGATTACTTCTTTCCTTTTGAAATCAGGACCCCCTTTCCAATAGTCCTAAGAGCATCCTTCCTTTCCAAATTCAATCCCTCGTGATCCTGAGATGCCAAGCACTCACAAATAATAGAGACAATGCCAGTTACTGCATTTTTCCCATAAAATTATTTTAATCTAAAAAAAAAACTCATATAACTGCATTGACTCATTTAACGTTTGAGCCATGATGGTGAAGATCCTGCAAAAGCACATTGTGAAGACTCCGATCTCCTGCTGCAGAATTGAAAGTGTGAGGGTTGTGATGTCAGGTCATAATTCTAACCAAACCCTCTGCCCTGTCCTTGGTTCATTTTAAAATTTATATTTAACAAGGTGCTTCTGTTGTCTTTAACGTCAACTCGGGAGTTCTGGAATTCACTATGAAGTGCAGAGCACAAGAGTTATTTACTTATTCAATAGAAATTCTGAAAGCCTCAAAGAGAAGATGAAGGGATTAGCCCCAGAAGTAAAGATGCTGAGTTGCCCACACAGTCCTGCTCACGGAGGTGACAAAACACGTCATTAATAAACTTAGCACCCACCTGCTAACTCTTTACTCTCCTTTGCACTAATTCATTGTAAAAAACGCTTTCCTTGCAGTTTTTCCTGAGCGAGTCAGAGGAGACAACTCTTCCAACTGCCAATGCGTCAAACACAAGTCTTCCTGCCTTATATAGTCAGGTAGCAATGCTGCGTGCACAAAATTTGTTTTTCCTGCCGGTAAGAACATCTCCCTCGTTATTATTGCTTTTGTTGTTTTCCTGTATGCTGTTACGTATTGAATGGCGTGGCCTGCACCTCATCTGTTGTAGACATGACTTTTCTTCTTCAGATTCCATATCTGAGTATGTCCTGACCGAGTAAAAATTGCCAGGCTTCAGCAGAAAGTCGCAGCCAACGGGCACCGATTAGACCACATGTGGAAACTTTCAATGGCATTTTGAGGCTCTCACGGATGACTCGTGCCTTTATTCTCTTAATGCTACATTTTAATTTTTTTTTATTGAAGTATAGCTGATTTACAATGTTGTGTTAATTTCTGCTTTATAGCAAAGTGATTCAGTTATACATATATATATATATTCTTTTCCATTATGATTTATCACAGGATATTGAATATAGTTCCCTGCACTATGCCATAGGACCTTGTTGTTTATCCCTTCTGTATATACTAGTTTGCATCTGCTGACCCCAAACTCCCACTCCTTCCCTCCCCCCACCTTGGCAACCACAAGTCTGTTCTCTATGTCTGTGAGTCTGTTTCTTTTTCATAGATAAGTTCATTTGTGTCATATTTTAGATTCCACGTATAAGTGATATCATATGATATTTGTCTTTCTCTGTCTGACTGACTTCACTTAGTATGATAATCTCTAGTTGCATCCATGTTGCTGCAAATGGCATTATTTCATTTTTCTTTACGGCTGAATAATATTCCATTGTGTATATGTACCACATCTTCTTTATCCATTCATCTGTCGATGGACCTTTAGGTTGCTTCCATGTCTTGGCTATTGAGCATAGTGCTGTGATAGGGGTACATGTATCTTTTTGAATTATAGTTTTCTCTGGGTGTATGCCCAGGAGTGGGATTGCTGGATCATATAGTAACTCTATTTTTAGTTTTCTGAGGAGCCTCCATCCTGTTTTCCACAGTGGCTGCACCAATTTATCTTAATGCTATATTTTATAGAATGTATCCCAGCATGTAGCATTCGATTGTATGTCACTGAATTGTGGCTTACACATTTTGCTAATTGCTCCAGTGAATTAGCGTTAGCTTCCTGACTCTGTGATGACAGGGACCACAGCTCATATTTCTCCCTCTCCTTTGGCTGCAAATGCTGTCCAGTGATTGTATCTTCAAATTCTCCGTACTAACTGACCCTTACTAAGGGCCTAGATTGAAATTTCAAAACTTACTAACACATCAGTCATTTAAGTGAAAGGAGTTAATCAGTTATTTACTGCTTAATAACTTCTTTCTTCCATGAATTTTTCGTGCAAAAAAAAATGATTTTGATACTCTCCTTTCCATTTTCTGAATAATCGTCTAAAGGTAGCATAGATTCTTCCCATTTTGTTTGTGTCACATATGCCAGGCACTGAAATTGGTCATTTGATATGTATATTTTAAAATTTTTCTACCAATTTTTTAAAACTCCATTAGCTCTGGTGATCAAGGAAACTTCCTTTCTTTCTCCCTTTGATATTAGGCTTTGATCCTTTTTCCCATCTCATCATTTCAATTTCCTGGGACGCTCACAGCTCTGTGTACAGAGAGTAGGAGCATCTGGTGTTCCTTTAAGCCATGACAGCTAACCGGAGTCCATAGCAATGTCCCCATAGACTCAGGAAGAGAAGATGACATAAGCTTCATCCCATATCCACGGGGTCCTGGCCTTCATGTTAGGCATTATTGTGAACCCCAGGGAGGACTGGACACCATCTTTTCTATTTCAGTTATGTGAAAAATGAGGGATGGGATTCATGATGAGGGTTTATTGGCTGTGACCTCACTGTGGGCAGTTTGGAACCCCGTTCTTTAGAGAATGATTCAAACTACATGTGTGGTCTGGCTCTTCCTCCTTGGATGGATGGTATTAGCACATACATGGTCCATCGGCCCCTGGAGGGAGGACGAGCCTCCAAACCATCCCCATGCTGCATTCATAAGGCACTTTAACAACTTAGAGTAAACATGCATCTTCATAGGAAAGGAAAGTATAGCTGGCAAATCATCTTTTTAAGAAAATCTCTCTATCCAATATTTTTGGGTTGAACAGCTCACCGTCCTTGGCCCCCCCAACAGCAATAAAGTCATCAACCTGAATTTCATTTAAGTAAGTCTGCACATGATATCTTATTTTCAGAAGAAGCAAATCATTAGAAACCCAAAATGGCAAAAAAAAAGAACATTTCCTCAACCTTCAACGATTCTGAAAAAGCACACGGTAGACTTTTCAAAATCTAGGTCAGACTTAGTCAGTAGGCTACTATTGTTCCAGTAATGAGTCCTCAGAAAGAGGATTATGATGGGCTTTGCCAAGGAAGCCCCTCATGCTCATGTACTGTCTGTACAGAAATGACATTATTAACTCATGAGTTTAGGGGTCCCAGAGGAGCCTGGAGACATCCTGGCTTCCCTCTTAATAGATTGGAAGGAACATTGGGAAAGCCGTTTGTGGATGTGCATGATGTCTGCATTATTACTCTCAAACCCCATCATATATGACGCCTGAGGTTGACAGTGGATGTGAAGGAGCATCCACAGGCACTGATGCAGGAGGTAAAAAGTGATACAGCTCTTCCTAATGGCCATTTATAACAGTCATCAAAAAGCATAGAAGTAGACATAGTTTGCACCCTGCAATACTGACTTTAATGGCCATTTATAACAGTCATCAAGAAGCATAGAAACAGACAGTTTGCACCCTGCAATACTGACTTTAATGGCCATTTATAACAGTCATCAAGAAGCATAGAAACAGACAGTTTGCACCCTGCAATACTGACTTTAATGGCCATTTATAACAGTCATCAAAAAGCATAGAAACAGACATAGTTTTCACCATGCAATACTAACTTTAGAAAGTAATTTTAAAGGTGCAAAGATTTAGCTACCAGGGTGTTCGTCAAAAGGTTTATGTAACAATAACAACAAAGAAAGGAAAAGAAAACAAACAACCTAAAAGTTAGAATAAATTTAACTGTTTAAACAAATTTTGTTATGAACATACAGTAAGATTATATCCAGCCGCTACAAAAGATGTTGTAGAAAACTATTTAATGACATAGAAATATATACTTATAAGCTATTAAGTGAGAAGTATCATTTAAAAACATTCCAAACAATCCATTCCCAATTTTCTAAAATAATAATACCAATAACAAGTAGCACACACACCAAAAATAAAAGCTGGAAAGATATACAAAACATTTAATCATGGGTCAAGTTGGATGTTGGGGATTATAGGAGATGCTTACTTTTTATATGTGTCCTTTGTATATTTCCTAATTTTTAACATCAGGTGTATTATTTCTGTAGCAGAAGACAAAGTCATTTAAAAATGTCCAACAGAATCAACCAGAAAGAATCTTTGCCATGTAGGCAGTTCACACTATATCAGGCATTTATATCATTTCATCCACAAAACTACCCTGTGAGTTAGATATTGGGATAACTGTTTTCCAGGTGAGGAAACTGAAACCAAAAGATACTTAAGTAAATTGCCAAAGATGACAGTGGCTGCTCCCTTGGTGTCAAAATGCAAGTTGATTTCATTGATTAATATATGAAAAGTATTAATAACTATATGAACCAATTTTAACTTAGTTACCTCATACTAAGTAATAGTAATATATTATATTTAAATAATATTAACAAATAATACTTAATAAAAATATTAACTAATAATTATATTAACTATTAAAACTATATAAAAATAAGGTTCTTAGTAATAGTGTCCTAATCGAACTCAGCTCAGGAGCCTACAGCCAGAGCTCTTGACATCCAGCGACCTCCTTGTAGGGCTACCTTATGTAGGAGAGGCAGCTGATCTTCAGAGCTCCCAGCCGGGCCTTCTTCCGTTATTCTTCTTTATTCACACATTCCCTCTGTCGCTACCTTCAGGGTCCCAACCTACCTTTAATGAATTCCCACATCACCTTGCACATGGCCTCCAAGCCTTCTAGAAAGGCTTATTTAATAGAAAATGGACTAAAAGGCTACTTCCCATAACATATGTATTTTAGTAACCCTAACCCTAACCCTAACCCTGAAATGTAAAAACTTTTTAAAAGCCTAAGAATGAATTTTAAAATGTGAAATCATAGACATATTTTATAGGTATTGGCACATATTTCAAACTAGGGGTGTTTCAGAAAGATTTTAGAATCCCACTGCCCCCAAATCCCCCAAAATGCACACGCACACACACACACACACGTAAAGGGCTCATTATTCTGCTTCTCATTCACTTAGGCTGAACTATTGATAATGTTCATTCTAATAATAATTTTCAGCAGAATTTTAGCAGCAGAATCCTTTTTAAAATCAAATTTTAGGGTGGGGTGGAGGGATAGATTGGGAGTTTGGGACTGACATGTACACACTACTATATTTAAAATAGATGACCAACAAGGACCTACTGTACTGCACAGGGAACGCTGCTCAATATTCTGTAATAACCTAAATGGGAAAAGAATTTGAAAAAGAATAGATATATGTATATGTATAAGAGGATCACTTTGCTGCACACCTGAAACTAACACAACATTGTTAATCAACTATACTCCAATAATTTTTTTTTTAAAAAGAAGAAAAATAAAACTTTTTGTCTTACAAAGAGCTCCAGTGTATAACAATAATAGCAGAATTTATATGGCTTCCCATGGGCCAGGCACTGTTCTGTGCACTTTACTTTGATTATCTTCTTTAATCTTCACAAGAATTCGTCAAGGTGGGCTTTCTCATCCTCCTTACCTTGGGTCACCTGTGCAGGGGACAGGCATGCCTTTATTTGTACCAGTGAGCTGCTTTGTGAGTCGAAGGGCGAGACGCTGAGTGGGAACCTTGCCCGCTGCGCGTTCCCAAGGCGATTTTGTGGCTTTTACGGAGCAGTTGTGTAAGACGGTGACTGCTGACTAAAGAGCTGGTTAAAAACCAGGGATTCTCAGACTCTTGGTGGGATTGGATACTTGTGAAAAATCTAATAGTGGATGAGCCCCAAAATGAACTAAAGAAAGAAGACATACAAAGTGCAAGCCCGTGTTTTATTCGATTCACCAGAAAGAAGCCTGCCCTGTCAGGTTGCTGTGCACATGCCCACAGGAATGCAGGGACCCCCAGAGAGTTTGCGGGGCTCCCTGGGCTGCTTTCAGAAGCTGTCCCAGCACCAATGCCTGCTGAATCACTGAGCCTCACACCTGCCCTCTGAGGGCAATACTTAGTCATTAAGTATTTAAGTAATTAAGTAATTAATTTAAGTCATTAAGGTAATAATGCAAAGTCCCCTATACGTGAGGGCTGGTTTCAAAGCACAGGCTATCTCTCCCTCACCCTCCACTTTAGGGAGACTGAGTCAGTGGTGCCCATCCACTCTCTCCCAGACATCTTGATTCTGTCCTTCCTCTCTGCCAGCCAGATGGTCCCATCAGGACACATTTCCTCTCCTCTTTTCCTCTTCCTATTCTCTGTCATGGGGTTATCAGTGGTCAGAATAGTAGAGAACTGACCTCAGGGAATTGTGGCCAAAGAAGTTGAACTTACAAACTCTCAGCATTCCCTAAGCTGCCACCACCCATCATGCTTCTTGCCTAGGGATGCTTTACTTCCTGAGGACTGACCCAATGCTTGTCGGACCCAAGGGAGTTTATTGCTGGTCTTCCTTCTGAAGCTGAGATGCCAGGTTGCAGTCCTCACTGGTGAGGATCTGCGTTGATCCCTGTGTGGGTGCCTCTCACAGGGAAGAAGGTGCCTGCTAGGACCACCGCAGCTCATCTTCCGACTTTCCTTTCTCCCCCAAGAACAGGACTGATGCACTAATATTAGTAGCCCTCCCCATGGCTGACTGTAGATGACCTTAGCTGGGGAAATAAAAGGAAGGGCTAGAGGGCTTCCCTGAGGGCTTCCCTGGTGGCTTCCCTGAGGGCTTCCCTGGTGGCGCAGTGGTTGAGAGTCCGCCTGCCAATGCAGGGGATACGGGTTCGTGCCCCGGTCCGGGAAGATCCCACGTGCCGCGGAGTGGCTGGGCCCGTGAGCCATGGCCGCTGGGCCTGCGCGTCCGGAGCCTGTGCTCCGCAGCGGGAGAGGCTGCAACAGTAAGAGGCCCGCGTACCGCAAAAAAAAAAAAAAAAAAAAAAGGAAGAGCTAGAATGACAAAAATAAGTAGTTTATACATGGCTTATCCCATATAATGTAACTAAAATGGAATAGCTTACACACTGAGCTATTTTTTAAAGGCAGGATTTATCAAACATCAGTGGGATCTATGTTTTATTAAAATGATTAAACTTTACTGACTGCTGCTTCTTCTGCAGACACACGGAGATAGTAGCTAACCCTTGTTATTAAAACCCCATTATCCAGCAAACAAACACTTTGTGAGAATGACAACTGTTTCCACTTAGCGGGCACCTTCTGGCCTGCAGGGCCGTGGACTCCAAGCTTTATGTGCTCTTCTCAGTGACCTAGAAGGAGGACATTATTACCCTCATTTTACAGATGAGGACACTGTGACACGTGCATGTTAGGGCACTGGCCTAAAGTAAATCCGCTAACGAGTGATTGGAGCAAAACTGAATCCAGGGCTATCCTGTCTTGACGATATCCATTGTGGTAAATGGAAAAGTGCTAACACAGGGCAGGCCTGCCAGCTGCTTCCCATGGGCCACAAAAGATGGACTGTGCCGGCCTGCTTCCTCACACTGGGGTCTTTGATGTCTTTGGTGCCTGTCCACTTCCAGGGCAGTCATTACTCACCCAGGTCAAAGCTTTTAGGGTTTTTTGTTGTTTTTGTTTTGTTTTGATTTTCAGTTTCAAAATTTACTATCAAACTGCAGTACCCAAGACAATGTGGAACTAGCATAAGTAAAAACATATAGACCAATGGAACAGGATTAATAGTTCAGAAGTAAACCTTCACATTTATGGCCACTTGATTTTCAACCAATGTTAAATCTTGCTGTTCTTCTTCTTGTTGTCATTTTTTTTTTTAACTTTGTACGGTGCTACAGTTTATTTTCAATCATATTCTTGTTGCTGATGTTGAAGACTCACCACTGGATTCCTCTCATGTCCTCCAGTTTTCTTAATTGATTTTTTATCTGGGATAAAGACCCGTTAGTAGTCTGGTGAAGCCTGTGAACCCTTAGAATGTTGCGGGGTTTTTTTAAGTTTATTGGAGTATAGCTGATTTACAGTGTTGTGTTAGTTTCAGGAGTACAGCAAAGGGATTCAGTTATACATATACATATATTCATTCTTTTTTAGATTCTTTTCTCATATAGGTTATCACACAATTTTGGGTAGAGTTCCCTGTGCTATACAGTAGGTCCCTGTTGGTTATCTATCTTATATATAGTTCAAAGCTTTTAGTTTTTTTTAAAATCCTTTCTGTTCTAGATAATCCCTCTGACACACAACTGCTTTTTAAATAAAATGTCTAGGCTTTCTTATACCTTTAATAGAACTACCTGTAATGACTTGTATCCTCTTAATGAATTAAATCATTGAAAGTCCACAAAAGATTCTGTGTACTGTCATTTTATTTTAATCTGTAAATGTGTAGGGAACCATATTGTTTTCATTTTCAAGAAGCAAAGGACATTTGCTAATAATGACATAGCTTCAATATAGATTTCTAAAAATTATTTCTGAAGAGTATTTGGCCATATGCACGATTATTTTTTTAAACATGCTACGCTGGGTGAGCAAGCCATGTCATGAGTAATTCTTTTCTAAATCCAGTGTGTTTAGTCATGTATCACTGAATCAAAGAGCAGACAAATGCATCTGCTTTCACAGTCAGTTTGGGAGTTGACCAAGTGAGCTTGATGGTGGTGCCCAGTTTTAATTCTCATTTTGGCATTCCTCAGAAGAGATCCCAAGTATTCATCTGACGTATTTCCCTGTTCCAGTACTTTATATACAGCTGCATCCTGGGATTGATATCCTGTTCGGTTTTCCTGCGCGTGAATTATGAGCTAAAGATGCTGATCATGATGGTGGCACTGGTGGGCTACAACACCATCTTTCTCCACACTCACGCCCACCTCCTGGATGACTACAGCCAGGTCTTATTTGAGAGGTAACCTGCTTCCTCTTCCTTCTCCTTAGTTCTTTCATGGGATGTTGGTAACGTAAGTATGTGTGGAGTAAATGCAAATTAGCAATAGCCCTGTCCCTGGGAATCACTGTGTGAGTGTTTCTTTGAAGTGATGATTCAGGAAGAGAATGTGTGTTTTTTATTACAGGTTACACAGAATAGGTATTATCACATATGATCAGCAGATATGAAATGGTTTAGAGAGAGGATTTGTGTTATAATCTGTACTATATTGATAAGAATATCTTTTCTTTCACATTCAGCTTTATTGATATTTTGGACTGAAGGATTTTCAGGGCACTGTCCTGTGCATTAAAGGTTATTGAGCAGCATCCCTGGCCTCTACCCACTAGATGCCACAAAATCCACCCCCCTCCCCAAGTCATGACAATTGAAAATGCCTCCGGACATTGAGGAATGTGCCCTACAGGGCAGTGCGGCCCCCAGGTCAGAACAACTGAATCCATATACACAAAAGTACAGGGATAGTGAGTGGTTCCATTCACAAGTTATAGTGACTGGAAGTATAACTTGGTGGAGATAAGATAAAATTTCTTATTGGAGATTTCCTAAAACATCCTGGTGTGGACGGAATCCTATTGGTTGTGTTTACTCTGCCAGCCTTAGGACTAGATGCTTCAAGAATGATTCTCCCAGGTCCACTCCCTTGGACTTATGAAACGTTTCCTGTTATCAAATTACTTCTACAAGCTAATCATAAATATTTATCCCCTGCTTGAAAAAGAAGTTTTCATCATGATATTCTCCATCTCACATCTTAACAGCAAAACCACATTTTGTATCAAGTGTTAGGTTTATTTCTGGACACACCAGACTTCAAGTTTTTCTATGAATGCTTTGCATAATCCCCCATAATATTTCTATATTTCTTTTAACTAAAATAAATGCCTTAAATACTTGCATAGATTTTTTTTCCAATCTTTATTGGAGTATAATTGCTTTACAATGGTGTGTTAGTTTCTGGTTTATAACAAAGTGAATCACTTATACATATACATATGTCCCTATATCTCTTCCCTCTTGCATCTCCCTCCCTCCCACCCTCCCTATCCCACCCCTCTAGGTGGTCACAAAGCACCGAGCTGATCTCCCTGTGCTATGTGTCTGCTTCCCACTAGCTATCTATTTTACGTTTGGTAGTGTATATATGTCCATGCCACTCTTTCACTTTGTCCCAGCTTACCTTTCCCCCTCCCCATATCCTCAAGTCCATTCTGTAGTAGGTCTGTGTCTTTATTCCTGTCTTACCCCTAGGTTCTTCATGACATTTTTTTTCTTAAATTCCATATATATGTGTTAGCATACGGTATTTGTCTTTCTCTTTCTGACTTACTTCACTCTGTATGACAGACTCTAGGTCTATCCACCTCATTACAAATAGCTCAATTTTGTTTCTTTTTATGGCTGAGTAATATTCCATTGTATGTATATGCCACATCTTCTTTATCCATTCATCCGATGATGGGCACTTAGGTTGTTTCCATCTCCGGGCTATTGTAAATAGAGCTGCAATGAACATTTTGGTACATGACTCTTTTTGAATTATGGTTTTCTCAGGGTATATGCCCACTAGTGGGATTGCTGGGTCGTATGGTAGTTCTATTTGTAGTTTTTTAAGGAACCTTCATACTGTTCTCCATAGTGGCTGAACCAATTCACATTCCCACCAGCAGTGCAAGAGTGTCCCCTTTTCTCCACACCCTCTCCAGCATTTATTGTTTCTAGATTTTTTGATGATGGCCATTCTGACTGGTGTGAGATGATATCTCATTGTAGTTTTGATTTGCATTTCTCTAATGATTAATGATGTTGATCATTCTTTCATGCTCAAACACTTGCATAGATTTGTTGCTCCGGAAAGATGGTTTGTGTTGACAGCTTATGGCCGCTTCACCAATAGAGGCCCAGTGTCAGGAACATGGGCATCTCACTGTGTAAACGTTTCTTCCCAGTAAGAATGCTTTTAGAAACACAACTGCACCACATTCTCTTCACCAAATTTAATTTTCGTCTTCCTCCACGCCATGAAGCCCTAACAATCTGTAGTCAGGATGAGGATAGTGGAGTTGCAAAAATACAGAATTGTATTAAGGAAACTATATGATTCCTTAGCCAAGATAAAAATGAAACTGAAGTTAATTTTCCAATAAATTCTCAAAATTGCCAAGCAAACACACTTTAACATTTCCCCACCATATCCAGAGAGCCCGTATTGAATCCCTAAGTAAATGTAGCATCACCAATTCTGACACACAGCTGAGAACACTACTCAATTTCCCTTTATTAAATTTAAAGCTCTTGCATACGCTACACATCCGAAGCAAAAGTAGAAATTAGATTAGCAAGTTTCCGATGGGGAGGGAAATACTTTGGGGATCTGAGGGAAACAGGCCACCTCTTATTAGAACCCCAGCAGCAGGGAAGTAGCTATTTGGTTAAAGAAAAGGGGTTTTACTTTCAGAGCCCTTTTGTTTCATTCAAGGTCTTTTGTGTGTGTTCTCTTGGCTTTGTCTTTATAATCACCTTGGGACAAGCCTCAGGCACCTGCCTTCGCGGCCGACGGTAAGCCAGCATCCTCTCTAGGATGGGTGCAACTGTGTACCATGCTTAAGCCCTGCAAACTTCCGCAGAAATATTAACAGGAATTAATTTCCTTTTGTACTGAAATGTAAATTCAGTGAACTTTACTCTTAAGTGTGAAGTCTTAACTCTCTCCTAATTAAGGAACTTTTGCATATATTGATCTGCTATACATACTTATAGTTTTTTGTTCTTAAAGAGATCGCATTATGTCCTTCAAATATTATTAATGACGCCTTGACTAATCACAGAAAGAATAAGCAACGCTTTTGGTTACCTTCCTTATCATTCTATCTATTTCCCATTTCATTATTAATAGGACAGTTCCCAGAATGTGAGCAGAAAAAAAGGAAAGGAAATTAAACATAATTATAGGAATTTTAGGAAGGAGTTTGACTAAGGTTTCTGCGTGAGCTGCCACAATACTCCCGGAAGCATTCCTCTGCCAGAAGATGAATATTACTGACATAATAGCATAATACCTCAAAATTAACAAGTGCTCTCTAATAGCAGTTTAAAACGAACACCAAAGGAGAGACCTTTGAGTGGCAGCTTGGAATCCCCTCTGATTTTCCCAACCTCGGTGTGTGTATGATTTAACCATGTGACTTGTGCCAGTGCTAAAACCCATTGAGGTCAATGTTTCCTTTCCCTTTTCTGAGATTCAAGATATTCCACCATGAAAGAACTGATAAAGGTTTTTTCCTCCTATATCTGGTTTGTTATTGCTGACACAACCCTTTCAGATATGAAACTAGGATCCTTAAAAAAAAAAAAAAAAGCTAGTCTGAGATGTTGCTTTGAGAATGTACGTCCCTCTGTCCCAAAGCCATAGATGCCCTTCAAGGAAAATGCTGGCTTAACACAAGGCCAGGCAGCACCTCCTTTCCTGATCAAGTTGGTCTGTGCCGTTGAAGTCACACGCTTGGTGCCATCCCTTTTCTGACCTGTTTCTGGTCACTGTTGATGCCGAAAACTCGGCCTCTGTGCACCGGTGTCAAGTCAAATCTCGGAGACAGAGTTTTAAGTGAAGTAGAAAAGAATAGTTTTATCGCTTTGCCAGGCAGAGGGGGACACACCGGCCTCCTGTGTGTCCCAACCGGGGATGATTTGGGGAGGAGCTTTATAGCAATAGTTCAAGGGCTGGGTTGCTAATAAGGATCAGGGGTGTGCAGGGTCTGCAGTCCTTTAATCTGGCCTCAGGTGGTCTCCTGATGAGGTTCTCTGGTTCCTGTGATCTGCCCTCAGGTGGTCTCCTCCCTTGTCTCTGCATCCTCTCCCTTCCTGGATTAGCAACTGTTCGAATCTGCCCTTTGGAACTCAGGGAAGTTCATAGAGGCTGGAGTCTATTCCCTACAAACAAGAAATGGGGGACAAAGAAAAGCTTCCATGCCCAGGAGCCCCATAGGGTCCTGCTTGGTTTCAGCATCTCTGTTTACAGGGGACTGCTGGGCCATCTTCTGAATACACAGTTTGGACTGTGTTGTTGTCCTATATGTGAGTTCACCATGTTTCAGGGGCCTTTTCCAAGCCAAATTTGACATTGATCACAGACAAGCCAACAGGGAGTTTTTGCCAGCAGAGTCAGCAAAGAAAACAAAAGTATGCACTAGAAAGACTCCAGATCAATGAATAATTCAGAAAAGGATACCAAACTGTAAGATTCATGAGTGCAGAAAGCCAACTTTACAAGAGAAAAAAATGGTCTACTTGAGAGGGTGTGCCATTAAAATTCCATACGAATGGAGGCCAGCAAGGTCCCAGTACTTCACCTGCCATCATGTGACTGTGATCTATCATCTCTTGGTGGAGAAAGCTCAGAAGTGTCTGATATTTAGGAGGTCCAGGAAAATCCATGTCCTAATTCTTTGGCATTTACAACAGTCTTCCATATCATCTGTGAGTACAAGATGCTTTGCTGAATCAATCAATCAATGATCCCGATTCCGGTCCATGACACCAACTCCCAAAGCCCTCAGCCAGCGCCACTGAGGATGCTTTACAGGTGATGGTGATGGTGATCGTGATCAACCATTGATATTGCTGGAGGCTGTTTTTGTTTCAAGGACACATTCCCTTCCCTTGACAAAGGCTCATTACAGAGTCTGAAAGATGTTATCAGATCTTTCCTGCGCATTTTTTCCTTGCAGAACTGAAGAGTATCAAAGGGTGAATATTATCATTTCACGTGGACCCAGCCATTATGTTAGTTCACCTGAAAGCTAGAAATATGCTTTCTATTCTGAAGATGTGTGGAGGATGGAGAGCTTGGACAGAGGGGTTAACCAGGAGTCCAGCACATTAACCAGCTCTGTGTGGGCACTTAGGCTAATAAAATAAATACTGTGTGGGCTTCCCTGGTGGCTCAGTGGTTGAGAGTCCGCCTGCCAATGCAGGGGACCCGGGTTCCTTGCCCCGGTCAGGGAAGATCCCACATGCCGTGGAGCGGCTGGGCCCGTGAGCCATGGCCGCTGAGCCTGCGTGTCCGGAGCCTGTGCTCCACAACCAGAGAGGCCGCAAGAGTGAGAGGCCCGCATACCGCAAAATAAATAAATAAATAAATACTTTCTGGGCAGCATATAAAGTGTATAAGTAAGCAGCAATTATATCGAGTACCCAGCATGATTCAGAAGCTCTGGATTATTGCTGGTAGAAATGTCTGCATAATTTTAACTTCCTGACCTTAGCAACAGCTCCATACCAAGGATAGCCATGGAGATGCTCCATAGCGATGGAGCCATGAGTCAAGCACCTTCAACATGGTTCTGCATTCTCTGTTTTTTCTGTGTTTCATGGAAAACCCAATGGCTAGAATTCAGCATATTGTAACATTTTGACAGTGTCCCAACTAGGGATCCACTGATGATGAGCTCACTGAAAGCCTCGAGGAAGAACTGCAGCATTAATCATGCTCAGGAAGAAGGCAGGAGCAGTATGCACCCACCTCTGGGAGAGATGGTCCAGAGGTGTTCCTAGGGAGGGTGGAACCACTGCATCTTTCAAACCAGAAAGCGATTAGTGACTAAAGCAAGGTGAGCAGTAGGTGCCCTGAAGTACATACTGCCACAGGTCACCGGAGGGCGACACACACAGGGGTGCCAGGAACAGTTCTCTGGACTGAAGGAATTCTTTGAAAGCATAAAAGCCACAACTACCAGAAACTGCCCCTCCGAACAGCTCAAAGGAGTCAGGTGGACACACCAAGACAGGCTGGAGACGGGCCCGGGTTCAGGAGCTGGGAGGAAGAACACCTGACATTTCTTTAAAGTCTCCTCTTTTAAATGAAAACCGTATTCCAAATCTGTAGTCAAACCCATAATATATCCAAGTTCATACTGAAAAGATCTTAAATTACTTTCAAATTTAATATCTCAGTTTCTCTTCCCCTTCCTAATTCCCCTCCTCCCCTGAAGTGCCATCTCCAGAAAGTATGGAATACACACGTTTGTTTCTCTGTAGCTGACATCACTAGTAGCAGAGCTGGGAGGAAGAGTAAGGAGGTCAGTAATCTGAATTGCCTAAGTTAACAAGAACAACAAAAAAAGGTGTCCTAGGGCTGCTTGAATTCTACCAATCTTTCTTTTCTTCTATAAAAAGCAACCATTAGTGAGCTCCTTTGTTATCTAACCTAAAAAAGAAAATGCCTTGTGATTTTGACCCACTTGTAGGAAGATACTCAGTTTTTAGGCTGTTTTTTGTTTTGTTTGATTTTAGAATGAGCGGAAGAAGGAGACTTCAGAGGGCCTGGGCCCCCAGACTAGATAGGATACGTACTTCTTATCATCAGCTCTCCAACGTATGAGGCTAAAGCCCAGTGCACAGACCCACGGTATCAGATGCACCAACTGCTTCCCATTTAAAATCATTCTTCTCCAAAGGATGAAACCATGACTGCATTAATCAGGGTGCATCTTTTCCCCATAGCAAAAGGCCAGCACTACCTCTCCAGCCCCACTTTTATCATTTCTCCTGACCTGCAGCTGCCTCCAGGGCTCTTTCTTAAACATGAGCTTATCCCTTATTATGTTAGTCGTTTGCAGTCCCAGAATTTGTTTGCAGTCCTTAGCATTTGTGAATAACTCGGAAACAGCATGAGACTTTGATCCATCTGTCCTTGGATGACACTGGGTCACCTTCTTTGGAAGATTGCATAGGATTTCAGTGCATCTGTGTCCAGCCACAGGAGGTAAAGTGTCTATAAATGAAACCCCTTAGATTTCAAACCAACACAGTTATTTGTCCACTCATTCCTTTGTCTTCACAGCACAGTTTCATTGAATACCCTGTATATTCCAGGCCTGACTGCTGGAGTCCAAGCACATAGAGATGAATAAAATATAGTCTGTGCTCTCAAGAATTTACAAAATCTCCTATTAGAAAATTGTGTCTCACAAGAAGGCCAAAAGGAGACTTGCAGGTTAAGTTCCTATAGCCTACCTAGGGAATGAGTGAACCCGTTGGCTGGAAGCTGGTTAAGTGACCCAGAGATGACTGTGATATTGGAAAGGTCTTGAAGAAGTGTGGAGATCCAAAAAGATAGGGGAGGAGTGTTGTCAGCATCATGGCAGAATAAGACATCCCTTATGTTTGTCCCCAACAATAATTTGTAATCTATCCTTGGAGAAAAGTTTCTTTGTAGGAGCTGTGGGACCCAGCACCATATGGGATCCAGAAGGAGTCTCGTCCACCCATGTGTTGGACAGTAGGCATACAGACCTTGATCGTGGCTGTGGACCCTGCAGTGACATGTAATCCAGCTTCAGCAGCTCTTGGCCACAGAGCCCCCTGGAAAACAGTCTTAGCCAGTGACCCATGGAAGAGAGAGACTTTGAAGAAGTCCAGGTTTTCAGAGGAGAAGTTCTAGCACACCATTGGAGAAAAAAAAACATGAGTTTGGACAAGCTGAAGTGGGTAAGAGAAACAGTCTGACTCTGTCCACACCACCCTTCCCCCAAGATGGCACAGCTTAAGTCCAAGAGAGATGTTCTCACTCTATGACTTCTCCTGTGAGCACCGGGCTTCCCAGCTGTGCAGGATGCTACCAAGCTGGGAGAGGAGCAGATAGGACTCTCAGAAGGCTTTAAGAGAACACAGATGCTACTAACTGCATTACTAACTTTGTCAAGAAGCCCACCCACAAGCTGCTGGGAACACTTCACCCACAGATCTCCCCAGCTGGCTCACGGGCACCCTCATTGTTCCACATGCCTCATGCACACCCCACCCTGTGGCCAGCTCCCTGTTGCATATTCCCTCCCGATGGCAGCATCGAGAGGGAGCTTGGACCAACGGCTAGTGGGCATGCACAGAAAGCTGACTGAAATCTGAGGGCCAGAGAGAGACCACACACTTGAGCTTTAGCGAGTTTTGTTTGGGAAAACAAAAGGAAGACTGTCAGCAGTCGGCCTGGTGCATTGTAGGATGGAGAGGAGGCATACAAGCTTAGAATTCTGCCACAAGAGGGAGGAAGAAAGGTGGAGAGATGTATCCACAGAAGGTCCCGAAAGCCTCAGAAGCACTAGCAGGGCTGGAGGAAGATATTTATGCCCTGAAGACAGTTAGTAAATGGTGCAGGAAGTGAGTGCTACTTCACATACGAAGACAGCAATGCAAAACTTTACGGAACATGAAATCAAGGAACAAAGGAACTAAAAAACAGCTAGAAAACAATTCATTATTAAGCCCTTACCTATCAATTTTACTCTAAGTGTAAATGGATTGAATTGTCCATTTGAAAGGCATAGAGTGGCTATACAGATAAAAAAACAAGATCCAACTATATGCTGCCTACAGGGAACTCACCTCAGCTTTAAGGACACACATAGGATCAAAGTAAAGGAATGGATAAAGATATTCCATGCAAGTGGAAACAAAAAGAGAGTAAGGGTAGCTATACTTATATCCGATAAATACACTTTCATCCAAAAACAGTAACAAAAAACAAAGAAAGTCATTATGTATTGACAAATGGGTCAATTCATCTAGAAGATATAAAAATCATAAATATATATGCATCCAACATCAGAACACCTAAATAAATTAAGCAAATACTAGTAGATATGATAGGAGAAATAGATGACAATGGAATAATAGTAGAGAACATCAATACATCACATTCAACAATAGATCATCCAGACAGAAAGTCAGATAGGAAACATTGGACTTGAACTAAACTGTTAGGTCAAATGGACCTAACAGACATATTTGGAACACTCCATCTAACAGCAACAGAATACATTATTCACAAGCACACATGGAACATTCCAGAATAGATCATACGTTAGGTCATAAAACATGTCTTAGCAAAATTAAGGTTGAAATTATACCATATATCTTTTCCAATCACAATGGTATGAAACTAGAAATCAGTAACAGTAGGAAAACTGGGAATTTCACAAATATATAGAAATTAAGCCACGTACTCCTAAACAATCAATGGTCAAAGAAGAATACAAAAGGAAAAACAAAATATAACTTGAAACAAATGAAAATGGGAACACAAGGTACCAGAACCTATAGTATGCTGCAAAAGCAGTTTTTAAAGGGAAGTTTATAATTACAGATGCCTACATTAAGAAAAAGAAAGATCTCAAATATAAACCCTAACATTACACCTCAAAGAAATAGAAAAAGAAGAACAAACTAAGCCCAAAGTTAGCAGAAGGAAGGAAATAACAAAGATCAGAGCAGAAATTAATGAAATACAAACTAAGAAGACAAAAGAAAAGATCAGTGAAGCTAAGAGCTGCTTTTTGAAAAGATAAAATAAACAAACCTTTAGGTAGGCTAGCCATAGGGAAAAAAGAGAGAGGACTGGAATAAATAAAATTAGAAATGAAATAGAAGACATTACAGTTGATACTACCCAAATTCAAAGGACCATAAGAGACTACTATGAAAATTATACACCAACAAATTGGACAACAGAGAAGAAATGAGTAAATTCTTGGAAACATACAACCTACCAAGACTGAATGATGAAGAAATAGAAAGTCCTAACGGACCAATAATGAGGAAGGAGATTGAATCAGTGATCAAAATCTCCAACAAAGAGAAGCTCAGGACCAGATGATTTCACTAGTGAATTCTACCAAACATTTAAAGAAAAATTAATCCCAATATTTCTCAAACTTTTCCCAAAATTGAAGAGGAGGAAACACTTCCAAACTCACTTTATGAGGCCAGCGTTATCCTGATATCAAAGCCTGATAGGGACACTAAAAGAAAAAAACAACAAACAACAACAACAATAAAAAAAGCACAGAGTAATATTCCCGATAAATATAGATGCAAAAATTCTGAACAAAATATTAGCAAGCCAAATTGAACAGTAGATTAAAAGGATCATGCACAATGATCAAACGGAATCTATCCCTGAGATACAAGGGTGGTGCAACACATGCAAACTAATAAGTGTGATACACCACATTAATAGAATGAAAGATAAAAATCATATGATCTCTTATCTCAATAAATGCAGGAAAAGCATTTGATGAAATACATCTTCTCATGATAAAAACTTTCAACAAATTGGGTATAGAAGGAACACACCTCAGCATGATAAAGTTGGCATATAACAAGTGCATAGCTAATATCATACTCACTAATAAAAGGCTGAAAGCTTTTCCTCTAAAATCAAGACAAGAAAAGGGTGCCTCTCTTGCCACTTTTATTCAACATAGTACTGGAAGTCTTACCCAGAGAAATCAGGCAAGAAAAAGAAATGAAAGGCATACAATTAGAAGGAAGATGAAGACTTGTCTTTGTTTGCAGATGATATGATCTTATACATAGAGAACACTAAAGGCTCCACCAAAAAAAAATTGCTAGAACTAATCAAAAAATTCAATTGTCACAGCATACAGAATCAACATACAGAAATCAGTTGTGTTTCTATACACTAACAATGAATTATCTGATAAAGAAATAAAGAAAAGAATCCCATTCACAATGGCATCAAAAACAAGAAAATGTTTAGAAATAAATTACACCAAGGAGGTGAAAGATCTGTACACTGAAAACCATAAGACTTTGATGAAAGTAACTGAAGAAGACACAAGAAAATGGAAAGAAATCCCATGTTCATGGATCAGAAGAATATTGTTAAAATGTTCATACTACCTAAAGCCATCTATAGATTCAATGCAATTCCCATCAAAATTCCATTAGCAGTTTTCACAGAAATAGAACAAACCATTCTAAAATTTGTATAGAACCACAAAAGACCCTGAATAACCAAAGTAATCCTGAGGAAGAAGCATAAAGCTGGAGGCATCACACTCCTGATTTCAAACCACACTGCAAAGCTACAGTAATTAAAACCATATGGTACTGGCAAAAAAATTGACACATAAACAAGTTGAACAGGATACAGAGCCCAGATAACCCCTTGCATATGTGGTAAACTAATATTTGACAAGGGAGCCAATGATACTCAATAAGTAAAGGATAGTCTCTTCAATAAATGGTATTGGGAAAATTAAATACCACATGCAGAAGAATGAAATTGGACCCCTATCTTACACCACTAACAAACATTAATTTGAAATGGATAAGAGACCTGAAACCTTCAAACTCCTAGAAAAAAAGCATAGGGGAAAAAACTCCTTGACATTGATCTTAGCAATGATTTTTTTGGATATGTCACCAAAAGCACAAACAACAAAAGCAAAAATAAGTGAGTGGAACTACATCAAGCCAAAAAAACTTCTGAATGGCAAGAGAAACCATCAACGAAATGAAAAAGCAACCTACAGAATGGGAGAAACTACTTGCCAATAATATATCTGATAATGGGCTAATATCCAAAATACATAAAGAACTCATACAACTCAACATAAAAAATAATCAATTTAAAAGTAGGCAGAGGAACTGAATAGACCTTTTCCAAAGAAGACATACAAATGGTCAACAGGACATGAAAAAATGTTCAATATTATTAATAATTGGAGAAGTGTGTATCAAGAGCACAGTAAAATGTTGCACACTCCTTAGAATGGCTATTATCAAAAAGACAAGAGATGACAAGTTTTGGCAAGGTTGTGGAGAAAAAGGAATAATGGGATATTATTTTCTCAACCATGGGAAAAAAGGAAATCCTGCCACTTGCAACAACGTGAATGGACACTGAGGGCACCATGCTGAGTGAAATAAGCCAGCCAGAGACAGACAAATACTGTATGATGTCACTTATATGTGAAATCTAAGAAAGCTGAACTCACAGAAACAGTAGAACGGTGGGTTACCCAGGGCTGGGGAAAGGTGGGAGAAGTGGGGAGATGTTGGTCAAAAGGCACAAGCTTCCTGTTATAAGATGAATACGTTCTGGTGATCTAAGGTACAGCATGGTGACTATAGCTAACAATACTGTATTACATACTTGAAAGTTGCTAAAAGAGTAGATCTTAAATGTTCTCACCACAAAAAGGAGATGGTAATTATGTGAGGTGGTGAGGGTGTTAGCTAATGCTATAGTGATAATCATTTCCCAACATATAAGTGTATCAAATCAACACAGTGTACACCTTAAACTTATACAGTTTATATGTCAATTATGTCTAAATAGAACTAGAAAGAAAATAACTGAAAAATATGTCAAAAGGCACAAACTGTCTGAAGAGGTCATTCCCACCCCTGACTCAGTTGGTCAAGAAAACTTATTAATGATGCATCTCCAATCATCGGAAAGGAATGGTGTATTTTTTAAATGACTGAGCTGTTTTAGAACTCTCCTGTCTGACCACAGCTCTGGTGGCCATTGCAAACAACCAGATCAGCCATCAGAAAATAGATTTGTTTTGATGGCTGCTGAATCTGAGCAGTGGAATACGGGAATTTTGGCTGAGCTGTCATCCTCACGCTTCACCACCAGCCAGCATCACCTGGCCAGGACCCAACCACTGCACTGGTGACCTGGAGGGGAGGAGAGCTTGGAAGCAGAGGTCAGCAGGATGCTGTATGCCACTCAACTGAAAGGCCAGGAGGGAATAATCAGGAAAGTGGTACTAACACGTGCATCTCAGCAATTCCTTGCCCTATCTCCAGCCAGACTTAGAGAAAGATTTCCTGACAGGGCAGTTGGCTGTCTTTATTTTTCCCTTTGTATTTTAACCCCAGCATTTCCACCCCAGCATTTCCTTTCTGGGGTATTTTTGTTTTATTCAGACTGTGTCGTCTTCTGACATTGTAGTTGACGTCTTGGTCCTGTGCTGAGTAAGGTACAGCAGATTCATCTTGCAGCAACATCAAGTTGACCAAAACTTGAGCTTTTTGCATTGCTTGACATTGAAGATGGCTGAGGATTCAAAGGTTCCTTGTCGGCAAAGCATTTCCTAACTTACTCACAGGGACAGCCAGAAGTAAACAGATTTCATCAGCGGCAGGGCAACAGGATCTCACGTTAAGAGGGAGGGCAGTAGCCATTGTCTCTTTGTGGGACTTTTCTTTATGAAACGTGGGCCTCAGGGGGTCAGGGTCCCAGAGGTCAGACTACTTTTGACCCCAGTGAATGACCTGGAAAGATCTGATTTTACTCAGTTCGTATATTGTTACCAACACAACAGAAACTAGGTTTCTTGAGGTACTTTTCTTCTTAGTAAATAGAGGCTTATGTCACCTAGAAAATAGAATGTTTTGAAATGTAATTATGTTTGTGTATACATGCCTGGAAGCAATGAAAATGTCATTTTTGTGTCATGGAGCTGTTAGCCTTTAGGTTAGAGACCGGTTCACCAAGCAATTCCATATCCTTTGCCCAGTTTGTTAGGTTTCTTTGTTCTCTTGGACTCTGGAAACTTGAGGGCCAGAATGATTGCTCCATTAACAGCCTCAGGGTGAGGGTCAGCTGTAAATTAGTGTGTGGCTACAGGCACATTTGGGTGTCTGTGTCTCCAGGACCCATTTTTAAGTATGAAAAATAGCCTATCTGGTCACATTTTGGCTAAAACTGTCAAGTTAAAAATCATAGAGTTAGAAACCTTCTCAGTTCTATTAGCTCTGTCTTCTGTACTTCATAACAGAGTGATAGCACAGCCCTAACGTGTGAAAGTCCAAAGTGGATTTCATCCCTAAAACTTAAGGGGAAGGGAGAGAGAGAGAGACCTCAGACTAAGTTGCTGTCATTTTTATATAATGGCTGATAACAATTGTTAATGTGTCAATTGTGTCACTTAAAAGAAGACATGCTGAGGTCCTAAGCCCCAGTAGCTGAGAATGTGACCTTATTTGGAAATAGGGTCATTGCACATGTAATTAGTTCAGATCAAGTCCTGCTGGAGTGGGGTGGGCCCTGATCCAATATGACTGGTGTCCTTGTAAGAAGATGGCCATGTGGAGACAGAGACACATGGGGGGAGGGGAGCGGGCACCACGTGGTGATGAAGACAGACCTTGGAGTGACACAGTGGCCAGCCGACCACCAAAGCCAGGACGGGGCAAGGAAGGATTTCTCTGCAGGTTTCAGAGGGAGCACAGCCCCGCCGGCACCTTGATTTCAGACTTCTGGCCTCCAGAACTATGAGATGATAAATTTCTGTTGTTTTAAGCCACCCAGTTTGTGGCACTTTGTTTCAGCAGTCCTGGGAGTTAGGAGTTTGGAATTAGCAGATATAAACTACTGTATATAAAATAAACAACAAGGTCCTACTATATAGCAAAGTATCTCGTGTAACATATAATGGAAAAGATTGAGAAAAAATATATATATATATGTATAACTGAATCATTTTACTGTGCACCTGAAACCAACACAGCATTGCAAATCAACCACACTTCAAAAAAAAAAAAGAAAAGAAAAGTCCTGGGAAACTGATATGATCAACACAACTGACTAGACTCTGCCAGAAGACATCTTGGAATTTTATTCTCTCTGTCCCGATGTCCCCGCCATGCTACCCACTCCTTTTCCTCCCAGCCTCTCCTGCATGCACACAAAGAGCAAGGAACACAGGAATGGATCTGTGGATGGAGAAATTCATCCTTCAAGCTTCAGGAGCCCATCAGCCGTGGCCTGTGAGGGGCCCACATGGGAGAGATGGACTCCAGTTGGAATCAGCAGTTCTTTGGGGCTGGATGAATAAAAGAAGTTTTTGAGAAATCTAAATGAAAGTGAAGACAGCAGGTTACAGTTCTCCCTAGTTGACGGAGAACGTCAGAAGGAAAAAAGGCATCTGTGGACTGGTACCCAAGTCTATCCTACAGGCTGTGTTGTGCGTCATTATTTCTGAGGTCCATTTAGTTCTGTACTTTCCAGTGCACTGCCCGGTCCAGCAATGAGAGCCATTCCTAGTTTTGCTTCCCCCAAGTCCCCACCTACACCCACCACTATTCCTCATTAAGGCTCAAGAACTGGGAGATAGGTGGAGGTCATTTCCACCCCTAAAACTATGTTTAAATGTGTTAGCGTGAGGAGTCCCAGAAAAGTATTTTTCCCTCTATGTTGCTTGCATGTATTTTCTGTGTGATTATCTGAAAACTCAGCCAGCCCCTGAACTGCATAAAGAGGGTCTTACCTCCCACTCTCCAACAGTGAGAGGGACGGGAGATGGCTTTGTATATTTGGAGCATCTGGCCCCTTACCTGGGGATACACGTGGGACCTGAGTTCTGATTGATTGCATTGATGAAGCTACTGTAAGATCCTGACCTTGGAGTTAACATTTTACTCTCAGTTTACTTTTATAGGGTGATGGGTAAAAGGGAGGGATGTCATAGCAGTTTCCTAGGATTCCTGGAATGGTAAAGTAATAGGATGTTCACGAAGCAACATGAAAATTAAACACAGCCTGCACCAGCTTCTTATGCACTGTTGTCTATGTTGTACCACTTTTTTTTTTTTTTTTTTTTTTTTTTTTTTTTTAGCCATGCCGTGCAGCTTGTGAGATCTTAGTTCCACAACCAAGGATCGAACCCGGGCCCTGGCAGGGAAGGCTCAGAGTCTTAACCACTGGACTGCCAGAGAATTCCCTGTACCAGTTTTATTAACTGGTCAATATCCTGTCAGTGTAGTCAGTATGCGGGGAAATGAGTTTAAAAGTCACTGGGGACTTCCCCAGAGGTCCAGTGGTTAAGACTCTGTGCTTCCACTGCAGGGGGCATGGGTCCGATCCCTAGTCGGGGAACTAAGATCCTACATGCCGCACATGGTGTGGCCAAAAAAAGTCCCTAAAAGTCACTGGAGTTTGCACTGCTTATAAACATCTGCTCCCTGCAGTGACTTCAACTGTGCTATTAGACACAGCTGCCATGGGCTCAAAAAGGAACTTCATTTCTTAAAATCACTACTACTGAGACAGGAAAGTGACACTTGTTAGCTCACTTCATTCCCAGAGAGAAACTGGTAACCTCCTTATGGCTGTTGAGCTCAGATTTTTTCCAGCCACAGTTGGCTTGGTAGGAGGAAGGAGCCCTGAGTACAAGCATAGCCTTTCTGGAGAGTTCTCTGAGGTCCTAAGCCCTTCAGCCACTGGGACTGGAGATTCTGTCTCCTCATTTCCGCAGGAATCTGCCTTTCTTTTGCACATGGATCTGTCATTCTGTTAATGAAATCCACCAACCTGCATTTTCTTATCTTTTTCTCTAGCTTCCTTGCTCCATCCTCTTGTTTATCACTGTGTAGTTAATACGAAAAATCATAAGTACCATTTATGAAGTGCTTCCTGTATGTCAGGCTCTATGCCAGGTACATAAATATTTGACCTAGTGACCAAGACAGCCAGTAAGATGGGCACTGGCACCCCCTTTGGCTGATGGGGAGAGTAAGGTTTGGAGGGGCTTATCCTAGGCCCCAAGCTCACTAGAGCAGGGGAGTCATGATTCCAACCAGGGTTACTTACTCCAAAGCCCACCTGCGCTCTTTAGTTCTTTATCCATTTCTCTTATTATCTCATCAGTCCTCGAACCTTTTATGGAGAAACAGGAAAATCTCAAAGCATATTCAACTCCCAAGCAGAAACTGATGACTTGATATTTATACTTGATTAAATACAAGCTATGCCGCTTATGTGACATGGCAGCCAAGCATAATCAACTTCTCAAGTCTCGTTTACAGTTATACGTGTGGAATAATCATTTGTCAGCTATGCAGGATTACCCTGGGGAATCAAGTCGATTTCTCCTTGTATGCTGTACAAGAACCAAAAACAGAACCTTTAAGTTGACACGTAAAATTGACCACCACACCTGCCAACTAGGATGTGTGGGTGGTCATTGCCTAGAAGGTCATGTTGAGGATGGAGGGCCCAGCCAGCACAGCGAGAGCTTGGTGGGGCAGTGGGCCAAGTGTTTCCATCTGTCTTAATGTCTTTTTGATACAAAACCCCATGAAAGGAGGAATAAGGAGCACCTGCCAGAAAGTTATATGAAAGTATATTATTCATATGTCAGAGTAGCTTATAGAAATAAAGTTCCCTACTTCATTTTTATATCTCCCATGATTATTAATTTCTAGCATACTGTCTCATTCTGCAAATAATTACTAAAAAATACAAGTCATATATCCAATTATCCAATTGATCCCAGAAATATAAAGAAAATAGTATTAATATTCTGCTATTCATTTTATATTCGCTAGTTTGGTATAAAGTAAGAAATCTATATTCATTTGGAAGATTTTTTTCTTTTACAGAGTTCTTGAAATAAGGATTATTTTGCTTTCTTTTAATGCAGTCTGGGCTTGCAAATATATTTGAAGTGTGTGTGTGTGTGTGTGTGTGTGTGTGGTTGGTGTAGAACGTAGACAAGCACTAGAGATTCTGAAATTTGTTTGTGCACGAATTCTATGGCCTGTATGTATGTTGTTTTGTTATATTGTTTTCATCTGTTTGTTTGTTTTTTAATAGACCAGGCATTTGGAAAGACCTAAAGACCATGGGCTCAGTGTCTCTCTTTATATTTTTCATCACACTGCTTGTTCTGGGCAGACAGGTAAGAAGTCTGTTACTTCTGTAACTTCTCTAAAGTGCTGTATTAATAATACTTTGCTGACGTGCATTGCCATTGCTTTCATGCAAACAAATGTTGAAGCATCAGGATCACCTTATCACTTAAGAGAAAAGTAGGTAGCGCAAGGTGTGTGTGCTTGGCTATACACACAAGAAAAAGGCCTCTCATTTTTTTTTTTTTTTCCCCTAAGAGGCAAATTTTGTGAACAGTTGAAGTGTGAATCAATGAATTTCCTGTTAAGTCTCAAAATAAATGTGTAGGTTTCTGTAAGCCTACAATGTATTCCCTCAATAGCTGACACTAATTGGAAAAAAAAGTCCCCTTGCCTGGGGTTTTCATCTGCATTTCAAAACGTATAGCTTCTTTTTCTTTGAAGTGGGCATTAAATATCCCTGCTGTCACTTGCAATTATCCCTAGAAATATGGTCCCTTGTTCAAAACGTTTATTTTGTGATGCAAATGAAACATCCTCCTCGGGCTCTGTGCCCGCTTCTGGCCTCCCCGTGGAGCCTGTAGGTGCAGGACTTTTAAGGGGAATATTCTTTCTCTGCCTGCAAACAAGGACAATCACCCAAAGACTAAAGACTCATCCCACACCAGGTAGCTCTGCCTCAGCCAAAGTTTGTTTTAAGTTCTTTGATGGATAGCTTGAAACCAAGAAGTGATTTATGTGGAGATAACCAGGGAAGAGGCAATGCCAATTAAATTATATACACATCTCTAAACAGTTATCTGAGAGGCAAACTATCAGCTGGGGAGTTTGGGTCTGCCTTCCATTTCTCACCAGGAGGAAGCTGCTAATAATCGCACAGTCAGAGCAGAGACCAGATCTGTGACAGTCAGTCCAGCACCCGGGAATGCCATCCATCCTCTTCCATCTTCCCGGGGAAGTGCGAGGGGCATCCTTCCCTGGAGCTCCCAGTGCAGCTCTCACCAATCTCCCTAGAGCTACGCTGTGGTCCTGACGCAGAACTCAGAAGACCCCGGTCCCCCCATCACCCTCCCCACCTCTGTCCCCGGCACATGCTAGGTTCTGCATTCTTAGGCAGTTTCTCTTACTAGAATGATCACTCAGATTTCTTCACAGCAATATATTTTAATTACCTAGAATCAAATTGAATTCTCCCAACTTTTTTTATTGATCACTGAGATAATATACAGGCAATACCCCTACACAAATGTTGTCGAATCCCTGCTCACTGATCAGTTACTCCCTAAATGATTTAAATAAAGCATCAAAAGTATGCAGTATTATGGCCAAGCATTCATTTAACATGATAGCGCTGGTACCGGTTTCCTTTCGTGTCACTAGTGTAATGATAAGTAGTATGTACATCTAGAGGCCTAGAGAGTAGTAATCCCTGCAGGATTAATTGTGTTCACAGTTACTCTTTAACTAGAACCAAGGATATACCAAGGTGAGCCGGAAGGCTGACCTTCAGTCCAAACTCATTAAGTGAATGATTTACTGAGGTCCCAAGTCTTCTGGGATAACAAGAACTGTGAAGTCTGTGACACAGTGCCTCTGCACACCCTTCCGGAAATACAACTGTATTATAAACAAATGTCTGATATTTGAAATAAGGTTGTCAAGTGTTGTAAGAATCCATGGCCTCAGAGTTACCTCTTTTCTGAATATGTTTTAAATAATAGCACAGACTTTTTGCAACTTATTTTTGTTATCATTTGTCCTAATGGCTCCCCTGACCCATGACCATCATTTTTGAAACGATGGCAATGTACTTGCTTTCTAAGAAAATGACTATACTAAATATTGCTCTAGGCATCTCAGAAACCTTAGTGAAAACATAACACATCCTAGACAAGAGCGACAGTACAGTACCACTCTCTGTACTGAAATCTAGTTTGTGACAGAAACGCAAGCCAACTCAAGGGCCTCTTTTGACAAAGAAAGATCCCCTGTATTTCACCCAGGTTTAAAGGGCAGCCCCCTGCCATCAAGGGTCTGCATCCTAGGTGGGCTCATGCAGAGTATGGAACCGGGCAGTGGCAACCTAGTGCCTGAGAGTGAGGCCGAGGTCCTTGTGCACGAGAGTTGAGGATCCCAGAGAAAGTGGAACCACACGCTACCTGCGCCCCTGCCCAGAGACCACTTCTGTCCTCGCAGAAAGGTGTAAGCCCAGTTCCTCAGGTACTTTTCAGAACTAGACAGAGCACGGGACGCCCTCGAGGCTGTGGTAGGACGTGAAACACAGCAGACAGGCGCGCGGGGGTCCCAGACGCGGCCTGGACGCCCTCTCAAGACTCTTCCTGTTCTCTCTCCCATCACGCCAGAGCTCATGAAGACAAATTCCACATCTGAGTGGGATCTGGGCCCCTAAGCATTTGGGGAGTAGCCCCAGATGGAATCTGAGAGATGGGAGGTGATGTGAGGACTGGAGGTCATGGAGCAGGGCTGCTGTTTTAGTTGAAGTGTCACAAAGTCCTTAGAGCGCTTTCCCACCCTGAGTCAGGGTCCCGGAGGAAGCAGCTCTCCCCACCCCTGGCTGGATCTCCTCACGCAGCCTCCCCGGGCCTCTGTGTCAAATCTCCCTCTCTTTTCTCCTGTAAGGACATCAGTCATTGGATTTACAGCCCACCCTAAATCCAGGATGATCCTTAAGTTCATTACATCTGCCGAGACCCTATTTCCAGAGAAGTCACAGACACACAGATACCGGGGTTCGGACTTGGAACGATCTTTTGGGGGACATGATTAAGTCCATTACAACTGGTTTGGGATAAAAACATTTGTCTTCCTTTGAGGGACCGCACATGAGTTTTTAAGGTCCTTGCGCCTCAAGGCAAGGGTTCTGCAGCAGACTGCACTGGTTGGGGAGGTGAGGGGGAAAGATTTGTCAGAAGGTCACTCTCAGTCCAATGTAGCTGGTCCCAAAGTGCTCCGATTCCTTTAGTAGGAGACTTAAAGAATGCTTGCACGTGGTACAGTAGCAGTCCCTCAGAAAACCTGAGTGACTCTTCACGAGCTTTACGAAAGCCTTTCAAACTTACACGAATTGGGCTTGCTGCCTGCCTTAACTGGCTCCATGGCTTCATCTCATGTTTCATTTTTATCTGATCTTCGGTGTATACCTGTGTCTTCTTGATGCCATCACCGTAGATTGCTTCTGTTATTTTAGTTTAATACCGGCCACACCACTAGTTTATCCCCCCACAAAATATCTAAATAATCTGTTCTCCAAGGGAGAGGCCTTTTCCAGTACGTGCATAGCATGATTTCTATAAATACAGAATGTGGAAAATGTGTCAGTAATGTAAAACTTTAATATAAGCAAACTTTTAAACTATCTCTTTTGTGATCTTTTTAAAAAAATGTCTTGTTATATGAGCTAAAAATAAGTGCCTCCCCAGAGGAGGAGAATTTTTGAATATATCATACCTAGTTTGAAGCAAACCTAATTTCAGTGAATGATCATTGTTCTTTCAGGTTTCAAATGGTGAATTATTTTTTGAAATTGCACTCTGTGCCTGAGAGGCCATTCACGTGTGTTTTATTTTGCTTCCTGCTGTCATGGGTATAGCTAAGCAAACCAATAAAACACACTCCCTCCATTTAGTTCTTCTTTGCATGTATTTGTCAATAATTACTATCTGTGCTGAAATACACTCTCTATTAGGCCCTTCTGTTACAGGAAGATTCATTCAAGGCTATTTCATTATATTAAATTATATACATCAGAGCAGATACAAAATGATGACAAGCCAAAGAGACCCTGTGACAGTAAACGGGCCTCTATTTCTACAATGTTAATAACAGCTGATTTTTAAAAACATTGAATTTTAATACATTATAAAGCATGAACACATATGTTTTTTACTAGCAGGCACCATCTTAATTAAATTATATCAAAATGAACTTTTGTCTAAATATAATGTCATTCTCTCAGTATAGTGCAATCCCAAATGAAAAAACACATACTTTTCAATGTATACTTAATTACATAATTTGTGGTAGAGGAAAACTGATTTTCAGCTGTTAAAGGCAAACTGCCACAAATGAACACTATTATTTTTTAAATGCAAATCGTGAAACAATGCACTCTCTCTACTAAAATATTTTCCATTTTTCTTTTATTCATTATTTATATTCTATCACAGCTCTTTTCAAAAAATAATTCAAGCCACCATTTATTAACATGACTATGTAAGAAGCTTTCATGTCATTTTTGTCTTTCAAGGCTTCAGTATAGCTATTTTCTCTGTTTCTGAGGCTGGTTCTTTCCCAAATTTGCATTTTGGATATCCATGTTGGAGGGTGAAATGAGAGACATTTGAGGGCAACTGAGGGCTTGGTAGGGAGGGTGACAATTCCATTTGGGGGGGGTTCTTTTTTAGGTTTGTTTCATTCTTTTTATTTTCTCTTTAAAACCTCCACTCTCTGGCAGGACAAGATGCCTATTGTTTCTTTACCTCTGTGTCCTCTTGTAACAGAATGAATATTACTGTAGGTTAGACTTCTTATGGAAGAACAAGTTCAAAAAAGAGCGAGAGGAGATAGAAACCATGGAGAACTTGAACCGCGTACTGCTGGAGAACGTGCTCCCTGCACACGTGGCTGAGCACTTCCTGGCCAGGAGCCTGAAGAATGAGGTCAGAGAGACTGGGCTGAAGGGGAGAGGCTTGGCTGGTGGGGAGAGGCGGGGTTGATGGGGAGAGGCTGGGCTGATGGGGAGAGGTGGGGTTGATGGGGAGAGGCTGGGCTGATGGGGAGAGGTGGGACTGATGGGGAGGGGCGGGGCTGGTGAAGAGAGGCGGGGTTGATGGGGAGAGGCGGGGCTGCTAGCCAGGGAAGGGCGTGGGCTGGTGAGGGCCAAAATCTCCCAGCAGTGACCTGGAGGCCTGTGGCACTTCAAACATGTCAGTGTTCAAAATACTCGACATTGGCCTGAACGTTTCCATTTTCAAGAGTATATTGACTGGCCGTATAGAGATCAACTGAGAATAGTGAGTTAGACTCGCCTATGAACATCTTAGCATGAAGTTGATTCATTCTTCCTAGTTTTTCTTCCCCAATCATGTAAAGTTCTGAACGTACAATATGAGGCACTGGGGTTCCAAATATGTCACAAAAGGGGTCACCACCCTCTGCCTAGTGTGGGAGGATGCTTCCTTACCAGCGTGCCATCAAGGCCAAATCAAGAAGCAAAATCACACCATGCATCCCACACTCCACTGTTCCATGGCTCATGACTTCCCTGAGAGCCTTTTAAGGGTCTTAGAATTTCAAAAATATGAGATAGAATTTAGGAGTTAGCCACACAAGGACACATCAAAGACCTGAGACCATCCATTTGAATGGCTAGAAAAGGGAATTTTCGTGGAGCATCTAAAGGAATGGATATTTAACTAGAGTTGACGAGATTGGCATGTTGTTTCAATGCTGAAGTGGCTTATGAAATGAAATGGCATGAATTTTCTTTAATGTAACCAAATTACAAGAGTCAGCAGATGTATCTACAGTGGGACTCTGTTAATTTAAGAAACATGCATTTGAGCACCCACTGAGTGAATGACCTGTGTTTGGTGCTGTGGAGTTTCAGAGCTGTATGAGGTGCAATCCCCGTTCTCAGGAAATGTTCAGTGAGGATTGGGAATGGATGAGGGATCCGGAAACCTGTAGATGGATGAACTCGTTAATAGATAAGCTGAACTTTGATGACACTGATGGACAGAGCAGCCAAGTGAGAAGGCTTGGAACGGTATTTATCTGTGACATATTTAAAGTTGACATTGAGAAGAAAGCGCCAGGTGGTGGGCAGGGACTGGACCTTATCACTCTGGTCTTTCTGGAAGCATGCTAGGCATGGTGAGCCAGTCCAGGGGCCCCAGCAGGTCCCACCATTCACTTCTCTATGTCTTCTCCTGGTGTTTTCTTTCAGTAGGTTATTCAGCAACTTATTTACCTCTTGGTCACAGACAGTGAAATCATTACATCTATTAAAAAGGAACCATCTGTTTTCATTAGCAGTTTAAGAGCTTGTTTGTGTCTATATGTCTAGCTGTCAATTCAGGTTATAAATTCATCTGTTGCCCCTGCCCTGGGTCAGGCTGGTGCTGGGCCTGGTTACAGAGATGAACCGGCCCAGGAGGGGACAGAATCCTATTGTCTCCAAAGGTGCTAACTGCGTAAATGCAGGAGTCCAGAAAGTCCACCACTGTGAGCAAGTGACTTCTGAACCAGAAAAGAAAGTGCTAGAAACTGGCAGAGAGATGCAGGCTGTAGAGAGGGAGAAAAAGACCATTCCAGGCTTCAAGGGGCTGCTTCTGTCCAGATGACAGGACAGTGCTTCGTTCAAGACCTTAAAAGGCCCCGGGTTCAGCCCTACAGCACTTGGTGACCTCTTCTGCCCCCTCCTGACGTCTCCCTAGGCCAGACCAGGGGGATCGTCTGTTCTCTCTATTCATTCCTGTTTGCTTGACTTATTCTAAGCAGGCCTCTGAACACAGTTGCCCCTTTGGAAATCATAAGGAAAAGCAGATGGGGATGTAGAGTGAAACCCACAGGTGGACAGCATGGGCTTGAACCTTTGTCCCAACATTTTCTGTCACGGTAATGTGAGCTACTTCCTCAGCCTGAGCCCCGTCTCCCCATGAGTCAAAGGGGAATTGTGCACAATTCTTAGGTAGAGTGTGGGATGTTACATGTCACACTGAGCATCCATCCCTCCAGCTGAGGTGGGCATTTGATAGAGCAGGACCCGGAGTCCCACATCCATGCAGGTGGGACATAGCTGGTGGGCAGGCAGCACCAAAGCACCAATGGACTCATCCACTTACCGAGTGGCCCTACTGTGTGCCAGGCCAGTGACCCTTCTGCGACTAGCACGTCATGGGTGCTCCCAAGATGGGGGTGACATTTTCCTCCAAGTTTCCTCATCAGTGCTGCGAGTTTAAGAACACACACAGTGTCTTCTACAGCCTTCACCGCCCACGTGGGGTCCGTGAGGAAGGCTGCAGCGTCAGGGCAGCACCACCCGGTGGGCTTGAACCCTGGAACAGGCACCACCTCACTGCGCCAGCAGTTTGGGAACTTTTCCGAGACAAAGTAGGAATCAGCGCGTTTCGTTGAAATCAGCTCTGGATTCTGTTGCCTCATTTGTCAGATCAAGAAGGTGAATTCCTTGGGGGCCTCGTCCATGGCCACATCATGCCTGTGTGTGAATGGGAACCTGACTTAGGCGCTAAAATGATTTCCCCCGCAGACAGTCAGCACCCATTCACCAAGCTCCCAGCTTATTCCTTCATTCAGGAAACACACCCCTGACCCAGGCAGCCTCATTTTCCCATAGGAAAATGAACAAGAGCTCAGTTCCAAAGCTCTTCAAACGCTTACTGCCACGAACAGCTCCAGGTTCCCTTATTGCATATTAGAGGTCTCCGGTTTTCGCTTAAGAACCCCGATACCCTGGACGTCATTAGATTTGCACTTTCTAGCTGCTGACCTCACAATTCTCAGGAGGGAAGAGCGACACACACTGAATCTTAAATCGGGGGCATCAGACCGATGAGACCGTCCTTGAGACCATCTCTTCATTCTGCACAACTGTGGGCTGCAAAAGTCTCTGTATTTCATCAGACAACACAGAACTCCCCTGGGCTGTGACTTTCCAGATTTTACTGCCAGTTTTTGCTGGTTAGGTTAAATATTTGGGGAGGGGAGGGAGCTACTCAAGCAGCCACTGTAACTGTTGGAGATTAAAAAATTACAGCGGGCCCCATCGGGCAGCCTGAGGTCAGGGCAGCCTGACGTCTGCTCAGCGGGACAGAGATGCCGCCCAGTCGCTGCTCAAGATCAGACCGGTGGTGAAGGAGAGTCTGTTGCTCTGGTCCTCACAGGGAATCCTCAGTGCAGAAGAGAAGCCCCATAAAGGGTCTGAAGGAGAAGGACAGCCCCTAGGCCCCTGCCTAAAGGTTCTGAGGGCTCCCACCATGAGTCTCAGAAAGGACGGTTTTGTTTTTGGGTTTTTTTTCCAAAATGCTTATAACCAGGTTATTACCAAGAGACTCCTTTGAGTGCATGGCAGGCTTCTGCCCCATCCCTCTGACTTCCCGACAGGCTGGATGCCTACCTTCTGTCACAGTCAGCCCTTCCTGTCCCCTGGGCAAAAGAACCCACTTCGCTGACCTGGGGATGTGTCATCCTAAGCTTGTGATCCCAGGCCAGGCAGGCTGAGGTGTTTGACCTCCTCTGTTTAATAGCGTGGACATGGTCCAGGCTGCTGGCCCCCCTCACTGTCAGGGCCGTATTGATGCGCCCTGCATGCACGCGCGTGTGCACTCTTTATCTCTCTCTCTCTCTCTCTCTTTCACGCTCTTTTTGCCTATCTCTCTATCTTTCTCTCTCGCTCTCTCCCTCTCCCTCTCTCCCTCTCTCCCTCTCTCCCTCTCTCCCTCTCTCCCTCTCTCCCTCTCTCCCTCTCTCCCTCTCTCCCTCCCCCTGTCTCCTTCCCTAATTCCTCTGCGAGGGAAAGTTCTGCCCATCGTCAAACACGCGGATCCTGGAAGAGGATTATTTCTGGAGGATTCCAGACCCAAACTGGGCGTGACAGAGCACAGTCAACGCTGGGACAAGAAGGGTTCCTGGACTCTGGCCAGCTTTCCTGACCCACTGGGCCCTGCTTGGCCATTGAGAGCAAAGCGATTGTCCCGGGCCTGGCACTTCTTAGTTGTGGGACCTCGGGCTCCATCCTCACAGAGGCTATAACTAATTTCAAAAGCGATAATTCATGCGAAACTTTTAGAGCAGTGCCTGGCATTCAGGAAACACTTAATTTTAGTCATCTTTGAAGCAAATATCCCAAACTTATGCAAAACTTGAGAACACCGCCTCCTGGAACTTATCAATATGTGTCACGGGAGGCGCCTTCCCACAGCTTTTCAGGGCCTGACTAGCGTGGACAGCAAAACGCACATAATCGCTTTGCGCTGTACCCTCATCTGATGGCATCACCTCCCTCGCTCCTTCTCTGTGGTGTGGGCTGAGCACTCACAGCTTCTGAATGCAGAGGCTGGACCAGGGTTATTTTTAAAGCATGCGGTAGACAGGAGTGTGGCTTTCAGTCCCACAGTAATGGTTAATGTTCCATGGTTTTCTGGAACATTCCTTGGAAACATGACCTATGACCTTGGCCAGGACCCATGTTCACAAAGAGCCTTTTGATTCTCCTACCCGTCGCATGCACTTACAGAGGAAACTCGTTTTCCTTCAGAAATACAGAGTAAAGAATGATTTAATCACGATAATTCCGAAAAGATCTTTTATTTCTATTTAAAACTGTTCACTGCACCTGTGTCCCGGGCCTGTGGGCAGGGAGCTGCTGTGTCCACCTTTGCGAGCCCTCTTCTTCCTCCCTCAGGGCACTGGTTTTACTCAAAACATCCTCAAGCTTCTCCACCAGCTGCTGACTGTCCTGACCAGGTCCAGGCCCTCAAGCCGTTCAGACCCTGGTACAGAGATCTGTGGCCCAGACAGAGCCCACTGGTTTACAAAGCCTACTCTCCAGATGGCTGTGTTTTGGCAGGAACATGTCAGAAAGGTCCCTTGAACAGATGTCCCAGCCAGCTTTGGTCACTTGTTGAAAAGACTGCATTTTGTCGACCCTTTGCCGAGTCCCCGGTGGTCAGGGTTATGTGTGATTCTGAGCCACGCAGCCTCACTGCGGGAGAGCTGAGCCTTGATCAAAACAAGACACAGGTGTCAATGCGGGTACAGGGGAATTTGCCAGGCACACAAACGCTCCCCCTTCTCAGCTAACCTCCCAACACCCAGGCAGCTCCCTCAACGCATTCCTTACAGAGTCAGGCTAGAAAGCCACAGGTTTTCAGAGATGCTTTTGTGCTCGCCTGAATAAATTAGGTGTTAGCTGACAACTGGGGACGGAGGGGGGATGTGAAAGGTGGGAGGATCACTATGGCCTCCTCACTATGGCCTGAGTCAGCAGGAGAAAGCGCTGGTCCCGGAGTTTGGAGCCCCAAGCTAGTGGCAAGTTCCAGCAACTTCCTAGGGCACACCAAGCAGACGTCTCCACACCTGGGTGCAAGCAGCACCAACCACACTTTGTTTTCCTGTCCTTGTATTTGCACTCTCTCTCCAACTAGACTCGAAGCTCCTTAGAGCAGGGCTTGCGTTGTCCGTCTCTGTGACCCCATTACCTGCTATGAAGCCTGGCACCTGGCAGGCCCTCATGGGGGGCTGTGCGTGCCTGTGTGTCTATGTAACAGCACGCTAAAGTGAATGTCAGCCCATGAGCCCAAGAGACAGTAGGTGTCATATTCCAAAAGGGGTGCTAAAGAGTGTGCAGAATTTACAAATGCAAGAGCTACACAGCTCTCGATCCTTCACTCTCAGGGACACGAGGGCTGAGAGAGCAGAGGTTGGACAAGGGATTTGGGACAGAATATAGTGAGAAGCGAGCCCCCTCCTAAAGGGACATGGGGAATCCTCCCTTTACGTCTTGCCTCATAAATAGACCATAGCCACTCAGCTTGGGATGTGTACCTACAACTTGGGCCCCTATGTGGTCCTGGGGCAGCAACTCCATCTGGGGGACACAGATGACATGTAGTTTCCTGAATGCAGAGGGCAGGGGCTTATTGGAGTGTCTGGCCCAAGAGAGTTGGGGGCTGCAGGTGGGGATGTAATGGGACTGTGAGGGTTTGGGAGGGCAAAGCCTGCTGAATGTTTCCAGGGACCAAGCCAGAGAAAAACAGTTGGCATGGGGTCATTTTAGATCCTGTTTTGAAAAGCTGCTTGGAGTGGGGAATGGGCCCCAGGAGAGAAGCTAGAAGACTAACCAGAAAGCCCGGGGCAGAGAGAGTAGTCACAAGTAGGAGCGGAGTGTGTGGTCCAGATCAAGAGAACCTTGGCAGGATGTCCCATGTTGGGGGGAAGTGACGGAGAGTCTTCAGATAACCCATGAAAATGTCCACCAGGTTTAAGTTCCCTGGGAGCGTGATGTAGTTAATGGAACGCGTCCCTCCTCCAACAGACCCTTCTTTCTTCCCCTGTTCTCCACCCCTGGGTGCTTTGGAAAACCTGGCTAGGCAGCTGGGGAGGGTCAGACCAGAAGCATGAGGAGGAGAGAGAGAGTAGAAGCCAACCGTGCCCCCTTCCCACCCTGCAGACACTCCTCCATCACCCAGCAGGCCCACACTGGGGAAGGAGAAAAGCCACACATTCCACTGGGGTCTGAGTTCTGACTTCTCGTTAGATTGGACACTTAAATTATTGATGAGAGGACTCCTGTTACCTGAGAATGACAAGAAGAGTCATGGGGTTGTCCCAAGTTTTCATCCAGAGTTGGGAAAGAACTGAAGTCCCGCTCAATAAACTGCAAAGGACAGTGTGCACAGAAATACAGCTGCTTTGTGATGATTCTGCCATAACTTGAGCTTGTTTTGCAGAATGGCTACATGTGAGTGAATGTTGAAATGGCATCTAAGTTTCCACTTCTAAAGCTCAGCGAGATTCTTGTTGGCATCTATGTTCTGGACAAGGGTCACCCGTGCTAGACCCTGAATTCCAAAATCTCCTCCAAGGCTTCCTACCTGCCCTACCCTCACCCCAGATCCTCTGGAAGTATAAGATAAGCTCGGGTCATCAGCCAATCAGCTTGTGGTTCTCTCTGGCCCCAAGCGCAACCCAAAGACCTGAGGGAACCTCTCATGAGTTTAGGGTATGGCTCTAAGCCCTGCATGTTTCATTAGCTCTAGTGAATTTGTAAAGCTTCCCATTTGTCAAGTTTCCCTGATTCTCAAGCGTAGCCCTGTGGAAGCCCTGAGCCAGGAACTAGGGGGTCAGAAATCCCCACTCACCCTTGGTGTTTCCTCAAAGCTCCAAGTGACCCATTTGTCAAAGAGGGTGGGTGAGCATTTTGCAGTCCAAGGCCCCAGTAGCACTCATGGCCTGTGGAGTGCCAGACCAGGACTCCAGAGATTAGTCCTGGTCCCTAAGTCAGTGGGAGCCTTGGTGTGTCACCAAACTCCCCTGACTTAACAATTCCTCATTTGTCCCGTGATTCTTAATCAAGGCTGCACAGCAGGAAAACTCATAGAGTTTTACAAAAAGATGCACATGCTTGGAGCCCACTCCAGGGGCAAGGTTCAGTTGGTCATTGGGCAGCCCAGGTGTCACCTTCTTGAAAGTCCCATTGGTGACTCTCCCAGGCATTCCTGTTTGAAAACCATGGAATTAAATGACCCATCAGACCTCTTCCAGCTCCAACAACCTAGGTGTCCTGGGGCAAGAGTTCAGAGGACAATTTTGAGTGTCAACCTGAAGATGTTTTATTAGACTCCAAACAAGTGTGGTTAAAATCAGCCCTCATATCCAAACTTTCAGTCAGTTCAGTCTTGCATTTCCTTATCTCCCATCCCCAGATACCCTTAAAGACCCTAGGGGAAAGGAGAAAGGCAAAGTGACATGACCTACAAGTGATACGAGACCCCATGCTGCCCCAAGTCCAGGCAGCACCCTCTCTGGTCATCCAGGAAATGCAGGGTAAAGTATAAAGTGTAGCATTTATAAGAGTGACCTCTGCATCAGACTTGGTAACTGTGACCTTGGGAAAGTATTGTAACTGTTCTGTGCCTCAGTTTCCTCATCTGTAGATTGAGAATAAAAATACCAGCTTCCTAAGATTGTAGTCAGGGGCAAGTTAATGCTGGTGGAGAGTTCAGAGGGGTGGGCATCCTGGCATGCAGTGGGCACTCAGTCAGTGCTGGTGATTATTGTGTGTATTCTTGTCATCATCATCATTCCCCAGATGGTCACTCTGGCTGATGTCAGCAGACAGTGGAGAAATGCAGGGTACAGAAAATATATCCTTGCCTTGCTAGATGTACCCCTTTTCCTTAAGAGTAGAGAAGTCAGTGGAGTTTATACTACTTTTATGAAACTGCCCTTTTTAACTAGAAGAGGCTTCTAGGGGCTTTTCTCTCCCCTGTTACCCTGACACCCTGGCTGGGTCAGCATTACTGGAACCTAAGCTTGGCAATCATACATTCCACAGGTCGTCTTCTGAGGATATGAGTGTTCACAAAAACAACTTTTCAGAGAGGGGAAGTACAGGTCTGCGCAAAGAACCAAGTCAACCGTATTGGGAGCAGAATACAAAAGAAAAACCTTGATTCTATTTCTATTGTTCATGTATTTTATAGAGATTGTAAGGCAGTAGCAGAAGGCACTACCAGGTGGTTGGCCCTAAGAACAGGAAGATGACACAAGTCTGTCTTTCCCAGGAAGTGGTTGTGACCTGCCGTGGGTTGCCATTGCCCCGATGTGTGTGTCATGAGACGTCAGCGGAGGAAGAATGGTTTTTCTGAGAGGCCACCAAACCTTGGAGTTATGGTGCTGTTGAAGTGCTCACTCCCTGCTAAGGGATTCATCTGAGTGCCGCAGAGAGCAGAGCACACTGGTAACATCCACGTAGGGTAGATTCTTTCCATCCGCCAGGCACACAGGAAACATCAGCCGCTAGCTTTCTTTCCTCCACTCAGAGGTCGCCATCTTGTGTGACAGAACTCTCCTCACATTTTCTGGTGGAGGGAGTGTTTCCCGTGATGCAGCATGCCCACATTGGCGCCTGGCCATTCTGCCCGGGACAGGCCATCCAAGGGCCCTGATGCACCAGCACCAGTGAGAGAGCAGATCTTCCCGCCCAGGACCAGCCCCCATGCCCACATAATAACGCTTCCTTTAAGAAATCTCCACTGAACTTGAAGGTTTCACTATATGCTGGGGAAAATTATGTGTGGAAACACCTTGAAATTGTATTTACAAGACATTGTAATTTTCCTCTCTGAAAGTTTAGACTTTTAGTTTAGACTCTAGTCTATTTAAAAATAAAAGGAAATCCCGAACAAATATTTCTGGTGTCTAATACAATAGAATAAGTAGCCTGAGGAATTTCGCTAGTTCTCTCTGGTGTAATTCAGAAGTAACATGATGAGTTTCATCTACTCCTTTCAGGACAGGCTGAAGAGGAAAATTCATGAAGCCTCCAATCCAAAGAATGTAGCCATAATGAGTCACTTTAGGACAATATAGTAGCTTGGGAAATCGTTTTGTTTCCCTTTAGTTGTTAAAAGAATGTTATTGTTGTTTTTTCCTAAGTGAGAAGTCTATAGTCTCTTGTCATTGTCTACGATAGAGATGGCAGAGAGGAGTAACCGGAAGGGCACCTCATACTAACTGGTAGTGACAGTGGGAGTGCGGTGTTGACGATTCTCAGCCTGCATCCAGCTCACTAGAAGCCTTCACCTGTGATCAATGGCCAGTGCCTAAAATGGGCCTGGGACCAGGGTGGAGCAGGTGGAGTGGACCCTAGGTGATTTCTTTACCAGTCTTAACGTAAAGAAACACTTCCATTAGGAGCATGTTTGCTTAAAAGGTTTCCTAGTGCTCAGCTCTTCCTTTTCTCCTGGGCAGGATTTATACCACCAGTCCTATGACTGTGTCTGCGTCATGTTTGCCTCCATTCCGGATTTCAAAGAATTCTATACAGAATCGGATGTGAACAAGGAGGGCTTGGAATGCCTTCGGCTCCTAAACGAGATCATTGCCGACTTTGACGATGTACGTACTTACCCTTGATGGGCAGGGCTGGCCCCAGTCCCATCCTTTGGTGTTCCTCTGGACTGGCACATTTGAAGTTAGTCCAACATCATGGCATATCTTAAAACTTGTCCTTTGACAAAATTTCTGGTCATTGGCATTAAGCTTTTTTGCTCTATTTAGGTCACTGACTAATTTTGGTGAGGCAAACACATATTATTTTTAAAGCTAATATGATTTCTATAAACAACTACCAAAATCTGTTCCATAAAATATCTCTCCAGCATGCCCATGAATTTTCTTGAAAGGCTTGAACTCCAAGGAAAATACTTGCCCATCTCTTTATACATAAAAAAGATAGTAGATTATTTGCATGTGTGCCTGTGCAAACTCCAAGGTCTATGTCAGATATCAATTTGAAGTGTACATGGATGGCATGCTTTATTATTGAAAAAGCAATATGAATGTGGTAGAATATATTTTAGAAGGGACAAAGTGTACATCTTAGGTATTGGAATAGGTGTCAATTTTCAATTTTCTGCCTACAAAGGAAACAATGCACTTTGTTTTCTAGTAAGAACAAACAGACCTCTGGTTTGAAAGATATTGTTGTTATACCATTTTTAACAATATTTTGCAAATATAGGAAAATTGACATCAGTGAACATAGGTTCATCATGATTGATGGAATTTTGAAACACAGTGATGAAATTATATAATATGATGGTTTCAGGCCAACCTTCTAAATGTCTTGTGGGACCTGTGCATTTCTCTGCTACCACCACTGTCACCATGAGGTTGAATCAAGACTCATGGTGAAGTAATGACAAGTAGAGATTTTCACTGTTGTGCAGGGTTCACAGTGAAAAATGTTGGCACATTTCCTCCAGCTGCCCCTCGGTAAAATAAATGCTCTCTAGCACTAGTGACCATTCTTTCAGGTTGGATTGCTCATGGAGATGTGATCATGGGATTTGCTCACTTATCTTAGATTCTCTGACATGTGATCTTGAGCGAATCTCCTCTGAAAGCAGGAGTACCAAGGAAGGGTCTAGAAGATGTTCCCAGTCTTCTGTTCGTACCTTTGTCCTGCTGAGCAGATACGGAACCTTCCAGAGTTTCCTTCATTTGCTCTCTCCATCCAGTCTTTCCCTTTCCTACAGCTTCTTATTTTTACCTTTCCTCCATCCCACCCCAAGGTCTAACGTAGTAGATGAGGAGGACCCCAGTAGGAAACTGATTACTGGTGCCAGAAACTGGGGCAAAGAATATTACGGTCAGGGCTGATGAGAGGGGCCATTTATTCCCTCCACTCCAGGTTTTCAGAGGGCAAAAGTCAATCCTCAGCACTACAGTTGATCAGAATTCACCCTCACCATGCAGGGAAGACCTCACTCTCTGAATCATGATTTTATATTTAGACCTTTCAAACACAGAGTGGGGAAGTTTATTTGAGGCCATTATCACTCACATCATAATTTATCCCGTTTCCTTCACTAGCAAATTCTAAGAGGTAATTCATGTTAGCTGGAAGTAAATCGTTATACTGCATATCTTTCCAAGGACATGCCCTTTGTGAGATGCGTGAATGTTCTTTCCCCACGATGCCCAAGGTCGAAGGGTGAATAATCCGTATCATGTTCCTGTGACTGAACTAGGATTGGAGAATGTCTCTAGAAAATGCTTGGCCTGGGGTCAGCAGCCGACTGAGTAACTGTGTGATTGTCATTGCCCCCCAGCTGCTGTCCAAGCCAAAGTTCAGTGGAGTTGAAAAGATCAAGACCATCGGCAGCACGTACATGGCGGCGACGGGTCTGAGTGCCGTGCCCAGCCAGGAGCACGCCCAGGTACACACGTGTCAGCCACACCCAGCACACGTGAGCCTCAGCTCTGCCCACAGGTCATCCTGGGACCAAAACAGTGACCCATACACTGAATTGCAGGCACAACCCAGACCTCAGTGATTAAGGTCTCATGAGAAAAGATGAGAATTCTGGAGGCTTCTGAGGGTCTGTTCACAAAACTTCTTTCTCTGGCAGACAAGGTAGAAAAAAAACCACCAGTCTGGTAGCTGCCTGATACCAGATAAATAGACAAGAAAGTTGATTAGAGCTGTTTATTTAAAGGTGACTCATTATGGGAGGGCTCCTGGTCTTTTGATTTAAAACAACGTGGTCAAAAACATGCTGACCACCCAGAAATTTGGTTGAAAAGGTGATTTGGTCAAAATTGAGTATCTTCAATCAACTAGGGTTTTTGAGGGGGGTTTTCTGTTATGTTGTGTTTTATTTCTGTGTGTGTGTGTGTGTGTAGATATACTTTGTTTTTGTTTCTCTTTTGGCCATGCCGTGTGGCACGTGGGATCTTAGTTCCCCGACCAGGGATCAAACCCGTGCCCTCTGAATTGGGAGCACAGAGTCTTAACCACTGGACCACCAGGAAAGTCCCTAGATATGGTTTGTTAACTTGTGGGTCAATAACAAGACCCCTTTCCCGTCAGGACAGTGGGCTCCCTGACGTGCACTGGCTTGTTTGACGCAAGGCAGAGGTGGTGGGTGCAGCACAGAGGGATGAAACTTACCAGAGCACAGCTTGCTGGAGGTGGTTGGATTCCCCCAAGGAGAGGAAGAGCTCAGCCATTCCCCGACCCCCGTGTGTCTAGCTTCCCTCCAACCCCACCACCTCCCACAGGCAACCAAGAGAGGGACAGAGGGGCAGCAGCTTGCTCAGACAGAGTCCACCCTCCGGAGCATCAGGAGAGGGTCCTCTTCTCTCTTAACATTCGTGAGCAGAGACGAAAACATGAAACGTCGGACTCAAGATTAACCCTAGCATTTTTCTGAGTGAGTGGGGTAATATATGCCCCTTCTACTCAGGTGTTGCTTCCAGATTATTATTTTTTTCATGGGTATGAATTACTTTAGTAATAAGGAAAAGTAAAACAAACAAGCAATAAAAGAAAACTTAGAAGAATCGTAAGTTTTGAGAAGTACCGTTCCAAGCAATCTTGACGCCTGACACAAAAGGAAAAATGGACACCCCTGTTTACGTGGTGCTGTGTATCTTTCAGGGTTGGGTTTTTATTGCCAGAACATTCAAGTGTTGAAAAACTATTGGAAAATTGGACAATAAAGGTATTAAAATGTACAACATTGTTTTAATTCTAAATATCTTATTTTTACCCAAGACAGAACTAATTAGATTTTTACTGTCCTGGCTTTAATGGAAGAAAACTTAATCCTTTTCAGCATCTTTAATGTTCTGAAAAAAATTAACCATTAAAAATAACATAAAATTATGTACACAGGGACAGACATTTTTCCTGTTGCCTCGGGCTCTAAGACGCCCAGCACAGCACTGTCAGAAACTGATTAGTGAGCTCAGCTGCCATAGTGAAGGCTGGGCAGCTTCAACAACAGAGAATTATTTTCTCACAGCTCTGGAGGCTGGAAGTCCCAGATCAAGGTCCTGCGGGATGCGGTTCATGTGAGGGCTGTCTTTCTGGCTTGTTGCTGGCTGCCCTTTTGCTATGTCCTCACAAAGCAGAGAGAGAGCCATCTCGTGGGTATGGCTTCCAGATATGAATTTGAGGGGAATCTGTGCAGTCCACAGCCCCTATCTTTCTTTAAATTTCAGTGTTTTACTTCTTTCTGGATTTGTCTGCATTAATTTTGATTTTCTAAACATTGCACTAGGATATTATTTCTCATGATGGTTGAGTTTTTCAGTGCCCCCTTAAGTTTTGCAGCTGAGGTGAGTGCCTCACTCTTCTCACCCTAATCCCAGCCCCAATTCTGAGGCCTCTCAGCTGACCTCCTCTTGTGGCCCATTTAGGGCACTTGACAAAATCACACCTGCTCCAGAACTTAGCTAGCAACAGCCACTTACGGAACCCTTGGCAGGGATGCTCAGAGGTGCATGAAGACCCATTCAGCATTCAGCGTCTGTGCCGGGCCCATCCTCCATCACCCCTCCATCATCATTCCTCCATCATACCTCGATCATCCCTCCTTCATCCCTCCATCATCCCTCCATCACCCCTCCATGATCCCTCCTCCATCCCACAATCACCCTCCATCATCCCTCCATCACCCCTTCATCACTCCTCCATGACTCCTCCATCATCCTACCATCATCCCTCCATCACCCCTTCATCACTCCTCCATGACTCCTCCATCATCCTACCATCATCCCTCCATCACCGCTCCAACATTCTTCCATCATTCATCCATCACCCCTCCTTCATCCCTCCATCATCCCTCCATCATCCCTCCTTCATCCCTCCATCACCCAACATCACTCCTCCATCATTCCTACATCATTCCTCCATCATCCCTCCTTCATCCTTCTATCATCCCTCCATCATCCCTTCTTCATCCCTCCATCATCCCTCCTTCATCCCTCCTTCATCCCTCCTTCATCCCTCCATCACCCCTCCATCACTCCTCCATCATTCCTCCAACATCTCTTCTTCATCCCTCCATCAGCCCTCCATCACTCCTCTATCATTCCTCCATCATCCTTCCTTCAGCCCTCCATCATCCCTCCTTCATCCTTCCATCATCCCTCCATCATCCCTACAGCCAGGCTCCCTGGTCTCGACTCTGTCACCACCAGACCCTGGTCTCCTGGATCTTCAACAAATGTCTTCAGGCCTCTCCTCCCCCTTCCCATAGGCACAATTTTTGGATGGCTTGTCCTTATCTACTGCCTTTATTTTTCACCTTCTCCTTCTGTGCTAACCCTCACCAATGCGGATGTCAGAAATTCCACTCCAAAAGATCAGGAAGTACTTCGAAATTCCAAAATCCAAGTCGGATTTGCATTCCCCAAGCAATCATTCTCTGTGTCCTGTCTGTGGCCTCTGATATCGCCAGCCATCACCTTCACCCAGAAGTCCTCTTCTCCCTCAGCTTCTGGTTTCTTCTCTTTAGTGAATCCTGCCTGAGGTCTTCCTCTGTGGACATTTCCATGTTCTTTCCCCAACCCTTCCCCTCCATCAGGGATCTCAGCTAAGACTTGCTCCACCAGCCTGTATATCCGACCGCTGACAAAACCATCATCCACCTTCCTGACCATTAGGCCAAGCTTGGAGCTCACGTTTCCAGCTTTCCACAGACACCCAGCTTGCTCACAGCACCCTCACCTTCCTCTTGTCCTCCGTACTCCCAGAACAGGGCCTCCACCATCTGCCTCCATGTCCCTGCTCTGACCCATCCCCTACCTCTCCCTACAGCTCCCTCATCAGCCCTCAGACGTGCACTGTGCGTCTGTGAAGACAAGCACCAAGTGCTACTCATACACCCTCCAGGAGGGGTGCACCCACCAGCTGCATCAGAGGCCCTGTGGTGGGTGCTATACATGGTCTCCAGACACCCGAGTGAGGGGCTGGAAATCTCCATTTCCACAGGTGATTCTGATGCACAGGAAGACACCCTGTGTTCAGATCTCACCCATCAGCCGTGCCAAGGCTCCCGCTTTCATAGGAGCCTCTCCTGCACCCTGACCTGCTTTGGCCTCACCTGACCCTCTGTGTCTAGATCCTATTTCCTTTCCTCCCACGTGCTGCATATCATTTCCTGCTTTTGTTTAGACGTGTGTTTCTTGTCCAGCATCCAAATTATAGCAGGGGCCGTGTCTTATGTGGTGTTCCCCAAAGTCCCAGAAGGGGGCGCTGAACAGAGCGATTGCCCATGTCTGTTCAATGAGTGATGGAGCAGCGCGTGGCCACCCTGCTTCCCAGCCCAGCCTCTCGCTTCCTTCCCGCCATTTTACAATCCTACTCCTCCCCGTGCAAACGTGCTCTTTTTTTTCTCCTACCATTTTTGAAAACTTAATAAATGCCTCCTGAGTCTTTACTTTTAACAAGCCTAAGAGGCACCCCAACCCGAGCCCATTTTACAGATGGAGAAACTGAGGCACAGCAGTGCAGTAACTTGCCCAAGGTCATAGAACAGGGCTATAGAACAGGGCTGCAGACCCGGGCACTCTGGGTGCAAGGCTCACCTCCCTCCGCCCACAGCTCTCGTGCTGCTTCACCCCCTCCTCTTCTTCCCCAGTCCCCCACCATGTTGGCTTCTGCACCCACACGTTTGTACGCACACCATTCACCCAAGCACTCCTTCCACGGGTGCCCCATCCCTCCTGCCCTCATCACTGGCAGCCACAAAATCTGCCTTCTCAGCTACCCTTGAGCTGCATCCTGACAGCCACCACTGTTAATACATGAGTATTTACCTTCACGGTAGAGTGGAAGGAGCGTGGCTTTCACGTGAGACTGCTCAGTCCTTGCCATGGCAGCTAAGCTTTCTGCACATTAGTGTCCTTTTGTATATAGTGGGGATCCCACTCATTTCCTGAGGCTGTGGGGAAGACATTAATATGCAAAATGCTCCACGGGCAGAGTGGGTAAGAAAAATGATAATAGTGGTAATAATACAGTTGTGGTTTGTACACTGTTTCACGTATGGATACCATCGCTTCCTCCCGCAGAATAGGTAAAAGGGTTTGGGGACACAAATGAAATATGGCATCAGGTCCATGTAGGGAGCTTTTACTCAATACGAGCTATTTTTATTTAGAACATTTAATTAGAATCTTGGTAAGATCATCCTAGAAATATTTTGAAATTCAGTGAAAATCTGAAAGGAAAGTTCATTATGTTTGATTGGGGGCATAGCATGCTTGAGAAATAATAATATGGATGTAGTCTTTATGAAAAAATGAATGTCCCTTTTGCCTTTTGCAGCCTACCTACTTATCTCTCTAGTTAAAACCAAAAAACTTTCCATTTATTGTTTACAAACAAAAAATGTTCTATTTATTATTTAGCCAAATATTTAGTTTGGCAACAAACATATTCAACACAGCCAGATATTTAGTTTGGCAAAATATATTGGGTTTCTCAAGGATGCATGTGTTTTTCTTAAATCCAAAAAGAGGCAGAGCTGTCTAGATAGAAGCAGCCTTTTGAAAGTCAGCTTTTATTTGTAATTACCTCCACATTTTCTACATGCCGGCACAGGCTACTTACCCACCAGGAAAAAGAATGCACAGGGGTCTATCAGCACCTACTCAGAGCAGGGCTTTCTATCTACCTTTGTTTTGCTTCATTTGTGTTAACTTAAGTGAAACAACACATTCTGATTTTAAGCTTAAAGACAACATGACTAGATGGTTGGTTGTATTATGTGTAACAACTGATTGTTGTTGAAAGAAGCGGGCATTTGTCAAAAAATGAAACATTACATGGAGAACAGGCTTGCATTCTGAGCCCGCTCTCGTAATCCCCGGAGCATGCACCTGAAAAGTACATGTTCCGCGATGGAATTCAGGGTTGATAGAAATGGGGAGCTTACGCACCCCAGAGGCACTTCATTTTAACGTCAGGACTTCACCACTTCCCAGACCCATAGCAGCCCCCTGCTCCTTCCCAGCCATGGCCTTTAGACCTCAAGCCATGATAGCACACTTGTGGTTACAGGTATGTTTTTCTTGACTTATGTAGACTTCTTATAAAAGGACATCTCACTAAAAAATAATCATCTCCAGTTTCTCCTGAAAATTGGTAGATCTCCGGATCTTCATTCCTGATGACAACAATCACCAGCTGAGAAGCAGCTGCCCCACCTTGGCACATTGTCCCCAGTTTACCACACTACTCACCCCTCCCTATTGCCTCATTCCCTCTGCTGCACTCTGGAGCCTCCCCTACTCGACCTCTGAAGGGACTCTGCCTGCCCTATCATTAAGGAAGTCCATCCTTCATGCCAGAATCAATGATTAAGGTCATCTCTGGTCTTATTATGTAAATTGGTTTTGATCTTTTTAATACAAATTTTACTGAGAACTTAAATATGTCAAAACCAAAGTACAGAGATGAAAACTTTCATGTAAACCCATACTTTGATTACACTATTGCTGTGATGAGCCTTACCTCTAGCTTTTACTCACCATTTCAAATAGAGTGATGCCCATTGCCAGCGACACTTTGGAAGAAGTGACTTGTGGTGCCAGAAGAATGGGGGGAGGGGAGAGGCAGAGAAGCAAGAGATAACAGGGAGCTTGTATTCCTATCAAGGTACGAGTGCTGGTGCTCATTAAAAAATTTTAAGCTTTGTATTATTGCTCTCTTTTTAATTATTTTTATTTTAAAAAGTTAAGTTATTTATTTTATTTTATTTTTTTTGCGTTACGCGGGCCTCTCACTGTTGTGGCCTCTCCTGTTATGGAGCACAGGCTCAGCGGCCATGGCTCACGGGCCCAGCTGCTCCACGACATGTGGGATCTTCCTGGACCGGGGCACGAACCCACATCCCCTGCATCGGCAGGCAGACTCTTAACTACTGCGCCACCAGGGAAGCCCTAAATTATTTATTTTAAATGAGTTTTTTATTTTATTTATTTATTCTATCAGAACAAATTTGACAGCAGGTTGTGGGCTAAGGGTAGTTACTAGTTTGTAAGCACTACCTCTCACTCTGTTTCTTGCTGAGTTGGCCCCATAGACACAACCGCTGTGGCTAGCACTAGGATTTCTAGGATTTCTCCATCATTCTTCTCCCTCCATCCCCCAAATAAGATCCCAGGCTCCAAGTGACCCATCTATGAGATTCCTACACTTACTCAGTTTATTAGCAAAACCGAGCTGACCGACAAAACAATGAGCAATAAACATTGCCCATCCACATTCACTGAGTCAGGCTAACGGTTCTGTCTCTGCCTGAGTTAGGAGCTGCCTGATTTGACTGTTTGGGATTTTATTTAGCTAGTAGGTCAACCAGCATAGATTTTCTTTACCCATTGGGGCGAGTGCCAATTACTTGTTAATGACTGCCCCTCTGTAACTGCCCTCCAGAGTTTATAGTCTGGAAAAAGTCATGTATGCAAACAGCAACTCCAATGCTAGGTAAGCCTGGGGATATTAGAGGTGTCTCAGCTGGGCTGCTATAAGAAATTACCATAGACTGGGTCATAAGCAACATTTATTTCTCACAGTTCTGGAAGCTGGGGAGTCTGAGATCAGATCTGCAGATTTGGCATCTGGTGAGGGCCCTCTTTCTGGTTTGCAGACAGCCATCTTCTCTCTGTGTCCTCATTCGGTGCAGATGGAGAGCAGAGAGAGAGGAAGCAGCTCTCTCCTGTCTCTTCATATAAGGGCACGAATCCCATTCATGAGGGCTCCACCCATGTGACCTAATTACTTCCCCAAAGCTCCACCTCCTAATACCATCACACTGGGGATTAGGCTTCCTCATATGAATTTTGGTGAAACTTTAGGACACTCCACCAAGTTGATCAGGGAAGAAGTAAGGAATCATTCTCAGATCTTCTGCTGCCAGTTTCTCAGTAACTAAAGCATATGTTGAAACTCAAAACCATAGTTTCCTTTACTGGCAAAAGTAGAAAATAGTTTTGGTCTCTGCTGAAATGAAAAGCAATATCTCAGTGCTGTGTATTTTTGCACAAACACCAAAGCTATCGTGATGTAGGGTAAATGGAGAGAGAAATGCCCTCCTACTTTAATGCTACTAATAGGAAACAAACACTGAAGGAAGAACCATCACTCTTCGCTATACACACTGAGAACCTCAAAGATACTTAACATTTCAGACACTTAGATTGTTGTTGAAGCCATTCATCAATGTAGGTTGCTCAGTGTGTGGAAAGTGGGGGGAAGTACTAAACTAGGGCATAAAGCAATTCTTGCTAACATTTTCCTCCTAGAAGCTTTTCATGTCAAGCAGAGTGATGTGCTTCTCTAACCTATCATGAAGGAAACTAAATAAAACCTGAGCCTCAGGGATGCAGGCAGAATGTGTTGCCCATATGAATTCATTTCATCTTAACCACAACCCTATGAGACTGGTAGGTATTGTTTCAATTCACAGATGAGGAAACTGAGCCCCAGAGAAGTTAAGTGACTCAGCCAAGGCCATGCAGCTGATGATTGTGGAACCTGGAGCTGGACCCAACTTTGTCTGACTCAAAAGTGCTGGCAATTATTTAGTGAACTTCCTGCTTTCAGACAAGCAGTGGTCACCATATAAACAATGAAAATAAAGAAACAAAGGAAATAAAGAAAGAGGTGAATGGGAGAAGCATGTCCGTGGGAGATGGACTTGGGAGCTGAGGAAGCAAGATGGAGGGGACTGTCTGAATCTCAGGTTTCCAGTTTAGTGATCTGAAATTGATGACACCATTAGCAAAAGTAGAAGAGTCAAGAATAAGAGCTGTTAATGGGAGATTAAATAGAAATAATAGTTTTAGACTTACAAGTTTGAGTTTTCAATAAGGCACCCAAGTAGAATTCCAGTCATCCACATGGGTGGTGGCCAGAGCCATTAATGAGCAATGCTTGGATATAGTTTTCCATCAGCTGAATATCTCTTAGACGCATCATCCAACACAGCTGTCACCATTTTAGCAGCAAGACTATCAAGGAAAAATGCTTACCTACTTGTCTACATGTATGTGCCTATTTTATTTAAATCTCTCCCTTAAGAAGCTTACAAAAATGGATGCAATGCAAAAATATTTTTAAATTAATAAACTAACATGCAAGGAATATGAAAGATAAGATAGAAACAAAAATGAGGATGATGCAATAAAATGAAAATCAAATAGCAAAAGTTGTGACCACATTCAAGATGCACACGGGGAAGGAGGCAAGAGGGTGAAGTTTATTTGTCTGATGTTAAGTATTGATACCTCAGCTTTCTTTTTGTTACCATTTGCATGGAATACCTTTTTCCATGCCCTCACTTTCAGTCTGAGTGTGTCTTTAGATTTGAAGTGAGTCTCTTGTAGGCAGCATATAAATGGATTTTTTTTGTAACCTATCAGCCACTCTGTGTCTTTTGATTGGAGTATTTAATCCATTTACATTTAGAGTAATCGTTGTGAGGATTAAGTACTTGCATACATACACTATTGCTATTAATTGTTCCGAAATTTCCAGCAGGCAACACAAGTGCAGTGCTTTAGTGTTCATAAGGCGAGATCAAGTCACTCATTCATTAATATATTTGAAACCAAGCCACATCAGGCTGCAGCTGGATGCTTCACTGGGTCCCTGACCCAAGCTCTAACAAACAGGCCCTCAAAGCATTAGGATGGGTCTGTAGTGAACAGTGAGCTCAGTAACTTCCTTATGGAAAATGGTTTAACACATTGAGGGGGGAGGCTGTTAGCTAGAACATCTCTCTTTTTTTTTTTTTTTTTTTTTTTTGCAGTATGCGGGCCTCTCACTGTTGTGGCCTCTCCCATTGCAGAGCACAGGCTCCAGACGCGCAGGCTCAGCGGCCATGGCTCACGGGCCCAGCCACTCCGCGGCATGTGGGATCTTCCTGGATCGGGGCATGAACCCGTGTCCCCCACATTGGCAGGTGGACTCTCAACCACTGCGCCACCAAGGAAGCCCTAGAACAGCTCTTAATGCATATTTTAATCAAATACATTCTTTGGTAGAGTGATATCAGGTGGAGAACATTGCGTCCAGTTTAATCCAAGTTCACTGGATACAGAGGAATCCACAGATGGCCCAGGAATCAGGCCATTTTCCATAAATATTATTTCATGCCTCTGAGTTTTGATGATAAACACTGGGAAGCTGTGGGTTCCAGTCCTGCTCTCCAAAAGGTGCCTGAAACTCAGATGCCCTGAGCTCCCAGGTGAAGGCCGATCTCCATGCTGGGACATGCAGCTTACCTGGTTGGGGTGACTCTCCTTCAGAGAACTGTGAGGTCTGATCCGTTCTCCCAGGAGCCCCAGGCAGCAGAACTAAGTGCTCCTTAGACAGCAGTTCCAAATCTTCAGAATCAGATGAGCACCAAGACAGCAGGAACGCAGTGGACGTTTGATGGATAGAGGAAGGCGAGGAGGAAAGAGAGGAGAAGCCAGGAGCAGAGGCTTGTGTTAATTTCACCTCAGTCAATACCAGTCACTTGGGTTATAAAATAACCTCAATAAACATGCATTTACTTTATGCCACATTCCCTGCAGGTGAAACTTGCAAAACAAACAGCTTTCCAAGTGTGTTCCAGGAAACTGAATGAGTGGTCTCTCTGTGTAGCTAGAAGTCAGTTAAATATTTGGAGATGGGAGAAATTATTTGGATCATGGAAGAAAGAGCTGTTTCAGGCTGTCATCAAACATTTATCAAAAGTTCAGTTATAAGGACTTCTTGAAATGACCTGAGCTCTTCTAGAAACTGAGCATAATTTTCTCTAGGCTTTACTAAACCCTAATGAGTCCTTGACGTTGGATTTCAACCCCACTCCCAGAGCTCAGTCTCTTCATTTATCACTGAGGTCACATCAAACCCACAGTGGAAGCCTGCTGCCTGGAAACAGATTGGGCAGTCATTTATCAGGGAGAGAAGCTCATTTGCTGCACCTTGATTCCGTGAAAAGCAAACCATTTCTCCCACAGCCAGTCTGTTCTCCTTGCCAGGACTGTTGTAATTTTTACGGCACAGGATCCTGTCTGTTGATTTAACAGCTCATGCCTCCCGTCAAGGAGCAAGATGTTTTCCAACTGCCTGCATATACCTCCAAATCATGTCTTCCCCCTAAGTCATGAGACAAGAGATATTAGCAAGCTCCGATGGAAAAGTGTAACTGTTCTTAAGAAATGACTCTCTGCATTTCCACCAAAGTTAGCTGACAGTCTGCTTTGTGGTTCTAATATTTTAAATGGTTTGGTTTTGCTCCCACATTTTTAAGTTGCGGATTTATGGCAACAGTAGTATTTCATCCATCTTTTTCTAGAATGATACAATTCACTCGAGGAAAGGAAGGAAGAAATCTTTCTCTTAATTCCTCTTCCCCCTTCATATATATATAGATATAGATATAGATATAGATATGTATGTATGTATATATGTATGTATATATATGTGTGTGTGTATATATGTATATATATGTGTGTGTGTAAATAGGTATATATGTGTGTGTATATATGTATATATATGTGTGTGTATATGTATATATGTGTGTGTATATATGTGTGTGTGTGTATGTATATATATGTGTGTGTGTGTGTATATGTATATATGTGTGTGTGTGTGTGTGTGTGTGTGTGTGTATAAAGTTTAGTGCAGTGGTCTCAATTGGGAGCAATTTTGTTCCCCAGGGCACATTTGGCAATGTCTGGAGACCGTTTTGGTTGTCACACTGGAAGGAGAGATGCTCTTGGCATCTAGTGGGCAGAGGCAGGGATGCTTCTCAACACCCTGCTGTGTGCAGGACACCCCCCAACAAAGATTGATCCCACCCAAATGTCAGCAGTGCCCAGGTTGGGAGACTTGCTTTAGTGCTATCCCCTTCACTGGCATTATTAGAAGGCCGTGTGGGTCATTGGACTGCCCTCTTGCCGTGTTCCTGTTTCCCTTAGCTGTTACCGTGGTTTTCTCCATCTTCTTGGCATCTTGAATGGGTGGGTTCTGTCTGTTTCCCTTCTCAGTCATCCCCACTGAAACCCTCAGAGTTGGTTTTTATCTTTACCCTCCATGGAGTATGCCCCCCACTGGTCACCAGGTGCCTCCTCTTCAAATGCCCCCAAGAGCTTTCTCCACCTCTGATTGAACTCCTCTGGGGCCCAGAGGGATGAACACCCGTCCCAGAAATCACAGCGCAAGACCCGCGATGACTCCGTGTTCTGTCCTCTCAAGTATTTCCAGGGTCCTTTACTGACCCCCGCCCCGTCCCAGCTGAGGGCCTCCCCCAGGTCACCCCTCTGATATTTTGTTTCCATTTCTTCCCTTGGAGCCCTCGCCCACTGCAGCGGACACGTGAATGATTCCTCTGGGCGTGTGCTTCCCACGGGCGAATCCCTCGGCTTTGACCTTCCACCACAGCTGAGGACTCTCTCTCTCTTCCTCCCAGACATCATGCCCCGCTCGGCTACCCGACGGTCAACCGAAGTGTAGTCTCTCAATAGACATTTACTAAGTGCTTCTGCACCAGGCGCTTTGCTGTTGTGTGTGTCTACAGGTTAACAGAACATAGTCTCTGCCCTTGTGGAGCTCACAGACCAGGCAAGGAGACCAAAGAAAGACGGAGAGGACGTCCATACCAAGAGCCTGACGGCAGCTCCGGGGCTGCATTTCAGTTCAGCCTTACGAAGCTGTGTTCCAAACTATCCCCTGCACCTAACCACTCCAATAAAAATTAATTTAAAAAATAAATAAGCAAGCAAGCAAATAAATGATAAAATAAAATTATGCCCCAAAAAACTGGGGGACCTTCAGGACGTGTAAATGAATACATTTTTATAGGTTATATACAAATACTAATAAAGAATCTTTTTTTAAAAAATATAACCAAAAATAGAATTTTCAAAAGGATGAACTTCAAAAGTAAACACAAACAGAATAGGTGTTACAAATTAATGGTAAATGTGAATTAGTAACAGGAATCATAAATGCAAATTAATAGTAAAAAGAAGTAGAAATTTCCACTTATCTTCATTGGAAATCTTGGACTTTTCCTTCAGCTCCATGTGGGTGATAACTCTCTATTCCTCAAGGGATGATAAACCACCCAGAGACCAGTAAAGGCAGAAAATGGTTAGCCCCTGTATAAGTCTGCCCAGGCTGCCATAACAAAGTAACACAGACTGGGCAGCTAAAACAACAGCCATTTATGTTCTCACAGTTCTGGAGGCCGGAAGTCTGAGATCAAGGTGCCGACAGGGAAGGTTTCTTCTGAGGCTTGTCTCCTGGGCCTGTAGAATGCCACCTTCTCACTGTGTCTTTACATGGTCTCTCTGGGTGTGTCTGTGTCCCAATCTCCTCTTCCTATAAGGACACCAGTCATACAAGATTGGTCATACTAATGACCTAATTTAATCTTAATTCCTTCTTTAGAGACCCTGTCTTCAAATACAGTCACATTCTGAGGTCCTGGGGGTTAGGACTTCAATATATGAATTTGGGGGTACAAAATTCAGCCACGACACCCCCTCCCCCAAGGAGGCCAGAGGAAAGAGTGTGCATCCTGTGACTGAAGGAGCCTTTCCCCACCTGCTGAGTCCTCACCCCCGCCTGCTGTGTCTCTTTTCTTTCAGGAGCCCGAGAGGCAGTACATGCACATCGGCACCATGGTGGAGTTTGCATTCGCCCTGGTGGGGAAACTGGACGCCATCAACAAGCACTCCTTCAACGACTTCAAGTTACGAGTAGGTACGTTGTGCAGATCTGGGGTGGGCTGTGGAGAAGACCTGGTGTCAGGAACAGATTCACAGAAAGGTCGCAATCCTTGCGATGTTGGAGCAGTACAATGACAAATGCGTCATTAGAGCAGCAGAACTGGACAGCATGTGGAAGGGCCCAGGGCAGCTATGAGCTCCTGAGGCACTTTTGTGCAAATTAGAAAAAACAAAAAACAAAAAAAAAACACCTGCTTTGGTTGCACCCAGGCTGCAAGCACTTGGTTTCAGAAGTGGACCCTGAGCTGGGTCTCAGTCTCTCCAGCCACGGTCATTTCTGCAGGGCATGGTAGGCTCAGCCTTCAGCCATGCCAGGAGCTGATGCAAGCCTGACTGTAAAACCCTCCATCATTTTATGATAGTAGGACCCACTATGGGCTATAAGATGCATCCAGACTTCAAAGATGTAAGACTGTTTTTTTAAAAATGCATCTTGGAATTGTTGGAATAGTCCCATACCCCTGGGGTCACAACCTATAAGAACCCCAACTGTGTCCTAAATTCTAACAGAGCTGGAGCTTTTCAGATTGAACGTTCCAATCCCAGAGAAAAAGCCAACTTTCTTCCAAAAAAAAAAAATTCAAGTAAGTTCTTCCCTTGCTTTAAGTTGATTCTTGAGCATGTTCCATGCTCCCTTGCCTTTTACAAATGTCTATCCAAAAAAAGTGTGTTTTAAACCCTCAGGTCTGCACACACCACCTTGTTACGTTTGCATGGTCACTTGCGGCCATTTGTGATTTGTAAGAGCTTCTTTGACCATTTTATGCTGTTCTTGGCAACATATTTTGCTGCTTCTGAAAGCAAGTCCATATAAGAGTAGTCCTTTTAACAAATTCTATCTGAGTGGCTTTTCACCTCTCTTGCATAGCGATTTCAACTTTTAAAAAATCCCAATATTGGGGGCTATTTTCTTCCTTTGGTGTTCATATGTTCTGAATTGTAAAACCCAGAAATATTACACATTTCTTGAGCAAATGGGATTCTCTTCACTGCATGTATGTCTTATTGTGAGTATCTGAACACATTTTTATTTAGACCTTCTCATCTGTGTGCCCAGTGGACCTTTATCTGGCTCCACCCGTACAAAGATGAGAAGGGCCAGGTGGGCAGGAAGCTGCCCCCATCAAACGTGGAGACAGCCCTTTCACCTGGAGCTTTTTATTGCTTTAACAGCTTGGAAAATGGGATCCTCAAACTTTCATAGTATGCTCCTTAAAAAAAGAAATCAATTGCATGGCAGAATGACCCCTGTCAAATAGTCTTTTTTTTTTAATTGAAGTACAGTTGATTTACAATGTTGTGTTAATTTCTGCTGTACAGCAAAGTGATGCAGTTATACGCATATATACATTCTTTTTTAAATATTCGTTTCCACTATGGTTTATCGTAGGATATTGAATATGGTGCTCTGTGCTATACAGTAGGACCTTGTGGTTTATCCATTCTACACAGAAAAGCTGCTGACCCCAACCTCCCACTCCATCTGTTGTCAAATATGTATGGACCAAAACAATATTGCCCTTCACTGCGAAGGGGAACGGGACAATTCTTTGCTAGTCATATCTGTCACATCAAAAGCCCAGGGTTCTTGGTCTGGACCATAACAATATTTTCCAAATTAATGTGAGCAAGTTAATGGACTTCCTTAAGTAGGTACTTATTGAGTGCTTACTTTGCACTGATTATTGAATAACTATTAATATCTATACACTCACCCCACACACCAGCTCTTTTCGATGTCTGCAGAAGCCCTGCTCAGTGTGTCCGTGGCCTCCGAGCTTGCCTTTCCCCAAACCCTCCGTCTCTCCCAAGGGCAGCTTCCCAGCCCCATCTTTGGACATAGTGCCATCCAGTGGCAGTTCACAGTAGGAACTCAGAAGGGTAATATTAGCCCCTACAAAATCATGATACATAGTAAGAGCCGAACTTGCTCCTAATGTCCTTTTCCGCACGTCAAGCTGTAGAGTCAGTCAGTGAGTGGGAAGCACAGATCAAGCACGCCCCTGCGCTTCCGCAGAGATCGCTCCGCTGCCAGCAATATCGGCCCCAGGCTCTCTGCCCTGGCCCAGAGCCACTGACCAAGCAGGGGCTCAGAGCAGCCAGGACAGCTGAGGGCAGTGGCGTCTGAGATCCCCGGCCAGCAGCAGGAATAAATTATTCGGGATGTCTGAAACAGAGATTTGAGTTTTACTGAATACTCCACAAAAGCAAAGGAGAACTTCTTTCTCACTCTTGCGTACCTTCAGGGATTTTGTGGAACAACGTTTGTGCTGTGTTGCCTGCCCCACTTTCCATTGCAAAGGGGAGGCTTTGCCTCCGATCTATAACTGGGCTTGTACACAAAGCAGTTCAGTAGTGGGGAGTGAAATCTCTCAGAAACACCCTCATTAATCTATACGATTTGATTACTGCAGTAAGCCTGGGGAGGAGGGGGTCTTAGATCCAGGAGAAAATATAGGGAGGAAAAAAATCAACCAGTGTCAATACCTCTGTTTCTATTTCTGTGGCCTACCTCCCTGCGACGCCCATAACAACTGTGGGTCCGTGTGTTTGAACTGAGTTCTTGGGACAAGGAATCGTCCTACTTGCTACACTGGGGGTGGGGGAAGACCCCAGGCAGGGGTCTGTGAGAATTAGAAGCTTGTACATGTCAAGCTCACAGAATAGTACATGGCAGGTAGAGAATGCAGCACACATGTCAAGGGGCTGGTGGTGGTTTAAGCAAAACATTAGAGGGAACCCAGAAGTCCACCAGCGGCAGGACGGCCAATAAATAGAGTTCACAGACTCGCTGTGGCTGGTTAAAATTAAAATAGGTGCATTACCACAAAACTATCGGAAAACAAGATAATCATCCCTTGCCTAAGATTATGTGGCATCATAGAAAAACAATTATAAGGTTGAGTTTTATAAAGTATACCAATTTTACGCTATTATGGAACAATGGTAAATAGACATATGAGCGCGAATCAAGAAGAGGAAGAAAGACAAACATTTTACTGTTTTTGAGATGATGAAGTTAGACGAATTATGGTTCTTTGTTTTAGAGTTCCATGAGTTGGGCAAATGTTTGCTGCGTAATGATGGTTCAGGAATGGTCTTGTAAAACTTCCCTGTATGAGACAGTTGCTTACACTGTCAAGTTCATGATTCAAATCGTGCTCAGCTGGTTCTGGTGTGTCACAGGTATTAACCATGGCCCTGTAATAGCCGGTGTGATCGGAGCTCAGAAGCCACAGTACGATATCTGGGGCAACACCGTAAATGTGGCCAGTAGGATGGACAGCACCGGCGTCCTGGACAAAATCCAGGTAATTTAGTCTGTTCTGTTGTTATCCACCATGTCTGTCGTCTTGGGAACCATACATAAGTATATAATAAGGATAATATATTAAAACAGAGGGAAGAAAGTAAACTTTGTAATTTAGTGAAACTTTTTATTGGGGAAATACTAATTCGTTTCTGCATTAACTGTGAACCATAAAAATTGTGAAATAGTATGAAGGTTATTGCATTTGGGAAAATAGGTGATCACAGCGACCAACAGGGCAGTGCGGCCACCTGATGGGAGGGGTGGCAGGGGTGCCCTTCTCCTTGGTATAACCCAGACCAGATGTGACCACCTGCCTTCCGCTCCCCAGGGGCTGAACTTGGAGGATGAGTGAAGGGGCCAACTGCGGAGAGGAAGAGATGAAATGGAGTGAGGTGAAGTGACAGTACTAGATCAGACTAGCATGGAATTCAGATATCTGGAAATGACTGGAAGGCTCTGGAATCCACCCAAGGGGGAGAATTCCAAGATCTGACAAGTTAAAAGCAGTGGTGACTGCGCACACCTGCTTGGGTCACAGCACCAGCACCTAAAATGGGAGACTCACTCTCCGAAGGAGAAGGATATGTGTGTGTGTGTGTATGTGTGTGCGCGCACGTGCCTGTGTGTCTGTGTGGAACTTTCTGTTTTCCTCGCCCTCAAAAAGCAATGGTTCCACATTTCACCCCAGCTTTTTTGTCTTCTGGAAGATAAATTCCTGCCAAATGGCAAGTTTGTATGAAAATCACTGGACACAGCTAACAGGCTTTATCGGTTTTTTGTCCTCTTCAGAGAATTCCCTGAGCCCCTGTTCTGCGCCTCAGCTTGGCGGAAATCCTCAAATAACCCTGCCTCCCAAAAGTACGCTGGACACTGGAGTCCATTGTTAACCTCTGCAGGGAGCTGTCAGCTCCAGCATCACCTAGAAGGGGCTTTTCGTGAAACCCCTGCAGAGCTCACTTGCTTTCAGTGTGACTACCTCATTCCTCCTAGAGGATCCTGTCTCTGTGGCCTTTCTCAGGCAGAGCTTGACCTTTAGATGGAAGGTGACACACGTGACTTCTACGTGTTCACCTTGCAGTCAGAATATGAGTCAGCAGTTGCTGAAAAGTTAGCAACCATCCAACAAAGAGAAGAGCGAGAGAAGAAAAGAGGAGTGTGGAGGAGGAGAGGAAGTATCCCAGGCCTTCCCGGCCAAATTGGCCACTGCCAAGGAAAAATAGAGCCGGCTGTTCTCTTGGGATCCGCCCCAGACCAAGCTCTCAGCAAAAACGGGGCTCCTCTGACTAGGGCTTTCTGTCTGTACATGGCTGGCCGCTCCCCGTGCCCAGGGATGCTCCAGCGATCCTGGGCAGCCCGGGTCTTCTGCTTGGTGGGGAGAAAGGCAGGCTCCTACCAGGAACACATTCGCCCACCCGTGGGCCAACCTAGGCCTCCACCGCACACCAGGAACGTTCGGAAGATGGACAGTAGTTCCGCATGCTTCCCGACTCTCCAAGCACTTTCCGAGCACTTAGGATAAGTATCAAAATTAATCTGAGAGAGAGGCCGGTCAGGGGAACGTGCCCTCCCGGAGACCGTAAATCCCCTACAGGTCAATGTTGACAATGATCACGTGTGTCTCTAAGAGGAAACTGGGCCTCATAAAAGTCCGTGTGACTTAGTGCCGTGCAGCCACCTGGACCGTCTCTGTGCGCTTTCTCTGAGCCCGGGGAGGGAACAAGACAGGTTTCAGCCCGTCCAGAGTGAGGGATGTCTTCCGCAGGCCTGCGTGTTCACTCAGCTCAGTGGCTGGAGGGTCCGCATCTGGGTAGGTTTTCTTCTCCGGAGGGCAGAGCGCACCCCAGCTCCACTAGCCTCTCATTTCCATTTATGTGCGAAAAACCCAGTAGTGAGATGCCAGGAAGAATTGAAAATGATGCTGAGAATATTTAAAACTTCCCCTGGGCCTGAAGAACAAGTTCTTTTTATTCAAGATGATTTACACTCCCACCATGCTTCCTGTGCCCCCAAGAACAGCATAGGAAGCCCCTCGTCCCCCAGCCAGGCTTGCCCTGGACTTGGAGGAATCGTAGCTGGAGTTCATTAGGTTGATGGCTCTCTGAATGTCACGATAACTGTGCGATTGGCGATACAGATTCCAATGGCCAGCTCAGAAATGCCAAGGGTGTGCTGCCCAGCACCAGCCTCAACTGCAAAATTACCCTGCAAGGCTCCAAACGATGTGTTTGCTCCCTGCGTGGAAGACCAGAAGCCAAGTGTCTGTAGCAATCTCTAATTCTGATTGCCCCTAAGAACTCTAGTCAGGAGAATATATTTGTCATCTGATTTTCTTGACTATGTCCATAGTTTTTCAGTTCTTATCTAGTGTTCCCGAGCTACAACCTATCCTCCTTCTCCGGGACTTGGGCCCAGCCAGGGGAGGGCAGGACGTGAGCATCTGGACTTTGCATCCCCCTTTTCCTTCCTGCTCTGCTCAGAAAGACCCACACTTTGGCCCCTTTGCTAGGGGCCAGCCACTGGGTCACACTGCAGAAGACAGATTGATTTTTCTAGCTCTTTCCCACAGCCTGCCCTTGAGATCGTCACAACACACACTTCAGCCTTACTTCTGGGTCCCCCTGGATGCTGTCCTGGGTTCTAGAAGCCCAGCCCTCCTGTGGTTTTGATGTGCTGCCACCTCTGCCCCATGGCAGTGTCCATCCTCCAGGCCTCTCTCAGCCGCCAAGGGGCTGGCTCATTGCCACTGCTGCTGCCCCAACACCACACGGCCCCCCGACGGTGTCCACACCAGAACCAAAATTGTGGTGTGGCGTGCCCAGCACACGTGTGTCACGCCCAGCACTTGTGCGTCACCCACATACCCAAGGTGGCCGGGCCCTACAGGTGGCATGGCCGTTTCCTCTGATGAAGTGGGATGAAATCCCTCCTCCTCGCCTGCTGTTTCACATGGTTCCAGAGCAGTGTTACCAGGGATTTCTGGGGAAATAGCTCCCTCCCTCTCTGCTCAGGTCCCAGATACCTCCTGGGGGGCCTGGCTGGGGGACCACGTTCCTGATGGATGGTCCCTCACCTCAGAATCTGAGGTCTTGTTTGTATCCCAGTCGGTGCACCTCACACGTTCTCTGCTTGAGAGGATGCCTTTTGCAGGAGGTTCCTCTGACACGCAAGCATCAGACCCCTGCCCTCGGTCCTAGGTGTGGTCTCTCTCGAGAGCACAGCACATGCTCAAGCTGAAGACAGTACAACTCACCTCCCCTCCCCTCGGAGAGAGGATCCGTCCTACCCAGCAGGTTTCCCTGCCCACTGACCCAGCAGGACCGGGGCGTAGTGCAGAGATGGGGTCCTCACCTCGTGGTGCAGTGGCAGGAAATCAGGAGTCCTGTCACACTGACAGACTGCCCCGGAGGGGTCACTCCTTTCAGCAACCTGAGTCAATCCAATGAGGTGGGGAAACTTTCCAGACCTGATGCAGAGCATCCTGTCCGCCCTTAGGCTGGTGCGAATTCCTAAGGTTCTTTCAGTTTCAGGTCATTTTATTCATGTGTATTAAACCTGAAACACGTGGCCATTTGCAGAGTCGACTGTGCTGCTTTTCCTGTGTTTTCTCTTATCTATATTAAAATCTATCATTAACATTTATTATTTTAGGAAATGACATTAATAACAATTTATAAGCATCATCCAAAATCCCACCACTTCAACATAGGTTTACTTCCTTTCTTCCAGGTCTCTTACATGTGAAAGCATAATCTTCATGTGGTTAAAATCATGGCACGGATCCAGGGTTGATTCTTTTTTGGGGGGCTGAAATAGTTCGACATGATTTCATCGTCTGATCTGTGACATTGATCATGATAGCGTCGTAGTTTTGTTTTTGTTTTTGTTTTCTTCAGGACACCATACATTTGAATTTTACTTTAAAATTATTATAATTAAACATGTCATTATTTTTCAGTTCTATAAATTGTAACTGATGTCTGTAACTAATAACAGTAGTCAATAGTCATTTTTAAATAAATGTTTACTGCACGTTTGGCCCAAGTTTAACTCTCAAAAATATGGAACGCTTCATGAATTTTTGTGTCATACTTGCGCGGGGGCCATGCTAATCTTCTCTGTATCGTTCCAATTTTGGTATATGTGCTGCTGAAGCAAGCACGATGGCATCGTAGTTTACTTAACCCTGGAGATTACTTGAATCTTAGGTTGTTTCCAGTTTTTAACTTTCACAGCACTGAATTAAACATTGTCCTTAGAAAGCTCTTCCTCTCATGGATTATTCTCTCATCTGATTTCTCAGGAGTAGGATGAATGGGTCAAAGAGCATGAACATTTGGGGGCTCTTTATTCTTGTAGTCAAATGCCCTTTGAAAGGGTTGTGTCCGCATCGGCACTAAGCACTTCCTCATCTGTCACTGTGCTTCCAGGTTACTGAGGAGACGAGCCTCATTCTGCAGACCCTGGGATACACGTGCACATGTCGAGGAATAATCAACGTGAAAGGAAAGGGGGACCTGAAGACATACTTTGTGAACACAGAGATGTCACGGTCCCTTTCCCAGAGCAACCTGGCATCCTGAAGCGTCGCCTCGGTTTTGGCAAGAAGACTGTATTTTCAGGAAGATAACAATGCACTTTCTGACTGCCACTTTTGTCCCTCGTTTGTGATGTGTGTGCTCTGTTCTGTCCTCTGGAGCCTCTGTAGACTCATTCCTGTGACCCGGTGGCCTGCCGTTTGGTGTCTGATGTGTGCCAAGATCGCCCTGCCATTTGCACCGTGCTTACTCCTGAGCAGAAGGGAAAGGAGTGTGCATTACAGCCCAAAAGCCTTCAGAGAAACTGACAGAGATGAGAGAGGCAAAACAGACAAAAATTCTTAAGGCAATAAAACTAGGGGGTGTATATTATCTTCCGGTGCATGTTCTTTTTTGGAAAAATATGGTAGCTCGCCAACCGCATCTGCTAGTCTGATACTAAAACACACAGTATGTGTGACTAAGTTGATTTTGTCACCTCCCATGGAATCCGACTGTGTTCACCCACGTGTCTCATTGCAGTGACTGTCCACGGGCCCAGCTGGGATCCATGGCTCCGTCACCTTGCTCTGTTGTGTCTCGTGCCAGCAGCACATCACCATCCATCACCAGAATTAGTTCTTACAACCTAGGACTAGTTTTGTACCAAACACGTCTGATGTTTTGATGCCATTGTCTTTTGTAAGGTTAATTCATTAAAAGTTTTATGTACTTTGGTTGATAGTCTGTATCTTTCCCGCCCCTGCCCCCTCTTCTTCTTTCTCCTGTGGTTTGCTCCAGAACTGAGTTGGTTTTCCACTGATTCTCCCATGGGCAGTTGTTTCAGAAGCAGAGATTGAACTCTCCTTGGGTAAATCAGATCGGGACAAAGTTTGTGATGTCGATCATTGATTACGCAACTCCCTGGAAAGAAACACAGTATGCTTCACTGTGTCACGTGGTCTGTTTTCACTTTGGCATCTCTAGGGAATATTTGCAGGGAAAAATATTTTACTAGTAAAAAGATTCTCTACTAGCAGCGGCACGCACTCCATCCACATACTCTGATCTACTGTAATACGTCGGTAGAGCCATGAGGCACCGAATAATTGGGAACTAGGTACATCAGCTTCACAATAGTCTGAACTACCGAGAGAAGCCACCAAAGCCCCACGAGCTGCCTGTTATGTCTGAGGAGACTTAAGAAGGCACAGGGACTTCCCTGGTGGTCCAGGGGTCAGGACTTCGCCTTCCAATGCAGGGGGTGCGGGTTCGATCCCTGGTCGGAGAACTAAGACCTTGCGGCCAAAAAACCAAAACATAAAACAGAAGCAATATTGTAGCAAATTCAATAAAGACTTTAAAAATGGTCCACATCAAAAAAAAAAAAATCTTAAAAAAATAAAAAAGAGGGCCCAAAGCCAACCTCGATGCATTTTTGAAGAGAGAAGACCTGGAAAACTGTGTTCTTGTAAATCCAGCTCAAGAGTTTTGGTTTCTTTCTTCCCCTAAAGAAATCATACTTTGCCAAAGGGTGAAAAATAGGTCATGCATAATCAAACGTTTAAAAGCAAAGCCGCAAATGCCAGCCTGGTTGGGCACACCATAGCTCAGGGCAGGCATCTGTAAGAAGTCGAGGACCCCAGTGATGCATTAGGAAGCGGCTGGGAACTCGGACTTGAAGCAGGAGCCCTCCATTTAATCCCTGACTCTGTTTTTTTTTTTACTAGCTGTGAGACTTTGAACACATTTTTCAGTTTCTCTTAGGACTTTTTTCCTCATTGGTAGCTCATGGGCTCAGATCTGATTAAAAGAGCTAATGACCGTGCGAGAGGCTGGCAGGCACCCAGGCCTTGCTCCAGCTTGTTGGACCCAGTGCATTGCAGGATCAACATGGCCACCCTGCCAGGGCTTTGGCTCATACTGGGTAAAAAGAGCTTATCGAAATTAATAACCGGCCTTCATCATCAAAGTGGGAATACAGCATGACTTGTCCAACTGTCTGCCCCAGTCAGAAAGTTTTTGATCCTATAATTGCCACTCAGCATTGACCTTTATACATCTAATTCTCCAAAAAGGTGACTGAGAGAAGAAAAATAGTATAAGGGCATTTCTCTTCACTGTAAACGAAATCTGGACTAAGATGCCCTAGGTTTCAGGGACTTTGAACTGCCCCTGTGGGTTCTTCCTCCCTTGGAGCCTACAGCATCCATCCTGGGGCTCTTTTTGTCACCTGCCCTTAAAGGTAGATACCTGCAGATGGGTGATTCACCCAGTGCCCTTAACTGTGCCCCTCAGCCCCTGCCCCAGATGCAGAAGGAGAACTGTTTTTCCCCAAAGCTGTATCTCCAGCCTTATCAAACAATAGATTTTTTAAAACAAGCAGAGTCATTATCAAAGTCCACCTCACAAAGGGCTGTGCATACATGTGTCTCTCAAAGTGAGGTTCCCAACCAGCAGCATCAGCATCACCTGGGAACCTGTTAGAAATGTACATTTTTCAGTCCCCAATGCAGACCTGCCAACTTAGAAATCCTGGTGGGGGGCCCAGCACGCTCCCTGTACTTTGCAGAGCAAGTCCTCCACGTGATTCTGATCCCCAATCAAGCCTCAGGCCCCCAGCATTTTACAACAGAGGAACCAGGTGCAGAGAGGTTCAGGGGCTTGTCCGAAGTTTCCCAGTTGATCAGTGACTAAGAAGAGACTAGAAGGGAAAACTGCCTGTTTCCTGAATCTGAACATGTGACTTGTGGTCAAGGCTCCCTAAGTTCAGGCAACTACAGACATTGCTGTGAGCAAATCATGCAAATGAGAGGACTCACCAGCCATGTCCATCATGGCTGCAGCATTGATAACACGTAAGAATCTTGCCTCAAAACCCTCCTTAACCTCTCAGTCTTGTAGGAAGCCCCCATTTCATGAAAAACACTGTGAGTCCAGTCCCCTTAACACTGCAGTATTTTTAATACATCTGTTTAGAAAAGTCTGCATTGTCATGACTCTTCCACGTTATTCTTTTTCCCAGCTCAGTGTGCTTTCCTAAAGACAGCAACACTCTGCTTTTGAAAAAACACTGACAAATGGAAATTTAATAAATCAAAACAAATTCTTTTAATGTACGTTTTTCTTTGATAAGATGACTAATGGGCATTCACTGATTGGCTTTAAGGTGTAAAAGTCAAGATGCTGAAAGAAATATAATTTTCCTTTGCTTCCTAATAAACATGAGTGCTTTTGAAAGCTTGCCCAATTAAAGTCCTGCTTTTTAAAAGTAGTAGAAGGTTAAGGGAGTAGAATCTGACTTAAAGTAACTGAAAATAATCTGACATTAATTTATCGCAACTACTTTCAGATGAAGGCATTTCTTTTTTATTTACTTATTTATTTTTGGCTGTGTTGGGTCTTCATTGCTGCACACAGGCTTTCTCTAGTTGTGGTGAGCAGGGGCTTCCCATTGCAGTGGCTTCTCTTGTTGCGGAGCACGGGCCTAGATGCATGGGCTTCAGTAGTTGCGTCACACAGGCTCAGTAGTTGTGGCTTGCGGGCTCTAGAGTGCAGGCTCAGTAGTTGCGGTGCACGGGCTTAGTTGCTCCGTGGCATGTGGGATCTTCCCGGACCAGGGCTCAAACCCGTGTCCCCTGAACTGGCAGGCAGATTCTTAACCACTGGGCCACCAGGGAAGCCCCAAAGGCATTTCTTAGAGATGGCTTGTCTTTCTTGGTAATCAAGATGGAAGAAAGAATAATTTATAAAAATTTCCATCACCCAAACTTTATATATTTTCTATCATGTTACTATAAACGTGCTTAATGCACCCAAAGGCATTCCAAATAAACTGCTATTTGTTTGAAAAAACATAGGAGACACCGACAGTGAAAAAACATTTTCAAAAGTATAAGGAAATATTTAAGAATCATTCAGCCTTGAAATTGCCAGGAACGCAGTGTCATAAGTCCTTAGAGAATCAAGACAATAAAACCAGCAATGGAGGAATCAGCATTGAAATTAATTAGATCACCTGCCCATTAACTGCTAAGCTGTGGAAAATTTAATCATGATAGGTGAGGAATGATTTCTTGCAAGAAATCCATTCATTAAAAACACAGCCAATATCTTAATGCTTGAATAACTTTCAAATCACCTCCAAACTAAACATTTCTAACTTTGGTTAAAGGCAGCAGCTGCTTCCTAAAAGAAAACTGTTCAAAGTGACAGTCACAGCCCCTATCGTGCAGGTTAAGACCACACTCCAGTGGCTTATGGATTCCCACACAAACTCCTCGAGGTTTAGAACTGCCACTTTAAAGCTGAGGAAATGTGGGCTCAAGTAGGTGAGTCAATTTGCCCTACCCCATGCAGCTAGAAGATGCAGGAGCCACAGTGTCACCCAAGTCTGTCGAGCGCCAAAGCCCGATCTCTTCCTGTGACCTCTGGCTGCTTCTCCACCGAGGGATGACAGCAGCATTGCTGGCCACCGAGGCCACCCATCCTACTAGGGACTGTTGTTCTCGGTTGTCCAAAATTCTGTTATTTGTGGCTCAGGCCTGTGGCGGGGTGGGGGAAGGAATGCTGTAGACGCTAGAGTTCAGCTGTGCCGAAAGGCAATTTCATTATCTCCCCATTAAGTATTGTTTGTGATGTGAGACGGTAGCGGTTTCCATAACCGGTAAGAAAAGGACCTGCGCACCATTGCCACGAGTGCCTCCGCCAGGAAGACTCGCAGACGTGGAGAGGAGCGAACAAAGATCAGCCCAACCGCTGTCAAGGGGGAGCAAGGTTTTCATTGTATTCAGATGCTCATAATGGATCAATCTCCAGCATCATTTCATCTGAAATCGGTTCGCGTGAAAACCGTCATACTAGGTAGGTGTCCATCCTCAGACTCGCAGGCCTTTGGCCAGGCTGGTCGCCAAGGAAACGTGCGGGAAGCAGCCCTGCGCGGTCCTTCCCGCGGCCCCAGCGCATCGGGGGCACATCAGGCGTCGCCCACTGGCCCGGGAGGTCCACACAGGGACCCTGAGGCCGGCGCCACACCGCGTCCCCCCTTCCCCTCCCCCCCCCCGTGCCATCCCTCTCGCCCGCGCCCTTCGGGCCGTGCGAGGGCGTCAGGCCGGAGAAATGTGACCGAAGCCGGGAGCCTTGATGCTGGGGATGTCGTTCTTCCGGTAGAAGTCGGCCTTCACGTGGCCGGCGCGTCTGTGATCCCGGTTCGGGGGCTCCACAGGCTGGTGGATGCGCCGCCCATAGACAGAAGACGTCAGCACCCACACTGGCCTCTCGCGCTCCTGTTGGGGGTGAGGGTCAGGGAGCAGAGCGCTCTTACCTGTCCAGCCCGCGTGCCGCGCATCTGCGCCCCACCTCCACCTGGCTTCTTAGGACCCCTCCACACTGACGCCGGGGGAGGGGGACCTCTTTAACCAATTCACACCCTGTCCCCTCTGCTCAGGGCCTGCCACTGTCCTCAAGTCTTTCAGAGGAAAGACCAAGGTCTCGCACGGGGCAACAGGTACCCACTGACTTCAGGGTCCTGTTCCTCCCCGTCTTCTCCCTTCTCCCCGAGCTCCTACTGCCTGTCTTCTGTCCACCTTCTTCCTTCTCCCAGATACACATCTCCCCAGATCTCCCATCTCCCCCGACCTCTCATCTCCCCAGACCTCTCATCTCCCCAGATCTCCCATCTCCCCAGACCTCTCATCTCCCCAGACCTCCCATCTTCCCAGATCTCCCATCTCCCCAGATCTCCCATCTCCCCAGACCTCCCATCTCCCCAGACCTCTCATCTCCCCAGATCTCCCATCTCCCCAGACCTCTCATCTCCCCAGATCTACCATCTCCCCAGACCTCTCATCTCCCCTATCCCCCATCTCCCCATGCTCCATCCCCCAGACACCCTCATCTCCCCAGGCCCCCCATCATGTCCCCAGCCCCCTTCATCCCTTTCATTTTCTCCATCCCCTTAAAAGGCTGTATTTCTCTGCATACCACTTATCAATACCTGACATCCAGGTCATTATTTATTTGGCTTTTACTTTTCTGTCTCCTCATGGGAATGTCAGCTCTAGGAGGATAGACACTTCTGTTTTCTTCCCTTTATACTCAGTGGCACATGGGAGATGCTCAAAAACTCTGACTGGATCTAAGTTAGGCCAGGCGTGTGCTTATGAGAGAAAAGCACTAACTTCACTACCAACTTGGAATGAATTAACTCAGACCAAAACAACAGAAAAACAAAGTTAATGTCAGTGACTTAAGTGGTGATACTTCATAGTACCTCCACCACTTAATTCCACAGCAGTTAAAAGTTTCTTTGAAAGTGACACGATGGTATTCTTAAACATTAGCTGCCACAGGCAAAAATCCTCTGATCCAAAAAGGAATCCCACCAGAAGCTTTTTCATCCAGATTTCTGTGTATTGTATAAAGATTATGATATTAATACAGAATCCAGATTTTAATAAACATACTGTCCTCGGATCAGATTTAAAGAGACAATGTCCTAGCGTGGAAGAGGGTCTAACCCAGTGGCAGGTCGGCTCGACCATGCCAAGGGGATGCACAGCCTCCTTCCCCCACCCCCATCCCTATCAACCCCCCTCTCTACGCCCACACCTCCAACCCACCACCCAACCCCCTCTACCTGCTGTGAGCCTGACCTTCTCACCCTGTGAGTTTGGTTCCCTCTGTTGGTCACCACCCACCCTGTGCAGCTGACGAGAAGCAAAGCCCTTCCTCTCAGAAAACCATGCAGAGATAAAAGAAGAACTGAGCCGTATGTGGTACATACAGTGGCCTGGTAACTTGGGAGAAATACTCTTTCTTGCATGTGTGGTTTCATCCCTGGAAGGCCAGTGTTCTTAGAACTATGATAGCCAGGCCTGGGAGGTTAAGCAAAGACCTATTTATCTATTGAAAAGAACTCTTGAGTTTTGCTGTCATGGAACTGTTACATTCTAGAGGACTAACCAACAGTCACAAAAATTAATACACAGTTTAACATGGCAGAATGGAGTGAGCTGTGACAGTAGCTTGGTCTTCACTTCCTGGCACAGTGAGACAGAGGAGAGCCTCACAAAGGCGAGTTACGTGCAGCCAACTGCACACGGTGCTAAATAAACACACACACAGTGAATCTGTTCACACCCAGCGATACCCCGCCTTACTATTACCTCCTCGTTAACGTGAAGTCCCAGGCTTTTTGCATGTTCTCTGTCGTCTCGGTGCAATTTCTGATTATAACCTGGGTTCCTCTTAAAAACACAGTCATAGAGGGAAATGATTCCAGTCTGGGAATAAAAAGAGAAAGAAAGCCATGGTTTATTCAAGGGCTGAGCTGTGGAAGCTTCATGCGGCTTGAGAGCCCAAACTCTCCCCCTGATGAAGAGTGGAGATGTATAGAGATTCCCCGACTGCACCGAACGTGTATGGGGAAGGTCACCACCCCTCGGGCAGTGACCAGAGCAGGGACGCAAGGCCCCAAGTTTCTGAGAGGCCCGACAGGGTGGAGATATTTCCAGGGACACTTTTCCTAGACTGTTACAGACTCCTCCTTCCCAGAGGAGGCTCCTGGCTCTCCCTGACTCCACCCTAGGGCTCAAGTCTTAAAATTATGATAATCCACTCAATATATGTGTTTCCCCTCTTTTTTTTTTTTTTTTTTTTGGCCATGCCCCGTGGCACGTGGGGTCTTAGCTCCCTGACCAGGGATCGAACCCGTGCCCCCTGCAGTGGAAGCTTGGAGTCTTAACCACTGGACCGCCAGGGAAGTCCCTCTCCTTCATTTCCACTTTTCTTGAATTTCTCAAATTTTGTATAATAGGCTTGTACTGCTTTGAAAAACTAACAATAACTGAATACTAGGACAATATACCCAAATAGAAGTTCTCCCTCTCTAGAGAGAAATATTTTCTTTAATCATATGTGGCAGCTATAAAAACTGTAATTCATATGTATATGAACACATATATTTGGTATATGTTATATATGTGTATATATACATATGTATAATATACACATATATCCAAACATAGTATAAAATACTCACACGCACAGCTCTAATGTGTTAGAAAATGATCCCATTAACAGAGCTGCCATCTGTAACATCTCCATTTTTTTATCCCCAATTTTTCTTACTACAAAAATAAAACTGCCTCATTTGGTAACTAGTAAAAGGAAAAGAAATCCACGTGTTAGCTGATCTTTAATCTTCGCCTTGTAAGTCAGGCCTGTCATTTCTGTTCCTCCAGCCCAGTGCCAGCTGCCTTGAATCCTCCAGCAGCAAAGGCAGATGCACCACCTCACTGGAATTTGGGATTGCGGGCCCTCTAACCTCTGCTTGCTTGTTTGCTTTTATCCTGAATAGTAATGCTAGAAGAGTCCCCTCCGACGGAAGGACACAGAGGTAGAAGGTAACGGTGAAAAGGATGCACATTGTGTGCAGTCTGTTGGAAAACACATCCCGCCCATTCTCAGTGTGGGAACTCAAGAGCTGCTGACAACAGCAGATATGGCTGGAGTGTGATGTAGCTTCAGCCCAGCCGTGAAAACTCCTTCACAGCTCATCTATCCTGTGCACGACGTGCCACTTCAGCTCGGGAAGGTTTGAAGATAACTCAGACACGGCTGCTGTCCTGGTGCCATTAACCATCTAGTCAGGAAAACAACGCCATTATTTTCAAGTTCTTCAGAATTTCAGTGGCACCATGTTCAAGGCACTTATTCAGTGATGCTGGAATCCTGGTTTGCCTACGTTCCGAGTCACTCCAAGTGACTAGAGACAGGAGCCATGGCTTCTGAATCCGTGCCCTGATGGTCATTTAATGAGGTCACCTCGCAGGAGCTTCTTCTTGGCTTTGTCTTCTCTCCCCCACTCAGCTGCTGGGCCTGTGCACGCATTGGTTTGGCCGGCCCTGACTTTCACACCTCCTGAAGGTCACCTACACCCTACAACCTCCTGAAGGTAACCTTGTACTCATGGGATTAAAAAGCAAAAGACCCAAATCAGTGGAGAGGTGATACATTATTCAGCTTTTGGTACTGTGAACATTGGCTAGCTCTTTGGGAAAAAAAAGAAAAAGAAAGCTGGGTCTTCACAGCACACTATGGACAAAAGTAAACTCTGGATGGATTAGAAAAATAACTGAAAGGAAAACCCACAAGGGACCTCCTAGGCAAGAAAGCAATGGGGACATATCACAAAGAAAATATCCATCACTTTGCCCATGTAAAAATCAGACATTTGCTTATCAAATAAAATTCAAACTTAAAAAACCTTCAGGAAATGAAGAAGAAATCTCAGTATCTTTAACATCAGTGTATAGGATGTCCACAGAAGCAGAAGCTGGTGGGGTTGGCTGGGTGCTCACTTCTAGCCTAGAGAGATTAAGCAAACCTCACAGGAAACCTTTTTCTGGGTAAGCTACCAGGCCAGCGGGTCCGGCAGAGACACAGCAGAAGCTCAAGGATGCCACCCACTCTGCTGGGATGGTGGGACACAAATTCTCCAAAAGAGCATCTCGCCTTCTGTAAAGGGGGTATTGCAATGCAGACCCTTCCCTTTGGGGTTCAGAGCTACTGGCCAGGCCTGGCAGAGGCAGACACGAACAGTAACTTGAAACCCCATCACCCCTACATCACCTGCATTTACACGGTAATGTAGGCTGGGCTCTTGGTCATAATGTAGATTTTCCATTGTCACTGGAATCCCTCCTGGCCTGACTGACCTGTGAAATGGGTGTGTTTCGGGAAAGAGCTGCCGTGGGCAACAGAATAACCTGGTTTCCTAGGACCGAGCACCTGAGTGGGAGCTGCACCTGCAGCCAGAGCCCTTCTGCACCCTGAGAACTTTGGGCCAGAGAGGAGGAGGCCAGCGGCCAGTCTCTGCTCCCTGCAGTGAGTAAGCTGCTCCCTGGTGTGCAGCTCAGCCCCACCACAAGGGGGCAGCCCTGACAGAAGGGGAAACAGGGATCCCCCTTGTGCTGGCTTCCTGTGCAGGTGGCCCATTCCTGCCTGCCCCTCCTGAACTGAGTAAGCCCCTGGGGTCCTTGGACTTGTCCTGGGAGAAAGACTAAAGAGGGAGGAACGAACTCAAGAACAGAATGAGAATGCCATCGCTGTTACCTGAACGAGGAAGGAAGTCTTGCTTCATTCTGTCCCCTATGATGGAGAAACCCACTGCAATATGCAGCTTTACAGAATAATGCCTATTTCTTGTCATTCTAATTGGGTCTCCTAAAATACTCTATGAAAGTAAGATCTATGAGCAGCAATGCCGGACTCCCATCCCCAGGATTAGGTACCAACAGCCTACTATATCTTAGAAGAGTCTTTATTAGAAATCTTACTGCTGACGGATGTGATCAGAATCTTTAAGTCTTCTGTGTGGGGATTTTGCCTACTCAGGACTTTCCAGAGTAAAAACGAGTTTTTTTTCTATCATTGAAAAATAAGAAAAAAATAATCCATCACCAAGCAGGCAGCCTTACTTAGTAATGTGACTGTCCATTTCCAAATCCTAATCAAACCAAAAATCTGGGGTTTCCCGGATTTTAATTATTAATCTTTCTTCTTTCGGTCCTTTTTATTCCTTTATGATTTGAAGCAAAATGATATTAAGAAAAGCCAAACTGGATTTAGATGCTGCCACAAAACAGAGCTTCTGGGTTCCTGATATTTTGCTATTAAAATCTCTCAAGGGATTTCCTCTATTTCACAGATGACTTTTTTTTTTTTTTAAGGCAAAGCAGAGCCCCTTTATTTTTCTCTCATGATTTCCTTAGCTCCTTTGTGTTTTGAGTATCGTTATAATGTATTCTGGTCTTATTCTGGTCGTGGTGTCTGATCACCCACCATCAGTTTCCCTATGGTGACCCTTACTCTTAACACTGAAAAATCACTCCAGTCTATAGCCCTGGGCTGATGCCATAAGACAAGTGGGGGCCTTCAGTTTTCAGCCTCCAAAGCACGTTGGGTCTACTTTGTGCCAGGCACTGTCCTAAACTCTGGAACAGAAATAGGGAGACCCTACTTTAAAGGAGACCACCTAAAGGCTGAGAATGGAAATAAACCCACTAATTAAAATATCTCAACATAACACCCAGGGAGGAACAGAGGTATGTACAAAGTACAGTAGCATCAAAGAAGGAAAGATCAGCTTTTGTCTGGCCTGGGGGTAACAAGTGGATGCAAATGAAGTTGACAGGAGGGACCACACCACTGTAGCCAAGGCCACTGGGGAGTAAGCTCCCTGTGTGTTAAATTCATATGTTGAAGTCCCAACCCCTAGTACCTCAGAACATGACCTTATTTGGAAATGAGATTACTGAAGGCGTAATTAGTTGAGGTCAGACTCGGATAGGGTGGGTCCCTAATCCAATAAGACTGGTGCCCTTATTAAAAGAATTTGCACACAGACACAAATAGGCAGAAAGTGAAGATGATATGAAGAGACACAGGGAGAAGACAGCTGAGCTAAGGAGAGAGGCGGGGGGCCAGCTTCTCCCTCACAGCCTCAGAAGGGACCAACTCTGCCAGCACCTTGATTTCAGATGTCTAGCCTCCAGAAACTGTGAGACAATAAACTTCTGTTGTTTAAGCAGCCAGGTCTGTAGTACTTTGTTACAGCAGCTCTAACAACATACACGATAAGGAGAAGTAGCCATCTTTTGAATGATGGAAAGTAAGGATAGAGATAGTACAAAGGTTATTGCAGTGGAACCAGAGACCCAACCATGGCACACTCTGCTCAGATAAACTGAATCGGTACACCTACTGGCTTGGCAGACATCACCAATATTCAGTGCTCCTCTACTGACTACACAGAGGATTAATCTTCCCTCTCCTTTAGGTTAGTGAAATCATGAGCCCAGTTCTAACCAACGAGTGGTGCATAGAGGTGACGTGTGACTCTTCGATCGGAAGTATTTAAGAGCTGGTGCCAGGGACTCCTGAAGCTTAAGACTGAGGCGTTAGCAGCTTCCACGGTGGCCACTGAGGGATGGTACTGGGCAGGGTCACCCTTCTGATCCCTGTTGGACGCTTAGCATGAGAAATAAGCTTTGTTTCAGGCCACTGAGACTTTGGGGGTTGTTTGTTACTGCAGCATAACCTAGCTTATCATGACTAATGCAAGTTCATAAACAAGGAAGAAGTCCTAGCCTACCACCTCCAGCCCACAGGGGGCCTGGGGGCTGTCTCTTCTGGGGTTGTGGGCTTTATTATACCCAGTGCCTCCTCCCAAACTTGGAAGCTGTCTTCCTCCCAGAAGTTACACAAACTCTCACACAAATAGTTGGGGGAAGATTTTGAGCAAACTGAGATTCAAGTTCTTTATTTTCTCCTCCCTTTCAGAGCATTTTGAATATTAATGCATTCTTCATTGTAAGTTTCCATCACAATTAGGCCAGGGCCAAGTGACCAGCTCTGGCCAGGGAATGTGGGTGAAACCAGTGGGCGCCGTCTCCTAGGCCTGGTCCCTAAGAAACTCACAGCAGGCCTCCACACTCTCTCTCCTTGCTCACTGACCAGCAATTTAAAGGATCCAGGGAAAGACCCAAAGTCCCAAAGATTCCCAGGCCCTGGCAATAATGGAGTCACTAAAACAGAGAAGCTCAGTTTCCCAAGTTAACTGCATTAAGAAGACCCGCCCAGGAGAAACATACATGTTAGGCTGTATTTCATTATGTTATGTTTATATGCTTAAGGCCACCGGTGCACTTATGTTAACAACCTGCTCTCTGGAGAAAAAAGACCTGATTTGTAGTGTTTGCTAATTTCTGTGGTGTAAATACTCCCATCATGGCCAATTTCAGGCTTCCAATTGAATGCAGAGTTCAGAAGAGATGCTAAAAATCCCCTCTTTGTCAGTATGATCAGGCTCTGACACACCACTAGTTAAGACTCTCAGGGTTTGGGGTCCATTTGTTTGCATAGCACATCCTAGCCCACCTTTATTAATAATGTTATGACCGAGCTACTCTCATCTCCTCTCCTCAGGGGCCATAGTACTGCTACCTCTCACCTGGAGGCTTTCAGGTACTGTTTGCCTACCCAGAGCTTTGTGACCTACTTTTAAAACTGAAAATTCCCAAGGTAACTGAAAATGGTTTTCTTTGATTCATAAGGGCCTCATTTTACTTCTGATAGATTCAGTGCTTCTCCTTGGGAGTCAAGCAGTGTATGAAGCTTAAGGAGTATGTTTTCATAAATTTTAATATTGTTCAAAATTCTATCTCTCAGAAGAAATGTAGCTTGTCAAGGACATAATGATAACTTTTTTAAAAGGACAATACTCAACTATTCTCTTTGGTTTGTGGCAAAGATTGTGTTTCCTCTCTGGTGTGTTAAGATCACAAATTTGGGAAATTTTCATAACTTTCCAAATAATCTGAATAGTTTACCAATTTAATAAGAATGAAGCCAGTTGCCTTCTCTCTGCCATTGTTACCAGCTCCCCATTCGCCCCCTCTTCCGCCCCCTGCCCCCCAGCAATTCACATCAAGGAAGAAAGGGCCATCCACGGGGGCTGAAACCTGAATCTAGTCTTACATGTTGTCACTTGGTCAAATATATTGGGGAAAATGCTGTTTGTTTTCATGTATCATTTGCTTGTTGTACTTCTTAAAAGGGGATGGTTTTGAAAAAAATGTCTGAGATACACTGTTAAATGAAAAGAGCATGCTGCAAATATATACACGTAGATGCGTGATCGTGTGTGAACATGTTCTTATATTTTAAAGTGTGACACACATGACTGCATTCATAAACGCATGTGGAAAGGCATGCACCGTGTGCTCACATGGGTGGTCATGACTGGTAGGGACCAACGGGTAGGAAATTCCCTATTCCTGGTGTTTCCTTCCAGAGGAATCACTTCCGCTGGAAGGGCACACATGACCTCTCTCCTCTCACTCCTTTCTCCCTCTTGGGTGACCTGCCCCCCTTCCACCTGCCCTGGAGGAAGACACTCAGCCCCACCCTCCAGGCCTTAAGTTCCCAAGGGCAGGTCACTGAACAGTACAAGTGCAGCCAGCCCAGACAGAGAGAGGCAACCAGAGTCCACTCCCGAGTTTAGTCCCCCGAGGAGAAGAGCAAGGTCAAGGATAACCCAAACAGCAGATAATCCAAAAGGAAACCTCTGTTTAATCTAAGAAGCTAAGCTCATCAATCGGTGACTTGTCTCTCTGCTTAAAAAGTCCGCATCCATTTATTCATCCTTACCGGTCCATCAGCGGCTATTTGTGACGCACCAACTATGAGACTGTGGGCACTCTTTCTATCGCTGAGGATAGAGAAGTCACACAAATAAATCCCTGCCCTCATGGAGCTCATATTTCAATAGGAGAGAAAAAACCAACAAGATAACCAAGTAAAATATTTAGTAGGTTAGATACTAACACATGCAAAGGAGAAGATCAGGCAGGATGGGGAGTGTGTCTTGGTGGGCAGGGGGCGGGGCGGGCATACTTGCATTTGGCTAGTACACATTGGGACTGGAGGGCATGCAGGTGCAAGATGGATAAGAGAGAGAAACTTGCCTAGATTTTGACAGGTGGCCCAGCAACAGAACTGGAGCTCATGTGTCCTCCACAGCCCCTAGGAGTGGCCAAGCCTGTATGGCAGATGTACTTGATGCCTAAAGATGAAGAGGGTCCAGGAAGGGCTTGGGGAGCTGGTATTTAACGCTTCCTGTATCCTGGATGTGGGCATAGGGACACCCCTTTGCACCTCTGTGCAGTCAACACCCATCATTATGCTTACCAAGCGCTTGGCTGCACGAGGCAAAGGAAATTCAGTATCAGGAGGGTAAATAAACAGTCAGCCCCTTGCCTCTTTCTCTCCACCACACACCGTCACAGAAAGTCGGCTAATCCCACCAACACTAAGGTTAGATTTTCTGAGCAAAGCTTCACTCAAGACACAGCTACCCACAATTCACATTAGCATGAAGGAAAGCATATTCTAAAACTGCCTAAGATTTTTTTTTTAATGTAACTTTTAGACTTTGAGAAATTTAATCAAAACTGTCATAAAAGGGCATTCTCCTTTGACTTAGCCTTTCCATTTCAGTAGCAGAAATGTTGCACGAGGCAGAAGAAGAAAGAAGTAATTTAAAAACACCATTGAACTGAATCTATGGAACACTATTTCGTAGAAAAAGCCCACACTGCTAGAGGCTCCCTAGGGAGCAGGACAGCACTTGATAGCATTTTCACTGGTAGCTTTAGAGGACAAATCTGTCTTAAGATCCAGGGTATTACTGGGGCTTTAAAGAAGCATGCTGCTGCAAGAGCTTTGACTTTGGGCTCCTGCAGGGGAGATGCCTTATAGAACATCAGGAACCACCAGACTGACACGCAGACTGCCTGCCTCACCTGTGTTAATTTCCAACAGTGAACAAGATGGAGGATAAAAGGCCCCAGGACCGGTCCCTCAATGAAAGGAAACTCTAATCATCACTAAGAAGAACAAATAATAAGAAGAGCTCTTCTTACATTGGGCTTACTATGTGCCACTTTCCACCCATTAATTAAATTAATTCTCATAAGAGCTCCATGCCTTTGGTGCTGTTCAATCCCTGATCCCGAGATGGGCAAGGTGAGACAGAGTGTTTGGTCTGTGACTTGAACTAATAACACAGAGGACTAATAATGCAGGACTCCTGGGCCTGTGCTACTAAGGAACTAACCGGTGAGTGTGACACACAGCAACTGACTTAAGAGCTACTTTTGCAATGTTTCTTCCCAGCTTTGAGCAGGGCCTGGAATTATTTACAAAGAATTTAGGGGCAGGTGAGACCCCAGCAAATCTGTGATACAGAGTTCATCCTTTTTAGTCCAAATGATCTCAAGGTCAGAGAATCAGCTTCTGGAATCCTGTAGCTGATTGAATACCAGCACATACAAGGTCATTATTGCCATTGGTAGCTGGCTTGCAAATGGACTTTGAAATGTCTTTTGTTGTTCTTGCTGCTTTGAAGGCTTTTTTATTTAGTTGTTAACCTTTCTCCTGCATCATTTTTTTCCCTGTGACGCTAAAGGCCTCAGGACTTGAATTTGCCTGTGACCCCAGCTATCAATAGTACTGAATTTTTTTTCTTAAAATCTACTTTGCATTAATTTGTCTAAGGCCCATCCCTCCATTGGCAGTAAGGCATCAGAGCAGATGTTGGCAAGCATTTTCTGTAAAGGGACATATAGTCACTGTTTTAGGCTTTGCACGTGTCATGGTCACTGTTGCAACTATTCAACTCTGTGTGGTTGCCACTGACAATACTATACACATGGGCATGTGACTGTGTTTTAATAAAACTTTCTTAATTCAGGTGGCAGGGCAGATTTGGCCCAGGAGGCTTCCTATGCATGGCCCCTGCACCAGAGGGGTACACTTCTTGCCTACTTCATATCTGCTTCCAAGTACAGAACCCTGGTCACCTCATACCTTGCGCGTCTCTCTGCCCCTTGGTTGATTTGGCCCCAGAAAGGTGGAGCCATGTGTCAGATTGGTGAATTTAGGAAGAATAAACTGAGTCTGCCAAACTCAACTCTGCCCCTTTTCCCTTGGTAGTGTTTGGCCCACAGGGGGTAGAGGGGTCTTCTCTGCTTTTTCCGGCACCCACAGCTCTAGTGGCTGGATGGGTAAATCCATCTGATTCAGAGCTTCAGTCTCCCCAGGCCCAAACCCATTTGCCCAGAGTCCTTAGCGGGATCCTGCACCCTGGCTTTTTTCTCTGACAGATATGTATCTTGGCCCCCACCTGCTTAATCCTTTATCTTATTTCCCTATAGCCTCAAAGTGGTAATCAATAAGACCCCTCAAAGATACACATAAAATGGTGTACTGTGAATTTTTTCATTATGTCAAGAAGCCGGATAATACTTATATACTTCCAATAAAACAGCGTGGACCAACTTAAAACATCAAGACTCCTTGATTTTTGGCTGGTTCTCTCATGCTGTGCATTAATGCTATGCGTGACTCATAAACTCACTGGCAAGAAGTTCTTTCAAAATATACTGCTCATGGGAGGAAAAGACATGAGGTCCATGGTGGCTGTGAGGTTGGGAACCACTGCTCTCAATCCCATTCCTGTCTTAATGGTTAGCAGAGATATTCAAGCCCGGGCCAGTCAGGAAACAGGGAGGCAAGGACAGATGAGCTACAGGCGTCCCCTTTCTTCCTCCTGTCCTTTTGTCCTTCCATATCGTCAAAGTCAAGCAGAGAGGCGCTACCAGATACAAGAGATCCTCCTGGCTGAGGTTTATGTGTCGGTTTGCTGGGGCTGCCAAAACACGAAGTACCCAGAACCAGGGTCTAAGCAACAGACATACACTGTCTCACAGTTCTGATGGCCAAAGTCGGAGATCAAGGTGCCAGCAGAGCTGGTTCCTTCTGAGGGCCGTGAGGGAAGGATCTGTCCCCAGCCTCTGTCCTTGGCTTACAGACAGCTGTCTTCTCCCTGTCCATTCACATCATTTCCCCTCTACGCAGGTCTATCTCTGTGCCCAAATTGCCTCTTTTCTTAGATGGCAGTCATTGTGGATCAGGGCCCCCCACTAATGACCTCACTTTGATTACCTCTGTAAAGACCCTGTCACCTAATAAAGTCACATTCTGAGGTGCAGGGGATTAGGACTCTAACATAAGAATAATAGGGGGACACGGTTCAACCCCTTACAGTTGTCTAAACTAGAAACTACTGCTTCTGTTTGCACGGCTAAGCTCCGTGGTATCCTTTCACGTGTGGCAAGTACTCAAATGTGTGCTGACCTGATCTAAATGGGGATTCACTTGGGCTCTGTGGATTGTGGGTAGGGAGAAGAAAAGGATGTGTTTGGTGGGAACACCTCACACATCAGGAGGGAAAGACCTCCTTCCTCCCAGGCACTTGGTTATAGATCCCTCTTCAGGCCACCCCTTATCACTGCAGGCTGAGCATCTCCAATCAATGCGCCTTTTAATAATGATGCCCCTGCTTCCCCAGCTGCAAGACAGACTGCAGCAACGTACAGTACAAGACACTGGATGGAGACTTTTAGGAAAAACATGGAGAAGAAAGGAATAAGCGACCCCCACAAATTCTGAATGTTTCTTTTCCTTTCGCTTTTCTTCCTGCTTCGGCTGCAGGGTGGCCTTCGCAGACCCTCAGGCTTTCCCCACGACTCGTGTGTGCCTGGTGAGGCCCGGCCACAATCCTGGGACGCTCCTAGCGGCGCTCTCCCTGCCAGCGGCAGTTCAGCCCTGCCTCGAGGTTTCCTTGTTCGCAGGCGGGCTTCTAGGAGGGTTTCCGCGCCCTGGGCGGTCCGGGCGCAGTCCCTGCGGCGAAAGCCTTCAGGTAGTGGCTGTTTTCGGGCCGGCCCAGGCCTGCGGCAGGCAGACCCCAGAAGCAGCGGTGCCCCTGCCGGCTGGGTGGCCCCGCGCTCCTGCGACCCTCCTCCAGATCCTGGGCATCAGGCTCACCTTGCTGCTCCCGGCAGAAGGAGTAGAAGCCCACGGGCTCTCCCTCACTTCCCGGGGGAAAACTCGGCCCTAACCCACCCCTAAAGGGCTCCGAACACCCGCTGAGCAATCCCGGCCGCCCAGCCCGCACGCCCGGCCTCGCAGCCCCCTTCCAGGTGAGCGTTTTTCCCCTCCCCCCATCCCCACACCCGGCTCCGCGCCTGCCCATGCTCTCGTGGGGGGCGCGGGGGTCCACCTTACGCCGGTGGTCGTAGTCGCGGTACTCGGGTCTAGGAGCCCCAGAGGGAGGCCACTCTCCCACCCTCCCACCCCCTTTGACCCGTACGCCCCCCGACTCCCTGCGCCCCGCCCCGAACTCCGCACAGGTAGTGCCGCTCAAGCCCGCCCCAGCTCTTCTGTGCAGCCCCGCCCCCGGAGCCCTAACCTGAATCTGCAGCCCCACCTCCCCGGCCCTCCACACTCCGCGGGGCGGCCCCGGCCTGCAGCCCCGCCCCCAGAAGCCCTCGCCGGCAGTGTAACCCCGCCCCCAGCATCCTCCCGGGCAGTGTAGCCCCGCCCCATCCCTTCTCCCTCTAACGCCCTCCCCGGAGATGCCCCATTCCCCTCCCCCAGGCCCCTCCGGGATAGTGCGGCCATGCCCCCAGGACCCCTTCCTAGCAGTGAAATCCCGCCCCCAGCACCCTCCCCGCAGGGTAGCCCCGTCCCATCTCCCCTCCCCGCGTCCCCTCCCAGGCAGTGTGACCCCGCCCCCAGCACCCTCCTGGGCAGTGTGATCCCGGCCCTATTCTCCCTCCTCCCCCGGTCCCCTCCCCGGACTGCAGCCCCGCCCCCAGCACCTCCCTGGCCCCTCCCCCGCAGTGTAGCGCCGCCCTCAATTCCCCCCTACCTACCTCCCATCCCTGCTCTCCAGCCCGCCCCGCCCGCCCCGCCCCGCCCCGGGCCGCTCACCCTGCCCTGGCGGTAGTAGTAGCTGTACTCCTTGGGGTCCTGGCGCCGCGGCGGGACGTAGCTGAAGGCGGACAGCGCGGAGATGGGCGGCGGCCGGGGCTTGCCCCGCAGCGTGGCGGCGGTGATCTCCTCCTCGTCGTCCTCCATCCGGCCGCAGTGCTCGGTCCCGCCCGCCGAGGGGCCCGGTCCCAGTCCGCCCGCCGCAGGCTGCCCGGCGCCCGCGTTCGGCCGTTGCCTGGAAACCGAGGGGGCACAAAGCTAGGCTGGACTGCGGGGCGGGGAGGGGGTGGGGCCGACCCTCCCCCGCCCCCCGGCACCTCTGTGCACACCCGGGTCTTTCTTTCTTGGAGCGTCGGGGGAGCCTCACTTGCTAAAGCCGCTGCAGGGTTCCCGGGTGGGAGGCACCACTGGGATCCGCACTTTCCACCTGCTTACCCTTCTCCACGCAGTGTCGGTTCGTTCACTCAGAGACCATTGTTCGCTGGGCAGTTAATGACCTTGCACCTACTGAGTGCCGGCGCTGGGGATGTAGCCTTGAACCACGCAGCCCTTGTCCACTGGGATCTGACAGACTGGTGACGAAGATAGGTGATAGGTGTGAAAACGCAAGTAACTTGAAGAGGGTCTGGGACAGTGCTGCTCAGTAAGAAGATAGAGAGGGCCGCGTGTGTAATGTAAAACTTTCTGGCAACCTTGCTCTCATCCTCCCCTGGGCAGAGGTCCTCATAAAAGCACCAGCAAAGGAAAAAAAAAAAAATCAAAAAAACTCTTATAGTCCACTGCCACTTTCAACCTCTCCAATCTCTTTTAAAGACCGGATATAGGAGCTCAGCTAACGGTCAGGAGTCTTCACAAGCCTTGCACAGGTGATCTGATCTCACACTTTGCAAAATGGGAGAAGTCGACACCAATTATCTTGAGACCTCAGTTAAAAGTGAGACCGAAATCGTTTCATTGAAAAACCCTTTTCCACAGCTGTGTGGACGTGCTTCTGTTAGCTTCGATTTCAATTTCAATTTGTTCTGCACCAGACTGACAGCTGCACAGGGCATGGTTGCACACATACACTCTCTCTGATGGCTCAAGTCTGGCACACAGTAGGTACTCAACAGATACTTGGTGACTCAGTACGGAATACAGCTGCCATAATTGCTTGTGTACCTTCTAAAGGTGAGTCTGAGACAAGGGCTTGGATGTTCTTGCTTTATTTGGGAGGTAATTCCAAGGAGCAGGCAGGAGGGACCAGAGGAGTGAGTGCAGCAGGGAAGTCTGTATAAGGCTGAATTCTCAAGGTCACCCCTGAGGGCAGCTGGAGCTCGACCTTGCCCAAGACTTTCTGAGGAGCCTGGAGCAGCCTCTCAGAACCACCTGCAGTTCAACATGAAGGCGCTTTTTATTTCTTGTTCCCAGTCCTCCTGGGGTGAGACTGCCTTCTGGTTTGTTCACTTCTGACTTTGTAGGACCCCTGCCCAATGCTGCCTAGGCTCCCTGTGGGTCTCCTCGGTGCCAGAGAAGCCCTGGGGCTGACAGTGACAGGTACAAGGCACCAACTTAAGGCGGCATGCTGCTGTCGGGAGGTGGGTGCAGCCCCATGGAACGGCCACCACCCCGGGGGTGGATTCAGATGTGAGGCTGAGAGGCTGCAGGGCGGGAAGCAGAGGTGGAGGAAACGATAGGTAAGACCAACTTTGCCAGTTTCAATTATCAAGAGACTTTAGTTCCTTTATAAAATAACATTTTTCCTCTATGATCCTATTATGTATTCTGGGGACATGAGTGGAATACAAGGTCAAAGAGTCTAATGTGTTTAAGTCCCTTGTGTCTGTGACTTGTACTTGCAAAGTTCTGCGTGGGGGGAGGGAAGGATAAAAGAATGAAAACCCTGCTCTTAAAATAAGTGGGTTAATAGTACAAGAAGGCACGCTGAGTACAAGTTAACTTTGCAGGAGATCAGATCAGCTTTGTTTCACATGTTCAGGTCTACAGTCCTCCGCTCTACCAGCTGAGCTATCGAAGGGTGCACAGATGAGCTTTGTTACAAATGCCAACCTCAGTAGTCTGGGATGTCTACCCCCCTAATCCCATGCCAGCCTCATGGATATACACCGGCGCCCGCAGCTGACGCTGGGTGATGACATTGCACTGGTCTGGCTTAGGTTGACATGGGCGTACTGACCGCTTACTGTTCATGCAGCCTGCTCTGCAGGTCCACCAGGGCCTCGGCTGCCTGCAGCTCCCCGCTGGATGACACACTGGAGGGCGGCCTCCACTGCAGAAACTCAGGCAACTCATGGGAGCATTGGAGGTGCCTAGTCCAAACTGCAGCTGGGACTTGTCCCGTTTCTCTTGACCTCTGGGCAGAATGTAAGCAGGGGGAGACCTGGTAGGAAGAAGTTCTGTTAATTTGAGGCAGGGAAGGAGAAAGCTAATGCTGTGTGACATTAGCATGTCACATGTCACATTAGCGGTGGTTTCAGCACATCTTGGGCGGTGTGTGTGTTATATTTATCATGAGTCCTCATGAGCCCACAGACTTGTTAAGTTCAGAAGAACCCTCTGGTTCTTTATGCTGATGAGAAAATTGAGATGTAGGTAGGATAAGTGACTTGATGCAGGTGACAGGGCAGTGGGTGCCCCTCCTGAAAGGTGTATGGAATATCTGGAAAGGGGGGGGCTGGTCTGAGGGAATGGTTTTCTCCTTTGGAGCCCTCAGACCATTCAGAGATGGGGCCACAGCCTGGACAAAGCACAAGCTTGAGCCCTCAGACCATTCAGAGATGGGGCCATAGCCTGGACAAAGCACAAAGCTTTAGCCCGCGATTCTCAGCCAGCGCACTGATGCAGCCAAGGAACAAAGTGTCCAGATGGCCTCCTCTCCACCTTGTAAACCTTTGTTAACTGAGGTGGAGAGAGGGGGGAAAATCACCTATGAATACATGAAAATGCCATCATCTTTCTAAAAAATCTGTTGAAAATGCAGAAATTTTAAAACAAGGTTGATATCTCCATTTTAAGTTTGAAAGCTTTTACAATCATGTTATTTGTAAATGTCACTGTAAACTCATTTAAGTGGCCCAACATAATTGGACTTTAATTCACAGGCTTTAAAACAGCTTAAAATCCCTTGGATTAAGTACTCCTCTGCTTTTATGATGGTTCAGAGTTAAGAGGGGTGGATGGACAAACACACATATCCGTCACCGGCTAGGAGAACTGCCCATCTGTGTACCCAGCAAACCTAAAGGTCATTATGAACTCAAGGGGTATGAAAGGGTGCTCCTGCTGCACCTTTTCCGGATCCCCCATCAGTGCTGTTTGACAGTGAGAGTAACTGCATGACCCTGGCTCCTGCGACAGGGGAGCCACTGCCCGTCCTCCAAAGCATCTCCACAGGCTCTGGGGCACTGGCAGTGGTCCGTGATGGGGTAACACGCCTTTACCTCACTCGACACCTCCTCCCTGGTAACGAGGCGTGAGTACTGCTGGTAGACTTAGAAAGCATGTTTGTCATCAGGTTTTTCCTGTAGGCTGCATCACTCACTTGATGGAGTCCCTTGGAGTCATATTAAGTATCAAACTTATGAATCAAGACATAGAAGTGCAAATTTAATTCTGGCTTGTTCACCTTGTCGATTTTGAAATCAAAATGAATGTGATTTTATAGATGCCCCCAATGAAAAACCCCCGATACCGACGGCTCTAGCAGTGAGCAAGACCACGTGTCAGAACCAGAGCTCCTTACAGAGGCTGGACCCCAGGGCTGAGACAGGAAATGGTAAGTGAGCCTGGGCCATCCTCTTCTGCCGAGAAATTTTCAAAATCGAATGTGTCAAGGTCAAAAGGACAAAGAGGCCATCCTGAAGGGTATCCCACCGATCTAAAACAGGACAAGTTATGCATCCAAAAGATGACTGTAATGGGCTGAAGCACATCAAGTATATAAAATGTCATGAAGTCATAAATATCCTAAACAAACAAACAAAATACTGACCAGATAACCACCTCTGTATTCTAAACCTTGATACAAGGAAAGACACATTTATCTCATTTTCTTTTTCTGAAACCTTATTTTATTTTTATTGGAGTATAGTTAAGATGTTGTGTTAGTTTCTGCTGTACAGCAAAGTGAATCAGTTATACATATACATATCCACTCTTTTTTAGATTCTTTTCCCATGTAGGTCATTACAGAGTATTGAGTAGAGCTCCCTGTGCTATACAGTAGGTCCTTATTAGTTATCTATTTTATATATAGTAGTGTGTATATGTCAATCCCAATCTCCCAATTTATCCCTCCCCCGCCTTTTCCCCTGGGTAACCATAAGTTTGTGTATAAACCTTATTTTAGAGTTCAAAAATAGTTGATGGGAGAAATTTCTTCTTTATAGATGAATACAAGTAAAGGAATAAAATAAAAGGATAATAAAAATAATAAAAGTAAAGGAATGATAGCGTTAGGAAATCCTTTTTTTTAAACACCTGTTGGAATAATGAATCTAGGCAACAGTCATCAACAGATGCTGAAGCCATTAGGTGACAGATTGACGGGGACTATATGGTGGATGGATCAGGCTGGTGGTGATCCAGGAACCCACTATCAATCTTAATGAGTATCACTAAGAGGGTAACGAGACATTACGGTATGATGTAAAACAAATATACAGCATCTCCTCTGAAGCATCCTTGCTGAAAAAATTAAGCTGAATCTAAGCAAGCCTCTGGATGTAACTTTTAGTTTAACAGGAAATATAGCAAAGGAACCAGTTAGAAAATGTCAAATCAATACTGTGGGATATTTTACAAGGCAATTGATCTAACTTCTCCAATAAATTAATAACATGGAAACCAGGTGAGGGAGGGGGGCAGTTACAGACATGAGACTTAAGACTTAGGGGTATAACATCTAAAAGTAGTATGTGGCCTTTGTTCAGATCCTGCTTCAAACAAATCAACAGTTAAAAAATATTTCTGAGAGAAAGACATATACCATATGATACCACATGTGGAATCTAAAATATTGCACAAATGAATCCATCTATGAAACAGGAACAGACTCACAGACGTAGAGAACAGACTTGTGGTTGCCAAGGGGGAGTCTGGGGTTAGTAGATGCAAACTATTACATATAGAGTGGATAAACAACAAGGTCCTACTGTATAGCATAGGGAACTATATTCAATATCCTGGGATAAACCATAATGGAAAAGAATATAAAAAAGAATGTATATATATATGTATAACTGAGTCACTTGGCTGTACTGAAGAAATTAACACAACATTGTAAATCAACTATACTTCAATAAAAAAAATTTTAAAAATATTCCTGAGACAGTATAGAAAACCTGGAATATAGACCAGGTATTAAATGATCACAGGTAATAATTATTAGTTTTAGGCTTCCCTGGTGGCGCAGTGGTTGAGAGTCTGCCTGCCAATGCAGGGGACACGGGTTCGTGCCCTGGTCCGGGAAGATCCCACATGCCGCAGAGCGGCTAGGCCCGTGAGCCATGGCCACTGAGCCTGCGTGTCTGGAGCCTGTGCTCCACAACGGGAGAGGCCACAACAGTAAGAGGCCCGCGTACCGCAAAAAAAAAAAAAAAAATTATTAGTTTTGTTCATTGTAATAATGGCAGAATAGTTAAATAAAAAAGAAAAAAGTTTTTTGGTTATGGATTCATACTGAAGTATTTAGGATAAAAGTATATGACAGCTTGGATTTTTAAAGAAACATTCCAATAAAAAAGGAAAAGAAAAAAAGAATATGGGAGTAAATAGATGAAACAGAATTGGAAAATTTGGGTATTTTGCCATGCTGAATAAAGGGACTCATGTGAATTCATTATACTATTCTTTCTACACTTATGTGTGTTCAGTGTTTTCCATAATAAAAGTTACAGTAGAATTACTGAGATATTGTTTATTGCAAACATTAGAACCCAGAATATTAGTTCAAGACACAAATAGTGTGCCCTATATACCAGAGACTGTGGGAAGAGATGGGGACAGAGATGTTTAGATTTTTTCTGAGATGGGATTTCAAGTATATTAAGGCAAAATTTCTTATGATGGAGCCAACAGCCAAAGAACACCAACAAAAGGTAAGGCTTATTGACTACACAGGCAAGGGAGCCGGCACACCAGAGGAACCAGGCAGAGGGATGACAGGATGGGTAGAGGATTCGGGTGAAATTGAACAAAGCTGGGTTGGAGATGCAGAGAGCAAGCTTGTGTGTAAGAGAACTAACATGAGGCCTGGCCTGAGAAGAGGACCCAGGATGCTCAAAGATAAGAAAAAGGTAAGGGGGTTTGTGTCCCAAACCCTCTATCTGAAGCTCTGCATCGTCTTGGAAATCAAGGCTGCTTCTCTGCACCAGAATGACCCAGGAGGCTCAGATCCTGCAGGAAACAGAGGTGTGTTCCATTCTTATTACAGCAAAGGTTTTACAGAATGAGGTTTCTCAGCAGGGTGTCTGTGATGCTAATTAGCAAAAGGAGTGGCCGCTGGTTCAAGCTGCTGCCCCAGGAGTCTTAACCATCCAGGCAATGGTGCTCCTCCTCATAGAGCATACCTGATGGGCTCCCTCTCCACGAGCTGTAACAATGAAGTATGACTGCAACGTAACTCTTGTACCAATGACAACAAGAGCCCTCATGGCTCGCTGAGCACTTACTGTTTTCCAGGTACTGGCCATACAGCTGACAAGGCACGACTTATTTCATGATCCTGAAACGGAGCAGGACCCTAAGAGGCCTTTCAGGGACAGTCCCCTCCCCCATGTCCTCTGCTGCAGCTCCTCTCTGAAGTACCCAGATAATAGATAATGGTATCTGATGCACATTTCCTGAGTTGTTTTACAGATGCTAAAACCACCACTAAATGGAAGAAATTAACTACCTGATGACCATGAGAAGTAGCCCCCAGACCTAACTGGCACCTGAGGACTGACAACATTAACCCCTGCGACACCACCCTGCTACCTCACCATCAACCAATTAGAGAATTGTGCACTAGCTGATCACAGATCCTGGGACACCCCCTCCCTCACTTGGCCTTTAAAAATGCTTTGCTGACCCCCATCGGGGGGTTCAGGCTTTCTGAGCACCAGCTGCCTGGACTCCTTGCCTGGTGCCTGCCATAGATGCTGCACTTTCCTTCACCACAGCCCCGTGTCAGGAGATTGGCTTTGCTGCATGTGGGTGGGCAGACCCAAGTTTGGTTTGGTAACAATCCGACACTATGTATTTAGACTCCAGGTGGGTCTGGATATGTTTCCAGTTTGGGGAAATCTCAGCTTTTGGAGGCTTATTCACCACCATGGTGCCACGACCCCCTCCCTGAATTTGTATACAAATTCATGGAAGGGTGCAGCTTTTTTAGAGGGAACTGACTTTTTACCCCCCAGAATTCTATCAAATATGCTCAGTTCTGCTCCTTCCTATTCTTTCTTCTACCTAATGAATATTTACCAAGTCTCCAAATGCACCCAGGTGTACAGAGTCCGCAGGTAGAATCCTGGTCAAAGAACCAACCAGCATCTCTTCATCCCAAGATACCATCTACCCTCCCTGTCTAGGCTTGGTTCAGCCAAACAGCATTCCTTCTTTAGGTCAAGGTATGGAAAACTGCCTGTTTTGTTCAGGCAGAACTGTCACCGCATCATTCCACAGCTCCAGCCTGCCGCCCCCCTCCCTTCCCCACGCCAACAGGCGCGCAGGATACACTCTCTCCTCCTGGGACCAGGGATCATCTCCGTTCCACTGCTGAAGCCCAATAGATGTCCTCACCTTTGCTGCCCTCTCGCGGCTGGTCTGAAGATGATCACTGTTGCTTCAGGGGTTATGCTCGCAAGTGAAATTTTTTTCACCTATTTTTCTTTCTTTGCTTTACTTTTTTTCCTTGCTTTGCTTTTACTTTTAAAAAACAACATCAAGAGTATGTCTTATTTAAAAACATTATTAATATATGGTGCCAGGAGTTATCATACTGTATATGTAATTTCAACAAGGAAATTCACGTCATATTTACTTACATAGGTAGACATTAAAATATTAGTGGCCTGAGGATTCAGTTTATAAGGACATATGGCTGTATAATCTTACGGAGCTTGCCAAATTTACTCCAATTGGTGAAATCAGCACTCTTGTATCTGTTTATTAGCCTAAACTATTTTCATAGCATATCCATGCACATTTTCAGGATTCAAATTTGCTTTAAAACAAAGTCAGTTCTGGCCTCACTCTCCATGGCGACCGTCTGCTTTGTGCTGGGTGCTCTGGCCATGGCAATGCCTGAAATGCTCTCCCACCAGAGACCTGCCTCCTTTTCTTTGAATTCAGCTCACAGATCACTCCAAGAAGCCTCCTGCTGCACCCCAGGCTGGCCTAACGTCTTCTGCCTTCCAGGGTCCTGCTCATACATCAGGACTGCCAGCTGGCTCATCACTATAATCACCCATAGCCCCTCCAGGCAGGAGCTCTTTTCTGCTTCCCTCTGCAGCTCTAACAGTCAGTGGGTACCCAGCATGATCACAGCTCTTTAATAAATGTTTAATGAATGAATGAATGAAGAGGGCAAGGGAGAACTAAATGAGACAAAGGCTCAGGAGAGGATGTAACTAAAAGTGCAGAAGAAGGAGCTTCTCATTCCAATTAGGGCAACCAGGAACAAAAGTCCCGATGGAGAAGGATTTAGATAAACGGAAAAGGCGGAGGAAGAAGGTTTTAGGCTATACTGTTTTTTTCATAGCATTTATAACAGACTGCTCTTACCTCTTTGTGTGGCTATTTAAGTCTATGTAATCAAGTCTCCATAAAAACCCAAAAGGACCAGATTCAGAGCTTCCAGGTTGGTGAACAGGTGGAGTTTAGGGGAGAGTGCTGCCTGGAGAGGGCAAGGAAACCCCACACCCTTCCCTATACCTGCCCCTAAGAGTGTCTTTCATCTGGCTTTCCTGAGTTATATCCTTTTGTAATAAACCAGTAATCTGGTAGGTAAAATGTTTCTCTGAGTTCTATGAGCTGCTCTAACAAATTAACAGAGCCCAAGGAGGGGGTCACTGGACCCCCCAATCTATAGCCGGTTGGTCAGAAGCACAGGTCATGTGACAACCTGGACTTGTGACTGGCATCTGAAAGGGGGGTGGTGGGAAGCGGGCAGTCTTGTGGGACTGAGCCCTCAACGTGTGGGAGCTGGTGCTGCCTCCAGGTAGATGGTGTCAGAATGGAGTTGAATTGCAGGCCCTCAGCTGGTGTTGGAGCATTGCTGAGTGCTGTGTGGGACACCCACACCCCGCCCCCTTGGCCAACGCGTACACTGTAGTTGGGTGCAGAACCCTTTTATCCCGAAACTTTAACTTGACCGTAACGGGACAATGAAGCATCTGCAATGAACTGAAGAATTTTAATCCACGCTTAATTTAAAATTTAGAAGTTTCTCCCTCCAAACACCCCCCCCAAAACCCTACTTAACTTGCTTTGTTTACATCTTTATTCCTTTATTTAAAAAATTATAATATATATGTGTATGTGTGTATATATATATATATATATATATATATATATATATAAAAAGCTCCTATACCAATACAAAATATTATTAACTAAAGGGTTATTTTTGCATAAGTCTACGGTTATAAATGTTTACATCCAAAGTACTAGTCTATTTTTCATTGCTCCTTTTCCTTACCATATATTACTTCTTCTAACAAAATACAAAAGAAAAAACCGGGAGATAAAATTTCTTCCTTATATTTGTTAGAAGAAGAAACAAAGGTCTCTCAAGAATATATTTTTAGTTAGCAATAACTGTCACAAAACACAAGACTTAAAATTATGACACTTACCCATTACATTCCTTTATTGTACTTGATCAATTCTGTTTGATGTATAAAAGTATCTGATACCAGTATTAAATGAAGGTTAAAATTAATTTTAAATTTGCTACTGATAAGCGTATACATGGTATAAGGAAACTAGAGACCCCTTTCAGATCACCAAAGTACATAAATAAACGGCTAATTTGCAAGTTCTTTCACTATTTGAGTTCTGAAGTCAGTATTCATTCTTGTTACCAGTGACCACCAGAGTTTTGAGAAAATAGTTTTCTTTGTAAATATTCCACTAATTCATTTCTTGATTTTAGCATCTCAATCTCGTAATAGGGAATCTGTAAAGAGAGGAAAATAAATCCATCCTCATCCTTCATAATCTGAAATTACCTTGGGTTTGGTTACCCTTTCCGCCTACCACACCCTCCCCACAGCAGCGTGTAGGCTCCCAGCAGGCAGAGATCCCAGCGGTGCCTGTGACGGTGCTGCCAGGTAGCAGAGGCTCAACAATAGGTAGAATGTCTAAATAAGAATCAGACATGATCCCTGCCCTCAAGGAACTTACAAGTTAGGTGCTAACTTAAAATATACAAAAAGTAGGCAGTAATACTAAGCAGAACATGCAAAACAAATTGGTGCTCTAGTGCTGAGAGGGAGTCGACACTTCAGATTAGGGTGAAAGGTCAACCTGAGCTGGGAGTTGATGAACAGCCAGAATTTAGACACTCAGAGAGGTGGGGACCACCTGACTCACATCAGCAAGGGAGAAAGGCCAGACAGAAGAGACCACTGAGCTGGGAGCAGAGGGCCTGGCTGCGGGCAGACCTTGAAGGGACTAGAATGTTGAGATATAGATGTAGTCTTTATCCCATAAGCAGTAAAGAAACAATGAAGGTTTCTAGGCACACACTGGCACGATTCACTTTAGGAAAATTAATCTGGGTATGTACAAGACGGAAAGGAAAAAAGTAACCAGACAGGAAAGCAGAGAGGAGACTGGTAGACAGATTAGAGAATGGAAAGCTCCATGGACATTCATCACGGCTCATCACCTAAGACCTTGCTAAGTGATCTACGATGTAAATACAAGTAAGAGTCTTAAACATTAAAAACCAATGAAGATCCTGCTTTTAATGGGTCATCTTGTACATTCTCGTCATTAAATCAAAGGGAAATTAAAACAAAACAGATATTCCAATATTTAGTAATTCTAAAAGCAAAGTAAAGCACAGCTCATACAGAATTTAGGTATGTCTCACTTTTGGAAAAGAGAAAATTTGAAATTCGTGATTTCAAATTACACATCAAGAGACTTAAGCCTAATGAACAAAGCTGGCATTTAAACCAGACTTAAGAGGCTTGGTCCACTGGGCTGGCATACTACTTAGTATCCTGGAAAAAGCAAATCTGAACTAGAAATGGCTTTTAGGAAAAAAAAAAAAAAAAGGCAAAACCATACCTGGACAACTTGATAACCAAGTAAGTACAGATGTCTTTGTTTAGTAGCTTCCTTTCCCAGTAAGTGTTTGCTATTCAAACAAAATCTTTTTGGACCATCAATGCACAGTGCTACCCTAAAAAACCAAAGAGGAGAGGGAAACTTAATTTTTAAAACAATCCGAAGTATTTATATGGTTTTAGCTGCCAGAGTTTATTTGGGATTTGGCTATTCCTTCGTGCCAATACTATTTTCAAATGAATCATGACTGTTATCCATTAATCTGTTGAAAAAGAACTCAACTTAATTAAATTAAGGTTCACAAGATATTACATGGAATTTCCAAAACTGGTATGCCATAGTGTTTTAATTTTCAGAAGCATGTCTACTTTTTTCACTTTCTTAAGAAAACAATCCCTGTGTATTAACCTCAACAAGTCTTATAACATATAAACCACAACAGTTTTCTTTACCTTTTATGTATATCTTCATCAACTGTAAATGGTAATACAAATCCATCTTCATCTAATTTAATTTCAACATCTGGTAAGAGAAGAAAGGAAAAATTCTTCGTGTGATACCCTCACAAACACTAGCTTCCTTTTCTCCTTGTTGTTTTGATTTCTTCCATACTGCATTTATCAACTGGGCAGAAGGCTGCAAAGTAATGACCACACCAGACAATGGTGAGAATTTTAATTTAATCAGAGCTTTGCCCAACCAAGTCAGCTTTAAACTAAGAGGGCCTTCACTGCACTAAAACAAGGAGGGGGCCCTCAAGGTATCTGGGGCATGATGTGAATCACACACACTTTTACTCTCCTTATAACAACTGGTGGGAATAGTGAAGAAAATCCTTTGAGTAAAGTCAGACACCCGCGCAACTGGCACCTTGCATCCCTGGAGCTCCAGTGCCCAGGGAAGGTGAAGCAGCCGGCAGCCCAACACGTGGGCCCTGGGCGCCGGCAGGCTCCCCCTTCCCTCCTTGTCAAAGGAGCCCATAAAGGAGGGGATTGAGATGTGACCACCTGAAGCCTAGAAACACCGTCCTCCCTGAGCTCACTGTCCTTTACTCATCAATTTGAAAGGAGAAGGACTTTGTAGTCAGCGCTGTCCGCGATGATGCAGACGCTTATACCTGCTACTGAGCACAAGTGCAGCTAGTGCAACTGGGGACCTGAACTGTGAATTTTCAAAATTGGAATTAATTTAAATTTAAGTAGCTACTGGTATGTGTGGCTATTACATTGGACAGCACTGGCCAAGAGGATGAGAGCAGCTAACAATTACTGAGCACTTACTGTCTCCCAGGTATTAGTCTGAGTTACCCCATTTTGTCCTTAAACAAGTCTTTGAGGTCACTACTCCTCTTACTCTCATCTTGCAGATGAGAACAAGCAAATGAATGCCCCGAAAGGATGCCCAAAGGCATTCGGCTACTATGTGGCTAACATGGAGTCCCGACTCTTCAGCCCTACCGTCCACCCCTGTTCCAATTTGCCTGCAGGTAAGGGCCAACTTCATTTTGTTTCCAGACCTTTGGTGGCTACTAAGCCCCACGTGTTCCATCAGAGGACAGCACACTGAGGTTTAGTTAACAACAACAGAACTCCCTACTACTTACCTATCGTGTAACAATAGGGTGTTAACACTTTTGAAGCAAAATACAATCTTGCTCCTAAAAGGTCAATCAGTCCAATCATCACAGATTTATAAAGCTGAAAATCCATGGGGGTCTCCAGGGAAGAGCATGGAGTAAGAAATGATTTCACTTGATATTTAGGAAGAAGTTTTGGACCCTAAAAATGTATGTGCAAACATGAGAAAGAAAAATAAGATACAAAATCAGAGAATAAAATGAAGGTTGCCTGAGTATAAAGTCTGATCCAATATTACTTTATAGGCATGATGCTTCTCCAGGACTTAGGACAAATACCTTTCTCAAAATGACAACGCCAAATATTCTTGTTATAGTTCAAGCCCAATAGTCCAAAATATCTTTTAAATGTGTTTAAATGTAGCCAATGGTCACTGAAAGAAAGAAAGATAGAAAAAAAGAAAGAAAGAAAGAAAGAAGGAAAGAAAGCTCAAGAAACATCTTTGGAACTCTCAGAATTGCTTTAAGGGCCTTGAGGAAACACAGCTGAAGTTTTTAATAGTGGAAATTGTGATAAAGCTGACATTTCAATTTAGAAAGAAAAGGACAGCTATGTAATAATGGTGCTAGCAATTGGTTATCCATCTGGAAAAGAACTAAGAGTTCTGCCCCACATTACAGACTATAATCTATTTCAAGTAGATTAAAGATCTAAATATAGTATGGAACACAATAATTTTTAAATTTAGTAAAATATTTATATTACCTTAGGAGTCATAAAATATACCCAGCAGCTATAAAAAATGAATAATTTGACTACAGAAAACTTAAAAATTTCTGTATAGCAAAAAGGCATCATAAACAATATTAAATTAAAACTAAAAAAATTTTAAACCACAAACCAGGAAGAAATATGTACAACGTACTTAACAGTTAATATGTTTTACAATGTGTTCTAGGACAAAAAACAAATACAAAAGAGAAAGACAAAAGACCCTACACAAATAGAAATTAAGGTGTAACAAGGCAATTCATAGCAAATGTAAGTGACCAGTAAACATGTGAAAATATGCTCAACTTCATTATCGCTCGTTAAAGTGCAACTGAAGCATGTGACTTGACATTTCACTGAGTCAAATGACAAAATCAAAGGGACTAAGAACACACCGCAACACAAATGGGGACACGTGGTCACCTTCATTCACTGCTGGTGAAATATGGCATCTACAACTATACGGGAAAAAAAAAATGTCAGTCTATTGAAAATTAATCCAGTAATCCCACATTCAGGAATCTAGTCTTTAGATTAAAACAACAAAAAGGTTCCAGTATGACAGGATATGTAAGTATGTTTATGACAGCATGGCTGATCAAGACAAGCATTTGAAAAAGCCTGAAAATCCATCAATGGCGGGACAGTAGAATAAATACCGTGAAATATCAGACCATTCTTTAAAAGTATACATTTGATCTTTACCTGTTACCCCTGAAGAATGTCCATGATATACTGGGAATAAAAGCAAATTGTAGTTTGAATAGTCCCATTCCATGAAAAGAGAGAAACTAGATGGTGTTTATGAGTACTCATAAACGTGGTTCAGTCAAGTACGGAGAACACGCAGGAATGGGCAAGATGGAGGTACCATTTCGGATCCTAAACAACGTGTCTGATTAAGTTAGGAGAATGGATCCTTAGAAAGCTTTATACAAAGCTCGAACTCCATGTAAACTGAATTCTATCACGTCAGAGTGAAACTTCTGCTTGGTTTAAGAACATACTCAGTAATGGTTCAGGATCTATTCAGTGCATAAATTCACACCTCTATATCCAACAGCCATGGGGAATGCTAAAACCCTTTAAAATCCCTAGAGAAAGTCTAAGAGCACTAAGACTCATAAGCCTGCCATACTTGATAAAACCTTCTAAGAATCTTACACGGTAGGAAGTGGGTCTTTCAAGGACAAGAACACAGGAATAGGGTCAATTTATTAGAGAAAAGGCTATCTGGTGGCAACTACTCCAAGTGAATGAAAATTCTGCTTTCTAATGAGGTTACTGAGACAGCTCAAAAGAGAAGGAACTTAAAAGATTCGGGAGCGGAGGAGGTGCTGGAGAGGAAGGAGGAGGCAAAAGAATACCATCCCTGTAGGGAAATAAAGCAATGCAGCTCATGCTTTTACCTTATAGAACGGGCATTCTAGAATCGCGGTTAAGAAAAGTTGGGTCAGTTGTGCTAGGCTCAGTCTGTCCAAATAGGGCTCTTCACCTGAAATAAAAAGCATCCCAGTCATAGTTAAGCTTGAACTTTGGTGTGTGTAATAAGAGAAAAGAATATCCAGAATGCACATTAATTCACTCCAGTAAGGGACTTTTAAATGGACACTAGGAAAAGAACTTGTTAGAATTAATTATACCTTCTTGCCTCCCATCTCAATGAAATCTCATTTTGGCTTCCAAGAACGCATGATCCTAACTAGAGAATATAATTAAAAGTGACAAATGTAATGTTAGTAGAATTTGTAGGAATTTCCTTTACCTACGGAGATCTAGATTCCGGCATATTTGGGTGGCTTTGCATTAAGATGAACATCTTCTCAAAAAAAAGGAGTGATACAGTTGTTCTCATCAAAGACGCTAACATGTAATTGTGACACTGCCTCAGCCATCACCAGATCCCTGCAAGAAGACTCAGTTTCTCAGCTAGGGCAGCAGAGTCTGTTTACCCGAAACTGTTTTCTCTCTCCATGCAATGTTCTAGCATTCTTTAATTCTGTGTTTATAATAGCATCTGCAGCTTCGGATTTCTTCGTTAGATCGTTATGGAAGAAAAAATAAAGGCAAAGAAAGCACTGCTCAATAAAAAAGGTACATATGTGACTTGAAAACATCACAAGTTCAAACGCTAAGTTTTCTACTTTCAGAAGTAATAACCAACTCACCTTGCAGCTGCTGAAGAAAATACGGGCTGAATATTTTGGCCATAAAGTTGACTGGATGGCATTCAATAAGTGAACATGAATGGAGAAGTTTCAATAGTGTTTTGGGTGGAAAATAATTGAAACGAGTGAACAGTATGTTTTCTAGCCTCCTAAATAAAGCAGAGGCATTTGGTGGCAAATAATTGAGTTTTCCAAATGGCTCCATTAACTCAGCAGTTTGATTAGGTGAAAATTTTTCTGACTGACAAACAAAAGTTTCTGCCACTGCATTGAGGATGGGTTTTGAAAAAATCAGCTTTCTACTGCAATACTCCATGACTTTGCTGACAACCTCGGGATCCAGAGTGAGACAGAGGGAAGCAACGTGTTGCTCTAGGGCTTCTGTAAAAAATCTGTCATTGTACCCAAAGTAGATGAATGCCTCTAAGACTTCTTTGAGCTCTTCATTAGTGAAATGGGGGATATGCCTCACAACATATTTACCCAATTTTATAACCAGCGTAAGTGCCTGAGTTTGATCAAGGACCACCAGGGCGGTGAGGATTTGGCTCAGCAACTTAGGACTCAGGTTGGAAACTACTGACAGAGAAAAGTTATTTATCTTATGTAAAAACGTCTGGTCAACTTTTTCAGGACATGCCTGCAGTATTCTGTAAAGGGTCACAATATCCTCGGGGGTAAATTCTTCCAAATTTTCACCTTGCAGTTGATATATAATCAGGTCTAGTGTCGAACAACCTGGACCTTGCAGTTTAATCAGACATTCCCCCAGGATACAAAGACTGTGAATGTCCAGGCTACCCATTTCGAGACGATGCTGGCACTCTGCCAGGAGGCTTAGCAGCAAGCGACTTTGGGGATCCACATACAGGGTCAGGGCTTGCAAAGCAGTCACCAAACCCGTGTTTGACAGATTTGAGGGGTCCTGTGCAAACTGATTACACAAAGCTTGAAAGGCGCTATTCTCCAGTATTTCTTTTGGCAACCTTTGATCATCATCGTTTTTTTCCATTTCACAAACCCGATGTAAGGCTCCTGCTGCCATAGTATCAGGCAAAGTCTGCAGTGTGCTTATATAATGTAAGACTTCTTCCGATGAAGTGAAGCTGTTTAGTCTCCTGTAAAATATCTGTTCATCCACATTTTTAACACTGTGTTCAGACCTGTCCCAAGCGTGTGCTTGAGAGAACACTGGCTCGCCAACTGGATGAAGGTCATTTCCGTTTCCTGAATGGAACTTTTTAGAATGGGCATGATGGAACCTGACCCTAACAGGCTCAAGTTGCAGTGACCAGAACCATGGATACAGATGCTCCTTGACTGTCTTGTGAACACAATTTACACGTTGAGTTTTCAGACCAGCCAGAGCTCCATGTATCCGAAAATCAGATAAATGACAAAGGTTCCTCCGCAAGGTAATTAAAGCCATGCCACCAGACTCTCAACTCCTCTTGATTTATAACTATGTTAAAAGAATAAAAATAACACGGTCAAATATACTAGAACACAGTTTATTCAACATCAATGCCTATGGAACTAAGGATGAGTACCCCAAAACGAATGATTCCCACTAAACATTTCCCACTCAAACAGAAGTACCAGAAGAGCAGCGTCTCTGCACCCTAGAGCTTAGAATAGCGGCTGGATCTCGTAATAATCGCTCTCATTTGCCAGGCAATGCTGTACTTAATTACGCCTCCTATGATTTGGTTGATGGGAGGAATTGCGTTTAGTTCAACTTCCCCAAAAGAGGCAACGGGTAAAGTGGCCATTAATTCGGATGGGTCAAAGCAAGGGTGAAAAAAGCGCTTAAAGGGCCTTGAGGTGTTGGTTTCCCCTCAGTTAGGATCTTGTTCCAGGTCTGAGGAACAAGAAGGTCTAGCTTGGCAGATGGGAAGAAAGAAATGTCAGTAGAATAAAAAAAGACGCTGGTCAACGACGGGATAAGGTGGGTGGCGCGCCCACACCTGAACACCCCCGCTGTGGAACCTGGTAACACGAGTGCGCGGGACGGAAAGGACGGGGGACCCCGGGGACCGCGTCCTCCCTGGAGGGAAAGGACCCCACGGGCCGGGCGCCCCCCTAAACCGCCGGGAGCGGCGCCCGAAGAGCGGGGCGAGCCAGGGAGCGCAGGCGCCTTAGCGAAGCCGTGGGCCACGCACGCCGGGCCGGAACAACCGAGCCCAAACCCGGCGTGGACACCTACCTGACTCGGCTCGCTGGGGGACCCAGAGCACAGCAGCCTCTTGGAGCCCCCGTACGCGCACGCTGTACTGGGGCCCAGAGCTTCGGCGCCTGCGCCTGGAGAGGAGCCGCCCCACGTCCGGCGCGCCGTGATTGGCCCAGCTCCTTTCCCGAGCTTCCTATTGGTCTCAGGCGCCGACTGTGTGCGCAGGCGCGGGAGCAGGGGTCGTGGTACCTGCGCTTTCCCCAGCGTCCCCGCCGGACCCCCGCAGGTGAGGATATGGGGGCGGCAGCTTCCAGATGTGGGCGCCCGCCCAGCACGGGACTGAGGGTGGGCGGCTCGGGGTCGGCGAGGGCACCGGCTTCCGCGTCCCTCCCCTAGGCGGGCTGGGCGCTTGCGGGTCGGTCAGGACCACGGCCCTTCGGGGTTGCGGGCGGCGCGCGCGGAGGGCGGGCTGCGCCGGGGACTCGGCCTTGAGGCCTCCCACTGCCTCTGGGAGCGGGTCCCCGGCGGCGCCGCGGCGTTTGCACAGCGGAGCGGGTCCGCAGGTCCCTGTGGGCCCTTCCTCCGTCGGCACTTTTCTAGACGGGGTCAAAGGGTACATTCGGGCGCATGGTCAGGCGAGGGCGTCCGGACTGGGCGCCAGAGGGTCAGGAATGTTGGGAGCGCGGACCCGGCCGGACGCAGGCTCATGCTCCGCTGTTTCTCCGCCGGACCTTGTCCTGCGGGTGCGGGCGAGCCGCCCCCGAGGAATGCGGGGTGCAGTAGAGGCTCTACGAGGTCGTTGTGGGGCTGAGGGGCTCATTCTCTGAAGCTCCTAGGATCGTGCGTGGCTCCTGGGAAGTGCTCCGGGTCCTTAGCTATGATAATAATCGGTGCCGTTTCCATCAACCGTTGTTTTCGTCGGGTGTCTGTGGTCATCGTCCCCGCTCTGAAGGTGTGGGAGCTGAGCCACCGGTCAGTTGAGAAGCTGGCCTAAAGTTCTGCTCTTGTGAGTGATCCATCGTGGCTGGATTCAAGCCCCAGTAGTCTGGCCCCAGAGTGTGATTTGTGTGCCGCGGAATTCGAGCTTCATACCTTGTATCCTCCTTGGTTTAATGAATTCTCTCTTTTCAACCTTTAGAATTAATGCTAACAAACAAACTTAGGAGTATATTTCGTATTATCTGTGGATATTGTTGCAGTTATTTTAAATTAAGAGAATTCATACCTGCAGGTTGATTACTACTTCATTAAAAAGGAAATCCCTTTTTCCCTTTTCTGTTTGTCAGTGTAACTGTCACAGCTGTAGCAGATGCTTTGAAGTGATGAGGTTTTTGTTACTCTATGCTACACAGAGAGGACAGGCAAAGGCCATAGCCGAAGAAATAAGTGAAAAAGCAGTTGCATATGGTTTTTCTGCAGATCTTCACTGTATTAGTGAGTCTCATAAGGTAAGTCATGGTTTTTACGGGGTTTCATACTTTGAAGTATTCTGGTTGGGAAGCGACGTTAAACAACGAAGTGGGACGCTGAATGCCACCATGATCCTTTTTTTTTTTTTAACACTTAGAAATTTATTTTATCAACTGTGTTGCAAGATTCCTGCCAGTTTTTTTCTACGTGTGTGTGTGTGTGTGTGTGTTTTGAATTAAACTACATAGTCTTAAAAACTAAGACGAATAACTACTCTCAACTGTAAATGAGAATAGTAGTATTCGCCTTGTTTTTCTCACGGGGTGCCTGGGAACAAATGAGTTGTGCGTGTTCACAGGAACATGGGAGCTTTCCACCTCACGAATCCTGCTGCCCCATTTGTAACTTCCCTGAAATTCGTGCCAGAGTTCCTCCAAGTGAAGAACCATTGAATTCTTTGGTGAAATAGAAGTTAAAGTGGAGGTGTAAGGATCTGCAGAAGACTTGGGACTGCTTGTTTTTATCACGTTCAGTCTCTGCAGAAGTTCCCACCTTAGGATACATGAGATCGTAACAGATCTGTGCCCAGACTAACTGGTTTGATTGAGACCCTCAGATTATAATTTCATACAGTTCAGGCCCTAGCAACGAGCAGGGGCTCCTCCCTAATACCACACAGTGATGTGCCAGCCACTAAGCCCTCGAATTCAGCTCTGTACTTGAAAACCCACCCTGCAGTGCACTCTCAAGTTCACAACCTCCTGTGGTCCCTCCCGCATCTCTAGTTGTAAAGGCTAGCCTGTCAGCAGCAGAGGTGAATTATAAACTCAGTGCATAGCAGGGAAACCATCAAGTTCCTTGATACAGCAGGGCTAGGGTGGCCCCGATGGAGTCAGTCACCCAGCAGGGAGGGTCCTGGGGGACACCAGCAATCGCAGGCTCCGTGATTCTACAGCACCTTCAAAGTGAATTCACATTGCTGCTGCCACAGGGTGGAGTACAGTCTGTATCTGTTACTACAAAGTCATCAGCATCATATAACCAGCCCTGGTTTGGCCCCCTCACCAGTGACCCCAGTGGGGTCAGCAGCTATTTGAAAGTTAGGTGAGTAGTGAATTTTTTTGCTGCCGCCATAGTCATGTTGTTTGCTCTTCCCAGCTGAGTGATTTCTCCAGTTGACAGTTCTGCTTCCTAGATCATGGTAGTCTTTTTCAAACTAAAGTGACTTTAAACTGCATGGAGTTGTGCTGTGTCCTATAAGCACGGTAAAATGTTAGCTCAAGTCTTTACCTGTTATAGCAGCATGAAAAATAAAGTGATGAATTCCTTTGTGCCAAGTTAGATGATATTCTTGAGGAACAGAGCTCATGGAGTCGATACGAATAGAGACAGGCAAGTGCTTTATTGGAAATACTTAGATTTAGTTGAGAATTAGAATAAGGAAACTTGGTTTGTAAGACTCGGAAACACTGATGATCTCAGTTTACCACTGATGATATTCTTGGCTCTCTGGAACCCTGAGGGAGTCGGGCCCTTCCTGACAGCCAGGTTTCCTGATTTCTGAGGAGTATCACTTTCTTTGCCAACTTTAAAATGCTCTGTGTACCTCTCTGCCGTTATGCGATACAGACAACAAGACGGAAAATTAACCTGATTGCTTTGCTGATGTGTTAAGTCAAAATTACATATAGTAATAGATCTCTGACATGACACCCTTATTTTATAGTATGATCTGAAAACTGAAACAGCGCCTCTTGTGGTGGTGGTTTCTACCACGGGCGACGGAGACCTGCCAGACACAGCCCGCAAGTTTGTTAAAGCCATACAGGACAAGACACTGCCGGGTGACTTCTTTGCTCACCTGTGGTATGGATTACTAGGTGTGGACTGTATTTTGTGCACTTACTGTACTGTTGCTGCTGGATTTAACTCTAGTATCTAAATGTATCTTTCAAAGCCATGGTGTGTAATTGCCTGGGTTTTGTTCTTTTTGGGTTTTTATATAAATACTTTATGTATGTATAATATTTGAATGTAAATAAGGTGCTGTTTCCCCAGTCTTCACCCCACAGCAGCTCCTCTGCAGAGCCCCTGAGTAGCACCTTAACCCCAGGCATACACCAGATTCAACCAGGAAATATTTTCACGATGTTAGTGGCCAGGCCCCACCCTAAACCTGCCAGAACAGAATCCCTGAAGGAGCGACCAGGCATGCTGGTGCTTTTTGGCGTTGTTGTTGTTGTTTTAAAGCTCTCAGGTGGATGTGATAGTTTCCCTAGGGGAAGACCCATTCCCCTAGGATGTGGTTCTCAAGCCTGGCCATGCACTGGGATCTGCTGGGGGAGTTTTCCTTCCAATTCCATTATTTTGAGCCCCCCTCCAGTGATTCTGACTTAATTGTTCTGAGGTAGGGTCCTGGTATCAGTATTTTTTAAAGCTCCCAGGGGACTCTAATATGTATCCCAGCTTAAGAAGCACTGGCCTAGGGCTCTGTGAAGTATAGGTTTAAAATATTAAAGGATCAGAGGACCAGCTCAGCAAGATAGGACACGAGAGAGGGAATTCAGGGTCCATTTGCCTGGCTTGTGATCTGTATTCACCTTTGAGAACTAGTTTGGGGAAGGTATCCAGGAAGGATGGAATGTGCTATGATAAATAATTGGTTAGAGATTTGAGGTTGTGACCCTGGCCAAGATCTGTCGTGTAATGTATTCAAGAGAGCATTTTAGAGTGTTCACATCTTTTTAATTTGTTTTTTTCCAGTTTCTTTATTTTCAAGAGTGGACCTGTACATATTGCTTTAAAAATTCCTCCAAAAATTATTTAAAAGGAAACACTGAAGCTTATCCAGCCGTTTTAGTCAGTCTTAGGCCCATATATGGACCCACCAATTGCTTACCTCATTCTTGTAGGAAAAATCCAGGAAGACAATTAAACAACTAAGAAATTTAAGCTTTTAATTTTAAATTTTCAACTAGGTATGAAATATTAGTCCATTTCTTACCAGGAAATATAGAAGCAATTTTTAATTTATCCAACACAGAAACAGAGCAAATAAATGGTTGGTTGTGTTTCACATGTAACCTCTTCATGTTCTAGATTAGGAGTCAGTAAACGATAAAGGACAAGATAGTAAATATTTTAGGCTTTGCAGGCCACTGGTCTCTATACCATCTACTTATCTCTGTTGTTGTCGCTGAACCTGCCATAACAAGGTGTGAACCAGTAGACTTAGCTGTGTTCCAATAAAACTTTATTTACAAAGACAGTGGGTGGTAATTGGCTCACAGGCTATAGTTTGCAGACCCTTCAGTAGATTGGAAAAGTCTTCAAATACAGATATTACATGTTTTTAATCCTTGTTTACAGATTGCCATATTTTTACACAGATTCATGGAAACAAAAATGTGAGATCTATTTCTGTTAATAGTGGTCCAAAGAATTTATTTGTTTCTATTTGTATACTTAGTATTTCTCAAGGAAAAAATAAGAAAACGTGAAGCTATACATTATTTCTTGTTCCATCAACAACAGCATGGAATGGTATTGTTTTAAATGTTTTGTTTCTCTCTTCTGTATGTGGTTAAATTTAAACCTTATTGCATACTAATAACCTATTTGGTCTCTTTAGGTCTGGGTGATTCAGAATACACGTACTTCTGTAATGGGGGGAAGATAATTGATAAACGATTTCAAGAGCTTGGTGCCCAGCGTTTCTATGACACTGGCCACGCGGATGACTGTGTAGGGTAAGAGCAATGTATCTTCTGTCATTTCCAGTAAACCTTGTTTGTACATGATGAAAGTTAGTGAGTTTATAAAAGGGGTTCACTTTTGATTTAGCACTAAACTTCGATCTTGAAAGTCTTATTTTAGTTTTGTTAGCTGTTTTTAATTCTAGCACCAAAGAAGACCATCCAGAGTTTCACTTATCTATTTTGCTGATTTTTTTTTTTATGTGCCTTATCCATCTCAGTATCTGTTAATGGAAGAAACTAGGAGAGGTGCCCCAGTACAGTTACCTTAGTCTTAAAAATGTATAGGTGTTTGCAAAAAGTCAGCATTTTCTTTAGGCACTTGGGTAGCGTGTGCCCACGGGAGCGACTGGACTCGGGACCTCCCACGTGGAAGGTGCCCAGCAGGCCACGAGTTACGGTTGGAGGATGCGGGTCAGAGGCCTTCCTGGCACACCGGCTCCTTGGTGTTCTCCCTCCTATTGGCCATTTGCCACCATGCCAACCGGAAATATAATTTCTATTTCATTATTTTTTTCTTGTTTTTACAATTCAGCATTTCACTCTATGTGCCACCTTTCAAATGTTCCTAATGTCTTAATTCAGAAACCTTACAGGTACTGTGCTACAACTTACGCTGTCGTTTATCCTTGAACTGCTTTAGCCAGATAACAGCACACACACACGCATTTGACTCTTTTTCTACTAGGCCTATGTACTAAGTAAATCTCACCCACTAGATCTGTGTTTATGCATCATGACAAGTTCAGCAAAGGTCGTGCTTTTCTGCGTATATCACCTTGCCCGGGCGTGTTGGAGACACTTCTATTTCCCCATAACTCAGCCTTTGAGTCCACTACATCCATCGTTTTCTGCAGCTGTGATACTGTGGGTTTGTTCCATCTCCCCAGGGCATATGTCCTGTCTGGTGACAAAGCTCTACCACATTTCCTTGCACGTTATCTTTTAGTTTTGTCCCTTTGTATTGGGCTTCCCCCCAACCCCGAAGCTTGTTGGCATTAAATGTTTATTGTCCTGTATGAGCTATTTAATTGCTAAACACTTATAAATCCATTAGTCCTATTGCTCAGTTCATATTTTACTTCAAAGGCTTTTAGTTTCCCTGTTCATTTATTGGATCGAGCATTAAAATTCTTGTATGTATATTTCAGCAGCCTGCATCTCTTAAGTTGTCAACCTAAGTACTCTTTTCTAAAATTAAAATATTTTCAAGGAGACATCTTGGCTTAAAGTACCACCACATTGAAGGGGTTAAGAATGTAGACTGGAGTCTTAACCACTGCACCACCGGGGAAGTCCCCTGTATTTATGATTAATTCAGCTCTCCTAAAGGATGATTGCTTTTTTCCCCTGTGGTCAGCCTGCCTGGAAATTTTACCGGAATAATTGCTCAGAACTGATCGAAGGTTTGAACTATTAGTCAAAAGAGCATTAATCTGGAGTGGTTTCTTGGTAATATTTTAATCTGTGGGAAACAAAGATCAGTAAATTGGCTAGGCAAAAAAAAAAAATAAAAGGTGCATTCGATTGATGTAATTATCATTTGTGATATTAGAGTAGACTTGGATTTTGGGTAAGTACTGTTAGCCTCATCAGAATTTAGCATGCCTGTCTAAAATTACAGCTTCTTAAATTACCAACTCTAGTTTAGGAAGTTAAGAGGAATCACACTCCTATTACCTTTTACTAAATTATCTTCATTTTTGCTCTCTGAATTTTGTACAGCGCAGCGCTAATGAACACATTAATGTTCTGCTTTTTAGCTTAATCATTCATAAGTATTTTTTGTATTCTGAATAGCCTCCATATTTAGGGTTTTTGACAGTTGCACAGCCTTCTGTCAAATGGACAGATTCTGCCATTATCCAATTGTTATGTATTTAAATGGAGAACTGAGGCATTTGTTTCTTTTTTCCTTTTTTATTACAACAATCCAGTTTAGAACTTGTGGTTGAGCCATGGATTAATGGACTCTGGGCCGCCCTGGCGAAGCATTTTCTGTTGAGTAAAGGAAAAGAGGGGATGAATGGAACTCTCACAATGGCATCTAATGCCTCCCGGAGGACAGACCCCGTGACACCGGAATTACTACACATTGAATCACAGGTCGGACTTCTGAGATTAGATGATTCCAGAAGAAAGGATGCTGAAGTTTTAGAGCAAAGTGCAGTGGACAGAGGTCAATCGAATACATTGGTTGCAGACTTTGAGCCCTCGCTTGCCCGTTCAATACCCCCGCTTTCACAGGCCTCTCTGAATATTCCCGCTTTACCACCAGAATATTTACAGGTGCATCTGGAGGAGTCCTTTGGCCAGGTAAGCAGTTTTACTTTATGTGCCGTGGGTGGTGGTGGTGGTGGTGTTTTTTAAATTACATTATGATGGAGTCCAGCAGACTGTGGCGTGCAGGGAGAGTGTGGTCTCCCACCTCTCTTCTGTAAATAAAGTTTTATTGGAACCCAGCCATGCCTCTCCATTCACGTGATGCCTGTGGCTGCTTCTGCACTGCAGTGGCAGAACTGAGTAGTCACTGGAGAGGTGCTACCTCCACGCATTGCACACCTGCTTGTGTTGCTACCTTCCCTTTCTTTGAAGAAGGAAATGGTTAACAGCTCAGTTTCTCCATTATTTTGGAGAATTAACTTCTTGGTTTCTCACTTTATGTGTTGGCCAGATGAGGGCAAGTTGTTGTGGGCAGTCAGGAAATTATCTCAGCAGCTAAACTCAGAGGACTCATTTATAGGAAAATCTTTTTCCAGTATGGATTTTTGGTATTCTGGGTTACTTCACTTTGTGGGTTTTTCTTTTTCTTGATAATGTCTTACACATATATTTTTGTCTATATTAAGTCTTTTTCTCTTTGCCTAGAGTATTTTTCCTATCAATAAATAAATGACTTTAAAGTGGTCTGTAAATTTTTGAGCATCAAGTTGAATAATAGCTAATATTACCCCATGATTGCCAGTGTATGGTACCCTGAAATTTCTTCCAGCATGCTTAGAATAAATTTCCAGTGCAGCCAATCTTGTAATGCAGAGCCAAGCCCTCTTTTTTAGAGTGGCTGATTGGAGTCCCACAGGGGCTTTCTCACATAAACCACACCTTCTAATGCATTCAGATAAACAGGTATGGTTTTATATGACCAGCCGTGGGTTATTGCCTTTGCACTTATACTTCCATTATTTATTAAGTGGGGTAAATCACAATAAGTACATTGTAGTCAGGGCTGGGAACAGGCATGGGTGGCTCTAGTAAACATGCCGGACTGGTGGGAGCAGGGTGCATGGACTTGTGGAGAGCCAGCCCCCGTGTGCTCGCTGCAAGGACGGGTGCATGTGGCAGAGGCTGTGAGCGCTGACTGATCTGACAAGGCACTTCACTGAGAATCTGCTGAGAGTTTCTTTTATGGTAGGTATCATTAAATAGGCTTGAGTTGTTGGTAATGTGGTTAAAAGATTTTTTAAAATCTCAACTATTTAAGGGAAACTTGTGTAAATCTGTTCAAAGGATATACCTAGAGGATAAGGGGTTGGGGAAAAAAGTTTCCTTTTTTAGGGCATCCTCTTGGGATCATCACCTTGGGGGCAGGGTGGGTGGGAGAGGGGAGGGTAGAAGCAGGATTGGCTGAGTGGGAAGCTGAGCTTCAGTGCAGCCATAAGAAAGCCTTCAGCTGGACCCACTCACGCCACACAGTGTCGTCTCCCCATCCCTTCTGCCTCTAACGCCGTGGGATCTCCTGGACTGTGTAGTACAAGCAACACAGCCTCCGATGAGCGTGTCACGGGGTCCTGCTGCAGAGCTCCTTCCTGCTCTGGGCCCCCCTCAAAGCTGGCCACTTTTGTGTCACCTGGTGTTTGGGTCGGAGCAGTATCTCAGTATCCCAGAGCCTGAAGAGAGGCCTGCCAGGTGTAATGCATCTCTCTAGGTGAAGTGAAGTGCAAGATGAGATAGTGTATTCTTTACTTGGGGGGGGATGTCCTGACACGCACCAAACATTGGAATCCTAAAAATTGTACTTACACCACAGGCCCTCAATCTCCATAAGGCACAGAAGACTCCAGCATCATCTGATTAGCATAATGGTGTTGATACTGTGGACTAGTGTGATGTTTTGCTGAGTGTCCAGATGTTCTACATTCATTTGCACTGTCTTGTACCAGCAAGCAGGAACGATGTCATGGTCTTGGGGCAAAATTGTAAATGTTCAAGTGAAAGTGAACATGTCTAGTCCGCTTTATGGATAGAGATGGAAAAGAGCACCTTAGCTAAACCTTTGTCCACATGCCACGTGCTATTTCTTTTTGCATAGTTCATTAGGAAGACTGTTAGACCTTTACATGAAAAATGGTAGTATCTGATATTTTCCGTATATCTCAGAAATTCTAAAGTCTAATAGGCAAGTTTAAGGTGTAGATGAGCTTCTCTTCTGAAAGACTGAGAGGTGTATGTCTGTAGCTATTTACCTTAGGGAAGAATACTTAAATAGCAGGGCATTTTAAAAGATCCTGTAGCTCTCACCTTGTCACTAAGTGAAGCAGTGGTAAGTATAATTGAAAACTGCACTTAGTAATATTTTATCACATTTGTTTCTCAAGGAGGAAAGCCAAGCACCTGTGACCTCAGTGGATCCAATTTTTCACGTTCCAATTTCAAAGGCAGTTCAACTGACAATGAATGATGCCATAAAAACCACTCTTCTGATAGAATTGGACATTTCAGTAAGTTATAGAATGTGTTTCTGAGCGCAGGGATGTTGCCAGCAAGTGCAGAGACTTGTGCTGTGTCCTCATCTACACACTCAGGAAGAGTGAGGTCTGTGGCTGGACAGCGGCCTTTTTATTCTTGACCCATCATTTTTTCTCTCTGCCTCATACCTTTTCTTTTCACTTCAAGGAGGGCCTAAAATGAGTGACTGGAGGTGATTCTACTTGAGAGCATAGTGTTGGCTGCCTTACTCATTAAGCCACGAAAGAATAATGGAATCAGAGCAGTATTTCCGTATAAGAGCCCCTGGAAAGGAAGCTGTTTACCTGAGGTCAGCGGCTAGTTGGAAGTAGAGCCAGACTAGACAGTCGTGTGACATTCATTCCTCAAAGTGGTGGTCCTTGTTCCTTTGAGGATCTGGAAGAAATCATGGACCCCCCTCTCCAGAAGAATGATTGTATATAAACACTTGGCACACAGTTTTCGGGTGTTGATGTGCTCCCTCTCTGAACCCCATCCATGAGGCTTCCCCAGCCGCTGCCTCATTGGCCTCAGGTTAAGAAACTGTGGTTGTACGTCTTCACAGCCACGTAGCTCAACCCTTGACGAGGGCCCTGTGAGGTTCCGTGGGCTGGGCTCTCAGAAGAGGGTGCACCAAGGCCGTCGATGTGGGTTTAATTGAGTTTCTCATAGAAAGAAAGAAATGTGACGGGCGTCAGAGCTAGATGGTTTTGCTTACGTAGTATTGAGTAGTTCGATTTTCCTTTTGAACATTTTAATCCATATTGCTAATATCGTATGTACACCAAACCATTTCACTCTTGTTCTGTACTTTCGTCATAAAGAGGCAAGGTTTGGCTGCCTGGTAGGGACAGCCTGTGTCCCTCCCAGGCTAGAGGTGTGAGCATGTGTGGCCAGAAGCCCCTCTCCAGAGCATTCCACACCCCGCACTGCTCTAAGTAGACCTGCTGTGGGAGGTGGCTCCACCTGGAGCCCGGGTTTGTGCACGACCAGTACCGAGCCAGGCGGTTTGACGTCGTGTGTCATTAAGGGAAAAGAAATTGCTCTCCCCGACCCCTGTTCCACCCCAGAGAAAAGGAGTAAAGAAAGGAAATTGAAAACCAGTGCAGACGGCCTTAAGTAGTTTCTTTTGCTCCTGATGTGTGTGTGTGTATGTTTTCATGAGAGGACTTTTACATGGATTATTAAAACACTACTTACCAGAGCACCTTAAATTTTAGAAGAGGTCTTAATTTCTAGTCTATGAATACTCAGTGTAAAGCAAAACATTGGATAACTACAGCATTTCTTTAAAAAATAACCCCTAATAAAAGTATGTTTGTTTGGTTACTTGGGCTTATTTGTCAGAAACAAAATAATTCTAGTTGCAATAAACTAATTCATTTATTCAAGTGGTCATATATTTAAAACTCTGTTACCCCACAACTAAAACTCCTTTAACTCATGTGGAATTTTTTGTATTTCATGTTGGTTCTTCTCTAGAAAACAGATTTTTCCTACCAGCCTGGAGATGCCTTTAACGTGATCTGTCCCAACAGTGACTCAGAGGTACAGCACCTACTTCAAAGACTGCAGCTCACAGACAGGAGAGAACATTGTGTCACCTTGGACGTTAAGGCTGACACGAAGAAGAAAGGTACAGCCCTGATCTTTTATTTCCCAGGATGTCATTGGGCCAAGGGACTGGAGGTGACCAGGGCGAGTCTGCACAGACGCCCGGGGGTCAGCCATGGATCGGCAGGCGGAACACAGACACTTGCTGGTCCTGGAGGTTTTTAACTTTCACGTCAAGGACCCTGAATGAGTCAGTTACACGGAATGAGATGGTAGTAGAGTTTACGCTTATTGGATGCTTACAGACATTAAAAGTGAAGTTGAAGAATCAGCTTTTTCCAAACTCTGGAAATCAGCAAGCTTGCAGCAAACTGGGGAACGCTTAAAAAAATGAATGTAACTGGTTTTGGAGAAGCAGGTTGGTTAGTTGACTAGGGCTGATTTGTTAGGCTGTTCTTTGCAATCAGCATTATTTTGTTTCTAGGTTAGCATATTGTCACGCAAAAAAAACTGTATTATATGAATCTTTTTTAAAAGTCTTTTGTTGGGAGTTCCCTGGTGGCCTAGTTGTTAGGACTCCAGGCTTTCACTGCCGGGGCTGAAGTTTAATCCTTGGTCGGGGGAACATCCTGCAAGCCACATGGCATGGACAAAAAAAAAAAAAAAAAAAAAAAAAATTTTTTTTTTAATGTTTGTTTTTCATAGCATATTTGTTTTTGCTTATTTAATATATGAAAATAATTGCTTGCTCCATAATTAAAAGAAGTTATTTTTTAGTTATTTGCTTAGAATCTTGAACTGGAATTCAGTCAGTTCTGAAATTCTTTTTGAGGATGATAGTGTTATTGGACCACCGCCATCTTTTGGCTTTTTGTTCCTTTCTTTTGTTCAGTGGTTTTGGGTAATTTCCCTTTCTTTTGTTCGGTGTACTTAGATTTGGTAGGTATGGCTGGTACAATAATGCTGTTGAATTTATAACCATTGTTTTTGTAAAGTAGGTGTTTTCTTCTGTATTCCTTTTGAGGAAATTTTTTGACTGAATAAACATTGCCACAAGTCATATTGCCACAAGTCATATTGCCACAAGTACTTTGATAGCACTATAATGTAAAATATTACAGCTATTAGTGTTTTTAGGGATGGAAAACATTGTCTTCTCTATTTTCTGTGTCATTGACTCTTTCCCGTCTGCCTGAAAAGGAGCAGCCTTGCCCCAGCATATACCTGAGAAGTGTTCTCTCCAGTTCCTTCTTACCTGGTGCCTTGAAATACGAGCGGTTCCTAAGAAGGTATTTTTCTTTCTTCTTTGGGTGACTATTTAAAAATATGCTCACCTCTTTGTAGGGTTTATTAAATCTGGTATTTGCCCTTTGAAGGCTTAGAAAATATGGTCTTCACAGCATGTGTTCAAGTAGTTCCCAAGGTGCGCAGTGCTTTTGTAATTGTCATGGACAAATATTTTTATGTTGTGCTCATACTGAAATTTTTTGTTTTCTACTGAAATGAGATTTTTAAAGTAGGGCTTTTTCTTAATCTTATTTTTCTAGACATTAACTTGATGTAGCACGGTAACTAGTGATGAAAATGGCCCTAGGTAGCATGTGTTTTCCAGCTGTACGTGGACACTTTTTCTCTCTAATTGGTGGCAGGAAGCTTGGCGTGTAGGGCTTTTCCACTGCTTGCCACCTGTTTAATGTTGTGAAGACCCCTTTTGTGTAAAAACCTGTACTTATTTATTATGTCAGAATTCTGCAGGGAACATTGAAAGGTTTTGGTAGGTTATATTGATGTTTAGATGAATTTGGAGACAGAAAGATCCACTAGATGTCAGTGTTATGCCGGGAACTACTGATTTTGTTACAGCCATGTTACTCAAGTGGATATTCATGGGTAAACTTTCCAAGTTGTGCTTTACCAAACTTGTATTGCCAATGAGCATAAATAGTACTATTATTCGGCTACCCTGTCCGCAATGCAATACAGAAAATATTCTGTATTTTATTATTGTGTTTACTGCATTTGTAGTCTTTGGGAAGTGAACTACTTTATGGAGAGGCTTAGTCCTAGATACAATTTGAGCAAATCTACGATTCACTGTGATGAGAACTCCTTGATTAAATTAAATAGTTTCACAGTTTTAGTTTAACTCTTCCGTTTCTGAAAATTTCGTGAAGTACATATTTAAAAATATATCTTTCCTTACTGCAAAAGTAATATGCTTATAAAAAGTCTGGACACAAAAGTTAGTAACTCAGGAAGCAAAAGTCCTTCATAATCAAACCCCTGCAATTAACAGTTGGATTTTGTTTTGCTAAGGAAAAATGAGGTTATGTAGTATATGTGCTGTTCTGCAACATGCCTTTTTTTTACTTAAAAGGAAATGAGTTTGGGTATGCCAGCATGGAAGGGTACTGAAGATATTTTTAAAAGATGCTATGGGTGCAACACAGTTGTTGATTTGAGGACTTCCCTGGTGGCGCAGTGGTTAAGAATCCGCCTGCCAATGCAGGGGACGCGGGTTCGATCCCTGGTCCAGGAAAATCCCACATGCCACAGAGCAACTAAGCCCGTGCACCGCAACTACTGAGCCTGTGCTCTAGAGCCCGAGAGCCACAACTACTGACCCCACGTGCCACAACTGCTGAAGTCCTCGCACCTATAGCCCATGCTCTGCAACAAGGAGAAGCCACTGCAATGAGAGACCCGCGCACCACAACGAAGAGTAACCCCTGCTTGCTGCAACTAGAGAAAGCCTGCACGTGGCAACGAAGACCCAGTGCAGCCAAAAATAAATAAATAAATAAATTAAAAAAAATTTTTTTTAAGAAAAAAACAATTGTTGATTTGATTATGGACAGTTGGTTGTTTCCAGTTTTCCACTATCTAAAAAACCTACATAGGTGAACATTCTAATTCATCTTTGCACACTTGTTTGAAGTCTTTTTTATGTTTTTATTTATTTTTATTTATTTATTTTTTGGTTGCGCTGGGTGGTGTGTGGGATCTTAGTTCCCCGACCAGGGATTGAACCCATGCCCCCTGCATTGGAGGCGTGGAGTCTTAACCGCTGGACCGCCAGGGAAGTACCTGAGGTCTTTTTTATTTTTATTAAAAAAAATTTATTTTAACTTTTTTTTTAGATTTATTTTTATTTATTTATTTAGGCTCTGCCGGGTCTTAGTTGCAGCATGCGAATTCTTAGTTGCGGCATGCATGCGGACTTCTTAGTTCCCCAACCAGGGTTCGAACCCTGGGCCTTCTGCATTGGGAGGGCAGAGTCTTACCCACTGGACCACCAGGGAAGCCCCCTGAAGTCTTTTTTAAAAAATAAATTCCTTGGAGTAAAATTACTGTGTTAAAAATATTTCTAACTTAAGTTTTAGTAACGTTTGTCAGTTTGTTTTCTGCACAGTGCTGTATTTCCTGTTTTAGTACCATGAAGTTTCTGTAATTGTAAAGTGAAAAATATTGTAAAGGATTTACAATTGCTACTGTTTTAGCCTGTAATTTAGGGAATTTTATTGACTTGAGAAAGCGTTGTGTGAAGTGTTCTTGGTAAACTCCTGTCTTACCAGAGATCCATGCAGAGACCTGGGGCTTTACGCCACGACGTTTCCCAGGTGCTTGTTCTATGTCCAGCACTTTGAAGAAGCCATGTAATTTGTTGGTATCTGGATAGTTTAAGCAGGGATTCTTGGCTGGGCCAGTGGAAACCCGTGACCCTCACAGGAACATGGATCTCATTTTCCCTGTTAAGGGCATCCAGCCCTCCGGGATGTGGGAGCCATGGAATAAAAAGTAGTGGTGCCCACTTGCGTTTCAGGTAGCTTTGACGCAGATGACTTGCCGAAGTTCTTTGCTTCCCGTGAGTAATGAGAGTTTTATGTGTTCCATGATGGATGTGCTTGGAATTGCATTAGAACCAGAAGTTGTCATTAGCAAGTTTGGTCTTTTGCCCAAGAGTTTGGACTTGGTTCAGTCTTTGAGACTAGGGATCTGGGACTTTCTTGTTTTGCTTTATTTATGTTCTTCTCCTCCTCTTTCCACGATGGATCCGAGGTGACTCAGAGTCCCTGTGCAGGGGTCTGGATGTTCTGGCCCTCACTGTTTGTCAGCCTCTGCCCGTGTCCACATTTCCTTGCATTTGTGTTGAAGCGCACGTGCTCCCCAGGAACCGTGCTTTTGCCTGCCTCCCGTGCCCTCCTGTGGCTCTGCCATCTCTTTGGCTGCCCGTCACTTCCTTTCTTCCGTGCAGCCCGCCTTCGGCTCAAGCCTGCCTTCTTGGGAGCCTCTGGCCTCAGAAGCCCTGAACGTCCGTGTGCCCTGGTGGATAGGCAGCCTGTCGCACACTGGTTACTTCTTGACTTCTGTTGCTCTCACTCGCCTGTGAAGCCTTTTGGGCAAGTTAGGTGTCCCCTTTGCCCCATGCTTTACCTGCCCAGTGCCTGTCATAACAGTGGTCAAATAAATGTAGAAATCTGGGTTGCAATCATCAGCTAAGGCGAGAACAGGTACTGTGTCCCGAGATAAAAACGTTAAGTTGTGAGACTTTCTGATGACTCACGTATACCTGCCATGTAATTTGAGATTGGGTTGGTTTAAGATATAGGGAAGGTGACCAAAAATGGAACATGAAAGTGGGGTTTGCCTAACAGGCTGCCATTAAAACAAATAACAGATGAAATGCTCTTGTCCTGACCACACTCCTAGTGACCACACTCACTTTTTCTTGGATAACTGGGCACATCCCCAGGTGGGTACTCAGCCAGCGTTCTAACAGCTGTAACCACAGAGCGCGTGGTGATTTAAGTCGGCTTCCTCGGCCACAGGCGTTCTTGCGAGCCCTCGTGGACCACACTGGCGACGGCGCGGAGAAGCGACGGCTGCAGGAGCTGTGCAGCAGGCAGGGGGCGGCCGACTACAACCGCTTCGTCAGAGACTCCCGTGCCTGCCTTTCAGACCTCCTGCTGGCCTTTCCGTCCTGCCAGCCTCCGCTCAGCCTCCTGCTTGGTGAGTGGATGCTGTCACAGTCACCCCAGCCCTGGGGGGCAGCCTCTCCATGGTAAGAGCACCTTTGAGTTCTCTGCAGGCCTGTGGGAGTGCATCTCGATCACTGTGATCAGTAAGTAAGCGTCTTACAGCTTGCTCTTCACGCTGCCTTGACAGCTGAACTGCCTTCTTGAAGTCGAAGAATCTCTCTTCCAAGCTTAAATTTTTATTTTTTAATTTTTCTTTCCTACCACTGTCACTGTCATTTGCTCTCTTAATATAGCCAGCCTTAATTCTCTTAGCCAAATTTTATCTAAAAATGAGGTTGCCAAGAAAAGGATCTTTTTCAAAGATAGTGATAATTGATGGAGTCTGGTGAAGCGTGTGCTCTGTGTGCAGGGTACAGAAATGTACCCACCTGGGCAGGTCCACCAGTACAAACAAGTGGCCTTACTCACGGTGCCCCGGGGCATTAGCCTTGGGAGAGACAAAACATCCAGGTGTAAAAAGATCATATGCTGTTTTTTTTGCCCAGATTGTGTCTTCTGGTCCTCATACTCCAACAGAAGAGAGTTTAAGATCTTCCCTGAGGAACTGGCCTCAGGAATTGGAGACGTTTACTAGGGACAGTGACTATAAGAATCTTATAGGATTTTAAAACCCTTGTTACTTTCCTATGCTTGTGATTTTGTCGTCTCCTCTCTGTTTTCCTTGGTGATAAATAGTAAAATGTTTAAAATTTGCATTTGTGTTTGGTGACAGGAAAACATGTACTTTTTACCCAAGGTCCCTTTTGATGCCGAGTATGGTTAAGGACACTCCGCTTTACAAGTCAGGCCCTGCCCTTTTCCCTTTTTATTTCTTAGTATTCTCTTTCCTCCTCCTCAGAGTGGTGAGGCTGCCCTTCCTGCGTTCCTGTGCGAGTGAACACTCTACCCCTCCTCAGTTGAGTCTTTTGAGCTAATAGAGGTGTTGGGATAACAACCAGAACACCCATTAGGGAAGTTATAAGAAGTCTTGTAAAGCTGTTAATCATGGAAAAATTGTTCCAATTCTTTTTATAGATTTTCTGTTACCTTTTTAAGCTTATATGTATCATTTATTATACAGTTATGTAAAAAAATTAAAGGCATTGAGACATAAAAGTTTTAATTATTTTCTAATTTCTGTAAGAAAACTTAATATAACTGAAGTATTAAGGTGAGCCCTCTATTAAACCTTATCCTGATATTACAACTGTAAGACATTTTAGAAAGGTCTTTCTAAATTTTTGCTAAATAGCTATCAAAAATATAACATACGGAGCACAAAAAATTATCAGGGTTTGATAGTGGACAATCAGATATTCATATACTGACTTCTTAATCTCTTTTAAAAGAGTACCTGTGGATCTTAAAACCACTAGGTTTCTGGATAACTTGATTGAAAAATGTCCACCATTACACTCCTGTTTTTTTGTTATTATCATGTAAATATTATGAAGGAAAAATATTTCAAGCCTAAGTATTTTCCATAGTCCTTAATCTTTTTTGGGTCATGATCTTTTTTCAAATCTGGAAACTCTGGACACACCCCAGAAAACAGTGTAATTGGTTCCTTGACTCTGAGGCCCATTCATGGACCCTACTCTTACTGCCCTTTGATGTTTAAAAACAAAAAAACAACAAAAAAAAACAGCTTTTAGGTAGAAATACTGAGTTCAGATTGGGGAAATGTGATATGTCTGGTCTTTAAGAATTGGAAAAAAGTATTTAGTGATATTTTACTTAGACACAGTGAATTTATGTGTGCTCTAAAATATGATTTAGAATTAAAACAAGTTATTTAGAAATTCTAAATAAGAAAATAGGAATCAAATTCAGATCTTTACATATAATTTACATATATACATATAATTTATTTTCAGTAGGAATGAATTAATAATTGCTTATTTTAATTTTTTTCCAGAACATCTTCCTAAGCTCCAACCCAGACCATATTCATGTGCAAGGTACTGACGTTTATTAACATAATACTTAGCCTCTTTCTCCTAAAATGTAATGAAACTCTGACTTCCAAATGCTTAGTAGCTACAAATCCATTTACTGAAAACTTAGCAGATTTGTGCAGGACAGTAGCAGGCGTGATGCGGAGTGAAGAAGAGCAGGCTTGGACTGTGTCCTCCTGGAATTCATAGGGTGTGGCTCCCGTGGTCCAGAGCCGTGTCCCCACTGAGCGAGTCTGCAGGTCCTCCACCTGTGGCCTTTACTGGTGTGCCCGGCCACCTTCCCTGGGTGGACGTAGGGAAGAGGGAGGAAAGCTGGTATAAATCTCATTCAGTCTTGGCGGCAAACAGGTAACCAGAAACTGTCCTGAATGACATCACAAAACTAGGTCGGGCGGCGGGGGGGGGGCTTTGAAGTAAGCAGCAGAACTGTTTTCTGAAGAGGAAGAAGGTAGGTTTAGAGCCCATTAGGAAATACCCTCATGCAGTAAAAAAGGCCTAGCTTGGCCTGTATGTGTTAGTCCTGAGGCGGAGTTTACAAACTTATCTCTGTGTCTTTGCAGCTCGAGTCTGTTTCACCCAGGGAAGCTTCATTTCATTTTTAACATCGTGGAGTTTGGGTCTGACACCACAGCGGTGGCTCTGCGGAAGGGCGTGTGCACAGGCTGGCTGGCCACGTTGGTTGAATCGGTTCTTCAGCTGAACACACATGCCTCCCGGGCAGATGGCGAGAAGGCCCTGGCGCCCGAGGTACTAGGAGTGGGCAGTTTGGATATCATTAGAAGTGTGCTCTTTGCCCAATTAGAAAAAACAATGTAGGGTCCCCTGCATTGTCCATTCCCCTCAAATTATTCAAAGGAGAATTTATGCCCTACTTGAATTTTAATATCTCTTGGAAAGTCAGGAGAACATTACTTTCATTCAGTGTAGTCCATGTGTTTCCTAAATGTGTAAAGCATGAGTTTTGTATAATACATACGCTCTTTGCTTCTTGCTTGTCACATTCATAAAGGAGAAGACCTTTGCGTCAGTGTTCTTGGTAGCTTGGCACAGGAGGAGTCAAGTGCACGGTGAAGGCTGGCAATGAGGAAGAGCCTCATTTTGTGCTCAGTCGGTGTCCTGTGCCCCAAAGGAGTCATCTTAAAGTGGCAGCTGACAACCAGAGATTAATTTTACGTCCTTCAGTTTGGGGTAGGATTTTCCCCTGCCCGTTTCTTCCCCTTTTGTTGGAGCCGTGGTGTTATTTTATATTTTGATCCACACTTGGCAAAATCTCACTCGAGACCGTACGCATAGGGAGCAATTACCTTCTCCCTCCTCACCCACAAGGATGGTTGAAATTTAAAAGAAATTTGAGTCTGTCATGAAGTCTTCTCCATGGTATTGAAGAATGAGCATGTCAGTTGTAATGTTATCGTATTACTGGTTTGGTTGCTGTAAGTTACTGAAGTTAAAACGTTGACAGCACTTAGGGGGATTTAAGACTTCTGATACACACTTGAGTGAGCTTAAGGGAAGACTAGGGCTTAAAATTGCCCTTTAACTTGGTATTTTCCCAATCTGCTGCCTGGAGCAGGTTCTTTACCGTGTGTGTCCCTCATATCAACAAAATACTAAGAACATGAGAAACTTCTTTTTTGCAAAGAAATATTGTAGTACTGACATGAAAGTATTGTGTCACTTCATGATCTCATAAAAATAGCAGATGATCTCCAGAAAGCTAAAAAAAAAAAAAAAACGTATATTGATGCTGTATTACAGACACCTTTGCGTGCCTTTCACATATTCTTTCTTTCCTCTCTCCTGCCCTTTTCTTATTCTTTCCACAGTTTAACAGACCTTTGTTGACTACCCAGTGTTGAGGCACTAGAGGTACAGATAGAAAGGATATAATTTAAAGCTACTTAAATTTTGTTGTGCCGTGTAGCACCATATTTTATTCAGGATCCGTCCACCGCATGCCCTCCCCCGACTGGTAGATAGTACTGTTGTTCACAGATGCCCCTGCCCCCTGAGGAAGAGTAGGCTTGCCCTCCCATTCATGTGTAGCCTGGCCATGTGACCAGCCTTGGCCAGTGAAAGGTGAGCAGACAGGATTATGCCACATCTCAGCAGGCGCTCTGAACCTGATAGGATGCTGTGGCTTGCCTCTCTTGCTCTTTCGCTCTGACATCGGATGGAAGATTCAGGTCAGGGATGCTCCTTGGGTTTGGATCCAAGTGAAGGATATCATGGTGCAGAGCTGCAGCCGATGAGCAGAGCCAGAAGTAAGCGTTTGCTGTTGTAAGCCATCGGAGACTTACAGCAGGAGCTGACTAGTATTCTGGTCTCTTTGCCGTCCCTGGAACATAGGAAGTGTGGTCTCTTTAGCAGTTTCCTGCCATACCCATCCTATCCTGTTTTGTGTTGCTTCCTGGGACTTATCATCACCTGTCATTCTATAAATATATGTTTGTTTATTGTCTTTTCCACGCAGTAGAATATAAGTCCCATGAAGACAGATTTGGTTTTGCTCATTTCTCTGTCCTAGAGTTTGTCATATTGAGTACCTTCAATAACGTTGTTAAGTGGATGAATCAAGTGAATAAGGCTAATATAATATTAATTACAGTTTCACTCCAAAATGAGAACAATCAGTTGACACAGCTCTGCCAGTTCTCCGTTTAAAAAGTACTGTGTTCATCCTGTTGATGAACTTCAGACAATTTTCCTTGAATTAAAGGTTAAAATATATACAATTATACCAGCAGGGAATGGAGGGAAGATTCCTGTCATTCTTAACTGTTAGTATCACTCTGTGTAACTAAAGCATATGGCAAAGTGAAACTGAAAGATGAATATATTTACAAATTGATTCCCTTAAGTATCCCTGGCACATGATTTAGAAGAAAACCCTTTTGAAATTATAGCAAAAAGATTTTGTTTATCTATATATCACTTATTCTAGTTTTGCAACAAACACAGGTAACATGGGACCTAGAGTAGCAAATGTAGCGCAGCGCTCTAGTATCTTTGGGGCAGCCCCTTAATTTCTCTTTCGCTTGCCTAATTTTCACTTAAAACCTTCACCCCATCTTGATGTTAATCTTCATTGCCCCTTTATGTCCTAACATGAAGAAGAATGTCTTCATTTTTTTGTGCATTTCTTCATGACACCTATAATGGGTTGCCTACTAGGAAGCAGATCTTTTTCTTGGGCCTAGAAAAACAACTCAATTATTATTTATTCAGTGTTCTACCTCAGAAATATCGTGCCTGTCATTTTTAAAATACCTTTGATTTGGATAGAAAAGAAAAATTTACAAGACAGACTTGTTTATTTCTCTGCACTGACAGCTGTGTTTGTGGTTTCAGTAAGATTTAATGCTGCAGTTTAATTTTATGGTGCTTCTTCGAGGGGAAGTTGCACTTTCTGATTTCTTTAGCAGGCATCACCTTGGTTATATGCTTTTGTCTGTTTTTTTTCCGAACTTATGAGCATTGGTTTAATATTTCAGATATCCATATCTCCTCGGGCAACAAATTTTTTCCATTTACCAAATGATCCCTCAGTCCCCATCATAATGGTGGGTCCAGGAACCGGCATAGCACCTTTCATTGGCTTCCTGCAACATAGGTATGTGTTTTCTTTGGCTGATGAGAAAATGTGTCCCTTGTGGTCCTGGGTGGAAGTATGTAATAGAGAGCTTTTTTGTTTTTTCAGTGGTTTTGAGAATATTGGACTTTGGTTGTAAATTTTTATTTTAAAATATTATTATCAAATATGTGATAGCATAGCATAATTTGTCACCATGGGAAAAGTAAATATATCTTCTAGAAATTGTGCTTTGTACTGGAACTTCCATTTTTACTCCAGTACATTCTTTTTCTTTTTCCCCTGCTGAACCATAGTTTATAGTGCATGTATTTGGGGACAGATTTCAAGCACACCTTTATGCTGTGGTGATGTGCAGTTGTCCCATCTATTCCTTACCTAGATAAAATTGGTAGTCACAAAGATCCAAGTGCACCAGCAGTTTCAAAGTTAAACCCTTAACGTCAGTAATTTTCAACAGAATGATATTAGTACATGTATCTTTGTATCAGAACACATTTTTTATAAAATAAATAAATAATACTGTACTTCTCTCTCTGTTTGTGAAATAACAATTCTTAGGTAATGTTCCCCAGATAGTGGAGTAATACCCTTTGTACAAAGTCTTTTTGTTGTTTTCTTTCCTTTTTTTTTTCTTAAGAAATCAAAAAAGTAGGGCGTGTCCATCATTTCTGAAACATTTCACAGCAGACCATTCTACCTTTTAAAGCCTGGTGCCGGGACTTCCCTGGTGGCACAGTGGTTTAGGGTCCACCTGCCAATGCAGGGGACACGGGTTCGATCCCTGGTCTGGGAGGATCCCACATGCTGTGGAGCAGCTGGGCCCGTGTGTGCCGTGGCTGCTGAGCCTGTGCTCTAGAGCCTGCAAGCCACAACTGCTAGGCCCGTACGCCACGACTGCTGAGGCCTGTGCACCTAGAGCCCATGCATGCTCTGCAACAGGAGGACGCTGCAATGAGAGGCCCGTACACTATGGCGAAGAGCAGCCTCCGCTCGCCACAACTGGAGAGGGCCCGCGCGCAACAATGAAGACTCAACGCAGCCAAAAATAAAGAAAATGAATGAATTTATTTAAAAAAATAAAATCCCGGTGCCACTTTTCTATTATGTTAATTGAGAGTTAATTTTTATTCATAAAATTATTATGAATATTTAATGTAGAAATTAGTCTGGGTTTCACAATGTGATAATTTGAATTATCCTCACTACAGAGATGTCATATAAAGCTCAGATGTCTGCAGTTCGTAGGTAAGCTTACTTTTTGTAGTGTCTGCTGGAGTGGCCCAGGTACCCTGCGGGTAGTGAAATGTTAATTCAGTACATGGACTTCGAGTGACTGCGAAGGTGGATTTTACAGACCTATCTGGAGAGGTAAAAGGAAAAAGAAAGATTGCTTTTACCTATTCTTTATATCAAACATCTCAACTTCCTTTTTTACTTAGAGAGAAACTGCAAGAACATCACCCAGATGGACACTTTGGAGCAATGTGGTTGTTTTTTGGCTGCAGACATAAGGATAGGGATTATTTATTCAGGTACGTCACAATTCTAGCATTGTAAGACTCAGCCATGCCGTACAATGCTAATTTCAGACTTCTTCAACTTTAATTTACAAACCTTCCAGTGACCTATTAGATATTGTATTTCAGAGAGGAGCTCAAACATTTCCTTAAGTGTGGAATTCTCACTCACTTGAAAGTTTCCTTCTCAAGAGATGCTCCTGTGGGGGAGGAAGAAGCCCCAGCAAAGTACGTGCAAGACAGCATCCAGCGTCACAGCAAGCAGGTGGCAAGGGTCCTTCTTCAGGAGAATGGTCATGTTTATGTGTGTGGGTAAGTGGCCATCATGCTCAAGTGCCGGGGAGGGGAGGGCAGTCAGTAATGTTTATTGAAGAGACCAGGGACCGATTGGTTAATGATCTGGACATGTATGGATGAGAGATTTGATTCTTAAATACAGGAATAGAAATACAAGCTCTAAAATGATTTTTAACATACACTTAATAGCCAAGAAGTTGGCCAGCATGGCCCCCCCCCAAAAAAAAAGAAAATTAACTCATGCACTGGGGAATGCTTTGTGCTGTTTTAAATACGTTTTTAGCCTCTGAACGTTACATTCTGTCTCAGGATTGATTTTGTTGTATCAGTAAATAGTGAATATGTGATTTGTGCAGTCGACCTAGCCAAGGAAAACAGCTTTGGTTTTGACTCTGAGAATGTGGGTCTAGGATCCTTTTTCTTTAAGGCATAATTTATGTCAAAGTTGACATAAGCCAGGAGTCATTCTTATGTTTCATCTACTTATTGACATAAGATCCATTATAGAAACCCAAGATTGCCATAGAAAATAAAAATTTTAGGAACTTAGCTACTTGTTTTAATGGAACTCAAAAATGTTTACCAGTTAAAAAGGAGTTTTGAAATAAGAAATTACTCTTTTTTTATCCTAACACATCCCTGGCATTTAAAACATTCCGTAAGTCATCAGGTCAGGTTTTTTTTTTTTAAACTATGATACAGAGAAAGAACTACTGGCATAGTGACCTAGAATACATATAAATATAATTGAAAAGGTTCACAAAACAAAACTTCCTTTTTCTACTTACTTTTTATGACACATTCTGATAACTTTTATTTCGTTCTATCATTTTACAAAAATCTGACTTCGGCTACAAAGTTGATTTCATGACCCATTAACGACTCCTCAGCTAGAAAACGCTGCTCTAGGTCAGAAAGGGCAGAGCTTCTGGACGCTGTGTTGGTTTACATTTTCATTTACTTCAGTGAAGCATTTGATCTTTCTTTGTTTGCAGAGGACAGTGCTGTCAGTGTCAGATACAGGTTGAAGGCTTAGATGCAGCTCTGATACTGGAGGTGAAGTCCATTGTGCAAACATAAGTACAAATATATGACTAACTGGTAATTGAGAACTTGGAGGGGTTCTTAAACATCTTAAAAAACTCCTAAAACAGTAACCCAGAAATAACTCTGCACCATCACTGGTGCTTCATTTTTCACATCCGTGAAGTGAAGCTGATAGCGTTCATAGCTGGTCAGAGGTGAGGGCTCAGAGGGACACCCCACGGCACTCTAACATGGACCGAACACAGGAGACTGAGAACAACAGCCACTGAGGAAGGAGCGAACTTGTCCCTAAGTCCAGGGGACACTGACTCAAAGGGGAGCCTTTGCTGCTGCTAGTCAAGTGGGAAGCAGACAGAGGGGCCAGTAGGTTTGGCAGCTGCAGCCGCGGGACATGGGGAAGGGCCGTGGGGATAGAAGTGATCTCAGAGTGCTTGAGGGGAGAGCATGACAGCCGTTAAAACTTTCTCAGGAAATTTTACTGTGAGGGGCAGGGCAAGTTCAATTCCTGAGACGTTAAGAGTCCTGTCAGACACTTTCATTCAATAAACATTTGAGTGCCTACTAAGTATTTGGCACTGTGCAGATGTCGAGAGACAAATAGTAAATGAGATGCACTCCTATCCCAAGCCACCTGCTCCCTATGGGAAAGCCAGGTCAGCAGATGCTCACGGTATACCGGGTGCTGTACAGGGGCCACAGGAGCGCACAGGAGGGGCCCCTTGCCCGACCTGCAAATGAAAGAGCTGGGACGTGGAAACACACTTAATAGAGGGCCAGCCCTTGGCAAGTTCTCAGTAAACGTGTCTGTTAATAACTCAGCGTGTGCACACGTGCATATGAAGGCTTAGACGTGTCCGGGAGCTTGTTGCCCTCAGGAATGCCTTGAGAATAGAGGAAGACAGGTGAGGAGGGGCCCGATTGTGAGGTCCTCAGACATTTAAAGATTTTGGCTGCTCCCAGAGCACAGACGCCTTTGAAGTGTTTAAAGCTGTGAATGGGGTGGTCAGCATTGCATGTGACAGTGGTCCTGGGCGGAGGCCTGTCCCTGGGGGAGCAGTAGGTGCCTGGAGACCTGAGGGACACTTTCCAGAGAAATGAAGGGAGGACTAAGGTGTAGTGACAGAGTCTCGGCAGTGAGGTTCGTGAATTAAGGAGGATTTGGTAAAAATCACTGTTTCTTAAACAGTAATACCGTTATTCTTTTTTTTAGAGATGCTAAGAATATGGCCAAGGATGTAAATGATGTCCTTGTGGAGATAATAAGCAAAGAGGTTGGAGTTGAAAAACTAGAAGCAATGAAAACATTGGCTACTTTAAAAGAAGAAAAACGGTATCTTCAGGATATTTGGTGATAAAATTGGAAAATAAAGGAAGAGAATTAAGCTTTTTGGCTGAAAGTACTAAAAGACAACTTTACTGAAGCTTGAGACTTCCGATTTTTAAAATTAAAAATTTTTTTTCACCATTTCTTGGAGGAGGTCGGGGGGTGGCATGGGGAGTGGACCATTTCACAGTGTAGGAAGCTTTCAATTCAGGTTCCCATATCTGCCCCCTCAACCCTCCCCAAACCACCCTGAGCTGAAAAAGACAGCCCGCACTCCTCCGCCAGCACCTCCCGGGGCGTCTGTCCCTCCGGGAGAGCTTCTGCAGGGACTGTGACCAGATCACAGGGCATCTCTAGCAGTACATGTGAAGGCTTCTCAGTATGGGATATGGGCACGAGCGTCACCTAGGTAGATAGTTAAATCTTGTGAGCTAGTCACCGTTTCTTTTTAAATAATCTAAAAATAATTTATATTCTTATGTAAAATATACGATAAAAATATTCATATTAGCACATTAAAATTACATATGTATAGAGCATATCTGATTATATGATTATATAATTTTATCAAATTTTTTTTATTATCAAAACTATTTCTGATAAAAAAATATTTTAAGGTAATGCTTATAGGGATTTTTTTTATGCTAGAAATCTGAAATATATTTTGAAATTCCACTCTGGCATGTGATTTATTTACCACAATTACTTCTTTTTAATATCACAGTGTCAGAATTTAGGGAATTTGCATTCACTTTACAGATGCGAGCAAATGCATATTTAAGTAAAGCTACCACCCTTTTCTCGTCCTCTGTCCAGCCCCCAGCCCACCCCCATTCCCCACCTTTTCATTTCTGCTCTTTTGGCATATTTTTTAGTTTTTCCACATAATTTATTTTACCTCCATGATATCACACAAGTTGTAACCTGGGCTTAAAATACGTACTTAATATCCTTGTGTTTTTAAAATTGCTACTACTGTCTGCATATTTTATGTCTTCCAAATTCATATATTCAAATCCTCACTCCAGTGTGATGGTGGTAGGAGCTGGGGCCTTTGCGAAATGGTTAGGTCATGACGCTGGAGCCCTCAGGAATGGGGTCAGCGCCCTTGTTACAAGAGGCCCCGCAGAGTTCCCCACTCCTTCCCCCTGTGAGGACATCGTGGAAATCGGTTGCCTGCAACCCTGAGGCCTTCACCAGAACCCGACAACACTGGCACCTGGTCTTTCCAGCTTCCAGAACTGTGAGAAATTCTATTGTCTGTTAGCCACCCGGTGGTATTTTGTTACAGCAGCTCGAATGTACTAAGACAATTCCCGGTGACATGTTCTCTTTTAAGATTTTGTCGGAATGGAAATCAAAATGTAAAAGGGGTATGAAAACTTTTCTCCTACTCTCAGGTATATATTGTTTTTTTTATGAAAGAGATTGGCATTTAAAAAACAAATCTTCACCTGTCACAGGTTTCTGGTCATTTTGAAAAATGAAGATCTGAAGGAAATATTATATAATCTTAAGATTTGTTAAGGCTTCCTGGCTGTTTATTATAATCTCTAATCTCATATATTTTACAATAGAAATATTTCCAAAAAAACAAAAGGCATAAGAAAACATAGCAAGCAGAATTATATGCATATGTTATATATATATCAGCCAAAATAGACTCAAGGTGAAAACATGAAAGGGGACAAAGAACAATATTCCTTATTGATAACTAACAAGAATATATGACAATTAAGAACTTGTGTCCATCTTTTTAAATTATGGTTTTCTCAGGGTGTATGCCCAGTAGTGGGATTGCTGGGTTGTATGGTAGTTCTGTTTTTAGTTTTTTAAGGAACCTCCATACTGTTCTCCATAGTGGCTGTATCAATTTACATTCCCACCAACAGTGCAAGAGGGTTCCCTTTTCTCCACACCCTCCCCAGCATTTATTGTTTGTAGATTTTTTGATGATGACCATTCTGACTGGTGTGAGGTGATATCTCATTGTAGTTTTGATTTGCATTTCTCTAATGATTAGTGATGTTGAGCATCCTTTCATGTGTTTGTTGGCAATCTGTATATCTTCTTTGGAGAAACGTCTATTTAGGTCTTCTGCCCATTTTTGGATTGGGTTGTTTGTGTTTTGATACTGAGCTGCATGAGCTGCTTGTATATTTTGGAGATTAATTCTTTGTCAGTTGCTTCATTTGCAAATATTTTCTTCCATTCTGAGGGTTGTCTTCTCGTCTTGTTTATGGTTTCCTTTGCTATGCAAAAGCTTTTAAGTTTCATTAGGTCCCATTTGTTTATTTTTGTTTATATTTTCATTACTCTAGGAGGTGTGTCAATAAAAGATCTCCCCACCAGTGTTCATTGCAGCACTGTTTACAATAGCCAGGTCATGGAAGCAACCCAAATGTCCATCGACACATGAATGGATAAAGAAGATGTGGTACATATATACAGTGGAATATTACTCAGCTATAAAAAGGAATGAAATTGGGTCATTTGTAGAGATATGGATGGACCTAGAGTCTGTCATACAAAGTGAAGCGAGTCAGAAAGAGAAAAACAAATATTGTATATTAACGCATGTATGTGGAATCTAGAAAAATAGTACAGACGAACCTATTTCCAGGGCGGGAATAGGGATGCAGATGTAGAGAACGGAAGTGTGGACATGGGGAAAGGGGAGGGTGGGATGAATTGGGAGATTAGATTTGACATAAATACACTACCATGTGTAAAACAGATAGCTAGTGGGAACATGCGGTATAGAACAGAGAGCTCAGCTTGGTGCTCTGTGATGACCTAGATGGGCAGGATGGGAGGGAGGTCCAAGAGGGAGGGGATATATGTATGCATACAGCTGATTCACTTCCTTGTACAGCAGAAACTAATACAACATTGTAAAGCAGCTGTACTCGAATAAAAAAAGTTTTGTCCATTTTGTTGTCTGTCCATGCGTGACCCCAAAACTGATAGGTCCCTAAAGACAGACTGAGGAGTGTCTGTAGTGGCCCCAGAACCTGACCCGAGCCATCTGATTTATGCACAACATCCGGGTTACTTCTGTTAGGTTGTTAGATGCCAATTTCAGGTGAGTACTGATCAGCTGTTGCCTCACAGTGTGCCAGCAAGTGATGGTGAAACTAGATCCCAGGCCAGATTCTGTAGCACATGGCAGGTATTTAATAGTTTACTAGCAGTCAGGCATAAAACATCTTACAGCCTGTCATGTAAGCTTAATGAAGTTCCAGCCCTGTCTCTCTAGCTGGGCCAGTTACATCTTGCATAAAAAGTTTCACATCTTGTGTCAGTTTATTCAAGGTGGTTGTGACTACTCCAGGAGCAGGGTTTTGTTTCTCCTAGCAGCATTGTGAGCTACCCTCCAACCCATTGGCTGGACACAGTGCTATTTTATGCCTCAGGCGCTACCCCAAGGGTCTTGCTAGAAAAAGTCTTTGACCTTGTTTATGCTGCAGTGAAGAGTACCTCTGAGTTAATCTGTTCAAACTCCATCATATCTTAATAGTGCTAGGTATTCAGTAAGAGCCCTTTTCTAACCTCAGTTTTTCTAAGAATCTACTATTGGACACATTATTGTCAGTAACGTAATGTTGATCAGTGATGAAATCTATTAATAGAAGAGCTGGGGGTAGCTGTCTGCATTAAGGTTTTCTTCACTATAATGCTAACTGCACCCCGAGGATTCCTTACTCTCCAACACACCTGTGTATCTGAAGTATTCTAGACTGAATTCCAGGCACCGTAACACTGGGATACTAATCTATTTAGTCATAAACTGTCAGATAAAAAACTTGGAGAATTTGGCCTTTGCAGTTAGCAAAGTAGATGATGTACATGCTGCATCCAACAAACTAGGTACCCATTTTGGTTTCAGATATGCTTGAAACATTTTTAAAATTGGCCATGAACTTGGCCATAAAGGAAAACTCAACAGATTGCGTGAAATAAGGCATTGTTTGCTGATCCTAATAGAATTAAAAACTATAAAAAGCAGCCCACAAAGGCCACATTGAAGAATTTTTAAACACATGCAAATGATTCATGGCATAGGAAATAAAACTAGATGACAGAAGATTTAGGACTGGTTTCTTCTAAAGTGCTAACTGGACACACGGTTGTGGCCAAAGGAACACCCGGAGGGAAATTTCATCCATTTCACAGATATTTTGAGGGCCTACTTTGCCAGGTATTGAAGTACTGTTGATACAGTAGTGAACAAAGTAGGTAAAATGCCTCTGTTCTCAGCTTACATTTCTATTTGAGGAGAGCCGTAAATGAATGAATAAATAAATACCAATTACGATGTCTGAGAAGGTGATAAGCGTCATGGAGAAGGAAAAACCAGGCTAAAGGGGCTTTGGTATGGAGAAGGACAAACCAGGCTAAAGGGGCTTTGGTATGCGGTGTTGGAAGGGCTGTGCAACCAGACAGAGCAGTCAGGGAAGGGCTCACTGAGAAGGGTAAGATCTGGAAGAGAGCAGGCAGCCGGCTGCTGTGGATATCAGGCCAGGGGGCAGTCCGTGCAAAGGTCCTGAGGTAGGACGGTGTCTGGTAAGTTGGAGGGAGAGAAAAGAAATGGGGAAATCCGGTGATGTGTTGCCTTGAGGTCATTGTAGATTTTGGGTTTTACTCCGAGTGACTGGAAAGCCATTGGATCAGAGGAATCACATGATCTATTGATAGTTTACATTCTGCAGGACTTAACTCTGTCTGTTGTGGTTGAGACTGAACTGAAAGAGCCAAGGATTGAACCATTGAAATCACTTAGAGGGTTGACATAATACAAAGGGTCAGGTCATCAAATCAGACTCACGAGAGTCAGAAATCTTAACCTTCTCCCGCTTTACTAATGTCAAGGATGCAGGTAAATGCAGGACACGTGGAGAAGGGAGAAACCTAGGACTGCCTCCACCAGTCCCTAGAATCTTCCTGCTGCGTTAGGCCCTTGCAGACCGAGATTATCATAAAACGCATACATTGCAAATAGGGCATCACTTACACAAAAGGGACTATTTAGGTCATGGAATATCTCTTTTATATGCCCAAAATTACACAGCTAATGCAACACTTTCTGGAACGCCCAGCCCTATAAATCTATGCATCCTAGGTTTATCTAGGGGAGCACTGTAGACAAACCAAGGACATCCCACCAAAAGTATTCAGTAATTATATTAACTGTAATTGTATTAACAATCCAAATAAAAGCAAGATTATTAAGCAAACCAACCCATATGTTATTTCGAAGAGATAGACTTTAAGTTGGAAGGTTTGGAAAAGAATACCATGCAAACAAAAGAAAAGCAAGTGTAGTTAAATTCATATAAAAAGGAGGCTTAAAGCAAGAAATATCACAAGAGATATTTTCATGGTGATTAGAGTCAATTGATGAGAAAGACATGAAAATCCTAAATATGCATGCACTCAATAAAAAAGCTGCAAAATATATAAAGCAACAATTGTCAGAACTAAAAGGAGGAAAAGCCAAATCCAAAATCACATTTGGAAAGTTATACCATAGAACAAGCAAACGAGAGTAAGCATTTAAAAGATTTTTAACAACACAATAGGATCTAATTGACATATATAAAACACTAACACCAACAACTTCAGAATAGAACTTGTCTTCTAGTTTACATTGAATATTTACCAGAATAAACCAACTTTTAAAGAGATAGAAACTGTACAATAGGTTTTCTGAGAATTAAACTAAAAGTCAATAACTAAATGAAGCTAGAATAACCTCCAAATATTTGGAAAATAAGCAACACAAAGTAACCTATGAGTCAAGAAAAATCACAAGGAAATTAGAAAATATTTTGATGAAGATGAAAAAAGACTCCAAAATTTGTAGTATGCAGCTAAATCAGTGCTTTGGGGGAGCTTTGTGCATCTAAATTCTTATAAAATTAAAAAAGCTCAGAAGTCAGTGATCTACGCTTTAATACTAGGAAGTTAGAAAAGGATCAGTACGTTAACTACCAAGAATATGAAAGGAGGTAGTAAAGATAAAAGGAAATGAAATAGAAAAAACAATGTATAATAGAGAAAACCAGCAAAGCAAAAATTGTTTAAGATTTTTTCCATCTTTATTGAGGTATAATTAACAAAATTGTATAGAATTATAATGTACAACGTGATGATTTGATCTATGCATACTTTGTGAAATGATGACCACATCAGGTTAATTATCACATTCATTACCTCACATAGTTATCGTATTTGAGTGTGTGTGATGAGAATGCTTTTAAGATCTACTCTCAGCACATTTCAAGTATATAATACTGTATTATTAACTATGGTGACCATGCTGTACATTAGATTCCCAGATCTTATTCATCTTTTTGTGTGTGTGTGTGTGTGTGTGTGTGTGTGGTATACGGGCCTCTCACCGTTGTGGCCTCTCCCGCTGCGGAGCACAGGCTCCAGATGCGCAGGCTCAGCGGCCATGGCACACGGGCCCAGCCGCTCCGCGGCATGTGGGATCTTCCCAGAGCGGGGCACGAACCCGTGTCCCCTGCATCGGCAGGCGGACTCTCAACCACTGCACCACCAGGGAAGCTCCAGATCTTATTCATCTTATAACCAAAGGCTTGTACCCTTTGACTGGCATCTCCCCATTTCCCCGGCCTCCAGCCTGGGGTAACCACCATTCTACTATTTCTATGACTTTGTTCTTTTTAGATTCCACATATAAGTGAGACTGTACAATATTTGCCGTTCTCTGGCTTATTTCACTTAGCATAAATGTCCTCTGTGTTCATTCATGTTGCAAACGGCAGGATTGCTTTCTCGGCTGAGTAATATTCCATTGTGTATATTGTTACAGATAAACTGAGGCATATTAAACATTTTAAGATTTTATTTGAGCAAAAATCAGTTCAAACCAGGCAGCACCAAACAGGAAACTTTAGGAGTGCTCCACCTATGGAAACTAGGGAAAGACTAATGAGGAAGATGAGGAAGCAAAGCAAGGGAATTGTTTGGCTATGGCTTAAGCAGGTACGTTATTTGGGAAATCCTATTTGGCTGTTTCTGATTTGGCTGTCTGCCCTTAGGTTGTGATTTCTTAACCTTGAGGCACTACAGGCTTAGGTTTTGGTGGCTTACATAGGCTGCCAAGGCATTAAAGCCACCTCAGGGCTTCCCTGGTGGCGCAGTGGTTGCGAATCTTCCTGCCAATGCAGGAGACACGGGTTCGAGCCCTGGTCCAGGAAGATCCCACATGCCGCGGAGCAACGAAGCCTGTGCGCCACAACTACTGAGCCTGAGCGTCTGGAGCCTGTGCTCTGCAACAAGAGAGGCCGCGATAGTGAGAGGCCTGCGTACCGCGATGAAGAGTGGCCCCCGCTCGCCACAACTAGAGAAAGCCCTCGCACAGAAACGAAGACCCAACACAGCCAAAAATAAATAAACAAAAATATTGTTAAGTGTTAAAAAAAAAAAAAAAAGCCACCTCAGCCTACTGACCTCCTTGTTTAGTTAATGTAACGATATATACCACATCATCTTTATGCATTCATCTGTCGACGGACACTGAGGTTGTTTCCATACCTTGGCTATTGTGAATAAAGCTGTAACAAATATGGGAGTGCAGATATCTCTTTGAGATCCTGATTTCATTTCCTTTGGATGTATATCAAGAAGTGGAATTACTGAATCATATGGTAGTTCTATTTTTAAGTTTTTGAGGAACCTCCATAGTGGCCATGCCAATTTACATTCCCACCTAAAGGGCACAAGTGTCCCCTTTTCTCCACATTCTCACCAGTACTTATTATCTCTTATCTTTTTGATAAAAGCCATCCTAGCCGGTGTGAGATAATAGCTCATTGTGGTTTTGATTTGCATTTCCCGATGGTTAGTGATATTGAACACCTTTCCATGTACCTGTTGACTATTTGTGTCTTCTTTGGAAAAATGTCTGTTGTCTTTTGCAATTTTTTTTTTTACTACTGAGTTATATGTTTTATATATATATATATATGAATGATATTATTAAGCCCTTATCAGATACATTATTTATAAATATTTTCTCCCATTCCATAGGCTGCTTTTTCATTTTGTTGATGGTTCCCTTTGCTGTGCAGAAGCTTTTTAGTTTGATGTAGTCCCATTTATTTATTTTTGCTTATGTTGCCTCTGCTTTTGGTTTCATAACAAAAAATAATTGCCAACCAATGTCAAGGATCTTTTATCCTATGTTTTCTTCTAGGAGTTTTATGATTTCAGGTCTTACATTTAAGTTTTTAATTCATTTTGAGTTAATTTTTGTAAGTGGTATAAGATAGGGAACCAGTTTCTTTCTTTTGCATGTGAATATCCAGTTTTCCCAGCACCATTTATTGAAGAGACTGTCCTTTTGCCATTGTGTGTTCTTTGTGCCTTTGTCAAAGATTAGTTGACTGGGTATGTGTGGGTTTATTTCTGGGATCTAGATTCTGTTCCATTGATCTGTGTGTCTGTTTTTATGCCAGTAACATACTATTTCGATTACTGCAGCTTTGTAATATAGCTTGAAATCAGGGTGTGTGATGTCTCCAGTTTTGTTCCTCTTTCTCAAGATTGCTTTGGCTATTTGGGATATCTTGTGGCTTCATACAAATTTTAGGATTGCTTTTTCAATTTCTGTGAAAAGTGCCAATGGAATTTTGGTAGCAATTTCACTGAATCTATAGATCACTATAGATAGTAGGACATTTAATAGTGTTATTTTTTTCCAATCCATGAACATGGACTATCTTCCCATTTATTTGTGTCTTCCTCAATTTCTTTCATCTATGTCTTATAGTTTTGCAAAATTCAACATCTTTTTATGATAAAAACTCTCAACAAATTGGGTACAGAAGGAACGTACCTAAACATAATAAGAAAATACCTGCACATTTGATGTCAGGAGTATTGTGAGTGAAAACAGTTTGGTTACCAAGAGCCTGAATTAAGAGATTTATGAACAAGCTATGATCACTTAGGAAAAAATAAAGGATATTGTATTTCTGTACATCCAGATTGTTACTATAAATTTAAAACTTGCTACATGAAAAATAAACAGTTACCTTAAGTAAGTTGAAGTAAGTCTTAAACCTGGACTTTCTGATCAAACTTTAGTGTGTCTTTCTGATCTCCCACTGCTCCCAAGTGCCTAAACTGTTATACCTTGGCTTTAAAATCCCTATGGCAATAAGACGATTTCCAATAACCTGGGTCTTCTAAAGTGTGTTGCTTTTTTGCCTATTCAGGACTGTTTCTTCACTCTGTGGATTTTTTTCACTGGACATGACTTGGCTTTATTTGAATTTTCCTAAAATGTTATCACCGAGTGGGTTGTACTTCAATTTCATCTTTAATCAGTCAGATTAATAAAATACTGGAAAGAATATCCACATTAATAAATTTAAGCTTTAAGTTCTTTAATCACAGCACTAATTATACTTTAAAGTTATCTCAACTGGATTTGTATTTTGCCATGATTGGGGACTTAAATTTTTATCCATTTATTTATTTTCTTTTAATTGAAGTGCTTAGCTCATTCTGGTTTACACAGAGATTTCCATGATTTTCTTTTTTCATATTTGGTGATGGAAAGTTTCATTCAGCTTCAGTATGTGCTTGAGGGGCATTGTGGTGGGGATGGGGGGAAAGTTCATAGTCTGGAATCAGAAACTTAAGAGCTGCAGCTCCTTGGAGAGACAGAGAGCACAGTAGTTAATAGCATAAATACATGTTTGAAACAGACACATGTTTGAAACTCAGCTCTCATGCATGGTTGATGGCTTTGAACAGGTTATTTAACCTCTCGTTGCCTCAGTCTGTTAAATGAGGATTATGAGCTAATTTATATAAAGAACTTAGAATAGCTCCTGGCATTCAGTGAGTCCTTTATAAGTGGAACTGCTATTAATGATAACAACTTCAGATTTTTGTTTTTGTTTTTGTTTTCTCTGTGATATGTATTTCCATTTTTTTCTATAAAATACCGAGATATAAACTACGATAATTTCTGGTCCTGTAAGATTCTCAGTTTATTTTGCTTCTGAGGTATTAGTGATAAATATTTAATGGTTCAAACATGAAAGTAAGCATTCATGAATATGGACAATTTCAAATAGCTCTACACAGACCCAGAGCTGCCTGAATTACAATTTTTGGTGAGATGAATGAATGCCCTGCATCCCATGCAGACTGCCATGTAGAATGTCCCATGTGACAAGGTCTGGTCAGTTCTGGTTTCCCTCCTGCTCTGTGAGCCACAAAGATTAGTCACTCAGGTGATGCAGTTTACCAAATGTGTGCGGACATACACGTCAAGGTGGCTTATTTTCATCAAAGTTGAAAACTGAGATAATTTAAATACTTTTGCAATATTTGAATGGATATGATACATTTTCCCACTCAGGAAGGAACATTTTTTTTAACATCTTTATTGGAGTATAATTGCTTTACAATGGTGTGTTAGCTTCTGCTTTATAACTAAGCGAATCAGCTATACATATACATATATCCCCATATCCCCTCCCTCTTGCGTCTCCCTCCCACCCTCCCTATCCCACCCCTCTAGGTGGTCACAAAGCACCGAGCTGATCTCCCTGTGCTATGCGGCTGCTTCCCACTAGCTATCTATTTTACGTTTGGTAGTGTATATATGTCCATGCCACTCTCTCACTTTGTCCCAGCTTACCCTTCCCCCTCCCCGTATCCTCAAGTTAAACACTATTAAAAGCAGAGTTACTCACAGTGTTGTTAAATCAATTCTTCCAGGCTTTCATCTATGCTTTGTTTAATGCTAACATTTTTCTTTTTAAATGAGGTTGATTGACATTTCATGGAGATCCAAATAGCGCTTTTGACATCCATTAAATTTTCATGACCTGAGGTTCAGCTGTGTTTTTTTAGGTTAGGACAACTTTTACTTTTAGAAGTATTCTTTTAGGTTAAGAATATTAGACTAGAGTTGGCTGAAGTATGTTGAATGCATTTTACTGTCTGATCAGTCTCTCTTCAGCATTTATTACGTTCAGTGGACATGTGTGCACAACCCACCATTGTAAACAGTGGGTGGTATGATCCGAGAAGAAGCCCAGTTCAGAACCTAGGGTTCCTTGGTCTGCCCACTTCTGCCATGTGTCTCATACCAGGGTTAACAGAGTTTATCCACCCCTGTGTGTCAACCCTGTGGGCCTCACGGAGTCATCACTGAGATTCTGTGAGATACGTGTTGTTATTCTTAGTCTGCAAATGAGAAGGTTTGGCTAAGAAGATTTAACTGCTCCATAAACTCACACAACCTTATTTTTCTTCTAAATGAGTGTCTTGGTTATTCTCAGGTCTTTGTTATTCTTTGTAAGTTTTAGAATCAGCTTTTCAAGTTCATCAAAACATCCTGATGAGACTTTTAAGTTGGAATTGCCTTGAACACATTTTGGTAGGACTGAAATCTCTGCCATATTGTTGCTTGCTATCATGAAGATGATTCTGCTCTCCATTTGATTAAATCTTTTGTAATGTCCTTCAGTAAAGCTTTGTAATTTTTTTCACACAGCGTTTATACATCTTTTGTTCATTTTATTCTTAGGAACACTGGATATTCTGTGATTCTTAAATTACTTTTTAAAAACTTTAAATGACTTTCTAGAATTTGAAAAAAAACTAGTTTGAAAGTAGGATATAGATAATATTAATCATAGGAATTTAGTAGATTTATCAAATAATATTAAATAGCTTTACTAAACCACACAATAATAATGTTATTGTGGAATTAATTCTGATCGGCTTAGAAAAATTAAACTCCAGGCTTTATTCTGATTTTGCCGCTTTTCTCACTAACATCTTTCTGTTCCAGAGCCCCACGCAGGACACCACATTACATTTAGTGTTCTTATCTCCTCGGTCTCCTCCAGCCTGTGACAGTGTTTCAGCCTTTCATTGTTTTTCATGACACTGAAGTTTCGAAAAGCACTTGTCAGGTATTTTGTAGGAGGTCCCTTGTTTGGGGTTTGCCTGATAGTTACTTATGGTTACACTGGGATCATAGTTTTTAGAGAATACACCCGAGGTGAGATGGCACCTTATTTCTGGGAGCACGTGGTATAACATGATTAATCACTGGTGAGGTAACCCTGTCACTTGGTTAAGGTGGAACCTGCTGGCTTTCTCCACTGGGAAGTTCCTATTTTTCCTTTTCGAAATGAGTCACTAAGTCCAGCCCATATTAAAAGGGAGGGAAATTAAGCTTGACCTCCTGGAGGAGTATCTATATATATTATTTTTATGCTTTGTAAGGAAATTTTTCCCTTCTCCAAGTTATGTATTTTATTTTATCATCTGTTTCTATCAGATCGACTCATGGGTATTTATTTAAATACTATGGGTTATAATATTATGGGGCTTTTTGCTCAAATTGTTCATCTTTGACTACTGCAAGGTCTTTCAGGTTGACTCTTGTGTCCCTGCAATATGCCCCTTTGTTTTATTTTCTAAGTACTTCCTTATTTTCTGGTACTCTGAGATGTTCCAGGATCATCTTGTATTCTCCCTGCCCCAGTGTTACAATCAAACATTTTCCCAAAGAGCCCTGATTCCTTCTATTAGAGAACCCCTGATGACCACTGATCTCTTTTCTATCTCTCTAATTTTGCCTTTTCCAGACTGTGACTTGATTAGAATTATACAACAGGCTGCTTTTTGGGTGGGTCTTCCTTCATTTAGCAAAATGTCTCTAAGATTCATCCATGTGATTGTGTGAATTGACATCTAGTTCCTTTTTATTGCTAAGTAATATTTTGTTGCACGGATATACAAAAGCTTATTCATTCACCGATTGAAAGAAATCTTCTACACAAACGTAAGTTTTCAATTCACTTGGATAAGTATGTGGGAGTGGGATTTCTGGGTCAGATGCTAAGTTTTCTTTTATTTTCCTTTAAAAAAATAATTTCTAAGAAATTGCCAAGCTGTCTTCCAAAGCACCTGTCTTGTTTTGCATTTCCCACCAGTGATGGCTGAGAGCTCGTGCACTTACTTTGAGAGTAAATTAGTAGGAGCTCAGCCTTGTTAGAGCTTCAGGACTGTCCCGTCTGCGGTCTCCGTGGCGTCATGTGTTACTGCATTCAAACAGGAGAGTCAAAGTTTCAAAGGATGGCATGGAGATGATAGAAACAAAGAGACAGAACCTGAGTTACTTGAATTTTGTTATTCTGTATGACCACTTGAAGTTTTTCTTCATGGTGACTTTTTTTAACATTGGAAAACACTTACTTGCTTCAGTCTTCCTTTATAGGTGAAAAATGCTTTGAAATATAGGTGTAGCCGTGATCATATGATGTGCTCATTAAGAAGCTCTGCGTGGACTACAGACCAACGCTGGGACATCCACTTCAACCTCTGAAGTGCGTTGCCGTCTGAAAATTAACGTGGACACAACAGGTGCTTCTCAGATTTTCTTCCCTACTGTATGTGATTTTTTTTTTCCTGAGCCATCTTCTTTTCTGGTGTAAACTTTTAAATCAAGTAAATCAGATATAAAAATATTTATAAACAGCCAGAATCAACCTTAAAAATGATATAGTGAAACCCACACTTTAAAACTGTTCCTTGAAGATCAGCACACAGAAACTGGAGAAAACCATTAACCAAGCAACAATAAAACTTAAGTAAATGGACATTTGTACAGAAAAAAAATCCAATTTAAGGCAGAACATCAGGAGAAAGGACAAAAGGGGCTGGCCTTGTGCTGCCAGAAGGAACTGCAGGGCATATTTGAGTATTTTATTAATTTCACCAAGAACTGGACAGTTCTTCTGAAGCAATGGGTTAAATATTCTCAATGTTTCTTAACATCCAGCCCTTTTCTCAGACTCTTTCGGACATTTTCACTTAATAGAAATTTATGGTGAAGGTATGTTAGAGGAAATTCTTGACTGCAGAGACATTTGAAAGCCATTAGAATCAGTCCTGAAGGAACAAAGACAATAACAGTATTTTCAATTTCTGGAATTTATTGTGAAATGTGATTTTTTTTCTTTATGGATCTCTGACAAACTTACATTTAAGACTTTTCCTAACAATTCATATATCTGTTCCTTTACATGAAAAAACTTTCCAAACTTAACATTTTTTTAAGGTTTTTAAAATAACATTTATTTCTTAAAAGTTAACATGTGCATCATAGGAAACCAAAGAACACAAGAAGCAAAAAACAAAGTCATCCATCATCACAAGCAGTTTACCATTTGATGTGTCCTTCTAGGTCTCGTTTGTATTTTTAAACACAACTAAGCATCCATTTTTATGTAATTAAGATCATACAGTTATGTATCATGCTTTTTCACACATCATGAATATTTACCATTTCAAAGTCCCAAAGCTATGAGTATTTTGATAACCAAAAATACACTACACCAACTTAATCTGGAAGGAGAAAAAATGTAGTCCTTTCTTGGCGACAAAAACTTCAGAAAAGACAAAAATGGCAACAGGCCTCTATCTAGATAAAGATAGTGGCAAAGTTATGATTAAAGTACTATATTCCCTTAACGTTCAATTAAAAATGAGACATAAAGCAACAGAGTACCCAAAGTATAATGCTTTTAAGAGGTTTCATTATCTGATCTAAACTATTGAAGTATTAGCAAGGAGGTATGTTTCCACTGAATTACTTAACAATGTATTCCTATAGTACAGCTAAGAAATGCACACACATCAATGGTTATCATCAAAATATAAAAAGGAACACATCCACATACTTCCCTCCCTTTTACACTTCCTTTTGCCCCTCTGCTGCCAACCTAATGAACAAGTCCTGGTGTACATTTCTCAGATGGCTTAACAATTCCATGTCCAAGATGCTACTTTTTTTTATCAATTATAACAAAGATATTTACAAATTGGTTAATTCACTAGCTCTACTTTTTATCATACATTGTCACCTCAGGACTCCTAAAAACCCTAGGTGTTGCAAAATAATGAATGAACGTTGTCCATAGTAAGCATTGGTACTTTACAAAAATGCACATTTAGACCTATGGTTATAACCTAAAACTGTCTTCTAGATATGGAGATATTAGCCAAGAGCCCTTCCCTTCACCCTTCCTCTTACCCCTCCTCCAGCATATCAGCAACTAAGCACAGGACTATATCTAGCTCCAAGACGTGGATTAACATAGACGCTCCCAGAAGACACAGCCCTTCCTAAAAACCAACAAAATGGCATTTATTAAGGTGTTATTTTACTACCTCTACTTTTATTATACTTTGGGCATTAGGACTTGCTTATTCTTTAATACACAGCAATATTAACTAAAACATACAAATAGAACAATGGTTAGACAATCTGAACTTGTCTGAAGACTCATGGGCACAGATCCCTTCTCTGTACCTCCTTCCCTGTCCGCTCCCGCCCCCCCCCCACCACCCAGTGAATAGTTAGCTCACTCTCCAAGACTCAAGTTTAACAATTTCCACTTCCCCAATACAACCATTCCTATGAATTAACAGAAAAAAATACTTAAAAGGTGTTACTTTTAACCCTCTACTTTCAACATATATTGTGCACTTTTACACATCTAGAAAGATTAGATGTTTCAAATATGGATTTAAGTTTGTCCACTATGTATATATGTAGTAGCACTGAAGAAGCTGCACACAAAGGCTGTAGTCACAAAGTGTCTCCTAAACAGGAACACTCTAGCCTAGAACGCTTCCCCTTTTCATCTCTATCAACCCAGTGGACAAGAATAATAAGCATCTGTAATGCTTAGAGGGGATTTTAACAATTTCACTTCCTGCAGTTGTTTTCAGAAGTCTTTGCTATGAATTTTAACACAAAGTGTACACAATGTATTTATCGGCTATTTTTGTCATACACTGGCAACCTCTTTAACATCTAGGAAGACTAGATGTTGTAAATTTGGACCTCTGTCCTTCACTATGTACACAGTCAAGTAAAACAAAACGCAGAGACATATCGGACAATGGTTAGTCTTGGTATAAAGCCCTTTACACTTTCTTCTTTCTTCCTGAACCAGCACAAATAATGTGTACTGCTCAGAGAGGTGGTTTGATCATTTCGATCACTCCATTTCTAAAAGATAGTACTTCATATGAATTTTAACAAAAGGATATATCTACAAAATATGTTACTTCACTACCTCTACTTTTAACATATTTTGTGCACTTCTAAACATCTAGAAAGACTAGATGTTTCAAATAAGGACTTAGGTTTGTCCACTTTATACAGAGTAGTGTTGAATAAACTACACACATGTAACAATGGTTAGATCTGAAAGTGTCTTCTACATAGGAACATTCTAATGTAGAACACTTCATTTCTCCCAGTACCTCCTTTCTGCCATCCATCCAACATTGGGCAAGTATAGGCACAGGTGTCACTTAGATGTGATTTCCAGTTTCACTTCCAAAGGTCCTTTTCAGAAGACGGCCTTTCAATGAATTTTAACACAAAGTGTACAAAATGTGTTAGTTTACTAACTCTACTTTTGCCATACATTGGCAACCTCTTTAATATCTAGAGACTAGATATTATAAAATTGGGACCCATTGGTCCAGTATATACAAAATATATACAGTAAAGTTAAACAAAATTCATGTAACATATAGAGCAATGGATAAGTTGAAATGTTCTAGTACCTGCTAGCAAAACATCTTTTGCAATCTTCCCTCCCACCTCCCTAAACCCAATGAACAAGCATAGAGTATACTGTTCAGAGAGGAGGTTTAACAATTCCATTTCCAAAGACAGTATTTCCCATTAGTTTTTAAAAGCTATTTACAAGAAGTATTATTCTACTAAAACTACTTTTAAATACATCAAGCACTTCTAAACATCTAGAAAGAATAGATATTTCATATAAGAACTTACTTGTCCACTATGTACACAGCACTGTTAAATAAAATTGTACATATGTAACAATGGTTATAATCTGAGGTATCTTCTAAATATGACCATTTTGGCCTGAACCATTTCCTCCCTCACTTCCTTCTCTCCACCGCCAATCCCGTGGACAAGTACATGCATGTGTAATGCTCAGAGGTGGTTGAACAAATTCATATCCAAAAGTCATTTACAGAAGACAAGCTTTCCTATGAATTTCAATAAAGTGTACAAAATGTGCTCATTTTACTAACTACTTTGTCATACACTGGCAACCCCTTTAACATCCAGAGACTAGATGTTGCAAAATTAGGACTCAATTTGTCCATTATATACACAGCAAAACAAAATGAACATACAAAAAATGGTTTTGTCTGAAAATGTCCAGGTATGAACACACTAGCATATTACCTTTTGCAATTCTTTCCCTCCCTCCTCCAAACCACTGAACAAGTATAGACAATAGTATACTGCTCAGAGAGGTGGTTTAACATTTAACATTCCCAGAGAGAGTACTTCCTGTGAATTTTAGCAAAAAGATATTTACAAAGTGATATTTTACTACCTCTACATTTAACGTACGTTGGGCACTTCTAAACATCTAGATGGACTAGATGTTTCAAATAAGGACTTAATCTGTCCACTATATACAGAGCAGTATTGAACAAACTGCACACATGTAACAGTTGTAATCTGAAAGTGTCTTCAAAATAGCAGCATTCTAGCCATTCTAAGACCACCCCCCTTCTCTCTCTCCCAGCTCCACCAACCCAGAGGGCTATAATGCTCAAATTTTCAGAAGACGATCTTTCCTAGAAATTTTAACACAAAATGTACAAAATGTATTATTTACTAACTCTATTTTTGTCATACACTGGCAAGCTCTTTAACATCTAGAAAGACTAGGTGTTGTAAATTAGGACTCATTTGTCCATTATATACACTATATACACAGCAAAGTGAAACAAAATGCAGGAACATAAAAAAGACAATGGTTAATCTTGCCTCACTATAAACACACTGGCACAGAGCTCTTTGCACTTCCTTCTCCTCCCCCCGACCTTGCACCAGTGCACAAACAAACACAGTGCATACCGCGTACTGGTCAAAAGGTGGTTTGGCCACCCCTCCCCCCCAAAACATTTCGTACGAATTTTAACAAAAAGATATTTACAAAATGTCTTTTTACTACCTCTACTTTGAACATATATCAGGGACTTTAGAAGATCTAGAAAGACTAGATATTTCAAAAAAGTACTTACCGTCAACTACACATACAGTAGTAAGGAGTAAAACGCACACACAAACCAGTGGTTCTAATACGCAAATGTCTTCTAACTGTGATCAGTCTGGCACAGAACCTTCTTTTCTTCCTCCTCAACGTCTTCCATTCCATGTCCTCTAACCCACTGAACAAACGTGGACCTCTGTGGCTCCTGATGTCGCCTCTAGAGGTGGTCAAACAACTCCATTTCGAAAAGTCATTTCCAGAAGACATTGCTTTTCTACGGTTTATTTTAAAGAAACAAATGGCATTTACAAGACATGTGATTTTCTAACTCTATCATATGTCGTTAACCTCTTCACATCTAGAAGGCCTAGATGTAGTGAAAAGTTTTCTTTCGAAAGGTTGGGGGGAAAGTTGAGAGCAGCTGTTTCATATTATACACACAGGCCTTCTATAAATGGCCAGTAAGTCTTCCCGAAGGGTGGCAGGCACTTCCTATTGGCCGCACGTGGTACGTGATTCTACCATTTCTATCTTCCGACATCGAGGTCTTGGTAGAACGACGACCAACCGCCCTATGACCTGCTAACTTTCCACCCGTCGTCGACCGGGGCTCCGCTCACCTTCCGGGCCCGTTCAGGCCTTTCTCCGTCGTTGTCTGGACGAGGTGACGTCTCATCCCACTGGGACAGAGAGGTCCCCTCAGGTCCCGGATCACGCGGGCTCCAAGGCCTAAGGGTGGCCGAGCTGGCGTCCACGTAGACCCCCCCTTCCCAGGCCCTGGAGGCTCTCCAATGGCCGCCATGCTTCTCTCCCTGCCACGCCCGACGCCCAAAGGTGCCACGTCCTCGGTGGCCTGCCAGAGGCTTCGCCTAACCCCTGCAGCGTGGAGTCTAGAGACCTGGCGGTGGGCAGGATCTGGGCTCCGAGGGGCCGCCGCCGTTAGGTCGCGGAGGTGGGGTGGGGGAGCAGTTCGTTGCTGCTTCCAGGCTCGGGCACTGCCGGTGGGCAGCTGCGGCAAGGGCTCTGGGGCTCGGCAAGACACAGCCTGAGCCTGTCCCGGGGGCCCCGCAGTTCACCTGCCGACCGGAGGCCGGAGGGCCTGGAGGGCCCCGGGCTAGAAGGCCGAGATCCGCTTCTCACCACGCTCTCAGCCGGAACTCCAAACTTGACATTTAAGAAGTGTTTTTCAATTAACTATGGGGAAAGGGACATGACAAATCTTGCTATATGTCCATTGAACATGAATATGCAAAGAATGTTAATTTTGGCAAATATACAGCAATTACAAATTGAAGCGAATGCTGTACTGTAATTTATTAAGGCATTAGGCTCATATGTAGGTATAAATTTCCCCTTCTTCCAAAAGTGCATTAGTGCAATTAAAAGAAACAATTCATTGCTATTTATCTTTTTATTGTATTTCATTTTAATTTTTATAATTAAAAATGATTATACGTATATCAAGTGCAATAAGAGGAAATTTTTACTGTGTTTCTTTCTTACCATTATTATTATGTGTTTCACTACATAGCTACTACTGAAAATAATTGTCACAAAGAGGAGGTGATGGTAAACCATGATCTACCAGGTGTCTGACATGTTAATTAGGCTGCTGCTGACCTGAAGTTTGGCTTCAGAAAAAAGGAGTATTGTAGGCTCATAATAATAAAGAACACAGCTTCGTGGGGGAGGTGCTTTCTGTTGGGAAGGAAGAAGTCTTTCATTAAAAAAAAAAGAAAAAAAAAAAAAACTAATGAAAGAAAAAGAAAAAGATTTAAAATGTTTACCATTTTCTTAACATGCGATAATTTTTGTTACTATGTTAAGATAAAGAAATTGGAATATAGAACGTCTAGCACATGACCATCATTCCTTTGCTTTCATTATTTCTGTCATTAAAAAAAAATGCACTTTCTTCATCATTTAGCATCTTACACGGCCTCTGAATGACCACTGGTGGGTGTGAGGTTGCTGAAGTGGAATTTCATGTCTGCTGTAATATATTAGCAGAATACGAAGTGGAATTTGGTCAGGATTGTTTTGTTCCCTTGGGCTTGTAATTTGGCCATAAGGGTCGCACAGGCTCTGATGGAGCAACATGGCAGCCGTGAAGGTCGAGGGGGAAATGGACGGTCACAGTCACACACGCATCCTCTTGAAGGCCTGTGTGGCTGGTGTGAGCTCGGATGCGCTTTGGCAACGGTAAGACACTTAGCTCCACGGTGACCAGTGATCACCACCCCAGCCCTTTATCCAAAGATTGCAAAGCAGTCTGCCCGGATCCTTTTGTTTTTTAAATTGCATCAAATTGAGAAAATGTATGACGGTGTTTCTGTATGTATTAATTACATTCTAGTTTCTGAACATTTACCTTTTTTTAACTTCAGTTTTCAAATACATATAAGAAAAGCTGATTTTTAAAAAAATAAGTATTAGACTATAAGCCAAGGACAAGTGCAATATTCATTATAAAAGACACCTTTCATTTCCTCTAATGGTGTAAGACAAATGTGGCTTAAAATGGCCTGGAAACTTAGCGGGTCTTTATGGCTTCAAGTTCTCCTCACAACTCCATCCACACTTTTGATACAGGTTTTCTGAAAAGGCAACAGGACACTCTCTTACTCTGTGCAGGATGAGACTTAATTGCATAGTATTTCTTTAATGGTTAATCATAAAGTCAGTGATGTACACGGAGCGATACCTCACATCTTTTTCTCTGCAAAGAATCCCGACGGTATTTTGAGCTGGCAGCTCTGGGTAAAGGGCAGCGGGGTGCAGCTTAATGGCACATACATCTCTCGGTCTGTTTGCCTTCACGTGACCTAGAATTCTGCCCGGTAGACTTGGTGTGAAAGCCTGTGTCACACCGTCTATCTTCTGCGAAAATTATTAAACCTTTATCAATATTGGTAACTGGGTAGAAAGGTTAACCTAAGTGAACAGGAATCTTGATGATGGTCCATGAGATGAGTTAACAGATTTCAAGTCCTTAGAGCTATGCCAGATACAAAATAAGGATTTACAGTGTGCTGCTATTTATTGCTGATACTAGTCCTGTTGCTACTATGCTCCTACCCCTAGAATTTCTACATTTATTCCTGCAACACCCCTTTGTGGCTGGGCGTGCTCTGAATTCCAGAAGTGTGTTTGATGTATGGCAAGGTCACTTTGATACATTTCTCATTTCCCTGGCAAGCGCCCACCCCATGGCGTGGTTCCAGAGCACACATCTGTCTCCCTGGCCCTCGATTCAATAGCAGTTAACTCAGCACCTCTCACCAGCTTTAATTCATGGTCCAAAGGTTAACAGGTAAAGGAACAGGTTTGGAAAAGTTCTAAATCATGTTTCTGTTTTTCCAGGTGATTGACTTTAACAAAAGAGCATGACTCCACTGGGTCTAAGAGCAGTTAAATTCTGCCTTTATTTCAGAACGTATCTGTAGGTTATTAAGATTTTTTTTCTTCAGTGTTTTCAAGGGGAAGTGAGAAACCTGTATTTTCTTTGTAAGACGTTTCTCAGGAAGATATGTGAACTACTGTCACGAGACCTACTGCAGCGAGGAGGCTTAGCCACATGCACAGATTATTTTCCCATTTGAACACTATTTAACGGCCATTACGGATGAATAAGCTAGGGTTGTAGCAGGTTATCGCTCACCTGCATTTTTGCTTAATTACTAGTCAAAAGGGATAAACTGGGGAGGGTTTCGTTTGCAGCTGGACTAGAAAAACCCGGAGGATGAGTGTGATTTGCTCCAATAAGATTTGGGACCATACTGCTAACCAGGCAGCCTTGTGGGGATGCACTTAGGGATGCACTGATGGGCTTTAATAATTTCAGACCCAGTGCCCAGCACGTGTCGCAATTCTGGGAGACGACATCGTCGACTGTGAAATCTAAAGATCAAGAGAAAAGTGAAGGGAGATACTTCTTGCCCACCTTCTCCCTAGAATATCAGATCTGCTGTTCCTCTTGCTGGATAAATGAAGTAATAGTAGCCAAAATTCAAAATAGTTCCCCACAGAGCAGTAAATGCCCTGGTTTTCTTAGAGGGACTCAAACATGCCTAAATGGGGCTCAATTCCTCCTTCCAACGTGCCGAAGCTGACCTGAGCCGAGTCCCCAAGTCGACAGGTATTAGAACCCCGTGTCTCTCAGTTTTCCTTCTATGATGAAGCAAGTGCGTCAGCCTATGTTAGTTTCTGGAATAGCTTGTCAAAGATGGTTCTCAGAAGAAAGGAATTTTTCTGGAGTTTATCAGACTTTGAGGCCTAGCTATTCAGGTTTAGCAAGAGGGGGTGGGAAGGAACAGCTGTGGGACCCAGATATTAAGGCTAAAGCAGTAAAAACAGCCAGCAGATCATGTTAACAGGGTGTCTCTGAGATGAGTGCTGTCCCTGGCAGCCCCCAAGCATCTGCTGATGACGGCAAGGAATCGTGTCTGGAGCCTGAGGTGGCGAGGGTGGGATTCTGACAAGTTTACAGCATGGACCCTAATCGAGTGATGTCACTTCACAGGCTCCCTCCCAGCTGCAGGGGAGGAATCCTCCCACTCTCCATGCTGGGGCTGTGGGAAAGAATGGGCTCTGTGACCTTTTCAGCCCCTCAGCATCACTTGGCTGGGAAAGCTGGGTCAGACGGAGAGTCTCCTGAGGCTGGAGAAACAGACAGAGACAGCGGAGGAGGACTGGAGTAGCAGGGACATTACTGAGTGGTCCAGCTACAAAGCTGGGAGCTGTGTTTTCAGCTTAATGTACATGTTGATTCATCCATCCATCCATCTGTCATCCACTCATCCATCCATCATCCATCCACCCATCCACCTATCCATCCCTCCATCATCCACTCATCCATCCATCATCCATCCACCCATCCACCTATCCATCCATCATCCACTCATCCATCCATCATCCATCCACCTATCCATCCCTCCATCATCCACTCATCCATCCATCATCCATCCACCCATCCACCTATCCATCCATCCATCCATCATCCACTCATCCATCCATCATCCATCCATCTATCCACCCATCCACCATCCATTCACCTATCCATCCATTATCGATCCACCCATCCATCCACTCACTCAACTCATCCATCCATCGTCCATCCACCCATCCACCTATCCATCCCTCCATCATCCACTCATCCATCCATCATCCATCCACCCATCCACCTATCCATCCATCATCCACTCATCCATCCATCATCCATCCACCCATCCACTCCTCTGTCCATACATCATCCATCCACCCATCCACCTATCCATCCATCATCCACTCATCCATCCATCATCCATCCACCCATCCACTCCTCTGTCCATACATCATCCATCCACCCATCCACCTATCCATCCATCCATCCATCATCCACTCATCCATCCATCATCCATCCATCTATTCACCCATCCACCATCCATTCACCTATCCATCCATTATCGACCCACCCATCCATCCACTCACTCAACTCATCCATCCAACAAATGCTCATTGATCAACCGCTACAACCCTGCTTTTTTTCTACTATTATTTAATTTAAACAATTTGTATTGGAGTATAGTTGCTTTACAATACTGTGTTAGTTTATACTGTGCAGCAAAATGAATCAGCTATATGTATACATATATCCCTAATTTTTGGATTTCCTTCTCATTTAGGTCACCACAGAGCACTGAGTAGAGTTCCCTGTGCTATACAGTAGGTTCTCATTAGTTATCTGTTTTATACAAAGTATCAATAGTTTATATACGTCAATCCTGATCTCCCAATTCACCCCCCTTCCGCCTCCCCCTTGGTATCCATACGTTTGTTCTCTATGTCTGTATCTCTATTTCTGCTTTGTAAAGAAGATCATCTATACCAATTTTTTCAGATTCCACATATATGCATTAATATATGATATTTGTTTTTCTCTTTCTGAATTACTTCACTCTGTATGACAGTCTCTAGGTCCTTCCATGTCTCTACAAAGGACCCAATTTCGTTCCTTTCTATGGCTGAGTAATATTCCATTGTATATATGTACCACCTCTTTTTATCCATTCCTCTGTTGTTGTTTTTTTTAACATCTTTACTGGAGTATAATTGCTTTATGATGGTGTGTTAGTTTCTGCTTTAGAACAAAGTGAATCAGCTATACATAAACATATATCCCCATTTCTCCTCCCTCTTGCTTCTCCCTCCCACCCTCCCTATCCCACCCCGCTAGGTGGTCACAAAGCACTGAGCTGATCTCCCTGTGCTATGCGGTTGTTTCCCACTAGCTATCTATTTTATGTTTGGTAGTGTACATATGTCCATGCCACTCTCTCACTTCATCCCAGTTTACCCTTCCCCTTCCCTGTGTCCTCAAGTCCATTCTCTACATCTGTGACTTTATTCCCGTCCTGCCACTAGGTTCTTCAGAACCCTTTTTTTTTTCTTAAGATTCCGTATATGTGTGTTAGCATATGGTATTTGTTTTCCTCTTTCTGACTTACTTCACTCTGTATGACAGTCTCTAGGTCCATCCACCTCACTGTAAATAACTAAATTTCATTTCTTTTTATGGTGGAGTAATATTCCATTGTATATATGTGCCATGCCTCCTTTATCCATTCATCTATTTATGGACACTTACGTTGCTTCCATGTCCTGGCTATTGTAAATAGACCTCCAATGAACATTGTGGTACATGACTCTTTTTGAATTAAGGTTTTCTCAAGGTATATGCCCAGTAGTGGAATTGCTGAGTCGTATGGTAGTTCTATTTTTAGTTTTTAAAGGACGCTCCATACTGTTCTCCATAGTGGTTGTATCCATTTACATTCCAACCAACAGTGCAAGAGGGTTCGCTTTTCTCCACACCCTCTCCAGCATTTATTGTTTGTAGATTTTTTGATGATGGCCATTCTGACCAGGGTAAAGTTATATCTCATTGTGGTTTTGATTTGCATTTCTCTAATGATTAGTGATGTTGAGCATCCTTTCATGTGTTTGTTGGCAATCTGTATATCTTCTTTGGAGAAATGTCTATTTAGGTCTTCTGCCCATTTTTGGATTGGTGTGTTTGCTTTTTTGATATTGAGCTGCTTGTATATTTTGGAGATTAATTCTTTGTCAGTTGCTTTGTTTGCAAATATTTTCTTCCATTCTGAGGGTTGTCTTTTCATCCTGTTTATGGTTTACTTTGCTGTGCAAAAGCTTTGAAGTTTCATTCGGTCCCATTTGTTTATTTTTGTTTTTATTTCCATTTCTCTAGAAGATGGGTCAAAAAGGATCTTGCTGTGATTTATGTCATAGAGTGTTCTGCCTATGTTTTCCTCTAAGAGTTTGATAGTATCTGGCCTTACATTTAGGTCTTTAGTCCATTTTGAGTTTATTTTTGTATATGTTGTTAAGGAGTGTTCTAATTTCATTCTTTTATATGTAGCTGTCCAGTTTTTCCATCACCACTTATTGAAGAGACTGTCTTTTCTCTACTGTATATTCTTGCCTCCTTTATCAAACATAAGGTGACCATATGTGTGTGGGTTTATCTCTGGGGTTTCTATCCTGTTCCATTGATCTATATTTCTGTTTTTGTGCCAGTACCATACTGTCTTGATTTCTGTAGCTTTGTAGTATAGTCTCAAGTCAGGGAGCCTGATTCCTCCAGCTCCATTTTTCTTTCTCAGGATTGCTTTGGCAATTCAGGGTCTTTTGTGTTTCCATATAAATTGTGAATTTTTTTTTCTAGTTCTGTGAAAAATGCCATTGGTAGTTTGATAGGAATTGCATTGAATCTGTAGATTGCTTTGGGTAGTATAGTTATTTTCACAATGTTGATTCTTCCAATCCAAGAACATGGCATATCTCTCCATCTGTTTGGATCATCTTTAATTTCTTTCATCAGTGTCTTATAGTTTCCTGCATACAGGTCTTTTGTCTTCTTAGGTAGGTTTATTCCTAGGTACCTTATTCTTTGTTTACAATTGTAAATGGGAGTGTTTCCTTAATTTCTCTTTCAGATTTTTCCTCATTAGTGTATAGGAATGCAAGAGATTTCTGTGCACTAACTTTGTATCCTGCTACTTTACCAAATTCATTGATTAGCTCTAGTAGTTTTCTCGTAGAGTCTTTAGGATTCACTATGTATAGTATCGTGTTACCTGCAAACAGTGACAGCTTTACTTCCTCTTTTCCTATTTGGATTCCTTATATATCTTTTTATTCTCTGATTGCTGTGGCTAAAACTTCCAGAACTACGTTGAATAAGAGTGGTGAGAGTGTGCAACCTTGTCTTCTTCCTGATCTTAGTGGAAATGGTTTCAGTTTTTCACCATAAAGAGCAATGTTGGCTGTGGGTTTGTCATATATGGCCTTTACTATGTTGAGGTAAGTTCCGTCTATGCCTACTTTCTGGAGGATTTTTATCATAAATGTGCATTGAATTTTGTCAAAAGCTTTTTCTGCTTCTATTGAGAAGATCATATGGTTTTTCTCCTTCAATTTGCTAATATGGTATATCACATTGATTGATTTGTGTATATTGAAGAATCCTTGCATTCCTGGGGTAAACCCCACTTGATCATGGTGTATGATCCTTTTAATGTGCTGTTGGATCCTGTTTGCTAGTATTTTGCTGAGGATTTTTTCATCAACATTCATCAGTGATATTGGCCTGTAGTTGTTTTTTTTTTTTTTTTTTTTTTTGTGGTACGTGGGTCTCTCACTGTTGTGGCCTCTCCCGTTGTGGAGCACAGGCTCAGGAGGTGCAGGCTCAGTGGCCATGGCTCACAGGCCCAGCCACTCTACAGCATGTGGGATCTTCCCAGACCGGGGCACGAACCCATGTCCCCTGCATCAGCAGGCAGACTCTCAACCACTGCGCCACCAGGGAAGCCCAGTTTTCTTTGTTTTTGACATCTTTGTTTGGTTTTGGTATCAGAGTGATGGTAGTCTCATAGAATGAGTTTGGGTGTGTTCTTCCCTCTACTATATTTTGGAAGAGTTTGAGAAGGATAGGTGTTAGCTCTTCTCTAAATGTTTGGTAGAATTTGCCTGTGAAGCCATCTGGTCCTGGGCTTTTGTTTGTTGGAAGACTTTTAACCACAGTTTCAATATCAATGCTTGTGATTTGTCTGTTTATACTTTCTATTTCTTCCTGGTTCAGTCTCGCAAGGTTGTGCTTTTCTAAAAGTTTGTCTATTTCTTCCAGATTGTCCATTTTTTTTTTTTTTTTTTTTTTTTTTTTTGGGTTACGCGGGCCTCTCACTGCTGTGGCCCCTCTCGTTGCGGAGGACAGGCTCCGGACGCGCAGGCACAGCGGCCATGGCTCACGGGCCCAGCCACTCCGCGGCATGTGGGATCCTCCCAGACCGGGGCACGAACCCGTGTCCCCTGCATCGGCAGGCAGACTCTCAACCACTGCGCCACCAGGGAAGCCCCAGATTGTCCATTTTATTGGCATATGCTTGCTTGTAATAATCTCTCATGATCCTTTGTATTTCTGCAGTGTCAGTTGTTGCTTCTCCTTTTTCATTTCTAATTCTATTGATTTGAGTCTTCTCCCTGTTTTTCTTGATGAGTCTGGCTAATGGTTTATCAATTTTGTTTATCTTCTCAAAGAACCAGCTTTTAGTTTTGTTGATCTTTGCTATTGTTTCCTTCATTTCTTTTTCATTCATTTCTGATCTGATCTTTATGATTTCTATCTTTCTGCCAACTTTGGGTTTTTTTGTTCTTCTTTCTCTGATTGCTTTAGGTGTAAGGTTAGGTTGTCTATTTGAGATGTTTCTTGTTTCTTGATGTAGGATTGTATTGCTATAAACTTCCCTCTTAGAACTGCTTTTGCTGCATCCCACAGGTTTTGGGTCGTCATGTTTTCATTGTCATTTGTTTCTATGTATTTTTTGATTTCCTCTTTGATTTCTTCAGTGACCTCCTGGTTGTTAAGTAGTGTATTGTTTAGCCTCCATGTGTTTGTATTTTTTACAGGTTTTTTTCCTGTAATTGATATCTAGTCTCATAGTGTTCTAGTTGGAAAAGATACTTGATATGATTTCAATTTTCTAAAATTTACCAGGGCTTAAGTTGTGACCCAAGATATGGTCTATCTTGGATAATGTTCCATGAGCACTTGAGAAGACAGTTGTTTTTGGATGGAATGTCCTATAAATATCAATTAAGTCCATCTTGTTTAATGTATCATTTAAGGCTTGTGTTTCCTTATTTATTTTCACTTTGAATGATCTGTTCATTGGTGAAAGTGGATTGTTAAACTCCCCTACTATGATTGTGTTACTATCAATTTTCCCTTCTATGGCTGTTAGCATTTGCCTTATGTATTGAGGTGCTCCTACGTTGGGTGCATAAATATTTACAGTTGTTATATCTGCTGCTTGGATTGATCCCTTTATCATTATGTAGTGTCCTTCTTTGTCTCTTGTAATAGTCTTTATTTTAAAGTCTATTTTATCTGATACGAGAATTACTACTCCATCTTTCTTTTGATTTCCATTTGCATAGAATATCTCTTTCCATCCCCTCACTTTCAGTCTGTATGTGTCCCTAGGTCTGAAGTGGGTCTCTTATAGACAGCATATATATGGGTCTTGTTTTTGTAACCATTCAGCCAGTCTATGTCTTTTGGTTGGAGCATTTAATCCATTTACATTTAAGGTAATTATCGATATGTATGTTCCTATTACCATTTCCTTAATTGTTTGGGGTTTGTTCTTGTAGGTCTTTTCCTTCTCTTGTGTTTCCTGCCTAGAGAAGTTCCTTTAGCATTTGTTGTAAAGCTGGTTTGGTGGTGTTGAATTCTCTTAGCTTTTGCTTGTCTGTAAAGGTTTTAATTTCTCTATTGAATCTGAATGAGATCCTTCCAGTGTAGAGTAATCTTGGTTGTAGGTTTTTCCCTTTCATCACTTTAAATATGTCCTGCCACTTCCTTTTTGCAGAGTTTCTGCTGAAAGATCAACTGTTAACCTTATGTGGATTCCCTTGTATATATTTTTTTGTTTTTCCCTTGCTGCTTTTAATATTTTTTCTTTGTATTTAATTTTTGATAGTTTGATTAATATGTGTCTTGGCATGTTTCTCCTTGGATTTATCCTATATGGGATTCTCTGCAGTTCCTGGACTTGATTAACTATTTCCTTTCTCATATTAGGGATGTTTTCAACTATAATCTCTTCAAATATTTTCTCAGTCGCTTTCTTTTTCTCTTCTTTTGGGACTTATATAATTCGACTGTTGGTGCTTTTAATGTTGTCCCAGAGGTCTCTGAGACTGTCCTCAATTTTTTTCATTCTTTTTTCTTTATTCCGCTCTGCAGTAGTTATTTCCACTGTTTTATCTTCCTGGTTACTTATCCGTTTTTCTGACTCAGTTATTCTACTATCAATTCCTTCTAGAGAATTTTTAATTTCATTTATTGTGTTGTTCATCATTGTTTGCTCTTTAGTTCTTCTAGGTCCTTGTTAAACGTTTCTTATATTTTCTCCATTCTATTTCCAAGATTTTGGATCATCTTTACTATCATTACTCTGAATTCTTTTTCAGGCAGACTGCCTATTTCCTCTTCATTTGTTTGGTCCGGTGGTTTTTACCTTGCTCCTTCATCTACTGTGTGTTTATCTGTCTTCTCATTTTGCTGAACTTACTGTGTTTGGGGTCTCCTTTTCACAGGAGGCAGGTTTATAGTTCCCCTTGATTTTGGTGTCTACCCCCAGTGGGTAAGTTTGGTTCTGTGGGTTGTGTAGGCTTCCTGGTGGAGGGGACTGGTGCCTGTGTTCTGGTGGGTGAGGCTGGATCTTGTCTTTCTTGTGGGCAGAACCGTGTCTGGTTGTGTGTTTTGAGGTGTCTGTGACCTTATTATGATTTTAGGCAGCCTTTCTGCTAATGGGTGGGGTTGTGTTTCTGTCTTGCTAGTTGTTTGGCATAGGGTGTCCCACATTGTAGCTTGCTGGTCATTGAGTGGAGCTGGGTCTTAGCATTGAGATGGAGATCTCTGGGAGAGCTTTCACCATTTGATATTACATGGAGCTGGGTGGTCTCTGGTGGACAAATGTCCTGAACTTGGCTCTCCCACATCAGAAGCTTAGGCCTGCCACCCAGCTGGAGCACCAAGACTCTGTCATCTACACAGCTCAGAATAAAAGGGAGAAAGAAAGGAAGGAAGGAAGGAAGGAAGGAAGGATGGAAGGAAGGAAGAAAAGAGAGAGAAAGAGAGAGAGAGAGAGGGAGGGAGGGAGGGAGGGAGGGAGGAAGGAAGGAAGGAAGGAAGAGAGGAAGAACAAAAATAAGGTAAAATAAATTTATTAAAATAAAAAATAATTTTTAAAAGTTAAAAAGTAATAAGAAATAAAAAATGAAAGAAAGAAGAGAGCAACCAAACCAAAAAACAAATCTACCAATAATAAGAGCTAAAAGCTATACAAAAAAAACAAAAAAAGCAAAAAACGAACAGACAGAGCCCTAGGACAAATGGTAAAAGCAAAGCTAACAGGCAAAATCACACAAAGAAGCATATACATACACACTCACAAAAAGAGAAAAAGGAAATTATATATATATATATATATATATATATATGGTTGCTCCCAAATTCCACCTCCTCAATTTGGGATGGTTCGTTGTCTATTCAGGTATTCCACAGATGCAGGGTACATCAACTTGACTATGGAGGTTTAATCCACTGCTCCTGAGGCTGCTGGGAGAGATTTCCCTTTCTCTTCTTTTTTCGCATAGCTCCTGGGGTTCAGCTTTGGATTGGCCCCGCCTCTGCGTGTAGGTCACCAGAGGGCATCTGTTCTTCACTCAGACAGGACGGGGTTAAAGGAGCAGCTGCTTCGGGGACTCTGGCTCACTCAGGCCGAGGGGAGGGAGGGGTACAGGGTTCGGGGCAAGCCTGCGGCAGCAGAGGCTGGCATGACGTTGCACCAGCCTGAGGCGTGCCGTGTGTTCTCCCGGGGAAGTTGTCTCTGGATCACAGGACCCTGGCAGTGGTGGGCTGCACAGTCTCCTAGGAGAGGAGGTGTGCGTAGTGACCTGGGCTCATACATTGGCTTCTTGGTGGCGGCAGCATCAGCCTTAGCATCTCATGCCTGTCTCTGGGGTCCACGGTGATAGCCGCAGCTCGTGCCTGTCTCTGGAGCTTGTGTAGGCAGTGTTCTGAGTCCCCTCTCCTTGCACACCCCAAAACAGTGGTTTCTTGCCTCTTAAGCAAGTCCAGACTTTTTCCCGGACTCCCTCCCAGCTAGCTGTGGTGCACTCATCCCCTTCCAGCTGTGTTCACACAGCCAACCCCAGTCCTCTCCCTGCACTCCGACCGAAGCCCGAGCCTCAGCTTGCAGCCCCGCCCGCCCTGGCGGGTGAGCAGACAAGCCTCTCGGGCTGGTGAGTGCCGGTTGGCACCGATCCTCTGTGCGGGAATCTCCCCGCTTTGCCCTCTGCACCCCTGTTGCTGTGCTCTCCTCCGCGGCTCCAAAGCTTCCCCCCTCTGCCACCCGCAGTCTCCACCCACGAAGGAGCTTCCTAGTGTGTGTGGAAACCTTTCCTCCTTCACAGCTCCCTCCCACTGGTGCTGATCACATCCCTATTCTTTTTTCTCTGTTTTTTCTTTTGCCCTACCCAGGTACGTGGGGTTTCTTGCCTTTTGAGAAGTCTGAAGTCTTCTTCCAGCATTCAGTAGCTGTTCTGTAGGAGTTGTTCCACATATAAACATATTTCTGATGTATTTATGGGGAGGAAGGTGATCTCCATGTCTTACTCTTCTGCCGTCTTGAAGGTTCAACCTCATTTCTTTTTTTTTTCATTTCTTTTTAACACTGAATAATATTCCATTGTCCAGATGTACCACAGTTTATTTATCTGTTCACCCACTGAAAGACATCTTGGTTGCTTCCAAGTTTTGGCAATTGTGAAGAAAGCTGTTATAAACATCCATGTGCCAGTTTTTGTGTGGATATAAGCTTTAAAATCGTTTGGGTAAATACCAACAAGCAGAATTTCTGGATCATATGGTCCGAGTATGTTTAGTTTTGTAAGACACTGCCAGACAGTCTTCCAAAGTGGCTGTACCATTCTGCATTCCCACCAGCCATAAACGAGAGTTCCTGTTGCTCCACATCCTTGTCAGCATTTGGTGTTGTCAGTGTTCTGGATTTTGGCCACTCTAATGGGTGTGTAGTGGTATCTCATTGTTGTTTTAATCTTCATTTTTCTGATGGTACGTGATTTGGAGCAAAATTTCATATACTTATTTGCCATCTGCATCTTCTCTGGTGGGGTGTCTGTTAAGGTCTTTGGACCATTTTTTAATTAACTTGTTTTATTTATTGTTGAGTTTTAAAAGTTCTTTGTATATTTTGGATAACAGTTCTTTATCAGATGTATCTTTTGCAAATATCCTCTCCTAGCCTGTGGCTTGTCTTTTAATTCATTTGATACTGTCTTTTGCAGAGCAAAAGTTTTCAATTTCCATGAAGTCCCAGTTATCAATGAGTTCTTTCATGGATCATGTCTTTGGTGTTGCATCTAAAAAGTCATGGCCATACCCAAGGTCATCTAAGTTTCTCTTATGTTTTCTTCTAGAAGTTTTATAGTTTTATGTTTTACATTTAAGTCTGTGATCCATTTTGAGTTAATTTTTGTGAAGGGTGTGAGGGCTGTGACTAGATTCATTTTCTCATTGTGCTTTTAATTTGCATTTGTCTAATGACTAGTGGTGGTCTGCTGATTTCCAGGTGCATGTGGACAAGCTCATGGATTGATACCCCTCTCCAGGGAGTGGGACAGCACTGGCTTTGATGAAACAAAAGAGCTGAGGCAGTAACACTATGGACCACAGGCAAGCCCTGTCTAGGGTTCCATAGCTGGAAGCATTCATTTTACCAGAAATTGAATACAAAATTTGGGGGTTTGGCTGAGGCCGATGCCATGGCTTCAGCACAAGGTGCAGCACTAGGCAACATCCTGCCCCTCCTCCAAAAACAGCTGTGTAGACAACAAATATAAAACCCTATGTAGAAAACATCAGCACCTACAGATTGCAATTTTATCATAAAACAAGCTTCTAGAACCGCCAGTCATGTAAAAATAAAAATAGGTCTGTTTACAGAGAAGCTTTAAAATCATCATTGTTCTATAAACTTTGTTCTTGCAGAGGTATCTGTAGCAAGATCCAGCATGTAGAAAAGGTAGGTCAGTTTTTTCTTCAACTGTCTACTTACTTTCTGATAGTCTTTGACCATGTCTCCTCCCCTCTTTTTATAAACTATTTCTTCTTCTGGTGGTCGAGATTAACAGACTGAAGACACTGCATAGACCGCCCAACACCTTGAACATTAATTATACATATTCCAGTATTAAATAATTGATACCTAGATTTAAATTTCCCAAGAGTAAAATGGGGTTGAAGCATTTATGAACATTTGCTTTGCAGATCCATGGCAATCAATATAAGCCTCCAGCCTTTGGGGTGACTCAATTATAATGAGGTATGAGGTTTCACTTGCATCCTTTAAACTTTCTACAATACTAGATGATAAGAAAACACATTCTCAGGTTCACATCAACTACAAATTTGAACTTTTCTGTCTGTGCCATCCATAAGCCACTAAAGTACTTGTCTATGTCACAAACACACCTGGATAGGAGGGCATCAGATATTCCCCCAGCTGGCCCTCTTGGGTTAGGATACAGGAGTCCTTGAAGGGCATTGAGCATCCAGGACAACATGGGGCAAAGCTCATGCCTGTACTGAAATGCTGCTTCCTTGTGTCTGAGCCAAACTTACCAACTGGCGATAGAGCCCAGAAGCATGCCTCATGGGTATATTTATTGAACGTACAGAAATTTTAATTACTCTATAATCCTCAGAAATGATGTTCTAACTCTTTAGCCTGCTCATGTTAACACATCAGCAAGGAGACAGGTAAGAGTCTGGATGGATCTCATTTTAGGACTGGCAGGTAAACACAAGCAGTTATCCAACAGCAATGCTATAGGATGCTTAGGGAGACAATACAGACTTCTTTCTTTTGTTTGCTGAGAAATCAGTTAGACTTTGCACAGAAAATCAGCCACCTAACTAACTGTGGGGTTTCCAGGCCAGCTTACTGACCAATAACAGAATAAAGCATATTTAAAGCAAAGAGCCACACTAAGCAGATTCGAGAGACTTAATAGGCACATTTTTCACTTATGCAGAAAAAATGTGGGCCTATGGAAATGTTCCAACTTAGCTATTTTTAGTTGCATGAGGCACAAAGATTACATAATCATCATAAAGATGTCAGCTGGCCCCAGCCTTCCCCAGGCACCTGCAGGAATGATTCATTTGACTAATGATAAAATATCTGCATATGGAGAGAGTCATACATCTTCCACGTGTTATAATATGTTAGTGCAGGAGAAGCACTTTTATCAGTACATGACATTAACCCTGGGGAGTCCAAACGGCTAACGTATCGAGAAATGACAACAGGTGTGAAATCACTCTTGCTTAACTTGAGGGCAGCTTCAGGGTTAGAGTAGAAGCTTCTAGCGGTTGCTGGTGGAATGACCCCTGGATACTTTATCCAACCGTCCCAGGTTAGGAGCTGTCCAGCCCTGGAGGCTTCAGACAAAATCAGGAAAGGCCAAAGGTTCATGGATTCCTTTCACTTTCTTACGCCAGTGACCAAATAATAGAGAAGTGAAAAGCTGAGGTGGATGTCAGGAAGTGGGCGATATTGGTGGAATGTTCTAGTAACGTCCTCCTGGATTGTCCAGCTGCCGGTGCTGAAGACGAGCCTGTCTGTTTGGAGTCTCCTTGCCGGTTACAGCTGCAGAGAACCAAGGGGTGTCCGTCCACCTCGGGAAGCGAATCCACCTCTCAGGCAGGACCTCGGGTTCCAGGTGCATCGAAGAGGCTCAGCTTAGAGGGAGAAGCCCCGGATTTAGGGCCAGATGAGAAATATTTCACGTGTGCTGCAGATAGCAGGTGAGGCGAAGGTGGCTCAGAGAGTGCTTGGGAGGAGGCCAGGTGATGAGGGTGCAAACACCCCGGGGACCTGAGCGCAGGGGACAAACCTGCAGGCTCTCCCCAGGGGCCTCGCTCTGCACGTGGTGACGCCACCCCGGGTCCACGGTGTGCACAGCAGGGCCCACCTCCCGAGCGGGGCCACCCCCTTCGTGGATGGCATCCCCCCCCAACCCAGGCCGGGATGCCGGCCACCTGCTGGGTCCCACTGCGCCCTGATGCCATCTCACGCGCCTACCTGGCTCTGCACTGAGGACTGAATTGTTCAGGAAAGGAAGAGAGGGCGCAGGGGAAAAGGAAAACGTCGGGAAGAGGAACTGACGTTGTTTTGAACCTGTGGTCCACGTGATGGCCGCCCATCCTCGGGCTAAGCCTAATGCCAGAGAAACCGGCGGCGCCCCAACTGCCAGGCCAGCCCGTCCTAACCGCCCTTCGCAGCGCCACAAAACTAACCACGTCAGCAAGCTGGACACGTGTGACTCGGTGGACACCATCAAGGCAAGGGATCAGCAACCCCCCCCCACCCCCCCAGCCAGGTGAGCAGAGAAGGCAGGTGGACCCTGGGGGCTGCCGGCAAAGCTCAGTGGTGGTGACGCAGGTGACAGGGTGGGGGGCAAGGTAAAGGACCCCCCTGATGATGAACTGCCTTGTTAACTTTGCTTGTGAAACCATGGCACGTCGCCTTGGGTACACAGATTCCAAAGGAACACGGGAAAAGCAAGAACTGAAGACCTGCCGTCTTCATCTGAGGAAAAGAGTGTCACTTCACGAATTGTCCCCTAGATGGCGCCCCGAGACAACGTTTGCATTGTTTACACCTCCGCCTTCGAATCTTTTTCAAGTGCAGCAAAGGTCCTCTGCACCCTGTAAGGCAATTGAGGTGGTGCATTTTGTTATTTTGTCTTCTGCAGTGGACTTTTAAGCCACTAGTGTTGAAACCAGATATTCTGTGTAGTCTCCTAGCCCCCAGGAATAAGGGGGCAAGGGACATTAACCCTGGGCCCAAGTGACCCACGTAACCTTGAGAAAGTGGCTCATACCCTCTGAGTCTCCGTTTCTCCATCTATAAATAGGAGACAATAATGTCTTAGGAAATGATTTGTTCTCTCCCTCCCCTATTCTACCCACTTCATTTCCCTTTGTAATTAAAGTTCCTTCCAACCAGTTTGCTTTTATCCCCGTTGGTCCTCTCTGATTAAATCAGAATCCGGTAGGTTTGTAAAATCTGCTAAACTGTCTTCTGAAGTGGCTGAATGGCTGCATCCGCTAGCAATGAGGGAGAGTTCCTCTTGCTCTACATTCTCGCTGGTAATTGGTATTGCCGAGTTTTTGGAGTTTAGCCGTCCCAGTAGGTGCGTGGTGGTATGTGGGTGTCATCATTTTGAATGATTACTTAACAGAAGAACAATTGGTTTAGAATAGTGTTAGCTGTAGTCCAAGCGTTTTAGCCTCCCGTGGACTCTCTGCTTTCCCATCACTGTTCGACTGTTGCTGCCTCCCCCACACACCCCCCCATGAAGCCGCCGTGCGGTAGGCTTTCATGGTGGTGTCTACACTTCTGCTGGGACCTTCTCCACACAGCAGTTCTTCCTTAGGCTGCGATGGTGGGGACTCCTGCCAACACTGATCACATCTTCAATTTCTGTGTGACTTTTTCACTCTTTTTTCTTTTTCCACCATAAGAAGCACAATTAGAGCTGAATACTTTAAGCTGCACTAACGTGCTAAAGGAACTAGACGGCAGTATTAATCACAGTTTAATTTCTAGGGTTATTTCTGGATACAGTTGAAGTTTGGCTTGTTTTCATTAGGAAACTGGCTTTAGTCTCACACTGAAATTCTTCGGAAGTGATTCTCCGTGTTCAGTGCTTTCTCTAATATCCAAAATCAACCCTGCAGTGCCACAGAGTCCCTGCTCGCTGCATAGCGGTGGCCTCCCCCACATAGCTCTGTAGATGATGGCTTTGATGACACTGAGGGCTTTGTCATCCCAAATGACATGGACTCCATGAATTCTGAGGCGCTCTGGGGGCACAGAATCAGACTCTTCTATGTGAACTCCCAGCGTGCCCAGACTTGGGTGTTTCCTTACCCAGTTGTCTGACTCGCTTTAGGCATGTTTCTGTGCTGCTGCCCCTGGACGCTTATGGGAGGTTCTGAACTTCCCTGCTCCTTCAGAGACATTTCACTAAGCCTGTAGATTCTGACTAGAATCGGCATTAATACTGGGAAAAAAGAGGGTTCCCTGTGTGTGTCAAGGGTGGGCAGAGACTTTAAAGGAACTGAGAGGAGTAGAGGGTGAGTGGACGTGAGGACTCCCTGCCGTGGAGAAGCCTCTGCCCCCAGGAGGGTTCAGCCCATGGGAACGGCGTGAGCCACAGGTCTGGCCCCATTGACTCACCAGTGATGCAAAGAGAGAGGAAGCGAATGTGGGAGAAGGTGACCTTGAAAAGAAGGGGACCTGGTCCCTCCCAGCCGAGTGTCCTGGACATTCCCAGGTGGGGACCCACGATCCGCTTGCACAGTCCTGTGGGCTGATTCCTGGATCTTGCGGGATCAACTGCCCAGAGTGCAGGCGAAGGTGCCTCTATTTCCTTATTTATTTGTAAAAGGGTGAAATTAATGGGAATCAAAGCCTGTGTGGTGAGAGTTCCCACTGGAGACTTTGGTAGAGTTCATGGTATCAGATGCCTTTCAAGTTATGGACAAAGTTTCAGCAGGGGAATCCCAGGGGCTACCTGAAGGGATGCTGTTTGTGTAACCACAGATCAAAGGAGATTTTATTAAAAAATATATCAGGTCTGCGTTCAGCTGGTCATTTTGTGTAAACACGTCCTTAATGCACATTGGAGGTGCAGCCTCCTTAGTGTCTGAATTTACAAATATACCAGTGCCCCTTTATGAGGTTTCCCTCACTTTTAGAATCAATCATGTCCATTACCCCAACACTGTCAAACCACTTTCAGCATTGACTTTGCTCCGTGGGCATCAACTTTCTTTAGGCCTAGGGAGTCTTCGTTGTTTTTTTTTTTTTTTTTTCTCATGTGTGCGGAATTTGAAGTACCTCCATTGCTTATATCCGAATTCAGCCTTTGTCTATCAAAAGATGGCTACATAACAGCAGACAACAGCTACCATGAGCAGATACAATGAACTCAACTATGTTGGCCTCAGGAATAACCACTCTGCACGTGGGGGGCTCCTGTTCAAGTACCACTGCCTCAGTAGTAAATTTCCACATAAATAGAGTATTCAAATGATGCTCTTAAATCAACTCATATCCAAATTCTTACTATTCTTTTGAAGGTGATTGCATCAATCATGTCCAGGGCATCCATTCATCCATGGTGTATTTGGAGATTCTGTTGACACGGCGTAGCTAATATTGATTAATAGTTGATTACCCACCTGTGAATTATCTATAGCAGACTCCAGAAAGCCATTCCGACTCCCTTGCTTCTCTGATCAGTGATTGTGAAATGAGAGAACATACAGTAATATTTACTTTGACCTGAGAAATGCACAAAAGGGAATACCAAATATTGCCCAGTGCATTACCATGTAGGGTAAAATATGTGCAGCCTGGGCACTAGTTTGGAATTTATTTCTGCTGTTCTCCCCTATTGAGATCACTCATAATAATCGATTGATAATTGATTTAAGGATGTGTTGTAACTCAATGAAGACAGAACCAAGGCATTCATTATTTATTTTGAAATTACAAATCCAAAGAAAATATATTGCTCTGATCTTTGCTTCTTTTCTCTTTTGGATATTGAAAAACAATGAATGAGATATATAATCCCTGCCTGATTGCCTCTCCGCAACGCTGAAGTGTCGGCAGTGATTTTTTTAAATGACTGTATTCCATGCTCTTTTAAATGTTTTTTATTAGTTCCCTGACCAGGGATTGAACCCAGACCCTCGGCAGTGAAAGTGCAGAGTCCCAATCACTGGACCACCAGGGAATTCCCTCCATGCTCTTTTTAAAATGGACTTACATTAAAGGTGAATTATACATTGTTTTAGCAGATGGAACAAGGTTTGATTCAACTTTAATATAGTTTATTATCAAAAATTTGGTATCAGAATCAACAGGAATAGAGACCTGTTCTCTTCTTGAAAATAGTTCCCATAGCAAAGTGACTTAGAGCCCCATTAAACCTAATTCAGAGCCTGACACCAATTGTACAGTTCCTAGCAAAAATCACCTCATATACAGCCTTTTCTAAAGATCATATTAGCTCTGCCATTGAAAAAAAATCAAGCTTATTACCCATGAAAAAAGTTGATATCAGGGCTTCCCTGGTGGTGCAGTGTTTGAGAGTGCGCCTGCCGATGCGGGGCACGTGGGTTCGTGCCCCGGTCCGGGAAGATCCCACATGCCGCGGAGCGGCTGGGCCCTTGAGCCATGGCCGCTGAGCCTGCGCGTCCGGAGCCTGTGCTCCGCAACGGGAGAGGCCTCAACAGTGAGAGGCCCACGTACAGAAAAAAGATGATATCAGATCTAATTCAGATAAGCCTATTTTACCGCGCAGACAAGATGAAGCCAGCCAGTCAGGAGCTCTCTCAGACCAGAAAGGAGAAAAGTAGTGTCAAATTTACCGCACGGTCGTGGTGGTAGAAAATCAGTCGATAGTATTTCTTAAACTGAAGTGTAAGTCAGGTAAGAAGAGGCTGTATGCCAGGGGTCCCCAACCCCCGGGCCGAGGACCGGTACCAGCCTGTGGCCTGTTAGGAACCGGGCCGCACGGCAGGAGGTGAGCAGTGGGCGAGCGAGTGAAGCGTCATCTGCCGCTCCCCATTGCTCCCTATTGCTCTCCATGGCCCCCCACGGCCCCCCTACATGGTAATCACTCACATTACCGCCGGAACCATCCCCCCTATCCCGCCCCTGGTCCGTGGAAAAATCGTCTTCCACGAAACTCGTCCCTGGTGCCAAAAAGTTTGGGGACCGCTGCTGTATGCCACTTCTCCTAATTTAATCAGCAATCAGAGGCAATTTGATCCTCACTTACATGAAAAATTTTAATGGCTCAATGTGAAAGACTCACAAGCTCGGAGGGACATCTGGATTCTGAAAAATCCAAACTATCCTTCTACGTAGTAGCTTCCCTCTCTTAAGTGTAAATAATATATACCATGTAGGTAGATATTATTTTTCTTTTGGGCGAGCTGTGCATCTTGTTGGCTCGGTTTTCAGGATCTTAGTTCCCGGACCAAGGACTGAACCCGGGCCCTCGGCAGTGAAAGGGCAGAGTCCTAACCACTGGACCTCCAGGGAATTCCCTAAATAGCTTAATTTCTTATAAAAAGTTGGCAGTGCCTAGTTTAAGATGATGATTAATCGTTTCACTTGGATATTACTGGTTCCAGTTAGAAACAAAGGACTGATTGGCTATACTTTAAGTAAATTTGTTCTTATAACTCTCTTTGAACTCAGGAACAGAAAACAATGAACACAACCCATCCCCACGAGGGATGTGGTGCCAGAAAATTCATGTTCAGAATTTAGGGTTACCCAGACTCAGTCTTCCAGAATCTGACATCCCTCTAACTTTTATACCTTCCAAAACAAACAAACACAAACAAACCCCTCACACCACTGTAGTGTCTGCTCTGTAGTAGGGATGTCAATGTGACGCATATAGAAATTAGAAGTTTTATTAGTATTCCTCTTCAGGCAAATCCATAGATAGAGGAAAGTCAGAGACAGGCTGGTGAAAGCTGCTACAGATATGATGATTGGACGAATGAGAACCACCTAGAACATTGCCTGACTTTTTATTTCTTTGAAGTCGACTTCAAATTGCTTCACAAGTTTCCAAAAGGTGTCATCCTTAGCTTTGGCTAAAAAAGTTCATGTTTTGATTTTTTTGCTAAGTTGATTGCTTTTCCCCTATACCATGATTGTTGACCAACATTAGACTTGAACTTCTGCACTTTGAAGAAAAATGCGGTATAACCCTTCAGTTGGAGCATCTAGATTCACTACTGAAATTCTACATCCTCCTCAGAGAAGATGCATACATTTGGTCCAATGCAGAATTCTTATAAAGTGAGTGACGATAACTGCATGTTTTACCATTTGATGTGACTTCTGAAGACATGAATTGCTAAATGCCTCATTCTGTGTTAAATACTGTTGCTTGTTTTGTGATACACAATAAACCTGTTTGGAATTGTTTTACTTTGTCATTGGACATTTTCTAAAGCCAACTTCAGGCCTCGGTGAAAAGTGCAGGAAGTTACTGACCTCCCTATTCTCAAAAATTACATTTAAAAAAAAAGCAGCCCATATTAATTACAGTGGAGCTTTTGTAGAATGAAATAGCATTGCCTTTCCCTTCAGCTGAAGGAGAAAATGGAATTTTGGTTGTCCTGTTGGAATGCTCCTGTTTTGCCGGGTATTTCCTCACTGGGTCATTGGATGCACCGTTCAGTTTCTCAGTTCTTACGATCTTAATTATTATAGTCATTGGAAACTTGGTGGTTAGAAATGTGTAATACAGATTTCCAATGGTCTTCACTTTCATCTTTTCTGCTCAACTTACTGGTTTTAAATGCTCGCTTGAGAGCTGTCCAGGTCTATATCTAAGAAAGTTGTCTGATGACACCAGACAGATACGTTGTTTTCAAAATCAGTTTAAGACACCAGCTGTAGCAGTGCAGGCAAGGAGCCCATCGCCCGCTGCCCTGGATCAATGCTGGAAGTTCAGGGAAAGGGTGGGCGGGTGTCTCCCAGCCAGTCAGCGGAAACCAACTCTCACCAGCTCCCAGCCTCAACTCAGAGGAAAACAAATATATTTATAAGGTAAAATGAGGTGGTATCCCAGAAATGACAGTGTCCCGCTCACTCCCTGCTCTTGGCGAGTTGCCAGGTTCTATAACCCAAACCTCTGCATCTTTTATAAACAATAGATTCATGAAGGATGATCCCGAGTATTGCCAACAGTCCCCCAAGCTTCCTTCCATACCAGCCCCCTCTTCATCTCTATCTGCCAACATTTTGGGGACAAAATAAGAGAATCCTGATTATGTACAGTAAAAAATGTATTATATTTTTTGTACTTAAGCTTTATGTAAATGGTTTGTCTCATTCCATTGTAAGCGAGCATTGAGATAAATCCGACCATTTAGGAAACAATTAAGTGGCATTTTTCTTTGTGGAGCCTCAGTGGCCCCTGTGTCCCAGATGTGCTTGCTACTTAAAGATCCTTGTAAACCTTTAAGAAGTACATTCATCAGAGTGAAGCTGCAGAGGACCTCGTGGGTAAACCCCATAACACGCTCCTGTGTGAACAGATCCTAAGGACTCTTGGGTGAGGCCCGGATGGGACCAACAAGCTTTGTGATGATTCTGTGATGTTGCAAACAACTTTCACAAATATTTCCAGAGGAGATGTGAGGTAAGGAAAGTCAACCAGGTTTTTAATTTACAAGGGGTTGGTACCTGGTCATGTTGATGATTGATTTATTAAGTCCTATTATACTGACCCTCTGCCCAGCACACTGTATTTTGTTCCTCCTTGCATAAAAAGGTTATTCTCTTTGTTTTTTAACAGCTTTAATTGAGGTATAATGTATATACCAAACAACTGTACATATTTAATGTATACAGTTTGATGAGTTTGGACATATGTACACACCGTGAAATCATCACCACAATGAAGGTAGTAAATACATCCATCGAAACAAACCTTGTGTGGAAATCTTCAGTTGATCAAAAAGACAAGATAAGTCTCAATATAAAGGCCCCACAAAACACCCAAAACACCAAGTAATGAAGCATTGAACTTTTGAAGAATTCCAGTGATTGTTTACATCTTTTTCTCAGTTCAGAAGGTGAGCGGGATGAAGAAATTTGCTTTCTTGCTTCTTGTTTTTCTGAAACTTCCTTTGCAGCTATAGAGGTCTACATTCTGGAACCTGGATGGTTTCACATGATGCTCGTGTATCTAAATCCTCTACTTAGAATCTGCTTCATTTGTTCTAAATAAAATAAAATGTGAAATGTAACTTAAAATTTCTGTCTGGACGTATTTGAAATATATAGTGTAATTTTCCACTTAAAGTGTTTCCTTGGGCTTCCCTGGTGGCGCAGTGGTTGGGGGTCCACCTGCCGATGCAGGGGACACGGGTTCGTGCCCCGGTCCGGGAAGATCCCACATGCCGCGGAGCGGCTGGGCCCATGAGCCATGGCCGCTGAGCCTGCGCGTCCGGAGCCTGTGTTCCACAATGGGAGAGGCCACAGCAGTGAGAGGCCCGCGTACCGCAAAAAGAGAATAAATAAAAGTGTTTCCTTGAGCCCAGAGTGTGTGAAGAATAGCAGAAATGATTGCTTGCACCCACTGCATCTCCATAAATGTTTACTACAAAGCAGAACTTGTTCTTAAAATAATATCTGAACCGGTTTCGTTTAGGGAGGATATACTTGATTGATTTTTTCATAGTAGATATGAAAATAAAATCTGAAATTGCTTTTCTCTCAATCTGTTTTGCATAAATTTCCTCGTGGAAAGATTTGAAGTTCTCGCCTCACCTTTGCAAATCACAGTGAGAACAAGAATGCCATAAACATCATTTTGGGAATTTTGGGAATTCAAAGCTCCTAAGATTGCAGTTACTGAAAGAATCACAGAGGAAATAAAATTCAAAGATAATCCTCTGTAAAATTGTTCTATGTACAATGTACAGGGACAGTAAATGCTCACCTCTATTACGGTTTTTAGCTAGGGGTGATTTTGTCTCCCAGGGTACATTTTGCAATGTCTCCAGGCATTTTTGGTTGTCACAACTGGAGGGTGGGTTGTTACTGGGATCTACTAGGCAAAACATTCACAGGAGACTGCCCAGCCCACAATACAGAATTATCTAGCCCCAAATATCAGTAGAGCTGCTATTGATAAATCCTAATTTATATTTTGAAAAACTGCTGCTGGTATTATGAAAATAAGTCTTGCTAGAGAACAGCGAGAAAACTTTGCTGTAATATGATTTCAAAAATCTTGGTGGGTGTGGACTTGATCATATTCATCAGTAATTTGTGATGGGACAAATGATTCTGACCGTGTCACAAAGTTATTTATAAGTAGACATGTTTTCTTTCCTTTTATGATAATTCAGGCATACAAGCATTGCAGGAGCAGGAAAAGACAGCCCTGATGTGGTGACTCTTCATCTAAGGCTTTACAAAGAGATGAGTGGAGAGTAGATACCTCAAGACGGCAGGGGGAAGGTGGGAACAAACTGGTAAATGGGTGCATAAGAAGAAACAGGTGGCACATCATCTAGTTAAATATGTTTTAATTTAAATCAGATTGGTTAACAGCAAGTTGCTCTATGTAGCAATTTGGTCAAAGCAACAATAGGGGCAGAAATAAATCCTCCCAGTCATAGTTTATTCTTTGTCTTAGTACTAATAATTATAATTGCAACAGAAAATAATCTTCAAAAATTATATATATTTTTAATAATTTTTCATGAAATTAACTTAAATGTACAATGAGAGTTATGATAATGTAAGACTCCACAACACTCACAACTGAGTCCGCAAACTCAGATGTACAGGAAATAGATCACTTTTATATATTTGAATCAGTTAACTAATCTTCAACCTCAGTTAATCTGGGGACCTTCCCCACCCAATCTCTCTCCTCCAAATGGTGCAAAGCTTCCATGATCCAAAGAAGAAAAGTCCATAGAACCAGAAAATTGGAGGATGGAGGATACCACTTGTGCTTTAGCACCTAATAATGCTGATTAAAACCAAGACACCCATAGGCTACATGGTCCACTCAATGTCACAAACTGTGACTAGAGAGTGGGGGGGTCTCTAGTGAGACTAGGGTCCAGTGAAGTGGGTCACTACTCCCAAGGTGCATTCACAACCACAACCTGAAGCTGGCTCCCTCTCCAGGATACCAACACAAAATGATGTACAGCTCTCTGCTGCTCATGGGAAACCAGGCACACATCCCTGATCCCTACCTGAATGTCATTTAATAAGTACAAGAGAAGGAAATGTGATTGTTGAAGAATTTTAAATTACTGAAGGTGATCTATGTCTTTTATTCCTTGTACTTCCCAATCAAACATAAAAATATTACTATATAGGCAGAGGGGTCATCATTGGCTTTAAATATTTTATTTAATAATTTAGAGAGAAAACTACAAACTTTTGAAAAATGACAGATTTTATCTCTGTTATATTTTTATATTTCCCTTTTTTTGTTACAAATGCATCATCATAGAATACCCAAAATATATAGAGCTAAAAACATATATCCATAATTCTATCTACCCAAGGACAATTACTGTTAACACTGTTATGTATGTCCCTCCACATTTGATTCTGCTCATAATTGTAACAGCTTATATTGAGTGAATACTTATATGTTCCTGGAATACTCTGCACGCTTTTATATTTTTCAAATACTTATAATCTTATGAAGTAAGGGTTGTTATTATCCCCGTACATCAACAATAAACAACAGTGACTACAATAATCCTTGGGGGAGTGTGTATCTGATTTCCAGAGTTGCCGCATTATATAAATAAAAATGTCTAGTTTTCAACAAAAAAATTCTGATACATTCAAGGAAACATGAAAGCATAACTTTAATGCTCATATATAGGAAAAAAATAATTGACAGAAATTGTCTTTGAGCAAGCCCAGACATTGGATTTACCAGACAAAGACTTTAAATCAGCTGTTGCAAATATGTTTAAAAAATTCAAGAAAGAAAAACAAAAGCCATCTAAACAATTAAAGGAAAGTATGAGAAGGGTGTCTCACCACATAGAGAATACAAATAAAGAGACAGCAATTATATAAAGGAGCAAAATGGAAACTTGCTCATTGGCACCACTCAGGCAATGCTGAACTGGGATAGAAGCACAACTGTTGGTTATTGGAGCCCATGATTTTTAGCCACTGTCTATATATTCACCCACACTATGCACACACGCATACCCACACATATATACATAGAAATATAATTTGTTTCTTTCTAAGAAATCTGATAAAAGTTTCGAAACCTAATTTGATTTATTAGTTAAATCTCGCAATTGCTAGATATTCCTTTTACTGCATCTTTTTCCTATACAGGTGTATATACCCTTACATTCGTTCTGACACAATATAGAACAGGAATAATTAACTAAAATTGATTTGAAAAGTAAAGGTGAGAACTTACATAAAAATGTTACCACTTTAAGTTCAGGAAAAGGTGACAAAACCACAATATGGTTTCCTATGTGTATGAAAGCCAATGAATATGTAGTTTAACCTTTCTATCAAATTGTTTTGATAGCCAACATACATTTGAAAGAAATTTTATTTCCATAAATAGTTTTTGACCAAATTTTCTAGGATCCAGATCACTTATAAACAGACATATTAGATAACTGAAGGAAACACTGAAGAAAGTCCATTCTTTGTGCTTTTTCTTTTTGTTATGGAAATTACTGATTCAGAAGCTGTAAGGGATCTAGAGGCTGGGCAAAAAGCAGCAGCTCAAAGCTTTTATCAGTTTCATAGGACTTAGAGAAACACGTTTGGAGTTAAGGACAACCAAAACCAAACCAAACCAAACCAAACCAAAAACAAACAAAACGCAGGACTTCACCTCACACAATTCTGCAGAAGACGACATTGCAAAGAAGTGAGCAAAACTTTTTGCCCTATTTTTCACCTTGAAACTTTCATGATTGTGAAGCCACATGGAATGCTTTGTCTTTGCCTTTTAGCAGTTTAATTAGGATGTGCCTAAGTGTGGCTGTTTTTGTATTTATGATGCATGGTATTCACAAGTTTCCCTGATTGTGATGGGGTAAGCCCTGGAAACAAGAGTCCTTCCTCTAACTTAGAAAAGATAAGGAAAAAGGAAAATAAAGTCAGAATTTGACGAAAAGCCTATCAACACTAAAGTAGTTCATAGCTAATGACGTCTTATTTTCAATGAGGTGCTCAGGAAGAACATCTACAGTGAAAAGGTGTTAGTGGAGGTATAAATCCTTGGAGAAAAGTATAACATCATGAGGAAGTTAAAAATGCACTAACCAGGGATGAGTGAGAGAGCCGCACAGCTGCCCTGAAGGTGCAGATGATGGGAGAACCTGAGTCTGGAATGGCTCTGACAGCAGCTCTTCACTTCTCTCCAGCATGACTCAGCATCCCAGGAATGGGTACCTCAGTGGGGAAAATGCAAGGCAGGGAGGGAGATTCTACAGGGAGGTGGATTATAGAGCCTTCATGAGAATGAAGTTGAAAAGGTGAGGCGAGAGGCAGGTGGTAAATGGGAGAAATACAGCCCAGAGAGGATGAAGGCCTAGAGAATGTAAGGAATCAATTTCAGCAGGTTAAGAGTGAGTTATGGTACACGGGGCAAGGGCAAAGAAAGGGGGTTGTTATTGTGGCAGAGAATTTCAGATCTGTTTCTTTCAAGGTGGAGCCATGCTGGGTAATGATATCATCTGCGGTGTGGCCATGCCATTTGAAGACAAGAGACATCAGGGGGAAGTTATTACTGGAGCTGATATCATGTCATTAATGAGGCATGAATGTGGAGGCCCTAGTAACTCTGGTGCTGGCAAGGGATGAGGTGGAGGCAAGAACGCTGAACCCGGGTGGCATCCCCAAACAAGAGAGGAGTAGTGAATTGAGGAGTAAGCCATGGCACCGCTGGAGAATACAGAGGGATCATCACGTGATATGGGATTCTCAAGAGAGAAGTGGGAGACGATGATGCACTAATGCTGACCCTGTTCGCTGGCAGCCAGGAGGAATAAACGTTCCCTCCTTCCTCCAAGGTGGGGGAAGAAGTCAGGTGTGGAAGCAACCTCCAGCAAACCTTGGGGTTTCTGTAAAAGTGTGATGGCTGAGGGAGCAGTTTAGAGAGGGTAAGGGGTTTCAGGAGATTTCCGTAAATAGAGTGCTGGGCTTAAGGAGATGGTGGGGTCTCAGGAACAGGTGACCTGGATAGGGGAGAGGACTGGAAAAGCTGGGTGTCAGGATCCCAACTGAGGTGGGCATCCTTTTGCCTGATCCTGAGGGAGATGAGTGGGAAACAAACACGAAGGATTGAAACCAACCCCCGGATCATTATTTTATCTCATTAACTGCATACAGATTTTTAGTTCTGTTTCTCTTTCTGAAAAAATGTCGTATCTACTTCTGAACTCCTTTCAAGAAACGAATAAATTGTTCTGTTTTTCTAATTTATGGTGATGGTCCAAAATCTTCTCCAGATATAAGACAACACATGGAAATGTCCTTCTGAGCACTGGAGATTGTACCTGTGTTTGCAAAGAAAGATTTGGGCTTTCTGTATAATTTAAAAGTATTAAATCGATCTATCAAAGTGCTAAAAAATAAGTTGAGGGATTTAGAGCTGTTTTACACAACAAAACACATAAAGAGTGGGAAACATTTCCATATTTAACTCAAGGTAAATTAGTATGCAGGTCTAGGTTGACATTATGAGACATTTGTAAGAGATTATCGTTACTTTTGCCTTTAAGTGAAGTGGTTGGTCTTTAAGACTTTATCATAAATGTTATAAAACCTAATGGTTTATATAATTAAAAATCTCAATTCAGAAATTATAAGATGCTGTGTACTTGGCACTATCGATTCAATAAATCAAAACAACCAAGCCCATACATTAGAATTTAAATATCTTACCTTTTCCCGTTTTAGTGATCGAGTCAAGCTATGGAAAGCACAGTCTTCGTTGTTTTCATTTAACATTTGAAATATCACCAACCCCTGGTAGAAAAGTGCTAAACAAATTAGTCTGCCAGTTTTAGAGATATGCCAAAGCAGATGTTGGCATTTTCTTGTTATATAAACAATAATTCTAATGTGTTTATATCAATAGATTTTCTCTTTCTTTCTTTTCTTTCTAACCTGCAGATTGTCTTTTATGGAATTTAAGAGTGCTTGATGTTAAATTATCCACTTCTGGGGCTTTGACCAGATTGAAGGGAAGGACAGTAAGGCAAGATGGTTGCTGATCCTGGTAGCTAGTGGGAGGGATGGTCAGGGATGCTGAGGTAAAAACAGGTGGGAACTGATGGGGATAAAATAGAGGCATCCAAAGAATTCCCAGAACCCAGGGTGCCTAGGCACCAAGTACGTTTGGCTCTACAGTGCTCCCCACCCAGCATTTAAGGATTGTCTATTCCTTAAACCTCGCAGTTCATGGCCTTTCCCACATTACTCAACCCCACCCCCAGCATCCTTGCCTTCTCTCTCTTTCCTCTTCTCTTTGCTCTGCCTCTTGACACTTGCATTCTGTGTTTAAGTGAACAAATGAATTTGCAGTAGATCAATTCAGTCTAAGGGCTATCTTATGGTCATCAGATATGGGATAAAAAATGAGGTTGCATCACCCACTTTGGAAGGCTCTCCTGGTCTTTTGGAGTCATGAGATACAGTCTAAGTTAGACCTGGTCCTCTCTGGGTGCCCCTCCCAGAAACCTCTCAGGCAGAACAGCTCCCTTCTGTCTTTTCTTGATTTGCTCTCCTGGTCATCCCTAAGCTGAGACCAGCACCATGGACCCTCATAATGCTGATGCACCAGAAATCTGACCTGGGAGGAGGGGAGAAGTGTGACTGATAGAGGATTTGCCTCTGCCATTCAGGACTCATGAGACCTGTGTGCCATCAGAGTGTGGGCAGCCGCCCCTTATGGGACAATAAAAATCCACTCTGATTAGAACATCAACCTTAGCCTCCTCCTCTCGAAGCTTCAGTCATGGACCCTGGCTCTTTCTAGGGTAATCCAGTAGGCATATATGTCCTTTCCTTTCCTAGGTCTTCTCCAGCTGTCATAGCACAATGTAGAATCCATTACACTAACCCTGTCATGGTCCGATGGTCTTCCTTGATCTGCATCCCACATCTGTCCTCAGAGCAGCTCCACAAGGGACTCACTGCTTGTTGGACACGTCTGCATGACACATAGGCCATGAGAGAGGTAATCTGAACATTTCTTGATAGATATTTCCTAATTGAATAGCTCCCAGTACTTAAGTTTCTAGAGTGAAATGTGAACTTCATGTCTTTGGATAAGAAATTGAATGGGGCTTTAATTTCACCCCAGGATGGAGCCTCATCACTGCAGATGTAATCAGGCTTAAGGGCAGAGGTGTGAAATGTCAGATCTTATGCTGGAGTGACCAGATGCCCAACTAGAGTACAGACATTCTTTTATGAATAAACTCTCAAGACCAACACAGATGTCCTGGTAATTACTCTACAGACACTGACAAAAGGCATCCAAAGATGTCACTGACTGGTTTTGTATGAGAATGCAAATTCAATGAGGAATGACATCCTTAAAAGAAAAGAGAAGAATCTGAAGTAAGCATGAGTCCGGTGGATATGGTTAGAATTGGCCTCTAATGTCAGGAGAAACAAGAGAAAATGAACAAAGAAAACAAAGTAAATCTTTAGCCAATAGAGATTTAATAAAAACAGGAAAAGTAGAGAATGCCAATTTTTACAAAATTAATGTATCATAGAACTTTTGAGGTTGACATAGTCGTGGGTAAAGGATGCTCAGGAGACATAATTTTTTAGACGTGCAACATTTCCTAGATATGAAGGCCTTTTGCTAACTCGCTCACAAGAGACTAAGGAAGATGCAGTTCATAGAGAGCTAGGCAGGAGCAGCTGCCTGTGAGGGGGAAGAAGAGTCTGATTGAACAGCCAGTTCCTAGAGTACGAAGGTGAGGAGTGAGAAGTCACTGGGGTTGTCATGATGGATGGTGTCAATGCACTTTCTAACGACCTTGGGGAGGGGACAGGCTTCAGGGTGGCCGAGCCTGCTAGGAGCAGAGCTGTGTTTCAGAGAGAAGCGACCACGGGGAAGAACAGAGAGGATGCCTAGATCCCAGTACATCGTAAGGGAACGCATAGGTGATTGCAAAATAACCAACCATGTATTGATGCACGTGGGAAGGCATCCTCTAAGCCGTGGTCCAGGCTGGGGCATCTCTATCAGTTCAACTTCCCAAGAGAAGCTCCTGGCCTCAGTGAGATCAGCATTTGGCACCACCTGGGAAAAGTGTGTCCGTGGTTAGAAACAGCAAGAGGACTGTGGTTCTATTAAGAAAAGAAGAATCTAGAAAAAAAGCCAAATGCTCAGAGCAAGACCAGCCTCCATCAGTTATGAGGTCCATGTCTGGCTTTGCTTCTGAGTGGCTTTTTGACCTGAATAAATCTGAGGGAATCTGAAAAACAACTTGTACCAGCAAAGTGTCTGGAGCAGTAGAAATGAAGACATTCCCGCAAGTCTCGGCTTGAAGTGAAAATACACTTTGTGCCTGAATCTGCCAACCTCACTATGCTAATAGACGTCGGAAAGCTCTGTGCTCCTAGCTTGGGAAATGCCAAGGAGAGGAGACTAATCCACAAACTTTTATTAATTCTGGAGACGCAGCACTGATACAAAGAAGTAAAGGATTCAATTTCCTGCTCTCAAGAGGATCACAAAGCAACTAGGAAAAATAGACCCCAGGAATGAATTATCCCTCTGTGGTCAGAGTTACGCCCCGTTAGCGTGAGCTGTGCAAGATAGGAAGCCTGGGGAGTTGGGGTGGGTAACTGGGAGCTTCAGTGTAATTTCCTACACTATTTGGTCTTTGGGGTGAATTCAGGTCTAGGGGATACTTCACATTCTCATAATTTGAGAGATTATGATCACATAGTCTGAAACATTTTTTCCAAACCTTTGTAACATTATATTCAGTATTTTTTCAAAATTATTTAACTTATCATTTACCATACAAAGATTAGAGAAGAAAAAATGTAAAAGCCCTCAATTGTACAAAATATCAGAGTACTATACTGCATATGTATATTGGATTTTAAATCTTCCAAAGTGTACTTTGGCCCCTTAAAAAATAATACCCTCAAAATAATCTGGCAAGTTGTGAAAGGGAACTGTGATTGTCCATTCGTGGGGATGAAGGTTGTTCAGCTGAGTGGGTGGGCACAAGCGGGACTGCCTGGGCTCAACCTCTCCCTCTGCCACTTACTGGGACCTTAGGATTTTAATTGGCCTCTCCATGCCTTAGTTTTCCCTCTGCAAAATGGGGATAATTATAACACCTATAGGGACATGCTAATGATTCATTGAGTTGATATATATATATATATCTCACTTAGAAAAATTCCTGGCCAGGTAGGAATGTAATTTCAACAAAAGTAAGTTATTATTACTATCATTAGATTGAGCATAAATGTAAATAATATTTCAAGGAGTAATATTTTACCAAAATGTCCTTGTGGCAGCTGGGAGCTTGTACAATTAAAAAGAAAAATAATACGCAGATTTGAAGAGTGGAAGGATGCTAGAAAAGCAGGAACAAACACATGTCAATAAAACTTGGGCAATGATATAACCTTGGGAGTCTTTAAGGACTCTACAAAATCATAAACAAGTTATAATTCTCTATGGCAGAGTTGTCAATATCAAGGAAGCCATTTAGATTCTTCATTGTTCTGTGAAATACAGAGTAACCTGTCAGAGCAAAGCCATTTCCTGCCCTCCAGTGATGGAAGGACTTGTTCAAGCCCATAATATTCATATAGCTTTTAGGAAGGAAGGTTTTCTCTACAACTAAGATAACACTGTCGTAATTAGTGGGTATGCCTCAAAAGAACAGTGTGAGATACTTTAATCCATTGAGAAATTATGGATAAGATAGCTGTGCTCAATGAGTCAAGATTGCTAATTATCTTAGACTCTGCCCTTGAGATCATCAGAAAGACATGAGTGCTTAAGGCCAGGTAGATTTGATTTGATTTGATTTTAGTTTAGTTTGGCTTTTCTTTTGTCTTTTTTTTTTTTTTTTGACAAAAGAGATGATGGAAGTTGAGAGTTTAGCAGCTGTTGGGTAAATAAATGACATTTATATAGATCTATTTTACATGTTTATATGATTTTTCTGGTTTTGAGGAGGAAGGCAGGTACTGTGGGGGAATCTGGGCAGCCCTCGGGTGCTCAGGATGGGAATACTGGCAAGGAGCGCTGACGCAGTGATGGGTCTGTTTCCCGCTCAACCCTGGAAGTGAGAGCCCAGCTGATGTGATGCTTTGGGGCCGGCTCTGGAATGAACTCTCTCCCATGAGAGACCTGTGACTCTGGGGAAATTAAAATCAGTTTAGCCATCACAGTGAAGAGTGGTGGGGAGAATACTGTCTCCCTCGCTGTGTGCGGGCCCAGAGCTCTCTGTCTCCTGAGCCCTGGGTCTTGGGAACGAGAGCAGTGCCCTGGGCGAGACCCTTGCCTTTCCCCCGGGGTGGGGGTGTTGTCGAGTGGTAGCAACCGCAAGCAGAGGCAGCAGCGGAGGTGCTGATCTCAGGGAGGGCAGTGGGCCCAGGTGAGGAGAATGGGGCCCCTTCCTGCGGTGTGGCCACGGGTGCGCGTCCTGCCCTTGGACACGGCCCCGGGCTCCCGAGGTCCTGGGGTGCAGGTGGCCGCGGGCCGAGCACCTGCGGAGCACCTGGGGGGCAGGCGAGGCCGAAGCACAGAGCCCGCAGGTGTCCATCAGCTGCGGGAGCACATCTGCTCCAGCCCACCTGCCGCGCGTCACCTCCCAAAGGTACCTGGGCCAGAGAGCGCTCACAGCTAAACCAGACGTGCCTAGAAACGGGCGCGAGCTAGCTCCGCATGCGCGAGAGGACAGCCTCTCATCGCCGTGCGCAGTTGGCGGCAGGAGTGTGGGACGGTGTGTGCGTGATCACGACAGCACAGCCGCCGCACGTGCAATGGGAGAAACGCCAGCGCCACGTGGGAAATGCCTGGCTTGAGGACGGCCAGGAGGACGGCGGCGTCAGTCATCTCAGTAAGTTCCACAACTGCCCGCATCCAGATGTGGTCGGCCTTCATGGAGAGATGCCCAGATTCGGTGCTTTTCTCTTTCCTTCTTCCTCCTCGCATTCATCCGCAGGTCCCTGTCCTGGCAAGAGGGAGACCGCGTGCCAGATCAGGTCGACTGACTGCATCCAAACGCCTCATCCCTGGGGAGGGACCGGCACCTGCTCGGATAAACGTAATTCAGCAAAATCACCCCTTTGACAGCAGCCGAATTTAAATACAAACCTCCTCCTTCATAGGAGCAATCTCATCGGAAGATGCCTTCCTGAAAACGCAAACCTCTGTCTAAAGTTATGCAAAACTGGAATTCGTGAAGCTGGGGTGACTGCTGGCTGCCGGCTAGCAGGCCACTCTGCGGGCTGCTGTGGGCACAGGGGCGGCAAGGGGCTGTCAGATGCGGGGCAGCCGGGCCTCTGCTCGCAGCCCTGGGTGCCTGGAAGGAGGAGAGGCGTCAGGCTCTGGTGTGAAGTCGCCGGGACCGGAGAGGAGGAGACTCCTGAGAGATGGGGCCCTGCGGCCGCTTTCCCAGGAGGCGGGGACTGAGCAGAGGAAGGGCAGGTGTCACAATCAACAGCCGTATGTCCAGGCAAAGCAGAGAGTATTTGTTGGTGAAAGCCCGAGAGGCTGCTTGGGGCAGTTTGCTGGGAGGCCGGGAGGAAGCAGAGTTTGAGGGGACAGAGCGTTTCTGTGGAGCCAGGTGAGAGGAGAGAGAAGTTAGAAAGGTCAGGAGGGGCCCGCCACAGACGGCGCTGGGAGCCTTTGTCAAAAACACAAACAACGCAAAATGAGTGGCCTTATTGTTTTGTTCGTTTTAAATTGTGCGGCTCCTTTCTTTTTAAAATAAAATTTATGTGAAGCACAATTAGAACAGTTAAGAGTGGAGCTGGTACGGTGAGGCATAGAGAGACCTTCTTCCGAGCTCTCACCCATGGCCAGGGCCGCAGGTACCGTCCAAACTCCCAACCACATGGCTGCCCTGGGAAGAATCAGCGCCCGGAAGACATCACCGGGAAGGGATGGTCCTTTCATAGACCCAGAGACAACAAACGCAGCACAGCTAGGGGAAAACGGCTTTGTGATCTAGAGGGAGAGAAAGAAGGAGGGAAGATAGGTGTGCTGAGAACACGGAAGGCCCCTTGGGCAGGGGCTGGGCTTGTGTTGGGCCCTCGATCCTTGGCAGTCAGCAAATGTCAGGTTGCCAGACCTGGAGACCAGGACGCTCACCAGGGTGAGCTCTCAGTGCTTAGAAAATAGCCAGCCGTCCTGTTTATCTTAAAACCCATCACTGTGAACTTTACAATGTGGTCAGGTTATTTTCTGGAAGCTTTTCAGAAAATAAGTTTCAGCAGTGTAATAAAATGAAGCTGGGACCTGGGTACCAGCAGGTCCTCTTCTGGGACGGCATGAGATGCTGCAGCTTGTGGAAGTGGTCCTTTGTGAGAGAAGGCCAGCAGCATTTGGAGCCAACAATGGGTTGTTATTCAGCCGAGGAGGGCACAGAGTTTTACCCACTTGGCCCAAGTTGAATCCCACTAATATATGTATATATATATATATATATATATATATAAAGATTAGATGTTGGGAAACAAAGGAGAGCAAGGGATTAAGGACAAAAACCCAGAGCCCGTCTCAATCCTACATTCATCCTTCCAGAATTGGACATTGATGTTTACAAAACTTTGACAGCCTGAAGCAGCAAACCAAGATAATGTGTCTGTCTCAAATGCATACATTAGAAAGAAGGTTGTGATTTTTGTCTCTTTTGAGAAGTTTATTGTGTCTGCTAAATAACATTGGATTTTCTCCTTTGTGATAGGTCGGGTTTTGAGGAGAGAAACTATTTGCTGTGGGAAAGCTGCCTACATTGCTTTTGTATCACCTCCAAAGTACTGTGACCAGTGTGTCCTAGACCTAAGCCTCCCATTTCCCCGCAGCTCACTCTGCTAAGACTCAAAGAATAGCTTTAAGAAAATAAAAATAAAAACAAATTCAAAAAAAAGTTTGGCTACCTAACACTTTACACCCAAAATGTTTATGAAAAAATGCCTAATGCCCCTTCAATTAAGTTGTATTAAAACAGAAGGTTTTTGGACTTCCCTGGTGGCGCAGTGGTTGAGAGTCCACCTGCCGATGCAGGGGACACGGGTTCGTGCCCCGGTCCGGGAAGATCCCACATGCCGCGGAGCGGCTGGGCCCGTGGGCCATGGCTGCTGAGCCTGCGCGTCCGGGGCCTGTGCTCCGCAACGGGAGAGGCCACAACAGTGAGAGGCCCACATACCGTAAAAAAAAAAGGAAGATTTTGCTAATTAGCATTAAGGCAGACAGTACTGAGCTTATATTGATGAAAGCTTCTTGCTTTCCATGTTTAAATTACTGGTGTTTCATTGACTCACACAGTTGAAATGAAGAGTTAGCGAAGTCTCAGGAGAGTGACCTCAGGTAGATTACTAATTCACATTTAGGTATTATGAAACTTTTGAATTTCCTATGTATTCTCTTTCTGTAACACAGCAGATACCAACTTTTGCTGTAGAGAGGTGTTCCATTTATTTTGGACACTCGGAAAAGCCAAGACAGTTTTCAATAGATTCACATGAAGGCTCATTTAGACCCAAATTCTGTTGTCAATAGCTCTTCCAGCACCCATGGCAGCTGTGAGTCTCTGGGACCATCTCCCTTAGACAGACAGCACCGTGAGAATTCTAGTCTAAGGGAGACTGTGCTGACCTGGAATATATTTCTCTTCAACATTCCACCAATGAACGCATGTCAAAAACTGGCCCATGCTGAATAAATATAGTCAATGTAAAATTAAAATGCAGAGTTGAGATTGCAAGGGATAAAAAACACCACAGGTGCCTAAAATGAGGGGGGATTTAAATACAGAGCCTGAGTTGGCATTGATTATATTGTACATGGGATATCAGAAGCAGATATTGTCTTATTGTGTTCAATGTCCCTGCAGGGGCAATATTCTCTTGATCTGAGTGGAACTGGAAATAAACTTTTTATAAAAGGACAGAATATAAGGACTCGAAAAACCTCTGCTCACTCTTTAGGGATCCAGTGCCCATGTGGAGCTCTAGTTGTAAGCTATGTTTAGAAAACAGAAACCCATGAGAAAACAGAAAATCCAGCCTGTAATATGCATTGGTTTGGAGTTCTTAATTCATACTACATGTAATCGAAGAGATTAGTACAGAAATTATTGTTAAAAACTAGTCTATATAAAGTCTGCCAAGGACCTACCAAAACGTGGCTTAAAAGCAGGCCTCAAAAGAATCAAATTGATCTAAAGTAACTTAACTGAATGCCAGAACTGAAGTTCAACTCTCTATAAAGGAATATTAAAAGATAAAAAACCGAATCAGCACCATAAAATAACAAAATAAAATAAAACTCATAATTTCTAAGAATCATTAAAAAGTACTAAGCATACAAATAAGAAGGAAAATATGACCTCAAACCAGGAAAAAGAGCAATAATTAGAAATGAGAGAGATGCTGGAATTAATTACCAGACAATGTTAAAGACCTATTATAAATATTCTTCATAGGCTCTAGAACATAAAGGAGAACATGAATACAATGAAGAAAGAAATGTAAAAAAATTTAAAAGACCTACATGGAATTTTTAGATTTGAAAAATGCAATACCTGTGGGGACTTCCCTGGTGGCGCAGTGGTTGGGAATCTGCCTGCCAATGCAGGAGACACAGGTTTGAGCCCTGGTCCGGGAAGATGTCACATGCCATGGAGCAACTAAGCTCGTATGCACCACAACTACTGAGCCTGTGCTCTAGAGCCCGTGAGCCACAATTACTGAGTCCGTGTGCTGCAACTACTGAAACCCGCGTGCCTAGAGCCCACGCTCTGCAACAAGAGAAGCCCGCACACTGCAACGAAGACCCCACACAGCCAAGAATAAATAAATAAAATGAATAAATTAAAAAAGAAAAAAAGAAAAATACAATGCCTGAAATTCAAAATTTATAAGCCAATTACCCACTGCAGAAGAAAAAACACTAATAAAAATTATCCCAAATGAAACAAAGAGAGAAGAGGCTGTAAAAGAAATAACAGAATGCTGGTGTCTGGTACGAAATGGTTGTTTATAATTGCAGTCTCAGAGGAGAGGAAAGGAAGGGGAGAAAAAAGTATTTGAAGAAATAAGTGGCCAAAATGTTTCCAAATTTAGTATAAATGATAAACCTACAGATTCAAGAAGGTCAGCAGAACCCAAGCAGAGGAAAAACGAAGACAATCACACCAAGGGACATCATAATCAAATTTTTAAGAGACTCTCTTAAAGCAGCTAGAGAAACAGATGCATTACATACAGAGAAACAAAGGTAAGATAGGAGCAGAATTCTTTCCAGAAACTATGTAAAGTAGAAGAATATGGAACACCGTTTTTAAAGTACTGGAGGAAAAAAGCTATCAAGATAGAATTCTAACTTTAGCAAAGATATCTTTTATAAATAAAATAAAGGATTAAAAAAATTTTATTGGAGTATTTTTGATTTGCAAAATGTTGTGTTAGTTTCAGGTGCACAGCAAAGTGATTCAGTTATACATATACATATATTCATTCTTTTTCAGATTCTTTTCCTGTATAGGTTATTACAGAATACTGTATTGAGTAGAGTTCCCTGTGCTACACTTTAGGTCTTTGTTGGTTATCTGTTTTATATATAGTAGTGTATGTATGATATCACTCATATGTCAGAACCTAATTTTAAAAATGATATAAATGAACTTATTTACAAAATAGAAACAGACTCACAGATTTCAAAATCAAACTGATGGTTACCAAAGGGGAAACATGGAGGTGGGGAGGAGGGATAAATTAGGAGCTTGGGATTAACATACACACACTACTATATATAAAGGATTTTTTTTTCAGACAAAAGCTGGGAGAATTAATTACCAGTAGACTTGCATTAAAAGAAATGTTGAAGTCTTCAGGCAGAACAAAAATAACACTAGATGGAAATATGGATCTACATAAAATGAGGAGGCATGCTGGAAATAGTATGTGGGTAAAAAATAAAAGATATTCTCATTTCTTAAACTCATCAAAAGAAAATGAGTGTTTGAGTCATAACATACGGAAGGGTTTTAATATGGGTAGAATAAAGAGGGATGACAATGGCACATAGGAAGTGAAGGTAGGAAATTCAAGTTACTGTTGTAGGTCTAGAAATAGGTCCACACATATGTGCTCACATGTGACACAAAGTTGTTGGTGATAAAACAAAATGGTATATAAGCACTTTAAGAACAAATGGACAGTTTTTTTATAAATCTAAACATACACTCATCATGCAGCTCAGTGATCCCTCCTAGCTACTCAGTCAAAGAGAAATGAAAACATATGTCCAACCAAAGACTTTACATGAATGTTGATAGCAGCTTTATTAATAATGGCCCCAAACTGGAAATAACCCAAATATGTCGGTCCACTAGTGGATGGATTTACAAATGGTTGTACATTCATACAATTGAACACTACTCAGTATGAAAAAGGAATAAACTACATGTACACACAACAGCATGAGTGAAGTTCAAAAGCATTACAGGACATGAAAGAAACCACACACACACAAATTACACGATGTATAATTCCATTTTTTCAAAGCTCTAGAAAGGGCAAAACTATGGTGACAGAGAGCAGAATAATGTTTGCTGGAGGGTAGAAGGGGTGGTGAAGAAGATATTGATTGTAAGAAGCTCAAGGAAAATTTTTTGCATGATGCAGATGTTCTATATCTTGTGATGGTAGCTACATAAATACAAATAAACTATTTTTGTTGTTGTTTTTTTGTTTTTTTTCTTGCGGTACGCGGGCCTCTCACTCTTGTGGCCTCTTCCTTTGTGGAGCACAGGCTCCGGATGCGCAGGCTCAGCGGCCATGGTGCACGGGCCCAACCACTCTGCAGCATATGGGATCTTCCCAGACCAGGGCACGAACCCGTGTCCCCTGCATCGGCAGGTGGACTCTCAACCACTGCGCCACCAGGGAAGCCCCCAAATAAACTTATTGAATTGTACACTTAAAGCTGTTGAATTTTATTTTATGTAAATTATAGCTCAAAAAATTGATTAACATATCTAGTCTAGAATTAATATTAGGTGTCAAGGCAGAGGCAAATATCTCACAGTGAAGCCTCCACTGCAGGGAGCAAAAGTGTCTCTAACTGAAAATAAGCAGAGCTGGAGTGTGGACAAGGGCAGAAACCCTCCAATCTAGGTTTTCAAATGACTGCAGAGCAGAGAACTCCCTGTACTCCTCTCCTGACCTGGAAGGATTTATCTGAGCAAAAATACAAAGAAAAACAGAAACAAACATAAATAAGAAAATATAACTTCAGTGGTGCTTGAACCATGGATTTATACAGATAGACAGATATAAGCAGCTTTATGGACATGTAATTGATATAAAAATACCTGTACGTATTTAATGTGTACTATTTGATGAGTTTTGACATATACAAATACCTGAGACACCATCATCATAACCATGGTAATAGACATAACCAACAACTTCCAGAGTTTCCTTGTGTCTCATTTAAAAAAAAATTATATATATTTATTTATGTAATAATTTGTAACATGCAATTTAGCCTCTTAAATTTTGCAGTGTACAGTACTGTACTGTTATCTGTAGGCACTGTGGTATACAGCAGATCTCTAAAACTTATTCATTTAGCTAAACAGAAACTTTATAACAATTAAACATCCTCCCATTCCCCCTAGACCCAGCCCCTGACAATGATATTGTATTATCTGCTCTGTAAGATTGACTATTATTGATACCTCATAGAAATGGAATCATGCAGTATTTTTTCCTCCATGATTGCCTTATTTCACTTAGTGTAATGTCCTCCAGGTTTACCCATGCTGTTGCAAATGGCAGGATTTCTATATCTGGAGGCTTCTTTTTTGAGGCTGAATAATACTCCATTGTATGAATATACCACAGTTTCCTTATCCATTCATCCATCTATGGACGCTTTGGTTGTCTCTGTATCTGGGCTAATGTGAATAGTACTGTGATGAACACAGAAGTGCAGATACCTCTTTGAGATCACTATTTCAATTTCCTTGGATATATACACCTAGAAGTGGGGTTGCTGGAGCATATAGTAGTTCTATTTTTAATTCTTTGAAGAACCTCCATACTATTTTCTATAGCTGCTACACCATTTTAAATACTCACGAACAGTTGGGGTATTGGAACCCACAACGATTCCAATTTCTATTTCTCCACATCCTTGACAACTCTTGTTACCCTTTTCTCCCTTTTTTTTTTTAACCTTGTAACCATCCTAACAGGAATGAAGTGGTATCTCATTGTAGTTTTAATTTACATTTTCCTGACAATGAGGTGGAGCATCTTTTCATATACCTATTGGCCATTTGTGTGCTTTCTCTGGAGAAAAGTCTGAGTCCTTTGTCTATTTTTAATTGGGTTATTACTACTATGATTTTTTGCTGTTGAGTCATAGTAGTTTGTCCCTTGTCATAAACCTATGCATGTATGGTCAACTGATCTTTGACAAGGGTGCTAAGAATACGCAATGGGGAAGGGATACTCTCTTCAACAAATGGTGTTGGAGAAACTGGATATCCACATGCAAAATAATGAATCTGGACTCCTACCTTACACCATACAAAATGGATTAGAAACTTAAACATAAAACCTGAAACTGTAAAACACCTAGAAGCAAACATAGGGGGAAAAGTTCTTGACATTCATCTAAATAATGATTTCATGGATATGACACCAACAGCACAGGCAACAGAAGCAAAAATAGACAAGTGGGACTACATCAAACTAAAAATCTTCTGCACAGCAAAGGAAATGATCAACAGCATGAAAAGGCAACCTACAGAATGGGAGAAAATATTTGAAAACCATATACTGGAACCATTTCTTAAAGCAGTTAGTTTACCTTAACTCTCACTGAAACATCATTTAAAATTTTTCTGTAGTTCTACACAACATGCATACTAAGAATTTGGATACTGATTTCTTTTAAAAGAAAACTAGTGTTTTTTAATACGATTGTTTATTCAGTAAGTGCCAGTTTTATATCTATAGTGACACATAATGTTAAAAATAGCTGACTTTTATAAGAGGAGTTTGGCCTTACAGAACATATATATTTCTAAATGCTTGCCAATAAGAATCAAAGTTCTTTACAAAAAATGCATATTATTTTTTTATAGAGAAACATTCTATGTCATTGTTTCAAACTCTTCAAGGTCACAGAGTCTATAAGGATTACAGTACTTTTAATGTCAAGCCCTTGTGAAAATCATTCTTGGCTTCATAGGAATTATGAATTGATGAGTTCATAGAAATTATACATTGATGAGAAATGAAATATGTAAGTCTGCAGAATTCTCTGAGAGTGACATTTCTGAAATACCACTAAGGAAAAAATCTTTTGAATATTTAAGCCATGATTTGAAGATTTAGAAATATCAATTAGTAAACCGTTCAGAGGCAAATATATCGCACCAGGTTTGCACTCACCAGTGGCTCTGGTGACTTCACAGCATCTTCACAGCATCCAGCTTAGATAAAACAGAACTGAAGTTAAGTCACAACTTCAGGGGGGAAGCACTTGTACCCACATGTGGAAATTTATTAAAATCATACCAAATGTTAGAACCATTCTGGCATTCATTTAGTAAAGTTATATTAAAACATCAAATTTTAAAAAGTGGAAATAATGGTAGGTAAATTTGAGAAAGCAATTTTGAATAAAGATCTCTGGACCAGAAATTAGCAGATCCAGCTCTATCCCTAGACCAACCATTGTGAGATCCTGGACAAATACCTTAGTGTCAGTTTTTAATTTTTGCAAGTTCTTTGTATTTTTCTTTCAAAATATTCCTTCTCTTTTTGTTTTATGGTGTGCTTTCTGTATTTCTCTGAAGCAGTTATTTATTTTTTACATAATTCCATTTTGCTCCCTGAATTGTCTCTGTAGTTCTTATTTTCTATTTGTTGCTTTCCATACCGCCTTTCATGGTAGAGGTTTTCTTCAAATCTTGGGTCTTGATTGATTGTCTACTCATAGCCACTAGCGAGTCATAAATAGCTACTGGGAAGTTCTGTGGGTAGGGACAGGGCTTATTGAGTGGTGGGCTTCACCACAGGATAATCATGCAAGAGCCCAACTCTTTTGCTGTGCACACAGCAGCAGACCCAGTATTTACATGGAGGATTTTCAGGTGGGCACGTGTTCTCCAAGAGAAGAGCTCTACCAGCTCCTGCTTAGGCCATAAGGTCTTTCCCCTGTGCTTTTAGAGTTAAGCTAGAAAGGCACAGGGATGACTCACCATTTTATAGTAGACTTTCATTCAGTTCTCCTGTTTTCATGACACTCATTCCTGCAGCCACCTCTTGTCATGAATTCAGCATCTCTCCTATTCAACTACTTAGGGAATTGAAATGTCAATATTCTGCTGGTTTGGGATCTTGGTGTTTGTTTGACTGTGTACTGTGAGAAAGGCGATCTGGGGCTTTAACTATTTCTTGTACAGACTTCTAACCAGTCCCTCTGTTTCAACCCCACTCACACCTATTCTTGATTCCTGGACCTTCCTGGGGCTCTGTGGTGTGAATTCATTTGTTCTTTGCATCCTTCACTGCAGGTACCTGGCTATCAGCATCTTGAGTCTTTTAGGTCAGTTATGATTTAATCCATCTGCCTTCCACCTTCCAAATCTTGTTGACGCCTTCCAGGTATATCCTCTCTGGCTTTTGTTTGTAGAGCTTAACTGTCATCGTAAGGGCATTTGGAAGGCAGTGGAGACAAATGCATGTGATCAGTCTCAATATCTAACTGGCATCTTGAAACTCAATATGATAACTCAAAGATCCATATAACAATTTTAGAGAATAATATTCTGTATCCTTGTTTGTTGGAATTGGAATGGGATGGTGAACTTATTTGAAAAACATTTATGACATTTGAATCTCTTTGAAGACATGTCCTTAATTTCCCCTTATGTCCTGAGAGTTCTGTTCCAGTTGTGGGATGGAACCATATATTGCTGTCTGTAGTGGGCTGAATGGAGTCACCCACAAATTCATGTCCATCCAGAATCTTAGAATTGATCTTATTCAGAAATAAAGTCTTTCAGATGTAATTAGCTCAGGATCTAGTGGTCAATTCATCCTGGATTAGGGTGCACTTTAAACCTAATCACTGGTGTCTGTATAAAAAGAGAAGACAGAGGGAAGGAGACATTGTGAAGATGAAGGGGGAGACTGGAGTGATGCTGCCAAAGAACAGGTGGAGCCACCAAAACCTGGAAGAGGCCAGGAAGGATTCTCTCCTAGAACTTTCAGAGGGAGCATGGCCTTGCTGACACCGTGGTTTCAGATTTTTGGCCTCCAGAACTGGGGTGAGAATAAATGTCTGTTGTTTTAAATGATTAAGTTTGCGGTAATCTATTACAAAAGCCTTAGGAAATGAAATACATTCCTTCAGATGTTGTTGTTTCCAACTCATTTCTAATTATTCAATTAAAATACTTGGTTTTGTTGTCAGAACTGTAAACACTGTAAGATTTGAGACAATATGCAAAGGTGAGAGTTCCTGTTCCTGGAATAGGTTCTGGAAGCTCCTAATTAAGGCAAAGTCAGGGATCCAGGATCAAGTGACCAAATCAGACTGTGTTGAGGCTGTGGCACATCTTATTTTAGGCTGTGAATCTGAGCCATGTGTGTAAGCTGGATTCCATCAAGGATCCAACAGAACAGGAAATCAAAGTCCTAAAAGACAGGAGCAACAGGACTCCAAGAAGGCAGAGTGAAAAATCTCAAGGGGCTCAGAAATCAGGTCTTCAAGGATTGTTGGGTGAGGGCCACTGAGGGCCAGAAAAGTGATGCAAAACAACCACCCTGAAATTCCTTGCTTACCTGAGGCAGCTACACCATCGTTTTGACCACGGGTAGAACAGGTCTGAGGAAGAGGTAGCTGAGAGTACCTTACTAGAGTATCTAGCACAGGCTAAGGAAAGCGGGAGGCTTTGGCAAACAGATGTTGTCAACTAGTTCAAGCATCTAAAGCTAGTAAGGTAATTTAATAATATCGTATTATAATCTGTTGTATAATTGCATGTATATGAGTGTATGTGTGCTTGAAAAAGCTTTGGAAAGGTAGATTAAATATTTAATATTTTCCTATGTGACTTATTTCTGTGACTGCCCATTCATTTTATAATAAGAAAAATAATGCCATTTCCATTTTGAAAGAAAGGCAACAAATGAGAAAACAATCAACCTAATTCCAGAAAATAAATGCATGAGCTGCAGAAAGGTACTAAACAAACATTAAAAAGAGGAAAATAGAAGTTTTAATGAGCTGTGTAGGATATGAAAACATAATAACTCTCTGTGGGAAGGTTTAATAGACTGCTTTAGGGATTTATAATACTTTGATTTTTTTAGACTTACTGAGCAAACCACAGCCATTCAAGTGAAATTTCATAAGATATTTGAAATGTCTTAGAGGTTTGACTGCAGAATCTGGTGAAACGCATGGTTTAGATGTTTATGAACCATTAGTTCACAATGTGTATTGGTCCACGATATGCACACAAATCTCATCAGTCATGGTCAAGTACCAAGTCCAAAATAACTAATATCAAATTTACCTTCTGTCATTACAGCATCCTTCTTAATGGCCCAGGACCAGTAGCAAACTGGAGCAGTAGACAGACTGCTAAGTGAAAAGGTGGGATTCCTGGGCAAATTGTGTCCTAAGTACATAGACATCCATATGTAAGACCTGGAAAAAATTCTATGGAATTTCTTTTGTTTGTGTCTCTCTTGCCCACAAAGTAGGAACAGGCTTGGTGCCCTTTCTTCCATATCTTGGATTTGTGGCTGGGACCTAAAAGTCATCAGGGAATACAAATGGAGCCACATTGCTGCCCTTGGAATCTGGGAGGACCTCTCTGGGAACATTCTCCACTTATTGGTTGACACACACTTGGCAGTAGTAGCTGGGAAGCCAAGGCAAAGCGATTTCACTACAAATTTCCTCTCTAGGGCCATTTAGATGGTCCTGATTTTTATGACTCTGAACTTCATCATTTCGCCAACCACATTTTTAAATGGTCTTGAATGCAGCATTCTATTTGGCATTTGGGAGATTTTTCATATATATTTTTAGAATGAATTTAGGAAGTAACCTATTTCATTTTGGTGGCTTAAGTATCATAACCTATCATTTTACTAATAACAACCTCTAAAAAGAATACATTTACTTAAAAAATTGGTGGCGTCTTAAAATGCATGTTAGATAGGGATCTTTTGTTGCAAGTTCAAGGACCCCCATCTCAGACTTGTGAGAGCAGAAATTTGTCAGTTCCAAGCTTCCAGAGCCTGGTGTTGCTGCCCCGACACACGCATGCCTGCATGATTCTCTTGTCATCTTTCTTGTAGCGTCCCCGGCAGCTATACCTTCTGCAGGGCCACACCGTCCTCTTCCTCATCCACTGGAGGAAGCCTTGCCTATTTCACCACGGAGTCCTGGAGTTGAACCCCATTGACTCTTAAGTTTTCTACCCCTGGACCAGTCCATGGATATCTTGACACCGCCAACAAAAAGAAATGGGTAAAGCCTGATTGGCTAGTTGGCAAAGGCAAATGCCCAGGTAAAGGCAATGGAAGGTTTGACTTTCATAAATACTTTCTAATTCATGAAAATGTAACACCAGTACCTTTAATTTAAAAATTCTCTCTGTGTTTTCTTATCCCCAAACATACCCATGAATCTGCATTTGTATGTCAGACATAAAGTACAAACATTTGACAACAAAGTGCAATGGGGATGATAATAGCCATATCTCACATGCACTTAATGCTTTACATTTTGTAATATTCCTTCTCCACCATTTCCTGTTAGTTTCAAAATAACCTCCTGATCAGATATGATAGTAGGTAATATTTTCCTCTTCCCTATTTTACAAAGAAAAAAAAAATCACACTGATTTCTTCCTACTCCAGACCCTCAGTTACAAAGTGAGCAGAACTAAAATCCCATCCAGAGTTGGGTTCTTTACGTTTCATTTGAATGAGTATGTAACTATTCAAAAAATGAATATGTAACTATATCCTCTCATGACTGCTTTTCATGGTAGCTAGAAATAGGTCATTTCTCTCCCCCCTGACCAGGACTTCCTCTGCTTAAACTTAGCATCTGTCAAGGCTGAAATTAACAGTAAAATTACAGGCTGTATTGTTTCCACTTCTAACTAGCTCTGTGCCAGACCACCCATTGTTCAGCACAACAATTTAACTAAATTACTGCTGTAAATTATCCTCATTTTATCCCCATTTAATTGACACTATTGAAACCACATTCAGTGATTTGTTTTGTTTTGTCTTTCTTTCCTGTGTGTTTAGGGACTGAAGAAGTTTGTGTAGCAGATTACATGATAACTTAATTGTTTTATGATCTTGTTCATAGGAGGTTGTGCATTACAGTTGGTCAGAGGTCTCGGCCTACAGATTCTGGATGTTTCTAAGCTGGGAGGTCGCAGAATAGAAAGGGTCAGACATGGGGTGTCTTCTGCAACGTGTGTATCTGTGATTCATCTCCATAGTGTCACCGAGAACATTGATAGGTAAGATAACCATGGGGCCACTAAGAATTGTGATCATGGAGGTTAATTACTGGGTTTTCAGCAGTTATTGAAAAAGCAGATAGGATCCAAGAGATTGATAAAGGGTGGAAAAGTGATGCATTTTCTTCACATAAGAGGAGAAAATCTCTAAAAGGAAAGGCTTCAGAAATCTAGACATGACTAGCTCAAATTCAATACCCATTAGAAATACTGGAATGAATCGTGAAAGAATCAATTTGTACACAACTCTACAACTACAAGGGACTAAGCCGAGAAATCCACAGGGCTTTGTGAAGAATATATTCAAGAGTCCAAACCGATTTCCACCTGAGCATTGTGACAAGCCTGAAAGATCAGGAGAAGCAATGGATAGGACCCGGTCTGCTGTGAAAGCCGCTGTCCCCTCCTGCACGTGGTCCAATCTCAGACAGTGAGTCAGGGGGCTGGGACCTTAGAAGAGAAAGGCAGATTCACTGTAAAGTTACCCAGCGGAGCAAGCCAATAACAGGGCATGTAAACCGGACAAAATTCCCATCAATAATTTACCTAGAAAATCAAGATTAAGCAAAGTGAAATGAATTTAAGATAATGGGAACATAAAATGAGCTAAATTAATATAAGTCTGAGTCGTCTGGAGATGTATTCATTGATTTCCTATTTAATTCAACAATTATTTTATTGTTATTCATAATATTTATTGAATAATACTATGGAAATACACAAAGAGGATCCACGTGAGAAAGACACAAACTATTTATACAGAGCTTGGCATAGCAAAGGAGTCATTCACCATCACTTGTGTTTTGGCAGAGACTCAAAGGCAGGCAGAGGAGTGGGAAAGGTTTACAGGAAAAAAAAAAAAGAGACAGGGCAGGTGTGCCCTGATTGGAGGCTGTTGGCCTGGGGGGCAGGAGGTGGGCTAAGTAGAAGCAGGGCATCCTGTATGATTGGTTACGGGTGCACATTTTGCTTTCTCTCACTTGTCTTAAATTGGAAGCAGGACAAAAATTGGGGCAGCTGCTTATTTAGGGCAGATGGTTCCAGGAGTTATCGTTTGGTTTCCAGGATCAGTCACTAGAGATAGTGGTCTGACTTCCTACAAGAAGGCCTCCTGGGCTGGTTGTGACAGATGGTGGGTCAGAGTTCTATCTTTACATGTGGTCTGGCCGTTGCCCAGTTATTGATATATATTGTCTCTCATTACTCCATGGCAGGCACAAGCATGTAACATTCATTACGTTATTTAATCTAATTTAATCCCAATATGTTGCTGTGAAAATTTCTATTTTACAGAGTAAGAAACCAAGGCTTCACCAGTTCAGATAATGTGTCTGACCCACAGGGTAAGTGATGGAGTCAGTGATAAGATTCAGGTCATCTGACCCCAAAGCCTGAGCTCTGGAGATGGGTGGTAATTGTACGATTTGGAAATTGAGAAGTAACTGAGACCAGCTTGTCTGTCTGGTTTTTGTTTCCTGTTCTATTGGAGATTTCACTCCAGTCCTTTCTCTCATTGTGTCTTTCTTTTCAGAATATTAAATCAACTTCTACAGCAGAGGGTTAACCAAAAGATCTACAGCCCAGCAAATAACCTGAATGCATGAGTCTCCTGAATATGAGGCCATGGTAGGGAAGCGCCCATACCTGCCCAGAAAAAGAGTGCCTCATGCCCCCCTGAGGCTTCCTCATTCATTTCATCAACAGTGCACTGAACGAACAATACCTTCCAGGCAGGAGCTCACAACTCTAGTACTAAAATCTGCAGTAAAATCAAGTGGGAAAAGAGCTCAACTAAAAGTGTGGTCAAAAGTATCGTTGCTTAAGAAGAACTTGAAGACCCTTTAATGCCCCTTCTGAATAAATAGATTTTAAACTGATATCCTTTAAAAATTCAAAAATAAAATAATTTGAATGAAATAGCATAATTGGGAAATTATACAGAGCAGAAGTGGAATAAAAATTGCCTGGTATGAATATTCTAATTAGATGCCTCTTTGAATTTTGTTGCTATCATAAGACTCTATGTTTTCAAAGGTTAAAGCGCTTTGTTCTCTTCTGTTGTGGTAGGTCTGCAGCCACCACAGAATGAAAGTTAGGGACGCCAAGGAATTATGAACATATGCAAACTACTTAAACACTGCATTGCATTTTACAACCTGTTAACAGAAAAAATTTTCAAATAATTTTCTTTGTTTAAATTGTAAAATATTCTAGGCTGAGTCAAAGATGACTAAGGATTATATTTACCAGTATTGGAGAATATTAGGGTGTCATGTAAATGGAGAGCCACAATTTGGAAATGCAATAGTGGTCCCTAAGCTGCTCACACAGCAACCACCCTTGGGAATCATCAGGGATAAGAGAGTCAATTTCACTTCTGTTATCTGTGCCTTAGATTCATGTTTTTTCACATTATGGTAAAGACATGAATGTGTACAAATTGTCCCCAGTAAATGGTTAGCGGAGAAATTTTGAAAAGGTAGGATTGCATTTAACTCAAGCTTTCAGCTTCCTTGGTCCAGGAAATGAGTAAGAGCGTCATTGCTGGGGAAAATTCTTGTCAGCCTGTAGAGAGAAAATCATAGGAAGAGAGACAAGAGGTCTGTACGGATCCCAGGTCCACAGAAGGCTATGACGTGGCAAAGGTACGAAATGAAGCCGTCAGCATCTGCACAGAGGTAGGGTTAACCAACCAGGGCTGCTCCACAGAAGAGCTACACATTCTGAGTTGAGGGCCCCTGCTGCTTCGGTGGAGGGTTGGAGACGAGAAATAGAAATGAACATAGGAGTGGATGATCACATGTCACACTGTCCAAGACATTCCCAGTTTATAACCAATCATCCTGGAGTAATTATTATTAGTGCCCAAAGTGTCCTAGTTTAGCCTAAAGGTTGTATGGCTAATGACTAGGGTCTTACTCTACCTTTCGTGTCTGACCAGCCTGAATTCATCTGTGGTCCCCAGTGTCCCAAGTCCAGATGCCTGATTTCTTCCATTCTCAGCACAGCCTGTGAAGGTCTGACTTTTCAAATGATCCTTGTTCATGAGTGCACCTGACAGATATAAAGGTAACACCAGGTGCACTCAAGAGACAATTCATCTACCTTTTTTGTTTGGGTATATTTACACCACTTCCATTATCTGATTCATAAACATTACAGATCTGGATGGAACTCCCTGTGAATTTCTGCTCCAGAGACCTGGAAAACCTGGTCCTCCAAGCGGTTTCTTCTTCTTTGTCTTACATTCTGTTTATAACAAAACAAAAGCCCCCAAACTGGAGGCTCAATCTGAAACAGTACTAATATACAAAATGTAGGCACATCTCCGGAGAGGGAGAAAAACTTTCCTCTCTACTCCTTTCAAATCCATTACTTTATTTAGACTCTGAAATAATTAACATTGATATGCCTCAGCAGTTCCCCTTCTGGTTATGGCCAAATATCTCACACTGACCAACCCTCTTGAATATTTCTACATAAAATCTGAACAAAGTACACAAAACAACACCTTAGAGGAACTGGAGGGGGACCAAAAGGAAGCAAATAGTATAGTGTGAAGTTCAAGTTTCTTTTTTCTTTCCTCTTCTTTTTTTAAAGCTTTTTACCAGAAAGCAGGCTTTAGTCACCTGCCTATAAGGTGTCTAAAACTCACATAGAAACCTGCTGTATTACAGGCTTGAGGAATCAGAGGACAGATTTCGGGGAAACTACAGCAGCTAGAAGGTAATGGGGGGAAATTCCTGAAAGGAGAGACTTAGATGGAGAGCTGCAGATTTGGGATATCAACTCCACACTAAACTCTTACTGTTCCCGAACCCCTCCTGTGCATACAGATCACAAGCAGCATAGCTAATGTTGTAAGAACTGAACAGAGATTTTGGGCGCTACCCACCAGGAGGAAGACAGTGCTTGGAGTTTGAGTCCAATCAAGTTAACTGCCTGTGAAAACAAAAAAATCAAGACCTGCCAGAGAAACATAACAGAAGAGTTTCTATGCCATATTATTCACAATGACCAAGACATAATCCAAAATTACCAGACTTACAAAGACAAAGGAAAATGTGACCCCTATTCAAGGGAAAATGTGACCAATGGAGACTTCATGCCCTGCAGAGTTAGGAAGAAGTGGAAAAAGCAAACACACTTAGCTAGAACCATAGGATTCTCTGACACAGAGAGCTGGACAGAACCCTCTACTCAGATATCCACATCACACTTCTAATTTTTAAAAGTCCACTATTGAAGGGTACTCAATTCAAGCCCTCATTGATTAATACATTACTCTTTACTATCAGCAGCAGAGGACAAGGAAAGTGGGACCACACCTGGATGGAAAAAGGGAGAGAAGATTTTATGTTTCCTTGGTTATGTAAGCTTGCTTTGAACTTGCCTGTGCCTGGTGACATGTGGCATTTAAACGAGCTGCTGGAGGAGAACTCCTGAGTTATGATGACTGTGCTGCTCATTAACTTCTCTGAGGAAGACTTTGGAGGTGATCTAATTCAACCTCATCATCTAAAAATTAGTCTTAGAAAAGTTTCAGTGACAGGGCTAGAAGATCACACTTGGATCCCTAGCACTTTGTGCTTCAGCAACCTTCCATTTATTATTTCATTCATTTCATTGCATTTTTTATTGCATGCCTTCAATGTAACAACTATTCTGGGATCTGGGTGTTAAAATGAACAAGGAAGATGAGGTCCCTGCATTAAATCTACTCTTGACATTCTGCCTCCAAAGCTGCCTTTTCCTGGTTTAAACTGTTAGACCCTTATCTCTTAAGATTCTTTCAGTACGATTTTCACTTCTCATGAAAGGTTTCTATTTGTTCATTTCACTTACATGGTATTACCTCCCCCAGATTAATCCATAAGAATCTAAATAAAGCTAGACATTTCATTAGGCAAAAGAGCTGCCATTTGGTCCTTTCCTATGACTTAGTGGCCAGGTATCATTCCCTTTCTTTTATGATGCTTCAACAATTGCTGGTCTATGTACTGTCTGTTTCACTGAAGGCAATTTGAATAAATATTATCAGATACAGCAGTTTAAAAGTTCTTTATGTCAAAGTCACAAAAATATGGAACATTTCTTACCTACTATCTTGGGGGCAGCATAAGAAACTAAGTTGTTGTACAGAATGTAATTTCTTTTCAAAATTCCTTTTAACATTAAAATCCATTGTGGTTTAATGGAAATTTGCTTTCCAAAATTAAAAACATATGATTGTAAATGCTTTCATGATAATTTCTCTACTCTGTTGGAAACTGACCATTTACTGTAAAGGACATATGTCATTTTTGCAATCCACCATCCATCACCACTTCTTTTAGTAACAGCTTTTTCAGGAACTCTCCCTTTATTGGATGCATGTGGACCAAACCAGATCCATCACCCAACTTACCCTGTAATGATACCCTGGAGCAGAGGGACACTCAGGATCAGAGCATCCCACAGAGGTCTCTGGAGATGCTGAACCTGCTGATTCAGTTTCCTCTTTCATCTTATTATTTAAATCATAGCCTTATAAAAACTTCCTGTATCCTTGATTTAACCAGAGTTTATTTCTATTTCTTAAAACTGAAAAATTCTTAGTCATCCATAAACTCCTGTTTCTTCACTTAAGTATTATTACTTAAAGCCAATGTTAATATCACCTATAAGTGTGTAAATCTGAATTTAACTGAGTGAATAAATTTGATATAGGTTATTTTCTTACCTTTGCAACTTAGTATAAAGGGAGAAAGTCTTCTTTGTAATTCTACTGTATACAAATGATTATTTCTCTCTTGGCAAAACACAACACAAATGTTGAATATTTTATAAATCCCCTCACTAATTCTCTAGTTAAAATAAAACTTAGAAAGAGTTAAGCAGCAAACTTTAAAACAGTGAAATTGCTGAAAATATCTATGCAGTGACTACAATTACTACTGCTGCTGAAGCTACTGCTAACTAGATAAGACAATTCATTGGTCATCTACTGTGTGCTTAGTATTATTGTGAATACTCCCACAGTACAAAATTGTAGGCTTAGATCATAAACTCAAGGAACTTTCATTGACTAAAGGGGAAAAATAGCATAAAATCAGAGGCATGTTCATTTGGGTTTTCAAGTTGAAAAGGACATTTTGATAAGTAAAAATTAAATTGTTTTTTCAATGTTGAATACAATAGGATAGATGGAGAAGAAAGTATTGGGTTGGACAAAACTTCATTGAAGTTTTCCATTACATCCTACAGGAAAACCCGAACGAACTTTTTGGCCAACCCAATATTTGGAAAAGCAGTGTCTATGAATGAAGAAATTGAGGTTTGACGACTCCCACCGCATAATATCAAGATGTATAATTTGCACAAACATATGCATACAGACTGACTAGTTCCCTGTGGCTTAGATAAGAGACTATTAGTTCCATTAGCATAAAAACATTTAAATAACAAAGGATTAGTTGTGTCATTTCAGATCACACAGCTAGGTAAAAATAGGGAAAAAAAAAAAAAAGACCATCTAGGCTTCCTGGTTGAAAGCTGTACTCTTTTAGGTTATGCCATGCTTCTCAAACTTGAAAACTGATCTTTTTTTTTAAGAAAAAAAAATCTCCAAAACCAACCAAAAGAATCCTTATTAATGTATTCATATTAATTCATGGTACAATATGTTACAACAAAGGTGTACACTGATTTGTGTTCTTGTGCCTCCATTTTCATAGAGGAGATGACATTGTCTCCTTCTTTCCAAAATGTGAAACTGGATGGCCACCACTCAAGGCTCTACTTTCTTCACTATCCAATTTAGCTGAAGAAGAGTCTTGCTGAAACTCCGTTGCTGACTCTTCAAGTCTTTTCATTTCTGCATGTATTTATAAAATAAAAAGATCAAGACATCTCTTTCCCAACTTAATGAACCATAATAAAACATTCTCCAAGTTCTCTCCAAAAAGCCAGACATCCCACAGGCTACTCATCATTTCTGATAAGGTCAAACTTCTGGTCAAAGGCCCTGCCCTTTGCTCCATATACATAGAAAGATGGAGATATGGATACATATCTACATATAGAGAGTGTCAAGATTTAAAATACCCAGTAGAAACAGGAATTGAACACAATCCAGTCGTGGCAGGATAACAGAGCCCGCTTCCCTATATAGAGTGTGGACTTCACTCTGTGTTCTATTTTTGAGTAGAAGCTGAAAATGATCTCCTCCATGCTTGGGGTTTCCGCTAGAAACAAGCTGCTCATCTATCCTGGGAGAGGCAAAAACCCGTGCGTGAAAGGAACTGGGTACCCCCAAGTGTTGGCTCAAAATTAGAGCTGAGAGAGCCCGTCTCTGGGGGGCAGAACAAGAATCTTAACACATAACCCACCCTTGCCCTGCCTTTCATTTCCACTAGAGAATTATGCAAGTAAACTTACATTATGCCTGATTTTCTCTGAGTTTTTTCCTTTAGAACTTCTGTGAATGTGTTTTTGCTATTCAATACTATATCAATAAAGTGTAATTAGTTCCCACACTTGGAGTTTTCAACATAATTTTCCATCAACTTTTGCTTTATTTTTTAGAGTTGCAGAAGTGGTAAAAGTGTTTTCTCATATACACATTCACACATTCCCCCAAGCCTAAGGCTTCATTAGCCTTCACTTTTGTATGTTTTCTGTCAAAGCCCAGCTGTGATACATTCACTGCAGCAGCCTCCACATCCACGCAGTCTTTCCTTCAGAAGTGAGTAAATATGTGCCCTCCAGACACAATTCTCAGTCATTTCAGGGTTGACCAGATATTAGAAGTTATGTTTAAAAGTTAACTCTAGTCTGCTCCTTCTTATTTAATTTATTTGAAAGTAATTTATTTGTTCTATATACATTCTACAATTGTGTGAATCATATGAAAACATCTTTATATTAGTGTCCTATTGCTGTCATAACAAATTCTACAGCCTTAGTGGCTTAAAACAGTGCCCACTTATTATCTTAAAGTTCTGGAGATCAGAAGTCCCAAATGGGTCTCACTGTACTAAAATTGAGGTGTCAACAGAACTGCCTTCCTTCTAGGAAAGAAACTGTTACGTGCCTTTTCCAGCTTCCAGAAGCTACCTGTTCCTTGATTCATGGCCCCTTCTTTCATCTTTAAAACCAGCAGAGTAGCATCTTCAAACCTCTCCGACCCTGATGTCTTCTGTCTCCTCTTCCACATTTAAGGAGCTTGTGATTGGACCCACCCAAATCATCCAGGATAATCTCCTTATTTTAAGGGCATCTACTTAACCACTTTAATTCTATCTGCAACTTTAATTCCCCTTTGTCACATAACATACATATTCCTGGGTTCCAGGGACTATGATGTGGATGCTTTGGGAGAGCGGGACATTGTTTTGCCCAACACAAACTTAGTGGCTATCCTTTGGTTCATCTTATTTCTGTGCACAAATTAATGTGATTGGAGTCACTGCACAATTTTGTCTTTATGCTCTTTTGCTGCAACCAAAGTTACCAAATAAATGTTTCTATTTGATGCAGTTATCACAAGTTGCTATGACCATGGTTATTTGTAAACTGCTTTTAATGACTACTTATTTTTATTGTTTTCATCAGACTTAGATTTCTCTCCAGTCCCCTAGCTTCACACAGCATGTAGATTTGATGTCCTCACTTGCCCTATCATCATATCCATGTTCATAGACAAAAACATGAGGCACAGACTCTTTCAGAATTCAGTGTTGTGCTGAAATTATGGTTCTTATAGGTTCTGCTGAAGACAATTTAATTTCACTGTATCTTAATTTACTAGAAACAGTGATACAAAATAAGATCCGGTTGAACACCTGGGGTGTCAAATCAGGGTGATGAAGATGGAGTGAAAGTCAAGATGCCCTTGGTATTAGTCAAGCCTGGACATTTAATTTCCCAAAATGTGTGATGATGAATTTCCTCTAACACATAACGGTGTGCTTCCTATTGTGAATAATTGTGTTACTTTCGTGTGAGAGGAACATGCTTACATCCTGAGCAATCCCATCCACGTTATCTACTTCATTGTTATCTAGTTCTTACCTCCGTGACACCTGAGTTCACAGGTTTTCCAGCCCCTCGATTTTCACATCTGCTTTCTTCTATTCATTCTCTTTTCCTTCAGTTAAACAAAAATCACTAGATTTAGAGTATCATAACGATACGCTACCTTATCTACAAAAGGCTGGACACTGCCCACTACCTGTGCCATGACGGTGAATTCCACCCTGTGTGTCTGCAGTGTGCTGAGTTAGAGTGGTCGTCACAAAACATCAGCCTACATTTTGTGCACATTCAAGTGATGTGGGGATAGGCATTCCCCACATGATTTCAACACATGGAATGGTTCACTATTAAAAGTAGAAAGGGTGAAGTTTCTCCTGTTCGTTCATTCATTCATTCACTTTTTTAAATATATATTTTGATTTTCACTATATCTTGTGGATCATTTTTAAAGTCTTTATTGAATTTGTTACAATATTGCTTCTGTCTTATTTTTTGGTTTTTTTGGCTGCAAGGCATGTGAGATGTTAGCTCCTCAACCAGGGATCGAACTCGCACCCCCTGCATTGGAAGGCGAAGTCTTAACCACTGGATGGCCAGGGAAGTCCCTGTTCATTCATTTACTTGTTTTGAGTCCTAAACACTGGACCGCCAGGAAATTCCCCTACTCATTTTGAATCTAGTTGTCAGGAAAGACCTGCTGTGCATGCCACAGACCATGTTAGATATAATGGATGTAAGAATGAGTGAGATAAAATCTTTTCTTTCATGAAGAACAGAGTCTAAAAGAGGGAAAATAGAAATTCAATAGAGAGAAAAATAGCCTACAGGCTAAAGCTGCCTTGTATCACTTCCTTTCTTCAGTTGGCTCTCTCATTATTCTCAGTTCTGCAGTAATGTTGGTCCTTGGATCTAACACGATGGACACTCCCAATGGAAATGAGATAAAAATGAACATAAGAGCTTAGGAAATGTTAACTTATGGTTGAGAGTAAGGTGGCAAAGATCTAAGGTGTTTTCTTAAAATCCAACTTCAGATAACTTCACTGTTATCAACTTACATAAAGTTTAAAAGTCTCTTAAATCAATTAAGGCATGATGGATTCCCTAATTTTAAGAATTAATTTTTATTTACCACAAAATATTTTAATGAACAGGCTCACACATGACCTTCCATATAAGAAGAGTCTATATTTAAGTTAAGCGATGACTTTCTAGAACTGGAATAAGCATCCATGTTTGAAATTAGAATGCAGGTAAAACTTTCTTCCCCACTTGAGTCTCAGGAAAGCACATGGTGTGAAGTTAGCCCATTCTAATAAGCTACTTGTGCCAGTTTCCTGAAGTCAAAAGACGTGAAGAAATGATCTTCCTTCTTTCCTTCTTCAGGACCCAGTGGGAAGCTGGCTGGCCCTCCTCTGAATTAATAAGCCATCACTTTTTACCACTCTTCTGGAACTTATCAATGTCCCTCTGGTGTTCTTACATAAACACATAATAAGAGTGGGTCCCAGCCCTAACTCTGCCTAAGTGAGACCTGGGACCTGGAAGGTCACTTTGCCACTCCTGCCTCAGTTTCCTCAGGGGTGGAATGATGGGACTGTAACCAGATTAGCTCCAAAGGCAATGCAAGCTGTGGTACTTTGTTCTTTAAAAACATTAGGGACCAACACAGGTCAAGATGAGATTCATAACACTGTAAACACAGCTTCCAAGAGTTTCATAATATTGTAAATGTTGTGCCTCGGTCTGGAAAGACAATTAAAATGAGATGTTTGCAGCTGCAGTCAGAAGTTTGTTATGATTGAGGAGCTCATAGATGATCATAAATGACTGTATGACTGAGGAAGCACAAAGCACAGGCCATCCTAAGATTTCTATTCTTCTCCAGAGCACAGAAGCCAAGACCCATAGATTTTATTCCTGACAGTGACAAAGGGGAGGGGTGTTCCCCAGTGCAGTACAATCTGAGATTCCAACTAGCTATTGGAATTAAGTTGTGAATGCAATTTTTGTTTGTTTTTTATTTTAGGAAGATACATATTTTTTAGTTCATATCAATTGTATTATCTTGAATCCAGGAGAAAATCATAAGATGACAGAAATCAAGGTAGCAGTACCAAAACATATTTCAAAGTGGTCACTGTAAAGCACAGGGATATTGTACATTGATTTTGCCAAAGATATTTTCCTAAAGATTATAAAACTTAGAATTAAGTTTTCTTTAATGGTACAAATTTCTAAAATCTAGAGTGTATAAGTGCAGTTAGATACAGCTGTCTTTCAACCATATTTTTCTATGATTTGTTTCTTGAAGGAGTAGAGTATATTAAAGCCCTTTTGTGTTCAAGACACTGATCTAAGGGGTACTTTAAGGACGCGGCCACCTTGATCTTTCCTTGGAAAAGTTACAGGCGGTGAGAGATGATACACACACAAATAACCACCAAACCACGCAGTGACAGAGAAGCACTGCTGAAAATTCTCCGTCTACACAGTCTGTCCTTAAACATAAACTCTTGCTGGTTTTCTCCGCAAGTCTGCAGAATAGAAGAAGATGGGTAATATTGCTCCAAATTAACCAACAAAGGCACAAACTCAAGTCACCAAGACCATGGTCAGCAATTGAGAAATGCAGGTTTTTGCTTCCTCCTAATACATCAAGCTGTTCTTACAACCGATGGGAGATACACGTTATTTCCCAAGGTCAAGATTAGAAACCAAAGAAGGCTTATTGAAAGTTAGGCTTTTGATCTGAGTCAGGAAGAAGAGGTGCAAGTTCTCTGAGTGGAGTTGAGGATGTTTCAGAGAAGGAAAAGAATGGACAGAAGGATGAACACAATGCAGTGTAAGGGATACTCAAGTGATCTACGAGCAAAGTGCTCTGACCAAAGGATGAGGCTCCTGCAGAGCAACAGGGGCTATGAGCACGGAGAGGATGGCAGCAGGTCAGGGTCCACAATGTCCAAGGTGGAGCTTGGACTGAGCAGTTCATTCTGCAAAAAGCTGGAAACATTGGAAATACTTAAGTAAAAGACAGTCATAGATGAAACGGATAGTTTAGAAAGAGTAATCTAGAAGAGTCATACACCTGATCTATAGACTTACACGTAATCTTACAGACTTATCTTATTGGTGGGGGATGGAGGGAAATGAGAAATAATGGGAGTCTGAGAATAAGAAACTCAGCTCTCACTTCTAAACACAAAGCAAGGTCTATCCCTACCACACAAAGTCCAGAGGTTGTGCTCATTTCTGAGTCCAAATACTAAAGCCACGCCACCAGAAATCTGTGAGAGATTTTGCCCCACATCTCTTGGTTCTGCTTTCCTTTGTGTTGGTTTTTCCTCTCAGGCCCGTTTTCTGCACGTGGCAGGCAAGGAGGTGCTGTCACTCTATGCTTATGTGATATTTACCACCTAGGAGCTCAGAAGGGAAGATATATTCTCTCTCCAGTATCACTTCCCATCCATCTCAGATTGGTCCCTTTAGGGTGCCAGGTCTTACTGAGCCCTGGAGGAGAAGGGTAATTGATTAGTCAGCCTGGGCCATAGACGCACCCCTGTGGTGGAGAGGTGAGGACCCATGACGGACAGTCTCCTGTAAGTGGGTGGGGCTGGGATATGCAGACTTAACAAGCCATTCCCTAATGATGGTGACTTAAAACAGTAAAGGTTTATTCATTGCCCAGGCTACACCTGCCGTTCATGGAGGGGTTCCGCCCTGGACCCAGGCCTATGCAGCAGACATCCTCGGGATTGTTACCAGACACTGAGGCAGAGGAAGAGAGAAGCATGGCAAGTGACACACTGGGTCTTAAGACTTCCACCCGGAAGTAACTTTGGTTACTTCCTCTCACATTCCATTGGTCAAAGCCAATTATGACACTCACGTTCAAAGAGGCAGAAATTGCCACCTTATCATGTTTCCAGAAGGAGCCAGGAAATGGTCTGTGAAAAGCAACAGTGACTCCACACGGCGCCCCAGAATCACAGGATGCTCGGAATAGGGCAGTATTAAGTCAAGCACTGCTCCGGAAACATCGCTGATTTACAGTTAGGAGAAAAGAAATAATCCTGCCAGAGGGTGAGACAGAGAAAGGCCTGAAGTGGGGTGAGGAAGTGGAAGGGGCAAAGTGAGAATCACTTTAGAGGAATAATATTAGGACTTAGTGAGAAACGGGGTAGAAAAAGAAAGCACGCTTAACAATGAGGGTCTGGGATTTTGTTGTTATTGTTTGCTTTTTATTTATTCATTTTTGTCCTGGTGCCTGGAGAGACCGAAGTAGTCTAAATAGAAACAGAAAAATCAGGATAAGTAGAAAGTCAGTAAAGGAAGATTATCAAACTCGAAATGTCCAGAAGGCAGATGGCAATGTGACCCCAGAGTATCCTACGAGGTCACTGTCATAAGACTTTCTACAATGGAGACTCTTATGAGCTGAATTGTGTCCCATCAAAATTCATACACTGAGGGATGTGCCTGGTGGTCCAGTGGTTAAGACACTGCGCTTCCAATGCAAGGGGTGTGGGTTCGATCCCACATGCCTCATGGCCAAGAAAATATTTCAAAAATAAACAGCTTTAAAAAGAAATATTCATACACTGAAATCCTCGCCCCAGGACATCAGAATGTGACTGTATTTGGAGGTAGAGTCATTAAAGAGGTAATTAAGGTAAAATGAAGTCACCAAAGTGAGCCCTGATTCAATACGACTTGTGTCCTTATAAGAAGAAGAGGTTAGGACACAGACACACACAGAGGGAAGATCATGTGAAGACACCAGAAGGCGGTCATCTCTGTGCCAAGGAAAGAGGCCCTCAGAAGAAACCAACCCTGTGACACCTTGATCTCAGACGTCCAGCTTCCAGAAGAGTGAGAAAATAAATTCCTGTTCTGTCAGCTGCCAGGTCTGTGGTTTCTTACTATGGCAGCCAGAGTAGACTTATATGGCAACTTCAGAAAGAATTTCCCAGGGATCACGTTGGACTTTGAAATAAGAAGCTTGTGATTTTACATTTGTACGATTTGCACATTCCCGCAGAAGCTGTGTGAGAGATTCTGAAACTGTGCTCATGTTAAAGCTTTACTCATGCTTCGCTGGAATTCATTGTGCTGTCATTATTTGCCCTCAATTACCCCATAAGTGACTCTAATTCTAGAACCTATATTTAGAGGAAAATTGCTGATCAGAAGAGCAGGAAGAGTCCCCTGAAATGGGGCAGCTTGGTGGCAACCCGCAGGTCATACTGATGACTCATCACTGTTGTAGATGCTATTTTCCAGATGAGGCTGCAGTCATGTTTCTGGTCTCACATGTATTTTTCCAGGACTTTGCTGCACCCCACACATGGCTGGAGCATAGTTCTCCTTCCCTTGAACTTGGGCTGTTGTAGGAACCATCTCTATGAACAGGGTGTGGTGGAAGTGGTACTTCTGGGCCTGGCTCTCTCTCCGCCAGGATGCTCACCCTTAGAACCCAGCCACTACGTTGTGAAGAAGCTCAGGTCACATGAAAAGGTCACATGTAGATGTTTAAGGTGACAGCCCAGGTTCCATGTGTCAGTCACGCATGTGCGAGAATAAAGCTTCCAGTCCCAACACCCCTGCCTCTCCACCTTGAGCTGCACAGGCTCATGTGGAGAATTTTCCTTGAAAATTCTATGCTTTAAGGCCACCTCTGAGTGAGAGGAAAGGTGCCTTCTCTCTTGGCCTCTGCCCAGCGCCAGCCTGCAGCCTGGAGGTCCGGCAGCTCTGAGACCTCCCGGGGGTCTACAGTGTCCTTGTGAGTCTGGGGAAGCAGGAGGGTCCTCCAGGGGCTTTGCAGGCAGAGCTCGTGGGCCAGTGGTGATTGGTGACCAGGAGGCAGGCTTATTTGTGGGGACACACGGAGCGCTCTAAGGACTTCCAGAAGTCACTGGGGTGTCCCTGGGGGGAAAGGACTGATGCTCCATCACTAACACAGTGGGGACTTGCACTGGGGAAGGACCCACTACTTGCTCTTGCACAATCATGCCACTGCCCCCAGTGGCTCCTATGATCCCTCAGTTGAGAGGTTTACACCGCCCATCTACATGGGCCTCACCTTGTGCAAACTGTATACACTCATCTTCTTAGAGTCATTCAGAATTCTAGGTGGTTTTCACCAGTGAAGCTGGCAAACATTAAAAACATAATCCCCTTGGGGCTTCCCTGGTGGCGCAGTGGTTGAGGGTCTGCCTGCCGATGCAGGGGACACGGGTTTGTGCCCCGGTCTGGGAAGATCTCACATGCCGTGGAGCGGCTGGGCCCGTGAGCCATGGCCGCTGAGCCTGCGCGTCCGGAGCCTGTGCTCTGCAGCGGGAGAGGCCACAGCAGTGAGAGGCCCGCGTACCACAAAAAAATTAAAAAAAACCCATAATCCCCATGAAGCTGATAGTATGCTTGGAAGTAAGCAATTTGACACACTGAAGCTGGAGAGAACTTTGTCAAAGAACAATTTAGCAATGACACCAAAAGCATGAAATAGATGCATAAATTTGACCCCATAACTTCATTTACAGGACTGAATCCTAAGAAGCAAGTCATGGATGTACACAAAAATATGTCTACAAAGACATTCACTGAACTTTTGTTTTCAAAAGTGACTGTTGAAGAACCTAGGGGCAGGACAGGTATAAAGGCACAGATGTAGAGAATGGACTTGAGGACACGGGGAAGGGAAAGGGTAAGCTGGGATGAAGTGAGAGAGTGGCATGGACATATATACACTATCAAATGTGAAATAGATAGCTAGTGGGAAGCAGCCGCATAGCACAGGGAGATCAGCTCGGTGATTTGTGACCACCTAGAGGGGTGGGATAGGGAGGGTGGGAGGGAAGGAGATGCAAGAGGGAGGGGATATGGGGATATATGTATATGTATAGCTGATTCACTTTGTTATACAGCAGAAACTAACACACCATTGTAAAGCAATTATACTCCAATAAAGATGTTAAAAAAAAACACAAAAGAACACCAATATGGCAACCTAAAAAAAAAAAAAAAGTGACTGTTGGAAACCACCCAAATTTCCAAAACGGGGATTGGGTATTCGTGTAATGGAATTTAATATAGACACTGAAAATGATTCAAAGAATATCTATGGGCACTTAAATGGGAAAATATGCCTGCTCTAATGTCAGGAAGAAAACCACCTGTCAGGCGGCACTTTGAACCCATATGGATAGCCGGAACAGAACAGGACCCTATGGTCCTTCCCCGCATGTCTTCAGCCTGACTTTTGTCTGTATAAAAACTTTAGCCAAAGAACAAGTTTCATCAGAGAAGTGAGAAAATGCAGAAACAAAGGAAAACAGTCAAACCAGACCAAATAATAATAATTTAGTCATTAAGCAAAGCCAGGGACCTATAGTTCCTCCTCAAGGGCTATAGATAACATTCTGAGCCCTATCCTGTGAGCTCTCTTATAGAGACTGAGACCCTCACCAGGTGGAAGAAGTTAACTACATGACGATCAGGCTGTAGCCATGACCTAAGCTGCCGCAATTCCGAGAACTGGCCTCGAGGACATGGGAACAAACTGACCCTGGAACTGAAGACTAACTGCACTTAAAGCAGTCAGGATGACCCTGGTCAGACCACTGATGACCAACTTCGAGATGACCGTCAGGGCTGCCTGTGCTGTTCTGCATGTAGTCCCCTCCCTCCGCCCATAAACCCCTGAAACTCCCCTTTCATAGCTCCTGCCCACTGATTGGCAGTGCGGGGAGTCGACCTTTGGACAAAAGTCTGCCCTTCCCCCTCTCCCCTCTGCCCCGGTTGCCAGCCTCTGAAATAAAGCAAACTTTCCTTTCCACCAACCTTGCCTCTTGAGTATTGGTTTTAAAGCTGTGAGACCCCATTTTCAGTAACATGGCCTCCTTATCCTAAGAAATCCAATCAGAAGGCTGACCATCATCCCCCTCCAGGGGGAAGCACAGCTTGGCAAACTTGGCTCTCGGTCGTCACATTCTCCTTTCCCACCTTCTTCCTCACTAACAGTGTGTTTGGATCACAGCATGCAGCTGTACAAAGCTGCATTTCCCAAACCTCCCTGATGCTAGTCAATTAGATGAAGCAGAAGGCTATTGCAGATTTTTGAGAAAGTCCTGCTTTGGTGAAAGGCCCCCTTTTCTCCTCGATTTCTTTTTATTCCCATCCCTCATTCTCTTCCTTTCTAAAATGCCAATATAATACTCGGAGTTGGAGCAGCTGTCTTTTGTCTACAGGAGAGAAAAACCTCCAGGGGCTGGAGGCTAAAGGAGCCCTGCTTCTTGAAGGCATCGCTAAGCTGCTGCACCAGCCCTGGACTAATTATATGAGAACTAAAACCCCGCAGGACATTAAGCCGCCATTTCTTAGGTTTCTGTTACTGACTCACATTTTGAGCTCATAAAAATGGATAAAATGTTAAATACAGAGTCAGTTTAAAAGGTTTTTAATAAAAGGTATTGATCCCTGATGCAGGATCAATAATGAAGAATCTGAGTACCAGCACATGGTGGAGGCATTTTTGTGTTTATAATAATCATCACTGGCCTCCCTGGGGTCGTGAGTATCCTGTGGAGAAATTAGACACTGTTCTGACTTCCTGTGATGAACACAGCATCAAGGGAAATAGTGATGCAGTATCTGAAACTCCGTTCAGGGAGTGAGCATTCATCCTGGTTTCTGTAAGTCATTCCCCCTCCACACTGCACCTCTGGAGCCCCTTCTCTCCCGGTTCACCGCCTGCCATTCTGCCACCCACTCTCCTACCAGGACACCCAGGGAGCACACACTAACAGCACCGGCAGCTGTACTAGAGCTGTTCTCCAGGGGCTCATCTGACAATCCCGTGAGCACCGCCACACACTAGTCAGACAGTGTTTGAGGACTTCTCTCCAGATTGCTCCCCCCTCTTGGCATCACAAACATTACAACTTTACATACCTTAAACCCATATCCAGTGTCAATTGTTAAATAAAAAATGAATCTCTTGAAATAGATAAACAGCAAGGACCTACAATATTCAATATCTTGTAATAGCCTATAATGGAAAAGAATATCTATCTACCCATCTAACCGAATCACTTTGTTGTACACCTGAAACACTGTAAATCAACTATACTTCAATTTAAAAAAGCCAAAAAATGAATAGGTAACTATGTCCTAACCACTAATTGAAAGAATTGTAGAAGACTCTGAAATTGGTCTACCCAATATTTATCACCACTCTGCCATTTCTAAGGAAACCCTGATTTTGTTTGGAGTTCAGCTAAAAATCTCAATTTCCTAGGCTTCCTTCCAGCTAGCAGTGACCATGTGACAGTTCTGTCTAGTAAGATATAATCAGAATCTTCTTGGGTGAGACTTTTCTCTGAGAAAAAGGCAAAGACTTAGCTGGCATACTGTTTGGTCCTTTCACTCTCATTTTTGCTGCCTGGAATGTAGGATGTGGTGCCTAGAGGTACAGCAGCCATCTTGTGAGCATGAGGATGAAAGTCACATGCTAAGGATGGCAGAGCAGGAAAGTAGAAGCCTGGTACCCTGGGGACAGTTTGTAGATACTCTTCCCATTCAGGACTGCATGCCTCTAGTCTTCACATATCTGAGAGGAAAGAGATTCAGATAATTAACTTCTTTAAGTTTGTTATTTGCAGCTAAAGGAAACCCTAACCGATACTGAATTTTCAAAATATTCCAAGGGAAAAATTGAATGCCAGGAACCTTAGTAAACACCATGAAAGATACCAACAAAGTTGGGCCATAGGCACTTTTGAGAGACAAAACAGAGAAAGTAACCCATACACACACACACACATGCACACACACACACACACACAGAAGCATGTGTTTTTCTCGTTTTCTTTTGATATTCAATCACTGGACACTAAGACTTCACATTTGAAAATACTTCAAAAATGTTAAAATAGTACATTTTTCTCTTTATTCCATTTTTCAGTAAAAACAGAGGAAAGATGGTGTTAAAGCTTCCCTAGAAATTTTGTATAAATGCCCAATTTAGAAAGAACTAGCACCCTGGTGGTTTTCTTTATTTCTTATGGCTGGACCAGGTGACTTTCTATTTTGCTCTGTTATTGTAAAATTGCAAAGATCAGTGAACATTGATAACTGAAGCATGAAATGGAGGCAAATTTTATAAATTTGGGCAATTGCCATTGGAGGCAATAATTGCCTAACTGCCAGGCCTCCTCTAAAGTTGGAACCAGACTATCAGATTTCATGAGAAATAAATGAGTTGCTCTACACGAATGTGGTGCTTTATATATGTTTAATCTTGTTAAGTCATCAGAAAAAAATACTGATCATGGCTGATTGTGACACAATCAGATAAGACTCATGGATTTGTTTCACTACCAGCATAGATGAATTTTGATCAGACTGGAAACAGCGTGGAACCGACAATGAATGAGATTTTGCTTCTTCTTTTCATTCACGCTCACCGCCTCTTCTCTAGGCATGTGTTATGAGAGTTGCTGAGGCAGAACACACAACATCTACATGAGGGATTCTGTGTCTCTCCTTTTTCCTTAGTGTCACAGGCCCAATCACTATTCACGGAAAAGACAGATCTGCAAAATAAAAAGCTGAAGGACTGAAGCTAGGCAGAGTGTTAATAAACAAACAAAAAAAGTGTTAAACCATAGAAAAGACGTAAGAGGAAACTTTCAATAAGGATGACTTTTGATTTGACTCTTAATCATAGATTTATTTAAAGTATCAGTTCAAGATACAAAATAACCCTTCAGAGAGCTTAAGCCTTTCAGTAAAGCTACAAGGAGCTGATATTTAAACAATTGCATCTGCCTGATGTCAACTCAGAAGGAAAAGTAAATGGGACCCTAAGGTCACCTTTATTCATTCATCTGAAAACAAGGATAAAGGAATTAAAACAGAAATACAGTTACTGTTTTGGAATTGTTTCTGGCACAAGGTTCCTAAAAAATGGATTCTAGGCTTCTGAATTATTGCCATTGTTTAGATGGACTTTTATCAAACTACCTGCAAAATTCTAAGTTACAAATAATACAACATGAATCATCTTTAAAATAATGATTGTCTTCGATAATAATGTCTCAGGTTGAGTTTCCCAGAAGCAGACACTAAGATTTTAGGATGCAAGATGTTAATTTGCGTTACCACCTGTGAAAGAAAAGGGGAGAGGCAGGATTGGGGAGAGGGGAGGTTGTAGGGTGATGCCACCTGAACAAGCCTCCCACCCTGGTAGGAGCTCAGGAGAGGAATTGCTGGCTGAATGGGTCAGGAGTTTATCTGCCTCCTCTTAGTCTCTAGATGTGGGAGCCCAGAGAAGGGCATGGCTGTGGACGAGGCAGCTCCCTGCAGCAGAAGCAGACCCTCTGGACTGAGATCTGTAACAGTTGTCTGTGTGCCAACACACTACCCACCTCTGGGTAGCAAGTCCTTCCTTTGTTTTTCTAATTTAAAAAAAAAAAATTAAACATCTTTATTGGAGTATAATTGCTTTACAATGGTGTGTTAGTTTCTGCTTTGTAACAAAGTAATAAACAAATTCAGCAAAGTTGCAGGATACAAAATCAACACATGAAAATCAGTTATATTTCTATACACTAACATAAACAATCCGTAAAAGATTAAGAAAACAATTTCATTCATAATAACATCTAAAATTTCCTGTACCCAACAATTCCAATGTGTGTTTAATTCTTTGACACTAGCTGGGTGTCCTGCAATTCAACTCAATTCCGACACTATTTACTTGGACATAGCATCAGACCCCACAGGTTAAGGACTCAGTTCTACAAGACTGCCCTTCCCCCACTTCAGGCACCAGTCGCTTAGTCCAGGTTGTTACCTGTGCTCTTGACCAACCGGTTATAGATTGGAGGCTCCCACGACCATCTCCTTGGGTTTGATTAATTTGCTAGAGTGGCTCACGGAACTCAGAGAAACATTTTATTTACTAGGTCACTGGTTTATTGTAAAAGGGTATAATTCACAAGCAGCCAGATGGAAGAGATGGATAGAGCAAAGTATGGGGAAAGGGCACAGAGATTCCTTGTCTCTACCATGAGAGCTACTTTCCCTCAGTCTCCATGTGTTCACCAACCCAGAAGCTCTCCAAACCCTGTCCTTTTGGTTTTTTATGGAGCCATCATTACTTAGCTATGATTGATTAGATCACTGGCCATCATCAACTGATTCAACTTCCAGCCCCTCTCCCTTCCCTGGAGGTCAAGGGGTGGGGCTGAAAGTTCCAACCCTCTAATCACATGGTTGCTTCCCCTGGCAGCTAGCCCCCATCCTTAGGTGAGGTCCAAAAGTCACCTCATTAGCATAACAACAGACACCTTTTATTGCTCTCCTCACTTAGGAAATTTCAAGAGTTTTAGAAGCTCTGTGCTAGAAATGGCACAGAAAAAAGAAGACCAAATACATATTTCTTTTTATCAATCACAATATCACAGCATCAAAAAGAATACAATAGTTAGAGATAAACTTAACCAAGAAGGCTAAAGAATTGTACAGTTCGATCCTTGAACAACTAGAGGGATTGGTTCCAGGACCCACCTCAGATAACAAACTCTGAACATGCTCCAGTTCCACAATTGGCCCTCCCTATCTGAGGTTCCACATTCATTCATTCAACCAATGACAGATTTGTAGTACTGTACTGGAAAAAATCTACATGTAAGTGGTAAGTATACAGTTAACTTCTCCCACCTGATGGGGACTTCAGTATCTGCAAAACAGCACAAGGATATGGCTCGGGATATCATCTATAGCCCTTGAAGAGGAACTAAGGGTCCTTGACTTTGTTTTATGGCTAAACTATTATTATTTTGTTTCACTTGACTGTTTTCCTTTGTTTCTGCATTTTCTCACTTCTCTGATTAAAGGCGCTCTTTGGAACTTGGGGAAGTCCTAGGAGGCTAAAGCTTTTCTACAAACAAGGGGAGGGGGACATGGGGGTGGGGTTTGCCCCTGAGAAGTTTCCACAGTCCGTTTGGTTTCAGTAGAATTTTAAGGAAGGTTACGGTGGGGAAAAAGATCCATATGAGTAATGAGAGGGATGGGGTAATGAGAGGAATATATAGTGTCAAGGGCTTTATTTTTTGGAGAGAAGATTCTTGAGTAATTTTTAATGCTGATGAATAGACAGAGAAGGTGAGGTTGAATATACAACAGAAAGAAGATAATTGATAGATCAGTGTACGTAGGAAGTGAGAGGTGGTATGGATGAGCCCCTGAGCACTGGGGGAGAAGTTGAAGGTAACAAGACAGGGTTATTTGTTCCTGGTTAACAAGGGGCCAGAAAAAAAAAAAAAAACCAACAAAAAACTATGAACCGAAATGTAGGTGAGTTTGTAGAACTGATGCTAGAAATCTGAGATAGATCAATGGCTAATGTCACAGAGAATTTAGAAACAAGAGCTTCTACTGAGAAGTACATGGAACTTTTAGGAGAAGGGGAAATATTTGAATGAATTATCACAGGGAATGGGAAAATGAGTTGGTTAGAGCTTAGAGACGTCAATGAATTATAAGGTAATGAAGTCTCCTTTCCATTCTGGTTTGTTTTACTCTAGAGAGAATTTTCTCCTGCAGATTTCTATGTTCACCATAAAAACATACCATCTTGTTTATTCACAAAGTTTTGTTTTTTTTTTTTTTTATGGTTACAATGGCAACATTTATGTTATATATATTTTACCACAATTTAGAAAAATTAATAATGTAATATACCAAAAACTACTGAGTTATTCACTTTAAATTGGTGAATTGTATGGTATGTGAATTATATCTTTTTTTTTTTTTTTTTTAACATCTTTATTGGGGTATAATTGCTTTACAATGGTGTGTTAGTTTCTGCTTTATAAAAAAGTGAATCAGCTATACATATACATATGTTCCCATATGTCTTCCCTCTTGCGTCTCCCTCCCTCCCACTCTCCCCATCCCACCCTTCCAGGCTGTCACAAAGCACCGAGCTAATATCCCTGTGCCTTGCGGCTGCTTCCCCCCAGCTATCTACCTTACTACGTTTGTTAGTGTGTATATGTCCATGACTCTCTCTCGCCCTCTCAAAACTCACCCTTCCCCCTCCCCATATCCTCAAGTCCGTTCTCCAGTAGGTCTGCGTCTTTATTCCTGTCTTACCCCTAGGTTCTTCATGACATTTTTTTCCCTTAAATTCCATATATATGTGTTAGCATACGGTATTTGTCTTTTTCTTTCTGACTTACTTCACTCTGTATGACAGACTCTAGGTCTATCCATCTCATTACAAATAGCTCAATTTCATTTCTTTTTAAGGCTGAGTAATATTCCATTGTGTATATGTGCCACATCTTCTTTATCCATTCATCCGATGATGGACGCTTAGGTTGTTTCCATCTCCAGGCTATTGTAAATAGCGCTGCAATGAACATTTTGGTACATGACTCTTTTTGAATTTTGGTTTTCTCAGGGTATATGCCCAGTAGTGGGATTGCTGGGTCATATGGTAATTCTATTTGTAGTTTTTTTTTTTTTTTTTTTTTTAATAAATTTATTTATTTTTTGGCTGTGTTGGTCTTCTTTTCTGTGTGAGGGCTTTCTCTAGTTGCGGCAAGCGGGGGCCACTCTTCATCGCGGTGTGCGGGCCTCTCACTATCGCAGCCTCTCTTGTTGTGGAGCACAGGCTCCAGACGCACAGGCTCAGTAGTTGTGGCTCACGGGCCTAGTCGCTCCGCGGCATGTGGGATCTTCCCAGACCAGGGCTCGAACCCGTGTCCCCTGCATTGGCAGGCAGATTCTCAACCACTGTGCCACCAGGGAAGCCCCCTATTTGTAGTTTTTTAAGGAACCTCCATACTGTTCTCCATAGTGGCTGAACCATTTCACATTCCCACCAGCAGTGCAAGAGTGTCCCCTTTTCTCCACACCCTCTCCAGCATTTATTGTTTATAGATTTTTTGATGATGGCCATTCTGACTGGTGTGAGATGATATCTCATTGTAGTTTTGATTTGCATTTCTCTAATGATTAATGATGTTGAGCATTCTTTCATGTGTTTGTTGGCATTCTGTATATCTTCTTTGGAGAAATGTCTATTTAGGTCTTCTGCCCATTTTTGGATGGGGTTGTTTGTTTTTTTGTTATTGAGCTGCATGAGCTGCTTGTAAATTTTGGAGATTAATCCTTTGTCAGTTGCTTCATTTGCAAATGTTTTCTCCCATTCTGAGGGTTGTCTTTTGGTCTTGGTTATGGTTTCCTTTGCTGTGCAAAAGCTTTGAAGTTTCATTAGGTCCCATTTGTTTATTTTTGTTTTTATTTCCATTACTCTAGGAGGTGGGTCAGAAAGGATCTTGCTGTGATTTATGTCATAGAGTGTTCTTCCTATGTTTTCTTCTAAGAGTTTGATAGTTTCTGGCCTTACATTTAGGTCTTTAATCCATTTTGAGCTTATTTTTGTGTATGGTGTTAGGGAGTGATCTAATCTCATACTTTTACATGTACCTGTCCAGTTTTCCCAGCACCATTTATTGAAGAGGCTGTCCTTTCTCCACTGTACATTCCTGCCTCCTTTATCAAAGATAAGGTGTCCATATGTGCGTAGGTTTATCTCTGGGCTTTCTATCCTGTTCCACTGATCTATCTTTCTGTTTTTGTGCCAGTACCATACTGTCTTGATTACTGTTGCTTTGTAGTATAGTCTGAAGTCAGGGAGCCTGATTCCTCCAGCTCCTTTTTTCGTTCTCAAGATTGCTTTGGCTATTCGGGGTCTTTTGTGTTTCCATACAAATTGCGAAATTTTTTGTTCTAGTTCTGTGAAAAATGCCAGTGGTAGTTTGATAGGGATTGCATTGAATCTGTAGATTGCTTTGGGTAGTAGAGTCATTTTCACAATATTGATTCTTCCCATCCAAGAACATGGTATATCTCTCCATCTATTTGTATCATCTTTAATTTCCTTCATCAATGTCTTATAATTTTCTGCATACAGGTCTTTCGTCTCCTTAGGTAGGTTTATTCCTAGATATTTTATTCTTTTTGTTGCAATGGTAAATGGGAGTGTTTTCTTGATTTCACTTTCAGATTTTTCATCATTAGTATATAGGAATGCCAGAGATTTCTGTGCATTAATTTTGTATCCTGCTACTTTACCAAATTCATTGATTAGCTCTAGTAGTTTTCTGGTAGCATCTTTAGGATTCTCTATGTATAGTATCATGTCATCTGCAAACAGTGACAGCTTTACTTCTTCTTTTCCGATTTGGATTCCTTTTATTTCCTTTTCTTCTCTGATTGCTGTGGCTAAAACTTCCAAAACTATGTTGAATAAGAGTGGTGAGAGTGGGCAACCTTGTCTTGTTCCTGATCTTAGTGGAAATGCTTTCAGTTTTTCACCATTGAGGATGATGTTTGCTGTGGGCTTGTCATATATGGCCTTTATTATGTTGAGGAAAGTTCCCTCTATGCCTACTTTCTGGAGGGCTTTTATCATAAATGGGTGTTGAATTTTGTCGAAAGCTTTCTCTGCATCTATTGAGATGATCATATGGTTTTTCTCCTTCAATTTGTTAATATGGTTTATCACATTGATAGATTTGCGTATATTGAAGAATCCTTGCATTCCTGGAATAAACCCCACTTGATCATGGTGTATGATCCTTTTAATGTGCTGTTGGATTCTGTTTGCTAGTATTTTGTTGAGGATTTTTGCATCTATGTTCATCAGTGATATTGGCCTGTAGTTTTCTTTCTTTGTGACATCCTTGTCTGGTTTTGGTATCAAGGTGATGGTGGCCTCGTAGAAGGAATTTGGGAGTGTTCCTCCCTCTGCTATATTTTGGAAGAGTTCGAGTAGGATAGGTGTTAGCTCTTCTCTAAACGTTTGATAGAATTCACCTGTGAAGACATCTGGTCCTGGGCTTTTGTTTGTTGGAAGATTTTTAATCACAGTTTCAATTTCAGTGCTTGTGATTGGTCTGTTCATATTTTCTATTTCTTCCTGATTCAGTCTTGGCAGGTTGTGCATTTCTAAGAATTTGTCCATTTCTTCCAGATTGTCCATTTTATTGGCATACAGTTGCTTGTAGTAATCTCTCATGATTTTTTTTATTTCTGCAGTGTCAGTTGTTATTTCTCCTTTTTCATTTCTAATTCTATTGATTTGAGTCTTCTCCCTTTTTTTCTTGATGAGTCTGCCTAGCGGTTTATCTATTTTGTTTATCTTCTCAAAGAACCAGCTTTTAGTTTTATTGATCTTTGCTATCGTCTCCTTCATTTCTTTTTCATTTATTTCTGATCTGATCTTTATGATTTCTTTCCTTCTGCTAGCTTTGGGGTTTTTTTGTTCTTCTTTCTCTAATTGCTTGAGGTGCAAGGTTAGGTTGTTTATTCGAGATGTTTCCTGCTTCTTAAGGTGGGCTTGTATTGCTATAAACTTCCCCCTTAGAACTGCTTTTGCTGCATCCCATAGATTTTGGGTCGTTGTGTCTCCATTGTCATTTGTTTCTAGGTATTTTTTTATTTCCTCTTTGATTTCTTCAGTGATCACTTCATTATTAAGTAGTGTATTGTTTAGCCTCCATGTGTTTGTGTTTTTTACAGATCTTTTCCTGTAATTGATATCTAGTCTCATGGCGTTGTGGTCAGAAAAGATACTTGATACAATTTCAGTTTTCTTAAATTTACCAAGGCTTGATTTGTGACCCAAGATATGATCTATCCTGGAGAATGTTCCATGAGCACTTGAGAAAAATGTGTATTCTGTTGTTTTTGGATGGAGTGTCCTATAAATATCAATTAAGTCCATCTTGTTTAATGTATCATTTAAAGCTTGTGTTTCCTTATTTATTTTCATTTTGGATGATCTGTCCATGGGTGAAAGTGGGGTGTTAAAGTCCCCTACTATGAATGTGTTACTGTTGATCTCCCCTTTTATGGTTGTTAGTATTTGCCTTATGTATTGAGGTGCTCCTATGTTGGGTGCATAAATATTTACAATTGTTATATCTTCTTCTTGGATCGATCCCTTGATCATTATGTAGTGTCCTTCTTTGTCCCTTTTAATAGTCCTTATTTTAAAGTCTATTTTGTCTGATATGAGAATTGCTACTCCAGCTTTCTTTTGGTTTCCATTTGCATGGAATATCTTTTTCCATCCCCTTACTTTCAGTCTGTATGTGTCTCTAGGTCTGAAGTGGGTCTCTTGTAGACAGCATATATAAGGGTCTTGTTTTTGTATCCATTCAGCCAATCTGTGTCTTTTGGTGGGAGCATTTAGTCCATTTACATTTAAGGTAATTATCGATATGTATGTTCCTATTTCCATTTTCTATATTGTTTTGGGTTCGCTACTATAGGTCGTTTCCTTCTCTTGTGTTTCGTGTCTAGAGAAGTTCCTTTAGCATTTGTTGTAAAGCTGGTTTGGTGGTGCTGAACTCTCTCAGCTTTTGCTTGTCTGTAAAGGTTTTAATTTCTCCATCAAATGTGAATGAGATCCTTGCTGGGTAGAGTAGTCTTGGTTGCAGGCTTTTCTCCTTCATCACTTTCAGTATGTCCTGCCACTCCCTTCTGGCTTGTAGGGTTTCTGCTGAGAGATCAGCTGTTAACCTTATGGGGATTCCCTTGTGTGTTATTTGTTGTTTTTCCCTTGCTGCTTTTAATATGCTTTCTTTGTATTTAATTTTTGACAGTTTGATTAATATGTGTCTTGGCGTGTTTCTCCTTGTATTTATCCTGTATGGGACTCTCTGTGCTTCCTGGACTTGATTAACTATTTCCTTTCCCATATTAGGGAAGTTTTCAACTATAATCTCTTCAAATATTTTCTCAGTCCCTTTCTTTCTTTCTTCTTCTTCTGGAACCCCTATAATTCGAATGTTGGTGCGTTTCATGTTGTCCCAGAGGTCTCTGAGACTGTCCTCAGTTCTTTTCATTCTTTTTTCTTTATTCTGCTCTGCAATAGTTATTTCCACTACTTTATCTTCCAGGTCACTTATCCGTTCTTCTGCCTCAGTTATTCTGCTATTGATCCTATCTAGAGTGGTTTTAATTTCATTTATTGCATTGTTCATCGTTGCTTGTTTCATCTTTAGTTCTTGTAGGTCCTTGTTAACTGTTTCTTGCATTTTGTCCATTCTACTTCCAAGATTTCGGATCATCCTTACTATCATTATTCTGAATTCTTTTTCAGGTAGATTGCCTATTTCCTCTTCATTTGTTAGGTCTGGTGGGTTTTTATCTTGCTCCTTCATCTGCTGTGTGTTTTTCTGTCTTCTCATTTTGCTTATCTTACTGTGTTTGGGGTCTCCTTTTTGCAGGCTGCACTTTCGTAGTTCCCATTGTTTTTGATGTCTGTCTCCAGTGGCTAAGGTTGTTTCAGTGGGTTGTGTAGGCTTCCTGGTGGAGGGGACTAGTGCCTGTGTTGTGCTGGATGAGGCTGGATCTTGTCTCTCTAGTGGGCAGGTTCACGTCTGGTGGTGTGTTTTGGGGTGTCTGTGGCCTTATTATGATTTTAGGCAGCCTCTCTGCTAATGGGTGGGGTTGTGTTCCTGTTTTGCTAGTTGTTTGGCATAGGTTGTCCAGCACTGTGGCTTGCTGGTCGTTGAGTGAAGCTGGGTGCTGGTGTTAAGATGGAGGTCTCTGGGAGATTTCCACCGTTTAATATTATGTGGAGCTGGGAGGTCTCTTGTTGACCAGTGTCCTGAAGTTGGCTCTCCTACCTCAGAGGCAGAGCCCTGACTCCTGGCTGGAGCACCAAGAGCCTTTCATCCACACAGCTCAGAATAAAAGGGAGAAAAAGTAGAGAGAATTAGTAGAAGTATGAGTAAAGAAAGAAGGAAAGGAGGAAAGGAAGGAAGGAAGAAAGAAGCAAAGAAGGAAAGAAAGGAGGGAGGGAGGGAGGGAGGGAGGAAGGAAGGAAGGAGGGAAAGAAGGAAAAAAGACAGAAAGAAAGATGATACAGTAAAAATAAAATAAAGTATAATATAGTTATTGAATTGAAAAATATTTAGAAAAAAAAAAAAAAGGGACGGATAGAACCTTAGGACAAATGTTGGAAGCAAAGCTATACAGAGAAAATCTTACACAGAAGCATACATATACACCTTCACAAAAAGAGTTAAAGGGGGAAAAATCATATATCCTGCTCCCAGAGACCACCTCCTCAATTTGGGGTGATTCGTTGTCTAAAGGAGGGAAGGAAGGAAGGAAAGAAAGAAAGAACGAAGGTAAAGTATAATAAAGTTATTACAATTAAAGTTAATTATTAAGAAAAAGAATTTAAAAAAAAAATCATGGACGGATAGAGCCCTAGGACAAATGGTGGAAGCAAGAGTATACAGACAAGATCTCACACAGAAGCATACACGTACACATTCACATAAAGAGGAAAAGGGAAAAGAATCATAGATCTCGCTCCTAAATTCCCCCTCTTCAATTTGGGATCATTCCTTGTCTATTCAGGTATTCCACAGATGCAGGGTATATCAAGTTGATTGTGGAGCTTTAATCCGCTGCTTCTGAGGCTGCTGGGAGAGATTTCCCTTTCTCTTCTTTGTTCTCACAGCTCACAGGAGCTCAGCTTTGGATTTGGCCCTGCCTCTGTGTGTAGGTCGCTGGAGGGCGTCTGTTTTTTCGCTCAGACAGGACGGGGTTAAAGGAGCCGCTGATTCGGGGCCTCCGGCTCACTCAGGCCGGGGGTTGGGGGATGGGGGAAGGAGGGGCACTGCGTGCGGGGCGGGCCTGCGGCGGCAGAGGCAGCGTGACGTTGCGGCAGAGGCCGGCGTGACGTTGCACCAGCCTGAGGCCCGCTGTGCGTTGTCCCGGGGAAGTTGTCCCTGGATCCCGGGAACCTGGCAGTGGCGGGCTGCACAGGCTCCGCGGAAGAGGGGTGTGGAGAGTGACCTGTGCTCCCTTGGTGGCGGCAGCAGCAGCCTTAGCGTCTCCCGCCCGTCTCTGGGGTCCGCGGTTTTAGCCGCGGCTCGCGCCCGTCTCTGGGGTCCGCGCTTTTAGCCGCGGCTCGCGCCCGTCTCTGGGGTCCGCGCTTTTAGCCGCGGCTCGCGCCCGTCTCTGGGGTTCGCGCTTTTAGCCGCGACTCGCGCCCGTCTCTGGGGTTCGCGCTTTCAGCCGCGGCTCGCGCCCGTCTCTGGAGATCCTTTAAGCAGCGCTCTTAAACCCCTCTCCTCGCGCACCAGGAAACAAAGAGGGAAGAAAAAGTCTCTTGCCTCTTCGGCAGGTGCAGGCTTTTCCCCGAACTCCCTCCCGGCTAGGCTAGTCGTGGTGCACTAACCCCTTCAGGCTATGTTCAAGCCGCCAACCCCAGTCCTCTCCCTGAGCTCCGTCCAAAACCAAAACCCGAGCCTCAGCTCGCAGCCCCGCCCGCCCCGGCGGGTGAGCAGACAAGCCTCTCGGGTTGGTGAGTGCCGGTCGGCACCGATCGTCTGTGCTGGAATCTCCCCGCTTTGCCCTCCGCACCCGTCGCTGTGCACTACTCCGCGGTCCCCAAACTCCCCCCTCCGCCTCCCGCAGTCTCCGCCCGCGGAGGGGCTTCCTAGTGTGTGGAAACTTCTCCTCCTTCACAGCTCCCTCCCACTGGTGCAGGTGCCGTCCTTATTCTTTTGTCTCTGTTTTTTCTTTTGCCCTACCCAGGTACGTGGGGATTTTCTTGCCTTTTGGGAGGTCTGAGGTCTTCTTCCAGCCTTCAGTAGGAGTTCTGTAGGAGTTGTTCCACGTGTGAATGTATTTCTGGTGTATCCGCGGGGAGGAAGGCGATCTCCGCGTCTTACTCTTCCGCCATCTTCAAGGTCCCCCCATCATTCACAAAGTTTTGTAATGATTGTGAATGAAAACATTAGGAAACTCCCCTCTGAATATGATGTGGCTTATCTCTCTACTGATTATTGCTTTTCCCATTTACTGTTTCTTTAAGAACCTGGTAAAGTTAGATGGATAGCCCAGAGGTTTTATAAACACATATATAACAGACACAAAACCTGAACACATGGAAAAACTAATAATAATACATTTCAATCCCCCTACTTTTGCCTGGGAATAAAAATGACAGGAAAAGTCATGTTGGATCTGCATAATTCAATGTATAATAAAAAAAAGCAATGAGTGGCAAGACAGTTCAAAATAGTAAGAATAAGCTGCATTGCTGAACAACTTTATAAAAATATGACTGCTTACATTCCAGTCAGTAGTATTCTAACTTCCATGTGGCCCCTACTTTTTATAATTGTTGATTTATGATCATTTGGTTCATGTACCAAGGAGACTTACATAAACTCATGTAATCAAGTCTTTGGCTGTGGGGCATCTGTTCTTCACTTACTACATTGTCAGACTTTAAAGGAATTCTGGACACAAAATTTTCTCTGGGTATATATATTCAGAGCATGTTTTCCACCGTGGCTTTTCACTTTCTAGTATTCAACAGAAGTTCATAATTCTAACATAATCTAATGTAGCAATATCTTCCTTCATAGTTAACATTTATTGTGTTCTATTTAGGGACGTTTAGCCTATTCCCAAGGTAAAAATTATCCTCATATATTACTCTGTAGAAGATTTATTGTTCTTTTGTCACTTATAACTAGAATCTACTTGGAACTGACTTTTGTCTATGGTGTAAAGTTGAAGCCAACATATTTTTTTCCATGAGAATGTCCATTTCACCCATCATGAATTATTCAAAAGACTGTTCTTTCCCCCACTGTGGGTAAATCTTCTTTCATAGTTTGCATTTTTGTTGCCCTGTATTTTCATTCCCTAGCTGTTTCAAAGCCAATAGAATATTATTATTATTGTACAAAGTCCATATTCTTTTAGATTTACCCACATATTTATAATTTCTCTTGTTTTTCATTACTTCTGTTGTCTTTATTCTTCCTTCTGGGATCATTTTTTAAAGGGGGTATCTTAATACAAACTCTACCATATTTTATTTGTCTGAAAATATCTTTATTTTGCCTTTATTTACAAATGATATTTTTAATGGGTATATATCTAAAGTGACATTTATTTTCTTTCAACACTTGGAATATTGCATTCTCAGATCTCCTGGCCTAACCTGTCTCTGTTGAGAAGTCTTCGTCTCTTAGAAAATACAGGAATGAGTGTAAGGGATATATGGGGTGTGGTGAAAAGACTTAACATATATTGAATTGGAGCTCCAACACAGGAGAAGAGGAGAAATGAGGATAAGCAATATTTCAGTAATTAAGACCTAAAACTTTAAAAAACTGATGAGAGATATCAAGCTATAGATTAAAATATAAAATAACTCCTACACAAACTTTGAATGAAGAGAAACAACCAAGGGTTAGCATGGTAAAATTGACAGAAACTAAACAGAAAAATCACAAAAGAAGTCTTTGATTTGAGCACACACACACATGCATGCACACACATACAGATAGTTATTTTTGTTTTTCCTCAGCCTTTCTAATTGTTCTTAATGAGGGAATTGTCTGCAGTAAGCAAATGCACAATTACCCAAAATAAGAAAACACACTGATAGCTTTTTAAAAAATACAGCCAGGTCAATATGAAGTCAAATAATAGAGAGGTACCAAAATCATTTAATACACACACTACTTTAATGCATCCTTTATCCCTTCATCCACAGAACTTACACTAGCTCCTGGAGTGGAAGGACGGCAGGTCCACAGTGAGTAAGGAGCAGTCAGGAGGCTCATGCTACAGCAGAAGAGACCAGGACTGAGAATCAGAAAGTCTGGCTAGAAGTTGCCAAGTGTGAGCTTTGGAACCATGGTGGAATCACCATCTTTTTCCCCTCACCCACGAAATAGAGCCAATAACTACTCTTCCCTTTCCATGGTATTGATGTGCTCATCAAAATCAAAATGAGGGACTGATATGAGCTTTATATAAACTTTGAAGAAAAAGGGAATTTATAACTATGACTTTTCTCTTTATAATTTTGTTATTCAGCATAGAAAACAGGCATATCTATATGAGTAAACAAAACTAAATTTATTATTTGAATAATTTGATATTATTTATAGAACTAAAACTACTTAAAATGCCCATTTTCCCCCCATTCCTCAAATATACATGAATTGTAGGGGTCCAGAGAGAAGATAGACTATTTTGACATCATTGACTCTAAGCTGGGTGGCTTAAGTTACAGTTGGCTCTGACCAGTGAAAAAATGTGAGAGACGCTAAGATGATCTATATTCCAGGTCTGTCTTCCCTTTCCTGAGAGAGGGCACTTCGGGAGGGTGTGGTGTCCCAACAAAGTCAGTGCTGAAGCTCTTGGGAAGTCTGAACCACCTCCATCTGTACCTTGGGAGGATTCAGTAGATTACTGGATGGTAGAAAATCACTCATCTCCTTGGAACGAGTTGATTCTTAATTATTTATCAGGTTAGCCACATTTCAAGTTCCAGAGAAGAGACATAATGCAAATACATAACATTATCACTGTTGTCACTATCAATCTATTTCAAATAGATTTGTATAAATAGGATCTTTAACATTAGCCAAATATAGCAGTACTACTGGATGGATGTAATGGTGTAAACTATAATTTATTTTTATATGCACATAGGTGAAGGAAAGATGTATTACAAAATGAATCCATCACTTCACAAGTTGAAAAGAAAGGAATTTATGGAAACATTTGCTGTGAAAAAATCACTTAAGAAGGTGAGGAATTACAGAAGCCTTTTATGGTCCTTGTGAGAGAGCAGGCATCCTCCCCTCCTGTCAACTCTTGAGAACAGAGTATTATGAGAGCAGATAAAAACTGAAAGAGAGATACTTTAAGGGATATTAATAATAAAGAAGAGATGACAAGTTGAAATGTGGTGGTGATTGAGACCTGATAGTATTGTAATTCCAAATTCTGTTGGTTGGCATTTTATTGGAAAACTCTATCTGGATTTACTGCTGCTTCTACAGTGTAAAGTTTCTGTCATAACTCCTGTCCTTGGAAAAATGGTCAAAGTGCTATTTTTATTGTGTTGAAGTTAAAGTTGTGAAAACCTGCCATTTCTTATAAACTAATAACACACTTCTCATTAAGGCAAATGAAACAAAAAGAAAATAGAATATAAAATCGAGGGAGAGATATAATTAAAATAATTAAGGTCACTTAAAGGAAGAAAATATAAATATTTCTATGAAAGGCACATAGAAAGTAGGGAAACTTTAGAAAAGACAAATAACAACTTATGATATTGAGGTTGAAGTGTAATCACAAAATGTTAATAGATTCAATTAATATGTGAGAAATACAGTGGTTAGGGAAATTGTTTACTATTGAGTAAAATAGTAACCATTTTTCTCTTCTATCTCTAAGCAATGGGTTGCCTTCATTTCTTGCTGTGAAATTGGTAGAATTAAATTACTCTTCCTGTGAGAAAAAGAAAGAATTATCAAAACACTTCAAATCGACTTGCTAATGATTTTCAAAAATTATCATCTTATAACGCATATACATGGAACCTAAAAAAATATATGGTTCTGACGAACCTAGGGACAGGACAGGAATAAAGGCATAGACATAGAGAATGGACTTGAGGACACGGGGAGGGGGAAGGGTAAGCTGGGATGAAGTGAGAGAGTGGCATGGACATATATACACTAACAAATGTAAAATAGATACCTAGTGGGAAGCAGCCACATAGCACAGGGAGATCAGCTCAGTGCTTTGTGACCACCTAGAGGGGTGGGATAGGGAGGGTGGGAGGGAGATGCAAGAGGGAGGAGATATGGGGATATATGTATATGTATAGCTAATTCACTTTGTTATACAGCAGAAACTAACACACCACTGTAAAGCAATTATACTCCAATAAAGATGTTAAAAAACATAGATTAGCAAAAGTTTTTATTTAAAGGGATTCACGTTATTTCATACTTCTCATCATACTATTTCCTTCTTCACACAGGTAGGTGACAATGCAGCCTGGCTGTTATAATAAAATAGGTAAGCAAAACTACCTGGCCATTCTACCTGCAAAATATATCCCAACTCCAACTGCCTCCTTCCCTCCCTCTGGGTCCAGTCTTCCCTCCTCCTCTCTCAATGCCCCCCCACCTCCCCTCCCAATAGTGAGAGGCCCTCCTCTCCCCTCCCCTCCCAGTAGTGGGAGGCCCTCCTCCCCCCTCCCCTCCCAGGAGCGAGAGGCCCTCCTCCCCTGACACACCTGGTGGCAGGGATGCTGTCCTTGCTGATCCATCTTCACCCACCTGCTCCCGTCCTGTGTACTCTGTGCAGAGCAGCTGGAGTGACCTTTGCAGTCCTTGACTGGATCCTGCCATTCCCATGTGACAGCTCTCCATGGATTCCCACTGCACGTGGGTTAAATTAAACAATCTCTCATATGTCCTCTCTCCACCCCAACTCCCGACACCCCCTCTTGCTCTCTAACGTCCAGCCACGGTGGCCCATTATTTTAGCTGAGGATGTTGGGAGAACTTACCCCTCCCCTTCCCCAGACCACCCCAGTCTCACCTGCCTCCCTTCCACCCACCCTGCCCATCTCATCACCTGCCCTTGACCCTCAGTCTAAATCAGTCCCCCCCAACCCCTGAGATATTCTTTTTCACAGCTGCCTATTCTTTTTATTTATAGGATTTACCACAGTTTAAAATAATACATTTATTAGTTTTCTTTGTGTTTAATACCTGTCTCCCTGCTTGTTGGTGAGCTCTTTGAAGGCAGGAACCAAATCCCTTTGGTCCATAAATGTGTACTTTGTGCCTAGCATAGGGCCCAGCACCATTTCTCTAAATATTGGTTGAATGAATACGTGACCCAGAATCCTCAGTCAATATAGCCCGAATTGCCCATGAGAATCCAATGATTCTTTTATGTTAGAATCTAATTTCTCTTCAGACATATTGTAATGCTTTTGCTTTAGAATCCCACAAACGTCTGTGAGGTTAAAAGGATAGTTATTCCCATTTTACAGATGAGGAACTTGAGGTCAGAGATAATAAAACTTAAGTTACCTAGAAAGTGGCAGACTCTGGACTTGAGCCAGTTCTGTTGTGTTCAAGTCCAGTAATATTCTTCACAGAAATGACCTGTTGTTCAGTAAATACTGATCACAGTTTAACTCCTCTTCTGGCCCTACCGTCAAAGCAACACTGTGAGCACCTTGATACATGGATAAGTCAGGGTCCCAGTAAAGAGTAATGTTTAATTCCTAAGCAGCTTCTACAAATTCTGGTGTCCTGGAAGCCTACAAAATACTAAAGGAAACCAAAGAACAGTAATGATTCTCTGCCAGACACTTTGAATACAATATCACGTTTCTTTCAGCAATGAAGAGAGAGGTAGAATTCTCTCCTTGCAGAAATGGGAAAAACTGATGCTAGAGAAATTACAGAAGTTGCCTCTGGTCACACAACTAATAAATATAAGTGCTGGGATTTATTCATGTATCTGTAACTTACTCCAAAGCCATGCTTTCCCTACCGAACAGCATAATATTAAACCTCAGAGAGTAACCCTTTGTGTCCCCACATCCCTCCAAGGAAACAAACTACATTGACAACTTAACAAAGAATTTTTATATCACATAAATATTTATATGCACATTGCCCCCTAGATTCCTCAGCAATACTTACTAATTTTTATGCATTTAGGTGCTGATAATTCATATTTTCCCCAGAAAGATTGTCATTAATTTTGATGACATGTGAAATAAACTTGAATTAAGGCAAACAGACAGGTTATATTAGTCTGTTCAGGTTGCCATATCAAAACGCCACAGATTAGGTGGTTTAAACAACAGCAATTAATTTTCTAGCCATTCTGGAGGCCAGAAGTCCAAGGTCAAGGTACCTGTAGGGTTGGTTTCTGGTGAAGCCTCTCTCTTTGGCTTGCAGATGGCACCTTGTCTCTCTGTTCTCACATAGTCTTTTCTTTGTGTGTGTGTGTGTGTGTGTGTGTGTGTGTGTGTGTGTGTATGTGTGTAGTGGGAGAGAGATAGAGGGAAAGAGAGATATCTCTGGTGTCTCTTCCTTTTCTTATAAGGGCACCTACCACATTGGATTAGGACATCACTCTTGTGACCTCATTTAACCTAATTACTTCCTTAAAGGCCCTATCTAACATTGGGGGTTAGAATTCAACATATACATTTTGTAGGAACACAAGTCAGTTCATAACATATGCCCAATTTGCTTATATTTTTCTTGTTTGGAACTTTCTATGGGTATAACAATTGCCTTCTGAACTGATTGCCTGCATTACTAGGACATGTTTTCATGATAACAGAGGTTAAAGAGTTGCTTCCTGAAATGTTACATAAAAGTAACCTAGCTTTGTGGAGTTTAAGTGGACCATGCCTATCGTGCTCATATTTAAACCCTGAAAATTCTTTCTATGTCATTATTTTGGGGAGAGGTCAGCACTGGGGTATTCAATGTTTGTTTCATCACATTCTCATTTGTAAATTTGGTTAAATGGCATCTTCAAAGGTTGATTTCATTTTGGAAACATTCTCGGATTTTTGAGAAAATTTTCAATATTCAACATCAGTAACCAATAATTAAAATTAAATTTATTTAAAATGTTTAGATTCCTGAAATTTGGGCATTGACCTTTTAAAAACAATTTATTACTTCAAACTAATTTGTCACTGATGCCTTCTGGCATTATTTTGAACTTGCACTCAAAGAGCAAGCTGATTATTCAAATATTTTTCCCCATAGCAAATAAAAAAGACATAGTTTGTGGTGATAACTAAATTATTTTTGACATGGTGCTTTTAAATACAGAGGACACTGAGGTTAGGAAGATCATTCTTGCCTCTATATTATCAGTTTATATACCACCTCATTGAGGAAATTGTCTCAATTCAAGAAATAGTTCTAGAATGTCACTTAACATGCTGGTACTGCCAAGGACATATGACCCCTGTCCTTAAGTAGCCTACAATTGAGCCTGAAGGAAAAGGCATGGTCACATATAACCATGAGACTCATCCTTTTAGTAACAACACATGTCCTGTTACTAAAAGCCTTTAGTAAGCTTGGTCTTTCAATGGAAAATTTTCAGTCATATTAATAATTAATTGTTTTAAACACTGGATAAAATGAGATATTCAAACACAGAAAATATTCAAGTTTACTTAAAAAAATGTGACCAGTTCATGGTATGATATCTGGTTTGTTAGCTATTGAGTAATTAGTTCACTGTTTTAGAGATCTGGGAGCTAAACTGAAATGCTAACACTGTGTATTCCCTCCCAGCAATTAGCATGCCTTGTCAGATTCTGAACTGGTTTCATATCATTCCGTGAGTAGGATTTAAACAGCACGTCTGCTCTAGCAGGCCTCAATATGCTGAGAATAAAATGCCTGTGTTCACAAAGAAAAGGAAACCCACCCTTTTGTCATAAATACTCATCAATCTGTTTTGCTTAATATGTATTACAAATTTCAATCATTTATTCATCATTAAAATTTTGCTGTATTTGAGGGCAAATGTTAGGTAGTGAGAGTAGTACAAAATGATAGGAGATAAGGACTCTTTCCTCAGGAGCCTACAGTCTATTCAAGGATATTGGATATATACACAGATGTCTATGGTATGGGGAAAAGAGGGCAAGTTCCATCAGAGAGTCTATACTACAGGAAAGTCAGAGGGAAGAAAGACTGACTCTGCCTGGAGTGTCAATTTCCTTTTGGAAGGAGGAGCAATGGGTCTGTCCTTGAAGGATCCTGTTAGAGTGGGACAGTTCTTTCCCACTCCTGATGTTTCCTTCTACGTGGACAGAGCCCAGTTCCTGTAGCACCCTGACCTCTGTTTCCCTTTCCTCTCTCTGCCCTAGGATTTACCACATTATTGGAATGGTAATTGGGAACAAATGTCCTGCTGGCTAAACTCCTCCCTGTTCTTCTCTTGGGAGTGAGCTTACCTGTAGGCAATGTAGTTCTCCTCTTCTCCTTCATATGGTACCTTACCTGGGCAGATGGCTCAGGGTCCAGAGACCTGCCCAGTTTATCATCACCCATGATTGTGTGGATTAATTGACAGTCCCATTTGGCCTTACTTTAATAATTTTCTTCTACCTTAATCTGTAGTAAAACCTGCCAGATGTCCACCGAAATTCATCCTCTCCTTCCATGAAAACGGGACAGTAGCCAGGCACCAGGCTGAACTGCATTTCCCAGCCTCCTTTGCTGTTGGATGTTTGCGGCTCTGGTGAGGGCATCTCAACATTGGGTGCAAGAGGTAACAACACCAAGGCTTTTGAGGATTGTGCGTGCTTCCTCTCCACTCTTTCCCCTTCTGCTGGCTGGGTGCAGATGCAGACGATGCATTTAGGAATGAAGTGCTACAAGCTGGAAAGATCCTGGGTCCTGAATCACTGTGGGGAGAGACACTGCACATGGACAAAAGCATGTGCCTGGAACTGCGATTTTTACTAAGTACTATGCAATTTTTACTATGTGTGTGTGCATGTATATGTATTTATATGTGTGTGTGTGTGTGTGTGTGTGTGTGTGTGTGAGTGTATATAGATACATTTTAGAAGTTCAGAAGTGATTATGGTTCCATCTCAGTTTACTCCTGTGTTTGCAGGTCCTGTTGGTTTGAGATACTAGTGCATGGAATAACACAAAGATCATCGGGGGGTTCAATACAAAGGCCCCTCATTTGAACAACTTTATCGATTAAAGTAAATGACAAAAATGCAGCAGTTAGGTTATTTCAGCCCTCTCAAAATCACTTCATTTGCTCTGAATTATCCTGTTTCTGAGATATCATGAACATTTTGGTGAATTGCCACACAATTGACGCTCACAGTGACAGGAAATGGCCTGGCTGGGGTGTATTTGTGTGCTCTGCACAGCCATGCCTGCTGTGGCTCTGAGATAGAGGGCTGTGTAATGTTGCTGTTGTACGGTCAGAGCTGGACAGCTGAAGTCTGCAAAGAGTAGGTGTGAGACCTGGCTCTGTGTCTTACTAACTGCACCACTGTGGGTGAGCTGCTCTGGAGGCTGGAAGTCCAAGATCAAGGTGTCGGCAGAGTTGATTTCTTCTGAGGCCTCTCTCCTCAGCCTGTGGATGACCATCTTCTCCCTGTGTCTGCACAGGGCCTTTCCTCTGTGCATGCCTGTGTCTTAATCTCTTCTTCTTGTTGGTACAGCAGTTTGCACTGGAGCCCACCCCGTGGACTTCATTTTTACTTTTTATCTTTTTAAAGACCTCTCTCCAAACACAGTCACCTTCTGAATATGAATTCTGAGGTGGTAGGGGGGTCACAGAACTCAGCCCAAAATAGGCACTAAGGCTGGAAACTGCCTGGTGGGTTCTAGAACCAAATGGGACCAGTGCCCTGGGACAGAGGAAAGGATGGAGAGCTTAGAGGAGACAGGGGTGGATGGGCAAAGGCAGGTCAAATCAGTTGGGAATGGGGTGGGATGGAAGACTCTGGTTTCTCTTCGGGCGGGAGGACAGCGGCTGGAGGAGTGACAGGGTCTGACTTGGGTTTCAAAGTAGCCCCTCCATTCTGTAGATAAAAGACTGCAGGGGGTCTGAGAGACAGCAGGGAGGCCAGCCAGGAGGTGATCACTGTTTGATTCCATCCTAGACACAATAGCACAGTAGAGCTTGGACCACAAGCCTGCAGTGGATGCAGTGGACTCTGGTGAACTGGATGTGGAAGGTGTGAGAAAAAAGGAGTAAAGAATGAGGTTCAAATGAGATGGAAAAGACAATAGAGGGATTGGTGTGAGCCTCATGTGGGTGTCCTGAAGATGACGAGATAACACAAGCTGTATTCGTTTCCTATTGCTGCCATAACAAATTACAAGCTTAGTGGCTTCAAACAACACAATTTATCTTACAGTTCTGGAGGCCAAAAGTCCAAAATCAGTTTCACTGGGGCTGCCTGCATTCCTTGGCTTGTGGCCCCTTGCTCCATCTTCAAAGTGCATCACTCCAATCTCTGCTTTTGTGATCAGATCTCCTTCTCTGATTCCGACTCTCCTGCCTCCCTTTTGATTACATTGGGACCATGCATATAATCCAGGATAATCTCTCCACATCAAGATCCTTACCTTAATCACATCTGCAAAGTCCTTTTTGCCAAGTAAGTTTACCTATTGACAGGTTTTAGGAAATAGGATGTAGACATCTTGTAGGGGACATCATTCTACCTACCATACATATAAAATCCTTAGAAAATCCTGCCATGTACTAAATACCCACGTGTCATATCCTGTTAACTTCCTACTTTTCCTTAAAATGCAAAGGTTCCTATTCTCTTCTCTCCAACAGAGTCAGCAAGATTTCTGCAAGCCTGCCAGGGAAGGGATTTCACATTCTCTGTGACATACTTCGATCTGCTCTTCCTGTAACCTGGTATCACACAACTTAGGTTAACATTTAAGTATGTAATCTCAATGTCACACGTCTGACTGTACTGCATTCAGAATTTATATTAAGCTATAAATACCACCTCTACAAAACCACAGTATTCCCAAAACCTATTAAAACTTTTATGCCATTATATCTAATTGTGTAGTTTTTACTTTTCTTCAGGGATGAGAAGTATTCTTTGATGTCTGAATTGAAATGCATTTAAATCAAGAATGCAATTATAAATGTTTGATAATAACAATATATGGATGAAGCAGCTGCTTGTCAATTTTGCATTGTAAACCTTTCAAGGCATAGTAGCTAACCACAGTCCAGACTTTGCATTTTGCTAAACCAGGACTTCTCAATTTGGTTCTTACAAATCATTGTATTCTTGGCTTAAATACTTCTTGCCAACAAACGCATGCTATATGAATGATAATTTTAACGAAACAATGAATTTTCCCATGATTATCTTCTCTTGCATCATTCGGAATACATTTAGTTGCTCTGTGATAAATGTTGAAGTAAATGTCTTCAAATTGGGCCGTTTTGCTTCCCATTTCCTAAGGTTTTAAATTCCTTAAATGACTGTTTCTTTTGTTCCTTTCCAAGAATAAAAATGAATCTCTGCAATAAAGACACACACTTGTGCTAGCCAATGAATTTTGCCAAAGGATATGTTATGGCAGCAGTTTACCAGGGAGATGGAGTCGGAGGGAGCCCACCATGGGCCTCTTTCACTCCTACTCATCTTGCTGAGTGGGTCAACATCTTGATGCCCTGAATGTTCCTTCACCTGGCCACTTCTCAGGATTGCTGTGTTTATTCAGCTTGCAATTTTGAAAAATGAGATAGCACAGCAAAGGATATACCACCTGGTGGTCCTTGCTGCACCCGATCTCTCTCTGATTTGGTGGTGCCAGAGGACTAGCTTGCTTCCTACTTACACTAGAAGTGACAGATTCCCTAGGCTCAGGGTTCTTCTTCATGGTTATGCGCCATTGTACACGCAGTCTTTCCCTGGACTTTGGCATCACTCAGCAGGATTTGGACCTCAAGGAAGCAACAGGATTATGGGCATAACCCTGCTGCTGCTTTTACTGTGAGTAGTGAAGTTCTTTTTCTCTGACCTTGGGATTTTTTGTCTTCCATCAGCATCCACAGAACATGGTGGGCTAACTTATTAGTGTGTGTTCATTTTGGTGGGAGTTCTCCTCCACCCTGCCAAACTGTCAAGGTAGGGTAATGTCCTACCTTGTCCCACCTTGCAAGAGGACTTGTCCTGAGAGGCCATTTCATCAAAACCTTCCCCTCCAATGGGCCACTTGTCAAGTTGGCATGGGCTGCAGGTGCTGGACATCACCCAGCTGGTTCAGATGCATCTAGTGGCTGGCAGTGACTTAAGAGAAGAACTATAGAGTCCCTAACAGGACTTCAGAGAAACCCCTTACCCAGTCTCCCTCACTTAATAAAGGAAGAAGAGACTTGGCCTTCTTTGTGATTGGGAGGGTAAGTACCCTCAGAGCCACATTCATCTTATATCCCACACAGGGCTAACCAGGTGCCTGCCCAGCAGCAGGAGGGTGGTCCTCCTTTGCCAGGACCACATGGCTGGCAAGTGGCAGGGCTGGGATTGGCCACGCTCTCAGCCACGATGCCAACAGTCTCTCTCATCACAATGAAGTGATGAATGATGCATAAAAACACAAGAAGAAGCCCGAAACCCAGCTCCTCTGGTTCATTTACAAAGTAATGTATGTTTTAACAAAAATAACAAAAGGGATGAGGATTGATAATTTTGATTGGGGAATTTTATTTTGTGGTTCATAAATATACACTTCTAAATTCAAAAAGGTATGTCTTCTTCAATTCTGTAATGTCTAATAAATATTGTCCTGTTCAACTGTCAAAGTAAAGAGAGAAAATGAATTAATTAGTCCAATCCTTTACTGGGGGATAGATAAGCGGTGAAAATATCAAGGAGTCGAGAGAGAGGCCCTATGTTTCTGTGGCCACTGAGAGAGAGAGTGTTGAATTATGCCTCACTGTCCTCCAGAAACCTAGTGTCTAGTTAGTGAGAAGACAGACACCTGTGTTTAAGTGACACCGTGGGTGCAGGTGTGGACCAGGACAGCAAGGAGGGAGAGCGGAACACACACAGATGCTCAGCTGTGAGGAAACCAAAAGTGGCTGCAGCAATGGCGAAGCCAAGATGCAGGCAAAACCTGTGAGGTAGGAAGAGTAGTGAGGACAGAGGCACAGATGGGGACAGTAGCGTGCAGAAATTGGGAGGTGCTACCGAGGGAGGTCTGGAGAGGGTGGAGGACTGATTAGGAAAGAAGTTGAAGATGAGACCTAAAGAATGAACAGAAGCCAAGGTGAGCGAGAGTTTGAGTATTAGACTGAAAAGACAGTCGTTTTCTAAGTGTTGTGAGGAGAAAAAAAGGAAGAAGAAAAGGTGGAGAAAACAGTAGGAAACTAAAGGAAATTGTACACTTACTATCAGCCACTACAGTTCTGGGTGTTAAAAATACCATCTAATTTAACTCCCACAAGTCTTAGGAGGGGTAACTTTACCTCCCTTTCACAGAGAAATAAACTGAGGCTCAGATACTCAAATATGATTAAGTGCTTGCTAATTGGTAGTAACCAACTTTTCGAATTCCATTTACACTTGAATTCTCACACTACTGGAAGTTGGCAGGTCCAAATTTCAAGCAGACCTATCCAACTCCGAAGTGTGAGCTTCTGAAAAAGTGATCTGATTTCAGTCCCTCTGGCATTAAAGTGCAGGCAGGTTTGAGTGGGAGAGATTGGAACAATGATGATATTAGTAATAATAATAATAGTAACAATAATAACTACCATCTATGGTACACACAGGTGTGCCAGCTACTACCTCTAGCATCTCTTATCCTTTCAGTACTAACATTATATTCATTTTAAAGAAATAAGAGTCAAAGAGGTTAAGAAACTTGCCATGAATGATACAATAATCAAGGCAAAGCTGAACATTTGACTTGGACATGAGTGGCTCCAAAGCCATTGCATTCAATTCTCTTCACTGCATTCTAGGGCACTATTGACATATCCAGGTGAGATTTCACAAGAGCAGATACACAGTGGAAGCGGTGGTGATCAAAGCAATCACCTTACTCATTTGGATGTACCGAAATCAGGCTCACCGTGCCGTGATGCTCCTTGGACACAGTAATAAAACTTGTTTTCTCTCTCTTCACACCCTTTACAGTATGGGGAAATGTACTGGAATCCCATTAATATGATAATGAGTCTCTCAGAGTAGGAGAAAGGTGGGAGTCCTGAGTGTCTGTTGAAATCACAGTTCTGGTTACTAGCAGGGGAGAACCATTCTGGCCATGTTAATCAAAGATGGAATTTACGGGAACCCTCTGAGGAGCTCAGAGAAAAAGCTTGACAGGGCTTGAGAACTAGACAGGCATCAAGATGAATTGGGTACCAGAGGTCATGCCATGGGAAGAGTTTGGTCTGCACAGCATCAACCCTGCCTCTTGGAGCAATATGATTGTCAACTGGCCCACCGCTTGAAGTCACTTGCTCAGGATATAAAGCCCAGGGAGAGGACATTTGAATGGCTGTACCTGAGTCAATTTCTTCCAACAGGTGCATAAAAACACTTCTATAACATGGAGCTCCTTCCATAGATGCAGAGATTTCACCAGTGACTTCGGGAAGATGTGTACTAGTAAGATAAGTTCCTTGGAGCCATGATCAGACCAGAATCGTCATATCGTGAAGTCTGATGATAAGTATATTCATCCAGAAGTTTTGCTGCTGTGTAGTTTGAAAGAAGGCCATGCACATACGCCATTTCCTCTCACTTCTGTAGTGGAGGTCCTATGGCTGGCTTCCAAATGGAATACATTTTAAATCACAGCCACTGGCTGACTGTTAACAGTGACTTCAGGAAGTTACTGGAGAATGATACACTATTCTACTATCAATTCAAAGCTGTCCAGAAACTTACTTCATAACGAATCAGATCAGGACGGAAGCACGCTAAATTCAATTATAGTTGAATTTGTGCGGGTGTTGCCATTCATTTACACATTCACTGAGTCTTATGGAGTAATTTTTCTTACTTGCTTGAGCATTCAAACTGAGGAAGGGCCAAAACACAGACAGGGGAAATAACAAATTTGCCTGTAATTAAGGCAACCTTGTCTCTGGACCAGGTCTCCTATTCAGAGTAAACTTCCCAGTCATAGTTCACTGGGCCCTTCTCTTTATCAAGGTCCAAGTAATTAGAAACAACCTCATTCTCTTAGCTTTGAGGGTCTGTGAACATGTGAGGGTGTTTCCAGCAGTTGGAAGGACAAACCCTCCTCTCACTGCTTAGTAAGGAATAGGGGAAGCCCTGACACACTCCCTGGAGGGCCAAGGAGCCACTGGCCTTGGTACTGATGTGTTCTATTGCTCAGGAAAATTATAGGGGACCCAGGCTTTCTGTCTCTGCAGTCCCTGGTCCACGGTGCAGCTCCTGCCAGGGCTGAATCCCTGAAGGTGGAGTGACCAGGACTTAAGGTTCCAGTGTTTCTAATTTATACTTGAGATGGACAGGGCTGGCTGCTCCCGGACATTCCCCAGGAGAGCAACAAGAAATTCCTCTAAAGCTAGCCACAAACTTCTTATATTTCATTGGTTCAGATGGTGCCATATCTCTACTCCATATCCAAACAGAGGCAATGGAGATTGACTGAATTTGATTGACTTAAATTATTCAAGGGGCACATGTGCAATTAAAATGAGTCTGAGTTAATATTTAAAATAATATTCTGAAGTATTGTATTGGTGCCTGGATTAACTAAAAACTTACTTCCTTATAATAAATCAGACCAAGTTGGAAACAAAATAAATTTAATCATAATTAACTTTGTGTGGGTGTTGCCATTCATTTACACATTTACTGAATCCCCTGGAATAATTTTTCTAATCTGCATGAGTGTTAAGAAAGAGGAAGCAGAAAACACAGCCCAGAATAGGGAAATAACAAATTTTTCTATCATTAAAGGCAAGCTGGTCTCTGGGACCAGGTCTTCTATTTAGATAAACTTCCCAGATTTTGTTGACTGGGTGTTTTCTTTGTCAATGTACATTGTCCAGTTAATTAGAAACAACCAGATTCTTTCTTCTGTGAATCATTTGGGGTATTTTCAATCACATGAAACTACCCATATCTGCCTTGAACAGTAAGAAAGAGTCCAGGGCTCATGCACTGGAGATTCAAGGTACCATCGTTTCAGTGTTGATGGGACCCCCTGCTCAGTTGAGTCATGTGGGACCCAGGTTTTCTGTCCCTCTTCCATGCTTTCTGACTTACAGCCCAAATCTTCCCAGGTCTGGTTTCCTGAGCAAGGATGCTTCTAGGACCTGGGACTCCAGGATTCTTCATTCACACTTGGGAGTGGGGAGGACAGCTCTGTACACTCTCCTGGGAGTTTCCTCTGGAGCCAGTGGCAAACCTCTCCTTTTACCCCACTGACCAGAACTGTGCCATCTCTATTCTGGAACCAATCACAGGAAACAGAAATAACTTCAATAGAAGAAGAGAAAAGAAATGGTCTGAATCTGATTTGCTTAGGCAGCTAGGAGTAACACTTGCAATTAGGGATGTTATTGAGTTAATATTTAAAATAATGTTTTGAAGCATACTGCTATCTGGAATATACTAAATTAGTAGAGGAAGGAAGGAAGGGGGGAAGGAAGAAAAGAGGGAAAGAGGGGAGGAAGGAAGGAAGGAAGGAAGGAAAGAAGGAAGTCAGCTTCTTATAAATCATCTAAGCTTCCTAAGGAGGATATGCCCAATACAATTAGGATGTGTCAAGGAGGAAAAATAAAAAGACACAGATAAAAATGAAGATAGGTAAATGTATATATCTACCTAAATATTTATTTCTATCTCTCTCCATGTATGATAGGGTGTGTTAATTAAAAAAATAATATCAAGTACTCTTTATTTAGTTATTTTTTGGCAGTGTGGGAGCTTTACAAGGAAAGAATAGAGCATCACCACCCCCAACTCCTATATGAGAACTAAACGCCTTCTTTCTATTTCTAAAAGTCTGAAATATTTGTACTGCCTTTCAGGAAGGTGAGGAAGAGGTGGCAGTTTTTTGCTTCAGGCTCACTAAGAACACGATTATGCATTGTTCCAAACGGACATTAGTGAGTTGAGGGAACAGAACTAGAGTGCAGAGAGTGGGGTGGAGGGTGGCGATGGATCTGGGAAGGCTGGAACATGCAACCTTTAGTAGATAAGTGTTACTCAGATTTTCTATTTTCTCTTGTGTCAGCTTTGTATCAGGGAATTTGTTTATTTTACCTAGATTGCCAAATTTATTGACATAAAATTTTTCACATTATTTCCTTATTATTCCTTTAATATTTGTAGAATATGTAGTGATGGTCAATCTCTTATCTTTGATATTGAAAATTTGTGTCTTTTCCTTTTATTTTGTTGATCATTATAGAGATATATCAATTTTATTGGCCTTTTTAAATAACCAGCTCTGGCTTCCTTAATTTTCTCTTATTATTTGTCCATTTTATATTTCATTTGTTTAAAAGCTTCTTTTTATTTTTTCCTAGCTTCTAAATTCTTTGCAATTAATTTGCTCTTTATTTCCCTAGATTCTTATGATAGATAATTAATTTTACTTCTTTTTCCATTTCTAATTTAAGCTTTTAATGCTATAAAAATTCCTGCAGCCATTGCTTTAGCTATATCCCACAACTATTGGTATGCTATATTTTCATTTTCATTCAGTTCAAAAGATTCTAATTTATTTTGTGATTTCTCTTTGATCCGTGGATTATTTCAAAGTGTGTTGTTGAATTTCCAAATATTTGGGATTTTTTCAGACATTGTTTTTATTTCCATTTAGTTTTGTTTTTGTTATATAACATTCTCTACAATTCATTACTTTTAAAGTTATTGCAGCTTGTTTATAGAATTCTGTGACCTGCATAGCAAGGATAGGTCAACAACAGACCAAAAATGAAATGATATCTGTAGAATGAGGCTGTGTAATAAATGATCGTGTGTCTTATTGGATGGCATTTGGGATTTATCTCATGTCAGGAGGAGATTTTGAAAGATTTTAAATGGAGAATAACATGATCAAATCTATAAAATTTTTAAATTGAATTAAAAAATTAAGATAGGAATAAAAAGGACATTTACAGTTAGTGTTAAAATTTGAGAACAAGATTGTTCTGAAAATTTGTAACAACAATCATAAATTATTAATAAAAATGATATACAATAATCGTTAGATTTAAAAAGAGAAAGAAAACAAAATTTCTAGATTCCTTAAACAATAAGAGTTAAAGGCATCCACACTAAACAAGTTCTTCTCTTTGAAAATTAATATGTAAAATAAGCCCAGTATTTAAAATTTAAAATCTTATGGCAAAATGAATTAAAAATGAAACAATATATATCTGACTAATAGCCTCATCTTACAAGCAGAATATCCAACTTTCCCCTCTTACAAGATTCCAGGTGCTAATCACCGGAGATATGGTGCTCATAAATATGTTACCTGGCAAAGGGATTTTGAAGGCATAATTGACATTTCTAATCAGTTGACCTTAATATAGAGAAATTACCCTGAACTAGCTGGGTGAGTTAGAAGGTCATGACACATGTCCTTGAAAGGGAAAGGCAGAGGGGAAGTCAGATATTCCAAGCACTGGGAGAATTTGACAGCTGTCACAGGCTTGGAACATGGATGGGTCTGGGGAGGGTGGGCGATCCCTAGAAGCAAAACTAACAACCCCTCAGAAAACAGCAGCGAGGAACTGGGGATCTCAGTCCTACAACCACACAGAACTGAATGTGGCAAACAACTTTACGAGCATGGAAATAGATTCTCTCCCAGAGCACCAGGTAAGAACCCAGCTGGCTTGCACCTGGATTTTTGCCTGGTGACTCTGGTGACCATGTTGAGCCAACTGGACTTCTGACCTGTGGAAATGAGATAATATATAGGTGTGGTTTAAGTCATTATTTTCGTGGTAAATTCTTATGTAACCATAGAAAACTGTGGTTAACCAAATAATGAAATTGAGAAAGAACTCCAAGGGAAGAAAAAAAAAATACACCTTCTTTAATGTATAAAACAGATTTTTCCTTCTCTGGTGTTCTGCTAGAATTGAGCCCACTGGTTGTGAAAGCTTCATAGGTAAGGAGCCTGGGTACACCTGGGTGGAGATAATTCTGTTCTAGACATGGTGGAGGGATCAAAGGGCTGTTTGTAGAGCAATTGATCTTTTGTAGATCAATTGATCTTGTGTAGATCACGCTAATTTTTTTCCTGATTTCCAGGGTAATATGACCCCTCAACTCTGGGGTACCAAAAGGAGAAGAAACCGTCTTCTCCTCCCAGCCATCCTGGATGCTCCCCTAAGGTAGTAAATGAACAGGAAAAAAATCAAACTGGAGAATGGAAATCTCAGCTCAGGATTAGGAAGCAAATGGTATTCCAGTTTAAATGGGAATAATAGGTACAGAGGAAAGAAAGAAGAAATAGAGATACGCTATCAAGGAGAATTTTTCTTTTTCTCTTGGGCTTATAATTTTACTGGAGATATAAGATGATGAAATCAACAACTGTCTTTTCTAACACAGACTACCTAAAGATGGGATATATTTGACATCTCTGATTTGTGAAGTGTGCAGCTATCCCATGCAGAATTCCAGTTTTATGTGGATACAAAACAGAGTTAAATGTTAAAGAAACAGATAAGGAAAGTTAAAGTACTGTAAGGAACCCTTTACAAGGATTAGTTAGGGCTTCTGGTTTCATTCTGGTTTCACTGGGTATCCAGAGAGGTTTTTCTCTTCATGTCTCTCACAGGGGATAGTAGGAAGGCTGGTTCTAAATGCTCCTGAGATTCAGGGTTTCTGCTTTTATGGGGGTTTTTTAGGTGGTCTAACATGCATTAAGCTTCTGATTTTTACTGAAATTCATTTCATGATCTCAGGATTTCTCTTTCAGTCTCTGTAAGAATATGCAGCTGGTTTTCTTATGAATTTGATTTAACTGGCCATCAGTTTTTTGTTCTTTCCCCCCCCATGTTTAATCTTTACTACCATTGTATTTATCACATATTTTCCCAATCTTGGGTCAAGCTCGTGTCTATAGCTATAAAGTACGCACAGCCCTATTTAAGATCGCAATGACCAGTGTCATTGTTTTTCTGTAGGTTAAATTACTAACTATTTAAAGCAGTTCACTTGTCTGGAGTCCTCACTTCAAATACATGTGCTATTAGCCTGTCCATCATCTTGTCGTGTGGAAAGTGCTTTAAGTGCTAAAGCCTCATTCAGAATCCATTAACTAAGAGTTCACAACAGTTAGAGCTTTAAATGCACAAACTCCATGGAAAAGGCAGGCCCTGAAAAATAACGGTAATGCAAATAAAGGGCGTGTTCCTCCCAGGAAGAATGACATTCAGTAAGTTTTCACATCTATGGGTTTTTTTTGTTTGTTTGTTTGTTTAAACAGCTTTATTGAGATAAAACTTATATATCATAAAAGTCACTCAAAGTGTACAATTTAATGCTTTTAAAATATACATAGAATTATGCAAACATCATCAACCACAATCAATTTTAGAACATTTTCCAAAGTGGCTGAATTATTTTATATTCCCACTGGCATTATATGATGCTTGTTATTGTTTGTCTTTTTTTTTTTTTAACAAAGAGCCAGGAATCCTTTTGAATTTTTAAAAAAAATTTATCTTTTATTTTTATACAATTTTAACCATTATACTCAATCTACAGTTATTACAAACTATTGGCTATGTTCCCCATGTTGTATAATACATCCTTGTAGCCTGTCTTATACCCAACAGTTTGTATCTCCCACTTATTGTCTGTCTTTTTAATTATAACTATCCTAGTGGGTATGAAGTATCTCATTGTGGTTTTGGTTTGCATTTCCCTGAAGGGTAGTAATATTGAACGACTTTACACATACTTATCAGCCACTTCTATATCTTATTTGGATAAATGTCAATTCAAATCCTTTGCCCACTTAAAACATTGGGCTTGTCTTTTTATTATTAAGTTGTAAATGATCTTTATATATTCTAGATATATTATATCCCTTGTCACCAGATAAGATATATACCTTATCAGATATATAATTTGCCAATATTTTTTAACCTATGGGCTGTCTTTTTCCTTTTTTTTACAGTGTCCTTTGAAACACAAAAGTTTAAAATGTCAATGATGTCCAGTTTATTTTTTCTTTCATTGTTTGTGCTCTTGGTGTCATATTTAAGAAATTATTACCTAATCCAAGATCATGAAGATTTATGCCTATGTTTTATTCTAAGAGTTTTATAATTTTAGTTCTGAAATTTAGGTCTTGGAACCCTTTTTTTTTTTTTTTTTTTTTTTTTTTTTCAGTACGCGGGCCTCTCACTTTTGCGGCCTCTCCCGTTGCAGAGCACAGGCTTCGGGCACGCAGGCTCAGCGGCCTTGGCTCACAGGCCCAGCCACTCCGCGGCATGTGGGATCTTCCTAGACCAGGGCACGAACCCGTATCCCCTGCATCGGCAGGCGGACTCTCAACCACTGCGCCACCAGGGAAGCCCTTTTGAACCATTTTGAGTTAACTTTTGTATATGATGTGAAATTGGGGTCCGCCTTCATTCCTTTGCATGTGGAGTCCAGTTATTATTGTGATATAATTCACATATTATATACAATTTACCCATTTAAAGTGTAAAATTCAATGGCTTTTGGTATACTACATTATTAATCTTTTAAAAATTGTAGTAAAATATATATAACATACGCTTGCCATTTTAAACATTTTTAAGTGTTTAATTCAGTGGCATTAGTCACACTCACAATATTGTGTAACCATTACCACTATCCATTTCCAAAAATTTTTCATCATCCCAAATAGAAGGTCACAACATAGGCAAAAACTCCCCATACCTCTCTCCTCAGTCCCTCGTAAGCTCTAATCTACTTTCTGTCTCTATGAATGTGCCTGCTCTAGGTAACTCATGAAATGGAATCATACAAAATTTGTCTGTTTATATCCATTTTATTTCACTTAGCGTAATGTTCGTCCATGTTGTAACATGTATCAGTACTTCATTCCTTTTTGTGGTTGGATAATATTCCAATGTATGTACCACATTTTATTTGTCCATGGACGAATATTTGGGTTGTTTCCACTTTTTGGCTGTTATGAATAATGCTGCTATCCACATCAGCAAGCAAGTATCTGTTTGAATGCTTGCTTTCAATTCCTTTAGATATATACCTAGCAGTGGAATTGCTGGATCATATGGTAATTTTATATTTAGCATTTTTTAAAAATAGATCTTTATAGGAGTATAATTACTTCACAATACTGGGTTAGTTTCTGTTGCACAACAAAGTGAATCAGCCATATGCATACACACGTCCCCATACACCCTCCTTCTTGTGCCTCCCTCCCATCCTCCTTATCCCACCCCTCTAGGTCATCGCAAAGCACAGACCCTACCTCTCTGTGTTATGCTACTGCTTCTCACCAGCCAACTATTTTACATTCGGTAGTGTATGTTTGTTGATGCTACTCTCACTTCGCCCCAGCTTCACCCTCCCATCCTATGTCCTCAAGCCCATTTTCTATGTCTATCTCTTTATTCCTGCCCTGCAACTAGGTACCATTGTATTTTTAGATTCCATATATATGTGTTAGCATATGGTATCTGATTTTCTCTTTCTGACTTACTTCACTCTATACGACAGATTCTAGGCTCATCCACCTCACTACAAATAATTCAATTTCGTTTCTTTTTATGGATAACATTCCATTGTATATATGTGGCACATCTTCTTTATCCATTCATCTGTCAATGGACATTTAGGTTGGTTCCACGTCCTGGCTATTGTAAATAGAGCTGCAATGAACATTGTGGTGCATGATTCTTTTCGAATTATGGTTTTCTCAGTGTATATGCCCAGTAATGGGATTGCTGGGTCATATGGTAGTTCTAGTTTTAGTTTCTTAAGGAACCTCCATACTGTTTTCCATAGTGGTTGTATCAATTTACATTCCCACCAACAGTGCAGGAGGATTCCCTTTTCACCACACTCTTTCCAGCATTTATTGTTTCTAGATTTTTTGATAGTGGCCTTTCTGACTGACGTGAGGTGATACCTCATTGTAGTTTTGATTTGCATTTCTCTAATAATTAGTGATGTTGAGCATCTTTTCATGTGCCTCTTGACCATCTGTATGTCTTCCTTGGTGAAATGTCTATTTAGGTCTTCTGTCCATTTTTTAACAGGATTGTTTGGTTTTTTTAGATATCGAGCTGCATGAGCTGCTTATATATTTTGGCGATTAATCCTTTGTTGTTTCATTTGCAGATATTTTCTCCCATTCTGAGGCTTGTCTTTTGGTCTTGTTTATGGTTTCCTTTGCTGTGCAAAAGCTTTGAAGTTTCCTTAGGCCCCATTTGTTTATTTTTGTTTTTATTTCCATTTCTCTAGGAGATGGGTCAAAAAGGATCTTGCTATGATTTATGTCATAGAGTGTTCTGCCTATGTTTTCCACTAAGAGTTTGATAGTGTCTTGCCTTACATTTAGGTGTTTAATCCATTTTGAGTTTATTTTTGTGTGTGGTGTTAGGGACTGTTCTAATTTCATTCTTTTACATGTATCTGTCCAGTTTTCCCTGCATCACTTATTGAAGAGGCTATCCTTTCTCCATTGTATGTTCTTGCCTCCTTTGTTGTAAATTAGGTGACCATATGTGCATGGGTTTATGCCTGGGCTTTCTATCCTGTTCCATTGATCTATATTTCTGTTTTTGTGCCAGTACCATACTGTCTTGATTACTGTAGCTTTGTAGTATAGTCTGGAGTCCAGGAGCCTGATTCCTCCAACTCTGTTTTTCTTTCTCAAGATTGCTTTGGCTGTTTGGGGTCTTTTGTGTTTCCATACGAATTGTAAAATTTTTTTTTTTTTTTGGTATGTGGACCTCTCACCATTGTGGCCTCTCCCATTGTGGAGCACAGGCTCTGGACACGCAGGCTTAGCGGCCATGGCTCACGGGCCCAGCCACTCCTTGGCATGTGGGATCTTCTCGGACCGGGGCATGAACCTGTCTCCCCTGCATCGGCAGGCAGACGCTCAACCACTGCGCCACCAGGGAAGCCCCAAATTGTAAATTTTTTTGTTCTAATTCTGTGAAGAATGTCATTGGTAGTTTGATAGGGATTGCATTGAATCTGTAGATTGCTTTAAGTAATATAGTCATTTTCACAATGTTGATTCTTCCAATCCAAGAACATGGTATATCTCTCCATCTGTTTGGATCATCTTTAATTTCTTTCAACAGTATCTTATAGTTTTCTGCATACAGGTCTTTTGTCCCCTTAGGTAGGTTTATTCCTAAGTATTTTATTCTTTCTGTTGCAATGGTATATGGGAGTGTTTCCTTAATTTCTCTTTCAGATTTTTCATCATTAGTGTATAGGAATGCAAGAAATTTCTCTGCATGAATTTTGTAGCCTGCTACTTTACCAAAGTCATTGATTAGCTCTAGTAGTTTTCTGGTAGCATCTTTAGGATTCTCTATGTATAGTATCATGTCATCTGCAAACAGTGACAGCTTTACTTCTTCTTTTCCAATTTGGATTCCTTATATTTCTTTTCCTTCTCTGATTGGTGTGGCTAAAACTTCCAAAACTATGCTGAGTTATAGTGGTGAGTGTGGGCAACCTTGTCTTGTTCCTGATCTTAGTGGAAATGCTTTCAGTTTTTCACCATTGAGAATGATATTGGATGTGGGGTTGTCATATATGGCCTTTATTATGTTCAGGTAACTTCCCTCTATGCCTACTTTCTGGACGGTTTTTATCATTAATGGATGTTGAATTTTGTCAAAAGCTTTTTCTGTGTCTGTTGAGATGATCATATGATTTTTCTCCTTCAATTTGTTAATATGGTGTATCACATTGATTGATTTGTGTATATTGAAGAATCCTTGCATTCCTGGGTTAAACCCCATTTGATCATCGTGTATGATCCTTTTAAGGTGCTGTTGGATTCTGTTTGCTAGTATTTTGTTGAGGATTTTTGCATCAGTGTTCATCAGTGATATTGGCCTGTAGTTTTCTTTCTTTGTGACATCTTTGTCTGGTGTTTGTATCAGGGTGGTGATAGCCTCGTAGAATTAGTTTGGGAGTGTTCCTCCCTCTACTATATTTTGGAAGAGTTTGAGAAGGATAGGTGTTAGCTCTTCTCTAAATGTTTGATAGAATTTGCCTGTGAAGCCATCTGGTCCTCAGCTTTTGTTTTTTGGAGATTTTTAATCACAATCTCAATTTCAATGATTTTGATTGGTCTGCTTACATTTTCTATTTCTTCCTGGTTCAGTCTTGGCAGGTTGTGCATTTCTAAGAATGTGTCCATTTCTTCCAGGTTGTCCATTTAATTGGCAAATAGTTGCTTGCAGTAATCTCTCATGATCCTTTGTATTTCTGCAGTGTCAGCTGTTACTTCTCCTTTTTCATTTCTAATTCTATTGATTTGAGTTTTCTCCCTTTTTTTCGTGATGAGTCTGGTTAACGGTTTATCAATTTTGTTTATCTTCTCAAAGAACCAGCTTTTAGTTTTATTGATCTTTGCTATTGTTTCCTTCATTTCTTTTTCATTTATTTCTGATCTGATATTTATGATTTCGTTCCTTCTGCTAACTTTTGGGTTTTTTGTTCTTCTTTCTCTAATTGCTTTAGGTGTAAGGTTAGGTTGTTTTTTTGAGTTGTTTCTTGCTTCTTGAGGTAGGATTGTATTGCTTTGAACTTCCCTCTTAGAACTGCTTCTGCTGCATCCCATAGGTTTTGGGTCATCATATTTTCATTGTCATTTGTTTCTAGGTATTTTTTGATTTCCTCAGTGATCTCTTGGATATTTAGTAGCATAATGTTTGGCCTCCGTATGTTTGCATTTTTTACAGATTTTTTCCTGTAATTGTTATCTAGTCTCATAGCATTGTGGTTGGAAAAGATACTTGATACAATTTCAGTTTCTTAAATTTACTGAGGCTTTATTTGTGACTCAAGATATGATTTATTGTGGAGAATGTTCCTTGAGCACTTGAGAAGAAAGTGTATTCTGTTGTTTCTAGATGGTATGTCCTATAAATATCAATTAAGTCCATCTTGTTTAATGTATCATTTAAAGCGTGTGTTTCCTTATTTATTTTCATTTTGGATGATCTGTCCATTGGTGTAAGTGGAGTGTTAAAGTCCCCTACTATTATTGTGTTACTATCAATTTTCCCTTTTATGGCTGTTAGCATTTCCCTTATGTGTTGATGTGATCCTATGTTGGGTGCATAAACATTTATAATTGTTATATCTTTTTCTTGGTTTAATCTTTTGGTCATTATGTAGTGTCCCACCTTATCTCTTATAACAGTCTTTATTTTAAAGTCTATTTTATCTGATATGAGTATTGCTACTCCAGCTTTCTTTTGATATCCATTTGCATGGAATATCATTTTCCATCCCTTCACTTGCAGTCTGTATGTGTCCCTAGGTCCGAAATGGGTCTCTGGTAGACAGCATATATCCGCGTCTTGTTTTTGTATCCATTCAGCCAGTCTAGGTCTTTTGATTGGGACACTTAATCCATTTTCATTCAAGGTTATTATCGATATGTATGTTCCTATGACCATTTTCTTAATTGTTTTGAGTTTGTTTTTGTGAGTCTTTTCCTTCTCTTGTGTTTCCTGCATAGAGAAGTTTCTTTAGCGTTTGTTGTAAGGCTGGTTTGGTGGTACTGAATTCTCTTTACTTTTGTTTGTGTGTGAAGCTTTTGATTTCTCTGTCAAATCTGAATGAGATCCTTGCTGGGTAGAGTAATCTTGGTTATAAGTTTTCCTCTTTCATCACTTTAAGTATATTCTGCCACTCCCTTCTGGCCTGCAGAGTCTCCACTGAAAAATCAGCTGATAACCTTATGGGGATTCCTTCGTATATTATTTTTTGTTTTTCCCTTGCTGCTTTTAATATGTTTTCTTTGAATTTAATTTTTGTTAGTTTAATTAATATGTGTCTTGGTGTGTTTTTCCTTGGGTTTATCTTGTATGGGACTCTCTGTGTTTCCTGGACTTGGGTGACTACTTCCTTTCCCATGTTAGGGAAGTTTTCATCTATAATACTTCAAATATTTTCTCAGACTCTTTCTTTTTCTCTTCTTCTTCTGGGACCCCTATAATTTGAATGTTGGTGTGTTTAGTGTTGTCCCAAATGTCTCAGAGATTGTCTTCAATTCATTTTTTTTTTCTTTATTCTGATTCTCGGAAGTTATTTCCACCATTTTGTCTTCCAGCTCACTTATTCATTCTTCTGCCTCAGTTATTCTGTTATTGATTCCTTCTAGTGTATTTTTCATTTCAGTTATTATGTTGTTTATCTCTGTTTGTTTGTTCTTTAGTTCTTCTAGATCTTGCTTAAACATTTCTTGTATTTACTCCATCTGTGCCTCCATTCTATTTCTGAGATTTTGGATCATCTTTACTATCATTACTCTGACTTGCTTTTCAGGTAGATTTCCTATTTCCTCTTCATTTATTTGGTCTTACAGGTTTTTACCTTGCTCCTTCATCTGTGATACATTTTTTTGCTGTCTCTTTTTTTTTTTATGAGTGGGATTGTTTTCCTGTCTTACTGGTTGTTTGGTCTGAGGCTTCCTACACTGGTATTTGTAGGCTATTGTGTAGAGCTGGGTCTTGGTGCTGAGATGAAGAGCTTCGTGAGACCTCACTCTGATGAATATTCCCTGTGGTCTGAGGTTCTCTGTTAGTCCAGTGGCTCAGACTTGGAGCTCCCACTGCAGGAGCTTCAGCCAGACCCTGGTCTCATGAACAAAGATCCTGCAAGCCATCTGAGGCAAAACAAAAATAAAAAATGGGAGTGGGGAATGCCTTGGCTGTAGAGGGCATGTCCTAAGCAAGGGTGAGGTTTAGCCAGTGGGCAGGGCCAATGCTCAGGACCCACAGGGCTGGAAATGGCCCTTGAGGCTGTGGGGGGAGGGGCTTAGGTTCAAGGAACAGAAGGGGCCCTGGAGTGACCCCCATCCCTGGTCTCGGAGGGCAGGGGACCTCACCTGGGAACCCAGCTCACTTCCTGGGCTTGAGTGGGTGGGGCAAACCCCTTCCTCTCCTCTCCTGCTCTCTGGTCTGAGAGGGCCCCTCCGCCTGCCCCTCCTGTTCTCTTCTCAGCCTCTTTCCTATGCCCCCAAGGACACACACGGGTTGGAGGGTGCTTTGGAGGGCAGGGGACTGGCCTGGGTACTCAGCAGGCTCCCTGGACCCTAGTGGGCAGGGCAATCACCCTCCACTCCTCTCCTGCTCATCCTGGATGGCTCCTCCTGCCTGCCTCTCCTGATCTCCCCAACCTCCCTCCTATGCCCCCAGGACCCACTCCACCTGGATGGGGTTTTGTGCGTGGGATTCCGGCCTGAGAGCTCAGCAGGATTCCTGACCCTAGTGGGCCAGGCAATTCCCTCCACTCCTCTCCTGCTCTCCCTGGAGAGTCCCTCCCATCTGCCTCTCCTGATCTCCCCTGCCTCAGGGGCGCCGATCCTGTCTGGCCTCCATTTCTTCTCCCCCCTCAGTCCCTATATCCTACCAGTTCACTTTGGGGTTCCTCCCATCTCCTTGGGCATCAGAGTCCCCCACCAGCAGCCGCAGTCACCCTAGTTGTAGGGAGACACTAACTTCACGTCTTTCTGCACTGCCATCTTGACTCTGCCTCACATCTATGTTTAAATATATCTCAAACACCTACTGCCCCAAGAAGCCTCATCTGATACTTCAGTCTCTCTGAGCAGTCTGGAGCATTTGGAGTTTTAACCCTCTTGGACACTTATGTTCTATTTTGTGTTAAAGTTTTCCATAATTTCCTGATAACCCCCTGACTCACAGTTTTCTCAAACATAGAGAAGGGATAAGTTATTTTTATAACCTGTCTATCAACTAGTGAAGAGCCTCGAATATTGATTTTGGATAACCCTTTTGGCTTAGAACTCTCACCATCTATTCATTTAAATATGCATAAATAATTTATCACATTCTAGGCATAAGCTAGCTCTGGAGAAATAGTAGCAATGCTTTAGAATTATCAATCTATTTTTTAATCAAATCCTGCATTCTGGACTCATGAGTGAAAAGGTTGATTTGCACAGTCCTGTGGCTGGAATAAAACTCTATCTAACCCATCCCTGCTCTCTATTTCATAACATTTTATCATAATGAAGTCTCTTGCCTTGTTTGATGTGCAGACTATTTGTGACTATGTTGCTTTGTTCAAGGCAGACAGATATGTATAATTTAATCAATTGCTAATAGGCAAGTCACTTCATTATGTATTTAACTTTCTCTGATCTGTTAGAATTAACACACTATGACATACAGATGGCCAAAAAGCACATGAAAAGATGCTCAACATCACTAATTATTAGAGAAAGGCAAATCAAAACTACAGTGAGGTATCACCTCACACAAGTCAGAATGGCCATCATCAAAAAATCTACAAATAATAAATGCTGGAGAGGGTGTGGAGAAAAGAGAGCCCTTCTATACTGTTGGTAGGAATGTAAATTAGTACAACCACTATGGAGGTTCCTTAAAAAACTAAAAATAAATCTGCCATATGATCCAGCAATCCCACTCCCTGGGCATATATCTGGACAAAACCATAATTCGAAAAGACACATGAACCCCAGTGTTCATTGCAGCACTGTTTGTAATAGCCAGGACATGGAAGCAACCTAAATGTCCATCAGCAGAGGAGTGGATAAAGGAGATGTGGTACCTATATATATATAATGGAATACTACTCAGCCATAAAAAAGAATGAAATAATGCCATTTGCGGCAACATGGATGGACCTAGAGATTGTCATACTGAGTGAAGTAAGTCAGACAGAGAAAGACAAATATCATATATCACTTATATGTGAAATCTAAAAAAGGGTGCAAATGAACTTATTTATAAAACAGAAATAGAGTCACAGATGTAGAAAACAAACCTATGGTGACTGGAGGGAAAGGGGGTGATAAACTGGGAGATTGAGATTGACACATACACACTACTACACATTAAAAAGGTAACTAATAAGGACCTACTGTAGAGCACAGGAAACTCTACTCAATACTCTGTAATGACCTATATGAGAAAAGAATCTAAAAAAAAGTGGATATATATATATATATGTGTGTAACTGATTTTCTTTGCTGTACAGCAGAAACTAACACAGCATTGTAAATCAATTATACTCCAATAAAAATTTAAAGGAAAGAAAACCCAATAAAACACACTATATTAGAAGACAGTGTAGTCTGAGTTAAAGGTATGGTCTCTGGAGCCATTTATCTCTGGCTTTCTAAACAGCTCCAGCACAGAGTTTCCCAAATCCATAATTGCTTAACCACATTAGGAGATTATTTTACATTTATGTAACAGTTTCACTTTGAGTTGATTTCTGGTAATGTTGTGAGATAAGAGTCAAGGTTTATTTTCTCCATATGGATAACTTATGGTTCCAGGGCCATTTGTTGAGAAGACTGTCCTTTCCCCAATAAAGTACCTTGCTACCAATGTTGAAACCTCTTGAAGATGTGTATGTTATAGTATTTCTGGACTCTGTAACTTGCTCTATTAATCCATATAGCTATCTTTATGCCAGCATTACACAGTCATGACTATTTAGCTTTACCATAAGTTTTGAAAACAGGTAATTTAAATCTTCCAATTTGTTACTCTTTTTCTAAGTTGCTTTGGCAAATCTAAGTCTTTTCCATGTAAATTGTGTCTTGGATGGTTTGTTTCCTTGTAAGTTGTGTTTCCATGTAAATTTCAGATCAAGATTGTCTACCTGCTGTCATTTTGATTGGAATTGCATTGAATGTATAGACTGATTCAAGGAGAAATGACAACCTTACGATATGCAATCTTCCAACCCATTAACATAATATACCTATGCATTTTCATTTGTCTTTGTAAGCCTCTCTCAGTATTTTTTAGCTTTTATGTACAGGCCTGATGATTTTTGTTAATTTTATTTTAAGTATACCATGACTTTTTTTCTACCATTGTAAATGGTCCTGCTTTAATTTCATTTTCCACTTGTTAGGTGTTTACATATAGAAATATAATAGAAACCCTCAGTGTTTTAATCATAGTTTAAAATTCCTTGTTGATAATCCCAACATCCTTGACTTGTCCTGGTCTGGTTTGGATACTTGCTCTCTCTCTTCAGACTGTATTTTATGCCTTTTAGTATGCTTTGCAATTTTTTGAGTCAGGGCAGGCAGCATGTGCTAGGCATAAACAGGGCTTTAGTAGCGTAGTATTAAGTTATGGGGAAGGAGAAACATTCTACAGTCTTATTATTAGTCCTCAGTTTTTTAGTGAGGCTGTGCCTAGCACTCTGAACTTTACAAGTGCCTCTCAGTTTTGTTTTTCCATTTTTTCATGCCTGTAGGTGTTACACAACGGCTAGATCGGGTAGGAGTTGTGCATTTCCCTTAACCCAGGTTGATTAGGTTCTGTTAAAATTCCAAGAGGTTAGACTTTGCAAAAATAGTTTCTCTTGTGCACAGACCTTGTCCAGTAGTACAGAATGCTCTGGTCTAATTTAAAAATGGTCCCTTTTCCCCTCCCCCCACCAGAAGCACAGGAGAGTTTTCTCTCATCTTCACTGTGAAAATCTGCTTGAGCTCCCACAGGTAAAACTCTTGAATGTGTGTCCCAGGTTTCTGCTTGTGGATATCTGTGACTCTCCCTGTGGATCTCCAGTTTTGGGGGCAGTGGTTTGTCCCGTGACCTCACTTCTCTGATGGATCTAAGGAGAGTTAATGATTTTTCAGTTTGTTGAGCTTTTTACTTGTTAGTGTAGAGTGCTGACTTCCAAGCTTCTGGTATGTTAGACTGGACTTCTCTTTACTATTTGCTTGCTCTTTTGGTTGTTTCTGCTTTCATATTTATTGGTTCCTTCCTTCCTTCTACGTACTTTGCATATTTTTCTAGATTCTTAAGGTAGAAGCTTTGGTCATTGACTTGAACCTTGTATCTTTCATAATAATTCATAAGCATGTAAAGCTATACTTTTCTTATAAATGCTGCTTTAGCTGCATCTCATACATTTAATATGTACTTTAAAATTTATTATTTAATGTTTCTTGTGGTTTCTTCTTTGATTAATGCATTATTTGGAATTGTCTTGTTTAATTTCCAAATATTTGGGGGGGTATTTTAAAATAGTTTTATTGATTTCTAATTTAATTCTGTTGTGGTCAGAGATCATACACTACATAATTTCAATCCTTTAAATTTCTTGAAAGGTGTATTATGGTCACATATATGTATTTTTATCTTGATGAATGTTAATTGTTCACTTGAAAAGAATGTATACTCTGCTCTTTTGGGGTGAAGTGTTTTATAAATGTAAATTAGGCCAAGTTGTTTGATAGTGGTATTCTATTATTCAAATGTTTTCTCTCCTTAGTGATTTTTTTTCTTTTCTTTTTATTTTTAATGGTCTAATGCATCATGGCAGTTGAGATATGACTGGTAAAATCTCCCACTATGACTGTAGATTTGTTTTTTTAATACCTGTATTTATGTAGTTTTTCATTCATGGATGTGAAAGCTCTATAATCGATATATTCACATATAGAAATTTTAAGTCTTCTTGATTTATTCACTCAGCATTGTTTAATGCTCCTGTTTTTCCCTTGTCTTGAAAACTACCTTATCTAATCTTAATGTGTCTTTTGAAGCTGGTTATAATTAGCTATAACTATAGTTATGATTATAATTCAAAATGGTATGTCTTTTATCCATACTTTCACTGTTTTTATATTTAATGTATATAGTTTTATTGTCCTGCTTTAAAAAAAATCCTGATTTATCTGTTTTGCATTAGACTAAATACTTAAAAACAATTTTTAACAGACTGTTTAATTTTAATATAATGTAATTTCTGCTATTTTGGTGTTTAATCATCCCTCTTGCCATTTATTTACTATTTACCCCACTCATTTATTGTTCCTTTTTCCTTCTTTTTTTGTCTTTCTGGGGATAAAATGATTAACTATTTTTTAACATCTTTATTGGAGTATAATTGCTTTTACAGTGTTGTGTTAGTTTCTGCTTCATAACAAAGAGAATCAGCTATACGTATACATATAACCCCATATCCCCTCCCTCTTGCGTCTCCCTCCCACCCTCCCTATCCCACCCCTCTAGGTGGACACAAGGCACCGAGCTGATCTCCCTATGCTATGTGGCTGCTTTCCACTAGCTATCTCTTTTACATTTGGTAGTGTATATATGTCCATGCCACTCTCCCACTTCATCCCATCTTACACTTCCCCTTCCCTGTGTTCTTAAGTCCATTCTCTATGTCTGTGTCTTTATTCCTGTCCTGCCCCTATGTTCATCAGAACCATTTTTTTTTAAGATTCCATATATACGTGTTAGCATATGATATTTGTTTTTCTCTTTCTGACTTACTTCACTCTTTATGACAGACTCTAGGTCCATCCACCTCACTACAAATAACTCAATCATTTCTTTTTATGGCTGAGTAATATTCTATTGTATATATGTGCCACATGAAGTGAGTAACTTTTGATGTTCTACTTTATCTCCACTTTTGCCTTATTAGCTTTAATTCTCTTATTTTTGCTCTCTTTCCTTTTTTCCCCCAGTGGCTGTTCATGGGTTTTAACACATAAATTTGACTTTTCATCGTTTATTTTTAAATTGCATTACAATGCTTTGGTAGAGTGTGAATACCTTGCAAAAGTGTGCTTTTATCTCCTCTTTTCCATCCTATGTGCTATTTTATCCTTTTACATATATTATCAACTCTATAGTACATTGTTATTATTTTTTTCCAAAATCAAATTTTCTCAAATTTTGAATCAGGAACTCTTTAAGTCCCTAAAATTCTTTTGGGTTGTTCTTGAGATTGAAACTACTTTCAGAATAATTTTAAAACCTTATTTACCATTTTACTCTTATTCTCTCATGAGAGTATATTTGCATTTTCAGAGGCTACATAGCACATGTTACTGTAACAGACTGAATACAAAACAGATATGAGAATCTAGCTGTCTTCTCTTAATTCAGACATTAAAGAAATTTGCAAAAATATAAAACAGTTCCATTCTTCTTTTTAATGTTTTTGTTTTAAAATATAGTTATATATCTTTAAAAGGATCTTGTTTTGTTAACATGTATGGGATTCTTGCTATTTTCAAGTATATTATATATGTAATATAATATAATGTATAATTTCTCAGTTTTTGTTTCTAATATGTTAAATATATTAATGGCTATAATTTACAAAAATAAAATCTCTTTGCTATTCTCAACTTTTTCAAAATGTAAAGGGGTCTTCAGACCAGAAAGTTTGAGAATTGATTCTTTAAACCTTAAAATAAGTTTTTAAATGACTGTCATGTTTAATTACATGACTATTATTTCTGCTGCTTTGCCTTCCTTCATAAGATACAAGTTTCTATGAACTGTCATTTTCCTTCAGCCTGAAGAGATTTATTTAACTTTTTTCATTCAGTTTGCTGCAATGGATTGACTTTGCTTGTGTTTGCCTAAGAATGTCTTTATTTCATTTTCATGTTAAAAAAAAAAGCTGTGTATAGAATTCTAAGTTGACAATTGTTCTTTTACAGAAATTGGTGGTGAACATGGTAATGCCTCCCCATTCTTTATTCAGAAAGACTAGTTACTCCAACTTTCTGGGAATAGATATTGAGAAGGTCAAAGTCAGCAGCAAATTAAGAAAATAAAACAGTTGGCATGAGGAATGAGAAAGAGCATTATATCCATCTTTAATTTAATGTGATAAATCTGCCCTTTTTACCAATTCATGCTCCATCTGCAAAAACTGAATATTTCAAGTTGAGTTCTCCTATAAAGTTTATATTTTTGCCCTGACCTCAAACCTTTAAAGCCTTTGTTCTAAGGAAACCTAAGCTGTCAACACCTGACTAATGGAATTTTTAGTTAAATTTTAAATCCTAACTTATGTTAATGGTATTGCACATTTTGGAGACAAGATATAAAGAAGCAATTGGGTGACCTTTTACAATATTCCCCCTGGTTTTTATGCTGCTGACAGTGACATCAATAAGCCTTACTAGAAAATTACAATGCTTTATAGAATGTCATAGAGTGATGATATATTTTACCTGGTGCTCCAACACAGGAGTTTTATGGAAATTTTAAAGGGGAGTCTTTTCACCTTTGAAACTGACAACCTTAGACCTATCTCAGTAACAGATGCAAAGCCCCAAACTTGCTGAAGGAAAAACACAAATCCAATTATTTGAAGAGAACACATGAGACCCCTCCAATGCCATCAAACATCAAACAAAATTGTGACATATGTTTAGAAAATGTTTCACTTAAAAATAAAGGTATGACCTAGAGGGGTGGGATAGGGAGGGTGGGAGGGACACACAAGAGAGAGGAGATATGGGGATATATGTATATGTATAGCTGATTCACTTTGTTATACAGCAGAAACTAACACACCATTGTAAAGCAATTATACCCCAAAAAGATGTTAAAAAATAAATAAATAAATAAAAATAAAGGTGTGTTTCCCAGAATGTGTGCTCTGCTCAAGACTCTCTCTTTCAGAAGAAGCAGTGCCTTGAAGGAGAGATGGAAAAATACTGTGAAGAGAAAAATATTTCCATGGATTTTCATTCCCTTTCAGCCCTATGTTCCATGAGCTGATAACTGTTCTCCTGACATAGTTTTCTTAGAAGGGATACAGCATAAACTGATGCAGGTTTTACTCTCTGTGCCCATTGTTGTCTGGGCAGATGTGACCTGCTGAGAGTTTATAAACAGGAGACCTGCAGGGCTTCTCACCACCCTGAATAAAGAATGGGGAGGCATTACCATGTTCACCACCAATTTCTGTAAAAGAACAATTGTCAACTTAGAATTCTATACACAGCTTTTTTTATAACATGAAAATGAAATAAAGACATTCTTAGTCAAACAAGCAAAGTCAATCCATTGCAGCAAACTGAATGAAAAACGTTAAATAAATCTCTTCAGGCTGAAGGAAAATGACAGGAAAAAGCCCCTGCTCCTTCCCAGCCCCCTGCCTGAGCCCCAAGGCCTGCTCTCTTCCTTTACTCAAATCTTACTCTGTTTTCAGGGCCCAACTTAATGCCCTCATCCTCCATGAAACCATTCCATACACTCAGATGGAATTAGTGCTCTTTTCTCCAGGGGGCAACACAAGGTCACTTTTTAAAAAAAAATTTATTTTATATTGGAATATAGTTGATTAATGATGTTGTGTTAGTTTCAGATGTACAGCAAGGTGATTCAGTTATACATATATAAGTATCTATTCTTTTTCAACTTCTTTTCCCATTCAGGCTATTACAGAACTTTACATCAGTTTAACCTGGGGTGCTGTTGACTTGTCTGTGCTCCTCCTGAGCTGTGCAAAGGGACTACTTTCAGACACCACCAGCACATGGTGCAGGGAGGAAGAGAAGAAGGGGCACTTAGGAGCCAAAAAATAGCAGAATAGGGCTTCCCTGGTGGCGCAGTGGTTGGGAGTCCGCCTGCCGATGCAGGGGACATGGGTTTGTGCCCCAGTCCGGGAAGATCCCACATGCTGTGGAGAGGCTGGGCTCATGAGCCATGGCTGCTGAACCTGCGCGTCTGGAGCCTGTGTTCTGCAACGGGAGAGGCTACAACAGTGAGAGGCCCGCGTAACGCAAAAAAAAAAAAAAAAAATCAGAATACACAAATACCTTCCTTAGTCTGTTGGGCCGCTATAGCAAAAATACCATAAACTGGGTGGCTTATAAACAACAGACATTCATTTCTCACAATTCTGGAGCCTAGGAAGTCCAAGATCAAGGCACTGGCAGATTCAATGTCTGGTGAGAGCCCGCTTTCTGGTTCATAGACGTCAGACTTCTTGCTGTTTCCGCACATGGCAAGAAGGGGCAAGGTACCTCTCTGGGGTCTCTTTTATCAGGCACTAATCTCATTCGTGAGGGCTCTACCCTCAGGACCTAACCACCTCCCAGAGGCTCCAACTCCAAACACTATCAAATTAGGGGGTAGCATTTCTACATATGAATTTTGGAGACACAAACAGTCTATAGCAAACCCTGAGCTCTCACTATTCCACACCTCAGTCTCCACACTCCACAGCCAACCTGCCAGTATTCAGCATCCCTGTTCCTCTGGTGCTGTACATATTTATGGGGTCAGGGAGCAGGGGACACCTGTATGACTACCGCCAATGGGTACTCCCTGGTTTGACAAGTGCTGTTATTGGGAAAGATGAGCAGTGGCTGGCGTCAGCCTTTTCTTCTGAGCCACCCCTCTGCTAATCTATCAAGAGATTATCATTCCGGCTATCAGACAAGGTATAGGCCCTGCTTTGACTCTGGCAGGAAACAATATGTTAGTATCTTCAGAGCGAGAAAAGGAACACAAACAGGATGTGTTTGCTGTTGTCACTGCTGTTACTCTAAAGTTCAGCTGTGGAATGACTGGTATTTCAAAGCCTTATTTTGTAACATGTGAACTAGATGGCAAATATATGACAAATTGTATCAGGAAAGGAAGGGGTACCAGTTAGAGCTTTGTTTGAAAGGTTTGTCTAGATAGAGGGCACGACGATGGCCTATTCAAATCAGTGCAGGATAACGGCCACCAGAAGACATTTTTAGGAGAACTTTCTTTTCCCATTCCCAGAGAGTGGAAGTTTCTTCCCAGTTCCTGATGTCAACAACTTAGATTTGTACCATTTCAGGAACTGATTGGGAATAATTCCTCAGTTTTTCTGTCTTTGTTTGCCTATTTCTTTGGTGGCTATATTACACCTCTGGACTTTAGAACCTTAAGTGGCTCTCCCTGATAAGATAACCATCTTTATTAGAAATGTATCTTCATTAGCAAGGTGATAAACAACCTTGCTATTTTATGTATCTTTTGTTTGTTTAACATCTTTCTTTGAGTATAATTGCTTTACAGTGGTATGTTAGTTTCTGCTGTATAACAAAGTGAATCAGCTATACGTATACATGTATCCCCATATCTCCTCCCTCTTGTGTCTCCCTCCCACCCTCCCTATCCCACCCCTCTAGGTGGTCACAAAGCACCGAGCTGATCTCCCTGTGCTATGTGGCTGCTTCCCACTAGCTATCTATTTTATGTTTGGTAGTGTATATATGTCCATGCCACTCTCTCACTTTGTCCCAGCTTACCCTTAACCTTGCTATTTTAATTTTTCATGTAAGGTTATGCATATGAGCTCAATTGAATGCCATTCACCTAGTTCATTGCCATAGCATTAAATAATAATACTTCTCAAGTCTATAATGTTAAACCTAATAAAATTTAATCCCAAAGAGGAAAATTGACTCTATTATGTTTCTATAAATTCTCTCCTTGAAGTCTAACTCACTGATCACTAAATTGTAAAATTAGCTCTCACTGCACCTTTGTCTGCTATCACTTTAAAGCCATTTCCCCGCCCCCCCCAAAGAACCCAGTATTGTCAGCTCTCGGCCTCAGAATCAGAAGACTTGGGAACGAATTGAAGTCTACAAGTCACATTGTCCACGTCCCAGAAATTGCCAAGCGAAGTCATAAAGGTGTTTTATAGTTGTCACACATTAAAAAAATATATATCTTTTTCATAAGTAAAACATTGATTCTATCAGAATTATTGCATCACATATTGTCCTAAATCACTCTCAGTGGGGCATAACATATTTTAAGTTTTCAGATGGTGGGTTATAGAGTATAAGTCAGAATATACTATGTTTTGCTGCAGTAACAGGTAATCCCCAAATCTCAGCAGCTAAAGACGGCTAAGTTTTATTTTGCACCACTTGTCCAATGTGGATTGACAGGGATGCCCTGCCCTTCATAGTTATTCAAGGTTCAAATGGACAAAAGCTTCACCTCAGTGCATGTTTTGCAGTTACCACATAGATAGAAGGAAACGTGGCAAATCACGCATTGGTCCTCAAAGCTTCTAACCTGCAGTAATCTATTTCACTTCCATTCACTTATCAATGGCCAAAGGAAGTCACTACCTTTACTTTTAAAAGAGAAGTCCAGCCTTTTCATGTGTTGGGAAGAAGAAGACATTATGCGTACTTGTACGTTTACTCCATCCTCTCAGAAGTGAAATAACCCTCCCTTATTTTTATAATCAGTTTTGGGACTAATTTAAAAGGAAAAGAAAAACTTTTGGAACAATTGCTTGCCATTCAGTAATTATCTCACATTAAATTAGGGATTCATAATCTTGGCTGGGCTTTGTGGTAACCTGAGAAGCTTTAAAAAATATTCCAGTGTCCAGGGCCAAACAAGGAAATTGAAATCGCCAGGGGTGAAACCCAGGCATTGGAATACTTTATGTCACTATGGATTTTCTGTTTAAGTTCATGAACACAGGTTCTCTGTGGTACCTGCATAGGGATCAAAGGAAACATGCAACAGTTCATTTTCATTGTCACAGGTGCACCAGGCAAGAGGGAGGGCGATCCCTGTGGTAACAAAGCCACAAGCTCCGTGACTTCAAGGGCAGTTCAAATTAATTCCTCTTGCTCATACGCATTTCTGCCCCAAATAAAATGCTATCTTCCTCAATTGACTAACAAGAAAGCTGTGCTTCTGTAAAGACTTTTTCCTAGAATGTTATTTAGACTTTTGCAAAAAAAAACAAAAAACAAAAAATGACAATCAATCACACAGAGGAGCCTTCCTCTCAGAGGCCCTGAGTGTGTCTTTGGCTCCCACATTTGAAACAGATGTTCAAAAATGTAATTGGAGAATTTCAAGATTTTTCAAACTGATCAAAAGCTACAGTTGTGTCCCCTTCTTCTAAGCAAACATTTGTAAAAATGCAGGGCAGAGCCGCTGTCTAGGCAGGACAGAAGAAGCCAGGCTTGCTGACCTCAATTACCACCCAGCCACATCATTACCTTAACAGGTGAGTGGGTGCCCATGTCCAGCCAGAGCAGGCATGTTGGCATCTGTTTTCACATAGCTCGAGAGGGAGCTCAATTAGAGGAGCAGCTGTCACTAGAAATTCCAGGAATTGATGAAGTCACTGGAATAGGGGTCCGTGGCAGGAGCAGAAAACAGGAGTGGGATCCAAGTCTGCCAGTGAAGCTGCAGGTGAGCTGGGGTCCGCAGCCCATGTCTACGCAGAGGTGAATCTCCATATGCGGGGGAGTGGTTCCTGTGCCTGAGAGCGAGCTGGGGAGGCCTCGTAACCCCTCACCCCAGCCTGACACCTGTCACTCTGGTAAGCCTTCCCCCGAGTCCTCTTCCTCATTCTGCTCCACTGTTACGTCTCCTAAACCTCTTCCTTCTAAACCTCTCTCTTTGGACTTCCTTGGTGGCACAGTGGTTAAGAATCCGCCTGCCTATGCAGGGCACAAGGGTTCGAGCCCTGGTCCAGGAAGATCCCACATGCCACGGAACAACTAAGCCCGTGCGCCACACTCCTGAGCCCACGAGCCACAACTACTGAGCCCGCACGCCTAGAACCTGTGCTCCGCAACAGGAGAAGCCACCACAGTGAAGAGTAGCCCCCACTTGCCGCAACTAGAGAAAGCCTGCGCGCCGCAATGAAGACCCAATGCAGCCAAAAATAAATAAATAAATAAATTAATTAATTAATTCAACCTCCCTCCCAACAACGTGTAATGCACATTGCTGTGGGACTGTTCTATTTGATACCAATCAGTAATGCTGCTTCTCTGATGAGAAACCTGCGAGACCTGTTACAAGAAAAAGCACAGCTTCCTTCTCCTGGACCGAGCCTGAGGATAGGCTGGCTCCTTAGGAAGATGTCAATTAGCCCTGCACGTGGGAAACTTCATGCAGGCTTCCTGCAGGTAGTGGGTGGAGGACATGGATCCTAAATGGCTCCGCTGTGACCCTGCTCCTTATTCCTGCCCAGACTGCAGGGGACAGTGTGATGGCATGGCAGAAAGAAAAAACATAATTTACTCAATAATTTGAAAAGATGATCCACTATTTATAAACATAGCCATGAAGACATTAGGAGAAGTCAGAAAATGATTTGTTTAAATTGAAGTGTAGTCGATGTATGATATTATATAAGGTACAGGTGAGTCACAGTTTTTAAAGGCTACACTCCATTTATAGTTATTATAAAATGTTGGCTATATTCCCCATGTTGTACAATATATTCTTGTAGCTTATTTTATGCCCAATAGTTTGTACCTCTTAATCCCCTACCCCTATGCTGTCCCCCCCTCCCTCTCCCCACTGGTGACCACTAGTTTGTTCTCTGTACCTGTGAGTCTGCTTCTTTTTTGTTATATTCACTAGTTTGTTGTATTTTTAGATTCCACATATAAGTGATATCATATAGTATTTGTCTTTCCCTGTCTGACTTATTTCACTTAGCATAATGCCCTCCAAGTCCATCCATGTTGTTGCAAATGGCAAAATTTTGTTATTTTTTATGGTTGAGTAGTATTTCATTATATATATATATATATATATATATATATATATAGCCACATCTTCTTTATCCACTCATCTATTGATGGACACTTAGGTTGCTTCCATATCTCACTAATTGTGAATAATGTTGTTATTATCGTTGGGGTGCATTTATCTTTTTGAATGAGTGTTTTTATTTTTTCAGATATATACTCAGGAGTGAAATTGCTGGATCATATGGTGGTTCTATTTTTAGTTTTTTGAGAAACCTCCATACTGTTTTCCACAGTGACTGCAACAGTTTACATTCCCACAAAGAGTGTAAGAGTGTTCCCTTTTCTTCACAACCTGGCCAACATTGTTATTTGTATTCTTTTTGATGGTAGCCATTCTGACAGATGTGAAGTTATATCTCACTGAGGATTTGCATTTCTCTGATGATTAGCAACATAGAGCATCTTTTCATGTGCCTGTTGGCCATCTGCATTTCCTCTTTGGAGAAATGTCTATGCAGGTCTTCTGCCCACTTTTCAGTTGGGTTTTTTTTTTTTAAACATCTTTATTGGAGTATAATTGCTTTACAATGATGTGTTAGTTTCTGCTTTATAACAAAGAGAATCAGCTATATGTATACATATAACCCCATATCTCCTCCTTCTTGTGTCTCCCTCCCACCTTCCCTATCCCACCCCTCTAGGTGGTCACAAAGCACCGAGCTGATCTCCCTCTGCTATGTGGCTGCTTCCCACTAGCTACCTATTTTATGTTTGGTAGTGTATATATGTCTATGTCACTCTCTCACTTTGTCACAGCTTACCCTTCCCCCTCCCCATGTCCTCAAGTCCATTCTCTACATCTGTCTCTTTATTCCTATCCTGGCCCTAGGTTCTTCAGAACGATTTTTTTTTTTTTTTTAGATTCCATATATATGTGTTAGCATACGATATATTTTTTCTCTTTCTAATTTACTTCACTCTGTATGACAGACTCTAGGTCCATCCACCTCATTACAAATAACTCAAGTTCGTTTCCTTTTATGGCTGAGTAATATTCTATCGTATATATGTGCCACATCTTCTTTATCCATTCATCTGTCGATGGACACTTAGGTTGCTTCCGTGTCCTGGTTATTGTAAAGAGAGCTGCAATGAACACTGTGGTACATGACTCTTTTTGAATTATGGTTTTCTCAGGGTATATGCCCAGTAGTGGGATTGCTGGGTCATATGGTAGTTCTATTTTTAGTTTTTTAAGGAACCTCCATACTGTTCTCCATAGTGGCTTGTTTTTGTTTTTTTTTAATGATGAATTGTATGAGCTGTTTATATATTTTGGATATTAACTCCTTATCGGTCATATCATTTGCAAATATTTTTTCCCATTCAGTAGGTTTTATTTTTATTTTGTTGATGGTTTCCTTTGCTGTGCAAAAGCTTTTGCATTTAATTAGGTCCCGGTTGCTTATTTTTGCTTTTGTTTCCTTTGCTTTAGGAGACAGATTCAAAAAATATTGCAGTGATTTATGTCAAAGACTGTTGTGCCTATGTTTTCTTCTAGGAGTTTTATGTTTTCTTCTAGGAGTTTTATGGTTTCCAGTCTTACATTTAGGTCTTTAATCCATTTTGAGTTTACTTTTGGGAATGGTGTTAGAGAATGATTTAATTTCATTCTTTTACATGTAGTTTCCCAGTAGAAAATGATTTCTTTTTAGACTCTACTGCCTTTGAAGATTGTTTGGACAGGTGTGTGTGTCCCTGAAGGGGATGGACAGGGTTGTCCTTGGCTGCTCTGGGCTCTGTCCCTGCAATTGGAGCAAGAAATTCCTTCCTGGAACATTCTTGGCACCTGGGATGCAAAAGGTCATCCCAGAGTCGGACTTGAATATGCCCTTCCTGGAATGGGAATAGATTATGAGGCAAATCCACCCACATCAAGACAAATGTCTGCAACATGGCAGAAAAAACTCTTCCAAATTAAATGAAAAGACGAAAACATTGTTAGAATACAAGGGCAAACAATACAAATAGGAAATACTTAAAAGAGCAAATTATAAATGATAACATTTTACATTTATCAGATTAGAGAAATTTATAAAAAATGGGAACAGCATTGGCAAGAGGTGGTGGAATAGGCACCTTCATTTTGAGAGGGGAGTTTTAAGTGATGGGACTTTATGGGAGCTTTTACCTCTTTCATCAAAACCCTTTGCATGTGCCCATCTTCTCACCTAGAAAAACTGGCCAAGTGCTCTGAGGTGTATAAGAAAAGGTGGTCACCATGGAGCTGTTTATTTTGTAGGGAATTATCCTACCTGTCCACAATAAAATATTGGTCGAGTGAATTACTGAAGTGGATGTTTGCCCCCTCGATGTGTGGTAAATCCACCCACCCATTCATCCCTCCATCCATCCATCCATCCATCCATCTATCCATCCACCCATCCAAGCATATTGGGGATGCAGTTAGCCCTCTGCCCCACACCTGTAGCTCCTGGTGCTATGGGGGTGCTGTTCTGTGGACTAATGAGGGAGCATCTGGTTGGCTCTTCCCCACCCAGTGCCTTGGCATGAAAAAGGCCCAGAACTGTGGGACCAGAGCTTTGGGATCTGTACTAAGTGCCCCAAAAAGCTAGCACTAAGTTTTCCACCTGCCTGGCTGATTGGTAATTCAGAGTCTACGCTAAGTGGAATTACAGAAAATAAAGGGATCGTTCTTACACATGTGAATCTGTGGATTGAGATTCATAAGAGGTATCACAGTGCAGGGGCATCACCTGGATCTAAGGAGTGGGTAATGTCAAAATTCCCAGGCAAGAAAGAAGACCTGTTAATTTTATTCTCTGATGGAATTTCATTAACATTGTTGCTACGTTTACATTGCATACAAACAGTAAGAAATCAAGACATTCACATTATGATAATTAGCGTGGATGGTTGTGGATCGATAGCTTTTGGAATCCTTCTCTCCGCACAAACACAAATGTATTTAGGAGAAACTTTGATGATGTTTGGAAAACATGATGTTTATTAAGCAAATAAACTACAGATTCTAGCTGGTCAAAATGTGGTCCCTGGAACATCAGCATTGACAGCCTCAGCGTGCCCTGGAAGCTTGCCGAACGGTGGATCCCGCCCCAGACCTACGCCTGATACAGAATCTGCATTTTAACAACACCCCCAGGTGATTCTTATACTTACAAAAGCGTAAGAAATGCTGGTCTAGGAAACTTCTCTCAGCCAGGTGAGAAGAGTGGAAGAGGGTCACAGAAGACCCCTGCCACAATGCAAATCTCAAATATCAGTTCCAGTTGACCCTTGGCGTTAGTACAAGAAAATATGTAGACCAGGGAAGGCGACTCCTCAATGTTAGTGTCAGACTTGAACCAAATATAAACCTCACGTTAAAACCACCTGGGGATATTATTAAGATTCTGCCCACCCCCGGCCATCCCCAGAACTACTGCGTCAACGTCTGCGGCACAGGCTCCTCTGTCTTCTTTAAAACTTCTCCAGGTGGTTCTAACAGGCGGCCAATATTAGGAACCCCTGAATTTGGACTCCACTACATTGTTTCTCCTCCTCCTGACCCACTCTTTTTTTTTTTTAACATCTTTATTGGGGTATAATTGCTTTACAATGGTGTGTTAGTTTCTGCTTTATAACAAAGTGAATCAGTTATACATATACATATGTTCCCATATCTCTTCCCTCTTGTTTCTCCCTCCCTCCTACCCTCCCTATCCCACCCCTCCAGGCGGTCACAAAGCACCGAGCTGATCTCCCTGTGCTATGTGGCTGCTTCCCACTAGCTATCTATTTTATGTTTGGTAGTGTATATATGTCCATGCCTCTCTCTCGCTTTGTCACAGCTTACCCTTCCCCCTCCCCATATCCTCAAGTCTGTTCTCTAGTAGGTCTGTGTCTTTATTCCTGTCTTACCCCTAGGTTCTTCATGACATTTTTTTTCCCCTTAAATTCCATATATATGTGTTAGCATATGGTATTTGTCTTTCTCTTTTTGACTTACTTCACTCTGTATGACAGACTCTAGGTCTATCTACCTCATTACAAATAGCTCAATTTCGTTTCTTTTTATGGCTGAGTATTACTCCATTGTATATATGTGCCACATCTCTGACCCACTCTTGAAATCACTGGGAAACATGGGTGCCTTCAAATAATTATTCATCTGAACTCTTGTAATGAAAGTGGCCATTTGGAATATGCTGCATCTGTAACCACAGAAGCAGCCCAAACTGGTCTTAACCTGTTTCTAACCAGATTGTTAGAGTTGTTTTTCAGAGACAACAGAGCAAAACTGTAAATCATGCAGCCAAAGCTCACTCAGAGGAGAAAATTTTGACTTCAAATAACACTTGGAACCAAAGTTTCTCCTAAACAGAATCAAAGGACTTGGCCTTGACCAGAACTTGAATGCTGGAATCCTTTTGCTAGTGAGGGGCCCTCTGTGCAGGAAGATCTGGTGCTGAAGCCCCTTTACTATACCTTACCCAAAATGTCCAGGTTTAAAGCCCTCTGAGGGAAACCTGCCTGCCAAAGCTTCTGCTCACCAGCCTGTCCTCCCCACACTCCTAAAATTTTGACCCAACCCCAGATTGGACAGACAGATCTGAGCCCTGACTCCTGTCTCCTTGCTGGTTGACCTTGCAATAAAGTGCTTTCTTTTCTCAAAACCCGTGCCATAGTACTGGCTTCTATGTGCATGGGGCAGTGAGCTCTTTGCTTGGTGACACAGCTATAAGTAAACAAACTTCTACATTTCACTCTGGTTACACCAGACGTTTCTTGATGTTGCTGTAAAAGAGCACCTTATATTTTCCTCGACACAATTCTGAAATATCATACATCTCAATTTACAAACCATTTCACTAAGGTAGTTGCTCTTCAAGGTTTTAATCATGAATGATATGTTGAGCCCTATTTTTACTGTTTCAAGTGATTCCTAAACTTATTATCAGAGCCTATGCCTTTTGGGGAAAATAGGAGCTATTTCAATGGATAGATTATTGTTAACTGTGTACTTGGTAATGGCCAAACCACTTTGCTAATAAGAATTCAGAGTAGATGGAGAAGGGGGTGTTGCTTTGAATAAAGGCAGTAGGACTAATCTAAAATTAACCATTTAATGGAGTTGCATTAAGTAAATGAACCAACAACAAAAACAAATTTTAACTATGAAAAGTTACTTTACTTTGGTTTCAATGTCTTAATGTCTGATTCTGTTGGCAAGATTCTGTAACCCCCATTTATGCCAAATTCTTTTGTATTAGTGAAAAGCTATGAAATAAACAAATTATGTAAAATGCTCTCTCAGCTGAGATGTATTATAATTGGGTTGAAAACGTATAAAAAATGGCCAATTACATAACTGGAAAAATCCAGATATGAAAGAGACAAGAGAAAGAATCATTTGTACAAAAAGATTCAGGGAATATTATGTAAGGGAAATTATATAATGGACATTACATTATAATACAGAGGGCTTGAATGCATGACCTCAGGTTGACTGCAGCATTGAGTTTTCAACCTTAATATAGAATCACGTGAGAGCTATCAATTTTCAGATATGAAAATATGTTTATTTAATGCTCAGCAGGATTTCTAGATTTTCTAGCATTGGTGATGAGCTTAAATAATGCTTACTTCCAAGGTACCAGAGGAGAACAGTTAGAAACTTGAGTATGAAAATCTGAAGAAATGCTTCTTCTCCAACATGAAGGTTATTCAGAGTCACAGGATGTTAAAAATTAGGACCTTCTGCCCAAATGAGCTGCAAAACTTCCTGTTCATTCAAGGGAAAAACACTTTATTTCAGCATATATTACCTCTCAGGACACAAGGTGGTTAGCCTTGTATTTTGATACCATCTTTTTCCAAGGCACAGAAAGCCGGATAACATGCTTTCATTAATCCTCACAACTTCTGCGAGAGACTTTTGAGAAACATTATTACCCTTGGTTGGCAGACGGTACATAAGGAACCAAAGTCACATAATACCTCTGCCTCAAACACTGAAATTGTGGGAAAGCGGAGGAAAAAGACAAAACAGCAAGCCCATTTCATTGCCACCCACTGTCCATCAAATACACATTTCAACTTTATAGATTTTCATGAGCACATCTCCTTATATCTGAACAGATTAGGGTTTGTTCTTACCTAAATTTTGTCCATTTTTCTTGCCTTATGTGTTATCTAGTTTTGTATTTAAAACTTTACATTAAGAGCAACTTCAGTACAAGTTTAATAAATACTAAATAAATGAAAGACTTCCTGTAGCTGCAGTTCCCGGGCTATGAAGCAAAACTTCTTGCCACCCCTGTTTCTTTTCTCCAGGGATTTTTCCCAATCCAATAGAGTGACAGGTGACAATGGTAATAATCACCTGATTGGTTCAGCTCTGTTCTCTTATGAGTCTATTTAGTGTGGAAATACAGTTACTAATATGAAAATGAAGATATATATGCATATTTTATACCATATATATGCATATAAATAAAATATGCATATATATCTTCACTATATATATATATATATATATATATATATATATATATATATATATAGTTATCTTACATGCCACCTCACTCAGGATAAATTCCTTAGAGAATTTAGATATTCTCAGAGATGGAACAGGAGTGGGAAACTGATTCGTAGTGGAAATGCAATGGTGGAGAGACAAGGCAGGATTAACTAGTGTCTGCACAGCACCCTGATAGACATGTTTAAAAAGCACTTAAACATAAAATGTCTCACTTTGGTTTGGAGCCTCATCACCATCCTGTGATTTGAGGTGTCAGCAATTACTTGGCTTCTAGACAGGTAGACACAGGGTTGAGGGGATAGAGAGGCCCTAATGTAGCTAAGATGTGCAGGTCCAGGAGCCAAACGCCCTTCCCATGGATTCAGAACGGTCCTCTCTGCTCTCTGATGAGTAGGGGATTCTGGGACTCATATCCTGGAAGAAAGATTTTATAGTGGCCTTGAATGCCCCCAAGTGCAGTGAGTAAGACGCTGAATAAATCCAACAATTCTTCTGTGTCAGGTCTATCTATTATTATAATCAGTAATACTTTATGGTTGGGAAGACTGCATCCTTCTGTTTAAGTGCTTCTGACAGTATCACTGTATATATTTTCCTCCTGCCTCTGCATTTAAGCCAATTTGTTCACATTTTTTATACCTCTAAAATAAAGCCCTCTGGCTCCAAATGAAATTCTCGCTGAAAGCAATTTTGGGTTGAAGAATGAGAAATAAAGTTGGTGGAAGGTATGAAGACACAGAGCTTGTGCCTGCTGGAAGGACATGAAATTCCAGAAGGGGGACTGGGTGGATACAGGTTGATGGGATGTGGAATTGTTTGTCTGCTTTGCAATGGGCACAGAGCAGCCCAAAGTGAGGGCGATGGGAAGGGGCAGCAGGTCAATGGAACTTTAATAGTGCTTTTTAGCGGAAACCTTTTGAAATGAATATAAAGACTGCACTAATGCAGGGCCAGCTCTTGGCAGAAGTGGAAATGTGAGAGGCTGTTTGATATGGACGGGTCCTTCTGTCCAGCTGTGTATCATTGTTCTCTCTCAGTGGGATTCCCTCCTCCCCTCGTGGGTCACTGCATAATCATACTAGCACCTTCTACCATCACCTTCGCTTAGAAAAAGTTCTAATGTCTTATTCATACTAAACTGTAATAGAATGATAGAAGGATCTTCGACCTGTCAATTAATCTCCTAATTTTTAAAAGGTAGACACCCTTGTCAGAAAGTACAGGAAAAAGATAATAATACTTCATCAATTTTTCTTGAAGATAATTCAAGGAAAGATCCCAGGTTACCGAAAAATCTTATTTTAATAAAAAATATTTTGTCACTTGGTAACATAAAAATTGATATGTCATTTATAGGTGAAATATGAGGGTTCACATATGAAGTTCAGTTTTTCTGAGGCTACAGTACTGCCTCCATATCTCAGTGGCCCATTCCTCTCTCCTCTGCGCTTAAGGATAGACACAGGGGACGAGTTTGGGAAACACTGCCGCAAGACAGAGAAATTCCTCTTTTGCTGAGACTAACTAAAAGTGTTGCTTTTAAACTGGTGGGTTCTGTGTGTTTCTGTGTGGTCACTCCACATTGTCAACTGTCAACTGCACACTTGGGGAACACGGAAACATGTGAGAGTCACCCAGCCCTGGAGTGACTGTGCCGTAAAAGCACTGGCATGGAAGAGGTTTCCTTTCCTCCGAATCATCAAAGACAAGCAGGGCTGCTCTCCAGAAGCACTACGTTCCAAGGTCTAAGACATCATACGACTAACACACTAACGATAATTCTGCTGCAGGGAAACAGGTGTTTGAGGGAGAATCTTTGGTTAATGAAGACGGCTTAGAAAGTTGGACGTACTACAAGGTGAACACCCGCTGTCATTTCATCCAAATGGAGAACAGACAACATAAAATAGCTGAAAACTGAGGAAGCACAAAACAGGGAACAATCGGTGGTTTAATTCCAGTGAGTGTCTGCAACAAACGGGAAGGTGAACAACACAGGCGTCAGTAAAGGCCTTAGCTGGTTCTCATGACCTCCTTCTCCTCCTATACCGACTGGTGGGCAGGACAAAGTCCATTGCCTAGAGGAAAGAAATGAAAGCATGAATCTCTCTCTGCTCAGAACGCAGCAGCAGCACTCGGCGTGGTTTTCCATCACTCACCAAAAAAGAGGAACACAGAGCGACCCTTGAGTACTGCAGTTTGCTAAGAAAGCAGCAACAGTCTCATAGCCCATCAGCCTCCATGGCCACTTCCTGTTGTGGATTCATAGAGAAGGGTGAGGGGTGACAGCCCCCAGATGCTTGTGCATCAGCTGTGTGTGGGGCGGGGAGGAAGTCCAGCGGTGTTTTACACCCCTCACCCCTTCCCCAAGGCCTCAGAGCTGGGAAACCTGGAAGAATGGGGCTCAGTGAACTGAAATCAAGAACTTTATTTGGCCAAGTTCCATTGCTGATTTTAGTCACTATTTTTGTCTCCATAGCAGGCTTTCTACTTAGCTACAGTTGGGGAAAGATGAGGAAAGCAGGGTTAGTAGAGACGAAGTGTTTGGAGCCTGTGACCTGCAGGGAGGTGAGCGGGAATCGGAAAACCCAGGAAGGTCGTCCACCTCCCGAGGTATCTGCTCCTAGAAGACGGATGCCCTGAGGAGGTGGGAACCTGGGGCTGCTCATTTGAGACCTAAATAGGCACAGGCTCCCTTGGTATCAGAGAGGCGTCCATGCACAAAAGATAGAAGTTAAGGGGAAGAGAAAGGAAAAAACAACACAACTCAGAATGGACCTAGTAAGCTGCTGCATGATTGTTCAGTGAGCAGCTTAAAAATACAGTCGTGCTATCACTGAGGCACAGGAAATTTCATCTTCCAGACAGCGGCTAGTGAAGGGTATAACACAATGGGCTAAGTCAGAGTTAATGAACCTGGGTAGGCAGGTTATAATATGTTTTGAGGGTAAGTGGGTCAATACAGGAAGCAGAATTCCATTTCCTATGGCCGAAAATGTGAAGGAAGACTAATGACTACGAACATTGTCTTTTACAAGAGAATAACATAATACTTAAAGTGTTTTAAAATACATTGTTGTTATTCAAATAGTGTTTTCACACCACATAAGCAAAAACAGGAAACATTCTCTTGCTTAGATGAAAGTGATGAAAGCCACAGAGAAGAGCAAAACCATAATGAATAGACAACCATCTGTGGAGCACTGGGGGTGGAACCCATGGATGGAGACACCTGGGAATATGGAGGGGCCAGGAAAGAACATCTTTAGGCCACAAGTGGTTGTAGAAGGGGGACCCACTAAAATACGCCCATGGCTAGATCTGGCAGCAAGAACAGTTCCTTATTTGGAACATTCCTGATTTTGAAATTTTATTACTTTTTAAAATTCTGTTACAAAAATGTGTTAATCATAGCTTGAATTATAGCAATCATAAAGTAACCAATGATCCAGTCTACACATTTTAATAGTTTATTTACATGGAATAATTACAACTATAAAATTGCAGTAGATTGTCAAAGCATAAATTGTTCCTGCCATATTCTTTGCCAAAAATTTTCACTATGAAATAGTGTGAAGTAGATTAAAAGATACATATATATAGTATTTTGAATGAAAAGGAACTTTATCATCAAAATATAAGGGTTCCATATACTTCTTCTTTTTTTAAAAACTACTCCGCCAATTTTAGGTCATTGAATTTTCATGTAAATTTTAGAATCAGCTTGTCAATTTTTACAAAAAAGCCTGCTCAGATTTTGACAGAAAGTTTATTGAATTTATAGATAATTTGGAGAGAACTGATATTATAATACTATTGATTCTTTTGATCCATGAATATGGTATATTTCCCAGTTTATTTAAATATTCTTTAACTTCTCTTGTAATGTTTTGTAGTTCTCAGCTTACAGATTCTGTGCATTGGTGAATTTATTCTTAGGTATTTTGTGTTTTTTGGTGCTATTTAAAATGTTTATTCTTTTTTAACTTCAGGGTTTTTTTGTTGCTGTCAGTATATAAAATAGATTTGATGCTGCATCCTGTGACCTTTCAGAACTAGGAGACCATTCATAGATTCCTTAGTTTCTTCTAACAGAGATTATGTCTTCTGCAAATAAAGATAATTTTATTTCTTCCTATGTGTTTGATTTATCTATTGTTGCCTAACAGATGCTTCAAAAGCTATTGGTATAACAAGGCAAACATTTACTATCTCATGGTTTCTGTGGATCAGGGGTCTGGATGTGGCTGAGCTGGGTCCCTCTGGTTTAAAGTCTCTCATGAGCAGCAGTTCAGCTGTTGGCTTGGGCTCTGGTCTAACATGAAGGCCCCACTGAGGTGGGGAGGATCTGGTTCCAATCTTACAAGGCTGCTCGCAGACCTTGGTTCTTTGCCATGTGGACTTCTCCCTAGACTTCCAGGGTGACCTCATGATGTGGAAGCTGGTGATCCAACAGAAAGAGAGCCAGTGTTGCCCAGCAGAGGCCACAGTCATTTTAGAACTTTATGTTTAGAATACCATCCTACGTTTCTGCCACATTCTATTAGAAGCAGACCAGTAAGTCCAGTCCACACTCAAGGCGTGGGGAATATATGATGGCATGAATACTAGGAATCAAAGGGTCACCTTAGAGGCTTCCTCCCATACTTTCCAATATGCACTGCATTTATTTGATTTTCTTGACATTGAAATGACTAAGACTTCAATATAATATTTAATAAATGTGGTGAAAGCAGATATCCTTGTTTTTGATCATGTCTTTAGAAGGAAAGCAGTGTTTCACCATAAAGCATTGAGTTAACTATAGGTTTGTTGTAAAAGCACTTCATCAGGGTGAGGAAGTTCACTTATATTCTTATTTTACTGAGGTTTCTTTCTACCATGAATAGATGTTGAACGCTGTCAAATATTTATTCTTAAACTATTGAGATGATAATGTTGTTTATCTCTTTGAGTCTATTACTGAAATTATCTAGTCTATTTAGCAAACTATACTGTTTGATATTTCAGTGTTAAACCAATGTTGCATTACTAGGATATTGATCTATCTATCTATCTATCTCTCCATCTATATATTGATGGTTAAAATGAATTAATATGTGCACAAGATTCTTTCCTAAGTTTGGAGTGTTACACTTCTGTAAGAAGAGGATTTTGTGAAAGGAATAAGCATGGTGGTATGATATGTAATGACCAATGGGGATTATTCTTGTAACAGAGGGATGTGTTTGTGGAGGGCAGGGATCATTCTGATGTGAGAGAAACACTGAAAGAGAGAATACATTGTCCCCTGTGACTGAGAAGTCCAGGGGTGGGTCCAGGTACTCAAGATTAGCAGGATTCTGTATCTTCCCTTTTCTCATGGTTCTGGTTGTTTCTATGGCTTCTTTCTGCAGATGGACTTTCTCCATATAGATGGCAAGAAAGCACCTAGTAACACAGATCTCTCATCTTTTCAGGGGAAAGATAACATGTCTGCCCCCAAATTCCATATTGTATATCTAGGCAAGACCCAGATATATCTATTTGAATAATTTCTCAACTCTGCATGTATCACTGTGGTATTTTTCTCCTCTTGTGTTTGGGACAGCACACAGTGATTGACAGCCCTGACCATCGGTCCACATGCAGTTGGGAAAGTTTCCCTAACTAGATAAGAGAAAGTGGATGCAGTGGGACAGCATGCAGGCTGAGATAAGCATAACTCCTATTCTATGAAAAATCCATTCTTTGGTATATCTTGTGGCGGTGTAATTCTGTGGAGAAGCAAATTTCCACTGTGAAATACTTGGGCTTTCCCTGTAAATCCTAGAAGCAGGGAAAGTTAGGGACAACAACTGGTCCACTTTTCTAGTTCACTAGCTCTTCTTCTCACCCACACGTACTCCCCAACATACTCCCCAAATCCTCAATCTCAGACACATGGGGAGAGGGAGTCACGGAGAAGGCTTGGACCTCGTTCATTTTTTTTTTTTTTTCTCCCGGTATGCGGGCCTCTCACTGTTGTGGCCTCTCCTGTTGCAGAGCACAGGCTCCAGATGCGCAGGCTCAGCGGCTATGGCTCACGCGCCCAGCCGCTCCGCGACATGTGGGATCTTCCCGGACCGGGGCACGAACCCGCGCCCGCCACATCGGCAGGCGGACCCCCACCACTGCGCCTCCAGGGAAGCCCTCGTTCATTTTTGACTCTTAATGTTGAAGAATCTTAGGTAAGAGTTGAAACTCCAATGATATACATATTTTAACAGGCAGTGTGACTTTCTACCTGCATGATGGCTATTTATGCATTATTGCCCCAATCAAATTATAAACTTTTCAAGAAAAGGGTCATACGTGATGCACTATGGTGTCTCCCACAAACTCAGCATAGAGGAGGAGCACATGAAAATTCTGGAATGAATCTTAGCACCTATACTAGTTTCCTAGGGCTGCCATAGCAAACTACAGAAAGGGATGGCTTAAAATGATGGAATTTATTCTCTCAGAGTTCTGGAAGTTAGAAGTTCAAATTCAAGCTGTTGGCAAAGCAACCACTCTTTGAAGATTCTAGGGAAGATATTTTCTTGTATCTTCCTAGCTTCTGCTGGTTGCTGGAAACCCTTGGGATTCTTTGCCTTTTAGGCTCATCACTACAGTCTCTGTCTCTGTTGTCATGTGACGATATCCTCTCTGTGTCTGTGTCTTCATGTGGCATTCTCCTCTCTGTACATGTCTGTGCCCAAACTTCCTTATCTTAGAAGGACTCCAGTCACTGGATTAGGACCCACCTTAATCCAGTATCACCTCATCTTAACTTGATTACATCTGCAAAGACCCTATTGCCAAATAAAGCCACATTACAGGTACCAGGGGCTAAGATGTCAATATAACCTTTTTGGGGGAGGTGGGGGGACACAATTCAACCCACAACAGTGCCTCATTCTCAAGCCCTTAGTACCAGAAAAGAAAATAAGCTCAGGTGTGATTTTTAAGATACCTGTGTTTTCCTTAAATGTTTTTCTGAAGAGCTGATATCATAATGAAAATATGACATCAAAACAGAAAAACAAAGAAACAAACAACAACAAAAAAAAAACCATGACATCATTCCTCTCACCAATACTCTGAAAGGATGATTTTCCTGTTTCAGTGTCTGACAAAGGGAAGTGCCCGTGTCAAGACTTGTGTTTGATGAATGGGAAAAAGGCCAACAACAGAATTAGAGCCTCCTGCTGGTCTGCAGATCCGCACCTTAGCAGGGCTCCCTGTGGCCCATGAGTGATTTGTGAGGCTGTTTTCCTGCTCAGTTTGACATAAACCGTAACGAGCACAGACAGTTCCTAACGAGTCCGATCGCTTAAGGAGACCCATATTGATTCTCAGTAGCACATTCTGTTCAGAACCAGTTGTTGGCAGCTCTCCATCCATTAGAGCTGAGAAACCTTGAGCTCCCAATCCACGGTGCGGTACAGTCTGCATTTAGTTAGGATCTTATAGCAACTGAAAGCAGTCAGCAGGTATGACAGGAATGCCCTGGATTTGGAGAACTATGAGGCCTGACGCTGTGACTTTAGTGCATTGAGAACACCTGTCTTTTCCAGAGGGTCAAAGACATTTTTGGTTTAGTGAGGTCTCTGAAACTATCTGAACATGTATCTATTCTTTTTCTGATGGCCTAATCACAAATGCCAAGGAACACATATGATGAAAATGTTCTCGGAGCCTCAGGAAGTAGCCTTGCGTTGTCCAGCCTAATTTCGTGCCAGGGAAGCATGGGAATGAGCTGCCCTGTGCAAAAGTAAAAGCTCTATCTTGCTAATAACAATCCTTAGAGATGAACTAAGACTTTCATGTTCCAGGGATGATGTTACGGGTTGAATTGTGTTCCCACCAAAAAGATATATGTTGGAATCCTGACCCCCAGTACCTCAGAATGGGACCTTATTTGGAGATGGGGACTTTACAGAGGAAATCAAGTTGAAATGAAGTCATTCGTGTGGGCCCCAATCCAATATGACTGATGTTCTCATAAAAAGGGGAAGTTTGGGCACAGAGACAGAAAGGCACTGGGGGAAGGCTACGAGAAGAGACACAGGAAGAAGAGAGTCTTTTATAAACTAAGGAGAGAGTCCTGGAACAGATCTTTCCTCACAGCCCTCAGAAGGCACCCACTCTGGCGACACCTTGATCTCAGACTTTCAGCCTCCAGAGCTGTGAGACAGTAAATGTCTGTTGTTTAAGCCTCAGGTCTGGGGCAATTTGTTACAGCAGACCTAGGAGACTGATGCAGAAGGGGGACAATTTATCCACAACTTGGAGAACTTAGGCCTAAAAGAAACCAGCTCATCTCTAGCAGATGGGATTTTAGCATTAGTTTCCCAGATAATATTCTTTTTTCTTTTTTTTTAGTATAGAAACTGTCCTTTCTTTGTTTTCCAAGGCTATATCTACTTTGTCTGTAGTTTTAACTTCTTAAAAAGTAGGCTAAGCTCTAGGATGTATAGATATCCTCAAACAGAAAGGTAGGTTGTCTGTATTCAGAAGTATCTTTTATGAATTAACTTTTTGGCACCAAAATATCTCAAATGACGAATGCCTAACGAGACTATCGTTTGGAGAATCAAAGAACACTTGAGTTGTTTACAGCATTTACTTTTGTTAGCTTTCCTCTCTCTCATGTTTACCCTTTAATTAGGCTTCCCTAGTGATGAGTGACTAATTGTTCAACATAGTGTCCTGTGGAGAAGAGCATTATTCTGATGGAGTCTGCAGATGTGGCACAAAATAATTGAGCATTGTTAGTGCTTAATTATTAAAGAACATGCCTTTAATTTAAAGGTTTTTGATTACAACAGCTCACTTAGCACAGTGCCACAGAGCTTAAATTATCCACCTTATTTAGAAGGAAAATCCAAAATGTCTAAATATGGTGTCTTGATTTAAAAGTCTAGACAAAACCTCAGTAGGAGAAAACAAAGCACAAATCTGTCCAGTTAGTTTAATTTACAAAGGCTAATTTGGTCTCTACTCAACACCTAGAGTTTAAGGGAAATTACCAAAGGCAGCCAATGCATTATTAGGAAGCTCTAATTTTTATGTTGTTCTTTCTTATATTGAGAGAAAAGTTGCCACCCTGAAATTTCATGTGGCTGTGGTGTTTTGCGCCTTGTCACTTCATATATACAATAAAGAGGCTCTCATTTTATGCCATAATTTGCCAGAAACTTGGATTCAGTGAAAGGTCTCCATGGCGTCTGCTCCTCTGGCTAAGCATGCTGACCCCCTTTGACCATTCCTCACGTGGCAATGCTCTCCACTGGCTGTGCAGGTCAGCCTGCTGTGAACACTGCCCAGGGAGGCCTTGTCCCTCTGCAGGGAGGGTCCAGGAGCCGGATATGTCGTTCTGACCACATTCTCCATGGTGCTAAGCAGAGTGGAAGGTGACTGTCACCCATCAGAGGTGGACCTTCAGCTGGCACTGAGGACACCTCCACATGGGGAGGTGGGTCCGTGTCCTCAGACAGCTGCAGGCTTTGGATTCTGCTCATAGACACACACAGTGTATTTTTATTGAAGTATAGTTGATTTACAATGTTGTATTAGTTTCTGCTGTACAGCAAAGTGATTCCATTCTACATATATACATTTTTTGTATTTTTTTTCTATTATGATTTATCGTAGGATATTGAATATAGCTCTCTGTGCTATACATTCGGACCTGTTGTTTATCCATCCTCTATATGATGGTTTGCATCTGCTAATCCCAAACTCCCAATCCATCCCTCTCCCAAGTGCCACCCACCCCCTTGGCAACCACCAGTATGTTCTCTATGCCCATGATTCTGTTTTTGTTTTGTAGACAGGTTCATTTTTGTCGTATTTTAGATTCCACGTATAAATGATATCATATGGTATTTGTTTTTCTCTTTCTGACTTACTTCACTTAGTATGATCATCTCCAGGTCCATCCATGTTGCTGCAAATGGCATGATTTCATACTTTTTTTTAATGGCTGAGTAGTATTCCATTGTATTTATGAACCACATCTTTTTTTTTTAAACATCTTTATTGGAGTATAATTGCTTTACAATGGTGTCTTAGTTTCTGCTCTATAACAAAGTGAATCAGCTGTACATATACATATGTTCCCATATCTCTTCCCTCTTGCATCTCCCTCCCTCCCACCCTCCCTATCCCACCCCTCCAGGTGGTCACAAAGCACCGAGTTGATCTACCTGTGCTATGCGGCTGCTTCCCACTAGGTATCTATTTTACATTTGGTAGTGTATATATGACAATGCTACTCTCTCACTTTGTCCCAGCTTACCCTTCCCCCTCCCCGTGTCCTCAAGTCCATTCTCTGCATCTGCATCTTTATTCCTGTCCTGCCCCTAGGTTCATCAGAACCATTTTTTTTTCTAGATTCCATTTATGTGTGCTAGAATGCACTATTTGCGCTTTTCTCTTTCTGACTTACTTCACTCTGTATGACAGACTCTAGGTCCATCCACCTCACTACAAATAACTCAATTTTGTTTCTTTTTATGGCTGAGTAATATTCCATTGTGTATATGTGCCACGTCTTCTTTATCCATTCATTTGTCAATGGACATTTAGGTTGCTTCCATGTCCTGGCTATTGTAAATAGTGCTGCAATGAACATTGTGGAACATGATTTTTTGTGTGTGTGTGTGTGGTATGTGGGCCTCTCACTGCTGTGGCCTCTCCCATTGCGGAGCACAGGCCCTGGCCATGCAGGCTCAGTGGCCATGGCTCACGGGCCCAGCCACTCTGCGGCATGTGAGATCCTCCCGGACCAGGGCATGAACCCGCGTCCCCTGCATTGGCAGGCGGACTCTCAACCACTGCACCACCAGGGAAGCCCTACCTGCCTTCGTTTGAATTATGGTTTTCTCAGGGTATATGCCCAGTAGTGGGATTGCTGGGTGGTATGGTAGTTCTATTTTTAGTTTTTTAAGGAACCTCCATACTGTTCTCTATAGTGGCTGTATCAGTTTACATTCCCACCAACAGTGTGAGAGGGTTCCCTTTTCTTCACACCCTCTCCAGCATTTATTGTTTGTAGATTTTTTTGATGATGGCCATTCTGACTGGTGTGAGATGATATCTCATTGTAGTTTTCATATTCATTTCTCTAATGATTTGTGATGTTGAGCATCCTTTTATGTGTTTGTTGGCAATCTGTATATCTTCTTTGGAGAAATGTCTATTTAGGTCTTCTGCCCATTTTTGGATTGGGTTGTTTGTTTCTTTGATACTGAGCTACATGAGCTGCTTGTAAATTTTGGAGATTAATCCTTTGTCAGTTGCTTCATTTGCAAATATTTTCTCCCATTCTGAGGGTTGTCTTTTGGTCTTGTTTATGGTTTCCTTTGCTGTGCAAAAGCTTTTAAGTTTCATTAGGTCCCATTTGTTTATTTTTGGTTTTATTTCCATTTCTCTAGGAGGTAAACCACATCTTCTTTATCCATTCATCTGTAGATGGACATTTAGGTTGTTTCCACATCTTGGCTATTGTGAATAGTCTTGGTATGAACATAGGGTTACGTGTATCTTTTTGAGTTACAGTTTTGTCTGGATATATGCCCAGGAATGGGATTGCTGGATCATATGGTAGCTCTAGTTTTAGTTTTCTGAGGAACTTCCATACTGTTTTTCACCGTGGCTGCACCAACTTATATTCCCACTAACAGTGTAGGAGGGTTCACTTTTCTCCCCACCCTCTCCAGCATTTTTAATTTGTAGACTTTTTAATGATGGCCATTTTGATGGGTGAGACACACATGGTTTAGAACATAGTTTTATACTGTAAAACAATATAGGCAAACTATAACCCAAAGTCAAAATCTGGCCCACCATCTGTTTTAGTAAATAAAGATTTATTGGAATTCACCCACATTTATTTATTTATGTATTGTCTATGGCTGCTTTCTTGCTACAACAATAGGGTTGAAAAGTTGCAACAGAGCCTGTATGGCCTGCAAATCCTAAACTATTTACTAACTGGCCCTTTATTAAAAAGGTTTGCCAACCCCTTGTTATAGAATATCAGTTTTATATTCTTTTGTCCCCCCACATATCTGGTTGTTTTATTATCTCCCTCCAAAATGATAGTTATTCAAATCATAACATCTTAGAGACCTAGGGGACCTAGAAATAATATATTCTAATGCCCATGCAAACACATGACTTTGAAATATTTTTTTAAATGTGCATTTATTTAAATTAATTCTTACTTTATCCAAGTGAGATGTGTCTTGTAGTTTGGAGCAAGCCAAAATAAATCACCTTATCTTTCAGTGGAGCCTTTGAGTCTGTGATGTAGGGGAGGTGTGCTTCTAGTGTCTTCCATGGAGGACTGTGTCCAGTTGTAAAGTGATCTTCTGTGAGGGGTCCCAGTCCTGTCCTGTTCTTCCCGCTGCCCTCTTTCTCTTGTGTTATCCTATCCTTGGCTCTCAGCTGTATGGCAGAGCTGTTCTCTGGGCACTCTCTAATTTCTGTCTTTTAGTTTTTGTCTCACTGGCACAGACCTCAGGAGGGTTTTCATTGCACACTTCATTTAGAGCTTATTAGGAGCACGGAGTTTAATGTTAAGGTGCCTTGACAAGCAGTTTCACAAGCTCTCCTGGGAGCAGCTTATTGAAACTCTAATCATTAGTCTGATTTTATAAATCTGAGGGTGTCTTCCTCCTCAATATTTTTATTCCTATAATTAAGTTGTGTCCTGTGAATGCTTTATATAATAGATTACATGCATGTGAGAAGAGAAAGCAGAGAAATAAACATTGATATTTAAAATGTATGTCTTGTGTTTTTTTAAAACTAATATTGGTTTCTATGTTCAGAGCTGCAGATGGAGATTATGAGGATCTGTCTGGCTCTCCACTGTCAGCCTAGGTGCTGAGGTGATCTATATGACATCACTTACAGACTGTGATTCTTTAAGGTTTGCCTTGTGCCATAGCATTTCATAAAAGATGTGCATTATGGCTTAAATTGCAGTCAATTTTATGTTAAATGAAATAGGGTGTTTTGGTGGTGTACAGATAATTCTAAGAAATATTGCATTTAAATTTATTTCTGCCCTGGGATATATTCAGTGAGCTGTGAAAAACAAAAAGCATGGTGCAATGAATTTTAAAATAGGTCTTGCTATAGGGATATTCTGATACTTGTGGCACTGTACACATTTCTCTCCTGTATGATAATTGCAAACTAATATAAACACAAGGACTCACAATCCTTGACAGCTGTGGGAACATGGGGCTTGGTGATTAGCTGCTTGATTATCAAACTGGTTTTGGAAAGCTAAACGCAGAATACATAAAAATGAATTGCAGTCAAAATACACAGAGGAAGATAATAAATATTTTTTGAAATCACTATGCCTTAGTTAAGGGAGTTTGTGAGGGTATTAAGCTGGTGTCACCAGCTGCCTGCCCCTCTCTGCTCCATACCTCTGCTCCGGTATGAAGCCTGCGTAGGAGTTACAGCAATTATTTGTTTACCCTTTGGTTCTGCAATTGACTGTTTGCTTCTCAGAAGCATAAACCAGGTCATTTCAGTACTATGGTTTTTCCATCCACAATAACTCCTCAACCATCCTCTGGAGAAACGAAGGAGAGTTATTGACCCAGGGTAGGTTCTAATAAGTGATTGTTAAATGAATGGGTGAGTGAAAGAGTGAATAGGTGAATTGATGGTTTTATTAATGTTCTCATGAATACTTTTTACATTCCATGGCTTTTTCTATTCCTGCCATCTTTAGATTAGTTTTGTGTCTTGATCTTCAAATGTGTTTATTAATAACATTAAATTCTAGGAATGTTTTTCATTTAAATACAATGTCTGGGTAATATTCAGGGGAGAAGGAAAGAGAAAGAAAGGAAGAATAAGAGGAAGGAGAAGGAAGAAGAGAGGGGGTGGGGGGGAAGGAGAAAGGAAAGGAGTAGTAGGAGGAGAAGAAGATGACAGAGGCACATGGAAGATGAGAGAAGATGCTCACTGGGGCTTTGTTTAGAACCCAAAGGAAACAGAAACCCCTCTAAGAATTTCAAACAAAGGAAATCGAATACAAGGAGATGTTTACAAAAATGTTGGAAAGTTGAGAATTTCAATATGAGTCCATAGAGATAAATCAGAGATGGGCCACAGCAGGTAGCTACTCCCCACCCAGGCTGGAGGGTTAAAGAAAGGAGGTACTGCCCAGCCCCCACTGTTGAGGGGGGCGAGAGTGGCAGGGCAAGCAGAGAATTCTGCCTGGATCTGCAGAGGAGACTCAGCTACTGCCAAAGACCCAACCAACGAGAGAGGGAGGGAAGAAATGCCTTAGTTTCTGCCTTCCCATCATCTTCCCATTTCCTGCTGGAGCCTCCCGTTGGCAGGATCCCACCAGAACAAAGCTGTCATGGGAGAATGGGAGATGCAGCTTTCAGAGCTGGACTGGGTGCTAGGGAACAGGGAGGAGAAGGGTGAGAATGGGATAAAGACCAGGAGCAGCCCAAGGTGAGGGGACAGGAGAAGGTAAGGGTGAGTATCTGTGACTCTAACTTGACTCAGTGAGTGGATTATGACAATGGTATTACCTGAGTGGGGAAATATTTGTTAGCAGAGATTTTCTTTTTTTTTTTTTTTTTAGGTGGTTGTTTGATTTGTTTTATTGAAAATAGGGCATAAACTTATGGACATTCTTCATTCACTTGTCAACCTCTTTTTTTTTCTTTTTTTATGTTTATTTTTTATTTATTTATTTTTCATATTAGTCATCCATTTAATACAAATCAATGTATAAATGTCAATCCCAATCTCCCAGTTCATCACACCCCCACCCCCACCCCCCTCCTGCTTTTGCCCCTTTTGTGTCCATACGCTTGTTCGCTACATCTGTGTCTCAATTTCTGCTCTGCAAAACATGTTCATCTGTACCATTTTCTAGGTTCCACATATATGCATTAATATACGATATTTGTTTTTCTCTTTCTGACTTACTTCACTCTGTATGACAGTCTCTAGATGTATCCACATTTCTACAAATGACCCAATTTCATTCCTTTTTATGCCTGAGTAATATTCCATTGTATATATGTACCACATCTTCTTTATCCATTCGTCTGTTGATGGGCATTTAGGTTGCTTCCATGACCTGGCTATTGTAAATAGTGCTGCAATGAACACTGTGGTGCATGTGTCTTTTCTTTTTTTTTTAACATCTTTATTGGAGTATAATTGCTTTACAATGGTGTGTTAGTTTCTGCTTTATAACAAAGTGAATCAGTTATACATATACATATGTTCCCATATCTCTTCCCTCTTGCATCTCCCTCCCTTCCACAGTCCCTATCCCACCCCTCTAGGTGGTCACAAACCACCGAGCTGATCTTCCTGTGCTATGCGGCTGCTTCTCACTAGCTGTCTATTTTATGTTTGGTAATGTATATATGTCCATGCCACTCTCTCACTTTGTCACAGCTTACCCTTCCCCCTCCCCATATCCTCAAGTCCATTCTCTAGTAGGTCTGTGTCTTTATTCCTGTCTTACCCCTAGGTTCTTCATGACATTTTTTTCTTTCTTAGATTCCATATATATGTGTTAGCATACGGTATTTGTTTTTCTCCTTCTGACTTACTTCACTCTGTATGACAGACTCTAGGTCTATCCACCTCATTACAAATAACTCAATTTCATTTCTTTTTAATGCTAAGTAATATTCCATTGTATATATGTACCACATCTTCTTTACCCATTTGTCTGTTGATGGGCATTTAGGTTGCTTCCATGACTTGGCTATTGTAAATAATGCTGCAATGAACATTGGAGTGCATGTGTCTTTTTGAATTATGGTTTTCTCTGGGTATATGCCCAGTAATGGGATTGCTGGGTTATATGGTAGCTCTATTTTTAGTTTTTTAAGGAACCTCCATATTGTTCTCCATAGTGGCTGTATCCATTTATATTCCCACCAACAGTGTGAGAGGGTTCCCTTTTCTCCACACCCTCTCCAGCATTTGTCGTTTGTAGATTTTCTGATGACACCCATTCTAACTAGTGTCAGGTGATACCTCATTGTAGTTTTGATTTGCATTTCTCTAATGATTAGTGATGTTGAGCAGCTTTTCATGTGCTTCTTGGCCATCTGTATGTCTTCTTTGGAGAAATGTCTATTTAGGTCTTCTGCCCATTTTTGGATTGGGTTGTTTGTTTTTTTAATATTGAGCTGCATGAGATATTTATGTATTTTGGAGATTAATCTTTTGTCCGATGATTCATTCGCAAATATGTTCTCCCATTCTGAGGGTTGTCTTTTCGTCTCATTTATGGTTTCCTTTGCTGTGCAAAAGCTTTGAAGTTTCATTAGGCTCCATTTGTTTATTTTTGTTTTTATTTCCATTACTGTACGAGGTGGATGAAAAAATATCTTGCTGTGATTTATGTCAAAGAGTGTTCTTCCTATGTTTTCCTCTAAGAGTTTTATAGTGTCCGGTCTTACATTTAGGTGTTTAATCCATTTTGAGTTTATTTTTGTGTATGGTGTTAGGGAGTGTTCTAATTTCATTCTTTTACTTGTAGCAGTCCAGTTTCCCCAGCACCACTTATTGAAGAGACTGTCTTTTCTCCATTTTATATCCTTGCCTCCTTTGTCATAGATTAGTTGACCATAGGTGCATGGGTTTATCTCTGGGCTTTCTATCCTGTTCGGTTGATCTATATTTCTGTTTTTATGCCAGTACCATATTGCCTTGATTACTGTAGCTTTGTAGTATAGTCTGGAGTCAGGGAGTCTGATTCCTCCAGCTCTGTTTTTTTCCCCTCAAGACTGCTTTGGCTATTCGGGGTCTTTGTGTCTCCATACAAATTTTAAGATTTTTTGTTCTAGTTCTGTAAAAAATGTCTTTGGTAATTTGATAGGGATTGCATTGAATCTGTAGATTGCTTTGGGTAGTATAGTCATTTTCACAATATTGATTCTTCCAATACAAGAACATGGTATATCTCTCTATCTGTTGGTATCATCTTTGATTTCTTTCAAAAGTGTCATAGTTTTCTGCATACAGGTCTCTTCTCCCTAGGTAGGTTTATTCTTAGGTATTTTATTCTTTCTGTTGCAATGGTAAATGGAAGTGTTTCTTTAATTTCACTTTCATATTTTTCATCATTAGTGTATAGGAATGCAAGAGATTTCTGTGCATTAATTTTGTATCCTACAACTTTACCAGATTCATTGATTAGCTCTAGTAGTTTTCTGGTGGCATCTTTAGGATTCTCTATGTATAGTATCATGTCATCTGCAAACAGTGAGAGTTGTACTTCTCCTTTTCCAATTTGTATTCCTTTTATTTCTTTTTCTTCTCTGATTGCCATGGCTAGGACTTCCAAAACTATGTTAGGACTCTAACTTGACTCAGTGAGTGGATTATGACAATGGTGTTACCTGAGTGGGGAAATACTTGTTGGCTGAGATTTTCTAATGGGCTAAGCTGTGGAAAAGATTGATTTAAACTTTCATTATAATAATGGTGAAGGTTTGAAACATCCCCCAGGCTTCTATAATCTTTCAGCATGATCTACATTTCCCTGTTTCCTCTGTCGTCAGTGTGCTGACCTTAGGAATGTGATCCTTACGTTGCTTCCCTGGTGTCAAACCAGACCTGAGAAACAGTTTCTTCTTCATTTCCTCCACCTGAGGTAATTGCTAAATTAGAGTAGGAAATTTTCTACCTGAGAGCTGGAGGTCCCTGGGGGGGCTCACCTTGCCCATGCATGAGATGGAACTGACACTGACATCTTTTTTCCTCCAGCCACGCTGACTCTGATAGTTTCTAACTCCTCCATCTCTGTTTGTACCTCAGTTTCTCACTCTCTTGCCTGACATCCTCTCTTCTTCTCTCCTCCTGTGTCTCCTCCTCCCTCTTTCTCTTGCATAGAACACAAGCATTCAAAATTTTCATTTCATTATGTGAAATGATCAAGTCATCCCAGCTTCTGTTGCCAGACTCATCTCCAACCCCACCTTCACAAAGCAATGTTCTTATCAGGTTAATGAAGGCCTCTGTATTCCAGGATGCTTTCTGTAGAAAAGCTGACAACTAATTATTTAATCAAACTATTTTTTGTAATAGAAAGAATATAGGAGAAAGAAAGAAGATTAAGGTCCTGATAATGAGATGAAGTTTTAGAATTTTTTAATTGAAATTTTAAAAATTGACTTTCTTTTAGGGTATTCTGATAAAGCGGTTCTATACCAAGGCCTCAGGAAAGAGGTCATGTATTCAAAGGTAGTTTGATTATTGGTCATTGGTACTGGAAGACATGAGAATGAATGATTTTGCCTGGGAACTACATGGATGCTGGATCCATCAATAACTTCAACCTATGTAAGAGCACAGAAGAGAAAGGGTAAGTATAAGAGATAGATTGGTGAAACAGGAGAAAAGTTATGTCAGCTGAATCAAAGATTTGGAAGAGGATCATAAGGGATCATTGTCAATGTCAAAGAGGTCCCCAGCCCCATCATTTATCTAATAACTAAATTAGTAAATGTCTCCTGGATGAAAACAGATCCAAAGGGGGTAGTAATTAGTATGTCACCGATAACTTTAATCTGAAGATTTCAAGAGATGTTCATTAAACAAAAAAGAGAGGGATGGGTATGATGTGAAGGAGAAAGAAATACAAAAACAGGATCTTAAAAAGAAGAAATTGGAGAGGAATGAATTCTAGAAGAAAAGATTCTCAAAGGTACTCCCTAAGTGGACTCTACAAGTTTTAATCTTTACACTGAGAATCTTCTGACTGCACCATCATGTCACAACAGTGACCTTGACTTTGAATCTTAACCTGGTTATTGCAGATAGAAAAGTGAATGTGGCACTGATTACACCACGGGTCATGGAGTGTAAAGGACTGATGGATAATCCATGGGGTGAAAAGGCAGTGATTGGGACAATAGGAATATTGAATGGGAACAGAGGAGAGTCACTGGAGTGATGTCATATATTTGCATCTTATCCAACCATTCATTCATTCATTCATTCTTTTATTCATTACTGAGGGAATTGGAGAAATGGTTATTTAACACACAATATGTGCCTTCTTGTGCCCAGCAGTGAGAACATTCATGAAATGATTTGCTCTGTGTTCTTGAGAAGCATCCAGTCTGGTCAAAGGGGCCGCTAATAATTCAGTTATCCATAGTGTGAAATGTGAGATTATGGCTTGAATATAAGTGCTTAGCCCAGGCTTAGGAGGTCAAGGAAAGCTTTCCTAAAAAGGTTATGTCTAACCTGTTATGAAGATACCAATTTAGGTGAAAAAACTAGTAACCATCTCCAGCACAGGAGAGGAGAAGAAGATATACATCAGAGAATGCTGAGGCCCAGGGAAGGATGCTCTTGAGAAACTGACCCAGCCTGAAGACAAGGATGATTTGAACCCAGCATTCTAGGAAATGACTGTCTGATGAAGGTGCTGAATGACGCAGAGTCTAGATCTGATCTTGAGCCAAAGGAAGTCCTTGAATTGATCTACATTTTTAGAAGACTCTCTCTGGATTAGCTGAGGTAGAGATTGAAGGAAGCAGACCTGTGACCAGGAGAAGATTTAGGAGGACAGGTGAGAGGTGCCTTCACCAAGGCTGTATTTGGGAAAGTGGAAGAAGGGAAACAAATTTGAGCCATTCTAAGAAGGCAGAACTGACAGAGGTACTTTCAGATCAATCTGGCCATAAACTAGTTTCACTTGCACACAATTGATTGAAGATAAGTCATTATCCAGGATGTTTTGATTTCTATCAGCATAAGTACAGATGGAGTGGCATTGTGGTGTAACTAACCAGTCAGATGTTAATGTATGAATAAATATCAAGAAAACCATGTTTGACTGAATATAAATTTGGCTCAAAGTGACAATTTTTATATTAGCTTACATTTATGAAGCAGCTGCTAAGTGTTTCACGTAGTTGATCTCCCATTCCTTAATCTGCATAATAACTGTGTCTGCATTTACATATGAGGAAAGGAAACCTCATGAGAATCAGGAAGCTCACCCACCCTGGGTGGCTGTTTAGTCCTGGGTCCACAGTTAAGGTCAGGGGTGTCTCACCCCAAAGCCCGTGTGTTGGGGGCAAGTCCCATCCCTGATTCTTCATCCCGGGAAGGGAGCACTTTAGTGTGATTCCCGGCTTCTCCCCACTCTCCCCCCTGCACCCAGGGAAGAACTGTGTCCAGCCGGGACCCTGGGAAGAGTGAGCTGAGCTGCCCGGCGCCATCCTGTCCTGGCCTCTCTGGGGGCACCTGCCCGACCCAGTGAGTCTGCCCTTCAGACCCTGCCCTTGGCCTGGGTGGAAGAGGGAGAGTGGCTTGTTCTCGGGTTCAAGGAACATCCTTTCCTCTGCAGGAGCTGTGTCCTTCAAACAGCCTTTGCCAAGTACGGGGGTGATGCTCCCATGAGACATCTGCTCTTTGACTCCCTGACTGATGCAGAGGGCAGGTGGGGAAATGGAGCGGGGGAGTTTCACCATACGCCTTGGTCTCCCCGTCACCCCCTGCCTGTCGCGGGGAGACTGAACTCTTTGTGCCGTGACCACATCCTTGTTCGTGTGTTCTCATTCCTGTGAGTGAGGCTGGAGCGACTGACCTGCCCTCACCCTGCCTGGGGTGACGTCACTCATTGCTGCAACTCATTGACGTCAAGCACTTGGGTGACGTCAGAGGAGGACTCACAGGCTGGCAGAGACTCGGGGTCCGAGGCCATGAGGCCAACTCTGGTGCCAAAGCCAGGCGCCCTAGCTTCCACTGGTGGATATTGTTCCTCAACTTTGCCTGAATCTATCAAATTCCTTTCAAAATATTAAAGGCAATTTGTAGAATATTTTTACAAATGATGTTGAAAATGCTATGAAATGAAGACATCAATGCACAGTATTTGCTCAGGGCAAATTTTCTTATATATTTCCTCTCTGTCATTTTCTTTTCAGGGTTCCTTTTCATGTAAACTTTAGTTCTGTAATTATCTTTTTGCAGAACTTTTTGCCTTCACTAAGCAATCTGTTAGAAGAAATAGAATTCGATTTATTTTACTCTGAACTTATTTTACATTTGAATTTTCTGTAGCAAATAAGTACAAATTAGCATCTTATTCTGAACAAAAATTACAGTTGTGAAAAAATAATTTGCTAAGGAAAATAAAAGATGAACACAACATAACCAGTATTATAACCAGAGAATGTTGTGACCTGAATTTCACTGCTTTGTCTAGAAACTAGGAACATAAAAAGAGCTTTCTTCTCTCTGGTGTTAGCTACAACAGATAATCTAACAAACTAAAATTGTTTAGGCTTTTAGGTGTTTTCATTTTTATATTTTATTTCCCTGTGGTCTGACACTTCCTATGCAGGTGTTTTGGGTGTTTTCTCATTTTTTTTTTCATTGATTTGGAATGAATATTTCTGAAGCATCAAGGATTAGCATCTAGCCCTGTTATTGAACCATGGATCTTGTATGGGACGATATCAGAATGTTTCTTAGAAATCAACCTGGTTTACAAGAATGATCCATAGTGTGTGATAAATATTTGATTCTAGCCAAATATGAATACAAATGGTTTGTGTTCTTGGAAAATAAAGCAACTCGCTATAAGGATACATAAAATGCAGATTATAATCCTTTCAGTTTTCCCTTATTAATTAAAATGGAGGTGGTATCTGGAGATGAGAGACAAAGCACCCATTTTTTAAAAGCTCCGGTATAGTCCCTCATATTATAGGAGAGGGTATGCAGGAGAGAACAACCAGATCTATTTCATACATATTGAGCAGTTACATATTTTTCCCAATGAAAATGTCTAAAAGTTTTCCTAGTGACAAGATAATACCTGTTCGTTGTACAAAGACATAAATATCAGAAATCAGAATAAAGAAGAAAGAAACAAATCACCAGAAATTTCAATGTTCAATACACAGAAACGCCATCTTTCCAAACATTTACACATATGCACACATACACCACATGTACATATACTATCTATAAATATACATAAAATGTTCATTTAATATTGTATAAAAGTACACATATAACAACATGCATATGCATGGGTTAAGGAACAGAGCAAATCTAAGTAAATGGATTCAAAGTGAGACATGTATCCTGCCCAATGTATTTTTTAAAAAAAATTCAGAATTACCTCACTCACAACAATCTAAACTCAAAGTTTGAATTTATTCCAAACTGGAAGACACTTTCACTGGGAAAAAATGGTTAAATCCTCTGTTATTTGAAATTACTAACTACACTTATTTTTTTTAAACATCTTTATTGGAGTATAATTGCTTTACAATGGTATGTTAGTTTCTACTATATAACAAAGTGAATCAGCTATACATATACATATGTCCCCATATCTCCTCCCTCTTGCGTCTCCCTCCCACCGTCCCTATCCCACCCCTTTAGATGGTCACAACGCACCAAACTGATCTCCCTGTGCTATGCGGCTGCTTCCCACTAGCTGTCTATTTTACATTTGGTAGTGTATATATGTCCATGCCACTCTCTCACTTTGTCCCAGCTTACCCTTCCCCCTCCCCGTGTCCTCAAGTCCATTCTCTACGTCTGCGTCTTTATTCCTGTCCTGCCCCTAGGTTCTTCAGAGCCATTTTTTCTTTTTAGATTCTACATATACGTGTTAGCATACAGTATTTGTTTTTCTCTTTCTGGCTTACTTCACTCTGTATGACAGGCTCTAGGCCCATCCACCTCACTACAAATAACTCAATTTTGTTTCTTTTTATGGCTGAGTAACATTCCATTGTATATATTTGCCACATCTTTTTTATCCGTCTGTCGGTGGACATTTGGGTTGCTTCCATGACCTGGCTATTGTAAATAGAGCTGCAATGAACATTGTGGTACATGTCTCTTTTTGAATTATGGTTTTCTCAGGGTATATGTCCAGTTGTGGGATTGCTGGGCCATATGGTAGTTCTATTTTTAGCTTTATAAGGAACCTCCATACTGTTCTCCATAGTGGCTGTATCAATTTACATTCCCACCAACAGTGCGAGAGGGTTCCCTTTTCTCCACACTCTCTCCAGCATTTATTGTTTGTAGATCTTTTGATGATGGCCATTCTGACTGGTGTCAGGTGATACCTTATTGTAGTTTTGATTTGCATTTCTCTAATGATTAATGATGTTGAGCATTCTTTCATGTGCTTGTTGGCACTCTGTATATTTTCTTTGGAGAAATGTCTATTTAGGTCTTCTGCCCATTTTTGGATTGGGTTGTTTGTTTTTTTGTTATTGAGCTGCATGAGCTGCTTGTAAATTTTGGAGATTAATCCTCTGTCAGTTGTTTCATTTGCAAATATTTTCTCCCATTCTGAGCGTTGTCTTTTGGTCTTGTTTATGGTTTCCTTTGCTGTGCAAAAGCTTTGAAGTTTCATTATGTTCCATTTGTTTATTTTTGTTTTTATTTCCATTTCTCTAGGAGGTGGGTCAAAAAGGATCTTGCTGTGATTTATGTCATAGAATGTTCTGCCTATGTTTTCCTCTAAGAGTTTGTTAGTGTCTGGCCTTACATTTAGGTCTTTAATCCATTTTGAGTTTATTTTTGTGTATGGTGTTAGGGAGTGTTCTAATTTCATTCTTTTACATGTAGCTGTCCAGTTTTCCCAACACCACTTATTGAAGAGGCTGCCTTTTCTCCATTGTATATTCTTGCTTCCTGTATCAAAAATGTGACAATATGTGTGTTTATCTCTGGGCTTTCTATCCTGTTCCATTGATATATATTTCAGTTTTTGTGCCAATACTGCACTGTCTTGATTATTGTAGCTTTGTTAACTACAGTTATTTTATTCTATATTACTTCTAGACCAGTTGGAGGATCTATGTTATGAGATTCAGTTCACCTGCCACTAAGCAATCTAAACTTCTTGGCTAAAAACTGCAGCAGCCAGGAGCCATTTTTTTTAGGAGTAGCAAATTTTCCTAAGGGTCAATGGTTTTACTCAGTATAGGCAAGAATGGGAGGTCCTTCCACAAGATTCACATGCTCCTTCTTGTTTCAGAATATAGAAAGCCAACATAATATGGAGGCAGTGAATATGAAAAGAAACTAAAATGGTTGTAGTATATTTAGAAATGCGTTTCTTTTTATTTCTAGTTAAATAAATACATCTGTGTTTAATGGAGTTCTAATTTATTATTTACTGATGGGTAATCAGGTTGCTTGCTTTCCATCTTTATGTGTCCTTGCTTAATGTTCAAGTTGATATATCTGAATTTGATTTTTCTTTCTTTTCTTTTCTTTCCCTTGTAGTAAAAATCTTCATACGTTCCAAAAACAAAATCTTTGTGACCTTGTCAAATGTTTCACTAAAACACTTCACTTCATCTATATTCTGTGAGTCCAGAATGAACCATTTTGGTAGTTTCACTTATCTTTTTTCTTACAGATAGCATTTATTGATTGGTCTTAACTTTATAAAAGATCAACCTGGCTTCTTTTCAATGAATAATGAATCAAAACCAGCTTAAGTTGAGACACTTATTCTCAGCTTTATTGAAGGAGAGGTATTTCTCAATGGATACAAAGCATCTCTATTTTAAGTCAGTAATGAAAGCTCAGAGCATAGTCCCTGCCATAGGTGCTGTTCTTCTGGGAAATGAAAATATCTTGGCTTCTTAAAATGTTAGAAATGACAGTAATATGCCTTTCTCAGTAATACCAGGAATTTTCTCTTTGGCTCTGGGTTTAATCTTTAAACTGGAAGATCACAAAAATGAAAATCCTTAAAGAAACAAATCATGGGAAATATTTCAATTTGGTCAATCATTTTGATGTCTTATCCCATGTATATCAGTACTGATAAGTGAAGGACAAGTATTATTTGTATTTGTCATAAGATAAAAAGAAGTTATTACTGAGATCACAGTTCAAGATCCCATGACTTTGCTCTGACTGCCCCTTCTGCAAGGAGGTAATTTCCCAAAAGAAGAGCACCAGTGGTCGCTGTATGGAGCTGCAGAATGGACAGAAGACAAAAGCCAGGGGCAAAGGATAAAATGATCTCCATCCTTGTTTTGCTGGGGCAGTAAGTAGCTCATCATCATTGTTACAGGAACTCACCCATGTTGAGGTTCCACCACTGACAGCTCGTAGTTTAGGTCTGAAAAATCTATGGCAAACAAACTTTCTATTGTGAGCTTATACACTCAGTGTTCAGGGGTTAAGCCAAGTTTTCTCAAAAATTATTATAATAAATATTTTCATATGCAGATGTCAATATTCTAGAACTATAACTGAACAACTTTCATTTGCCCAACATGCAGCAAGCCAAAACGCTGAGATTCAGAGGTTTGCAACAAAGAGTTTAGTTACAAGGCAACCAAGCAAGGAGATGGGAGAAGAAGTCCCCGATCCACCTCCCCAAAGGTGAGGGGCTTGGGATTTTTATGGGTTAAAGAAGCAGGATGGTCTCAGACATGAGGAATGGTGATTGGAGGTCGGGAAAAGGTGAGGCAATTGGTGTTCTGTGCAGGTGTATCTGAGTTACATGCTTCTTCATGGGATGCTTGCTAAAAAATGGAGTTGTTTAGCATGATCTGAGGGTGACATGTTTGGCCCTCTGGTGTCAAAAGGCCATTCACTGGACATCCACAAAGGCCCAGTTTTAGGGTCTGTGGTCCCAAGAAGTCTTAGCTGACTTGAGCTCGAACTAGACACATCTGACTCCGAGTTCCTGGAAAACAACTCAGGCAAACATCTTACTGTTTAGGTTATGTGAAGCTTGGAGGGTATGCAATTTGGAACAAAAGAATTAAAGCAAGCTTGCCCAGAGAAGGCAGGCTATAAGCGGTGGGGTTTTTAGCAACTTGTAATACAAGCTCAAGAATTTCCGTTACTCACCAGCTTCTGTTAATCCTATGAGGCGTGGTTTCAAAACTGGAATCACATCTCAAGATGCAAACCTGGAGACAAAGCCACGGGTCTTAACTCCCGGTCACAGGTTCTCACCCATGGGACGTTCCAAGAGTCTGTCTTCTTTCCTTGTTCCTGCATCATTGCCTTCTCCCTAGGTGAATGCATTTCCTTCTTCTAGAGAAGTCCTGGATTGAAGGAAGCTGTCTGGGGGGATGTGAGCTGACAACACTCATTTTCTCAGAGAGATTAGGCAGAAGAGGTGGCCGTGATGAGGGTTTTCCTTTGCTCCACGGCAGGCCTTCAATGCCCATGAGAGAAAGACCTTCCCCAGCAGGGGAAGGGTGTTCTGTCTACAAGGGAAAATAGTGCAGCCGCGCTCCCCGGTTAACAATTTCAAATGAGCTGCCAGTGCCCAATTACGGGGATTCCTTCAGGGCATAACAGAAACAGCAAATTCATAAATTCTTCTAGTCTCTGCTGATTTTGTTACGTAAGTTGCTTTAACAGGTGTATGGAAGCAGAATCTAAAACGAGCAAACAGACCTTTTCCAAATCATTTCTTTTTGAAAGTTGTTGCCCAGAAGGGATCAGCATCATATGTTCTGAAAGTACGAAGGGACTAAAGGACAGGCTGAAAAAACAAGAGAGCAGGACACCAGATCTGCACAGGTGGTTCTAGCAGACTTTCTTTCCAGCCACACTGCAAACCCACACCTGGATTGAGAGCTGCCCGCAAGCTAAAGGTGCTGCAGGGCCAGGACAAGAATGCACACTGGGACGCTGTATTCACAAGGATCCTATTTTTCATTTTGTAGGGTTGCCACATCATTTTTACAGGCTTTCGGGGCCTGTGGTTCAGCAAGACATGCGAGCATGAGTTAGGGGAAAGCCAGGGTCTGTGTTTTCCTAGGAAAATGCCTGACTCTATGTCCCTTCTCACCACATTTACCCAATCCTGTAGAACACGCAAACACACTCCTCCTTTCACACAGAAGCTCTCACGTCCACATACTCACTCACAGACACACAAGTACACTCTCACGCTCTCCTACACGCTTACACCCATCCGTCTAGTCACAACTGCAACCTCGCATTTTCATATACGGTTTACTCGCGTCCACACAAACTCACAAGGTGCTCACAGACACACTTGCACACTCTCATATGCACCCACTCACACTCTCTTACACTCATCATCCACTCAGCAAACACTTTTTCAAACCTATGCTACAAACACACTTACACTCAGAGGCATTTCCCACCCACCTCTCTCTCCCCCCTCCCCTTCACACACACACACACACACACACACACACACGTGCACACACGCACTTGCCCTGCTCTGCTGATTCATCAGCCCCGGGTCTCAGCCCCAGCCTGTGTGGGACCCGCCCCGTCAGAGGCTGTTGGACGTGGAGGAAAGCTGAGACTCCCCGGTTCACTTCTCATCCCCGGAATGACTGCATTCAGCCTCCTGCAGCTCAGGAGAAGTAAGGGCTGCAGAGAATGTGCACCAGCTCCACCTGCAAGGCTCCCACAACAAGCACTGAGGCGCGTATCTGTTGGGAACCAGTGGCTTGTGTGATTTAGTCTCACATCAGTCTTCATCTTTAAGTGTCAAGGATCCTGACCTCGCAAGAAATACCCTTTCCCCAAGGTCCTCTGAAAAGCCCCATGGGCACCATTCTTGGATAAATATGGTCACTGTAACTGACAAAGGGAAAAGCCAGGCACAGGGTCCCAGGGAGGTCAAAGGGCTCTGGGCTGGGAATTAGGAGGCACGCCTGCAGGACCCAGCGTTGCCCACACACTCTGGGCGGTCGAGGGCCTGTCCCCAGCCTTTCCCACAGGCTTGCCTTTCCCCTCCCGTGCTAATGTGGGAGTGGGATAGTGACAGAGCCAAGCCCAGCCAACTCCCTCTCCTCCCAGTTTACTGAAGTCTGTGGTTCTCAGCTCTGACCTTATAGGAGCAATTCTGACCGCCCTTGACATCTGAGTCCTCTCCCTGATGACCTGCGAACAGCTTAGTGTGTTGAGCTTCTCCGTGAAGCGTGGTCTCTCTGTAGACCTTTGCCCATAGATTCAAATGACAGTCACCCTGAGCTCACTCTGTGCAGAGAGCTGATGCCTCACAGAGCGTGCCTAGTGGAAAAGAAAACAAAAACAAAAAAGCAAAATCCAGCATAGAACAGCTTGAACTCTAGAGGTCAAGCAAAAGCAACACAGGGCAAAAGCCATGAGGATTAAGAAGTGGCTATAAATGCTAAAGTGGCTGCCTTGGGGGAGCAGGCTAAAGTTCATCACGAGAAGCTGTTCTGTTGTGCCTGTGAGTGGGATTTCTGATAACACACCCCAAGTAGTGAGCCCCATGTAAAAGCATTAAGTGAACGAAGGCCAGATTGGGGTTGGCATCCTTTGTTTCAACAAACAGGATGGCATTTCTACCTGAAAGAAATTCACGGAGACCATTTACCAGCTGGGAAAATTTGGGAAGACTAAACTCCCAGAACCTAGCTTGTTCTCATTTGTGTACCTCACACGATTTTGAGATAATCAAATGCAATATCGCACGTGACAGTGGCTGGGGGAATGTCACGTGTCATGTAGAGTGTTTGTCATACTTTTATTGAAGTCTCACTTTGGGGGTGTCCTTTAGACGTCTTAATTTCTGAGTTGGATTCTAGAATTGTCTCAGGGTTTAGTGACCTGTCAAAAGTGTGACAGAGAAGGTAGTAGGACTTTAATCTGTCCTGCTCACCTGATGAGCTGTTGTTTCATTGAACCCCTACAAGCTGTATTAAGAGACGCCTGGTTTCACTCCTCCTGTTAGCACAGGAGCTTCGTGGGTGTGGGTCTTTGACAGCCATGGAATCAAATGGTGTCAAATTGTGAAGAGTCAGGTCAGAGGTCATTCTTTTTTCTAGTAAACGTTAAACTTTAATTACTTTTAATATATCAGTTAACATAATGAAAGACATTGTGCCTCTGTTTCTTCATTATGGTGGTGGCTGCTTGAGAACCAGGGCTACATTGTATCATCTCTGTTATCATAACTTTCTGGCATATATCAGGCTTTAAAGACATACATGGAATAAGCGAATGATGAGTGAATGAAATCAACAATATCCTGATTATGCTTCATGATCATTCATGGCTTCCTCTAAATGCCACAGAAGGTCAGAGATCTGCTGGTCCAAACCCTGTGTTTTTGTTTAAGGAGGATGAAATCCAAATGGATGGAGTTGACAAGCAAGGCTGTAAAAGTACAAAGTTCTAGAAACAATTCCTAAGGCCCAGCACAGGGTTCTGTGTCTACCCCTCCCCACACTGCATTCTTCTGTTGATCCTGGGAATTTGGGGAGACTTAGCAAAGTGAAATAAGGAGAAATAAATCAACCAAGCATAGTGCTGACTGTGTTCACTAATAGCCTTGCACAGCTGCTGGGAACAGTCCTTGTGTTGACAGAGTCAATTCAGAGCCAAACATACTTTTGTTTCCTGAGGTCAGGTTGGGCCTGAATGTGCCATTTCATTAACATGCTTGGTGTCCCTGGTTGAGCAGTGAGGGTGCCCGGGCCCTGAAGACACCAGCACCCCAGCACGTCCTTCCCTGGGAGGTGACACAAAGCATCCCCTTCGCCCAACACAAAGAGGACTTTGGTGAGAAGAGAAATGAGCCTGGTTGCCTGCCCCGCCTTTGGCTGCTCTCCTGGTCCTCCGGGTGGAGATGTGCTGCTTGCCTTGCATATCTGTTCCTGTTTGTTAAACTGCTCCAAGACAGAGTCAATTTATACACTGACTCACCTCAGACTTCTAGAACTAGCAAAAAGAAAAGCTTAAATACGTGGCATGTGAGTAATCTGATGGCTTCCTTTCACGTATTTGCAAATCCACGTTGAGTCTCATCCCCTGAGAGCACGTCCATAGACTAGCTCGCCCTCAGAGGCTTTCACCTTCTGAGTATGTGTGCAGCATCCCTCTAGTCCTACTGCTTATCGCTGCACCTTCCTGGGTCTTCAGTGGCCCAGCAGGTGGCAAAGGAGCTTCCCTCCACAGCCCCAGAACCACACTGGCGGGGCCTGGAGGTGGATGGGTCTTCCCATGGCTGAGGTTCCCCCTGAGTATCTAAGCCCAGCTCTTCCTGGGGCCTCGGGCCTCACAGGCTCTTCTCCAGAGTTTGGAATTGTTCCTGGTGCCCACAGAGATTCTCCTTCTTGGGATTCCAATCGCATATGCATTTTGCTTTCCTGACTTAAATTCTCACGTCGAGTTGCTTTGTATTAGTCACGGGCTTCCACAATTCCTGCAAAGACGGATTCTGTCCTGCTGGAGACTAGCCAATTTGTGTGGCAGCCAAGTTAAACAAGGAGGTACTTTTAGACCATTTTAAAAGAATTATTCTTTTTCCCTTGGCATTCACTTGTAATTGCGCAAATTCAGATACCTATGGGGTTTGACACAAGCCATGGAACTTTTGAGGTTTCTGGAGTGATTCTTGTGTCCAATAACCACCAAAGGATGAGGAAAATGAAGAGAAAGAGATCCATTCATTGTGGGTAACTTGTCCCATGGAGCACATTTTAGAACCTCTCAAGAGGACACCTTCCTGATCAGTGATAGAGGCAAATGACATTTCTGGTTTCCAGATAAATCAGCCATTAGCTTCCTTGATTGTTGGGACTCATTGACTCTGAGCACGGATCTGGCCCATCATTTCCTGCTGATAACACAGCTGTCCCTGATATTTCTACCTAGTATGAACTTCAGTACACAGAGCCAGAGAAATATTTTGTCCTTTACTGGGGAGGAGTTTATAACAAACTTTTCCTTAAGAGACATAGAAATGCTCCCTGCTGACCTTCCTCTCTTCTTTTCTGATCCAATATGAACAAACATTACAAAATAGACGAATTCCCTCTTTAAATTAAACTGGCTTCCTATGTGGCATCCACACAATTAGGGTCAGCCAGCTTATCTCGTCATGAGTAACAAACGTCCCTCCTTTTTAAAGGACCTCAGACCCCACGCTTCTGTACAACATTAATTATGATATCCTTTTCTTGGGGGCCCACCACCCTTTACAACATGAATACTAACCTCCTTATGGCTACTCTCCCGGGTGGCCCCAATGAACCATTTTGCCTGATAGTCACGACCTGGGGTAGCCCCCTCCCACATTCAGGGGGGCTACTGGTGTAACCAGCAGAATGCAGTGGAAGTGATGCAGCTCCTAGTGGAGCTGATGGAAACCTAACTCCCACCCCAGTCCTGTGCCAGGCTCCTTGGGAACCCCAGGGTGTCAGTGCTGCCCTGAGGAGAAGGAGACCCCCAGAGAGAGTTGAAAGCGAATAACCTTGTTTTATCTGGAGCTGACTATATTAACTTTTCTGACATGAGGAGGGAGCTGGACCTGAGATAATTTGATTAAAGAAATGTAATGATGTACATTTTTTTTTGCATGCCTGAGTTTGTGGCCACTACAAATAAACAAATACAATTTCTTATGCGCAATTTTAGATTTTTCAGCTTAAGTGGTTATCTTTGATTCTGCAGAAACCCACTCATATAATTAAAGCTTAATATCAGGTTTCCTGACTCAAAGTCAAACACATATTTTTCTTTCTTTTGTTAGTTTGTAGAAGCAACAACTCCCAACAGGCCTCGTGGGAGGGACTTATCTCTGTGTGCTCCCAAGTTATGTTTGGATAGCTTGCCTCTAGAATGCTAAGGAAAGCCTTGACATTTAGTGTTACATATTAGGCCATTGTTTGTTTTGGACACTTTTTTACTAGTGGTAGTTGAGGAATCAGCACTCTGGTTTCTGTTACGAACTCTTAAATTTTGGCATCTCCTTCGAACCAAAAGAAATAAATATTTGTGCTTTGTTTTACATTTCACTGGCTCTCATTCAAGGTAATCCAAGAAGATATAGTTCTTCCTGCTATGTGAGTCTATGCCAGAAAAGACAGTCCTGGATGGAAACAGGGTGTTGCAGGAGGCAAGCTGATGCTGAACAGAGCAAAGGAAACCACCAAGAAAATGAAAAGATAACCTACTAAATCGGAGAAAATATTTGCAAATGATATGATAAGGGGTTAATATCCAAAATATGTAAACACCTCATACAACTCAATATATATTAAAAAAAAAAAAAAAACAACAGCCCAATTAAAAATGGGCAAAAGATCTAAATAGACATTTTTCCAAAGAACATATAAGATGGCCAACAGGCACATTAAAAGATGCTCAGCATCATTAACTATTAGAAAAATGCAAATCAAAACAACAATGAAATATCACTTCATACTGGCCTATCATTAAAAAGACAACAAATAACAAGAGAATGTGGAGAAAAGAAAACCCTTGTGCACTGTTGGTGGGATTGTAAATTGGTGCAGCCACTATGGAAAACAGTATGGTAGTTCTACAAAAAACTAAAAATAGATCTACCATATGATCCTGAAATTCCACTCCTGGGTATACATCTGAATAAAATGAAAACACTCATTCTAAAAGATGCATGCAACCCAATGTTCATGGCAGCATTGTTCACAGTAGCCAAGATATGGAAGCAGCCCAAGTGTCCATCAGCAGATGAATGGATAAAGAAGATGTGGTCTATATATACAATGGAATCCTACTCAGCCATTAAATAGAATGAAATTCTGCCATTTGATGGACTCATAATTCTCTCTACTAAGAGAGAATTAGGCTTAGTAAAATAAGTCAGACAGAGAAAAACAAATACTCCTTGTTATCACTTATATATGGAATCTGAAAAATAAAACAAATGAATATATATAAGAAAACAGAAAATAGACTCACAGATATGGAGAACAAGCTAGTGCTTCCCAGTGGGGGGGGGGGAGGGGCAAGATAGGGGTATGGGATTAAGAAATAAAAACTATTATGTATAAAATAGATAAGCAACAAGGATATATTTTATGGCACAGGGAAATATAGCCATTATTTTGTAATAACTTTAAATGTAGTATAATCTATGAAAATATTGAATCACTATGTTGTACACCTGAAACTAATATAATATTGTAAATCACCTATACTTCAATTAAAAAATAAAATAAATCTCAGTAAAAAAAAAAGAAAATTTTAATGGACTAAAAGTTTTAACCCATATTTAGGGCTGTTTAATGTCTGTCAGATAAGTACCTGAGAAGACGTATAATATATACATTAGATTTTTTTCACTTCTTCGCCCTGAGTTTATAACGGTACACAGGATCTGATCCTATGAATCCATTTCAGTATGGATGAGGCTCTTCAGGGATGGTTCTTGGAGTACTGTATGAGAGTCAGTACCTTTTATCTATAGACCTGTAAATTAACTGGAGAGTTACTTTCTCCCTCTCTCCTCCTACCACCCAACCAACATACTAAGATAGAACAAGTATAGGATAGCTGCTATAGGCTCTCCAGAAAGAGGTAAAATGGGAGAACGCACAACTCGTTGGTCCACAATAATTCTGAAATCTAAGAGGATCGTTGCGGGACACAGCCAGAATTTAAATATTGAGAACTAGTTCTAGAATCTATGCTTTTAATTACTACCCCAGGCTGCCTCTTAAGACTTTAGATGGCTTTGTAAATTCTTCTGGCGACCTGAACCTTGAAAATCCTGTATCGTTATTTGCTACTATTTTCCCCCCTTATTTCACTGCTACTGGCATATTTTATAGAAACTTCATTTTCAGGGGCTGGCTTCAGAGTTACCTCCATTGCATTTTAATTGACTAAGAAGATTGTTTCAGACAATATCCAGCAGAAACCTGCAATGAACCAAGAGAATGACTATGAACTAACTCATTATGTATTTTGAGAACATTAATGTGCCCTCCTGATCATCAACGGACAATGGCTGTGGATCAAGAAGATGAGATGCCAAGTAAGAGAAACCATGCCACCTCCCATGTGTTATGTTGCTCAAACTGCTTCTTTGTATGTGTTTTCTCTTCAGAATTCCTTATGCAACCTTAATGCAGAAAGTATCCAGAGCTGTTACCAGAGATGAGAAGGAAGAGGGATTAGACTTATTCCGCATGACTGTATTAGATGGACATATACACAATTGTCAGAAGTAAACATGATGGGTTTTATGCAATGATTTTACAAAGTAATTTTCTAAGGGTGGAACGGATTGCCTAAGGAGGTAGTGACCATCTATTCACAGAGGGATTCAGTATAAACTGGATGACAATGTGATATGAATTAACTAACTAATTAAATAAGTACAGTATTTACTAAGTGCTTTCTGTGTGCCAGACATTGTATTTGGCAAGGGAGATTTAGCAGTAAAGAAAACAGACTAAAATCCATAGTGGAAACTAAATTCTAGTGGAGAAAGATTCTAGTTAGTAGTGACTAATATATTTTAAAAAGCAATATTATATTTTATTAAATTTAATATTATACAGTATTAGTTATAGTGATATATAACATCACCAATATTCATATTAGTGATAAGTGAAATGGAAAGAAACAAACACTATAAGGGTGGCAGGGAGCAGGAAAAAAGCAGGAGCATCTAACTAGTTCCTGGTAGTGGACATAGAGGATGCAAAACTCCTGAGTTTGGAGCATGCTCGTCAGTTTCAACAAGAGCAAGGAACCCAGAGTGCACAGGGCAGGACAAACTTAGGAGAGGAGAACAGTAGATAAGATCAGGGAGGTCCCAGGGAGCCAGATTGTGCAGAACCATGAAAGTCATTCTGATGACTTTGGTTTTCAGTTTGAGTGAGACTTTAGCAAAAAGGGTGTCATGATCCGATTTGCCTCTTAAGAGGATCACTCCAGCTGCTGGCTGAGAATAGCCCCTAAGGGAGCAAATGTAATAGAAGACCAGTTTTGAGGCTACTGCCATGATCCAGAGGAGAGACGGTGGGGTCTTGGAGAAGGTGGGGATCTTGGTTGAATTCATAGTTTAAAGCCAGAAGGATTTGCTGATGGGTTGCACATGGGTGCAAAAGAGAAGAATCAACAATTATTTTGATTTACACAGCTGGGAGAATGGAGCTGTCTTTTACTGATATAGGGAAGAGTTCTGGAGAAACCATTTTTTTTTTAAATTTAATTTTATTTATTTATTTATTTATTTATGGCTGTGTTGGGTCTTCTTTTCTGTGCGAGGGCTTCCTCTAGTTGCGGTGAGCGGGGGCCACTCTTCATTGCAGTGCGCGGGTCTCTCACTGTCGCAGCCTCTCTTGTTGCGGAGCACAAGCTCGAGACGCGCAGGCTCAGTAGTTGTGGCTCACAGGCCTAGTTGCTCCGTGGCATGTGGGATCTCCCCAGACCAGGGCTCGAACCCGTGTCCCCTGCATTGGCAGGCAGATTCTCAACCACTGCGCCACCAGGGAAGACCCTGGAGAAACCATTTTTTATGTGTGGGAAGTTGGGGGCTCTGTTTAGAACATGTAATGTTTGAGGTGCTCATCAGACCTCTAGGTGCAGATGCTCAGAAGACAGTGAGTGCTCCATGGAGAGATCCAGGCTTGATATAAACTTATTAGTTTACATTAGTGGATAAAACACAAGGGTGTGAATGAGATCCTCAAGTGAGACAGTGTAGACAGAAGAAAATACGAGTCTGGAGGACTGAGCCTTTGTGGATTCCAAGAGTTAAGAGGTTGAGATGAGAAGAAACCAGCCAAGAAGAGTTTTCCAATTAAGATACAACAGAAAGGATGCAGGTGAGTGAGTATTCTGGAAGACACATGAGGATGTGTTTTTGAGAAAGAAGGAGTCATAAACTGGATCAAATATCATTAAAGAGAGGCTTGGTATTAGACTACTGGGCATAGCAAAAGGAAATTCACTGAAGACCTTGGAAAGAACATGTATGATGGAGCAACAGTGGCACCAAAAACTTGACTTAAGGGAAAGAGGCTTTGGAGGCAGAGTAGAGGAGCTTGGTTTGAGGCCTGGAGGCATAATATGGTACCAGGAGAGGCATGTGGATTGAAGAGACAGTTACATATATTTAAAAGATGACCCAGTAGAGGAAAATTGGTGAAGTGGGAGAGAGGGGAAGAATTGCTGCAGTAATGTCCTAGGTTAGGAAAGAGAAGATGGTTTCCAGCTCACATGGGGAAGGACCTGCTTTAAGACAATTCACCTGTGGTACCAGGAGGGGTTCAGAACATACAGGCAGAGTTGCATATGGTTTCTCAGTGAAATGGAACACAGTTCTTCAGCTGAGAGATAGGATGGGGGAGGAAATCTGGGAAAGAGAGAAGACAGTAAGTAAGTGAATGGAAGAAAACTTAGGACTTCCAGGCAGCATTACCAGCCATCTGATATTAGACGTCATGAATTTAAAGTGTTTTTCTCTCAGCCACATTCAGCTATGCTGGTACAGAGTCGGATCAGGCAGGGACTTGTGCTTTTCAGTTTGTGTTGTGGTTGTTTTCTTTTTGAGGAAACAAGATTAGAGAAACGTGGGCAGGGTAAGCAGGCTGCAGAATTCAGGATGAATAACAAAGGCTGTGGAAGCATAAAACTGCTGTCAGACAGTGAAAATACAGAGCAAATAAATTTTAGGTCCTGTTAAGTCAAAGGATTTTTAGAGTGGGGCTATAGAGACAGTGACCTAGAATCTAGGAGGGTGGTTGCTGGAGATCAGGATTCTTTGAATTGAGACTTTAAAGGTATTGCCATAGCTGGGAATAACAAGATCAAGGGTTTGACCATTCAAATGAAGCACTGAACGTGGAACAGAAATTATTGGAGGAGAAGAGATCAAGGAACTGAAAAACCAGTTTATGTGGAAAATCATCTTCATAGGTATTGAAGAGTGATGGCAGTGTTGGGAAGAGCAATGGTGAGTGATGGTAAGGCAAGAGATAAAATCTTCATGGAATTAGGGTTAGTCCAGGGGTTGGTAGAAGATAGTAACAGGGCGGGTCTCAGATAGTGTATTCTATATATAAGATTTAAAGTTGGGGGAGCTAAGAGGAGGGAGGGACATAGTCTGGAAGCAGTAATGAACAGTAAAGAACAAGTAGTGACTGCCATCATGGCCCGGGGTACAACACTGTGATATAGAGGTGGGTAGGGAGAGCTTGTCTAGGGACGGTTTCTTTAAAGGAAATGGAGATGTTTGAGGGGAGGGTTTGAGCATCCACTGCAGCACCATTCATTAGAATATATAACCTAAAATATATAACGCTATTCATTCAAGTGTGTGTGTGTGTGTGTGTGTGTAAATATATAAAGGGAAAGAGACAAAGTCTAGATATACTAGGTAACACAGAGACAGAGGTACTCCCACATATGAGATACAAAGAGAGAGAATAAATAGTATAAACTCATTTTTTTATTAAGGTATTTTCATCTGTACACAGAATTCCTATTTAATCACAGTGTATAGATTCCTTATATATTTACTCTCAAGTCCCCACAGTAGGTGATGAATAAATGCTTGCTGATTGGTTGATAGACAAAGAATCTAATATCAAGTGGACAGTTTTTAACGCTGCACAGTATCGTGGAAAAAAAGCATAGCTAAACATGATTTTGAGAAAATTATTGATTCATAGGGCTATACTCCTGGAATGGAGCCAGAAATTTGTAGGCCTTTCTAACATTTAAAGCTTTTATAAAAATAATGGACTATCTTATGTGATTGGGAGCTTTATAAAACTGCCATGGAATGACGACTTTATTGACGGCATTGGAAAAGGAGTCCAGGCAAGGAATGGGCCTGAACACTTAGTGTTTGTGAAAGAGTCCATCACAATTGATATTTCGAGGTCTTTGTCCTCTTTTCCTTTGGTCACATGGGTATTCTTGGAAATCCAGGTGACACCAGGGTCTTCTGTAGGCAAAACGTGTGGTGAGTTCTGTGTCTCTATGGCTTCTTTCTTGAGTGTTGACTTACATTGGACACTGCACACTGCCCATCACAGCACCTGCAGCCCACCTGTCAAGTCCCTAGTCTTGTATGGACCACACCCCAGCTCAGCAGGAGCCCACTGGAAGGAGGGCTGCAGCCAGAATTCTGTGAATCTGAGATCCACCTGCAGATGGTGAGGGTCCTTTCCACATAGCATGGAATCTCTAACTCAGGTCTGCCCTAACCCTTTCAGATTATCACCCAGAATGAGGGACTTTCTCCTGATGGAGACCTTCTCCACTTTATCCCTCATCCATGGCTTCTATCCTTGTGGCTGGAAGGACCTTTGTTTCAGACTCTTGGACACTGACCTGAAGCTCCCCATTGTGATCTGGTCAATGGGCTGTCCAGGTGGACTTAGCGCAGGATTCCTGACCCAAGACAGCCAGCCATAGACAACTTCCCTCCTTCCAGGTATCCTCTGCCTAGAGGGACCCACCAAATATTGACAAAGTTGACTCCTTGGAAGCAGAGGAAGACTCTGACTTAAAGAGCCCAGGTCTCTCTGAATCACTGGGGTACTTTGGGGCACTTCTCACATCCCGTGGGGTAATACTTGCATGTTCTATTTAGTTCACCATTACTGAATGGCCAGACTGTGAACAAGGCCGTTCAGACCTGAAATATTTCCTTGGAGTGACTGTCTTTGTGTGAGCCCAGGGGTTTGAGAGATGTTTACGTTTCTTTATTATCTGAAGGCTTCAGGGCCTGTTGAACCCAACAGACAATAACAGGGGCCTCCTTTTTGTACTGTTTGCTTATAGACTCATCACAACTTGGTACTGCAGAGGGTTACAACTTTGGTAATAAAAAGCTTAGAGAGGCTCTTTTTATTGAAGCCAAAGTTCAGAAGACACTTATAGAAAGTTCAGTGTCTTTTCAAAATGTGGCATAATTGAGAAAGACTATTTCTTCTGCCTCCCAGTGTATGTAGAAAATTATAAATTAAAAAATGAGTTATAGGAAACAAAAGCAGCCAAGAATATCCAGTCAAATAAATAAATAAATACAACAGTGAATCTGGTTTATTCTGCTGATTTTTTTCTTCTCAGTTTTTAAAACATATTTCTCCATTTCGATTCTCGAAGAAGGTCTCTGTAGAGTGAGGTCACAGTGTATCGGAAGTATGTTGACTCAACACCCAGACATTACTGATTCCAGCCGGATCCTGCTATGAACTCACTGTGGTACTTTTGTCACAAAACATAATGTTTCTCTCTTTGTTTTCTATTCTGTGAAATGAGGATATTGGTCTAGGTTAGTGTGGTCCCATAGAAGTATAATGTGAGCCACACTTAAAATATTCTAGTTGCCACATTAAAGAAGTAAAAACAAACAGGTAAAATTAAGTTTAATAATACATTTTTTCAGTTCAATATATCCAAGATGTTGGGACTTCCCTGGTGGTGCAGTGGTAAAGAACCTGTCTGCCAATGCAGGGGACATGGGTTCGAGCCCTGGTCTGGGAAGGTCCCACATGCCCGCAGAGCAACTAAGCCCATGCGCCACAACTACTGAGCTTGCGCTCTAGAGCCCACGTGCCACAACTACTGAGCACACATGCCACAATTACTGAAGCCTGCATGGCTAGAGGCTGTGCTCCGCAACAAGAGAAGCCACCGCAGTGAGGAGCCCACGCAACACAACAAAGAGTAGCCCCCACTTGCCGCAACTAGAGAAAGCCCACGTGCAGCAACAAAGACCCAACGCAGCCAAAAATAAATAAATAAATTTATTTAAAAAATATATATATATCCAAGATGTTATCATTTCTACATGTAATCAATATAAAGATACCTATTAAATGGATATTTTCTGTTCTTTTGTTTGTACTAAGTCTTCAAAATCTGGTGGTTATTTACACTTAGATTACATCTCAGTCCAGACCAGCCACATTTCTAGTGCTCAGTGACCACATGTGGCTAGTGGCCACCATATTGGATAGTAGGGATGTAGATCATGATCAGGATCCTTTCTGGTCTGACATTCTGAGTATCTAAGTCAATGTTTTTGGAGACACAGCTTTTGGTTTATTTTGTTAGTCTTTTTCAAATAAAGTACCAGGAGTTGTAATACCTGTGAAAAAAACAATTACAAGAGTTTGCTACCCCTAACTTGATGCCAAGTATTGTCCTTAGCATTTAAATATATTAACTCATGTAATTCTCCTGGTTATATGAGAAGGTGGATAGTATTTATTATGCCCATCTTAGAGATGACAAAGCTGAGGCACGAGGAGGCTCAGTAATTGGCCTGAGGTCACACCCAGAGGTGACAAGCAGAGATTTCTTCTACAGTGTCAGCTCCAGAACCTGTGTAAGGACCCTCCACAGTTCCAGCTTCTGTATTTTGTTCAGAAGAAGGGGACCATGGAGCAGAAAATGGATGGACATATCCCGGGGTAGCAATGCCATTAGTTATGTCACTTCTTTCTGGAGGCTTTGCAGTCAGGTAAACTGATGTGCTCTACACATGCCGGGGTCCCCAGGGGCCATGTGGATCACAAGGATTTGAAGGCATGGGGAGAGTTTTCTTTGTCCATCTTCTAAGTCTTTCACGAAGAGAGAACTTATGAGAATGTAATTCCTTGAATATCACCTTCTCCTTCTTATTCAAGTATTTTCCTCCCTGTTGAAATTGAAATCGTAGCTTCTGATGCCCCCCTAATCAGTGTCCCTTTGCAAAAACTGAGCAGCTCTAGCCGGTGGAGAGGAGCAGCTTGTACATGTGAAACTTACAACTTGAGGGTTAGTAGTTGCAATCTTCGTGGACCTGGATTCCCCTGGGAGGCTGATTTTCAGTTAACAGCAAAGTCCCTTCATCAGGACAGTCATAGTCCCTGAATGACCACAGGCCCTCAGCTAGTTTATTCTGTGTACATTGGAAGTATTCTCTTTGGCTGCCTCTTCTTGTGGTTCCTATGCTCTACTCCTGGGTCATGAAGACCACATGGTGTTTCTGGACCATTTAGGGTTCAGAGTAAGATTAGACTGCAGGGCAAGAGTGGGTTCAAAGTTTGGTTTCCACAGGGCATAGGTACCAGTTTAGGCCATCTCTTGGTGTGGACTCCCTGGAGGTCTGGGCTATGACCTAGCTCTCCACAGAAGAACTTAGAAAGTTCTTGGAAGAACTTGGAAGGCTTGCTGGTCACACACCATGAATTTGTTGAAAACTGGAGATGATATAGTGCAGTGGTCCCCAACCATTTCGGCACCAGGGACCGGTTTTGTGGAAGACAATTTTTCCACGGATGGGGGTGGGGATGGTTCAGGCAGTAGTGCGAGCAATGGGGAGCCATGGGGAGTGGGAGGTGAAGCTTCACTGGCTCACCCGCTGCTCACCTCCTGCTGTGCGGCCCGGTTCCTACCAGGCAGCAGACCGCTACAGGTCCGCGGCCCTGGGATTGCAGACTCCTGATATAGTGTGAGCAGAGGTGACAGGAAGTGATTTCAAAAGGAGGAAGGGAAAAGAAAGTGAGAATGAAAGAGGCAAATAATATCTTTTAAGCTTCCATAGGACTTTCCAGGCTGCTATGCGTACAAAATGTTGAGAAAACAGTTTAGACACATTTAACAAATTTACCATATTTACCATAGTTAAAGAGGCTATTTACCAAAGATCACAAAGGCTAAAATCTCTTTTAATTTTAAACCCGTGATTGCAAACCTTCTCCCTCTGGCTTCCTTCTCTGCTGGGGTCCATCCCAGAGCAGACCCTGTCCGGGAGGTATGTGGTCATTTCAACACCCTCTCTTCCTCTTCTCCACCTCAGTGTAACGTGCTGCCTACATAACATGTAGCATAAAGGGGATACATAAATAATTCTCCCTTAATGGACCTTGAGTTTCATGAATATCTATAAACCCTGTAGGTCTTGTTATCTTGATTCCTCAGGATCTAGCCCAGCTTCATCATAGGAACCCAATAAAGAAATCTGTTATCATAGACAAAATAGACAAACACAAGAAGGAACATTATCTGGGGAAGTTTCAGAAATCTAAGAAAGGACCCTAGGCTTCAATCATCCTTTTCAATCCTGGGAAAGTGAAGGGTACAAATTGATTTGATAACGACACGTTCTTTTTTTTGTTTTTGTTTTTTTTGGTACGTGGGCCTTTCACTGTTGTGGCCTCTCCAGTTGTGGAGCACAGGCTCTGGACGCGCAGGCTCAGCGGCCATGGCTCACAGGCCCAGCCGCTCCATGGCATGTGGGATCTTCTCGGACCGGGGCACAGACCCGAGTCCCCTGCATCGACAGGCGGACTCTCAACCACTGCGCCACCAGGGAAGCCCACGACACGTTTGAAAATTTTCATTTCAGCTCATATTTCAGAGGAAGTATAAAACTACACAGTTACAAAGCATGTATAATTTCAGAAACAATGTTGACTTTCTTAAAAACAAATTTTAACTGTAATTACCTTGGGTTTAATTGTAAAAATGTTGCCAAATAGATCAGGTCAAGATGTTGTTTACAACTATAAGTTATATTTTGAGTAAGCCCCGTGTGACTTATTTTGGGAGAGGGTGTATGTCATGGCCTGGTACAGAATGTTCTAGATTGCTTTCCATGTTTCAAGTTATGATTTGTGAAGATATTCATGTCATGAGCCTAAACAGATCATTTTGTGTAGTAATATATAATTTTAGGCGGAAAGTTTCTTAATGAGCATATGCTGTTATCATAAGTTTTTCTACTTTATGATATGCTTCATTAAAGTAATACTGTTAGAAACTAACACACAATTGCAAAGCAATTATACTCCAATAAAGATGTTAAAAAAGAAAAAGTAATACTATTACTGAAAACATTGGCCTCAACAAAAGAAAAATATGGCTATATATAGAAAAAGCTCTAAGATAAAAATGCTGATAACTTTTAGTGAGCTAATAACATGCTTGTTCAGTTCAGTATTATGAATTAATTTTTATGGCATACTCCCCAAAGAACACTATACAATAGAATGATAGTCTCACCTTACATCTCTGTCATGGCAGAATATTTGTGATATTAAGTTAAGAAAGATAGGGATTTTCACACTGACCTTTCCATAGTCACCTTTTCCAAAGGGTGAATAAATGATAACCCTTTAATCTCATTCCCAAATTCAGGCAAACTTTCAAATGGATTTTATTTCATATTTCTTATTATTTTTATATAAAATAAGTTATTTTGACTGTTAGGTCATGCAAGCAAAAACAATTTGAAAGTTTACATTTCATTTATTCCCTAAATGGAGGACCAAATTAAGGACTTTGAGTTGAAAGCAATATATTTTAGTTACCTTCTGTAGCCTGTCATATTCTGATAAAAATAGTTAAGATAGCATGTAAGAAATTAATTGTAAATTTGTAAAAATATCTCAATGATCACCTGATAAACTTTCCTGAAACTTCTTTTCAATTAGATATAAGATATGCTTACACGTGAATTTTGATAATTTTAGATATTTTCTAGTGTGATTGACACTATAAATTATATGAATATTTTCAGTTTTCATTTATTTACAAAATTACTTTTAAAAGTTTTAAATCTTTAGAGCATTACAAGTGAGTTAGTCTAATTCAGCATGGGATATACTGAGTAAACATTAGGTCTTGACTCCTGAATTATCTTGTCCTGTAGAATGTGAGTTCCATGAGGGCAGCTGTCTCTGCTGATTGCTTGCTGATATATCCCAAGTGCCTAGAATAGTGCTGGGGACATGATAGGCCCTCAATAGACATTTGTTGAATGAATGAATGACTGTACTTGAGAAGCATTCTGCCTCTAAGGCACTTGTGCATTTCCCTTCCTTCTCTTTCTGTACAATCCTAACTCCTAGCCACAACCCCCAAATTTCAAATAACCTCTCTCACTTTCCCTCAAAAAAATCAAATGAATAACATGTTCTTATTCTCATTTTAATGACATGGCATATGGAAACTCAAGTGAAATGTTATCCCCCAAATCAGAGTTCCATTCTTTTCATTAGCAGACCTGTAAGACAAAAAATTTTACTCAATTATTATTATACTGTTTTTTATTTCATTGATAGAATATGTGAAAAAAAATTTTTGTTATATAAGCACTTACAGACTATCCTTAGTTTTGCCTCTTGGCCTGTTAAACCTAAAATATTCAAAGTTTAGAGGGAGATTTAGAGTGCTTACATTATAAAAGAAAGATTTTGGAACAATGATTTAAGTTTCCACCTTAAAAACCTAGAAAAACAAGAGCAAATTAATAATAAAAATACTATAAAGCTGGAAAGATCAGAATTTAGGATCAAATACAGTATTCAAAACTGATGGTGAATTAAAAAAATAAATTGATTTATGCCTCCACAATTGAGGAAAATGTAGCTATGATGTAAACTCCAATTGACAAGAAACAATTCCTAAGAATGTCAAAGCACATGTAAGAAATTAATAACTTAAAACTAAAATTCCAGATGATTTTAACACCTAAGAAGTGAGAAAAAATTGATGGATATGAGTATGTGACTGATTTATCCTTTTCAAGTCAGAGAGATCTCACACAGGGTTAAATAAAAAAGTATGTTTAAACATTTTGTTAAATATTCAATTGAGTAAAATAGAAGAATATAAAAGAGTATATATCAGTTTTCACAATAAATTCGAATGGGATATATTTCTTCCCAGTTTGGGACAAAATAAAAATTCACCTAAAAGCCATTTACAAGGACACATACCCAAAATAAAGCCATGACACCCTGTATGCTGAGTCTGTTAGAAGCACGAGACCAACTTTCACATGGATCATCTCATCTAAGCCTCAAAATGACATTATGAGCTGAGCACAATTATTGATCCAACCACTTGACTCCAGAGACTGTACTTTGAACAGTTATAATAGAAAAAGTAAAAAGTAAGTGTGTGGTAAAAGATCTATCAGGAATCGGTTAATAAAAAGAAAGCCTGGCAGGTGTCAAATAAGAATTTCATCTGAAAAGGATTAAATGGAACAAATGGAGACAAAAATTATAGTCCATAATGAACACAGGAAACATACTCTACCCCTGCTAATAGAGATTCTAAGTGTATAAAACAAACATTATGTGACTTAGAAGGAGAAATCTATAACCCAATTTGAATATTATAACACTCAATGTTCAGAATTCAAAGAAATAAGTTGTAAAAAAAACCCAAAGTCGTAATACAGTGAACAGCTTTGGTTTAATGGACACACACATAACATTTATCACAGCCATGGATTAACATCAAAATGTATCATGAACCTCTTGTCACAAGAAAAATATACAAATGATCACACAGAAAGTGTTCAAAATATAAGTAAGCACATTCACAAAAGAAGTTGAAATACACCTATCTGATAACACATTATCTCATAGTAATTGGAAGCAAATTATAAAATCAATTATACACGTACATATGATTTATATACAAAGTTATATTTGCCAATCACATTGGTAAAAATAAACAGACTGATAATAGGAAAATAAAGCCATACAGAAAGGAGCGCTTTAATTTTTTAATAGATAGCCTTTCACAGATCACTTAAAGGACAACTTGGTAGTGCCTGTCAGCTATTAAGGGCTCATGTCCTGTGACCAGCACCTCTACTTTTAGCATCCCTTACACTGAAGGAACGAACAATGAGCCCTAATGCACGTGGACAAAAAGTCCTCTGCAGCCTGGTTTGTGCTAATGATAAATTGGAAACAACCTGAATGTTTGCCAGTAAGGGGATGCCTACAATTTCTAATCCATTTATATGTATTATGTTACATCCTACAGATTTAAAGGGAATGAGGTATAGGTATAGTTGAATGCACTACTATGAAAAGATGGCAAAGTCGTTTTGTTAATTTAGGTGTAAAAAAAGAAATTTGTAAGAAAGGATATAGGAGAAATTTATCTCCCTATGTGTACATCCTATAGGTTAGTATGGAAAGACAGACACCATTAAGAGCGATTCCTTTTGGGGAAGAGGTTGCAATTCCCGACTGAGTGAAGCAGGGAGAGTGAAGGAGAAAGATTCTGCTTCTACTTTATTTCTGGATGGTTCTCTTGTTTTATGAAAAGCATGATATCATATATAACTTTTTGCAAGTAAAATAAACACGAATATACTCCAAAGACCATAAAGTATTTCTTGAGCAGGTTAAAATTGTTTTACGTTAATATTTGATTTTGCAGTTTTCAAGAAAATATATTCTCAATATTAATTTGTGAAGGCTTTAACAATTTTAGAAATTTTAAAATCTACTTTACCACTGAATAAGTTTTCCAATGACATTTTAATTCTCTTGGCTTCTGGATTAGTATTTACTTTGTACTTTTGAGGATTTATTTTCAATTTTTCTAGATAAGGCACTCTCCTATTTTTTACCATGTGTCTGGCAACAAAGTTGTGGAGTGAGTTGTCATGGTAACAAGATAAAGATTCCAACAGGGGAAAGGTGAAGGTAAAATTAACCCTGTTTTGTTGTCGATATACCGAGAGCTGAATTAACCTCAGAAAATAAAGCAGAGCTTCAAGAACAGATTCGTCCTGGATCTGTTTTACGTATTTATACAAGTGGGGTATAAAGAATGATTGGCAACATCCTTCCCTGTGTTATAAGACGTAGCCCAGAATGGTGCTTCCCACACCTCAAAGCAGAGATCGTGGTCCTCTAATAACCTCTTACCCTTCCTGAGGTCACCAGCCAGGCACCTGGCGTGGTTTCAGCATCCTTAGCTTCAAACACGGGCCCCCGCAACATCCTCATCCACGCACCTGTGAACAGCACCGCAGGCTCTGACCACTCTGATGGCGTGATGAGCATTATTTGTTACTCACCCTTCACTCATGTATTTGCTTATTCACACCCCGTGCTGAGGACCACGCCGCCCCAGCACTGCGACAGGCCTGGAGACAGACAAGTGGGTGGGTCAGCACCTGCATCCGGGTGGTCTCACCCTCCGGACAGGACCTTACACATCACACTGAGGCCGGTGGGAAGGAGAAAAGCCCAGCGACCCTGCGGAGAGCTGAGCTCAGACACTGCAAATGCACCCGGTGAGGTTCCACGGACCCTGCCTGCGAGACCCCCCAGAAAATAAATCGGGGGTGAAGGTTGCTACCCTCCGACATTGCCTTCACAGTCCCCGAACCTAACGCATGTCTCCACCTCTGCTTTCGTCTCCAGTCTGTGGGCTCCGCGGGCCAGTGGGCCCCTCCCGGCTCTGTCCGCCCCCAGGAGCCGGGGCTCTGCTGTGACACCGTCACGTGGAGACCTGTCTCCTCTGGCTTCACGGTGGTGCCGTCCTGCATCCGACTTACCTCAGTCTAGGTGCCTGTGCTCCTGGGCTTTTCTTCTACCTTTTCCCAGTGCTATCAGAGACTCACTGTATTTTTAATAATTAGTCCTCCAGAGGCATCTCTTTCTATGTTTTTCTCCTAACATATTTCCCTCCGTGGCTCATTATCATGCAGCCACGCTATTCAGGAGCACAGGAAGGAGCCTCACTGCCGGGCCGGGACCAGGCAGGGACCCGCGGGAGGGGTCGGCGCTGTGGAGGAGAGGGTGCAGGATCCGAAGAGGAGTGGGAGGCTTCTGGGGGTGGCAGATGGGGCCAGAGGGTGCGCCAGGGCAGAGGACCAGGGTGCTGGGTGTTCCCTGAAAGAACCATCACTCTGCAGGGGCACGAAAAGCTGACTTCCAGGACCGTGGCCAACAGAACACAAAGCGGGGATGCTAGCTTAAGCTGAGATGAGTTGAAGCCACTTAAAGGGTGGATAAGGTTGACTTGGGGGTGAGGAAGGCAGGGGTCAAAGGGCAGTGAGGTCAGGAAAGGAGCTCAGCAGTCACGTGGGAGGCTTGGTCGCCCCATCTATTTAGTCTTAAGTGGTGCTCTGTCACTTCCTGATTACTTTTCCAGGAGCTCCCTCTTCTCCACCCCTGTCTGCCCTGCTCAGCTCTTTCCTTGCATACTGCATCTCCTCCTAAGTGGTCTCATCCAGCCCCATATTGCTGCTAGCAACCTGTCTGATAATGACACCTGAGCGTGGCTCTCTCCTGCCCTCATCCGGTCCACGCTTGTGCATGATTCCTACTGAAGTGTGCACCTGCATGTTTTGTATATGTGTGTGCCATTTCTGCAGCAGGCGTAGAACAGGAAAAAGTGTGGAGAAGACCTGTATTTCTGAGCAATAGATTTTCAAAGGCTAAAATATTATATCTTAAAATACATCTTGGTCTACCCTCTCTGATCAAAGCATCTTAAATTGAGAAATCAAGAAAATCAATTGGTAAGAACATTTAATCAACTATCTACCTATCTGCTTGTCCCTAACTCGTAAGTCACAAGTTATGGAAACATTTCGTGAACAGTCTGAACTTGGTAGGGGACAACCATAGTGTGCCTTTGTTTTCCTTAGTTGCTGCCATTAATTTTGCTTTACCAAACCTTCCTTTACTATTTTGTAAAGCAGTTTCTTTAATGTCCTCTTTCACTCCGTTCTTTTTTTTTTTTTTTTTTTTTTTTTTTTTTGCGGTACGCGGGCCTCTCACTGTCGTGGCCTAGGCTCAGCGGCCATGGCTCACGGGCCCAGCTGCTCCGCGGCATGTGGGATCTTCCCAGACCAGGGCACGAACCCGTGTCCCCTGCATCGGCAGGCGGACTTTCAACCACTGCGCCACCAGGGAAGCCTCTTTAATGTCCTCTTGACCGTATCTGCTAGCTTTTAAAATCCATCCAGTTTAAAACCCCAATCTTAGTCCAGCCCAAAGTTTCTCTCTCCACCATGGATGGCCAGGCTGGTGGTTCCAGGGGTCTGAAGTGGGGAGGGGTCTAGTCTGCTCATTCCCTCCTCCCTCCCACTTCAGCACTGGTGAGTGGAGGAGGGGGACCTGGCCCAGTTCTGGGACATCTTCTTTCCTAAATCTCTGCAGAGCCTGAGTGCTCTGTTAAGGGGAGCAATGCATAGGAGATGTCCAGTGCATTCTTATTTTATTGGAATGGTACAGTCCTGCCTCTGCTGGTCTCGGCCTCTGCTGTCTCCCTAAATGACCCCTACTGGCTTTCCAGGTCCTCTGCATGTTGGGGCTACACATACTGGCTCTCCTTTGGGAGTCCAGAAGGTAGATGCCCAGAATGAGGGTACGTGTAGATCTCAGGATGCCTGCTGGGCACAAGCAGAGAGGACAGCTCATCCAGATTTAACAAAGTGTAAAAATGTTAGGGCAAGGTCCATGCAGGTCTCAACATCCACAGTTCCCTTTCTCTCCAGAGTAAACAGGTAGGTGTGATGAACTCCAATGGAGGCATCCCTTTCATTGAGGAGACATATGACGACGGTGTCTGGCTGAGTCTGACTGATGAGAGGATAAAAAACAGTCTCTGGCAAGAATGGTTACACAGGCAGAATTGCTGTCTTTTAACTGACATCTTGGCAAAAGCCTCTGAGCCCTCAAGACTACAATGCAGAATATACACAAGTTCACTGAGTAAGAGGAAGCCTCCTGTATGCGCGTACGTGCTTGTAAATGCATAGAACATGTCTGGAAGGACACACAGAAGCTTGTCCCAGTCATGTGAGCCTTGGGAAGTTATCCCAGGGAATGGGTGGTGGAGACTTAATTTTCACTATTTGCCCTTTTATTTCATTGAAATAGGGTGCCACTGAAATTTTATTTCATTGAGATGCACGCATATGCATTACCTAGCAAAAAATAAATTAAATAAATAAATAAATAAATAAAATGGAAAACGTGAGAGAGAGAACATAATATAAAAATAGATACAAGGCCATATTGTCCAGCTGCTATAATTAAAAACAAACAAGCACTAGAGAATGGCATTTGCATAAGAGAAGACCATGGTTACATACCTACAGAGAATCCACAAAGACAGCAATGTTTCAGTTACCACTAATCTATTTTGCCTACCTGCAACCATGACAGATTGAAGGGTTTTTAGTGCAAATGCTTTCAGGTTATCCATTAAAAAAATGTAAATGATATTCTTTTTCTTTCAATGCATTTAAGAAACCCTTGATTTATGCCTAAATAACTAACAGAGCTAAGGGGATTTTTTTCCTCTAAGCTTTGCAAATAAAATTTATCTTTGGCTTGAAAACATCCAGAAAAATTTTAGGCTAATTTTTTTTTCCCAAGATGTTAGAAGTGGCTAAGACCAAGACTTTAGCATGAAAATAATTCCTCAACCATAGCTAATGGTATTCCACAAATCGTCCATGCAATTCTGAAATAAACTGCAGATAGAAAATTAGACTAGAGAACAGCCCAGGGGAAAAAATGGGCCATTTTTAGTACAATATGGCTTTCTCATTTTAACCCAATATTTCAGACTTATATATATATATATACCCCCAACTGAAATATACTTTAAAAAATTATGCATTCCTGGTGAAAAATTCTAAATAACCCAGAAAATGTTGCAGTCAGTAAGCAATATCCCAGATACTTAGCCTCTCCCATACTCTGGATAACATGCTTCTTCACTAAATGCTATCACAGGTAGATGGATCTACCAGCTGCTGTGTACTTGGTTTCCTTGTATACCTGCATATAACTTTTCTTAATCCGTCTCTATGTAAGGTTATTTAAGATGTTTCCAATTTTTGCTGTGATGTGACACAATGAACTAATTGTATATACATCTCCGGGCACATTTCTATTAAGGTAAGTGCCTTTTTAGGTTGGATTACTATTTATCTCATCCTGTGGTCCTGATGAAAGTTTTTCTACTTGTGGTTACCCATGAAAAGAATCAGATCATAGTTCAAGTGTATTATTTAGACTACATATATGTAAGAGTATCTAGAGCATACAGATTTGAGAATATTTTAGACTATACAAACTTAAGAGTATTTGATTTTTTGCTGAATACTCTTCACGTGCCATATGCAAACTGTAATTCCTTGTTAATTGATGAGTACTTCCAGAACCACACATTTGGACTTAAAGACAAGAAAGTAAGTATATAATCCATATTTCTTGGGATGTTACTCTGTTGTATATCTTGTGTTTATGCTATACGAGAGCAAGGATTTAGCACATTCATTCGTCTATTCCTTTACCTACGTGCTACTACTGTTCAAGTTTACACCGTACTCCAAAGATGAGTCAATTTCTAGCCCTGCCAGATGCACAGACCGCACAACTCCATGGAATTCAGACAAAGGTCCCGCTGTCTCATGGAAATAAACAAGGTAAGTGGAGAAGTGTTTCCCTGGGGCCTGATGGGTGTTAGTTATAAAAACAGATGTTTAGAGTTTTGTTCTTGCATAAACTAGGAAACTTTGAGTGAAAGAAGTGTCCATATGTTCTTTATACATTTTTGTTTTTATAATGTAGTAGAGTCTTTAAAATAGGACAGCAAACTTTTTCTGTAAAGGGCCAGCTAGCAAATATTTTAGATTTTGTGGGCCAAGAGGCAAAATTGAGGATGTTATGCAGGTACTTAATTGTGTTCCAGTAAAACTATATTTATGAGCTTTGGGATGCATACAATTTTCATGTGTAATAAAATATTTTTCTTCAGATTTTTAAAAACCAGTTAAATCATGAAAAAAAATTCTTAGCTTGCAGTTTACATAAAAACAGATGGTAGGCTATATTGGGTCCATGGACCACAGTTTGCTATCCTTTGCTCTGAATGCAGGGCCCAAGGCAAGTCTTCCTCTTGATATAAATATATTCCTGGATAAAAAAAAAATCCAATGTGGGAGATTATAAATTATTATTAAATTGTTTCCTACAACTACTGTTATAGTAGGATTTATTTCACTACTTTTTTTTCATATTTCATCCTTACTAAACTTTGTGACATTTAAAGAAATTAATAGACTGTATTTTTTAGAGAAGTTCTAGGTTTACAGAAAGCTTAGGTTTAGCAGAATGTACAGAGGACTCATACTTCTTCACACTTTCCCTCCTCCTCTCATATGTTTCCATGTTATTAATATATTGCATGAGTGTGGTACTTTTGTTGCAATTGATTAATGATTGTTGATACATTATTATTACCTGTAATTATTAACTGTAACATCTAAGTCCATCATTATATTAGGATCCACTTTTAGTCTTATGCAGTTCTGTGGGTTTTGACAAACGTTATGTATCCACCATTACAGTATCGTACAGAATATTTCCACCACTTAACAGTCCCCTGTGTTCTGCCTATTCGTCCCTCCTTCTCTCCCTCCAACCTCCGGAAACCACTGATCTTTTTACTGTCTCCATGGTTTTGACTTTTCCAGAATGCCATATAGTCAGAATCATACAATCCATAGCTTCTTCAGACTAGCTTCTTTCACTTAGTAATATGAATTTGTTTCCTCCATTTATTTTTAATTCATTTCTTTTTATCGCTGAATTATATTTCATTGTATGGATATACCACAGTTTATTTATCTATTCAAACCATTGAAGGACATCTTGGTTGCTTCCATGTTTTAACGGTTATGAATAAAGCTGCTGTAAACACCCGTGTGCAGTTTTTGGTGGACATGAGTTTCCAGTCTGGGTAAATACCAAGAAGCGCAATTGCTAGATCCTATGGTCAGAGTATGTTAACTTTCTAGAAAACTGTCAAACTGTCTTCTAGAGTGCCTGTATCATTATATATTCCAATCAACAGTTAGTGAGAGTTCCTGCTAGTCTACATCTTCATCAGCATTTGGTAGAGTCAGTGTTGTGAGTTTTGGCCATTTTAATCGTTTTAATTTGCAGTTCCCTAACGGCACAGGATGCTGAACATCTTTTCATGTGCTTATTTATCATCTGTGTATCTTCTTTGGTGAGGTGTCTGTCTAGATCTTTGCCCATGTTTTTTTTTTTTCGGTACGTGGACCTCTCACTGTTGTGGCCTCTCCCGTTGTGGCGCACAGACTCTGGACGCGCAGGCTCAGCGGCCATGGCTCACGGGCCCACCCGCTCCACAGCACGTGGGATCTTCCCGGACCGGGGCACGAACCCGCGTCCCCTGCATTGGCAGGTGGACTCCCAACCCCTGCGCCACCAGGGAAGCTCACCATGTTTTTAACTGATTGTTCATTCTCTTATTGAGCTCCAACAGTTCTTTGGATATTTTGGATAAAAGCCTTTACCAGACACATCCTTCGCAAATATTTTCTCTCAGGCCGTGGTTTGTCTTTCACATAGCTTAACAGTGTCTTTCACAGAGCAAAGTTTTTAATTTTAATGAAGTCTCAATTATTTCTTTCATGGATCATGCTTTTGGTGCTGTATCTAAAATTCATCACCCAAGGTCACTTAGATTTTCTCCTACGTTATCTTCTAAAAGTTTTATAGTTTTTTGCTCATAGTTTTTATATTTAGGTCTATGATCTATTTTGAGCTAACTATTGTGAAAGGTGTAAGTTCTGTATCTAGATTCACTTTTTTGCATGTGAATGTCCAGTTGTTCCAGCACCATTTGTTGAAAATACTACCCTTTCTCCATTTAATTACCTTTGCTCTTTTTATCAAAGATTAGTTGGCTATATTTATTTGGGTCCAGTTCTCTTTATTCTGTACCATCAGTCTATTTTTTTTTTTTTTTTTGCCAATTTTTTGATTCATTTGGCTGTCTTGATGTATTATGGCTTCACTCTAAGTAAGCTGACATCATCTCCTCACATCCTTTCTACAGTCCTTACAATCATAGCGCAAAGGTTTGGGGGTTCCCTCTTTGGAAAGCAGGTCGCCAACACTCATCAGGAGCTCGGAGGTGGGTGCCAACACCGTGGCCCAGTCAGTTCTGACATTGCATCCTGTCCCTTCTGTGAGCCTTGGGTGAATCCTAGTGGTACAGGCTCATCTTATATCAGGTGAGACTGGAGTCCATGTCTGGTTATTATGCAATGGCCTCTTTACTAGTCATTGCACAGATACAATTGCAAAGACTGTAGTAATGCTTCTGCTACATTGTGTGTCAGGAAATCTATGCTGGGTTATTCGTGCCCTTGCGATCTGTGTTATTTTCTGCAGTTGGCAGACATGAGGGCATTAACTTCCTATGATGGCCCCTCTGAAAGGATGGGTGTGTTCCTGGCTGGTTTCTTTGGGAACAGTTGGTGGTGTTTCCCTCACCAACAGTTGTTTCACTGGAGCTGGCAGCATCTCCACCCTCGCTCCCTTGGTGGTAGAGCTGGTCTCATGACACCCCTTCCCTGTCAGCCTGAGAAGATTAAGCTCAATTTGACCTTCATGCCATCTGTACCGAAGTTGAGTTTCTAAAGTTCCTGATTCCAATCAGGATGTGAAAGTTGTCCTTCTTTTTAATGGTAGAAAGTGAGACTTGAGTTGAACTCCTGAAATTTTTCTTTTTGTTGCTATTTTTCCTGATTTTAATGATCAGGAGTGTGGCAGTTTAGAGACATTATTTGGATGTTTTTTAATGTTTTTTGTCATGTGTGAATTATTTTTTACACCAGTGTGAAACCTCTGGTTGTTAAACCCTCTGTAAATTAGCCTAAAAGCCATGGATTTCAGTATCAGTCACAACAATGGCTAATTAACTCCCCATTCATGCTCTCAACAGAAGTTGTGAAATTACCAGTCTTAGGAGATCAGCAAGCAGTTAGGTTTTGTGGCATTATCGCTTTGTATTTCTTCTCCCCTTCTCTAAGTTGTCAGGCTAATGGTATCTCAGGCAGCACCTCCTAATGAAAGGAAAAGCACACAGCTTCATTTTAGCTGGTCTTGAGGCCGGCCTGCTGCTCTCCTGCTGGGTAGGCTCTGGGGGGGCATGTGGGGCCCAATAAGCTCCTGACCAGATGTTCAGTGTCAGAGAATGATTGAAGTGCAAATCAACGATAAATTAGCAAGAGGAACTCACGCTTCACAGCCCTGTGATTTTAATGTTCTGTACGAAACCACTGCAGCATGCAGCATTTCCAGATTAAGCAAAAGGAAAACCTCCCTCACACACACAATGCAACATGTTTTCTGGAGTGGTACCTGTTCTCCAGACAGTTTCTGAGCAAGGTCCACAGATGTCAAGCATATCTTTGTGGAAGAAGAGAAATATCTTAAGGTCATTTTCATAGACTTCTCCCTTCCACCTAAACCTTGACACTAACAAACTGTGTGGATTGGGGTGACTATTATTCTTCGTTCTCAAGTGAACATAGGTCCTCTGTGTTGCTTACCCAACCAGGCTATTGCAACAGAAAGAAAAGTTAGCATTGGGAAATAAGGAAGCTTTTACTTGTATTTAGTATCTCCCAAGCTCTAGCAACACGGTAATTTTAAAGAAAAATACAACATGATTGTGAGAAAGGGATCTATCAAAAAAAAAAAAAAAAAAAAAAAACCAGGAAAAAGACTTTGGAACCTCCCTAAAACAATAGAATGAAAGTGATTTAATAGCAGCACAGACTAAATTCCCAAGGTCAGTAATTTCATCTCCCATCATTGCATGGAACTGCCATCTGGAGGAGTCACAGAAAAATGAAGAGCCCTCCATGGATTTACTAACAAAACTTCTTTTGCCTACAGACCAGAAAAACATGAAACTCCCAAACCCTTTACAACCGCCTCTTCCAGTAATGATTTACTCAAACCTGTCCAAGACAGCTTAATGTGATGATATAGAAGAGAGTGATTTATGGTTCAATTTAATGTGCAGAAGCAAAACTCGGGCTGAACATCTTACTGTGTCACCTCCTGCTGTCCCCCGATCCACATATTGCCACTCCAGGAAACACAGGGGGCAGCCACTGTCTGTATGATGACATCGGGGATGTGTGAACTTGGCGGGGGTGAGAACGAAGCTGTTTGTTGCCTTCTTCCTTCTAGAACTGTTTTAGCCCCAGGACCTGCTCATGACACATCTCCTTTGAGGAGAATCACAGAGAGACTGGACCTCATACAGTAAACACACAGGGTGAAAACATTCACGGTCTCCAATAGTACTTTGCTTTCTCACTTCAAACGGGCAGCTACAATGGTGAATTTAAAATTTAAGTCCTAGAATGTGGTATTTTCACACCCGATTTGTGGGATCCTGCGAGAAACGGTGGGGATAGCTTTAATGACTTCCATGAAAGTTCTAAGGATTACCCAACGCGGAGGCAGCTTCAGAATCAATTTAAATAGAGCCTAGAAAGATTTCTCCAAAGAAGATATACAGACTGCCAACAAACACATGAAAGAATGCTCAACATCATTAATCATTAGGGAAATGCAAATCAAAACTACAATGAGATATCATCTCACATCAGTCAGAATGGCCATCATCAAAAAATCTAGAAACAATAAATGCTGGAGAGGGTGTGGAGAAAAGGGAACCCTCTTGCACTGCTGGTGGGAATGTGAATTGGTACAGCCACTATGGAGAACAGTATGCAGGTTCCTTAAAAAATTACAAATAGAACTACCATATGACCTAGCAATCCCACTACTGGGCATATACCCTGAGAAAACCATAATTCAAAAAGCGTCATGTACCAAAATGTTCATTGCAGCTCTATTTACAATAGCCAGGAGGTGGAAACAACCTAAGTGTCCATTATCAGATGAATGGATAAAGAAGATGTGGCACATACATACAATGGAATATTACTCAGCCATAAAAAGAAATGAAATTGAGCTATTTGTAATGAGGTGGATGGACCTAGAGTCTGTCATACAGAGTGAAGTAAGTCAGAAAGAGAAAGACAAATACCGTATGCTAACACATATATATGGAATTTAAGGAAAAAAAATGTCATGAAGAGCCTAGGGGTAAGACAAGAATAAAGACACAGACCTACTAGAGAATGCACTTGAGGATATGGGGAGGGGGAAGGGTAAGCTGTGACAAAGTGAGAGAGTGGCATGGACATATATGCACTACCAAACGTAAAATAGATAGCTAGTGGGAAGCAGCCGCATAGCACAGGGAGATCAGCTTACCGCTTTGTGACCACCTAGAGGGGTGGGATAGGGAGAGTGGGAGGGAGGGAGACACAAGAGGGAAGAGATATGGGAACATATGTATATGTATAACTGACTCACTTTGTCATAAAGCAGAAACTAACACACCATTGTAAAGCAATTATCCTCCAATGAAGATGCTAAAAAAAAAAAAAGAAAGAAAGACTGAGACTCATGTTACAAACCGCACATTCTTAAGTAGGTGGGTTGTGAGATGCTCAAACCTGTGCTCAAATCCCAGCCCTGCCTAGTTAGTTAAATGATGTTGCATGAACTACCACAGCTTATTCTTCTGTCAAAAACTGGAAGTAGACCAAGGTTCATGGTTGTCTGAGAACTAAATGTGATAACACAGGTGAAGCCTTCCATACAATGCCTGGTAAATATGAAACGCAATAAATGCTATTGACTTTCTAATCCCTTTCACAATAACAGTTCTGGGAGGAAAGGACAACAATAGGCATTATTATAGAATTAGATAAACACTGTTACAGTTCTACAGACTTCCTGGAATCATTTCAGGTGAGATATTTTAACTATAGTAAGAGATTCAATTCCTTCGAAAACTAAATTCTAGCTAATGAGAATTTGAAACTATTTCCAACACAAGGTGAATATGATATATTTCTGGAGAGCTTAGAGTCCTTCCATAGCAAGCCCCCATGGTCTTCCTCTGTAACAAAGTTAGAAATAATTCACAGGGGGCTTCCCTGGTGGCGCTGTGGTTGAGAGTCTGCCTGCCGATGCAGGGGACACGGGTTCATGCCCCGGTCTGGGAAGATCCCACATGCCACGGAGCGGCTGGGCCCGTGAGCCATGGCCGCTGAGCCTGCGCGTCCGGAGCCTGTGCTCTGCAACGGGAGAAGCCACAACAGTGAGAGGCCCGTGTACCACAAAAAAAAAGAAAGAAAGAAAGAAAGAAATAATTCACAGGATGTAAAAATTTTCCTCTAAACACAAAAATATTAAAATTGGAGGAAATTTTAGTGATTAGTACTTTCAATATACAACTTCTCACATGAAGAAATCCTCCATGAACTCAGCGTGCTTAGCTGGAAGGAAAAGATGGTTAATTGGCCTCAGTTACAGAAGAGCTGCCCTGTCACATGACAGAATGACACCAGGCAGGTAAAGGAAACAGGAGGGAGAATGGGGCAGTCCCAGATGTCATGACTAGCAGAAGTGGTGGAAATTTCACTGCGGCAGCTTTTAGAACAAAGTGGGGCTCTTTGACATCCAGAAGTTTCTCTTCTAACTATCTTCAAATTAGACTCTTTCCTCTCTAAACTGTTATATCAAATGTAGTTATCAGTGTAAAATGATCCCCATTTCATTTCTTTTCCTGCATGTAAAATCAGCCTGTTTAATCCTCCCATTTATAGTGAAGGTCAAATGTGATATCATCTAGCAGGTATCCAATTAATGTTGCCTTTAAAGAAGTTTAAAATCATAATTTGGAAATCTTAGTTCAAATTGCTACCCCTCTTTTAAAAAATATTTCTTTCATTATTCTGCAACTTGGAGGAACATAAGTAGTTTTGCTCAAGTGTTTGAAAACTGCTCATGCTGTGAAGCACTCAGACAAACAAGCATTTTGGAGGACATGACCAAGTCAAAGGAAAAACTTAGGGGATCTTAATGTTGAAAATGAAAATATGGATCTTAGAACATTTCTTTGGACTTTATACAATATACGTGTTATGAAGAGCTAGCAGGTAATATGAAAATAATAAAATTTATTTTTAATTTTTATTGTATGGATATGAGTTGGAATATTACTTTTAATTTACGTCTACCTACCTTGAAATCTGAAAATTTATTCAACTTTCCTTCCCACTCAAATCAATCTCAATACAGATGCCCCAGTCATCGTCATGACTATTGTAGTAACGATTTCCTTACGAGTTACTTTTCATCATTTATCACTGGAGACTCTGCAGCCGAGTCCTGTGCATTTCTTCTCTCTTTTCTTTGCAAGGTACCTGCTGCAGATTCCATTCCTTTGACCTGCAGCATCTTCCCTGGGCTGAGGGGTGCTGCCTGCTTGCTCCGGTGCCATTCAACATGCTCTTCTATTTTATTTCAGAAACTTTGGCAGCTGGATGCAGAGATGGAGTCATTTCTGGATCCATTCTTTTGGCAAGACTGTTGGTGCAATTGTGTTCTTTCATCAGGAAGCAGTTGTCTCTCTTCTTGCGATGCTAGTGCCATTGCTGATAGATGCCTATATCTATTAATGCACTGGGCTTGTAAAATGGTGACACTCCAATTCTGTCATTTCTTTTTTATTTATTAGTTGGAATACTCTTTTCTATGTTTTAGATAACAATTGTATATATATATATATATATATATATATATATATATATATATATGGAGAGAGAAAGAGAGAAGAACATGGTGTTTTGATACACATATATGTAATGAGATGATTACTGTCATCAAGCTAATTAACATACCCACTTGCTCATCCATTTACCTTTTGTGTGTGTATGTGTGATGAGAGATTTACCTGAAATCTATTCTCTTAGCAAATTTTCTGTAAGTAACAGAATTTTTTTACTGAAGTATAGTTGATTTACAATATTCTGTTAGTTTCAGGTGTGCAGCAACGTGATTCAGTTATACATATATATGTACATATATATATATATTATTTTTCAGATTATTTTCCATTATAGGTTATTACAAGATATTGAACATAACAGTAGAGTATTATTAACTATAGTCACCATGCTGCACATTAGATCTCAAGACTTATGTATCTTACCCAAATGTCCCCATTTCCCCCACCTCCCTGCCTCTGGTTACCACTGTTCTTCTCTCTGCTTTTATGTATTTGACTTTTTAAAATTCCACATATAATTGAGATGATGCAGAATTTTCCTTTCTGTTTCTGGCTTATTTCACTTAACATAATGTCCTCCAGTTTCATCCACGTTGTTGCAAATGACAAGATTTCCTTCTTTTTAAAGGATGAATAATATATCAGTGTGTGTGTGTGTGTGTGTGTGTGTGTGTGTGTGTGTGTGTGTGTCTCATATTTTCTTTATCCACTCATCAGGTGATGGACACTTGGGTTGTTTCCATATTTTATCTATTGTAAATAAAGCTGCAATGAATCTGCTGCACAGATCTCTTCAAGGTGCTGATTTCCTTTCCTTTCTATGTATACCCAGAAGTGGGGTTGCTGGATCATGTGGTAGTTCTAACTTTTTGAGGAATCTCCATACTGTTTTCCACAATGGCTGCCCCAAATTATCAATACATTCCCACCAACAGTGCCCACGGCTTCCCCGGTGGCACAGTGGTTGAGAGTCCGCCTGCCAATGCAAGAGACATGGGTTCGTGCCCCGGTCCGGGAAGATCCCACATGCTGCGGAATGGCTGAGCCCGTGAGCCATGGCCGCTGAGCCTGCGCGTCCAGAGCCTGTGCTCCGCAACAGGAGAGGCCACAACAGTAAGAGGCCTGCGTACCACAAAAAAAACCCCAAAAACAGTGCCCAGATGTTCCCTTTTCTCCATTTTCTCACCAACAGTTGTTACCTTTTTTTTTTTCTGATAATAGACATCTTAACAGAAGTGAAATGATATCTCATTGTAGGTTGATTTGCATTTCAAGATTCTTAATCACATCTTTTACCATATTAGGTAATAGTCACACTTTGGGGATTAAGAAATTGATAGATCTTTTGGGGGTGACATTTTCAGCCTACCACATCACCCTAAAAGGGACCTTTTACCCAATTATGATCATTCCCTATTCCCATCCTCAGCCCTAGGCAGCCACTAAACTATTTTCTGTCTCTATACAAATTTTTATTTTTTAATGATCTAATGCAGAAGAGACATTTTATTGGTAGTGACTCTGATATATTATTTAAACACTGAGTTGTACCATCTTTATATTTCTGACTGTGGTCTTTCATCCATTTAAATTTATTGGTTTGAAGTTAGCAACATTACTATATTGTGAAATTACTATATGAAATACAAAATTGTACATGTTAAACTATAATGTCCTTAATCCTAAGGCATAGAAACTTCACACACTGCCTCAAAACATCATAACCAAATGAAGAAGTTTCCCAGCTATTTTAAATATCTTCAAATATAGGTAAAAGATAGGCCAATACTTTGGGGGTATAAATGTCAACCCCCACTTAACCTTTAGGACAATATCATTGTCTTCTATGTGACTCTATATATTTTCTTTTACATTTTCACTTGAAGTGTCAAGAAGATTTTAATCACAATGACAATTTACTGTCTTTAATTATGCAGGCAAAGACTTCTAAATTTTGGCCAAAAAGCCACAAAAAAATTAAAGAAAACTTTCAGAAGGGTTCAAGAGAAACACACATTTTATTTATTTTTATTTTTATTTTTTAAACACATTTTAGATACAGTGTTCCTTCATGGTTTCTCCAGATTTATTCCATTTTCCAGTAGAATAATGCATGTGTGAGTGACATTTTTTAGTGTTAATTAATGGATACAAATATCTTATATAATACTCCTTACAATGACATTTATGTTTCCTTTCATGTTACATAATTTAGTCTTCCAAGAGCTTTGTTATCTAGCAATTAAAAGGGCAGGATTTAACTATTATAGTGCATCCCCATAGTTATTTGTCCATAGATAACCAAGAAAAAGCAGAGATACCACAGATATTTATGGAATTTCACCTACTCTATATTCATGAAGGCCTAGAGACTAATTAAAATACATGGACAACTGACAGAGTGCCTTATCAGGTTGATTTTAGATTACAAACATACAACAAGTACAATACAACAATTCTACTCAAGTACATTTTTGTTTACTTAGTAAGTCACACTCATTTTAAAGTGCAGTCGTTTACTTAAATGTGAATGCCTCCAGTTGCAGTAATGCTAGTGTATTAGCTTTCTATGGCTGCTGTAACAAAGTATCCCAGACTGAATAGCTTAAACAATAGAAATTATTGTCTCAGCATTCTGGAGACCAGAAGTATGAGATCAGGATGTTGACAGGACTGGCTCCTTTTGAGGTCTGTGAGAGAAAGCTCTTCCAGGCCTTTCTCCTGGCTTCTAGGGATTTGCTGGCAATCCTTGGTGTCCCCTGGTTTGTAGAAGCATCATCCCATCTCTGCCTTCATGTTCACATGGTATTCTTCCTGTATGTGTCTGTCTCCAAATTTCCCCATTTTAAAAGGACACCAGCCATATTGGATTAGGGCCCACCAGTATGACCTTATCATACCTTAACTAATTACATCTGCAAAGACCCTATTTCCTGATAAGGTAATATACTGAGGTACTAGGGAGAAGGGCTCCAACAAGGATTGGGGGCACATAATTCAACCCATTATAGCTATTAACAATACAGCATAGCCTGAGAACTTGCCTCTGACTGTCAGTAGCAATTGATAATAACTGGAAAATCTGCTCTACCTGGCAGGACACCCCTGTGTGCTGTAGACTGAAAAATAATGCACAGCCTAAAAGTTGAGAGTTATGCTTTATTCAGTGGACAAATCTGAGGACTTAAGCCTGGGACACAGCACCTCAGGTAATTCTAAGAGACTGCTCTGAAGACGCAAGGTGGGGAACTAGTATACATAGGAGTTTTTGCAACAAAAGACCAGGTAATAGGAACATTAAAAAATTACAGTTAATAAAAGAAAAAAAAAAGGCATCTCAAGGTAATGAAATTAATACTTTTCTATGTATGAGAAGATGCAAAGTCTGGATGAAATTGTTCCTTTGATATGCACCTCAGCTCTCTGGGGCCAGTGTCCTGTGTGTTCTCATCCTGTGCTCCTCAGGGTGGTTGCAGCAGTTGACTTTAGATGGGGGGCATTCTTTGTTTCCATCCTGAGTTCACTCAGGGCTCACCATCCTGGTAGCTGTAATGTGGTGGCTCGATGGCTGCAACATCCTTTGTTTACCAATATGGCAGGAGACATTCTTAGTTCACAGTGCCAGGGCAGCACACACCACAGGACAACCTTACTACCATGGTCTGTACGTGCACAGAAAAAAATCTCGGCATCACTTCCTGTTCCCACTTTAAGGAATTCACTTACATTCTATTTGGGTTGGCCAAAAATTTCCTTTGGTTTTTAAGTAAAAATAAAAGACACATTTTTCAGTTTCACCAAGAACTTTATTGAACAACATATCTACTGGTTTGTTCCACTACCTTCTGCCATTTTTCAGGCAACTTCATAATTCCATCTTCCCAAAACTTTGTATCTTTTTGAGTAAAGAACTGTTCCAGATGCCTTTTAAAGTCTTTCAGGGAATTTAACATTTTTCCATTAAGAGAATTTTATAAAGACCAAAATAAATGGAGATCCGAAGATGCAATGTCTGGTGAATATGGCAGATGAATCAGAACTTCCCAGCCAAGCTGTAACAGTTTTTGCCTGGTTATGAAAGAAACATGCGGTCTTGCATTATCCTGTTGGAAGATTATGCATTTTCTGTTGATCAATTCCGGGTGCTTTTCAACAAGTGCTGCTTTCAGTTGGTCTAACTTGTTGGATTAATTGTTTGGTTTTCTGGAAGGAGCTCATAGTAGAGCTCCTTCCAATCCCACCATATACACAACATCACCTTTGGATGAAGACTGGCCTTTGCTGTGGTTGGTGGTGGTCCATTTTGCTTGCCCCACAATCTCTTTCATCCCATATTGTTGTACAGTATCCACTTTTCATTGCCCATCACAAGTTGTTTTAGAAACGGAACATTTTCACTATGTTTCAGTAGAGAATCGCATGTGGAAATATGGTCAAGAAGGTTTTTTTCACTTAACTTATGTGGAACCCAAACATCAAAGCGATGAACATAACCAAGCTGGTGCGAATGATTTTCAACACTTGATTTGGATATTTTGAGTATGTCAGCTATCTCCCATGTGAGATCTCCACGTTTTTTGTTCTCAAGGAATGTCTCGATTTGATCGCTATCCACTTCAAATGGTCTACCGAAAGTGGAGTATCGTCCAGCGAGCAATCTCCAGCATGAAACTTCATGAACCACATTTGACACATTTGATTAGTCACAGCACCTTCTCCATACACTGCACAAATATTTTTCTGTGTGTTTCAGTTGTGTTTTTACCTTTCTTGAAATAATAAAGCAGAATATGCCGGAAATGTTGCTTTTTTTCTTCCATCTTCAATATTAAATTGATTACACAAAAATTCACCAATTTGATAAGTTTTTTTTTAATGCATGCTGATATGATAGCTGTCACAATACAATCTAACAAAATTGTTTCGAATGAAGGTATAGACAACTAAGCGCTACTAGAGCCATCTTACGGAAAAAACTGAACTAACCTTTTGGCCAACCCAAATATTACTTCTTTTGTCACTCCAGGCTTCCTTTATAGAAACACAAAATGCCAAGTGCCGTAGTTCTTCCTAATTTTCCCAATTTCCTGTAAGCTCATATTGTGCCTGATGTGACTCTTCAGGAATTCTATATGCAGGCTTCCATTTGGCGTTTCCAATTGCATTTCACAATTACATGCTTGAAACACCCATGTATGAAAGTTTGCTTTGTGGAAATTAAATTATAATGCTGCTGTAAATCTCTAATTATGTGAAAATGTGGTGCTTCTATCAACATCCAATTTTATGAAGTTTTAAATGCACTATGTCTAAAATTTTATGGTAATGCTATCTCCATCGTGAGCCCTTGTGCACCACGCTAATTTTAGAACAGAAAAATTGTGTGAAAATATATGATCTATAAAACATCTTAGTCATGGATATAACTACTGCCTCACACCAGTGCTGCAATTTTGGTTAAAGATCTCAGACCTCAGACACATTGGAGATAGTAACTAGAGTACAGATAATTCAGGAAGTACCCAGGGTTAAGTTTCTTTGGGTAGTAGCTCAGTGAGAACAGAGATACCTAAGAAAACTAATTAACCTTTAACTAGTAAGGACATTTAGGGGAAATGCAGTGTATGAATCTCTGCAACAATTTGTTTCTGCTATAAAAACCCATGTGCTTTTCTTTCTTTCTTTCTTTCTTTCTTTCTTTCTTTCTTTCTTTCTTTCTTTCTTTCTTTCTTTCTTTCTTTCTTTCTTTTTCTTTCTTTCTTTCTTTCTTTCTTTCTTTCTTTCTTTCTTTCTTTCTTTCTTTCTTTCTTTCTTTCTTTCTTTGTTTCTTTCTTTCTTTCTTTTCTTTCTTTCTTTCTGCCATGGCTCGCAGCTTGCAGGATCTTAGTTCCCCAACCAGGGATCGAACCTGGGTCCTCAGCAGGGAAATCTTGGAGTCCTAACCACTGGGCCACCAGGGAATTCCCCTGTGTGCTTTTCAAACTTCTTACATTAGAACTCATTTTGTAGGTGTCCGGATAGTTAGTGGTGTGAATTTCAGGGAGTATAAAGGGAAAAGAATTATCTGAATTATTATGACGTGAATGTATGTTTAGGATTCCTTTATCAGGTGCATAGGTCAACAATTCTCACTATACATACACTCTGCTTTCTTTTAATTCATTCATTGAAATAAATGTAGCACACACTGTTAAGTGCAAGGGATACAATTACCTGGCTTTGGAAAACCTAGCCCAAAGGCAGGGACATAAAAATTAATTCATTTAATACTCCAATTGCTTTTGGTGATAAAAGTTATATCACTTTCTTAGCTTAACTCCTCTAAATCTCCTGGCTAGCTGAGTGAAACTGAAGTTGGTTCAGAAAACTTGTTTTCATTTTCTCCTTGATGACAAACAGTTTCAAATGGTGCAAGCCAAGACTCTTTAGCCAAAACAGGCACAGAAGGTACACATATTTGTAAAAATGTAAATAAATATTAATTTGTTAGTAATTTATTAAATTGAATTTTTAAATACATATCACTGTGTGATGTGATGAAATGTAAAATTGTCTACTCTATCTTCATAAAATAGAAATGTCTCATCAAGGACTTCAAAACTTTCTTCATCAATTTTTATGAGGACAGACTCTCCCCAAATTCCAGAAAAGTAAAGCCATTTCTTGCAGGCTAATAAAAGACAAATGATGATATACTAGTTCAATATAAAAAGTAAATGAAAATTAGAGTTTTTTTAGGTAACAATTTTTGTCCTGTGCAAAACTCTTGTATTCAAAGTCAGAGAATACAATGTTTTAAAGATGAAAGAAAAATCTAAAGTGGCAAGCATATGAATGTGTTGAGAAATTATTAGTTCATGTTGCATATGATCCAAGGATTGATTGTTTTTTATTAAATATCAAAGTGGATTTGAACTTTTATTTTTCAATTATTCATTTTCTAAACATTATATGCCAATACCACTGACCCCTTTTCTATTATAAGGAATAATACCTGGGAAGTAGCTTCCCACTGGGGACTATACCTCCAAGCTCACCTTGTGGTTCGTGAGGGTGTGGATTGTGACTGGTGTGGTTGTGGACCTGTTCCTGCCTGTTGGGAGTGCATGGAAGTGATTCAGATCACCCCCAGGTCAAGGCAGCACTCTTCTCTTTCAACCATCTGCTGAGAGGACACAGAGGACTCAGGGTCCAAAGAAAGAGCAGAGGCACTAGGTAGAAGAACCATGGGTCCCCAGCCTCCACGTGTAGTGAGTGGCACACCAACCAGGAGCCCTCAGTCTCACTGTTCTGTGAACTTGCATCCTTGTTTATTGTCACCTTGGCATCACCACTGACCTTTCTAAGAACTCCTCTGTGATGCCTGTGTCGACTGAAAAAAAAGTGCACAACCTAAAAGTTGAGAATTATGTGTTTTTTAAATAAATTTATTTAATTATTTATTTTTGGCTGCATTGGGTCTTTGCTGATGCATGCGGGCTTTCTCTAGTTGTGGTGAGGAGGGGCTACTCTTCTTTGCAGTGCGTGGGCTTCTCATTGCGGCAGCTTCTCCTGTTGTGGAGCACAGGCTCTAGGTGCGCGGGCTTCAGTATTTGTGGCATGTGGGCTCAGTATCTGTGGCATGTGGGCTCAGTAGTTGTGGCTCGTGGGCTCAGTAGTTGTGGCACATGGGCTCAGTAGTTGTGGCTCGTGGGCTCTAGAGCACATGCTCAGTAGTTGTGGCCAGCTGAGCCTGAGAATTATGTTTTATTAGTGGCCTTCCTGATGACTATAGCCTGGGAAGGAAGCCTCTCAGATAACTCTGAGGGATTGTTCCCAAGAGGTAAGGGAGGAGCCAGGGTATACAGGAATTTTTGCTGGAAAAAACAAAAAAACAAAAAACCCCAACAATATGTAGCCAACATCAAAAGATTATTACTAATCAAAAAAACAGACATCTCAAGTTAATGAATTGAGTGCTTTTCTATGTATGGGATGATGCAAGAGTCTGGGCTTATGGAAATCATTCCTTTTATATGTATCTTAACTGTTTAGGGCCAGTATCCTGTTTTTCTCCATCCTGAATTCCCCTCAGGGTATACCATCAGGATATCTGCAGTGGCTGATGGCTTCTGGTAGCAACATCCTTTGTTTACTAAAATAGCAGGTGACATTCCTTGTCCACACCAGCAAGGCCAGGAAATACAGTTCCCAGAATCCCTTTCCTGTATGGCTCCAGGTTCGAATTTGCTAGAAAGATAAATTCAGTTGCCACTGGACTCCAGGGCTGACACAGGTTTCCTGAGGCGTCCTGGTGGGTGATTGGGAACCATCCACTCCACTGCCACTGACTGCACTGGTGGAGGGCGATCCCTAAATGATCCTCGGTATTGATGCAGCTTCCCAGGAAGATTTTGACAACCACCCACTTCAGAGTGTGCCCTAGGAATGTCACCTACCATATTAGGAAACTAAAGATGTTGAGCCATCAAGCCCGCAGCCACTGCAGCTGCCCTGACTGTGCACCCTGAGGGGATTCAGAAGGAGTGAAGCAGGATGCTGGCCCTACAGAGTGAAGGTGCATATCAGAGGAATGATTTCAGGAAGCCAAGACTCTTGCATCTTCCCATATACAGAAAAGCACTAACTTGCTCAACTTGACGTCTGTTTTTCTTTAATTAATAGTGATTTTTCAATGTTCTAACTATCTGTTTTTCTCTTTTTGTTTGTTTTTTGTTTTGTGAAAACACCTGGCTCCTCCCTTACCTCTAGGGGGCAGTGTCCCAGAGCTGAGAACCCGCTCTGGGCTTACGTCCTCAGAAAGTCTACGGAATAAAACCTAATTTAGGTTGTGCTTTTTTTTTTTTCTTTTTTTTTCAGTTGGCAAGAGCCTCCAGCTGAGATGCCAGGGGCAGCTTCCATGACTTTGTGGAGAATTTTAGAACTTCAACCATTACATAGGATTTAATCCTTAATCTAATACTTTATACCTGAAATGCTTAGAGTGCGTTCTGCAAGATTTACGGAATGCTGGAAACCACGAATAAATTTCTATGTATCAAGCTGTTGAAACTTTAGATTTCTTGGTAAACGCTCATTCTCACAATGATCAACGTATCTTTTGGTTGTCTCTTTTTCAAAATACAGTCTTCATGTATATGAATGCTTATGATTTTAATTTTTCTCTAGGCCATATCCATACATTTGTTCTACCAATCTACATCATTTATGGAAAACATATTTTGTGCTGGTCTCAGCCTATCAGTAACCAATGTTGTAGTTGGATCAGCCCTTGTGGTTCTTATTATCATTGCAAGATGCCCTTCAGCAGAAAGAAACAGAGGAAGCAGAGATTTATTACTTCTAAGACCTGGGAATTAAAAAGCACACCTGGGTCACACAGAGAGGTTGCAGGTAGAGAGAGAGGAAGAACTTGTGAGCTTGGGGTCCTGTTTTTTTTGTTTGTTTGTTTTTTGTGGTACGTGGGCCTCTCACTGTTGTGGCCTCTCCCGTTGTGGAGCACAGGCTCCGGACGCGCAGGCTCAGCGGCCATGGATCAAGGGTCCAGCCGCTCCGCGGCATGTGGGATCTTCCCGGACCGGGGCACGAATCTGTGTCCCTTACATCGGCAGGCGTACTCTCAACCACTGCGCCACCGGGGAAGCCCAGGGTCCTGTTTTTTTTATTGGGGTTAAGGCTGGGACGCCTACGGTTTCATGGGCTCATTCTTTATTAGTGAATGTAAAACATGTAGCAGGCATTTAAAGCTTGGGAAGAGAAAAAGAAAGAAATGCCAAGCATCTCAAATGGCCAGTTATCTAAATCAACCAGGATCTCTAAAACAAAGGAACCTCAGTGTGAGGAGGTGGCCTAGCTCTATATCTAGCCCAGTGGGTGATAATGTGTTTATTCAAGATAACCTTCCTGGCAGGAGATGGCTCTTTTTTTTCTTTTTAATTAGTTTTTTTGGAGTATAGGTGATTTACAATGTTGTGTTAGTTTCTGCTGTACAGTAAAGTGAATCAGTTATACATATACGTATATCCACACTTTTTAAGATTCTTTTCCCATATACGTTATTACAGAGTATTGAGTAGAGTTCCCCGTGCTATACAGTAGGCCCTTATTAGTTATCCTTTTTATATACAGTAGTGTGTATATGTCAATCTCAATCTCTCACTTTATCCCTCCCCTACCTCTTTATATATATAGTATATGCCTATTTAAAGTAGATGTGTCTGCAATCAAAGCTTAACTCAGGCACTTACATTACCAAAAGAAAAGCCAACCTTCAGGGCTTATACTACACTACATCTCCATTCCTTAGATAAGGCGTCAGTTCTTGAAACACACAGGCCCACTTACCATTCTTAGTTTACAAGCTCTTTTCATTTCTGAATATTAATGAGATAAAGTGTTATCCTAATCCTTAGTACTTATGTGGAATCACTCTCTGTTAGAGTCGAAACTAATTTGAGGGAATTATCTGTTTAATTCTTACAATCGCCTTTGAAGTGGGAAAGAGCAAGAGAAGATAATGAGTTTGTCCATGACTTTCTCTCAAATTTCAATTTTCTAATTTTCATACCAGAAAATAAGTGATAGTACCACAAACCAATATATCTATAAAATGTTGGTTTACAGAAAACAAAAAATTTATGTTGCCTGCATATTGGGAAACACACAACAGATGATGAGTTTCAGGTTTGAGTATGTGGGGGAGGCAGGGCTGTGTGGAGAGTCAACAGAAGAGAATCAAATAAAGATAATTTTAAAATCAATTACAGAATTCAGTAAGTCGCTGAATACAAAATTAATATAAAAATCAATAGCCTGGGGCTTCCCTGGTGGTGCAGTAGTTAAGAATCCGCCTGCCAATGCAGAGGATGCGGGTTCGTTCTCTGGTCCGGGAAGATCCCACATGCCGTGGAGAAGCTAAGCCCATGCGCCACAACTACTGAGCCTGCGTTCTAGAGCCCACGTGCCGCAACTACTGAGCCTGCGTGCTGTAACTACTGAAGCCCACATGCCTAGAGACCGTGCTCCACAACACGAGAAGCCACTGCAATGAGCAGCCCACACACCACAGTGAAGAGTAACCCCACTCGCCACAACTAGAGAAAGCCTGCCCACAGCAACGAAGAACCAACACAGCCAAAAATGAAAGATAACTAAATAAATAAATTTATTTAAAAAACAATAGCCTAACTAAATGTAAACAACAGTTAATAAATGTATTGAATGAAATATCCCATTTATTAGAATGATACAAATAAATCAAATAACTCAATATAAATTTTACAAAACATGCACATAAAATAGAAGAATAAATCTTTAAAGTGCTACTGAGAGATACAACAGAACATAAATGGAAATGTCTATTCTACTCCTGGATTGAAAAAGAAAAAAATATTGTCAAGAAACAAATTTTTGTAAATAGCCTATTCATAGTATTCAGTGGACACCAGTCAATGTATAAGCAATAGGGTTTTTTCACATACGCAAGCTAATTCTAAAGTTCTTTGGGACAACAAGAGTGGAAGAATATATAGGACAATTCCAAAAAAGAAGAGAAGTAAAGTTGAACTAGGGAATTCCCTGGCAGTCCAGTGGTTAGAACTTGGCTCTTTCACTGCTGTGGGCCCTGGTTCAATCCCTGGTCAGAGAACTAAGATCCCACAAGCCCCATGGCATGGCCAAAAAAAAAAAAGTTGAACGAATTCTACCAGATACTAAAAACATAATAGCTATTATAGTCAACAGTGCTATATTAAGTACTTCAAAGTTGCTAAGAAACTAGATATTAAATGTTCTTACCACACACAAAGAAGGATAATTATGTGACATGACAGAGGTGTTAGTTAATGCTACAGTGGTAATCATATTGAAATATATAAGTGTACTAAATCAACAATTGCACATCTTAAACTTACACAATATTATATGCCTACTCCCTTCTCTTTAGCTCGGGTGATGTATCAACCTCAGTTGCCTGATTGCCTCTGGGTCTCATAGTCTTATGGGACTCCAGTATATAAATAATTAAATTTGTTTTTCTCCTGTTAATTTATCTTATGACAATTTAATTACTAGACAGCCAAAAGAACCTAGAAAGGTAGAGGAAAAAATTTTCCTCCTCAACAACCCACATTATTAAAAAAAAAAAAAAGCAAAACAAAACAAAACCTACAGAACAAACAAAAATGTAGAAACAGAAAAAAAGTTTAAAAAAAAGCAACTATGAAGAAGAGAAGTATGTATAACATGAATGCCAAACAAAGAGAGGAAAATGCTGCCTCCGTTTATTCATTGGAATAAATAAATAAAAATGAATAAAAGTGTTACAAGAACAAAGGATCCAGGGAAAAGAATGTGCATTTTCAGACCTCAGTTTTGCAGCATCAGGATCCAACAGGACTACAACTGCGAGAAGAGGACTTGGCTGATACAGATAAGACCAAAGGGAGGTGGCAAGTACCCAGGAAATGGGGTTACAACGGAACAAAGTTGAGGATTTCCAACAACAACGTTAAAGAATCTTTGTAAGTGAAGAATTTGCCACACAGGAGAGAACCAGGGAGCATTGGAACTTGTTCATTTCAGAGGACACAGTTGCAAACTGTGGGAAGGACCACTGGAGATCTCTGTCTGTTGGCTAGCATGTCCTGGGCTTGGATGCTCGTGTGGCACTTTATTCCAGGGCTACAGAATTTCCAGCTTTCTTCTTTTTGCTTTGCTGTAAACTTCCATTCTGAGGTCTTAGTATCTATTATTCTTGTCTGTAACAAGTCAAGTGAAAGGTTTCTTTTAGTCTGGCAATCACTTTGAAGCAATATCACCAGTCTGTGATAAGACCAGCAAAAGCACCGTATTAGGTTGCTCCATAAAGTCTGATAAAGTTGGATTAAGCTGCATTCATGAATGCAATTAAACTATGTATTTCTAAAACATGATTGTGCGTGAAAAACCAATTGTTCATCATCAGAGAAAGAAGCTAAGTGAAACACCTCAAGCCAAATATTTGTCCCCATATAAAGGTACATCTCTAAGTTCAGCTGCAGGAATGTCTAGTCCAATTAGTCCATGTGAGCAAACCAATGGAATGCCAGGCTTTCAGTGCCGCAGGAAGCCTAGCAATTTCTGGCACTCGATTCCAAGGGATAATGGCATAATTTTGGAATTATCATTACTAGTTATTAAAAATATTGCCCCACCAGAATTTATCTCTATAATGTATAATAACTATTAAAGTAGCTGTATACTTACCATTCCTTCATTAGACTATAATAAATAAAGTGCTCTCACTATAATGAATGCCAACATCCTGGATTAATAATGAATGAATATTAATGTGAGACAAGCACTGTGGAAGAGAGCCATCCACCTGACCAGAAATGTAGAAAGACATAGCTTCCTAATGAGTCAGGGATGGTATCTGAATAGCATTTCTTTTTGTATCATGCGTATCTTCCCTATGCTCTGCTTGCCCTCCATTACAAAACTCAGAGCCACTGTAGGGGAAAGGAGTATGTCCACTGAAAAAAATGCACATCCTAAAAGTTGAGAATTACATTTTATTTTGTGGACAAAACTGAGGACTTAAGCCCTGGATGCAGCTTCTCAGATAGATCTGAGGGACTCCTCCAAAGAGGAGCTGGGATATACATGAGTTTTTGCAACAAAGACCAGGTAGTCAGCACTTCAAAAGATGACTGTTAATTAAAGAAAGCCAGATATCTGGACTTCCCTGGTGGTGCAGTGGATAAGAATCCGCCTGCCAATGCAGGGGACACAGGTTCAAGCCCTGGTCCGGGATGATCTCACATACCACGGAGCAACTAAGCCCGTGCGCCACAACTACTGAGCCTGTGCTCTAGAGCCCGTGAGCCACAACTACGGAAGCCTGTGCACCTAGAGCCCATGCTCCGCAACAAAGACAAGCCACCTCAACAAGAAGCCTGTGCACTGCAATGAAGAGTAGCCCCCGCTTACTTGCAACTAGAGAAAGCCTGCACGCAGCAAAGAAGATCCAATGCAGACAAAAATAAATAAATATATTTATTTAAAAAAAAAAAAAAAGACCAGTTATCTCAAGTTAAATAATGCGTATGGGAAGTTTTGAGAGTCTGGGGTCATGGAAATCAATCCTTTGATATGCACCTTAACTATCTAGGACGAGTATCCTGCTTTTCTCCATCTTGAATCCCCTCAGGGTGCAGAGTTGGGGGTGGCTGCAGTGGCTGAGGGCTTTGTCTCCACCCTGAGTTCTCTCAGGGCTCACCATGGGGATGGCTGTAATGTGCTGGCTTGATGGCTGCAACATCCTTTGTTTACTGATATGGCAGGCAACATTTTTTCACTCACAAGTAGAATTAAAGACCACTAGCTCCAAGTAATGCAAGAAATGCCACCAGCTGAATTTTAGATATAAATCCTATGCTGATATATTTTGATTTGTTAGAGTGGCAGCGATGACGGCCCTAACATGCATATGGAAATAATCAAATGTTGTGTCAGTTCTGACTAGAGATATGGACACGTGGAAAATTTCTCTGTCTCTAACCAGAATTTTAATCTAACAGACAGGAAATGGTTAAGACCTAATGGATCATTAGGTAGTGTACACATGATAATTGAGAAGGTAATGCAAGAATTGAGAAGAAAGTCTATGATTTAATAATTATTGAAAACAGAAGGTAACATTTTTGACTTTATTATTACAATGACATAAAGTATGTGCCCATCTGTACACATGTAGAAAAATATGCAAAAGTGAAATTTACTTTGTAAGGAGTTTAGGATTTGAGATATACATTTTTTGAGTGTTGCATGTTTTATTTATTTTATTTATTTATTTAACATATTTATTGGAGTATAATTGTTTTACAATGGTGTGTTAGTTTCTGCTTTATAACAAAGTGAATCAGTTATACATATACACATGTCCCCATATCTCTTCCCTCTTGCATCTCCCTCCCTCCAACCCTCCCTATCCCACCCCTCTAGGTGGTCACAAACCACCGAGCTGATTTCCCTGTGCTATGCGGCTGCTTCCCATTAGCTATTATTTGACATTTGGTAGTGTATATATGTCCATGCCTCTCTCACTTCGTCCCAGCTTACCTTTCCCCCCTCCATGTCCTCAAGTCCATTCTCTACGTCTGAATCTTTATTCCTGTCCTGCCCCTAGGTTCTTCAGAACCATTTTTTTTTTTTAGATTCCATATATATGTGTTAGCATATGGAGGTATACATTTTAAAAAATCTTTTAACTGTTACTTTCATGGTATCATAATGAAAGATAATACTAAAATCAGACTTCCCTATTTTCCAAAATATGGTATGGTTTTTATAGGATTTTATTTTATTATTACATTTGGAAAATAGAAAAAAAACCGATTTTAATACATATGGAACAAGCAAGCAGAAATGGAAATAAGATTTTAGAGATCTGAAGATGCTTCAGTGACTCCCATTGAGAAATATCACCAACCTTCAGCCAGGCAGCCACTAGCCTCAGGCTATGTACTGCCGTCTCCTCTGCCAGGGTGTGGTGCAAACATTCCTAATTGCTGGGGTGTTGTGGACATTGAACAGGATAACGTAGGTGAAGTCCTCTGTGGGATAGCAGGAAACACTATCAAATAACTTTTGGACAATTACAATTATTTGGCTTTTAGAAACTGCTAATATATGGAGAGACTATTTGACAATACCAAAAATGATTAAAAATACAAATTTAGCTAGGTTTGACTTAACTTAGCAACTGTCAAACAGCATTCTTGGCATCTGGGTTTAATTATCTTGCTCAGAGACTGATAGTGATTGGGCCAGACCCTACGTCTGTAAGAAACTGTAGCCTATGATGGTACCAACAGTCTCCACCATTTTCCAGGTTGGGCAAATGTGGGGGAGTGGCGATAATGAGAGGATAATGAGGAAGGCACAGCTGGAAGGACCTGGAGTGATGGTAATGGAGTTTCTCATCAACCCTGATGGGACCAGAGGACAGAAATTTGAAAAAGGAATTGACCAAAGCTGGATGACAAATTCAAAAACCTCCTCACAATTTAATGAGCTGCCCATTTTTATGTCATCCTACTCTATTACGCATTGCATTCTGCATAAGGTGAGATTCAGTAGCACACGTAACAAGATTAGTCCAAGAAAATGTTTAGAGCCACAGGATGAGTGAAGGGAATGCAGGTGCTGGGACAGGCAATTATGTGCCAGTGATGCGTTAACTGGGTGGGCGCATATGTCCTGCTGCCTCTGCTCTCCTCAAAGAGCATTCAAGAGAATTAATATTATCAAGATGAGCTGAGTATCCCAGCTAAACATTCTACAATTAACTCAATTTAGGATTAGAAAACTCTATTCCCAGCAGTGAAAGACCATCACCAGAGAGAAGCATCTCTGACTTTATTCTGCTTACATACCTTATTTATTTACCCTGGATGACTCTATCTTGGGATAAAACTCCAAATTAATTGCACATTTTAAGCATCATTCTTCTAGCAAAGTCAAAAGTGCAAAGGAGATTTTACACATTTGGCCTCATTCTGTGATTAAGGGAATGGTGCTCTCAGTTGCTTATATATAAACGTTCCCTAGGTCAAGATGATCACGCTAAAGGTAAATCAAATAATTTAATTCCACTCAGTAGAGATGAACCTGTCTGCTGTTACATGGATTGGAATTTGGTTTTACAATGTAAAAAAAGGTGACATTTAAAGTTCCATTTTCCTTGCTTTTTATTGCATTCCTTATTTGTTTATTGGCTTGTTAAGATTGCTCCCAATAGGAATGTGGCCGTCCTGAGCCTATAGAGAGATAAAATGCAATGTTACCATTCACAAAGTCTTGAGTGAATACGATCAGAAAAGCTAATTTCAGGGGAATCAAAGCTCAGAAATCCTGGGCCTCAGTTCCCTGTGTGGTGGCCAGATCCTAGGGTGATGGTAACTGAATGCACAAGAGGCTGGTGGATAAAGGACCTGCTGGTGAAGGGCATGCAGGCTCTTCCCCACTTTCCCTCTGCCCTTCTTTCCCTCATCCAAGGCTGGGGCAGGGCTCAGGACCAGAACTTTGTACTGGGTTATGGGTCTATGGGCATGGTCTGATTCTGCCTTGAGATTCAGTCTCATGGGACGGGAATTATAGCAGCAGATGATGGATGGAGACCAGTCTAAAGGGGAAAGGCAGAGAAAGCAGCTCAACCTGCCCTGGACCTGCTTCCACCTGGGAACGTGGTCCAGTCCAGTTTCCAGGGGATGCTATTGGGGCTTGGTGGCTGGGTTTATATTATAACACATGTCCCTTTACCAGATCTGTCCTCTGTCCAGAGGAGAGAGGTCCACAACTCTTTGGTTCTTCTCCCAGTTGCCTTGAAGAGAAGATGATAGGATTCAGGAACTGAAAATCTCCCAGACCATCAACATCATCGGCTTCTTCATTCCACCAACAGAGTGTTCACCCACTACAGGAGACACACCTGGACAAAGATGACCTCAGATGTCCCCCACCTGGATACCCACGCTAGGGTCAAGGAGCCTAAAAATCCTACAGTATAATCACAAGATTAAAACAAAACCCTAAAAATATTCTTAGCAATTATGTCTTCATTTAAGCCATCATCCACTTTGAACAAAGGAAATATTCTTGCCCATTAATTTTCAAGAGGCCCAAGAGATCAAGTTTATGTTCTATTTTCATTTTATTTTTTAATGTTTTCTGTACTATCTCAAGCTTCATCAGGTAGGATTCAAAAGGGAAAAATGAACAGATAAAAAGGTAAACAGTGTTCCTTAGACTCTTGCAGAGACTTTAGGCTGGAATACTGTATTCTATTAATTTTGTTTGAATGGATTTTGGATTCATTATTTTTCATAGAAAATAAATAAAAGTAAAATCTGACATTATATCAAAAGTACATTGCTCTCTCAGCCCTCTCTGTGGTAATCAGATTTTTTTCTGATCTTTTCGGCAGTGGTCTTAATATATTATAGAATAAATCCAGAAACGGAAAGTTTAAATTTAATAGGTGACACCAGGAAAGCTAGGCAGTCCTAAGACACGTCTCAGTGAAACTGACTTGCTTCAAACCTTGCCTAGAGCGACCAGTATTCATTCATCAGCTATAATTCATTAGTTCAGATATTGTTCTGCTTGTATTACTTTTCTTTCTATTTGTTACACCAGTTCTAATCTAGCAAGCTATGAAAAATGATGTTGGATCTTAGCACTTTTAATATCTCTAGGGTACTTCTCTAAAATGTATCTGAATTCAGATTTAATTAATTTTGTGAATGACCTAAATGTGAAAATAATTTCCTGCTCTTGATATATTACAGATATTAGAAATATCTCAAAAAGAGAAATAGAGTGAAATTAGGTCCACATTATTATTTTTGAAAGGCTGACTTACTTTGACCATTTTTAGCTCAATCACTGGAACTGAACTAATATTCACTGAATTGATATGGCTTTATTCAAAACAGTACCATGTGCACAGGAAATGCCTCACTGGGTAAATTTTCTCTAAATAAGAAAAAACTTTTGTAATGGCTATACTGCTGACTAATTTAAATTTTACTCATAATTATAAGTAGAATATATACATGTAACATAATGTTTATACATATATTATACTTATTATAATATATGATTGTAATTTTAAGAAAATTGTACATGTAAGGATATTATATAGTATATATATAACTATATTTAATATATGTTTATATATGATCTCACTAACCAAATTACTAGTAAATGTAAATCACTAGTAATTTGATGCTTTTAAAGATAATTTTGGCTAAAAAAATAATTTAAATACACAAATAATTTTATATCATTAGGTGATTATAAGAGATTTAAGTAAAATCTGCTTTTATAAAACTTAACAGTTGTCACCATTCCTGGGCATATATCCAGAGAAAACCATAATTCATAAAGATACATGTACCCCAATGTTCACTGCACTATTTACAATAGCCAGGACATGGATCCACCTAAATATTCATCAACAGAAGAATGGATAAAGGAGATGTGGTACGTATATACAATGGAATATTACTCAGCCATAAAAAAGAGCAAAATAATGCCATTTGCAGCAACATGGATGGACCTAGAGATCATCATACTGAGTGAAGTAAGTCAGACAGAGAAAGACAAACATCATATGATACTGCTTTTATGTGGAATCTAAAAATACGGTACAAATGAACTTATTTACAAAACACAAATAGAGTCACAGATGTAGAAAACAAACTTATGATTACCAGGGGGTAAGGGTGGGGAGAGATAAACTGAGAGATTGGGACTGACATATACACACTACTATATATAAAATAGATAACTAATAAGGACCTACTGTATAGCACAGGAAACTCTACTCAATACTCTGTAATGGCCTATATGGGAAAGAATCTGAAAAAAAAAGAGTGGATATATGTATATGTACAACTGATTCACTTTGCTGTACAGCAGAAACTAACAGAACGTTGTAAATCAACTATATGCCAATACAAATTAAAAGAAATATGAAAAAGAAGACAAATGAACAGAACCCAATGAAAAAACAAAATAAAACGAAAACTTAACAATTGTAAGATATATTAAAAAATCTAAATAAATGTAAAATAGGTAAACTATGTATTATGAATGGGTAAAATAAAAATATACATTAAATAAATTATGATAATCCATATTTTCATACTGCCATAGAAAGATCTTTAAAAATATGTAATGTAAAACAGTTGCACAATAAAGTAATGAATGCAGTTCGATGGCATTTATGATAAACAACAAAATTAATGGAATATATATTTTATATTTAGAGGTGTGAATATGGGTGATTGTGACTCATTTTATGTCCTAGCATAAGGTCTAAATGTGTTGTTTTGTTTGGCCTGGACTTTTGTCCTTGTCCTGTGTTGCCAGAAATCAGCATGTGTCAAACAGAGCTATAAATTTTATATAAGTTTTGGTGACATCACCTGTGATGATGGAGAAGGTATGCATCTACCTACTGAACCAGAGGCTCTTGTAAGGTTGCCAGATTTAGCAAATAAAAATACAAGACACTCAAATCAATCTGAATTTCAGATAAACAATGAATAACTTTTTAGTATACATATGTTCCATGCAGTATTTGGGACACACTAATACTAAAAATAAGTGTTGTTTATGTGAAATTTAACTAGACATCCTCCGTCATCTCTGGCAGTCCTAGGGTCTGGATGATTTGCTTCCAAAACTGATGTCACTTGTATGAGTTGGTTGTTTTCAGCTCATTATTGAAGTACTATAAGAAAGAGATGAACTCATGAAAGGACTGGCTGGTCCACAAGTAGAACAGAGAGGGACTATGAAGAGCATACTATTTGGAAGTTTGGAAAATTAAACTGGTCATTGAAGCAGTTTTGATGGTAAAAGAAAATTAAGCCTGTAGTTAGCGTGCATTTTCTTAAAATGACTGATTAGATTCATACAGCTTCTAGTAAATCCTTTCATTTGTACAAAATGGTACAGGGAAAAAATAAAGGTGTGCAGTTATATGATGGTAACTCATAAGGTAATATCCCTTAGTATTGTTAAAATACATTTAAGAGCAAAAATAAGAGTTTGTCAAATTCTTCTAACCTGAATATTCACATCTGACATTGCTTAAGGCCTAGAAATTGATAATTAATTTCATTTATTAATATCTAAGTATGGTACCGAAGTGTACCTTACACATGAGCGTGATGTACAGTCAGCTCTCTTTTTATTGAAGTATAGCTAATTTACAATGTCATATTAGTTGCTGGTTACAGCAAAGTGATTCAATTATATATATGTAACTGAATATATATATTATGTATATATTTATAAAATATATATATTTAAAATGTAATATATTTTATATATATAAAACTTGGACCTTGTTTATCTATTTTATATATAGTAGTACATATCTGTTAATCCCAAATTCCCAATTTATCCCTCGCCCCTTTCCCCTTTGGTAACCATAAGTTTGTTTTCTATGTCTGTGAGTCTTTTTCTGTTGTGTAAATAAATTCATTTGTATCAATTTTCTAGATTCCACATGTAAGTGGTATCATATAGTATATGTCTTTCTCTGACTTACTTCACTTAGTATGAGAATCTCTAGAGTCCATTCATGTTGCTGCAAATGACATTATTTCATTCTTTTCTATGGCTGAGTACTATTCCATAGTATATATGTACCACATCTTCTTTATCCATTTATCTGTGGATGGACATTTAGGTTGCTTCCAGGTCTTGGGTATTTTAAATAGTGCTGCAATGTACAGAGTCAGCTCTTTAATATTAAGGATAATTCCTCAAATATTTGAAGATTCAGTGTATTAGTCAGGGGTCTGTAGAGAAATAGAACCAATAGTATATCTATCTATCTACCTATCTATCTATCTAGAAAAATAGTTTTTATGAAAGATTGTCTCATGTGCTTATGGAGTGTGAGCATTCCCATGGTCTGCCATTTGTATACTGGAGGCTGAGGAAAGCTGATGGTTTAGTTCCAGTCCAACCTGAAGCCTTGAGATCCAGGGATTCAATGGTGTAAGCTCTAGTCCAAGTCTGAAGGTCTTAGAACCAGAAACCCTGACATCCGGGGGGCAAGAGTAGATAAATGTCTCAGCTCAAGCAGAGCAAATTCACCCTTGCTCCACCTTTTTGTCCTAGTCAGTCCCTCGGGGAATTGGAAGATGCCTACCCCCATTGGAGAGGGTGGTCTTTTTTACTAACTCAAATGCTAATTTCTTCAGGAAACACCCTCACAGTCACACTTAGAAATAATGTTTTATCAGCTTTCTGGGTGCTCCTTAGCCCAGTCAACTTGACACATAAAACTAACCATCACACTCAGATGTGGCCATAAATTCTGAGGGAAGTTTCTTAGAACTTGGATGGACTAAATGAACAATAATGCTTGCATTAATTAGATCAATTTATTCAGATTTATGAGAATTTACAACACTGGAGACACTCTGACCATGATTTCTCTCTGTTTTCATGCCAACAGCATTTTGTTCACAATTTGTTTCCTGACTGGAATGACTACCCTTTCTCCAATATCTATCTTTTTTTTTTCCAATATCTATCATTATGTGTAATTCCAGGTAATCCCCCCAGGCCAGCTCTGGCTTGATTTTTCTGCTCATCCCCCACCCCCACCTCAGTAATCTTATTGTCTGGTGACTTTTAACTCATGTTGACTCTGGAATTTGTGAATTATTAAAACAAATTATCCACTTTTGTACTGACCTTAGATTTTAATTGAACTGCTGCTTTGCTATCTAACTCGTAATTTTTTTTCTCTTGCATCCCAAATTTTACAGTGTATAGGTCAAGGACTAGTTCCCTGCATGTATGCTCTTTGGGAAGGAGTGAAAAGAATATTTTAAAATTATCTTTAAAAATCCATAAAAATATAAAGCACCAATCCCGTATGATTATAAAATTCAACAAAATGGCAGAGCCAAAACAAATTTTGTTACTTTAAGAGATGAACATATTTTAGTAGTTAAGATACATATAATAATAGTGATAATTACAAGTGTCAATGAAGGTTCATAACAGTAACCATGAAAGCAAACACTAGGCGTGTGTCATCTGACCTTAAGAATGAGAAGTGACAGTTTTCCTCAAAGCAGGAAAGTTCAAGGATAACCAGAACTTTTAGTGATTTACTTGGGATGTGGGGAGGGATGTAGGGTGCTATACACATGTAGCTCCCCCTCTTCCACCAGGAGACAGGTATTTCTTTGAATTTTAAGTTTGTCATTCGAAAAGAGCGTTTTTGAATCAGGTTTTGCAATTTAGTCACTCACTCACTCAGTTATCTTTCATTGATTCATTTATTTATTCCTTATATTAAATAAGTTCCTTTTGTTTAGTCGCCCATGGCACTGAGCCCAGAGGAGAAAGACACAATTAGACACAGATCTCACTTCCACAAACACCTGCCGTGGGGATTTAACAGTCCTGTGGGGACATAGCTAAGGAAGCATCTGGTAAAAGCTAGTGTGGTGGGTTGAGGCAGGGAGGAGCTTGGGGTGTCACGGGAAGGCAGGGGCTGCACAGCCTCTCACTTCCACCTGGAGTCCATGGTGGGTGGGCTGGGGGATTCCCTGGATGAGGCAACACATTTATCTGTGTAGCTACCACTGTCTGCCCTGCATTCTCCCCTGGATACTAATGGTTAGAGCTTTCATGGGAAGATCGGGGAGTATGAATCCCAACTTGCTACATGGGAACAATTGTCGCTAGATGCTCTACAATTTTTATCTGTTACATTATTTCCTGGCCCTTTAACCATATATTCTGGTCACTAAATAGAAAGACAAATCTCCACGTTCAAAGAGTTCTAAACGATGTAATACAAATCCAAATTTCCAGTTGGTTTGAGCAAAATCCCATGAGAGGAACATGGACTTATCCTACAATTCCAGCTTTGAGTGATTCCGTCTGAGGCATCATTCTAATAAACGACCCTGAAATTTGTTTCACTCTAACTGCCATCCCTATGGCTATACATTTCTGACAAAGATACTATTCATTGATATGTGAAAATACAAAGAAATTCAGGTTTTAGACAAATATGTCCATTATGACATATCTCATGTGAACATTGTCCTAGATCTCTGGTGGTTGATGTAGAATAAGCATGCATGGTTGCCTGTAAATCAGGTGCTGAGTTTTGCCATAAACCTACTATCCAACATGATTACAAATAAAAACCTGAATGCACTAGGCTGTCAAAAGATAATACCATGAGCTTAAACTTCCTCTCAATGTTCCTTTCTCCAATCTCATTTCTATTTCTTGTCATCAGTTTTTGCTCTACCTGAAAGGATCATGAGTGTAAACCATTATGTCTTTTCTTCTCTTTTGAAATAGGCAAGAATTCTAATTAGCAATTGTCCATGATGATAGACTTAACTTTTTTCTTTCCCATTAAAATAAAAAGAATTCAATCTATTTGATGCAGGCAGATGACCCCACACACTTTTTTTTAAAACTGTTTTACTTTTTTCATTGTGCAACTTTATTAAACATCCTATTTTATATTTGTGTACAACTGTCAGGAAGATTTAATGAAACTTTGTGAATATCGCTGTCTGCCTTTGAGGACTACAGTGAGTTGTTTTCCGAAACTGGCAAGATGAAAAATAGAATTGTCTGCAGGTTAGGTTAGGTTAATTAAAAGAAACCAAACAAACAGATTTCAAACGGATAAAAGCAAGGATTTGTAAAATCATCCTACAGAGTTAAAATAGTAACCCAGACTTTGCTGTAACTGACTGAAGGAATCAAGGTATTTAAATATGAAGTATGTCTTTTAGAATAGGGGTTTTCTATGAGAGGTTGCGTGGCCACTTGAAGACTTCTTGGTAGGTGTCCTTCTGGGCTGCTCTTAGTGATGATGAAGATGCAGGAGGCTCAAGTGTTGCCAGAATTTGATGCTGTTATGGTGCCTGATCCCACCTTCAGGTTTTCCCTCTCTCCTCTCTCCACCTGCAATGTGGTGAAGTCTGCATCATGAGACAATGGAGAATGACAGTGTTATTTAATTAATAAACCAATGTAGAACTGTGGCTTAAGCTCCTTCATGAATGAGGGCGTTCTTCATCCCCTCCCCCACATCTAACTTTTGGGAAAGTACCACTTTCTGGTTGGCCATCAGGTAGAATTGGGAGAGGGAGCTAATTGAGATTCACAGGGGTCTCTGGGTTCACTTACCCTGCAGAGAGAGTAAGCGACCTGGATGTATACCTTTAATGCTCAGTGATACTCCCATTAGAAATTGTGCCTCGATAAATTTTGGAATCAAATTTAGATAATTTGAATTATAGATAATATATTAAGGTAAGAGTGCAAGTAATGACTATATGTCATCAAATAATATTATCTATGTGGGTGTGTAAAATAGACATAAGCATAATGGAGCATGCATAACTTTTGTACATATAGAAAAAATTCTGATGTGTAAGAATAAAATCTAAACTGTCATGATTTGTTTCCTAAAGGCAGGCAGTATGTTGTAGGAAACCCTCTTTCTGCTTTATACTCCCAATGTATTAGATTGCTTTAAACTTTCTACCTATGAAATTAAGAAAAGATAAATAACAGATTATAACATAGACCTATAATTCAAAAAATCCCTTAAAAATGTTAAAATATTTAAAATACTCTTTCAATTAGGTATGTCTATGGCATTGATGGTGGTGATAGTTTCACAAATTTATACTTGTCCCCAAATTCATTGAATTGTATACAGTGAATGCGTACAGCTTTTTACATGTCAATCATACCTCAATAAACTGGTTTTAAGAATACCCTCAAAAAAAAAAAAAACAAAAACAAACAAACAAAAAAAGAATACCCTCATTCTCTTGTATCCTATGATGATGTTATATAAATGTTTATTACATATATTAATTCATTTGTTCATTAAAGAACTTTTGTCCCCCAAGATCTTGATAACATAGAGACATAGACTGTAAGGGTTTTGAAATATGTCTTCACACCATGGCAAATTGTTCTACACCTGGAAAATGGATCATAAAGTTGAGATATAGTTTAATTTCACATTTTCAACTAATCTCTGTTTTCTAAAGACAATGTGGCTGGGCTTCCCTGGTGGCGCAGTGGTTAAGAATCCGCCTGCCAATGCAGGGGACACGGGTTTGAGCCCTGGTCCAGGAAGATCCCACATGCCGTGGAGCAACTATGTCCATGAGCCACAGCTACTGAGCCCACGTGCCACAACTACTGAGGCCTGTGCACCTAGAGCCTGTGCTCTGCAACAAAAGAAGCCACTGAAGTGAGAAGCCTGTGCATCACAACGAAGAGTAGTTCCCGCTCCCCGCAACTAGAGAAAGCCGCACACAGCAACGAAGACCCAACACAGCCAAAAATAAATTAATTAATTTTAAAAAAACATAAAAAAAATAAAGACAACGTGGCAGTGAAAATTCAATAATACAAAACTCAGATTAAAGAAAAATTGTAGGACTTTGCATGGCTAATTTCTAGGGTGAATATGTAGGAATTAATTTAAAATAAAGTGCTCTAGGACTTTATCACTTTTTAGTAATATATTAATATCACAATATTTCAACTCAATCATTGTGGTCATTGTTTATGAAATCTGCCTTATTCTCCAAGCTGTGTGGCTCCATGAACTGCAGTGAAGATTGGACAAGAAGACGTTGTCTATTTACTACATGACCATGTTACTAGAAAATTCATTTCACAACATTCAGAACAGTTAGGACCTACCTAACAATTTGAAGATATGTCAAAACAAAAATAAATGTAAAAAGTGGTAGTATGGTGTATCATAAGACTGTCTGGACTTGGAATTTTTTTCAAGTGGTATTTACTTATGCTGCGACTTCTGTGAGTTACCAGAGTTCTCTGAATTTCACTCCTGCCCTAAACTCCTTGTATGAGTCAGACAAACCTGTGGAAATGTTTAGGCACACATTAAATTCTCAAGTGTGAATCAAAAGTGCCACTTGTCATTTTATTACTAGTTACTTTTAAAATTTGTCATGAGATTCTTCAATGGTTTTCTTTTCTAAAAATTAATATTTTAACAATAAGTTAAAAACTATACCCAAAATATAATATAAAATGATTTTTTGTGTGTTTTGTTGCTACAACAAGGCCATCTTAACCATAAATAAAAATCCAATATTCTTTCCCTCCCTCCCTCCCTCCCTTCCTTCCTTCTTTTCTTCCTATAGGTTTCTGAAATATTTCCTTCTTCCTACATTTCTGAAACCCTGTGTTTTCCTGAGGCCCTGTCACTGACACTAATGAATATATTTTTTTTTACTTTGCATGGGGATTTCATTTTTGTGATAGCTGGAGAAGGTGATATTTTTTCTTTCAATTGTGAACAGGCTGCTGAGCTGTTCTGTGATGAATGGCTTTAAGTGCAGCAATTAAACCTTGAAATCGCCTGCTGCATTTTGCCCTTTCTGACCCGGCAACCCCTGTTGGGTGCATAATGTCCTCTGTCAGCGGGGTGAGTACCTATTTCAATCTGTCAATTATTTATTATTCTTCAGTTTGCCTGTGCAGTAATTGCCCTAATGTAGCTGGTTTTAATGGCAGCACATTTAAATTTTATGAAACACACTGAAAAGGGTAACAAGGGATATGAAGAAAATTATTATATAAAGTTGAACACAGCAAAAGAAACATTAGTGGGAAATTTAAAAAAGATTTTAAATTACTTTCAACTTCCTTGAAAAGATAATCTTTTATATAAAATTAGTTTACATAAGGGGAAAAGCTTATATTTAAAGTCAAACAAATGTTAATTTAAGAATTTCCTACCCTCATTAGAGATACTATATCAATGTAGAGCTGCTCTATTAAACACAATATTATATGAAATACTCAAAAATAACTAAAATGAAAACAAAAGAAATCAAGGGAATTAAAAACAAAAAGAGTGTTTGTGATCCTGTTATCATTCAGGAGACAAAATGGAATATTATGCTGAAGCTAGAAAAGATAAAACTTTTAAGAGTTTTACCAAGAAAAATAAAAAATTGTTAGAAATCACTCTTCCCAATCAAACATCTTTCTTTTTTTTTTTTAAAGAAAATTTTGGGGGTAGGAGTTTATTAATTTTATTTATTTATTTTTGCTGTGTTGGGTCTTTGTTTCTGTGTGAGGGCTTTCTCCAGTTGTGGCAAGCGGGGGCCACTCTTCATCACGGTGCACAGGCCTCTCACTATCGCGGCCTCTCTAGTTGTGGAGCACAGGCTCCAGACTCGCAGGCTCAGTAGTTGTGGCTCACAGGCCCAGTCGCTCCGCGGCATGTGGGATCCTCCCAGACCAGGGCTCGAACCTGTGTCTCCTGCATTATCAGGCAGATTCTCAACCACTGTGCCACCAGGGAAGCCCAAAACATCTTAATGGTAGAGCTGAATGCTATTTATTTAAGTGGTATAGTACTGAAATCTCTCTAGTATTTAAATACTAATTGTGATTTTTAAAGAAATACTCACTAATTTAATAAACGTTAATGACATCTATCAGGATGGGAAGTAAGACCCATAAGTCAAAGGATGTGGGCAGCAAATCAATTTTCTCAACAAATTTTGAGAGTTTTCATTTTTCACTCTTGCACTTTACTGGCATTCGTTCATTATATTTGTAGACCATCCTGGCAACTAACAAGTTTTTTCTTGTTTATTTACAGACAAGTTTGAATTCAGTCATGTTTATTTTATTAACTTAATGAACCACAAATTCCATTTATCTAATGAATCCTTTGTCCTATTTTTCCTATTTTATCTATCATTTTCCCATGGTATTGTCAGGGAAAATAATAAATATTCATCCTTGTCAGATTTTAGGAACATCAGAGAAGTGTTAAGATAAAGATTACTGAATTCATGAGTTTATCATGACACAGATGTTTTGCTAATTATAAATCTTCATTTAAGAAAAACATTTTAACACAGTTTTAATTATAAGCATAATTTGAAAAGTCTGTCAATTTTCAGTAACTATTAAGTTTTAGGAACCTGGCTTGAGAAATAAGAAGTAGTTAAATCCATGAAAGTCTGCTCTGGGCTGGAAATCATTTCAGGATCTATGTGCCACTCTTTCACTCTGCTCTGCTTCCTAAAATTAATATTGAAATATGGTGCTCAGTAGTAGATTTATTTTAATTGCATAGATCATAATTTTAGTGAAAATAACTAAAATATATTGGATTGAGCCAAGGAAAATCTCAGAAAAGGAGATATTCCTTAGTATAACAGTGTAGTAATATTCAATTTAAATTATAATAACTGAGAGGGATTCATATAGAATTCTAATTTAAAATTAGAAAATTCTGACCCAAATATAATGGGAAAACTGTGTGAACTCTTACCCTACCTTCTCCAAAAGACTTATTCTCACCAGTTATTTTTTAAACCACAACTTCCAAAAGACTAGAATGTGATAGTTTTCTAAGCTTTTCAAGTAAATTCTCATGTGTTTACAGGTAATGATGAAAGTAAATCTTTCTAATCAATTTTGTGGAAATTGTTCTACATAAATAAATGTTCTTCAAAATAATGTAGATTTCCTGTAATATCTAATTTGAAGAAATTCTTCAAAACCCAATATACACATTAAGTAAAGTGAGTGCTGTTGGTTCATTGGGTAATTCCGAGGCTTAGATAGAGACAGGATCATCATAAGTGAAGATTTCAATCTGGCTCTTTTGACACTGCTTTGATAAATATCCTCACAAGATTCTTTAAGTTCTTCAGATGTTTCTGAAAGGTTATATGAATGAAAGTGTGCAAAACACTAATGGCTACAGTTTGCCCAAGGAATTGAAGTCAGCTAAAGAAATCAGGTCAAAGGATTCAATTTAAAGCATGCATTCAGACTTTGAAAACAATGGTTAAAATATAAGATTACAAAATGGATTCATGGGAGTGACCTGAGAACAGTATTTTGTCAATGCTGACGATGATCATAATAATAGTTTGGCATTTACTGGGCACCTATTCTACTCCAAGCACTATGACTCATGACTTATAAACATTATCTCATTGAATCCTTTCTAACTTTTTATGAGTGAAGTTGATTTCCACACTGAAGCCCAGAGGGCATGCATCGCTTGGTGGATAATTGCCAAGTCAGTTGCCAACTGTAGGATTCCCTGACTTTACAGCCCTTGGTTTCCACCCTGGGATTTAATTGCATTTGCCGTTTACATTCAAACAGGTCAGCTGGGCTGAATGTTTTCACAAATGACTAATGTGAAAGTCAAAGTTAGTGGACCCACAGATTTGGCACTGGACTGATCCAAAATTATTTTTCTCATTATTGTCAATGGAAAAAAAATTTCTCGTTTTCACTCCTCCCTTTATCACTAGATCAGATTAAGAGAACACACATTTTTTTTCCCCAAAGTAAATCCACTCCAAATTTAACTGTAGTGATTTCTATTAAAAACATACAAAGCTAATAAAAAAATCTTTAACCCCACACAAACGTCCACTAATAGAAAACTGGTTAAATAAAAATTTGGTTCAGCCACAAAATAAAGTACCATGCTATCATAAAAATATATAAGGAATAACATTTATGTAATACTGTGGAATGATTTCCAGGTTGAATGATAAAAGTATGTATCATCTGCTACTGTTTGCTTAAGAAAAGGGACACATACATGTATATACAGACATACACAAGTGCACACATATACATATATATGTAAATACACATACAGTACACACACAGCACATATATACCCACATGCACAAATATCTATGTATATTTTATATATACACATATAGAGAGAGATACATATATTTCTTTATGTTAGAAAAAATAAAAGTATAAATTGTAAAATTTAAGAGAATGATTACCAGTAGGAAGGATATAGGATAGAAGAGACAGGGATAAAACTGCACCTTCTTTTGTAGAATGAATTTTGAGAACAAATGAATATTTAAACAATTATGAAACACAATTTAAAGAAGGGAATCCACAACGGAAAGCAAAATGAATGTGAAATGAGGGACCTGTGTATTGAGTTCATGGCATAATCACATGGAGAGAAACTCTTCTAAATGTCTTTAAAACAGTAATTTGACATGATTTGGAGTGGTGATATTGTGAGAAGAAAACTTAGAGACACCTAGCATAGACAACCCTTTTGAGGTATTTTGGTAGATAGATAAATGGGAAAGTGGCTAACGCAAGCTGTGGAGTCAAGGGAGAATATATACTGATGTATATACACACACACAACCAGAGAGGCACATATGTCCATGTACATACTGGAGTATAAGTGGAACGTGCTGTTCAAACCCATGTTGTTCAAGGGTCATTTGTATTTTGTTTGGATGATACTAAAATAAGAGTATGAATTTATGCTGATGATTAGCTCATGAACAGCAATTTAATTTCTTGCTTTTTTTTTTCTTTCAGCTGTAAAGTGGGATAAAATCTTGCTCACGAGTTTGTAATCCTGATTAAATTCCATAAGGTAACATCTACTGGGTGCCCAGGAGGCTGTCTTGCTCACAGCAGTCCTCTGTACATAGAAGTTCTCCTTCCACCACTTGCTTCTTCGATCAGTAAGTCAGTGCACAATGGCTGCCTATCTATCCGGGGTGTAAGTCAGCGTGTGAGAAGCACTGGGATACGCCAACACAAATCACCTTTGATCTGCTAGGTCCTGAGGAAGGTCGTGGTCTTCTTGGGAGCACATGGCTGTTAATTTAATTGATTATGCGATCCATATGGAGGCTCTTCTAGGATTTCCATTCCAGGAAAAGATCATCTTTCCATGTCAACTCATGGGCTTTAGATTTTATTTATACTGCTACCTTACAGAGATATTTGATTACTGTATGTCATTTAATTCTACAAAACTATACAAGGAATAACTGTATCCATTATGGAGTTGGGCAAATAACTTTTAGCTGATAAATGTTTCAATTAAAATCCAGTCTTATGATTCTGTTCATGTTCCCTGGGTCTGTGTTTCTCCCCATGGGGCTGACTTGTCCAGGAATGTGAAGTTAATTGGGCTGAGTGGACGCTGGGGCTTTTTTCTTTTCCCCGGTGGTCCAGGGACTGTGTCCGTACTGTGCAAGGCTAGACGTTCGCCAGCTGTGAGAATAACATGATCTAATATATTTCCCAGGACACTAAACCCAAAATTCAGTGTTCAACTACATAATTCAATGTATTAAGTGTCTTATATTTTTCTTCTCTTATTCTTTCGTTTAAATTGATATTTATTATTTTAAACCATTTTTGCTCTTTTCTACTGCATTTAATTTCACAAAAATATCAAATAAATAAGAACTGAGAGGGTATACATCTCAAAAATAAACCCAAGATATTTCTTTTCATGTCTTTTATGTGTCCTTTAGAAATGGGAAGAAATTGTATGATAGAAATGCTTATATTTGAAGAACTATAGCAATATAAAATCTTTGTATATATTATATATATATATATATATATACATGTAGGCATATATATTCTTTAGTGATGCCCTTTTCCATCTTTTCTATGGATGAGTGTTTATACTGTCAAGTTCGTTAATGAGAATTTAAATTTAAATTCATTTTAACTACTGAAGTAGGGAATATTGGTTAACAACATAGTACTAATAAAAATATTGTTACCGTGAATTTATGCTACTTAATTGTAATGCATTCTTGTCTTATAATTCCCTAGGTGTAATAGAGCAAATGCATTAGTATATAGTGCCCAGGCCAGGCTGTAACCCTGGGAACACCTGGAGTGCATAGGATAGAACATCTGAGGGGTCATCTGGGCTGGCACGGGGGGAGAGCTGCCATGGAACTCAGCCCTGGCACAGCCTTGGGTGGGACTCAGCCAGGCCAAAGCCAAAGACAGATGCTCCCTGCAGATGGACCAGCCATCTGAGGGGCTGGGGGACTTCAGAGTGCAAATGTCAATCCAGATCTGAGTTAAACACATTTTAGATGTAACTGAATATTTATCCCCACACAAGAATGTTTAAGTCAGAGTGCCTGAAAAAGTTAGTTGATCAGTCTTAGTTTATTAGTCAATAAAATTTTGTTTTCCCACTGTGGGGTGGAACTAGGACCTTGTCAGAGGACAGTATGTGCTGTTATAACAATAGACTGAACTTCATGCTTAACATATATTACTTGGGTCTCTTAAGTCATGTCTGGGACACGTATAACACAGTAAGAGAGCATGCATGTAAACACACATCTTGCTCTTCTTGTTTTGTTTTTAATCTTTTATCCAGATGTTATGTGCTTTTCATATGGGAGCATCCCATTCTTTGCAAAATTTTCATTCCCATTTCTACCACCCCACACTCCCTTACTATGCTGAGTGTAACAGATGACCCTGGGGCCACACCACTGACATTTCCTAGTGCGGTGGTCTCAGCAACTCCTCAGAAATCAAATTTAAAAACAGACAGCATAGTTTAATTCACACCCAATACCCCCTCTTATTGTTTGTTTTCGAGTTGATTAGTTATCCTTCAACATTTTAGGGTCCTTGCGTTCTGTATGTTTTAGGAAATTTGGCTGATTGCAAATAAATTTTTCTAGGTGTGTGACAGATGTCAAAACCTCAGCACATGACATGATGTAATAACACACAAATGTGCCATTTTTGAGATACCACAGAGTCTCCTCAGCTCAATCCATTTCCATTCAAGCCTTTCCATGCCTGAGTACAAAGACAATACTAGAATATCTGATTTCAACAAACATAACTTGTATCTGATGGCTCTTAAAAGCTTACCAGTAGCAATATCATCATCTCTGCAGTAGGGGACAATGGAATTGCCATGGTCTTTATTTTGGGATTTCTTTGCATTCTCTTATTTCTATAAAGGTAATGTCAGTGGTACTCATTTTTTAAAGAGGACATACTAAAGTGGTGCTCGAATTTTGATGCTGACATTTTATCATCCTTCCAAGAGATAAAGGAACACCTCCAACCTCAAATTCCACAGCTTGGAGAAGCCTAAAGCCTTCACAATTTCCTGACTCCCAGGCATCTCCTGGGAGTCATGGCCCCATGGTTTGGGGTTCTGCTCTTGCACCTGTGTGATCTCTAGGCTGCTCCACAGTGACTCAGACATGAGCCTCTATGCTTCTCCAGATGGACCACGAAGAGCCTCCTCAGCCAGGTGGAGCACAATATGGCTCTTTGGGGAGTCTGGAGGGGAGAAGTTACAACAAACTCCACAGCGGCCCCACCTGACATTTCTGTGCTGTCTGCTCTCATTCTGACCACCAACCGGTGGGGCTGCTTTTTATCCTTCCTCTCCTATGACAATTGTTAAATAAATGCAAGAATGGATAAGTCTATTATGGGTATTCATGAGGAAGCATGCATGTTGAAACGTTATCCTAACCTGTATACATTTAAAACATGAGATACAGTCAGCTCTATTTGGGAAAAAGTGGAAAAAATAGACTTTTTGGAAAAATTCATTCAACCCTAAGTGTTATTTGCTATGATTGCATTATCTAAGGCTGACTTCACTGTTGAACTTACAAACTCTTATGCCGATACAAAGTCAAGAGGTCTTCTATTCAGGTCCTTGTCATGCCTTCCATGTTCACTTAAGCCTTTTTATACAACAAACAAAATGTCATGCATTTGAAAAATCTGTCACTGAAACAGACTGTCCAACTGTGGCTTTACTGCTTTTTATATCACTCCAGAGAAGTTTAAAGAAAGACATAGAGAGAAAGAAAAAAAAGCTCACATATATAGTTGTCTCAATAAAACAGTATTTTTCTAAATATAGACCTTTTGGGGAATATAAAATTCATATAAAATGTTTACTAAAATATGTATAATCTACCTTAAATACTATATGCTGTATGTATTTTTTGGCTCTTACATGGTCCTCTAGATACATTTTCTCTTCTAGCAAATGTAATAAAGTGGAAGATTCTGTGTGATTCCTGTATGTGAGCAACATATTACTGTTGACCCAATTTCCCAATTTAGAAAACTTCTTCGGATTCTGTACTTTTTTCATCCTAGAAATCTGAGGGGAAGTACAAGTTTGAATACGAATTAACAGAAAGAAAAACATATATCTACCCTTGATTTACTTGTTGGTTTTTCTTTAACCTGCTTGTTCATACCAATGTCTAAGAAACTGTAAAGCTAGCACAAAGCAAAATTCTCTTAAGGAATAGGGAGTTGCAAATGGGTATAAAAAACATATGTTTCATATATTATGAAAAGTTTTTTTTTTTCTGTGGGCCCAGGCTAGAGAATGACACGCTGATTTCAGTAGAGACGTGTAGAAGCCAGGAATGGAGAAGGGATGCCCCTGCCCAGCCTGGGACATGCGGGCATGTGGAAGTGTGCACAGGGTGGTCTGTGCTATGCCCAGTGAGGGGGGGATAAGGAGGGGATGAAGTTGAAGGTGAGTTCCATTTTGGAAGTCATTGAATTCTGAGTTTAGGAATTTGAAATTAACCTGATGATCTGTGGGAAAATAATTAAATATTTGGAGTGGGAAAGTGATATCATCAAAGGAATGCCCCAGAAAAGCTAGGTGGAGTCTGTGGTGTATGTTAAAGCAGGAGAGAAAGTGCAGCAGAGGGAAGGCATGGGGAGGTATTGCAGTAGTTAGTCTAAGCAATAGTCTCCAAATTGGGGTGCATGCACCAATCCATCCAGACAGGATACATTTTTCCAATGTATGTGCACATTTATTTTCAAATCATCCATTTTAATGTCATCCTTTGTACTTGTTTCATAATGTACACAACATAACAGCAGTTGTGTATAATTTTTCGGTAAATCAATGTAGATGCCTTGTGAGGGTTTGCCAATAACTGTTTACTGGTGGAGATTATGGTTTGAAGGTGCAGATAGTCTAGTGGGAGGGACAATGGAGAGGAAGGGGTAGATGCAAGAAACCTTCTAAAGGTGGAGTGAGCAACTATTCTAATGATAATTTTTTTTGTTTGCTTGTTTTTTGAGTTTTCTTTTCTTTTTTTTTTTTACATCTTTATTGGAGTATAATTGCTTTACAATGGTGTGTTAGTTTCTGCTTCTAATGATAATTTTGACAGCTGAGGCGTGGAATGAGATGAATGTAATGAAGTTGAGAATTAATAACTTCTTAATGGCAGGTGGTCAAGATGCCTTGATCAAGAGATCAGATCCTTCTTCTATTTTCCTCTTTTACAAAGTGTAACAAAGAGACCAGAGGATGAGCTTACAAATGGGTCCACCTTTATTTGCACAAGGTAATCAAGGACACATTAATTAGCTTCATCTAACATCTGAAGCTGAACTTAAGTTTTTGTTTTCACATCCCCAAAGTAAGTCAGATGTATTAAACTCTAGGAAAATTTAATTAGGTTGAACTTGGTCTTTATAGGACAACAAATACCAGTGGTAGTTAAAAGACAGCCAATTCTTCACTTTCTTAAAGTATTTTGACTTTTGTTTTTTTCACGCAGTGAACTTCCCTACTGCATTAAAAGATGATTCAATTTGAAATATTGTAATTTGTATAAAATTCTTCACAGGCAAACTCCAAGAGATCCTTCACTATTGAGTCTCAAGGTATGAATAAATTTAGGATTCTACTTTAACTACCAGAGGATACTAAAAATTATGCTCGCTATAGAGATCAGTCAAATCTACATTTTTCTCTTCTAAGGTATGACAGACATATATTACAAAAGATGGCATAAAAAAGAAAAGCTAACATAGCTATAATATTTAAATTTTCTGTTGAAAGAACCAAGTGAACACCAATGGTATCAGAAAATAAAGTGCATGAATTCTAGAAACAACACAGAATGTTTTTGACAATAGGAGAAAAAGGCTATGCATACACAAAGCCCGCTACACTGTTTTTTTCATTGAACATCAGAACAAAACTTAAGAGATCTGCCTTGCTTCCTAATTTCTCCACATCCGAGAATGGTTCCATCTAAAATGTGAAATGTTATAACAAAATTAACACAATGGCCTTAAATATTTACTTATCAGCAACCTCATACTTCTCAGCTCATACAATTAAAAGCTTTCTTCATCTGCACCTGAGAATACTAAGTTGGGCTCAGTTGCATGGTTTTAGCACTGACAACAGCTCAGTTATTGGAAGCCTCCACATGACCTCTTTGCATGGAGACATCAGTTACCTGCACCTAACACTCAAAGTCCATCTATAAAATGCTTCATAGGAATACTCCTCCAGAGCTAGTCAGAGGATTTTCCAATTAGGTGTGTTTTATTTTTAATATTTATTTTTTTTATTGGAGTAAAATTGCTTTACAATGTTGTGTGAGTTTCTGTTGTACAATGAAATGAATCAGCTATATGTATAACTATATCCCCTCCCTCTTGGACCTCCCTTCCCGCCCCCCCCCATCCCATCCACCTAGGTTGTCACAGAGCACTGAGCTGAGCTCTCTGTGCTATACATCAGGTTCCCACTAGCTATCTATTTTACACGTGGTACTGTATTTATGTCAAACCTAATCTCCATTCATCCCACCCTCCTTTCCCCCAGTGTCCACATGTCTGTTCTCTATGTCTATGTTTCTATTCCTGCCCTACAAATAGGTTCATCTGTACCATTTTTCTAGATTCCACATATATGCTTTAATATACGATATTTGTTTTTCTCTTTCTGGCTTACTTCACTCTGTATGACAGACTCTAGGTCCATCTACATCTCTACAAATGACCCAAATTCATTCCTTTTTAAGGCTGAGTAATATTGCAATGTATATTTGTACCACGTCTTCTTTATCCATTCATCTCTCGTTGGACATTTAGGTTGTTTCCATGTCTTGGGTATTGTAAATAGTGCTGCAATGAACACTGGGGTACATGTGTCCTTTTGAATTATGGTTTTCTCAGGGTATATGCCCAGTAGTGAGATTGCTGGGTCATATGGTAGTTCTATTTTTAGTTTTTTAAGGAACCTCCATAGTGTTCTTCATAGGGGCTCTATCAATTCACATTCCCACCAACAGTGTAAGAGGGTTCCCTTTTCTCCACACCCTCTCCAGCATTTATTGTTTGTAGATTTTTTGATGGTGGCCATTTTTACCAGTGTGAGGTGATACCTCACTGTAGTTTTGATGTGAGTTTCTTTAATAATTAGTGACGTTGAGCATCTTTTCATGTGCCTCTTGGCCATCTGTATGCCTTCTTTAGTGAAATGTCTATTTATGTCTTCTGCTCATTTTTTAATTGGGTTGTTTTTTTGTTTGTTTGTTTGTTATTGAACTCCATAATGAAACTTAAAAGCTTTTGCACAGCAAAGAAAACCATAAACAAGATGAAAAGACAACCCTCAGAATGGGAGAAAATGGGACAAAGGATTAATCTCCAAAATATACAAGCAGCTCCAATGAGGTTTTAAAAGTCACTGTTACTCAAAAGGCCCTGGAGTCCACCTCCTCTATTTTTCTTATTACAGTGTCAAAGAAGAGTTGCAATGTCATAAAATTGTAGAATAACCCTTTCTCCAGGTTTTTAAACATCTATTACAAAGGCCCTAATCAAGTGTCATAGCAAAGGAAAAGGAAAAAATCAGAACATGTTCATCCTTAATTTTGTCCAAGAATTATGCCTTTAACAACAATATTTATACCTGTTTTCTACCTGATGTCTTTGACCTTCTTTGAGAAAACTGGGGTCAAAGCTGGGGTTAGTCTACTTTTAAGGCTCAGTGGAAAGGGAAGAGTAAAAACAGAGAAGGAGAACCTCAATGTAACAAAAATTTCCTCCCCATTGGAGTCTCCTTACTGAGTTCTCATATGGACATGTCCTGACTCCCAGGAAATGCAGCTAGGAAGGGAAATAGATGACATTTCTATCACCTCAGACTTTCTTATCCTTAGAACAGTCAGCAAGAGACATTTTCTTCTTTTTTGCTTTGAGACACAATATCCTCACCACTGGTAAACAAACACGATCTTGTTAACAGTCTCTGTTTATTCCAGGACACAAATAATACAGTATGTAAAGGAAGACTAGCTGCATCCATTCCAATGTTGCCATTCCTGGGGAGTTGAGTGGAAGGCAGTCTCCTGTGTAGAAACATGAGAAAACGGGAATACACTTCCTCCTCATTAATTACATTGCAAAGTTGTATTGAATGGTGCATTGAAGAAAATAATATATCATGATTAACTGGGATACGTTTCAGGAATGTGAGAGTAGGTCAACATGATGCAATCTATTGATATAGTCCATCATATTCATAGAGCTAAAGGAAAACAATCCTACGATCATCTCCATAGTTTCAGAAAATGTATGTTTGATGATTTTTGAATTTTAGTACACATTTATTTATATATTTTTATATTTTATTGAAGTATAGTTGATTTACGACGTTGAATACATATTTACATTGAAACACTCAATAAAATGGTGATAAACTTACACAGAAGAAAGTACTGAAAGGCTTAGGATTTAGAACAAAACAGGTAAAACCATATATATTTGTAGGTAATCTGATTTTACATTTTAAAAATTCACAAGAATCAATGGAAGTTACTACACATAATAAGAGAATTTAGTAAAATAGCAGGCTATATAATCAGTAACTACCTATGAAGCAAATAGAAAATAGAACAGACCCATTTATAATATCACAAATTAATATAATACATAAGAAGATAAAATAGCTAGGCATAAAATTAAACTTTTTTTAACATCTTTATTGGAGTATAATTGCTTTATAATGGTGTGTTAGTTTCTGCATTATAAAAAAGTGAATCAGCTATACATATGCATATATCCCCATATCTCTTCCCTCTTGCGTCTCCCTCCCACCCTCCCTACCCCACCCCTCTAGGTGGTCACAAGCCACCAAGCTGATCTCCCTGTGCTATGAGGCTGCTTCCCACTAGCTATCGGTTTTACATTTGGTAGTGTAAAATCTCTTGAAGGACGTGAAGGAGACAAACACAAGTGAAGACATTCCATGTCTAGTTTCCCACTGGCTCACTTCTCATATACCTCTGTCCACTAGGTCTTGGCACAGCTCCCTTGAGAACACATTAAGTGCTCCATAAATCTTGTTGAATGAACAGATGACTGGATATTCATGTGTAAATATTTCAGCACTGAATTATTTGGAAAATGTCAAATGATTAAAGTTTCATACACCATAAAAATGCCTGTGTCACAGTGTTTTCTTTGAGACACAGAATTGTTCTTTCAAATCCATACATATATATCCTTGCTGGAAAAAGAAGATGATGGAATTTTACAAATTATATATATTTTTCATAATTAGGTCTTCATTATGCCTATTGCACAATAACTTTTCCCCTTATCTAATGGTTTTACTTCAAATTTCCTTTAAATAGTGATTAACTCTAGTAAGTTAAAATATTTCTCAACTGAATAATAAAATTAAACATGGTTTACACCCAAATTTCTGGTTCTGTGATAGAGTGAAGTGCACTCTCTGAGATATGTGGAATTCTAAGATACTGAGATCAAATTTTTCAAGTTGCCCTGATGAAAACTTTACAGGGGAATTACGATCTGACCAAGATTCATTGTCCTGGAATGTCAAGCTTCTTTAGTGGTTATTTTAAAAGGTAATTAAGGTAAAATGAGGTCGTAAGGATGGGGCCCTAATTTGATAGGACTGGTGCTCTTAAAAGAGTAGCCACCAGTGATCTCTCTCTTCACGCTTGCACTGTGAGAAAGCTCGTGAGAACACAACGGGAAGTCAGTTGTCTGCAAACCAAGCCAACTGGCTTCTTAAACCCATCCTGTTGACACCCTTATTTTGGATTTCCAGCCTCCAGAAATGTGAGACAATAAATGTGTGCTAGTTAAGCTACCCAGCCTGTGGTATCTTGTTATGGCAGGCTAAGCAGAATAATGCAGATTTTGTCTTCCATATTACCAGAAATTTCTTCTTATTAAAAATTAATTTTGACTTTTTTTACCATTTCACAAACATTTGTTGTTCAAAGTGTTAGAGATACAAAGCAGAATGGGCTCTCTGACCTTAAAGAGTGTATAACCTAGACAAGATGACAAATACCGGGCTCTTAAGCTTCCAGTCCTTCCCTTACCCTAACTGCCAATTGTAAGGTCGGATCTTAACAAACGGCACCGCGAAACAGAGGAAAGCTTCAAGTGAGCTTTATTAGGGAGCACTCCCAGGTGAGGGTCACTGGTCCGAAAGAAAGGGGCCAGAGAAGTCGCGCCCAGTCCTAGGCATGGGAGATTTTACTGAGGTGTAAGGGAAGGGTGGTTTGCAGGGGGCGGGGGTTGCTATACAGGGTAATTCCTTATTTGGTGAGGATACAGCAGGGCCAGGTGTTGGTTGGTCTGTTGTGGAGCGTAAGCCCATTTTCCATTCCTGTCAGCCCCATTGTTTTCTGGGCAGGAAGTTAGAGTCTCTTGTTGATTCCCAGAACAGGTGAGGTCGTTATGTCCCAATGCCTCTCCTTCCTCATACTGGTCGATGTTTTCTCTTACCCCCCAGGCCTCCTTTCACCCGGGCCAATGGACCTTACATCCCGACATCTTTGATGGATTGGGGCGATGTTTTGTCTCTGGCTACTTCCTGCATGAGTGGGGACGTCGTTGGGGGTCGGGCAGTCGGGGGCCCGGATTTAAGGAGAGCCAATGGGGGGTTCTGTAGGAAGCAGGGGGTAGGGGCCGAGGAGCATCTGGTTTATGGCTACTCGAGAGACTTCTTCCATGCGCCTGCGAAGGAACCTAAGAAAACAGGGAGCAAACATAAACAGGATACAAATAAGAAGTAGGGGGCCCAAGATTGGTGTTAGCCAGGTATAAAGGGTGGATCGCCACCAGTCGGGAACTGGGGAGGCGGACTGTTGGTGTTTGCGTTGGAGTTCATGGATAATCCGGGTGCAGTTGGTTGTTAGACTTTTTGTGGTAGGGGTAAGGTGGAGCCCCAGGTAGGTTACAGAAGATGCAGATAACTGAGCTTTGGCTGGGGAGACCCGATAACTGCGAGAGCCAAGGTAATTGGGAAGATCTGCGGTATGTTGTCTAGAGAGGTTAAGAGGTGGGCTACAAAGGAGGAGGTCATCTACATATTGGAGGAGTGTGCTGGGGGTAAGGGAGCAGGAAGTGAGGTCCTGTGCCAGCGCCTGACCAAAGAGATGAGGGCTGTCGCGGAAGCCCTGGGGAAGAATTGTCCAGGTGAGCTGGCTGGAAGTATGAGTATCCGGATCTGTCCAGATAAAGGCGAAGAGGAAATAGGAGTCGGGATGTAGGGGGATAGTGAAGAAGGCATCCTTGAGATCCAAAACCATAAAGTGGATTGTGGATGGGGGAATATGGGAGAGCAAGGTGTATGGGTTCGGTACTACCGAGTGGAGAGGAATTATGGCCTCATTGATTATTCGGAAGTCCTGGACCAGGCGATAATCTCCAGAGGCCTTGCGGACAGGCAGGATGGTGGTGTTGCAGGGAAAGTCAGTGGGGATAAGGAGTCCCTGGTTTAGGAGTCTGGTGATAATAGGTTGTAGGCCCCTAAGGTGAGTCTCGGATATGGGAAATTGGGGCCTTGATGGAAACTTGAAGGGGTCCTTTAGGCGGATGAGAACCGGGGAATGGTGTGTTGCTATTATGGGCTTAGAAGTATCCCAAACTTGGGGATTGATTGGGTATGGTGTGGTTGGAAGAGGAGGGCAGGAGGGAGAGGGTTCTAGAGATAGACTGAGAAGAGGAAGTAGGAGCTGGGAGGAGGGGACTTTAGGGTCAAGTCTGACCAGCTGGAGGGAGGCCCCTAAGTAAGAGAGGATATCTTGGCCTAAGAGGGGAACCGGGCAGGATGGCATGATTAAAAAGGAATGAGTAAATGGCATCCTGTCAAGATTACATGGGAATAAACCAGTTTGAAATGGGGAGAAGGATCTGCCGTCAATACCCATAACAGAGATCTGGGAAGGAGAAACTGGCCCAGAATAGGTAGGCAGAACCGAATAGGTGGCCCCCGTGTCCACCAAAAATGAGATGGACTTACCCGCCACCTGTAGCGTTACCCTGGGCTCAGCGAGGGTGATGGGGGTCTTTGAGTCCGGGCGCTGTCAGTCGTTAGCCAATCCCAACAGTTCGAGTGGCAATGCCGCAGGGTTGGCCTGCCCCCCGCGTGGAGACACTGAGGGAGGGCCAGTCGTAGGGCAGTCATTCTTCCAGTGACCCGTTAGCCCGCAGCTGGGACAGGGCTTAGAAGGAGGTTGGGGATTGGGACATTGGCGAGCCCAGTGGCCTTCTTTTCCGCATTTGAAGCAGGCCCCCGGCGGGGTTGCCTTTTGCGGACCCCATGGATGCTGTGATCCATGGGAGATGGCCGGCCTTAGGGCTGCTACAAGAGCTTGGGTTTGGAGAGCCACCTTCTGGTGCATCCAAGCCTGTCGGCTGGATTCTGCCAAATCCTCACGGCCATTGTAGACTTTAAAGTCCATTTTTACCAGGTCTCGAATAGGGGTTTGAGGGCCGTCCTCTGCCCGTTTTAAATTTTTTTCCGGATGTCTGGGGCTGATTGGGTAATAAAATGGGTGGCTAGGACCGCTGCCCCTGCCAGGGTGTTGGGATCCAGCCGTGTGTAGAGGGTTAATGCCTCTGTAAGGCGATTGAGAAAGATAGCTGGATTTTCGTTAGGTTCTTGGGTTATCTCTTTTAGTTTTCAAAATTGACTACCTTATGGGCAGCAGCCTGCACGACAGCTAGGAGGCATTGAATCATGAGATCACGTTTACGGTGGCCATCTTGGCCGTCCTGATAAGTCCAGCCTGGGTTGGTGCCCGGTACAGCGGTTACGCCGACTGGCATAGAATTATCAGTAAGGTGGACCTGATCTGCATGTTTTCGGGCAGCAGTTTGAATTCTTTCCCTTTCATCTGGGGTTAAGGTAGAGGACAGAACCACAAAGATATCATGCCAGGTTAGATCGTAAGCTTGAGAGAGATAGCAGAACTCCTTAATGTAGCGGGAAGAGTCAGCAGAAAAGGAACCCAATCGTTTTTCTATTTGAGAGAGATCTTGGAGGGAGAAGGGGACGTGGACTCGAACCAGTCTTTCTGCCCCTGCTACCTCCCTCAGTGGACAGAGGAGGTTAGGATTCTGAGAATCATGCGAACGCGTGTGTGCGCTAATTGGTGAGGGGAGGGATGTGGGCAAAGGAGCTGACGGCGGTGGCGGGGGGCAGTGGGAGGAGCGGCTTCAGGGGAAGGGGGAACCGCTTCGGGGTAGGGTGAGGGAGGTCTAAAAGGGGGGCAGCAAAAGATTCGGGGGGTCAGTTAAAGGAGAGGAGGAGTCTTCGTCGGAGGGAGTTGGAGAAGTTTGTTTTGCGAGGAGAATCTGGGAGGTAGAGCAATTAAGACATAGAGAGGGGCGGGAGCGCAAATACCAGAAGGCCTGAACATAGGGCACCTTGGACCATTTGCCCATCCTGTGTCAGTAATTATCTAAATCACGGAGGATATTAAAATCAAAAGTCCTTCAGGAGGCCATTTGGATTAATTGTCCAGAGGATATTGTGGCCAGGCCACAATGGAATAGAAAATAAGCCGTCGGCGGCAGAGCTTCAAGTGAGCTTTATTAGGGAGTACTCCCGGGCGAGGTTCACTGGTCCGAGAGAAAGGGGCCAGAGAAGTCGTGCCCAGTCCTAGGCGTGGGAGATTTTATTGAGGTGTAAGGGAAGGGTGGTTTGCGGGGGGGGGGGGGGGGGGGGGGGGGGGGTGGGTTGCTATACAGGGTAATTCCTTATTTGGTGAGGATACAGCAGGGCCAGGTGTTGGTTGGTCTATTGTGGGGCGTAAGCCCATTTTCCCTTCCCGTCAGCCCCATTGTTTTCCGGGCAGGAAGTTAGAGTCTCTTGTTGATTCCCAGAACAAGTGAGGTCGTTATGCCCCAATGCCTCTTTCCTCATACTGGTCGATGTTTTCTCTAACCGCCCGGGCCTTCTTTCACCCAGGCCAACGGACCTTACACCAATTGATAACAGAAGTATCTCCCAATTGAATATCAGAATCCTACTGAACACAGAATAAGTAACAAATGGTCAAATTAAGAATGCCCCAGGAGAAATGTATTGGTTAACTTAGTCCAGTGCTATTGATCTTGGGTGGCCTCAGCCTGCAGCGGCTTGAAGCAGGACTTCCGTTCCCGGCCTGATATTGAAGTCAGGTCACTAGACCAGTGGCCAGTGACAAGGTCCTGGCCCATCAGATTTGCAGAAAAGAATTCCCACAAAGATGGAAAGTAGCAAAACAAGTAAAGTGTTTATTAGAAGGAAAAAGATTACCTGTGGATAAATACATGGGCAGGCTCAGAGAGAGTCGTGCCCTTGTAATAGTTTGAATCATTTATATGGGGCATTTCTTCCAGGTTTCCTTGGGCCAATCATCTTGCTTTGCCTGGTTCTGGGTCTGCATTTGGTGTACCTCAGGGCTTTGCATGTGTTCATGTGCATCTCTTAGCCAAGGTGGATTCCAGTGAACAGGCCTATAGGTAGGTTGACATCACCTACTATGGGGTGGTGCACCCTCCCTTTTGACATTCAAGGAGCCTTTTCTGCACATGCATAGTCAGGAAGGTCTCCTGGACTTTGAGAATGATGAATATGTGGTCTCTATCCTTTATCTGGGCAGGGTTCAGCCTCTCCTATCTTCATCTTGGAGTAACTGTCCATAGGGAACAACTCCAGCTGTTCAGCCTGGGACCCATCTGTCTCTTGCCTCACTATAAGGAGAGAGGCCTGGAAAGTAAGGAGGCTTGCTAGCACTAACCACACACCTAAACCTAAAGAAAAAACTCTAAAGAAAAAAAATTGCAAAAATCTTGAAAAACAGTCTGCATGTGCACTTGTGTGCACAGAATAATAAAGAAGTTAGGTAGGTCTTAAGAATAGTATTCTAGCTTTTGTGTATTTGTGGTGACCACGTCAAATCTAAAACATTGACAGCCATCAGATTTTACTCTGTTTTCAAATTGTGGAATTCTTTCAGACACTTACTTTATGAACTCATTGATTTCACAGTTATTCATATTTACCTACATTTAACTCAATGGGGAAAATTCAGTTGTGGCCAGATAACATACATTAAATTTAGTTTTCACCACTTACTCACCCCCTATACTCTTCCCAGAAAGTTGCTGAAAATCCAAGGGAACATAAAACCTTGAGTTATGTGCTTATTTAACCAAATTCAGAATTTTATATTTCCTTCACTAAGTACTCTATTTCTAGGAGACTAAAGATGGCCTCTTTATCCTTTCTGCTGACTTTTTCAAAAATGGTAATTTCTGACAGTTTTCAATGAAAAAATATATTTTACTTTATGAAATATGAATAGGATCAATTAAACACAATGAAAAATGCCGAGACGATTTACACCTTTTTTTAAAAATTACTATCAGTGCTAACATACTGTAGATCTAACTGAATCCAACAATGGATCAAAATTACCATATATTTCTTGGCTCTTGATTTAAACAATGAAAAGTAGTATAGAAACATTACCCTAAATACTTTGTCTGGACAACTATGAGTTATTTTCCTTTTTTAATTTGTCTGTTATATACGTATTTAGTTTGTTCTACTTAAAGTAGTCAATAAAAAGGCTATATTCCTTTCTGGAAAAAAGAAAAAGCTATTGTAAACAACTCCACAGGATTGGCTAGGATAGTTTCATATCAAAAAATAAATTAAAAAACCTTGTCTACTTGTATTGTTTGACTACTTCTATTGTATCTCACAGCTTTATCTTTTTACATTTTCGATTTATGTGGGCAATTACTGACTTATGTTTACTTCTTTATTATTAATGAAGAAAATAAAATTTAAAAAATTACCTCTGCTACATAAACAAAGGATGACAATAAAGGATCAATAAAAAACAAATAATAGGCAAAAGAAAACAGATCTAGCAATGTTAATCTCAGACAGGCCCTAATTTAAGATCTAAAAGAAAAAGCGTAGTATTTTCTATTAATTAAAATAATATTCCAAGAAGTTATATCAGTCATTACCTTTATTTAGTTAATAACATAGGTTTAAAATATTTTTTAAAATATTGAGAGAAATACAAGGAGAATTTGACAAAAGCACAACATATCTATCTTGGAAACCCACGGAATAAATTAAGCAAACATATTGAGGGTTTGTAGAACACTTTTACATGGACAAGCAAGTATCACATATATCATTTTATATTTACTTCAGAACAAAGTGTACTCACATGCACATGGATTTGAGGCAGGAGATAGATGGGCCCCCGGGGCAAGCATTTGGAGTTAGTTCCCTGTGGACCAATACTCCAAAATGAGAATAACAGAACAATTGAGAGAGGAAGCTGGGCCCTGCCCAGATAGAAGATAAGAGACCACATATTCCTCATTCTTGAAGTCAGGAGGCTTCCCTGACTACACATGCACAGAAAGTCTCCTTGGAGGTCAAAGGGGAGTAGCGCTAAGTGATGTCAAGTCTATCCATAGGCCTCTTTGGTAGAATCCATCTTGGCTAAGAGATGCTCGTGCACACATGGGGAGATCCTGAGATATATCAAATATGGACTTTGAACCAGGCAAATCACAATGATTGGCCAAAGGGAACCTGGAAGAAATGCCCCATAAAAGTGATTCAAACTGCCAGAAGGGCGTGACTCTCTCTCTGAGTCCACCCGTGTGTCTAACCACGTGTACTGTACTTCTTTTTCCTAATATATACTTTACTTATCTCACTACTTTCTGTCTTTGTGGGAATTCTTTTTCTGCAAAGACATAGGGCCAGGGTCTTGTCACTGACCACTGGTCAAGTGACTAGGATTCAGTACTCTCACCACCGCAACCTGACCTCCATCACGGACTGGGAAATGAAACCCTGCTTCAAGCCACTACAGGCAGAGGACACCCGAGATCAGATTGTTGAAAAATGATCACTTATCTTTCCTGAAATCCAAAAAAGCAGAAATTTCTATAGTCTGTCATCACTGTGTCATATGCAATAAAGCTTGAATAAAATAAAAGGGTAGGGAAATAATATCCTAAAATTTATAAACACACATTTCTGAATAGTTCTTTTTTACCAGAGACATTCAAATGAGAAGTTATAAAATTACTTATAAGTGATCAAAAATTAGAACACTACTTCTCAAAACCTGTAAAATGTTGTCAAGCAGAACTCAGTGGAACATTAATGATTACAAACACACTTATAACAAAAAAAGGAAGAAAAGAAACTAATACAACAACATAAAAACTAGAAATAACATTAAATAAAACAAGAAAATATGCATTTTTTTGGTAGAAATTGATTTTAATTTTATGTGGATATACAATGGGCCTAGGAGAGCCAAGATGTATTTGGACAAATAAAACTAAAATTACAATACTTAAACAAATATCAAGACATTAAAAGGTAGTAAGACAATATGGCATCAGTGCAAGCATGGACAAGTAGACCAACAGAAGAAAATAGAAACCAAGATATCGCACATACGTACACATGCATCTCACACACACACACACACACACACACACGCATACACATACACACACACAATTTATGACAAAGATGACACTTGAGAGCAATTGGTGAAGGATGACCTTTTTAATACATGAGTTCTTTCAATTTTCTCTCCATTAGGTTAAAAATAAACCGTCTTGGCCTCTATATTATAACATAGAGAAAATCAATTCCAAGTAAATTGTAGGTCTAAAAGTGAAAAGTAAAATAATGAATCTTCTAGAAGATAATGTCAGGGAGGAAGAAATTTTCCTCTGCCCTTCTAGGTTTTTCTGGCTGGTCTAAGAGTTAGGTTGATATGAGACAGATTAACAGGAGAAAGTCAAACAAAAGTTTAATAACACATGTACATAGCGGAGACCCAGGAAAACTGAGTAACTTGTCAAGATGGCTGAAAACCTCAATTTAAATAGCAGCTTCAGCTAAAGACAAAAGAGGATGTTGGGGGTAGCAGTTTGGGACTTCAAAGGGGAGGAAGGCAATTCACATGGAGTTGGAAGAGCAAATGTTTGGTAAACAAATGTTTGCTGAGCCAGGAAGAGACAGTGGGACACTGAGTGGACTCTGATCTCTCAGCCCTGCTGAGTTTTACCCAGCACACTTAGCCCATATTTTTTGCAAATATCTCTGGCAATACACTTATTCCAGAAACAAATTCTCTATCTCCTGAGTCTTTTGGTGCTTAATTGCTCTCAGCTCAAAATAATCCACATGCCAAAGAGACATTTTGGGGTGGCAAGTTTTGCTCTCTTACAATAACATAGGAGAATATCCTCATGATTTGGGGCAGCTAAAAGTTCTTTAAACAGGTCACAAGAATGAGTAGCCATAAAATATAAAGATAGATAACATTCAAATTAAGAAGGTGTGTTATTAAAATACACTAGTAGGAGTGTAAAACAGCAAGTTCAGTCTAGAGAAGATATGTCTTTACATACTGACAAAGAACTAATACCCCAAATGTATATTGATGTCCTATACACCAATTAGAAAACATATTGCAATGCATTTATAATGTTTGAAACAAAAAGCTCTTTTGTTTCAGTTTGCATATTATGGTCATAAAAGCAAATCAAAACTCACAACGAGGAAGTGTGTACTTGGGTCATCATTGACTAAAAAGACCACGACTTCCCAGATGCTTTTTCTAAAAATTGAATGTGAGAGCTGTAAGTCATCAGTTGACTTAAAGTTGAGATAGTTTGCAATTTTGCAGATGAAATTCTGATTTATATTCTTTAAAGATCACTCTAGCTGCTCCGTAGGGAGAGGATCTAGGAGGTCAAGGGCATAGCAGGGAGACTGGCTGGGGGTCATCCAGTGAGAGATGATGTAGCTGGAGGTAGGGTCAGGAAGGGGGAGATCAGAAGTGGTCAGATTTGGTCAGTGTGATACAGGAAGTGTGGACAGAACGGATGAAGCACTGGATGTGGGGATGAATCAGGGAAAACAAAGATTTTTAACACAACACCGGCATTAGAGATAGGTTGGTTTTCTTCCCCTTGCATTTTATTTTGAAAAATGTCATATATTCAACAAAGTTGAAATAATGTTCCAAGGAACCCCCTTAAAGCCTACACCTAGTTTCTGCCATTAATATTTTACTGTACTTATTAATCACATACCTGTACAGGTATCTACCCTCTATCCTTCCATCAGACCATTTTTGTACATTTCAAGTAAATTGCAGATAGCAGCACACATTCTCCTAGATACTTCTGCATGCATATCATTAGCTAAATTTCAATATTTGTTTATATTTTATGTATGCAATGAAATGCATAAATCATAAGGGTATGCTTGCTGAATTTTGACAAACGCTTACATCTGAGAAAACATTAATTTTATCCAATAGGATATTGAGACGCTGCAATTCATTACAAGTGCAACAGCATACATTAAGTCACAGGTAATTGCTCAAAGAGGTAAAGAAAAGCCAGCAGAGAAAGCTACAATCAATGTGTGAGAAAAATGCTTCCACAATTTAATCATTTAAATAGCAATCTAACAGTGATATTTTTTTTATCTGTTTCCCTATTAGAATAATAAATGTAATGGCTTTTTTAAAAAATTAGAATATTATATGAAAAAGATAAGGTTGTTAATTTATATATCAATTACTCAATATGCTTACCCTGTACAAGTATAATTAAAACTCAGGTTAATAAGATTTGCTTTAAGACTTTGAAGAAAGTCAACAGTTTTAGCTAAACTTAATTCCATAAATCATCATTGTAATGATAAATCATAATTATAATATTAGCATCATAAAACCACTGTCTGCATATAGGCAAAATATAATTACATTATTCCTAAAGATATAAACAGTTCTCAGTTAAAGAACTCAGTTAATTATATTATACAATGTAGGTTTATTTTGGGGGGTGCCCTATTTAGTTTTGAAAGTAACCTTATTTAAAGTAGCCCTACAAAAAACACTCAATACAATTTCTCCTTAATAAGAAGCACCTTAAACATTATTTACGTGACTTAAATACAATCACTGGTAATTTAATAACTGGCAGCAAATAAGCATTTTATCATTGTTCATACATGCTAATAAATCAATATCAAAGAAAATAAGTCTTTTTTTAAGTGTCAAAATTAATTTGGTCTCCATTTGTCATCAAATCCTAGAGAAAAATGACCTCATGTTACTTCTTGAAAAAATTATTTTATTGGCCTTGGCTCTATTAAAAGCAGTTAGTTATAAATGGGGTAATTGATTCCAAGTTCAGTGGCTCACCTGAGAAATTTGTCATCAGTAAGTATTGAAAAACAGAGAAGCAAAGCAACAAACAAAAACCAACTTCCACTTTTCTTCCTGTAGCAGATAATTGTTTAATTTTGACCCAACTAAACTTATAGCTCTTTCTTCATCTGTTCAGAATAAATGGGCTGGGTTCACCCAGCTGCAATTAGACAAAGATGATCTAGAGATAATCAGACTGCAATTCATGTGTGCGTTACTACTGCTAAATCTTTATGATTCTGCTTCCTGTTTCTTTTATGTATATTTTAAATCTATTTTACCAACCAGACTTGAGATTTATTTTAAAAATAGCTTTAAATTTTGCAGGACTGCCATGGTGTTGTGACCCTGTAATAGAAAGTGATAACAATTCAATCAGCTGCCACTAGAGATATTTTTTTGGAATGCAAGGCTATTCTTAAGTCTATTCTTTAGACATAAAAAATGATATTTAATACTGTGGTAAGAAGAGCAATATCACCTTATTAGGAAAAATGATGCTGGCAATTTTTAACAGAGAGAGAGCTTTCCCTTCTTCCTGAAATTGAGAAGCAGAGATTATACAACTTTCTCACAGTTTTACTCAAAACTTATAAACACACAACTTGGGTAAAGAACAAGCCCAAGAGGCTTGTGAAAAGGAGGCCAAAGTTAAGTTCTTCATATTTCAACAGTCTGGAACAAACAAAATTTCTCACATTATTATTTTCATCCTAATTGCCAAAATTCAGAGCCATTAATCATGGTTGGGATTTGGAGAGCAGTCCTGGGGGTTTTGTCATGACGTCATTTTAAATGTCATCCTGGGAGAATTAAGAGTCTGTCTTATCACCATCTCTGAGCGTGAGATAATCAGAAAATGTTGAAAAAAGTCAAAGAAAAGCCAAGAATTGAAAATATAAAGAAGAAGCTTGGGAACATCCTCTGAAAGAGGAAATGATGTGAAAAAATATGAGCAAGATTCCCACAGACCATTCAGCTACTGTATCATTTAGTTTCCAAGATTGTAATTTATTTTCCTGCCTTTTTTGTTCCCTCACTTTTTTCTGCACATTCTTTTCACAGCTTAGAGTATTTATCTTTTTTCAGCTTTCTTGAAGTATAACTGACAAAACTATAAGAAATTTGAAGTGTACATACATCATGATGATTTGATATACGCATACATTGTGAAAGATTCCTCACATATAGTTAATTAACACATCTGTTACCTCACATATTTCTCTCTTTTTGTTGTTGTTGAGAACAGTTAAGTTCTACTCTCTTAGCAACTTTCAATTATATAATACAATGTCATTAAGTGTAGTCACTATATTACACATTAGATCCTCAGACCTTATTCTTATTCATCTTATAGCTGAAAATGTGTACCCTTTTACCAACTTCTCCATACTTCCCCAACTTCCCAGCCCCTGGTGACCACTTTTCTATTCTGTTTCTATGATATTGGTTTCACTTAGCATAATGCCTTTTAGGTCCATCCATGTTGTTTCAAATGGCAGAATCTCCTTCTTTCTCATGGCTGAATAATGTCCCATTGTGTGTGTGTGTGTGTATTGTATATGTCCTTTTCTTCTTTATCTGTTCCTCCACAGATGGACACTTAGGTTATCTCCACGTCTTGGTGTGGTATGGTTATTCTGAATAATACTGAGATGAACATAGGTGTGCAGATATCTCTTTGAACTCCTGTTTTCATTTCCTTTAGATATATACCCAGAAGTAGGATTCTGTATCTGTAGTTCTACTTTTAATTTTATGAGGAGCCTCCATACTGTTTTCCATAGTGGCTGCACCAATTTACATTCCCACCTAGAGGAGTTATTTTTTGACATTTCAACTTAAAACAATGGGTCAGCCAAAAACAAAACAAAAAACAAAGTTTCCGCCATGGCTTACTTTATTTCTCTGGCTGTGGGGAGTCCTTTTTTGGGTTTCCTTTATCTTTCCCCTTGAAACCCCTGTGAGGGTCTCACATGGGTCCAATAAATTGTGCATCTCAAGAGAAATCAGTGAACCCACACTGATGGAAAGTAGAGCTTTGCAACTTGGTCTCAGGGTGGGAGAATTGCCAATATGCTGGTGAGAGAGCTAACAAAGAGGCCAAAAGATGCAGACAGGCTGGATGCTTCCCAGCTAACAGATCGTTAGGCAGACGTGCCAACACACAGACATTGATGGAAAATGAACCACACAGCAGACCCCAAATGCCTTGATTTAATGCCTCTGCTTTGTTGTAAATAACAAAAGCACCAGTTAAGAGAGAGAACTACTGCCAAATCTTCAAAAAGGAAGGAAATGGCTTGAAAAGCCAAGGCTGTGTTATAGTAGCATTTAGTTATGTGGACTCTTGCTTTAGAACCTGTGGCAGTTGATGAGATGGATAATGAGTGTTGTACTATAATACAAAAATTGTTTGTAATATTTCAACACAAACTATAATTGGTTATTTAAAATAAGAGTTTTCAAACACTGTCTTCATAAAACAGTCAGTAAATCTTCCTAAACCAACTTTCCCCAGAAACTATTGTTCCCTGAAGTATTTAATGAGAAGATAAACACACAATGTTTACAATCTCTATTTTTTACAATGTCCTTAAACACTAAACTTTTCATTTCAATGAAAAAAAAGAACTTTTTGACTGTTAAGTAATATGTACTCATGGCTACCCTTTCACATAATATCATAAGGAAAAAGATTTTGTTATGATAACACTGACATCAGTAGGTACTTGTAAAGTCTCAATGGAATTACCATGCTTTGGAGCTTTTCTTCTTGAAGGTAAAGTAACTTCAAATATTACAAATGTCTATCACCTTCCCCAAAAATCCGCCCAGGCCCAACAATAATAAACACCCATACATACCAGGGCTTACCTGTAACTGTCTAGCAAAACCACATGTAATATACTTTTAAAAAAAATTGAAGTATAGTTGATTTACAATGTTTCAGGTATACAGCAAAGTGATTCAGTTATACATATGTTTCTCTATTCTTTTTCAGATTCTTTTCCATTACAGGTTATTACAAGATATTGAATACAGTTCCCTGTGATATACTGTAGGTCCTTGTTGTTTATCTATTTTCTACGCTGTAGTGTGTATCTGCTACACTCAATATACTCTTAACTTCACCAGTAAGTATTTTCTCACATCTCCAGAAAGAAAGAGTTAGAGTCTAATTGGTCATTTTTAAATGTAATTAAGCAAGAGAGAAGCTCTACAAGATGTATTGCTTTGTCTCCGGGTTTCTATTATCTCAACTTGGTTTAAAAATCCAGGCTTCACAAGATTAAATACATAGACCTGAGACTGCAGACTTAATCTTAAATTAAGATGACATCTTACTTTAGCTGAAACCCCATTCCGATAAAAATGAGAGCAATATTTTTCTAGGTTAGGATATAAAACTCTATGTTGAATGCAGTCATGGATAGATTGTATCAGTCTCAGAATATTAATATTATGAGGATTTCCCAAAGTATTGACGGATGTAATGTGAGATACAGTAAATCTGAGCAGGAAGAGTCAGAAGTAGTTATTAATAGTGGTTTAATGCTTTTTAGAGTTTTTCCCCACAAAATAATCTTTAAACTAAACATTACACTGTTTGATGGGTACATGGAGCTGGGAGAGAACCTTAGGAATCTTTTAATTAATCATTTTTACATAGAGTGTTATGAGATTATTTCATTCAAAGCTCATGGCGTCTGGAGATTATGGTGCAAAACTAGGAAATAGAGAGAAGATGAGCTGAACTTCAATTAATTGTGGTCGGTTGTGATGTATTTTTTATGCTAAACAAGTAAAACTTTTGATATCTAGAATTTAGTGGAAAATAAAGGAGTGCTACCTGACAGGGTATATTCATGCTGTCCACCAGTGACCCTAGAAGACCGTCACACTTATTTTGTTTTCTGTTGAACCAAAATATCATTCAGGAATCAAAAGCTGAAATTCCCTTGAAGACCAGAGAGAAACTGGTCCTTGACGTTCTGAGGCACAGGGAGGGAGAATGATGATGGAGTCCACCTTCTCTAATTGGAAGACTAATCTTTGAAGAGTAATTTCTGAAGCTAAAACATCACTGGCAAACTCCCTAATACTGTCTAATATACTAATATGCTGAAATCCACTCTATCCTCTTGAGGACAGAGGTGGACTGCATTTCGCACACCCCCTGCCGTTACGTGTTGTGTGACTGGGTCCTCCCAATAGAATGTTGACAGAAATGATATGGGTCCACCATCTTTAAGGAAATCACCCATGCCAGGTTCTCTATTCTCTTTCTCCTTCCAGCTGACTGGCATGGTGAACCCACACACCCTTGGAAACCACACATTTAAAGTGGCAGAGCAGTTGGAACAGCCTTAGACTGTTATGCAAGCAAGAAATTAAATCTCCATTGTTCTAGCCTTTGCTTTTTCGTTCTCTTATTTTAACAACAGTTTAGAATGCCCTAATGAATACAGCAGATAATAAAAGTTCACTGAAATTTTAACAAGTCGCACTTGGTTTTGTTTAAAATTGTCTGTGCAGGAAGGAAGTGATCTATCGCTTCTGAAAGTGCATGCCTGTATTTGACAAAGTGAGCGTGATAACTTGCAATGGACCTCTTCTAGGCCACTGCTGGCCCCCAAAAATGCCCCTCCAAACAGCAGCCTGAGTGAGACCTCCAAATTGATTCCGCATTTACATTAAAATAAAGTTCCAAAGTCCTTAACACAACAACTTTGTCCAGGTTTCTGGCTTTCCCCCATGTCCTCTTCTAACTGTCACACTGATGCTATTTGACTTTGACAAACTGACTGAAACTTTTCCTGTTCCAAGACCTCCTTGGATTGTTTTTCCCCTGCTTTTCTCTTTGCCTAGCTGACTCTCTCCGACTGCCCACTGTCACCAGGAAATTTCAGTTTCTCCAGGACCCTTTCTCAACCCCTAGACTAGCTGATACTACCCAGATCTCATTGTACCATCATGTGGTAACTGGTTATGTATTTGTGCAATGATTTAATGTCAACATTTCCCACCCTGGGCTTGAAGTTCTGTGTTTACCTGGTAATTCTCTGCACCTCAAATGCTAATGACAGACCCTGTAGGTCCCCCAAAAGTCCCTTTTAAAACGAGTGTCAGAGTTAGATCCATGGTCTTGTAAGGACCATCCTTTGCTCTCTGGTAAGCCACAGGCATCAACACCCCTCAGGAAGGTGGAGACAGAGGTTTTAAAGATTCTGTCCTGTTGGCAGTTTCCCCTGCCCAAGTGTGTGCACATTTCAACACAACCTGTGAAGCTTGCAGGTCACATCCCTTCCTTTCAGGGGAATTCTTACTATAGAGGATCTTCATGACCATGCAAGCTCTAGGGCAAAGAGGAAGCATGGTTTCCAAGCTCACATCCTCCCTACTATCTGAGCATTCTAAGATCTTGTCTTTGGGATGAAACGTTTTGCTTTACTATGCTTTATTCTTTCTCAATATTCCATTTCTTCCTTGTCCTCATTCTAAACTTGCTCTTTTCAGGAAGGGCATGACAACAAAAAATGAAGGCAAAAATAATATTTTCCAATATTTTGGTTTTCAATACTTTATCCTCTGAAGAACATGGAAAAGACTCCTGAAATAGACCCAAATAATGGGAGAAGACACCAGACTGGTTTGGAAAACTATCTTCCATGCTGGGTACAGGGAAGAATGAGATGGAAGATATAATAAGAGAATGACCACCGAGTTTCTGGGACCATAGATTGAGTTAGGACAGGGCAACACAGAGGGGAATACTTTCAATAAAGGTGATCTCCCCGTCCCCAGATTAACTGGAGTAAGTGTCAGCTCTTGAGCACAGAGGCTACACTAGCCATCCTTTCATGGTAGCTGAAGAGTTCCTCTTTGACAAAAGTCAGTGTGATGTCAGTTCATGAACCATGAGGAGTAAAATCTGAGACTTTGCTCAAATTCACCCCAAGAGTTGGGCAGTGTCTCAAGACACCTGTAACCTTCCAGAGAGGTAGGGTGGAACTCGAAACAGCTGGCAGAGTGATAGTCATGCCAGAGGTAAAATTTGAACAAATCTAGCACCAGCATGAGTCAGGGTTCCCTATGTACTGTACCTATAAACATTCCCAACTGGACTGCAGGCAGCCTGGAAGGAGAGCTTTAGCAGAAAGTTCTTCTTTCAAGAATCCAGATATTGCTTCCAACTTCAGATTCACACATTCCCATAACTTATTTAGGTGAGGATTGATGGTCTTGTTCTTCTATATCTATGTCACTATCTGAATTTCCTCGGATTTTCATAGCTTATTTGGGTGAAAATTGATGACCTTTTTCTTCTAAAGCTATGTCTGAATTTCCTCTACTATTAGCATGAAAATTTTATCAGTCACTGAACAGGTAAATTGAAAAGGCAAAGAGAACTTCTCCAAAAAGTGATGAAATAGTCATTGTGTTCAGGAACATATGAATTTTCAAGGTGGCTCCCAAAAAACTTCTTCTCTGAACATCAGATTTTTTTTTTGTTTGTTTTTTAAAAGTCCTTTTAGAGTTCTGAGCTAACTCAAGTGAAAAAATACTGGAAATTTGTGGAAGAACATATCCTCTTGTTATAATGGAAGAGGTGTGTCTTCTCCTGCAGGAAGCCAGTTGCCTGGTGTGTGTTCTAGAGCCTATTGCTATTCCTCTAAACAACAACAACAACAACAACCCTGTATTCTCTTTTACGTCTTCACTACTTCCCATTACTTCTCCTCTGCTAGCTGGTCCTAACGTTCACAGCTAAACTGCAGGAATGAACTGTTTACACTTTCTGCTTTCATTTCTGCACTTTCTGTTCCATACCAATTCATCGCTGTCTGGTTTCTGCCTCCTCCTCCCCCACAATGGAACTGTCCTAATCAGACCACCTCTGACCCACATGTCATTAAACTTCAGATATTTTCCCTTTTGCAACTTCAGCTACTTGGCCACTTCCTCACTCTCTTCCTTGGATCTTGTGGCACCATCCTTTCCTGGTCTCACACCTACCTTCCCTGTCTCTTCGTTAGTCTCCTTTGCATCTCCCTCTCATCAGATGTTTTCATTCCAAAGGTTCTGATACTGGCCTTTATTCTTCTGTCTCTACTTCCTTTCTTTGTCTTAAGCAACTTTCTAGCTTTACCAGATGACTGTCAAGGTTTCTCAAGTACCCATTGTTATGCAGACCAATATCCTGGGGGCCAGACACATTCATTTTTCTATTGCACATCTCTGTTCAAAGTCAAATTGTCTGGTACTCTACTGACTTATCATTTCCCCTCAGTACTGCTACCAACTCCCACCCCCTCCATCATGGGTCCTAATTCTCCTCCTACCTTACACTCACAATTTCCCATTAGCCCAGGGTCAAGGCTGGGACACAGTCTTTCATCATTGGACTCTTGAGTTCTGTCATATTGCACAACTTCCTGAAGAGATTCTCACGTAGATGTAGTGGCAATGGCACCCTTAGATTGGTTAGTGCACAACTTGCACAGCTGTATGGGGTGTGCTGATATTTTCCGTCTCCCTCATCATCAACATTCAAACAATCACCAAATGTGTTTAGCTCTGCTTCTAAAGCAGCTCTTGTCTCTACTTCTTTTCTCCCATTCCACTCCTGGTAGGGTCTATAATCATCTTAATCCTTGACTATGACTCTAGCTCTCTGGCTTCTCTCCTGTACCCATGACACCCCTCCAGTCTCTGCAGTCAGAGGGACATTTAAAAACACAAATATGGAACTTAAACTTTTTAATGGCCTCCCTGGCCCTGTAGATAACAAACCACGGGCTCTCAAGTCCTCCAAGTTCAGCCCCTCCTCTCTCATTCTCACTGCTCTTCCTCCAGGGTCCAGTCTTGGTGACCTCCTTCGTTTGTCCCAAAGGTGCTGAGCTCTCTCACCCACAGGCCTTTGCTGTGTCCTCTACTCTGTTCCCCACCCTCATCCTTCACCCATTGTTCAGGTCCTATCTTAAATATCCCTTTATAAGGAATCCCTCCTGGGACCTCAGACCAGGCTGAATGGGACAGCTACATTACTCAATGACCTGGGCTGCCCTCATTATACCATGACTGAGCATCATGGTGATTAGTTTCCATTGTCTGTCTCCCAGGAAGACAGGATGGCTTCTTCACTAGTGTATCTCTGGCATCTGGTAGGTACTTGAAAAATTGCTAATTGGATCAGTTCTATTATTCCCTTAGAATGTCAAATATATATGATAAAAAAACCACAAAAACATAAAACTCTTATCTTTTACAAAACTATGATTTCTGAGAAAAGTTAGATGTTTCAATTTTTTTCTCTCAATTTGATCCTGAAAAGAACAAGTTTCTGAAGAGTAAATAAAGCCTCAGAGTCTTAAAAGTTAAATTTAATGACCTCCAAACTGAAATCTGCACTAAAAATAAATGTTTTTGCTCATGCAGTGAATGGTGTGACAGCTTTCCTGAGGAAGATAAACTGGTTTCTTTTTTTAAATTTAAATTGTGCTCCTCATTGAAATACTTAAGATTTAATTTCCATGTGGGGAGAGGGGAAATAAACTAATAAGCGAGAAGACTCATCATTTACCAAGTTTGTGAATTTAGCAGAAATAGTCCAGAGACTTAACATTATGGGAAGACATATGGCATATTATCTTATGGCTGTATTGTTTTGTTTTGTTCTGCTCTGTTTTTCTGTCCCAAGGGAATAGTTTATATTTTCCTATTATTTCTTTTTCTCACTTCCCTTCATAAATTATGCCTGGGATCCATAAATGACCAAATATAAAAGTGTGTCCTTGCTGAATACAGGCCATAAAAGAAAAAATATATTCCTACCTTAAAATGTAATGAAATACTTCTCGAATGAGAATGCATTATTAGAACTTCTTGGATATTTATTTTGACATGTAATTGTTTGACCCAACATTGGAACCTATAAATTGTTACCTGAAAAAAAAAATAGCTAAAAATGTTTGCATGCTTTTTTTTTTCTTTTTGCCTTCTGACGTTGTTTTATCCTCTAGATTTTGATGAGAGATTTTCAGATTCTCAGGTTATAGAAAATTTTGTATTAAAATCCTCCTCGTCATGGATTCTCCAGTAAAGACTACAAGTCCTTGGAAAGTCAGGACTATCCCCAGCTGTGTGCTGAGGGGTCAGATAATCCCAAGAGTCATCTCAGGGCCTGGCTTCCCTCTTCCAGAAATGGTCTATCAATTCTATCAGGAAAGACATAGATGGCACAACTAGAAAGCACAATGAATCCTGACAAATATTGCATAAGCTGTATTGCATTGGGTTGAATGTATGCTCTAGAACACTGTACAAAAGAGATATGATGCAACCCACATATACAATTTTAAAATTCCTAGAATAAGTAAAACAAAACAGGTGGAATTAGTTTTAATAACATGGCTTATTTATTCTTGTATATCCAGAATATTATCACTTCAACATGTAATAATTTTAAAAATTATTATATATTTTACATTTTTTCCTAACAAAATCTTCACAATCCAGTGTATATTTTACACTTCCAGCTCATCTCAGTTTAGACCAGTCACACTTGAAATGCTCAATAGCCACATGTGAATAGTGGATGCTATGCTGGAGAAAACAGATCTAGACATTCAAAAAGTGGGGCATGGTTGGGTCTGGAACAATCAGAAAAGGCTCTTAGAAGGAGGAGAGTCCTCCTTCTTATCTTTACTGTTGCTTTCAACCAGCAGGAAGAATGAGCAGTTCAATTTCAGGGAACTGGTTTGGGGTATGATAGTGGTCAAGCAAAGATCACTGTCTTTCACTGCCAAAGATAGCATCTGAGATGTGATCCCAACTTAGGTATGGAGAATGGAAACAGAATCACTGGAGGGACTTGGAAAGAAGATAGAGGGACTCAAAATTAAAGCTACCTGAGATTGTTGCCTAATGGGGTTGCTCAAAATTTATTCTTCATTTATAACTACGAGACTCTTTATTATGAGTGTGTTTAAAAAAAACAAAACAAAACCTTTTATTTTAGAATAGTTTATATTGAAACAAAAGTTGCAAAAATATTACCCACATACCCCTCCCCCCACAGAGTTCTTATTATTAACTTCTTATACTGACTATTTGTCAAAAATTATGGACCAACACAGACAAAATATTAACTAAAGTCTACATTTTATTCAGATTTCCTTAGTTTTTACTTCATGTCCTCTTCTGTTCCAGGATTCCACCAGGGCACCACATTACATTTACTTGTCATGTCTCCTTAAATTTCTCTTGGCTGTGATGGTTTCTCAGACTTTCCCTGTTTTTTTTTTTTTTTTTTTTTTTTTTTTTTTGCGGTACGCGGGTCTCTCACCGCTGTGGTCCCTCCCGCTGTGGAGCACAGGCTCCGGACGCCAGCGGCCATGGCTCACGAGCCCAGCCGCTCTTGCGGCATGTGGAATCCTCCCGCACCGGGGTACGAACCCGGGTCCCCTGCATCAGCAGGCGGACTCTCAACCACTGCGCCACCAGGGAAGCCCTCCCTGTTTTTGATGAGCTTTACAGTTTTGAGGACTGGGCAAGTACTTGGTAGAAAGTCCTTTGATAGGGACTTGTCTGATGTTTTTCTCATTAGACTGGGGTTATGGGTGTTTTGAAGGAAGACCACAGTAGCAAAGTGCTTTTCTCATTATATCATCAGGGCACCTACCATCAACACGAACTATCACTGCTGTTGTTAACTTTGATCACTGACTGGGCTGAGCTAGTTTTGGCAGATTTCTCTACCATATAGCTACTTTGTTTCTTGCTCTTTCCATTTTGTACATTTTGGAAGTCACTGTGTGCAGCCAACACTTATGAAGTGGAGAGTTATGCTTCACCTCTTTGAGGGTGAAGTATCCATAGAAATTATTTGGAATTATTCTTTATGGGAGGTTATCTATTCTCCCCCATTTACTCATTGATTCAATCAGACATTTATTTCTGATTATTTTAATATCTGAGTATAGACTCATGGATATTAGTTTTATACTTTTGGTTAAGTCCACTGCTACTTTATTTTTTTGCTCAAATCAGTTCATCTTTGGCCATTGGGACCTCTTTCAGTTGGCCCCTGTCTTTTTGACATACTCCATCACTGTGGGGTCACTGAGGACTTTCATACTTTCTGGAACTACAAGATGCTTGAGGCTCATCTTGTATATATCCTGCCCCAGCCCCCAAATCAGCCACTTCTCCAAAGAGACCTAGTTCCCACATGAATATACACACATCTATGAATGTTTCTTTGTGTATCTATCTGTATTTATATTAAGTTAAACATTAGTTCACATTGATGTTCAACTCTAATCAACTTCCATATGGATTATTCTAGCCTCCCCAATTCCCTATCTGTAATCTTCCACTTCAACCATGAGAAACCAGGCTCCCACCATCTGCCATGTATTTACTTAATTCTTCAATGCCAATATACATGTACAGTGGTTTTAGAATTTTGTACATCTGTAGGAATAACGTTATCAGACTTAGTGTGGTGCTTATGTATATTTCCTTGTGCTTTTTGTCTTCAAGAATTCACTCATTTTCAAAGTTATATAGGTCAACACCTTTTCCTTTTCCCTCTCTTCAAGGAGGTTCTTCTATATTTGTAATGTAGTTAGATTCTTTTGCCATATTCTGCATTTCATCCTGGGATTTTCTGACCTCTTAAATGATTTCTTAATATTTTTCTTAATATTTTCATGCCTTAAGTTTCATTCTTTGTGTGGTAAAGTTCTGTAAATTTTGGCAAAGGCATTGTGTTGATTGTCCACCATTACAATATCATGCAGAATAGTTATTGCCCTAAAAAATGCCTTGTGCTTCACATGTTCAATCTTCCTTGATCTCAAGCTCTTGAAAACCACTTATCTGCTTGCCATCTTTATATTTTTGCTTTTTCCAGAATGTAATATAAATGGAATCATACAGTAGGTCACTTTTCATACTGTATTATTTTACTTAGCAATATGCATTTATGATAAATCCATGCTTTTACGTGGTTTCATAGCTCTTTCCTATTTATTCCTGAATATTATTCCATTGTGTGGATATATTACTCTTTGTTTATACATTTACCTATGGAAGGATCTTGGTTGCTTCCAGTTTTGGGTGATTATGGATAACATTGCTATGAACATTCACCTGGAGATTTGGTGTGGACATAAGTTTTCAAGTCAGTCCAATTGTTGGATTGGTTGACTATGGTAAGACCATATTTAACTTTGTCAGAAGCTACCAAACTCGCCCAAACTGACTGTATCATTTTGCATTACTATGAGCTATATCTGCGTTAGTAATTGTTATTGTCATTTTTGTGGATTTTAGCCATTCTAATAGGTGAATAGTGATACCTCATTGTTTTAAATTTTATTTTAAAGTTGAGAAATAATTTTGAGCGTCTTTTCATAAGCTTATTTGCCATCTGTATATCTTCATTGATGAGGTGTCTGTTGAAGTCTTTGCTTATTTTTCGATCGAGTTGTTTGTTTTCCTATTTTTAAGCTTTAAGAGTTCTTTGAATATTTTGGATATCAGTCATTATCAGATATGTTTTGCAGATATTTTATCCTAGTCTGTGGCTTGTCTTTTCATTTTTTTAACCAGTATATTTGCAGAGCAGAAGCTTAAAAAATTCTTTTTATAAATGTATTTATTTTATTTTTGGCTGCGTTGGGTCTTTGTTGCTGCACATGCGCTTTCTCTAGTTGCGGCAAGTGGGAGCTACTCTTTGTTGCGGTGCACAGGCTTCTAATCGTGGTGGTTTCTCTTGCTGCAGAGCACGGGCTCTAGGCGCGCGGGCTTCAGTAGTTGTAGCACACGGGCTCAGTAGTTGTGGCTTGTTGTGGCTCGCTCTAGAGTGCAGGCTCAGTAGTTGTGGCACACAGGGCTTAGTTGCTCTGCGGCATGTCGGATCTTCCCGGACCAGGGCTTGAACCTGTGTCCCCTGCATTGGCAGATGGATTCTTAACCACTGCGCCAGTAGGGAAGCCCAGAAGTTTTAAATTTTATTAAAGTCCAAAATTATTTTTGTTGTTGTTTCATAAATTTTGCTTTGGTGTTATATTTAAGAACTGCTCAAAAAAAATCTAAGGTCATGTAGATTTTTCTCCTTGTTTTCTTGTAGAAATCGTACAGTATTGCATTTTACATTTAGATCTATGTTCCATTTTGAGCTAATTTGTGTGAAAGGTGTAAGGTCCTTGTCTAGATTCTTCTCCCTCTTCTTCTTCTTTTTTATCTCCTTCTCCTCCCCCTTGTCCTCCTCCTCCTTCCCCTCTCCTTCTTCTTCTTCTCCTTCCTTTTTTTTCATAGAGACAACCAATTGTCCCAGCACCACTTATTTAAAAGAATATTGTTTCTCAGTTAATTTGCCTTTGCATATTTTCCAAAAATCAGTTGACTGTATGTGGTTCCATATTTCATCTTCACTGTGTTTCATTGAGGTGTCTTGTGTTTCTTACACAGCACTCTATCTTAATTTCTGTAGCTTTAGAATAAGTCTCACATGTGATTTCTCCAACACTGGACTTGTAATGATGTTTTAAGATAGGAAGTTTAAGGCAAGTTTCTTTTAAATTAGGAGGATGTAGGAAACAAACTCTAAAATTCCTAATTCCACAAAGTTCCTAGTTCCATAATTGTCCACAGTGAATTACAGAAAGGAAATCAGAGCACACATTTATATAGTTGAGAGCAAACTAGTGGGGTTTGTTTTGTTCATTTTTTGCAAGTCTCAATATCTCCTAAAAAATTTAAACTAATTTGTGGAATGTGGATTTGTTAACATATACAAAGGGAAGCAGCAGCATTTGGTCTAAAAGTGAGTGAAAGTGGCTATAAAGGTCAACACATAAATTCATAATACTCCAGAAGAAGTAATGAAAAATGTAATAGAAACTGCGATACTATTTGCATTGACATTAGTCTATAACCTACCTAGGATTAATTGGAAGTATTACTTATGTATAAACTGAAAAATTCAATTAAATTAGACCAAGGAGTGAATAAATGAGAAACATAACATTGTAAATATGTCCATATTTCCCAAATTGGTTAAAAAATTACAACCCAGTGATATTCGGGGTATTGGACAAAATATTTCTAAAATATATATGAAAATAAAAATGCCCCCAAACTTATAAGACAATTCTGGAAGAGACAGTAAGAGTCTCATCCAGCCTTGTAGAAAGGAATAGTCTGTAGTCATAGCAATGGAGCCAGAGCAATAGTCTTAGTTAGAGCAGTGGTTCTCAACCAGAGGCAATTTTGTCCTTCAGTTTGAAAACATGTTTAGTGTTAAAACTGGGGAAAGGGGTGTGCTATTGGCACATAGAGGGTAAAGATTCTATACGGATGCTGCTAAATATTCTACAACACACAGGGCAGTCCCCACAACAAAGAATTACCCAGACCAAAATGTTACCAATGTTGAGGTTGAGAAATCCTGCCATAAAGGAATAAAGAAATGGACCCATATCACAAACAGATAATGGAAAATTTGGCTCATTCTATAGAGAAAATAAAGTTATATCACCACTCAGATTAAGTAAAAATATGACTCACAATGGATTAAAGATCTGAACATAAATGGCAGAAGTATGACACTACTATAGAAAAACAGCAAATATACTTCAGAAATTTGTCCTTAATATGAAGTCAGAACAATTTCTCATAGCAATCACGTGACAGTAAAAATATTAGTATTTATATGGTTGCTTCTTTGATTAAAACCCATCAGAGCTACCTCAACGACTACCAGATAAAGTTTAAATTTTTAGCCTATTTCTCCCCGATGAAATATAGTCACACTTTCTAAATGTCTCCATTTTCCCTGCCTCTCTTGTCCCTAGGGGTAGAGTCAGTTGCTCTGATCCAGACATATTTAATATATGGTGAGCTATTATTGCACTTATAAATCCCTAATTAACTTTCTTTTAAAGCCCTTCTTTGTTACCTGACCAAGAGATTCTCCTGGGGCAAACTATGCCCTCCACATTTTTACCCTTGCACAGAGTAAAACGCCCACAGCAGCCAGACACATGTTTTTGATTATGTGAATTGATTAACCTCTACTATTGGCATATAATCATTTTTTCTCATGCTCTTGCAGTCTGCCTTGGATGAACTATGACAATAAATTATATAACTACAAACTCAGATATATTAAATAAAAGTCCATTTCTGCTTCTCAATTATCAGGAGCTATTAAGAACCTCACTAAGAAATGACAAGCAAAACATTCTGAAATAAATGCAGTTTAATAATGCAACTTAAAGACCAATACTCCTATAATCAAATGGACCTCGTAATGTAATACTAATATATCATTAAAAATTTTATAAAATAATTAAAATATGACATATGCCCAAGCAGAAAGCATTTTGATTTCTTTTGTTCTCATATGGATTGACACATAGATTTTTTTTTTACCATGAACATTGTACATTACATTCCCACATTTATTTTTATTTTAGTCAGAGATGATTTTTTAGAATCTTGCCTATCTTTGAAACAAAGACATGCAAAAGTAAATATCAGTGATCCGGTTTGCATGCTAAATAATGTCCATAGCAAATAAGAATGCATTGAAATACAAAATGGAAGATGTAAGTTAGCTTTACATTTAGAATCCACAGTAGTTCTTGCAAACAAAAACTTAATTTCTAGCACAAGGAAGCTTAAATAGCTTTACCATGGCCGTGAGGTAAGACTCCTGTGTTGGTCTAAAGGTAATCTTTGTGACTCAGTTACACAATGATTGGTTTCATTGGTTAATGAGAAAAACTCAAAGGGATAAAAGTTATACACCAAGTCTTGTTTTCAGAATACTAAATTTCTTTTGCAAAAAACCCCTCCAAATTCAACCAAATACATTTGAAGATCTAATTGGCTTTATTCAACAATTCATGAAGTGCATAGCATCACATCTAGCAAGTAGAAAGCAGCTCCTCTGAGGAGCTGTACGTAGTGGAAGTCTTTTACAGAAATGGAGCCGGACAAAAAGGTTATTAGCAAAAGAAAAGAGAGGATTGTTTCAGGCAAGATTACCTCACTAGTGCAGACCAGGAAATTCCAGACTGATTGGTATAAAATTCCACTTCTGGGAGAGGCTGAAACTGCCATTAGGTGAGGTACTACGTTTTGATGAGGTTTTGTAGAAGTGACTCCATTTGGGGCTTGTTTCTTTGTAGCACTTTCTGGCAGTAGGTCATTTAGACATGGTGGGTAAGGGAAGTCCACTTGCTCAGGGAGCTTCAGAACACACTTCATTGCACTGTTGCAAAATCTACCCTGGCTACTGGGAAAGCAATGTAATAAGTCACAGGAGACAGATAAGGTGAGGGCGGAATGAAAAGTACAACTAAGCATCTAATTCCCTTTTCATGCCAATTTCCTGTAAAGGTTTTCTTTCCTACTGAGATGCCCTGGGAGTTAACCTTGAGGACTGCATTAGGAGTTTCAAGGAAGCTTGTTTTGGCCCTTTAATTGGGATGGGCTAAAGGGCCAAGCTGATGGGTTAAAAGGTCATTTTAGCCAATATGAGTTGTGGGGTCTTTTCTCAGCAAACTGTGATCAATAATTCAGCTGGGCCACAAAGGGGAGCTTGTGAAAACTTACAGCAGGCAAGATAGAGTAAATTAAGAGGACTCAAAAGGAATAAGATTACCACAGTCATGAAACTGTGAGCCTAGAAGCTTCATTTCCACACCAAAACCAGCTCGTTTCTTTATTCCTTGTACCATATGCTCATTTCTTAGCTGAAATATCCTGTGAGTGGTTGTCAAGAACTAAGATTTGCTAAATTTGTTTATTTTTGCTTTTCTCTTAGCTCAAATTAGAAGCATATGTTCATCACCTCTGCCTGTGAGTAGTTCAGCATGAACTGTTTTCCTCATTTTATTTAGAGCAGATCAGTCAAAATAGTTATTTCAAAGTTGACTTGCAAAAAAATATGGCAGGCACAACTTCTTTTATTAATTGTGTTTCTTCGCAAACTAGCAGATAAACTCAGTTAACTGAAATATGGCCATGCATCTTTGTGCTGTAATTAGTGCAACCTTCATTCAGGTAGGAGATACTGATAGTGTCATTAAGCTGCATAAGCCACATGGAGAGCTGCCAAGTCCCAGCCTTTTTGTTTGAAGTAGGGACTGATCACAGGATCCAAGACTTTTCATCTCTAGAGTTATGTCTTTAATGGGGTCACAGCTGCAGCTGAGAAAAATTACCATCTGAAGTTAGCTCCCTGCATGGTCCATATAGGTCTGGAGGAGCTGGGACAAAAATCGCTCCTGGGTCAGTCCAGCATTACCAGGTGCTTTTCTGCAAGAGGGGAAGCTCAGGAGCAGTGAAGGTTATCACAAAGGTCAGAAGTCATTTAGGGACATTTAGGAAGGTGCAGGCCACATCATGGCCCAAAATGGGTGCTGTAGGTTGAGAGGATCCATAAAGAAAGCTGGGACTCAGATGACAAAGTACATAGACAGTAGTATCACAGTGTTATAGTACAGAAGCTGAGAAGAAAGGGAAGACAAATGTATTACATCATGTACCAAGCTCATTCCTTTCTCTCTCTCTCTCTCTCTCTCCTTCTCTCTAGGGATAGAGATATATCTGTGTATACATACACTCACATATTATATCTATAAATAGGTATAGATATATTTGAGAATACATATGCATATATTATATATGTATATATACAATTACTTATTTAGTTCTCACAGAAACCCTGTAATTTTATCTAAACTGAGGCTTAGATTGTTGCTATAACTTATGTAAGATTCCACAGATATTAAGTGGCAGAATGAGAATTAAATCTATCTATCTATCTATATCTATCTATATATCTATAGATAACACACTATTCCATTGGTGTTATCTGTCTTGTTTCCACAGTCCAGAGCAATGCCTGGCACAGACTGGTGCAACAAATGGTGTTGCCAAACTGCACTTTGACAACCCCACGCCCATATTCTTTCTACAACATCCATAGGCCTCACCAGAAGGGACTGCTCTCAATATTTCTGCCCATGTTTCTCATTCTAATGAGAGAATTTTCATCTAAAGATGGGAGGTATCAGGGCTGCCATACACCTGCCCCAGAAAAGGCAAGGACCTGCATAAATAAATTCTTATTTATGCCACTGCTGATCTTGACCTTGAAGGGGCAGAATTAGTGAGAAAGATGGGCAGCAGAAGAGTATAATAGAGAAGTATGTGATATATACGGTGTTGAAGATATATGGTTCCCAAAGTATGTCTGAAATAGAACTCAAGGATTAGTGTAAATTAATTCCTTTGTATGACTAGTATTCCACCTGACCTTGAAGATGCAGGGGCTAGTGAGAGTGATGTACAGAAGAGACAATTAATAGTGCCTGCTTTCAAAAAATATATTGTGGTTTAGTTATTCGTTCAGTCCACACACTACTCACCACACCACGTGGCAGCCATCCTACTGGGTGCTAGTGACAGGAGAGTGAAGAATAGCCTCACTTAGTTCCAGAAGCTTCCATACTATTGGCCCCTGTTTCCAACCATTTCAGCACAGCCAGCTCTCCCATGTCACACTTGGGTGATGCCAGTAAAAGTCAGACATTTTTAGAATTTTTCAGGACTTACCCTAGCTGACTCTTGATCTAAGGCTCTTCACTCTGTTATTACTGTCAGAAGTTAAACTGTAGCAGCTTTCCAAATGCCTCTGTCTTTACATGTATTATCCTGTTACAAATAATGTCTCCATTTTATAGATGAAGAAATAGAGGCTCAGAAATAGCTAGAAATAGCTATTTTCTAAAGCATAGTGGTTAAATATGTAAACTGTGGCTTTTGCCCACCTGGATTTAAGTGTAGCTTAACACTTACTGATGTAGGATTTCTGGAAAATTATTTAACATTTCCACACCTCAGATTCTTTGTTTGTAAAATAGTTCTAATATTGGCACATATGTCAAAGTCCTGTATAAGAAGTAAATAAGTTAATACATGTAAAGTGCTTAGAACAGTGTCTTGAATATAGTAGTTCTATTGGGTTGAATGCTGCCGTGCCCCCTCGCCCCTGAAAAAAGACAGGTTCAAGCCCTCATCCCCAGGATTTATGGTGGTGAATTTATTTGGAAGAAGGTGTTTTTCTTTGTTTGTTTTCAGATGTAATTTTGTTAGGGATCTCAAGGTAAGGTCATACTGGGTTTAGGGTGGTCCTGAAATCCCATGATAGGTGTCCTTATAAGAAGCTAGAACACAGACTTACCAAGAAGAAGAACATGTAAGGATGGAGGCAGAGATTGGAGTGATGCAGCTATAAGACAAGGAATGCCAAGGATTGCCAATGATGCTGAAAACTCGGCCTCTGTGCACCGGTGCTGAATCGAATCTCAGAGACAGAGTTTTGGGTGAAGTAGAAAAGAATAGCTTTATTACTTTGCCAGGCAAAGGCAGACATGGTAGGCTCATGCCCTGAAAAACTGTGTGTTCCAACCCGGGAGGATTTGGTGAGGAGTTTTACAGCAATGGCTCAAGGGCTCAAGGGCGGAGTTGCTGATAAGGATCGGGGTGAGCAGGGCCTGCACTCCTTTAATCTGGCCTCAGGTGGTCTCCTGATGAGCTTCCTGAGGTCATGAAACTGTGATCTTCTCTGGAATGAAGAATGCTAACATCTTCCATTTGTTGGGGCTTTTAGTTCTGTAAAGAGCTCAAAGATATTGCTATGTGTATCCCTCGAGGCAGAACCAGGACCCTGCTCCGAGGCTGCATTGTTGTTTCTTGCCTGCTCCTCCCTTGTCTCTGCATCCCCTCCCTTCCCTGATTAGCAACTGTTTGAAGGGCTTCCATGCCCAGGAGCCCCACTGGGTCCTGCTTGGTTTCACCAGGAGGCATGGGACAGATTCTCCCTCAGAGCCTCTAGGAGGAATGAACGCTGCTGACACACTGACTGCAGACTTCTGCCTTCAGAACTGTGAGAGAATAAATTGCTGTTGTTTGAAGTCACCAAGTTTGCGGTCATTTATTGTGGCAGCCACGAGAACCTAATACAGCAGTTAACACACACACACACACACACACACACACACACACTCTCTCTCTCTCACTTGTTTTTGTTAAGTATTTATACAGCAGTTGAGGCCCACAGAAGTCTCAACCTCAGCCATCTGACTTCAAATCTTTAATCTCATGGCTCTTCCTCACTCACCCCTCGGTTCCTGGTTTTGCATCCAGCTTCTATCCCTCGTTTGAACGGTCATACTCCTTTCTGTGTCTTACTGAGGTTGGCTTCCCACTTGGGGCTCCATTTCCCATGCACCCCTGCTTTGGACTTTCCCCATGAACATCAGGTGCCAGACTCCCGCTTGCAGACCCTCTCCACTGAGTGGGCTCCTCAACAGAGCAGGAGACTCAGCCATTTAGAGCGGGAGCTGCAAGACCTGCACTTAGTACACACGGGCTGAGTAGCTCAAGCAGTTTATAAATAGAAGCTACAGCGAGTATAATGCAGAGTAGACGCAGCATATATACACTACTTCCTGCAGTGATCAGATAGCGAGTGCGGTGGAGGAAGAGAACAGGAAGATGTGCAGTGAAGAGCAGGAGCTGAATGAGTGCCGGAAGCACCCCACAGCCCAAGGCAAGTGACACTGAAGGAACGAGTCATCTAAGACAGGTGGAATTGTGAAGGGCTTTCAAGGTAGATTTTCTCAAAACGTGGAGTCAAATGGGGGAAAAGTCCAACTTCCTGTACTGTTAAAGTTTATGAAATATGTACATCTGGCAGTCTTCCTTTGATCTCGTGTTTTAAACCACTACATAGAATCATGAGGAATATTTTTAAAGTCCCACATGTATTTATATAGAAATTAATGCTTTAAAGTTTAAATATTTTAGGAAAACATTTTCTTCTAATTTATCAACATGTAAAGCACACAAAGCTTTAAAGAGAGTTAGTCCCCCAATTCCCTTTTGTGATAAAGAAGCCGGGCACAAACAATCCTGATGTGGCAACTGGTCCCTGACTCTCTGGCTTAGTTATTTGACTTACAGAGCAGTTGAGGAGGTGAGTGGGTAGAGAGAGTCTCAACTCATTCCTCCAAGTGGGACAGATAGAGTAACTGGACCCTGAGTCAGTTCACTGTGAGAAATCTCACAAGAAGTGCTTCTGGAAAAAAGAAAATGATATCAGGCAGATGGGTCTACAAAAGGAATGAAGAACACTGGAAATGGTACCTACAGGCGTAAATGAATAAAAGTGTTTTAAAATGTTATTTACATTTCTTTAAAATATAATGAGTTGTTTAAACAACCAGTAACAAAATATAGCATAGAGTTTATAATATAGGTAAAGTTTAAAAATATAATGACAAAGGGATAACAGCTGGGAGGAGAGAAATAGAAATATACTATTGTGAGCTTTTTACACATAAAATATAACCTGAAGGGTTCCTGTGATATCTACCAAATACCCATTAAGATAACAAAACAAAGAAGATAGTAAGGAAGGGGAAAACATAAAAAATATGGGGCAAATAGAAAACAAATAGCAAGATGATGGACATAAACTTAACTATATCATTAATCCCATTAAATATAAATAATCTAAACATCCAAATTAAAAGTGAAAGATTTCCAGATTACATAAAAAAGTAAGAGCCAACTATGTGCTGCTGGTGACAGAGGTAAATAAAATGATCCAAATAAATGAAAAGGGAAAGGAAAAATATATGCCATGCTAACCTGAATCCAAGGATACCTGGAATGGCTATATTAATTTTAGACAAAGTAGGTTTCAGAGAAAAGAATGCTACCAGGAGTAAAGGAAGTCAATTCTCAAAGATAGTGGGGTCAATGCATCAGGCAGACATAATGGTATTCAGCATTTATGATCATTTTATGCTTCAGACAGTGACACCTCCTCCCCTGCCCCCTTGTATACATTTGGTCAGATTTCACAGAGCACATTCCTCCAGTCTCCTTCTATAGGGTGCATTTTGTGTGACTGCAGAATTTGGGGGCTGAGTAGAAAAAGGAGGGTGGTGAAGTCAGAATTCAGCTCACATGTTTTGAAATTATTCCCGTTTCTAGAGACATATCCTGCCTTCAAATATACCCAAAATTCCTCAGTCCACAGTCCCTCTGTTTTGTCTTTTAAAGAGCACAAACCCCCATTATTTTGCCATGATTGAGAAGGGTAGCCTCTCAATGCATGGATTCAGAAAGGGGTATCCAGTGATCTATATGCTCTCAGATAGCTTTCAATTAATCCTCCTTACGTAAGTCCCAGTATCAAAGTCAATGTTTAATTAGAGGAGCAGAAACACTATGAGTTATGGGATAAGGTATTTATCATAGAACTCAGCTTTGACACAATTATGAGATAAGCCGGATAAATGAAGGTCTACAAAAGAGAGCTAGGGCATAAGAGGAGACACCCTTCCAACAGTTAGAGAAGCCAAGCTCCTCCAGCTGCTGAAGTCGGGCTGCTAAGAAATCCACGCCAGAGGTCTGTGCACCCTCAGAAAGGTCTATGCAGCCCCCGATATCCAGGGGGTGTTCCAGCATTATCAGCTGGGTCTTGATGTTATCACAAGTTGGACTGGCATCCAGAGCTAGGCTTTGGTGTTCTCTTGTTGGTTGTAAACACTTTCACAGAACGTAAGTATGAGACAAGGCCACTCTGTGACTGATAGATCAAGACAAGAAGAATTTTAAAAGACCATTTTGTAATCTTGCTTAAACACAGAATGCCATCCAAGCCACAGACTATAAACATCTCCCTCTCACAGCTGATGTGAGTGACTGACTGTTCTTTATCAATTATAGCTTTAGTTTCCCTTTCAGTCTGCCCTCCTTACAGATAGGATTTATTAAGATACCAATCATAACATTATTCTCACTTCATGACTGCTTCCAACAGAGAGCAAAGCTCCACTTCCCTAAAATCTCCCCCAAATCACCAGCCAAAGTCCAAATCCTATAATAGGTTCTTTCTAATACCTCCTGCTGGGACACCTGCAATTCCCCCTGGGGTGGATGTGCTCCATCATTGCAACAAGCAACAAACTCAACCTGTTCAAATACAGATGAGCTCTTGGTGGCCTCTGGCTGAAGGACATTGACAACCCACAGCCAAGCATGTGGTCATGAGCCTGGGGCCACTGTGTTCAGTGGGGTCAAAAGTCAGGAAGATCTAGATGGAAACAGAAGAGTGTGAAGTTCAAGCCAGAACCTTCCCTTCTGGGAACCCTGATGTCTATCTCTCAACCATCTCAATCTGCAGAGATCAGTTGTTGCTGCTGAACTGTTGCCTTCCCTAAATCTCAAGAAAACACCTCTTTTGGCCACTTAATTACATACTCACTCAGAACCATATGTGGGAGTCCCAGCTTGACCAAGCCTAAGGAGCACTCCCATGCACAACCTTCAACCTCTTTCCAGAGGAAACTGATTCCTGCTTTGTTCCAGAAGTCCTCTGTATTCACACTGTAGGGTTAAGACTTGATTTCCTCATGTTTTAAAGCCAGTTATCATTTAATAAGTTTATTCTGTAAGCTACTCATTTTTGTTGTACTTTGTCTCTCATTTTCACTGTTTTTGTGTGGTGTTCATTATTATTATTTTTAATCTCTTAATGGGAAGCTGCAGTGGGTACTGGAATAAGGGTGACATCACAAGTATTTTCAATCCAATACCTTCACTAAAAAATCAGGCCCTTTGTCACCTATGCAGGTGGTAGAGACCACTACATGCCAACCAGGTGTTCATGCCCCACCCCACTGTAGTAAGGAGCTCCCCTAGTGGTCCAACCAGGAACTCCCTTTATTATCACAGCAAGTGTGGTTACATGACTAATTCTTGCCAATATTATGGGGGAGGAAGTGATGTGTGTTACTTTTGGGCAGGCATGTTTAAAAATGACTTTGACTTCTCTACTCTTTCTTCTTCTCCCCCTTTTTTTTTCAGCTGGAAGTTGAGGGCGCAGAGACTCAATGGATGGCTACTTCAAAGATGGTGAGCCAGATCCCTGAGCCCCAAATGGTTGGCCAGAAACACAACCATGTAAGGATGTATGGGACAGCTATGTAAGGGAGAAAATACACTCTATTGTGTCAGTCCACCAAATGTGGAGGTTTACTCCAATTGAGTTATTCCAAGTATGTTACTGGTGTTCCTCTAAGTAACAACATGAGTATGTCATTCTTTTTGAAAGAATAGTTCCATCAACATTCAGTCTTTGCTTTAACTGGCAAAGTTAAGATTGTTGGTTTTGCTTTATAATTACCTCAAAGACAAAGTTAACAGCACACGCGCTGTGGGAAGGGGGCAGGGTCAGAACGTGTGATAAACCATTTCTATTTCTAGTTATCCTTTAAGCATCCTCTAAGTCAAAAGTAAGGAAACTTTTCCTGTAAAGGGTAAAAGAGTAAATATTTTCAGCTTTGTGGGTCACATAGATCTCTGTTGCATATCCTTTTGTTTTTTAACAGCCCTTTAAAAATGTAAAAACTATTCTTAGCTTATAAGCCGAATAATAACAGACCTTGGGCAGGATCTGGCCCGTGAGTCCAAGCTTACGAATGTCTGCTCTAAGTGACTGGAAGATGTAGGACTTGAAGGAGGATGTACTGATCAGTGAGACCCCTCTAGGGACCATAGATGGATGCATTCCACTTTAAGGTTATGAACTCCTTGAAGACTGTTGGAGAAGGTCATTGAGAGGACATGACCACTGTTTGACACACAAGCTGGACCTCAGCAATTAGAAGCCCCTCACTCTCTCCCCTGTCCTTTGGATGTGCTTTCTGCCCACTGTTCCTACAGTCGAGCCATTTTCAAGGATGTAGCATTGAGAGGGCAGTGTGTTGGTGAGACCATATGGGTGATACACATGACTGAACCCACTGAAGGCCTCTATACAAGCTCTTAAGATTCTGGTGGGAAGCAGGGGCAGAGATCTACTCATATTGTGGTTGTCTGAGACAAGCCTCCTTTGTAGTCTCTTGCTTATTAAATGTGCCTCTTTCGTTGCTCTCTCTTTGCCCTTCGTGGGGGGGCAGTTTCAGATTTTACCCGGGAAAGCTCCTGAGTCTGCAAACCAACAAAGGCAAGAATCATGTTCTCTGTTTTCATCTTAGCCATTATTTCACTTAATATAGGGCTTTAAATTTTATTCAGTTTTAACTCTTTTGTTGCTATGTGCAAAGCTCTGTTAGGACTCTAGACTTACACATAAAATATATGCTCCTCCCCAAAATAGAAACAGTTGAACTGAATAAAATTTAGCTATTTAATTTGAATTCTACTGTAAAATTGTGATCATAATTCCAGAACAGAATACTAAGCATTTTATAACATACAGCTCTGTCATGGTACTCTTTCTAGCAGCCATGGCCTTTGCCATCATTGAATGCCCACATCACTTTCAATTGTTAGTATCTAAATGTGGGAGCTTCAGAGAGAGAAAGTAGTGCTTGCTTTTTACTTTGACCTGATACACTTGGAAACAGTAAAAATATTTGTAAATTTTATGTGAGGCTTCTATCTCAATAGAAATAAAAAAGTAATATAAATTCTATCTGATAGGATTATGGTGATCTCACCTAGGGATTTGCTATCATAGGTTATTTTTACTTTCTCCAACTCACTCTAAGGCATATTTGGATATGTAATTATTCTGCACATAAAAATCCCTTCACAAAGGTCAGAGGTTGGGAAAGTCTGGACTCCCAGAGAAAGTTGGGGGCTAAGTAACAGGAGGAGCCATAGTTTCCTTGTTCACTTGAGTTGATTAAGTTCTTTGCACGTGATGGATGAATATCCCTGCCAGAATGAACATATTAGAATTCCATTCTATGAGCAAAACCAAAGACATCTGGTTTGTGCCCTGCTGAAACTCACTACTCATGCCAACATCCTTTAGTGGGTTTAACAATTGGGAACCCAAAGAACTCATGTGTATTTGTGACACCATAATGGATTTTGAGCCTGTGTAATTAATGAATGAATCCCTAGCAGATGTGTTTGCTGAACTAAGATGTGTATGTTATTTTTCTATTTTAATCTCTGCATCATGTATCAGGTTTTTTAGCTCTGGCTCTGGAAGTAGCTGCCTTTGAATTGCTACAACTTCCCCTAAGGAGTTTATCTCCCTGAAGTAATACCTCCACTAAATTGAATCCAAATTTTTACTTGAATAAATACAACTGGAGAGACCCATAGTGAAAAAAAAATTATGATTATAGCAAAGAAACCCAGTGTAATGAAATCAACAACAACACTGTAACTTACCTGTTTTTCACAATTCTTCATGATAGCAGAATAGGTCCAGAGCACACATTGCAAAGCTCTGTGCTAATGAAGACCGTCTCTAGAACTGGACTTCTTATGTGTCTACTGTGTCCATGATGCTCATCTTTTGATGTGGAATTTTCCTTTCTTACTTCTATACCTGATTCTCACAGGATGTACTTTTCATTGAATGCACAGTGGTGAGTGGATAGAGTTTTCTTCATCCTGCTGGGATACTTGAGATTATTATCAGTATGTGGAAGAAAACATCCTGTGTTCAGGAGCAGACTCTTAACAGTCCTGACAGCTTCTGCCCAGAGACATTCTCACTATAGACAAATGATCTTTTTTAGAGAGAAATCTTGCTTATTAAGAGCTCCAATATCACAGTGATAATCACAAGTCTGATTAGCATTAGTTATTAGGATAATTCTACAAATACAACTCTACCAACATTTGAGGGTGCCTTCTGTTATGAAAATGTATGCTAAAATATCACATTTCACATGACAATTTTGTTTTTTTGTTGTTGTTGTTGTTGTTTTGCTTATTTTTGGCTGCGTTGGGTCTTTGTTGTTGTGCACGGGCTTTCTCTAGTCGCATCGAGCGGGGGTTACTCTTCATTGTAGTGCTCAGTCTTCTCATTGCAGTGTTTTCTCTTGCTGCGGAACACGGGCTCTAGGCTCGTGAGCTTCAGTAGTTGTGGCGCATAGGCTCAGTAGTTGTGGCTTGTGAGCTCTAGAACACAGGCTCAGTAGTTGTGGTGCATGGGCTTAGTTGCTCCGTGGCATGTGGGATCTTCCCGGGCCAGGGTTTGAACCCATGTCCCCTGCATTGGCAGGCAGATTCTTAACCACTGCCCTCAAATGACAATTGAATACTTATTTATTTATTTATTTTTTGCGGTACGCAGGCCTCTCACTGTTGTGGTCTCTCCCGTTGTGGAGCACAGGCTCCAGACCCGCAGGCTCAGGGGCCATGGCTCACGGACCCAGCTGCTCCACAGCATGTGGGATCCTCCCGGACTGGGGCACGAACCCGTGTCCGCCGCATCGACAGGTGGACTCTCAACCACTGCGCCACCAGGGAAGCCCCAGCATGTTCTTAATAAAGATGTCTACACACAAGGTGGGGCTGTGATGACGTTTTCACGGCCAGGAATTGTGATGAAAAGAGATCTTGAAGAGTTTTTGGATTTTGTAGGGCCTCTGCCACTAAGATATCATAATCACTGACTACCTCTTCACTTTGGTAGTGACTTGAGTTGAGACCTATTCACAGGGTTGTTACTCAGAAAAATCTGCAAATACAACCATGAATCTCTATGCAATACTCATATCCTGTTTAAATTATTTTGTTTCTCCTCTTTGGAGTCAATAGAGCATCACTTATACGTCTCCTGATTGCTCAAGGATATTTGAAATATACTCAGGGCATTGAATCTTGACTGTTGATCTGTGGTCCTAACTTTATATTATTACTTTAAGGAGTCACACAAATGGCTACTTAAAAAATACACTTGTCTGAAAGTCACATCTGGGACTTCTTGGCAAAGCAAGGAGGAAGCTGATGTTATTGCTGCAAGGATGTTTATTCACAAGTTGTTCTCCTCCATTTAATTGTATTTTCATGTTTTAGCATCAACATTTAGTATTAGTGAATGAATGAATTCATTAAATATGAGTAAATAATTGCATACCTTTTTGGGGGCTTTGAGTATCCAGTATCTCCATCAAAATTAACTCGGTTGGTTTTCTAAAGGGTTAAGACAAAACTTCTGATAAAATAAGCTTAGTGATTAGTATATATATATATATATACGCGACTGTGGAGTGTGAACATGTTCTTTTATTCTTGCGTCCATTTTTCCACTCTTTTCAGATTAGCTTGGGGTAAATTAATTAAGTCTGCTTCCTGCTGGGCAAAGTCCTTTCCTCATTACTGTATTTCTGCTCCCCTCTCTTTCCTCTTGACACTGATAGACCTCAAGACTGAAAATAGATACTAATTATTTTCCACCTTTACCCCTCACTGTTCAAAGCAGTGAGTGATGCTTTGACTGTGACATTAACTCAGAGCTCATGAAAGCCACACAAAGTGAATGAACTCACGAAGAAAGATTTTGTTGAGTTCAAGGTACAAACAACACAAGGCACAAACAAGAAAACCAATGTTATATAGAAAATGTTCCCCACTCTATTTTTAACACCGATGGGTAATGGTGTTACATACAGAGGGTAATGCTTGTCCCGGTGGTCACAGGGCATCTCTCCGTTGCTGCCTTTTCACATGAATCAGCACCAGTACTGCCCAGCTCTTGTCCCTCACGCACACTGTCCTGCTTCCAAGGAAACAAAACTAACTTATTGGAGAAATTACGTGAACAATAGATTCTGGATTCAGAGGGCACCTGTGTTGACGGAACTTTGTGAAGATTTGAGACTCCAGAATCATCTGTTACCTGAACTGCACCCAAGAACAACCTCTTGCCTCCACACTGAGATGTTTAGGAATCTCATCCTGCAGTCACTGAGTGGAAAATTTGTTCCCAAGGAAATTAACACTATTCACCTTGAGAAAGAAAGAGAAAATAAGAAAATTCAAAGCAAACGAATTACCGGCAATATGTAAAAAAAAAAGGCAATCGGTTGACTAGCTCGTTACAAGGAATGTTTTGTGGTCTGAAAACACGACAAAACTTTCTTGTCAGTAGGGTATTAACATGCAGATAGTGAACTCATTTGTACAGATCCTGAATGATCGACCTATCATTGTTTCCAGAATAGAATTTACAAAGAAATTTTGGATTTACACCCAACCTCTACATAACACCCCCATGGGGTAGAAAAGACAACTATTTTATTCCTTTTAGAGAGGAAGAAACCCAGGCTCAGAAACCTTCAGTAATTACATAAAGTCACCAGTTCAAAAATGAAGAAGCTGGAACCAGACCTCAGGTATCCTGATGTTTACCCAGGGCTTTTCCTGATGCCCAGTGATAAAAATGTGTCAATGTATAATATAGTTAGTATGATGGTTAGTTGTATGTGTTAACTTGACTGGGCCATGAGGTGCCCAGATATTTGGTCAAACATCATTGTAGATGTTTCTGTGAAGGTGTTTTTGGTGTGTTTTGCTTGAGATAAACATTTAAATTGGTAGACTGAATAAAGCAGTCTCAATCTCCCTCTCTTTTTCTCTCTCTGTCTCTGTTTATCTCTGTCTCTCTCCACACACACACACACACACACACACACACCCTATTGGTTCTGTTTCCTCTCTGGAGAACACTAATACAGTTAGCCTCTCTGACTGAACAAAATTCGGATTCATAGTTGGCACTAAAGTTTCATCATTTGGGGTTCTACGAAGCCAAAAACTAGGTGAACAAATTTAAGTGCACAAATGTCTGGCATTAAAACACAGAAAAGAATTAAACATATAATTTTTGTATGGCCTCTGTCATTTGTAAAGAAATTGTATTATCTTTTAGTCCAGAACACTTCAACATTTTTGTTTGCATAACCTCTAAACAAATTTTTAAAAACTACTGACCACTCAAACATTTTTATATAAACATCTAAAATTTGTTAACATACTTTCAAATATCTGTAAAGAATATGTTTTTATTGTATTATGCACTGCATATGAGGATTAAATCTATTTTCACCAAACTGTGAAACTGGAGCTGCAAGTTTACCTCATTCCTTAAAGGAAAATGTCCACTGCACAGACAGATGGACATGAAGTCTTCTTTCTCACGTTCACCAAATCAAACTTATATCCTTCCAAAAAATAGTCTGAATTTATGTTTTATTTCAAATAAACATGAAAATAGATGTCTATACAACAGCTTTATCAGTTCTGAGTTCTATTTTCAATGTAGAGGATAGATAGATCATAGATAAATAGGTAGAGAGTTAGATAGATACATAGATGCATAGATACAGAGATCGACCAATCATAGATAGATAGCTAGACTGACAGGGCCTTAGTGTACCTGGCCAAATACGGTTTGACACTTCAGTATTTCTTCCTGAAATTTCTCTTTTTCGCTTTCATGGGACTCTTCCTCAAATGTGGAAATTATAAATCACACCTGGGTTTGGTGCCTGCAGGTTTGCACACCTCAAAGCCAGGCATCACAGGAAGATGGGATGAGTGGGAAGTTTGCCTTCTGTCTGTAGGGTGAGGGAAGCACCATTGTGAAAGGGGAGGAGAGAAAAAAGAAACAGCCAACCACAGGGCACTAGGCACATCAAGCTTAGGAAAGAGCTCATGGGGTTGGAGGATCTGGAAACTGACTCCCTTAAAGCTCAGTCATCCCTCTGCATGCCCAAGAAATTGTATCACTGCAGAGGTTTGGATACCGCACTGGGACCACAGCTCTTCTTACTATTGTCAGCAAAGTGTGTGCTCCCTAAACCTGTGAGGTGTTGCACAAAATAAGGGTTCCAAGGCCAATATCAGTCGTATTTTGCAAAATAGCAGTTGAAAGGTTCTGTTACATCATGAAGAAGATACCAAATAAAGATTTTTTTTTTTTTTCCGGTACACGGGCCTCTCACTGTTGCGGCCTCTCCCGTTGCGGAGCACAGGCTCTGGACGCACAGGCTCAGCAGCCATGGCTCACTGGCCCAGCCGCTCCGCGGCATGTGGGATCTTCCCAGACCGGAGCACGAACCCGTGTACCCCACATCGGCAGGCGGACTCTCAACCACTGCGCCACCAGGGAAGCCCCGAAATAAAGATTTTTAAGATATTGATACTAAACCAAAAAAGTAAAAAGTGCTGGAAGTAAAACCACGGGCCAACATCTGCTATGTATGTTGGTAACAAAATCCTAAAGAAAATATTAGCAAAGTGAAGTCAGCAAGTTAAAAGAAAAAGTATAAAGACTTAACAACTAAATTAAGTTTATGGTAGGAATTCAAGTTTGGTTTAACAATCAAGAATCAAAAAATAAAATTAGTAAATAACAAATTAAAGGAAAAATATGAGCATCTCAATAGATAAAGAATTTGCATCTTGTACAATTCTTTAATCCATCTTGATAAATGCTTTTGATACTGGGGATGAAAAGAAAAATTTCATAGGAATGTTTATACAATTTAGGAACATATAATTCTTATATAAACAATGTGAAAAAATAGGAAAAGTTACCAAACTCATCTTATGGGGTGTCGCTATCATCTTGATAGCAAGAATAAAGTAAAACAATGGGCCACTTTTATGTATAAACATAAGCAAAAATCCTAAATAACATTAGAAAAACAAATCTAGAAATTCTTGTAAAATAAAACATTGTAATTAGTTAGGGCTTTCTTTAGAAATTATAAAATGTTTTAACAGTTAAAAAGTTTAATGTTATTTTTCACATTAACAAATGAGAAAACATACAAGATTATCTGAAAATATGTAGAAAAATAAGATTCAGCAACCATTCAAGATTGCTACATTTCTTAACAAACTAAGAATAGTAAAAAAAACTTCTTAAGTTGTAACACTACCAAAAACTAAAGTGAATAATATTCATAGCATTAAAACATTAAAATTATTCTCATTAAATTTAAAGTCAGAACCATCTCTATTATTCAATAATGTACCTGAAGTTCTTAGCCTGTTTAATAAGATTAGAAAAATATATTGATATAATATATTCACTAATTACAGAAAATATAATTGGCTACATAGAAAATTAAAAAGGAATATTAAGATAAATAGATTTAAGTGGTAATTTCTAGCTGCATGATTAATATAGAAAAATAAATAGCATTTCTATCATCAGAAATTACCAAATTAAAAATAAATTAAAAAATAAAACATTTAGAATAGTTACCAAATTCTTTAGTGAAAAGGGGAATACAAGCATGTATAAGATTTTTATGGATAAAAATTGTAAAGTTTTATAAAGTATTAGAAGTCTTGAAGAAAATCAAGGGAGCCATAGACCATTTCCATGGATGAAAGATTCAGTATTTTAACGTTATTAATTGTCTCCATATAAAATTGAATGAAACATATTGAATACACAAAATTATGTATAAAATTCATTATATAAAGTATAATGAATATGCAAATTAAATGAAAATCAATGAAATCTTAAAAGAATTTCCTACAGACCTTAACATGCTCTTTCTAAGATTCATGAGATGAAGGAAAGCTTCTAGTTATCAAGTATATTATAAAGCTATATTATTAGAGGGAGAAAAGTTTGGAAATATTCTATCTATGATGAAAAATTGGTATATGAGAGAAATTGCATCTTGAGTCTGTGGATAAATGAAGAAATATTGATACTTCATAGATGGTATTGGGTGAATCCACTATGTACATAGGACACAGTACAAACACAGGAAAAATTAAATTGGGTCTATATACCTCATACTATTCTTAAAATTAGCTTCAGCTATATCAAAGTCCTAAATATGAAATAAGTGTAACATTTTACTGGAAAACTAAGATTATCTTTATAACCACAAGAGAATTCTATCTTAAATTGTGACACAAAAGGCACCCATACTAAGGGTAAATTTTAATAGTGTGACTCTTAAAATTAAATCTAGTAACCATGAAAAAAATACAATAGATAGAATTAAAGAGAAAATCACAGACTGAGAGAAGATACTTACAACATAAATAATAGTATATAAGATTAGTATCAAGTACTTATAAAAACTTTAACAATGGAAAAGAAGCCCACGATACAAGCAATTAATTTGCAAAAGGCCATCATTAATTTCTATTAACATGAAAAAATAGTCATCCTCACTAGAAATCAGAATAAAAAAAGTTTAACACACTGATGAGCTAGCTCAGATCCATCATATTAGCAAAGTTAAAAACTCTGATGATACAAATTTTGGCAAAGATATACAGAACAAATAAATCTTATATGTTATTTGTGAAAGGATCAGTAGGTAGAAACAAGTTTAGGAGCAACTTGGCAAATAATTCCTAAAGACAATGCTATGCTAAGTATCATCCAAAAATTTCATTTCTAGAAATGAAGTGAAGCGGGGGGAGTAGATGAAGCAAACACAACAATAGTCACTTTTAGGTTGGTTGTTAAATACCTGGGGGTTAGTAATACATTCTCTCTGCTCTTGAGTATGGTTATATTTTTCATAATAAAAGCCATTTTAAAAATGAAAAAGGCATTACATTTTACTGTGTTCAGGAAAATCCACCCCCCACCCACCCACTTTTCTGGTAAATCCAAAAGAAAAAGCACAAAGTTACGCAAAACACAAATTCACAACAATGAGTTAATATGCTATTTCCCCCCTCAGTTGCCCTTTCAGTGCTTCAAGACGTTTGAAAGTTGTGTGCCGTACACATCACAGAAACATGTTCCCTTGGAACTGACTTGTTATTTTGCATTGGAATTTGAAAGTTGCAAAGTGTGAGATGGGCCACCCCTTTCCCTAATTAATGTACCCTAGATTGATGAAAAGACATTTTCTGAGTGAAAGGCTTGAGCCAAAAGCTCAATTTCTAAACATCGCATATCCTCCTTTGTTAGCTGGATGCAGGGTTTTTGTTTGTTTTGTTTATTGTTGTATCTCTTGTGCCAGGATGGGTGCCTTGAGCACAGTAGGTCCTCAAAAAAGACTTGGTACATGAGAAAAATCACAATATGTGTGATTCGTCTAGCATTCAGAGTGATCCATTTCCCTGTGTATTATGTTTCTTCTGTAAAGAACATGCATCACAGGTGCATGAAAAATGGACCTTTTGAGAACACGGTAGTCTTTTTTTTCCTAGCTGCTTCCCGTAGGAATTCACTTCTACTGGAATCTCTTGAGAAGTGGAGATGCCCTCATAAGTGCCTGTCTGAAGGACAGGGGCTGAAGTGACTTTCTTTTGACTCCACGGATCATTAGCTGAAGTTTGCTCCCAGGGGATTTCAGTCCCAGAGCTTCTGAACTGCGTTTGCACATGGGCCAACCTGACAAAGTGCCATCAGAGAAGGACGTGGCGTGGAGGTGGAGAGTGTGTGTACAGTTGAGGGGAGGGGCTGTAGGCACAAGCTGAGCCTGAACTTGCATCACACCGCCTGCTCTGGCCTTCGTCAAAATCAAAGGTGAGCTGAGGGACGGTGATGCTTGGTGGCGAGGGGACTTGCTACAGGTTAACACTCACACCATTCAGAGCTATGTGCACCAACATTAAGTCACTTTGTCACCGAGTCTTTAAAGCCGTAACTGGCTGCAGTGTTCATAAAAGAAGAGTTGATGAATATGTGGTATCTGCTGCCTCTAAAGCCTCTGTAAAGCTGCAGTGTCGAGTCTTAGCTTGTTGCAAGTTGCAATAACTAGCTCTTTTGATTAGAGAGGTTTTCCCGAGCTGTCACACACAATTGGCCCCTGAATGTATCACCATGCAGCCACGTTATTGTCTGGTGTTTTTCTCCCACTGTTTGGCATGTGACTTAGTAGGGCACACAGGGCATCCTGTCCCCCTGTCTGGCCAGCATGATGTGCTCAATCTAGTGACTCAGCCTGGCTCTCCATACAAGGTCATAGCAGTCAAGGTCATTGTCTGTATTTTTAATGAGAAGGTAGTTGAAAAAATGGTAGCATTAACCTAGCCTGGGAGAAGTCAGTGATTATATTTGGCTGGAGTTGCCCAATTTAAATGAGAATGAATTTTGATCCCTTTTATTAATGGGAATTGAAAAGGATGCATTTGTGTATCAGATATTTTTTCCTGCATGACAAGCAAACCCAAAATGTAGTGGCTTAAAAGAACTCTTTATTTAACTTATAGGTTCTGTGGGTGAGTGATTTAGCTGAGGTTCTTTGAAGGATTTATTTGATTTATCCAGGGCACACTCAGGTATCTGTGGTCGGCTGCTGGGTCTGATGGCCCGAGCTAGGTGGCTCATCTCTGCTCACCTTGCACGCGAGCTCATCTAGTGCTGGAGACCCCAGGGCAGGAGGCAAGGGGTACACAAGGCAACTGAACCAGGAGCTGCCAGACCACCAGGTGAAACAATGGCCGGAGAGAGAAGGTGGGACTGAAAGTTAACCTGCCCAGTGGCTGGAGAGCCATCGGTGCTCCTATAGCTTGAAATAATGTTTCATTTTGAGCTACAAGAATAGTCACATTTTCTCTTTTAAGTTTTTTCAGGCCTTAATTGATTTACAGTTTTCAGAATCTCCTCATTTGAAAATAAAAATTGATGAAAATTAGATGAGGAATACAGAAAATGTATAATACTTTAATAAAATTATCAGAAAGTAATACAAATTACAAATATAAGCCCCCCGATAATACTATATTATTGCAAGACCTCACGTTAGTGTTACCAGGAGAGGCTCAGCGCTGTACGAACAGCTCCCAGCTCTCCGGTTTAACAATAGAACTCACTTCTCAACCCCAAAGCCATCCCATGTGGTTATGGGGCTGGTGATCCTCCCTGCTGGGACTTAGGGCCTCAGGCCTCCCCCAAGGCCTCCAGGTCCTCTGTTGGGTCCTCTGCAACTTGGGTGCAGAAGAGGGAGGAAAATGCCTGGAGGAGCACAGGGGACTTGTCCTGAGCCAAATCTGGAACTGGCTCCCATCCTTTCTGTACACAAACCAGTGGCCAGGTCTCAGACAAAAGACTAACACAAAACATGTGTCAAAGCTCAAAAGGAGGCAAAATTAGAGGGTGATCTCAGCAGGCAGGACGGTGGTTACCTAGGGAGGGAGAGAGAAGACGCTAACCAGGAAGAGCATGCAGGGGACACGGTGCCAGCACAGTTCTGCTCTTAACCTGGGGATGTGGGAGAGATCACTTTGCCATATGGTTAAGTCCCCACATATGAACGAGTTCTGTTCTGAGAGTGTGTTCATAAGTCCAAGTTGTTTGTAAGTCTAACACAGTTAGCCTAGGTACCCAACGAACACAGACTGCTACATAGTACTGTACTGTAACAGATTTATAATACTTTTCACACAAATAATACGTAAAACACAAACAAAAAATAAAGAAAACATTTTCAATCTTACAGTACAGTACCTTGAAAAGTACAGTAGTACAACAGCTGGCATCCAGGGACTGGCATCGGGTGAACAGGCAGGAAAAGTTACTGACTGGAGGAGGGAGAGGAGGTGGGAGATGGGAGAGCTGAAGTATCCTGAGCAATAGGAGACGGAGGGAAAGCTGCAATTTCACTCACGCCTGACGTTGATGGCACAGGTTCTGAGCTCCTTGTTGGATTCAATTCTATCTACCCTCTTGAAAATATGATCCAGTGATGTCTGGGTAGCAGCTCATTTTTTCTCATCATAGATGACAAGGTAGCGCTGGATTGCATTCTGAACGGCTGCTGCAACCTTCGTGTACCGTTCTTGTTTGGGTCCTGTGCCTCAAAAACTAACAGTGCCTCCTCAAATAAGAAACTCCCCTTGCCATTTCCTGCTTTGTGAATCTCTTTGGTTCTTCAGCAGTACTGGCTACATCACCACTGCTTTTATGCTTGCTTCAGGACATCCTGAACTTGAAATAAAGATACTGTACTACTCTACTCTATATAGTACTGTAAAGTACACAAAAGCACAACCACTTGTAGAGGATGCACGCACGTGAAAATGTACACCAGACAGGTGAACTAACTTACGGGATTGGACTTGTGAACACATTTTCTCATCTTTGAAAGTTCACAACTTGAAGGTTCATATGTAGGGGACTTAGTGTAATTCATTGAGCTGTGCAATTAGGAGTGATGCAAGTTTCTGTATATGTGTGACACTTCAATTTTAAAAGTTTAAAGTAATTTAAGGTGTTAAAGAGAATGAAAAGGCAAGACATGGACCAGGAATAATATTTGGAGATCACGTATCTGACAAAGGACTTATACCCAGAATATAAAAGAACTCTCAAAAATCTACAATACGAAAGCAAACAACCCAATGAGACAATGAGAAAAGCATTTGAACAGATCTTTCACCAAAGGAAATATAAGGATGACAAAGAAAAGATGCTCCACATCATTAGTCACAAGGGAAATGCAAATTAAAACCACAATGCGATACCACAATGCACCTATTAGAAGGGCTCAAAACAAACAAACCAGCCTGACCTATTCTTTGTTTTTTAACTTTGAATTTGATGATTACACTTTGCCAGAGGGATGCTACTGGGAACTTTGTCCACTTCACTTCTAAGGGAAAAATTCTCATGGATCTAAGTAGGAGGACCCTCTGTGTGTGTCTTGGGCAGCACCTCCTTTGCTTGGGAGCAGAGTGGCTGGGTTGGTTTGAAGACAGAGCTGGACCAGCATGGGAGCAGAGTCAAGGGGCATCTCCATGAAAAACTGACATGCTGTGTGTCCATGGCTAATGCCCAGAATCCACAACATCTCTGAGAAGACACTGTTTCTATGTGCTGGCGTAGCTCCTTACACTAGCTGCTAACTCACTTTCATCTCCCTCTCATTTTGACATGCAGGCATCTGATGGATAACAGATCATTGCCTCTATGGTCTTTATGTTTCTCCTCTCTCTCCTACAATCCCTGCACAACAAAATCAAGACAAAATAAAATAAAATAAATACAAAAGGCACTTCCCTCTTCCTTCCTCATTCCACTAACAGCAAAACATCCCCTTCTGTGTAAACCACGAGGTAAACCAAGCAGAGAAACGAAAGAGAAATGAATTCATGAGAAAAATGGTCCTCAGTCTCATCCCGAGCATCCAGGACCATCCAGACAAGATCCCGATCTCTCTCGCTCTCTCTCTCAATTTCCTCATCTTTCAACCTCTCTCTTTCACATGCACACACATAAACATGCTTTCCGTGAATATTAAAAAGTATATAAGAGACAAAATAACATAACATCAAATGGCTAATTCTACCAGGATGGAGTCCAGAAAACATTTGGGTCACCTAATGGCTTATTTATGACAAAGATTTAGATACAGTCTAAGGGTAGCATACACTTTAAATAAAGTTGGTATAATTACGTTCTAAACCGTTGTGGAGAGCTGTGTGCCCATATAATGAGGCCTGGAGAGAGATGAGTATCAGGTATCTTAGTTACTAAACCTCTGTCTTGTCTCCATCTAATAACTGAAGATAATAAAGGCTAGAAAGTTCTCTGCGTTAATTAATGTTCTAGAGGAAACGTTTTGATTCATCAGAAAAATAAGCATCAAAAATGTTCTTAGCTACAGTGAGCAACTCACAAAAAATGCAGATTCTTTGATGGTTACTTGTCCTAATGTACCTTCCCCTAAGGAATAAAAAACTTTGTCTTTTTATACTGGAGAGCCAAGAAAGGGCAGAGTTTAGATCAGTGAAAAGAGAGGTAGGAAGGGCCCCATATGTATATATATCTGAGTATCACTATCTATCATCTATCTAGCTCTATCTATCTATCTATCCATCATCTATCACCTTTCTCTGTCTCTCTGTCGCTTGTCTGTCTCTGTCTCTGCATATAGGGAGGAATAACTCTGCTCTTTGAGAATTACTGGCTTTGTAAGAGCTTCATAGGCTCTGTATGAACAAAATATCTCAGGGACCCCTGGACCTAGAAAAGGCAGTCCCTGTAGTTGCACAAGGCCATCGCCACTAAGGGACGTCGAGCCATATCTTGAGAGCCCAGGACTTGGGGGCCGTCAGTCAAAGCCCGCCCTGGCCAGGCACAATAGTAGCTACTTGCACGAGTTATCTTACAACAGGAGGTCCTCGTAAGGAACTCGGAACTAACCAGCTACCTACCACCAAGCAGAAGAATTCGGGAAAGGTCAAAAGGAGAGAGGAAACGCCAGTCCATATGTCCTAGCAACCTCCCAGGATCCTTCTCTCTGGAATCCATCTTGGCTGACCGATGCGCATGCCACCAGGAAGGACCCTGAGTCAGAATGATTGGCCAGACAACCCGGAAACTTTCCCCATCACCATAAAACCCGAGACTGCGAGTCACGTGGAGAGCGATTCTCCTGGGTTCCCTTATCCTGCTGCTCTCTGCCGGGGCTCCCCTTCCCAATAAGGTGTCTTGCTTTGTCAGCACGTGTGTCTCCTCAGTTCATTTCCGAGTGTTAGACAAGAGCCTGCTCTCGGGCCCTGGAAGGGGTGCCCCTACCTGCAACTTAAAGACGGACAACTCCCCTTTCCTGTATTGTTTCAAATGTTCACCTGGTCACCTTCTGAACGATGGCAGGTGACAGGTCTGTGGCCTGTGTTTGCAGAGTTACCGCTACCTTTGAAAAACTTTGAACATTTGAACATAGAGCTCAATAATCATCAGTTCTCCCTGTCAGGATAAATGTCTCTGAAATTGTTTCCCCAAAGCCTGCTCTCTTTTATCCCTACCTGGGGAAAGCATGAAAATGTTTGATTTCCAGGGGAAAGGAGAGTGCCTTGTAATGTTTTTATAGAACTTAGAGAAAGCAGAAGCAGCATTTATATGCCCTGAGACACGTTACAATCTCAAAGGGGAAAATTTACCATCACAAAAGCCATTTGTCTTTTTAAGTCAGCGGAGGGAAAATACCTGAATAGATTTCATTATTTTTTGGTATTACAAAATAGATGCTTTGTTTAGAAAGGATGAAATGTCTGGTTTTGATCAAAATTAATTTTTTTTTCTTCTGTGTAATTTGTGATAATTACTGGTGAGTAACACTCTCTCTAAAATAAATTACTATAGGGCTGTGGAATAGTTCAATGGTAAAAAGTCAACTTGGTCTTTTCTCACTCCTTTCACTGCATCCTTCCATAGAACATGTGTGGTGTGTGGTGTGTGGTGTGTGGTGCGTGTTTGGTGTGTGGTATGGGGTGCGTGTAAGCACTTTGACCTCTCGTGTAGATGAGCGCCCACAGGGACAGTCCTCTTTTGGGAATTTGCAAGTCAGGCTGCAGAGTCTGCGTTCCGTGCAGCGCAGTGGGAGCCCTGGGAGCCCTGGAGACCCCGCATGCCTTCGCCAGGAGCGCTAATGATTCAAAGACCTGACCGGAGCGAGACCTGCCTGGCGGCGCCCAGACGAGGCTGCTTGAAGCAGGGTGTGCGGGGGGCGTGGCGACCCCAGGGCGAACGCTGGCCCCCGCGAGCTCCTCCTCTTGAGCACCCGGGCTGTGAAGGACCCGTGGAGATGTCCTGGGCACAGGAGGGCGACCTTCCAGCCCAGGGAAGGGGGCTGATTTTGCAGCCACTTATGGTGGGATGGGAACGAGGTGTTTTGTCTATTTTTGTTTGTTTGCCTCTGAGTGTTTAAACTTCTTTTGAGACGAAAGATGAAGTGGTGAGTAGGAGAGGTCCGGGGCTGAAGGCAGGCGTGGGCGAGGAGGGGAGGGGCTTTTGACCCTGGAAGCAAGTTTCCCAAACCGTCCACGCGCCCGCGTCGCCTGCCTCTGGCTGCCCCTTTTGCTGCACCGTCTGTACTTTCACCAAGTCATCAATAACCCTGGTTAGGAGGCCTCCGGATACACCATTCTCCACCCAGCACAGGAGGTCCGGGGGCCCAGGGTGCAGAGAACAGCAGGAGGGCTTTGAAGGTCGGTGCAGGTCACTCTTTCCTCATGCGACGCCTGTATTTTGTCAGCAAACAGCAGGATCTGTGCATTTTCCATCAGCGAAATAATGCTGGTAACATCTCTCATCTTGAGAACGTAAAGTCACGTTGTATCAGTAGTTCTTTGCTGTCCTGCTTGTCATAGAAGATGCCCCCAAACCGCTACATTTGCACACTTCATGAGTAACAAAATGCCAGTGTGGTGTCTATGTTACTTGCATTGCAAGAAACAAATTCTAATTCACGTGACATTTTGAGCTGTTTTTGCCACCATCTTCTCAACTTGGAATTACCTTCTTCTCTACATGATTCATAAGTGCTCACCCAGCTCTGTGTTTGCAAACATTTCAGTCTTTGACTGCACTTTGAGAGCTCAGAGAAGTTAGTAATTGATAGAGTAGGAGAGACTGTTCCAGAACAAAGGCTTCTATTGCCAGGATGGTGGGAAAAAGTCTAATGATGTTGCCCAACATAGGGTCTGAGGGAGAGAAAGAAAATTGCACTCAGTGTCATCACATAAGCTTCTGCCCATTTAAGGGTGTTGCCAAATGCAAGTTCATGTGCCAGACACACAGAGAGGCCAAACAATACTGAAATGTCAGAGAAAGGCTTATTGCAGGGCCCTCCAAGGAGACCAGTGGCTCATGCCTCCAAAAGCCCCAAAGTCTCCAGAGGGTTTCAGCAAAGCACTTTTAAAGGCCAGGTGAGGGAGGGACGTGGTTAGTTGCTGCAAACTTCTTGGTGTCAAGAAGTTTGGAATCTTTGAAATCCTTTGTTCCTGCAGCTGTCCACGTATGTCAGGTGACGATGTTCCTGTAAACCTCCAATAAGACAAATGCGATTCTCTGTTCTGCAACTTTTTATCTCTGTAAGAATGGACTCTTAGAGGTCAGAGCACTGAGAATAAGCTATTCTGTATATTTCAGGCTACTGGCAACATTGTTTTACAAAAGATGCAGAACCAACATAACCAAGCACAGGCAACAGAGCACAAAGGTTAAAGTAAAAGGAATGGATCTCATATGAAGTCAGAGTTGTCCTTCTCTATTGCAAGGGGGCTCCTGTTCTTTTTCTGGGTCTCCATCTAGTCATGGGGCCCTGCCCTATATACCTGCTGACTATGCTAGGAGAACAACGGCCCCGAAAGATGCCCAAATCCTAATCCCTGGAACCTGCGACTATGTCACATTGCAGAAGGGGGATTAAGGTCACAGATGTGATTATGGTTGCTAGTTATCTGAATTAAGACAGAGAGGTTATCCTGGATTATCTGGGTGGGCTCAGTGTCAACATGAGGGTCGATAACAGTGGGAGTAGGAGACAGGAGGGTGGGGGAGACCGTGACCACAAAAGGTGGTCACAGTGAGAAGGTATGAAAAGGACTTGACAAGCCATCGCTGGCCTTGAGGAAGGTGGAGGAGGGAGCCAGGAGCCAAGGAGAGTGGCAGCCTCTAGAAGCTGAACTGCACCATGAAACGTATCAGACCTGGCTCAGCAGGGTGGAACGCAGCCCCGAGAACCTTGATTTCAGTCCCATGAGACCTGTGTGAAGTTCCCGAACTCCTGAACTGTAAGATAATGTTTGTGTTGTTTAAGCCACTAAGTCTGTAGTCACTTGTCACGGCACTTTTGGGAAACTAGTGCACTATTCTCACTGTCCTGAGAGAATATGCGTTATTCTTTTGTTTTTGTTTTTTACAAGAAGGAGCCTCCCTGGCCCTGGCGCCCTGGTCTGCTGCTTTCCTGGCATGGCCGCCACTCCTGCAGCTGTCCTAGTTCCGAGCTCTCCACAGTCTCATCGGCTCCTCTCTAAACCAGGGGTTTGCATTTATGGGAGTGGTGACTGGAGCTCTCTCTGAGACAAGCTGGGACCTGGGACCCTTTGCTGCCCTGCTACAGAGCTTGCACCTGGACAAACTTCTCCTAGAGCTGCAAAATTGGGGCAAATTCTGGACAAAAGATACAAAAAGACCCAAAAAACCCCACAACTACCACTTCTGAAGAGCAGGGAGCACAAGCAAAGTGGTGGGAGCCATGGCAGGGCACTGTGTATGCCCCCAGCACTCAGCACCAACAAAGGGGTGGGCAAACACCTAAGCCACCCGTCCAGCCCGACCCCTGGACACACCCCTGCCCTCACCCCTATAAGGAACAAGTTCGCACCCAATGCTGCCCCCCAGGAAGTGAGCAAGGGAAACTGTGACTTGTTTTCACTCCTTCCTGCAGCTGTAGGAGCCCCAGTAAAGCCTTGCCTGAATCTCTTGTCTGGCCTCTAGTCAATTGCTATGGCTTGGGGAAGGCCAAGAACCCTGGTCAGTATCTCGACACTCAGAGTAACAGCTACTGTTTGCAATGGCTGCACATCCTGGGCTGAGAACCCCCTCTGTCTCATACACCTGCAGATGGCATGGGTCAGCATGTCCCCACACCTGTCACCCCACTTGTCCTTCACCTGGTCTGGGGGGAGGAGGTTTCACTCACTTTCCACCAGGATGGAAGGGGTATACACTCACATAAACACATAAACCTTGTGTTTTAGAAAATATGCCTTTGGTGCGTTTCTTTATTCACTCATCCAGAAGTAGCTGTTGCCCCTCTGTTCTATTCTGGGCATGTGGGGATAGATAAGTGAGAAGATACAAGTCTAGTCTCAGGAGGCAGTGTCCCTACAGGATTTATAAGGTGCTTCGGCATTAATAAATGTGCGTGTTTTCAGTTGTTGAGGGTAACCATTCCTTTAATATGATCCTGAACTCTGTGAATAGAGAACAATTTTCAAATAATTTCAAAGAAGGGCATTTGTTCAGTGGATCTCAACAGAGATTCTGATTTATTTGTCCTGGAGTGGGGTCTGAGAATCAGCATTTCCTTTTTTTTTAAAGTCCTCCAAGGGATTCTAATGAGTGGCCTGAATTGGGAACTATTTGGGCTGATTGAGCAATTTCCCACAGAAAACAATAGTGAGGTGCTGGACCAATTAAGGAAGGGCTGCAGGGATGCTGAATCTCTGGGAGTGAGAAGGGGAAGCGTAGGGATCTGCTTGGCTCTGCCAAGCTCTTTGCACCTGGAGACAGAGGCCACCCCAGCATGTGGACCAGGGTACCCTAAGCCAGGAGACATCAGGGCCCAGGGCTCTGCTCACTGGCTCAGACTTGGCGGTCCTGCTGTAGGTCCTGGTTACCACATATGCCCTGGCCGCTGGGGCTAGCCTCTCTTGTCTGGTCACTAGGCCACTGTCTAATTTGTTTCTCCAGCTATGCCACAGAATATCACAGCCCTCCCTGTCCCCTCCAAAGCCCCCCCATCACCACCCCCTTTACACTCTGCCTTCTACCTTATATTCAGTTGCTCTCTGCAGAAGCCCTGCTTGACCCATGCTGTTCTCTTCATAGAGGTCGGAGTTATGACCTGGAGACTTAGTTCACTTTGGTAGATGTTTCTCCACCTTTCTGCTGGACTGCTGTCAAAGGACCCTGGACACCGGCCACACTCTCTTTGTCCCTGCTGTCAGACGGACACATTCTCCCCTTTGTCTGGGGCATCTCTCAGGCTCCTGGGCTGTCTTTCCAAGCTGCCTGCTCCTAGGACGTCCCTGGCTGCCCATCCAGGCCCTGACCAGTCGGGTCTTTGCGCTATGTCCCAGCCATCTCTGATGTGGCCTGCCCCACCAAGGCCCCTATGGGGTGACAAATCTACATCTTCACTAAGCACAGACTTTACTAAGGCAAAGGGGCAGCTCTGTGAACAGGTCCTGAGTCGGGAAGTATGGCTGAGAATGAAATGGGAAATATTGATTCTCAAGATAGAAAATGTTCTGGTACACAGGTGGCTTTCCATTCGTTGGAAGAACAGGAATTCAGCTCTCTAAAGGAAACCTTCAGGAAGACCAATTTAAACACAAGGAAAATCACCAGTACTTATGACAGATGCTTTATAAGCCTGGGATGAAACTTCTAGAAGGAAAGAGGATGCCGTGGCAGTTGAAATCCTCCAGTGCCAACTATGCAAATCCTGTGATCCCAGAGGAGCAGACAGAGGCAGAAGTGGTCCTTCTCCGTATCCCAGCAAATATCCCACTGTTCTCAGGGGTCATGCAGGCCTGGTTCAAACTAGTCCAAACGCAATTCAGTTCTTAGTTCCCTGAAAGATGCCAGAGGCCCCTGCTCTGTATACAGTTAGGACGCTTTATAATAAGCAGCCCTATGTTTCCAGTGAGCTAACACACCTGGGAGCTACTTGAATAATAGAAACATTTAATTTCACAGTTCTCAAAGCCAGAAGCCCAAGATGAAGGTGTCAGCATTGTGTCTTCCAAGGGCTATGAGAGAGAATCTGGTCCATGACTCTCTCTCCTGACTTCTGGGGCTTTACTGGGAATCCTTGGCGATCCTTGACATGTAGAAGCATCACCCCATCTCCGCCTTCCTCTTCACATGTGTTTCCCTGTGACTGTGTCTGTCTCTGTGTCCAGATTTCCCCTTTATTATAAGGCACCAGTCATATTGAATTAGGAGACACCCTAATGTCTTTAATCTTAACTAATCACATCTGCAATGTTCCTATTTCCAAATAAGATCACTTTCTGAGGTACTAGGGATACAACATATGAATATTTGGGGGGACACAATTGAACCCATAACACATGCCATCCTGCCACACTGATCCCCTAGACCCAGTCCTTCCTCTAGGGGAGATGACTGAAGAGCCTCTGTCCCCTCCTGTTGACCAGATGTCCACAGTGCTGTTTACAAACCTGAGGACATTCCTGGGTCTCTGCTGAAGATGTCTCCAAAGTAGAGAAAACCAGGGGTGACATTTGGTTGTTCACCATTCCAGCAGAAGTGCAAGCTCAGGTTTAATGAACATTTCATCTATGACAGCTTTCCATTTAATTAAACAGGAGCTTTGCTGCTTCTTTATCTAAATTCAGACATCTCCACAGAAAAAGATTCTTCATAATCAATACTCAAAAGATGTTCCAAATATTACCCCAACTCAAAGATTAATTGCTACACTTCTATCAAAGATTCCTTGAAATAAGTTTACCAAACTCCGCTGAAGGGATGCTCACAAATGTGTCTTTCTGCCACAGTGGAAGGCACTGTTTGCCAAAATCTACGCAGTAGATGTTCAGCTGTAGAAAACCTGCCTGAGACATGACTGAAGGCTGGGTAAATGTGTACAGAAATGCGTTCTATCTCATAAACACCTGCAATATTTTTCAGCCTGTTTTGATTCTGCATCTGCTTAACAAGGAATAGTGCAGGTGGCAGAAATACCCTGAATGGAGTGAAAACTTGACCAAGTTAATAGAAATATTCACAATAGAAAGCAATTTTAAAAAGAACATATCCCAAAGTTACTGCAATCTACTATTTCCCTTGAAGCCAATTATATGATACTCTATCATGGAGACTTTATATTTGCAGAGTTATTCAAACAGAGGTTGGCCTTTCAGTGTTGTACTTGGGTCCAATTTGTTGCTGAAACTGGAAACTCTTTATAGCTGTAATTTAGTACAGGCCAGCTACATGTAATTTCAAACAAACAAACAAACAACCCCCCTCAATTAAAAACTATTGTAATTAGAGAATCTAATTGATATCAAAAAATGCAGGTGTTTTTCCAACCAGCAGGCCTTGAGCAGCAGTAACGGTGTGGGTGCACCCATGTCAGAGGCAGACCTGCTCCCCAGCACTATCCCTGGGCTGCGTCCTTCTCAGGGGCTCCTCTCCACAGCCCGTCTCCCATCCCCGTGCCCCTGACAGAGCAACACTACCCTGGGCAAGGAGGCCAGTCCTTCAGAATCCCTGCGTCCACATCTGCACATGGAGATGATGCAGTCATGGGACTCTCATGAGGAACAAACAGGGTAACTCGGGAGCAAGCATTCTGTAAGCCCCAAAGTCTCCTCCAGGACCCTCAGCTCCGTGTTCGCCCCCCTGATGCAGCACCCATCCCCATCCCTCCGCCCTGGGACCAGTTTTAGGTGGGAGCAGTGGAGCTGCTTGCATTTTTGGAAGCGCTATGACCTCTTCGTGACCTGCAAGCTTCCTTCCTCTACCATAAATGTATGTGCCACTAAGGAACTGTAGATAGCTCAGACAGACAGAAATAATAAGACATTTGGTTAAAACCAAACTACTTTCATCATTCCAATAGCTTTGAATTTCAGTTCTTTCAAAACAGTACAGTAGAAACAAAAGAGTTATTGAGGATTGGGGGGGAAATTCTACAACTACTCTCTGATAATCTTTTTCCTTCTTTAATATCTTCCTCAAAGAATTGTTGACCTCTGCTCTAGGATATGTAGCTGAAAGAATGGTCAAAGAGCTCTACCATTTCCTCTCTAACACTGCAGAATCTAAACACTCCATATAAACATGAGTTAAATGTCTGCAGTTTACCTGAAATTTCATATCGAATGAAAATCAGAATGCACACAGTGGGCTCTGGGGTCTACCACGTGCGTTCACGTGCTGTACGGATTCCACCTACACCGCGGATGGGCTGTGTGCACCTGGGCAGGTTCCCGCCCTCTCTGTGCGTCTTCATCTGAGGCTGAGGTCACTGGGGTGAGTCCACGGGCCTGGAACTGTGGGGACCGGGTGGCCCACAGAACGCTCCCGGCGCTTATTCCCAGGGGTCAAGGATGAGCTCCGGCGAACTCATCCCACCCACCTTGGGCTCCTGTTCCCGGTTCCTTATTAATCCTTAACTCACGGGACTTTCATTATTTGCCCACCTGTCTGGTCTCCTTTTGGGGACTCAGAGTTTCACGAGGGCGGGAGCCATGACTTTCTCCCGTTTGTCTCCACAATTATGTTGATGGAGAGGCGTCCGGCAAACGATTGTTGAGTGAATGAATGAGCGAGTGAATGAGGTTCTATTCATCAAAATGTCCAGTGGTTCTGTAACTGACCACAAACTCATGGACCTCACACGGAAAATCCCCCGCAGTCTGTCTGCACCCCACCTTAAAGACCAGGCTCCTCTAGGGATACGTACTGCGGCTTAGTCCTGAGACCACATGGGCTGTTCCTGCCTCCCAAAACAGGCTTTGTGTTTTCCTACTTTTGATGATTCTTTCTTCTCCATTATCATGTACCTTCATCCAAAGCAGTCACTTAGAGTTGGTAAAACATGTGGAGCAAGCATAACTTAAGACTGGTTAAGTATATTTTGGAGAATTTATTTAAAAAATTATTTACACAGTTTCAGGAGCCGTAAATTAATGCATATTCCTAATCATGATGAAATAAATATGGTTACATCTTGTTTGTAAGATTTTTAAATAAGTGCTCTAAATTATTTTTGCCTCTTGTTCAAAATTAGTTGAAAAACTTTAAACACAATATTCACAAAATGGAGAGCCAAAAAGATTTAGGTTTTAATTAATTGTACCTACTGAAAGCAAAATTTGCAAACAGAATAACAATGGAGTTTATTCTACAAAAGCAAATGAGAAATACAGGCAGACTTTGGAGATATTGTGGGTTCTGTTCCAGATCACCCCAATAAAGTGAATATTGCAATAAAGTGAATAACACAAATTTTTGTTTTTCCCGTGCAAAAAAGTTATGTTTACACTATACTGTAGTCTATTGAGTGTGCAATAGCATTACATCTAAAAATGTACATACCTTAATTAAAAATTACTTTATTGCTAAAATATGCTAACCATTGTCCAAGGGTTTTGCTTCGATGTTGATGGCTGCTGGCTGATCAGGGTGGTGGTTGCTGAAGGTGGGATGGCCGTGGGAATATTTTAAAATAAGACAACAGCGGAGTTTGCCTCATTGATTGGCTCTTCCTTTCATAAACAATTTCTCTGTAGCACACAATGTTATTTGATAGCCTTTTACTCAGAGTAAAAATTCTTTCAAAATTGAAGTTAATCCTCTCAAACCCTGCTACTGCTGTATCAACTAAGTTTACATAATGTTCTGACTCCTTTTTGTCTATTCAACCATCTTAATACAGTAGCATCTTTACCAGGAGTAGATTCAATCTCAAGAAGCAACTTTCTTTGCTCTTCCCCATAAGAAGCGACTCCTCATTGGTTAAAGTTTTATCATGAGATTGCAGCATTTCAGTCACATCTTCAGGCTCCACTTCTAATCTTAGTTCTCTTGCTGTTTGTACAACATCTGCAGTTACTTCCCCCACTGAAGTTTTGAACCCCTCAAAATCACCCATGAGGATTGGAAGCAACTTCTTCCAAACTCCTGTTCATGTTGATACTTGAACTTTTTCCTGTGAATCATGAACGTTCTTAATGGCATCTACAATGTTGAGTTCTTTCCAGAAGGTTTTCAACTTACTTTGCCCAGATCAGAATGAAGAATCACTATCTCCACCAGCTACAGCCTTATGGAATGTATTTCTTAATTAATACTTGAATGTCAAAATTCCTTTTTGATCCATGGGCTACCCAATGAATGTTGTGTTGGCAGGCATGAAAGCAAGATTCATCTCATTGTACATCTCCATTAGAGCTCTTTGGTGACCAGGTACATTGTCAATGATCAGTAATATTTTGAAAGGAATCTTTATTTTTCTGAGCAGTAGGTCTCAGCAGTGGGCTTTAAATATTCAGTAACCATGTTATAAACAGATGTACTATCAACTACGATTTGTTGCTGCATTCATAGGACACAGACAGAGTAGATTTAGCATAATTCTTTTTTCTTTAATTTAAGAATTTTATTTACTTTTTTATACAGCAGGTTCTTATTAGTTATCCATTTTATACATATCAGTGTATGTAAGTCAATCCCAATCTTCCAATTCATCACACCACCACCACAACACACACACCCCCGCCACTTTCCCCCCTTGGTGTCCATACGTTCTTTTCTCTACATCTGTGTCTCTATTTCTGCTCTGCCTGCAAACTGGTTCATCTGTACCATTTTTCTGGGTTCCACATATATGCATTAATATACAATATTTGTTTTTCTCTTTCTGACTTACTTCACTCTGTATGACAGTCTCTACATCCATCCACATCTCTACAAATGACCCAATTTTGTTCCTTTTTATGGCTGAATAATATTCCATTGTATATATGTACTACATCTTCTTTATGCATTTGTCTGTCAATGGGCATTTTGTTTGCTTTCATGACCTGGCTATTGTAAATAGTGCTGCAATGAACATTGCGGTGCATGTGTCTTTTTGAATTATGGTTTTCTCTGGGTATATGCCCAGTAGCGGGATTGCTGGGTCATATGGTAATTCTATTTTTAGTTTTTTAAGGAACTTCCATACTGTTCTACATAGTGGATGTATCAATTTACATTGCCACCAATGGTACAAGAGGGTTCCCTTTTCCCCACACCCTCTCCAGTATTTGTTGTAGATTTTCTGTTGATGGGCATTCTAACTGGTGTGAGGTGATACCTCATTGTAGTTTTGATTTGCATTTCTCTAATAATTAGTGATGTTGAGCAGCTTTACATTTGCTTCTTGGCCATCTGTATGTCTTCTTTAGAGAAATGTCCATTTAGGTCTTCTGCCCATTTTTGGATTGGGTTGTTTAGTTTTTAATATTGAGCTGCATGAACTGTTTATATATTTTGGTGAATTAATCCTTTGTTGGCTGATTTGTTTGCAAATACTTCTACCATTCCGAAGGTTGTCTTTTTATCTTGTTTGTAGTTTCCTTTGCTTTGTAAAGCTATTAAGTTTCATTAGGCCACATTTGTTTATTTTTGTTTTTATTTCCATTACTGTAGGAGGTGAATCAAAAAAGATCTTACTGTGATTTATGTCATAGAGTGTTCTGCCTATGTTTTCCTCTAAGAGTCTTATAGTGTCCAGCCTTAGATTTAGGTCTCTAATCCATTTTGAATTTATTTTTGTGTATGGCATCGGGGAGTGTACTAAATACATTATTTTACGTGTAGCTGTCCAGTTTTCCCATCACCACTTACTGAAGAGACTGTCTTTTCTCCATTGTATATCCTTGCCTCCTTTGTCATAGATTAGTTGACCATAGGTGGGTGGGATTAACTCTGGGCTCTCTATCCTGTTCCATTGATCTATCTTTCTGTTTTTGTGCCAGTACCATATTGTCTTGATTACTGTAGCTTTGTAGTATAGTCTGAAGTCAGGGATTCTGGTTCCTCCAGCTCCATTTTTTTCCCTCAAGACTGCTTTGGCTATTTGGGGTCTTTTTTGTCTCCATAAAAATTTTAAGAATTTTTGTTCTAGTTCCATAAAAAATGCCATTGGTAATTTGATAGGGATTGCATTGAATCTGTAGATTACTTTGAGTAGTAGAGTCATTTTCACAATATTGATTCTTCCAATCCAAGAACATGGTATATATCTCTCTATCTGTTGGTATCATCTTTAATTTGTTTCATCAGTGCCTTATAGTTTTCTGCATACAGGCCTTTTGTCTCCCAAGATAGGTTTATTCCTAGGTATTTTATTCTTTTTGTTGCAATGGTAAATGGGTGTGCTTCCTTAATTTCTCTTTCAGATTTTTCATCATTAGTGTTTAGGAATGCAAGAGATTTCTTTGCATTAATTTTGTATCCTTCAACTTTACTAAATTCATTGATTAGCTCTAGTAGTTTTCTGGTGGCATCTTTAGGATTCTCTATGTATAGTATCATATCATCTGCAAACCATGACAGTTTTACTTCTTCTTTTCCACTTAGTATTCTTTTTATTTCTTTTTCTTCTCTGATTGCCTTGGTAGGACTTCCAAAACTATGTTGAATAATAGTTGCAAGAATGGACATCCTTGTCCTGTTCCTGATCTTAAAGGAAATTATTTCAGTTTTTCACCTTTTTTTTTTTTTGCTGTACGCGGGCCTCTCACTGTTGTGGCCTCTCCCGTTGCGGAGCACAGGCTCCGGACACGCAGGCTCAGTGGCCATGGCTCACGGGCCCAGCTGCTCCACGGCATGTGGGATCTTCCCGGACCAGGGCATGAACCCATGTCCCCTGCACCGGCAGGCGGACTCTCAACCACTGCGCCACCAGGGAAGCCCAGTTTTTCACCTTTGAGAATGATGTTTGCTGTGGATTTGTTGTATATGGTCTTTATTATGTTGAGGTAAGTTCCCTCTATGCCCACTTTCTGGAGAGTTTTTATCATAAATGGGTGTTGAATTTTGTCAAAAGCTTTTTCTGCATCTATTTATATGATCATATGGTTTTTCTCCTTCAATTGGTTAACATGGGTTATCACACTGATTGACTTGCATATATTGAAGAGTCCTTGTATTCCTGGGATAAAACACACTTGATCATGGTGTATGATCCTTTTAATGTGCTGTTGGATTCTGTTTGCTAGTATTTTGTTAAGGATTTTTGCATCTATGTTCATCAGTGATAATGGCTTCTAGCTTTCTTTCCTTGTGACATCTTTGTCTGGTTTTGTTATCAGGGTGATGGTAGCCTCATAGAATGAGTTTGGGAGTGTTTCTCCCTCTGTTATATTTTGGATGAGTTTGAGAAGGGTAGGTGTTTGCTCTTCTCTAAATGTTTGACAGAATTTGCCTGTGAAGCCATCTGGTCCTGGGCCTTTGTTTGTTGTAAGATTTTTAATCTCAGTCTCAATTTCAGTGCTTATGATTGGTCTGTTCATATTTTCTATTTCTTCCAGATACAGTCTCAGAGGTTGTGCTTTTCTAAGAATGTGTCCATTTCTTCCAGGTTGTCCATTTTATTGGCATATACTTGCTTGTAGTAATCTCTTATGATCCTTTGTATCTCTGCAGTGTCAGTTGTTACCTCTTTATTTTTTCTAATTCTATTGATTTGAGTCTTCTCCCTATTTTTCTTGATGAGTCTGGCTAATAGTTTATCAATTTTGTTTATCTTCTCAAAGAACCAGCTTTTAGTTTTATTGATCTTTGCTATTGTTTCCTTCATTTCTTTTTCATTTATTTCTGATCTGATCTTTATGATTCCTTTCCTTTTGCTAACTTTGGGGTTTTTTCTGTTCTTCTGTCTCTAATTGCTGTAGGTGTCAGATTAGCTTGTTTATTTGAGATGTTTCTTGTTTCTTGAGGTAGGATTGTATTGCTATAAACTTCCTTCTTAGAACTGCTTTTGCTGCATCCCATAGGTTTTGGATCATTGTGATTTCGTTGTCATTTGTGTCTAGGTATTTTTTGATTTCCTCTTTGATTTCTTCATTGATCTCTTGGTTTTTTAGTAACATATTTTTTAGCTTCCATGTGTTTGTGTTTTTTTATGTTCTTTTCCCTATAATTGATTTCTAATCTTGTAGTGTTGTAGTGAGAAAAGATGCTTGATATGATTTCAATTTTCTTAAATTTACTGAGGCTTGATGTGTGACTCAAGATGTGATCTGTCTTGGAGAATGTTCCATGTGCACTTGAAAAGAAAGTGTAATCTGCTGTTTTTTGACAGAATGTCCTATAAATATCAGTTAAATCTCTGTGGTCTATTGTGTCATTTAAAGCTTGTGTTTCCTTATTAATTTTCAATTTGGATGATCTGTCTATTGGTGTAAGTGAGGTGTTAAAAGTCCCCCACTATTTTTGTGTTACTGTTGATTTCGTCTTTTATAGCTGTTAACAGTTGCCTTATGTATTGAGGTGCTCCTATGTTGGGTGCATATATATTTATAATTGTTATCTTCTTCATGGACTGATCAGTTAATCATTATGTAGTGTCCTTCCTTGTGTCTTGTAACATTTTTTTATTTTAAAGTCTATCTGATGAAGTTATCTGATATGAGTATTGCTACAAGAGCTTTCTTTTGATTTCCATTTGCATGGAATATCTTTTTCCATCCCCTCACTTTCAGTCTGTATGTGTCCCTAGGTCTGAAGTGGGTCTCTTGTAGACAGCATATAGACGGGTCTTGTTTTTGTATCCATACAGCAAGCCTGTGTCTTTCAGTTGGAGCATTTAATGCATTCATGTTTAAGGTAATTATCGATATGTATGTTCCTATGACCGTTTTCTTAATTGTTCGTTCTGGGTTTCTTTTTTGTAGGTCCTTTTCTTCTCTTGTGTTTCCCACTTAGAGAAGTTCCTTTAGCATTTGTTAGGGCTGGTTTGGTGGTGCTGAATTCTCTTAGCTTTTGCTTGTCTGTAAAGCTTTTGATTTCTCCATCGAATCTGAATGAGATCCCTGCCAGGTAGAGTAATCTTTATTGTAGGTTCTTCCCTTTCATCACTTTAAATATATCATGCCACTCCCTTCTGACTTGTAGAGTTTCTGCTGAGAAATCAGCTGTTCACCTTATGGAAGTTCCCTTGTATGTTATTTGCCATTTTTCCCTTGCTGCTTTCAATAAGTTTTCTTTGTCTTTAATTTTTGTCAGTTTGATTACTATGTGTCTTGGCATGTTTCTCCTTGGGTTTATCCTGCCTGGGACTCTGCACTTCCTGGACTTAGGTTGTTATTTCCTTTCCCATGTTAGGTAAGTTTTCAACTATAATCTCTTCAAATATTTTCTCAGGGCCTTTCTCTCTCTCTTCTCCTTCTGGGACCTCTATAACGTGAATGTTGTTGTGTTTAATGTTGTCCTAGAGGTCTCTTAGGCTGTCTTCATTTTTTTTCATTCTCTTTTCTTTATTCTGTTTCACGGTAGTGAATTCCACCATTCTGTTTTCCAGGTCACTTATCCATTCTTTTGCCTCAGTTATTCTGCTATTGACTCCTTCTAGTGTATTTTTCTTTTCAGTTATTGTATTGTTCATCTCTGTTTGTTTGTTCTTTAATTCTTCTAGATCTTTGTTAAATATTTCTTTCATCTTCTCGATCTTTGCCTCCATTCTTTTTCCGAGGTCCTGGATCATCTTCACTATCATTATTCTGAATTCTTTTTCTGGAAAGTTGCCTATCTCCATTTCATTTAGTTGTTTTTCTGAGGGTTTATCTTGTTCCTTCACCTGGTACATAGCCCTCTGCCTCTTCATCTTGTCTATCTTTCTGTGAACGTAGTTTTTGTTCTATTGGCTGCAGGATTGTAGTTCTTCTTGCTTCTGCTGTCTGCTCTCTGGTGGATGAGGCTATCAAAGAGGCTTCTGCAAGTTTCCTGTTGGGAAGGACTGGTGGTTGGTAGAGCTGTGTGTTGCTCTGGTGGGCAGAGCTCAGTAAAACTTTAACCCACTTGTCTGCTGATGGCTGGGGCTGTGTTCCTTCCCTGTAGGTTGCTTGGCCTGAGGCAACCCAACACTGGAGCCTACCTGGCTCTTTTTTGGGGCTAATGGCAGACTCTGCGAGGGCTCACACCAAGGACTACTTCCCAGAACTTCTGCTGCCAGTGTCCTTGTCCTCACAGTGAGACACAGCTGACCCCTGCCTCTGCAGGAAACCCTTCAACAGTAGCAGGTAGGTCTGGTTCAGTCTCCTATGGGGTCACTGCTCCTTGCTCTGGGTCTTCATGCACACACTACTTTGTGTGTGCCCTCTGAGAGTAGAGTCTCTGTTTCCCTCAGTCCTGTCAAAGTCCTGCAATCAAATCCTGCTATCCTTCAAAGTCTGATTCTCTAGGAATTCTTCTTCCCGTTGCCAGACCTCCAGGTTCGGAAGCCTGATGTGGGGCTCAGAACCTTCACTCCAGTGGGTGGACTTCTGTGATATAATTGTTCTCCAGTCTATGAGTCACCCACCCAGCAGTTATGGGGTTTGATTTTATTGTGATAGTGCCCCTCCTACCATCTCATTGTGGCTTCCCCTTTTTCTTTGGATGTGGGGTATATTTTTTGGTAAGTTCCAGTTTCTTCCTGTCGATGATTGTTCAGCAGTTAGTTGTGATTCTGGTGCTCTTGCAAGAGGGAGTGAACACACGTTCTTCTACTCTGTCATCTTGAACCAATCTCCGATTTTGCATAATTCTTAAAAGTCCCAGGATTTTCAGAATGGTAAATGAGCAATGGCTTCAAGTTTAAGTCACCTAACAAGAGAGTCAGTCTGTCCTTTGGAGCTTTGAATCCAGGCATTGACTTCTCCTCTCTAGCTATGAAAATCCTAGATTGCATCTTCTTCTTCAAAAAAAGATTTTTTTGTCTCCATTGAAAATAGGTTGTTTAGTGTAGCCACCTTTGTTATTATCTTTGTGAGATTTTCTGGGTAACTTGCTGCTAATTTTCTAGGTAACTTCTACATTAGCACTTGCTGCTTCATCTTGCACTTTTATGTTGTTGTGGAGATGGTGTGTTTCTTTAAACCTCATGAACCAAACTCTGTTAGCTTCAAACTTTTCTTCTGAAGCTTCCTCACTTTTCTCAGCCTTGATAGAATAGAAGAGAACTTTGGTCTTTTTCTGGACTAGGCTTTGGCTTAAGGAAATGTCGTGGCTGGTTTGATCTTTTATCCAGACCACTCAAACTTTTTCCATGCCAGCAATAGGGCTGTTTTGCTTTCTTATTTTTCATGTGTTCACTGAGTAGCACTTCTAATTTTCTTCAAGAACTTTTCCTTTGCATTCACAACTTGGCTAACTCTTCATGTAAGAGGCCTAGCTTTAGGCCTGTCTCAGATTTCAACATGTCTTCCTCACTAAGCTTCACCATTTCTAGCTTTTGATTAAAAGTGAGAGACATGTAACTCTTCTTTCACTTGAACACTTAGAGGCCATTGTAGGGTTATTAATTTGCCTAATTTCAATGTTTCTGTAACTCAGGGCATAGGGAGGACCAAGGAGAGGGAGAGAGATGGAGAAATGACCTGTTGGTGGAGCAGTCAGAACACACAACGTTTATTAAGTTCACTGTCTTATATGGATGTGGTTTGTGGTGCCCCCCAGACAATTACAATAGTAACATTAAAGATCACTGATCACCATAACAAGTATAATAATAATTTAAAATTTGAAATATCAGGAGAAGTACCAAAATGTGACACAAAGATAAGAAGTGAGCAAAAGATGTTGGAAAAATAGCATCAATAGACTTGCTTGACACCAAGCTGCCACAAACCTTCATTTAAAAAAGTGCAATATCTGTGAAGGACAATGAAATAAAGCAAGATAAAATGAAGTATGCCTGTATGATTTTAATCCTATAATTGTATTTTTGAATACATCAACTCATATAAAGAAGATTTGGATAGAGTTTTCTAGATAAATTTATATTTTGTACTAGAATATAGTAAAATTTACATGTTTGAGGCTTTCAAGTGATTAAAAATGAATACATTTCCAAATAACTTTACAAGAAGAGTATAATTCAAATCTACACAGTCAGGCACACATATAGAGTCTCTCTCTCCATGTATATATATGTATATATAAATATATGTATATTATTTTCAGATAAGAGAAAAAGCTTCATTTTAAAGCCTTTGCACAGGTGTGACTCATGTCAGGGGTCCTCTTTCCTGTCCCAACCCCTCATTTCCCACACACTCAGGCTCTTGTCATCTCCCAGTGATAAACGTGGTGGCAACTAGTTGTGAATAGAAACAATGGATTAATCCTGACTCTCATGTCTTCCGGGGGTCTTTAGTTTCCTCATTTTCTCATGAAAATTGTACTGGCCAATGACTATCATAAGTATTTATACATATGAGGTATGTACACAGCACCACAAAAAGTCAGGAAAGGAATAGATTAGGGAAGTAACTGAACTTTGGTGAACTGTCTGGAATGGCACCCAACCTGGAAAATCGGAAATAAGTGAAGGAAGGAAGCAGGATCTTGAGAATCGAAAAAGTAGAGTCCGTGCTACCAGGGTCTTGTTCAGGTCTCTCTCTCTCTCTGGCATTCAATTTTTTCCTTCAAGCACAGAAAAAAATTTGCTAGAGTCAAATGATAAATAGCATGTTGTAGGAAAAGTAAAATATGTATAGATGATGACTAATGGCAAGGCAGGCACCAATAAGGCAGAAGAAATGTTGGAGATAAAGAATTTCAAAAATTAGATTTATTTTGATTAAAAAAAACCTCGGTTGCCTTAACCAGAAAAATAGGAGTACCAAACAATAGCAAAAACCAAAGCTCGTTTGTTATATTTATTGGCAAAATAAAATATAGCTGGTGTCTCCTTGAGAGCAATTTGTTCCACTGAAGAGAAAGAAATAAGCAGCCGCTAGTGGTCTTTTATTCACCATCTTCCTCTTACCTCCCTTTTACTTAATTCTTCCAAACCAAATCATAATGGTTAAGGAAAAGAAGCAAAAGGAAAATTTCTCAGTGAAAAACAAGGGTGTGAATTCATTGTGAGTGAATGCAGCATTTTACTTAAAACAAAATCTTTTAGAATTACCGTCCCTTTTCCCTGGTCCCAGGAGGCCTGATGTGGGAACTCCTTGCCTATGGAAAGACCATTGGGTTCCAGCCCTGCTGACCTCACCAGGTTCTCCTGAGGAAGTCAGACAATGGCTTACTACATCGTGGGTTTGTTCCAGCAGCAGGAGAACAAAACTTTTCCAAGTCTGGTGAGGGGTCTTGTGAGTGGAAGTCAGAGGTCCTGAGTTCCCTCAGGCAGAATCCTAAATTCTGATATGTCTCGTCATCTGAAAACAGGGAGAATAATAAGATCTGCTCTGCATGTGTCCCTGGTGTCCAATAAAACAAGGTAAATGGGAAAAAAAATTTGAGATGTGTTATGGACAAAATTGTGTCCCCCAAATTTCATATATTAATGCCCTAAACCCCCGTACTGTATTTGTAGACAGGAGCTCACAGAAGGGATTAAGTTAAAATGAGGCTGTTACAGTGGGTCCTGATTCAGTCTCACTGAGCTCCTTATAAGAAGAGGAAATCTAAACAAAGAGGCACCAGGGATGCATGCACAGAGGAAAAACCATGTGCAGACACAGCAAAGAAGCAGCACCTGCAAACCAAGGAGAAAGGCCAGAGGAGAAACCAACCTGCCAACACCCTGATCTTGGACTTCCAGCCTCTAGAACGGTGAGAAATAAAGTTCTGTTGTTTAAGTCCCCAGGCTGTGGTATTTTGTCATGGCAGCCCTAGCAACTGAATATAAGATGCAAAGCATTATACAAATATTAGTGATAATTTGAAAAATATACCTATTAGATGTGTAGTACAACTGTTTAGGGGCTCCAGTGCAGCCTTTCACCTTCTCATCAGCATCCTTTCCCCTTCCCCAGGCATCCCCACTTCAGATCAGTGACATTTCCTTTGAAGAGAAACAGCATCGTCTACCTTCCATTCCCTATCCTCCCCACACCCACCCACTAGTAGCATTATCTGGACCCTAATTACCAAAACCAATTTACATCCTCTAGCCCTGTGACAGCAAATGGTGGAGATGAAAAGGAAATTAATATTTATAAATGAAAAGGACAGGAGTTAACTGTGCAGTAAAATATAATTAAATATCCTTTTCCTTAAAGCATTAAAATATTTTGCGGGGATTTTATACTCTGTGAAAGTGTTACAAATGTCAATATTTATGCTATGCAATGCTACAAAGAATGCAAAATATGATGATTTTTCACAGCCCAATACTAATTTAAAAAACAATGTCAAAATGAATTCATAATTATATGGTTATGGAAATGTCTTTGCCCCTTGAGCTCCATAAAACACCAGAATGTGATTTATTTTTCATTCTTCTTGCTGCCTAAAAAGCTTTAAAAATTTAATCTCTGTTGTTTTACACAAGATAGATTACTTGGGCAGTGGATTTGGGCCAGGAAAATGAGCCCCTCATAACTCCTGTCTATATATCCTTTCCACCTGGATTGCCACTGACACCTCCCCCTTTCAATAACCACTGAAAATTAATTATTGGTCCCCCAAAATTACAAGTTTAAGTTTAAATTCAGAGCTGAGAGCAAAAACTCACCAAAGATTCCCCTCATCCTGAGAACTCCCACTGTGCGCAAAGGCAAGCGATTTATTTTTATCCTCTTTCCATATCATGGAAAGACATCTTCAAGTGATGTCTTCAGAAATTAATCTAAACTATATTTCAGAGCCCAATGTCAAAACGCCAAATGTTGCAGGTGTCCAGGGATCCTGGTTTGGCAATTAAAATAAAACAACGCAAGACTAAAACCTAGATTGGTGCAAAGAGCTAATGGTGACTATAGTTGTCTAGTTGGGTTTCTTTATCTTCTTTCAAGTCTCCACATCAAGAGGTTTGTGTCTCAGTGTCTCAGTGCTGCCTTAACTCAGGGCACTTGTTAAGAGTTTTGCTCTGCCTTTGGATGCCAAGATCCTGAAGGGTGTGTACTATCACACGTATCCCAGGAGTTCCCATCACCACTCCCCAGAGCAGGTCACAGAAGGATAGTGGGCCAGAGGGACAGATGGAGATGGAGGTATCAGAACATGGGGAGATACCTCCCTCACAAGGAGACTGGAACTTTGGTTCCATCTTCACAAGATGAAACAGACCTTACTCATGGTTTTTATTCCCTGTCCTCTAGGTGACACATCTAAGCTGACACAAAGGAGGTATTACAACTAAGATTGTAATGGCCCACCAGCCATCACCCAAGAGACATTTTGTCCCAAGGGACATAATCATTGGCAGGGAAACTGGTGCTTTGTTTTTGCAGAAACTTTTGGTAATCTTATAGAAATCAAAAAGTCTACAAACAATAAATACTGGAGAGGATGTGGGGAAGAGAACCCTTTTACACTGTTGGTGGGAATGTAAATTGGTGCAGCCACTATGGAGAACAGTATGGAGGTTCCATAAAAAACTAAAAAGAGAGCTACCATATGATCCTGCAACCACATTCCTGGGCATATACTCAGACGAAACCATAATTTGAAAAGATACATGTACCCCAATACTCATTGCAGCACTATTTACAATAGCAAAGAATGAATAAAAAGGATGTGGTATATTTATACAATGGAATATTACTTGGCTGTAAAAAGAATGAATTTATGCCATTTGTAGCCACATGGATGGACTTAGAGCAGAGGCAGCACTTTGCTTTGGGAGCCTGTGGAGATATGTTCCCCATGAGGTTCACATCTCCTGCCCTCAGCAAGTGCTCATGTCTCCTCCTTTGCTCTGTGGTTTCAAGTATTTGAGAAAGCTGTGCATTCAGAAGCTACAGGAGAGGCTCCTTTGGCTGGCTCTGCCTGGCTTGATGTGACAACCTGTTGTGACAGACAGCACCGGGTATGGGGACTTTCTCCACTTGTGCCCACCCAGCATTGGAGAGGCCATTACTCCAGCTCAGCCCAGATTCCCAGCAAATGACAGACAAGGACAAAGCTCACAGTTGAGGAACCCCCTTGCTGGGGGCTCAGACTGACCTGGAGGACTCTCACCATCAGAGATGACATTTCACACATGGGATGAATAATAATAGAATTATTATTCACAATAAAATACAGTAATGGAAATATGTGTTTTACTTATTTATTTAAAATTTTTTTTTTCTTATTAATCATCCATTTTATACACATCAGTGTATACATGTCAATCCCAATCTCCCAATTCATCCCACCACAAACCCCACCACTTGCCAGTTTCCCCACTTGGTGTTCCTACATTTTTCTCTACTTCTGTGTCACAATTTCTGCTCTGCAAACCGGGTTCATCTGTACTCTTTTTCTAGGTTCCACATAAATGAATTAATATACAATCTTTGTTTTTCTCTCTCTGACTTACTTTACTCTGTATGACGGTATCTAGATGCATCCACGTCTCTACAAATGACACAATTTTGTTCCTATTTATGGCTAATATTGCATTGTATATATGTACCACATCATCTTTATCCATTCATCTGTCGATGGGCATTTAGGTTGCTTCCATGACCTGGCTATTGTAAATAGTGCTGCAATGAACATTGGGGTGCATGTGTCTTTTTGAATTACGGTTTTCTCTGGGTATATGCCCAGTAGTGGGATTGCTGGGTCATATGGTAATTCTATTTTTAGTTTTTTAAGGAACCTGCATATTGTTCTCCATGGTGGCTGTATCAATTTACATTCCCATCAACAGTGCAAGAGGTTTTTCTTTTCTCCACACCCTCTCCAGCATTTGTTCTTTGTAGATTTTCTGATGATGCCCATTCTAACTGGTGTGAGGTGATACATCATTGTAGCTTTGATTTGCATTTCTCTAATAATTAGTGATGTTGAGCAGTTTTTCATTTGCTTCTTGGCCATCTATATGTATTCTTTGGAGAAATGTCTATTTAGGTCTTCTGCCCATTTTTGGATTGGGTTTTTGTCTTTTTAATATGGAGCTGCATGAGCTGTTTATATATTTTGAGATTAATCCTTTGTCTGATGATTCATTTACAAATATTTTCTCCCTTTCTGAGGGTTGTCTTTTCATCTTGTTTGTAGTTTCCTTTGCTTTGTAAAAGCTTTTAAGTTTCATTAGGTCACATTTGTTTATTTTTGTTTTTATTTCCATTACTGTAGGAGGTGGAACAAAAAAAGATCTTGCTATGATTTTTGTCAAAGAGTGTTCTTCCTATGTTTTTCTCTAAGAGTTTTATAGTGTCTGATCTTACATTTAGGTCTCTAATCCATTTTGAGTTTATTTTTTTGTATGGTGTTAAGGAGTGTTCTAATTTCATTCATTTACATGTAGCTGTCCAGTCTTCACAGTATCACTTATTAAAAAAGTCTTTTTTCCATTGTATATCCTTGCCTCCTTGGCCATAGATTAGTTGACCATAGGTGCATGGGTTTATCTCTGGGCTTTCTATCCTTTTGTATTGATCTATGCTTCTTTTTTTGTGCCAGTACCATATTGTCTTGATTACTGTAGCTTTGTAGTATAGTCTGAAGTCAGGGAATCTGGTTCCTCCAGCTCCATTTTTTTCCCTCAAGACTGCTTTGGCTATTTGGGGTCTTTTGTGTCTCCATACAAGTTTTAAGATTTTTTTTTTTTCTAGTTCTGTAAAAAATGCCACTGGTAATTTGATAGGGTTGGCATTGAATCTGTAGATTGCTTTGGGTAGTATAGCCATTTTCACAGTTTTGATTCTTCAAATCCAAGAACATGGTATATCTGTCCATCTCTTGGTATCATCTTTAATTTCTTTCATCAGTGTCATATGGTTTTCTGCATACAGGTCTTTTGTCTACCTAGGTAGGTTTATTCCTAGGTATTTTATTCTCTTTGTTGCAATAGTAAATAGGAGTGTTTGCATAATTTCTCTTTCAGATATTTCATCATTAGTGTACAGGAATGCAAGAGATTTCTGTGCATTAATTTTGTATCCTTCAAGTTTACCAAATTCATTGATTAGCTCTAGTAGTTTTCTGGTGGTATCTTTAGGATTCTCTATGTATAGTATCATGTCATCTGCAAGCAGTGACAGTTTTACTTCTTCTTTTCCAATTTTCATTCCTTTTATTTCTTTTTCTTCTCTGATTGCCATGGCTAGGACTTCCAAAACTATGTAGAATAATAGTGGTGAGCGTGGATATCCGTGTCTTGTTCCTGATCTCAGAGGAAATGCTTTCAGTTTTTCATCACTGAGAATGATGTTTGCTGTGGGTTTGTCATATATGGCCTTTCTTATATTGAGGTAGGTTCCCTCTATGCCAACTCTCTGGAGTGTTTTTATCATAAATGGGTGTTGACTTTTGTCAAAAGCTTTTTCTGTATCTGTGGAGATGATTATATGGTTTTTATTCTTCAATTTGTTAATAGGTGTATCACATTGATTGGTTTGCATATATTGAAGAATCCTTGCATCCCTGGGATAAATCCCACTTGATCATGGTGTATGATCTTTTAATGTGCTGTTGGATTCTGTTTGCTAGTATTTTGTTGAGGATTTTGCATGTATATTCATCAGTGATATTGTTCTGTCATTTTCTTTTATTTTAGTGTCTTTCTCTGGTTTTGGTATCAGGGTGATGGTGGCCTCATAGAATGAGTTTGGGAGTGCTCCTTCCTCTGCAATTTTTTGGAAGAGTTTGAGAAGAATGGACGTTAGCTCATCTCTAAATGTTTGATAGAATTCACCTATGAAGCCATCTGGTCCTCGGCTTTAGTTTGTTGGAAGATTTTTAATCACAGTTTCCATTTCATTACTTGTGATTGGTCTGTTCACATTTTCTATTTCTTCCTGGTTCTGTCTGGGAAGGTTATACCTTTCTAAGAATTTGTCCATTTCTTCCAGGTTGTCCATTTTATTGGCATATAGTTCCTTGTAGCAGTCTGTTAGGATGCTTTGTATTTCTGTGGTGTCAGTTGTAACTTCTCCTTTTTCATTTCTAATTTTATTGATTTGAGTCCTCTCCCTCTTTTTCTTGATGAGTCTGACTAATGGTTTATTAATTTTCTTTATCTTCTCAAAGAACCAGCTTTTAGTTTTATTGATCTTTGCTTTGTTTTCTTTGTTTCTATTTCATTCATTTCAGCTCTGATCTTTATTATATTTTTCCTTCTGCTAACTTTGGGTTTTCTTTGTTCTTTTTTCTCTATTTCCTTTAGGTGTAACGTTAGATTGTTTACTTGAGATGTTTCTTGAGGTAGGCTTGTATAGCTATAAACTTCCCTCTTAGGACTGCTTTTGATTCATCCCATAGGTTTTGCATCATCGTGTTTTCATTGTCATTTGTCTCTAGGCATTTTTTTGATTTCCTCTTTGATTTCTTAGGTGATCTCTTGGTTTTTTAGTAAGGTATTGTTTAGCCTCCATATGTTTATGTTTTTTACATTTTTTTCCCATAATTGATTTCTAATCTCATAGTGTTGTTGTCAGAAAAGATGGTCGTTATGATTTCAATCTTCTTAAATTTACTGATGCTTGATTTTTGACTCAAGATGTGATCAATCCTGGAGAATGTTGCATGTACACTTGAGAAGAAAGTGTAATCTGCTGTTTTTGGATGGAATGTCCTATAAATATCAATCAAATCTCTCTGGTCTATTGTATCATTTAAATTTTCTGTTTCCTTACTTATTTTCGTTTTGGACGATCTGTCCATTGGTGTAAGTGAGGTGTTAAAGTCCCACACTATTATTGTGTTACTGTCAATTTCCTCTTTTATAGCTGTTAGCAGTTGCCTTATGTATTGTGGTGCTCCTATGTTGGGTGCATATATATTTATAATTGCTATATCTTCTTCTTGGTTTGATCGCTTGATCATTATGTAGTGTCCTGCCTTGTCTCTTGTAACATTCTTTATTTTAAAGTCTATTTTATCTGATATGAGTATTGCTACTACAGCTTTCTTTTGATTTCCATTTGCATGGAATATCTTTTTCCATCCCCTCACTTTCAGTCTGTATGTGTCCTTAGGTCGGAAGTGGGTCTCCTGTAGACAGCATATATATGGGTCTTCTGTTTGTATCCATTCAGCAAGTCTGAATCTTTTGGTTGGAGCATTTAATCCATTCACGTTTAAGGTAATTATCAATATGTATGTTCCTATGGCCATTTTCTTAATTGTTTTGGGTTTGTTTTTGTAGGTTCTTTTCTTCTCTTGTGTTTCCCACTTAGAGAAGGTCCTTTAGCATTTGTTGTAGAGCTGGTTAGGTGGTGCTGGATTCTCTTAACTTTTGCTTGTCTGTAAAGCTTTTGATTTCTCCATCAAATCTGAATGAGATCCTTGCTGGGTAGAGTAATATTTGTTGTAGGTTCTTCCCTTTCATCACTTTAAATATATCATGCCATCCCTTCTGGCTTGTAGAGTTTTTGCTGAGAAATCAGTGGTTAACCTTATGGGAGTTCCCTTGTATGTTATTTGTCATTTTTCCCTTGCTGCTTTCAATAAGTTTTCTTTGTCTTTAATTTTTGTCAGTTTGATTACTATGTGTCTTGGCAGTTTCTCCTTGGGTTTATCCTGCCTGGGACTCTCTGCACTTCCTGGACTTGGGTGGCTATTTCCTTTCCCATGTTAGGGAAGTTTTCAACTATAATCTCTTCAAATATTTTCTCAGGGCCTTTCTCTCTCTCTTCTCCTTCTGGGACCTCTATAATGTGAATGTTGTTGTGTTTAATGTTGTCCCAGAGGTCTCTTAGGCTGTCTTCATTTCTTTTCATTCTCTTTTCTTTATTCTGTTCCATGGTAGTGAATTCCACCATTCTGTTTTCCAGGTTACTTATCCGTTCTTTTGCCTCAGTTATTCTGCTATTGATTCCTTCTAGTGTATTTTTCTTTTCAGTTATTGTATTGTTCATCTCTGTTTGTTTGTTCTGTAATTCTTCTAGGTGTTTGTTCTTTAATTCTTCTAGGTCTTTGTTAAACATTTTTTGCATCTTCTCGATCTTTGCCCCCATTCTTTTTCCGAGCTCCAGGATCATCTTCGCTATCATTATTCCGAATTATCTTTTGGAAGGTTCCCTATCTCCACTCCATTTAGTTGTTTTTCTGGGGTTTTATCTTGTTCCTTCACCTGGTACATAGCCCTCTGCCTCTTCATCTTGTCTATCTTCCTGTGAATGTGGTTTTTGTTCCATGGGCTGGAGGATTGTAGTTTTTCTTGCTTCTGCTGTCTGCTCTCTTGTGGATGAGGCTATCAAAGAGGCTTCTGCAAGTTTCCTGATGGGTAGGACTGGTGGTTGGTAGAGCTGTGTGTTGCTCTGGTGGACAGAGCTCAGTAAAACTTTAATCCACTTGTCTGCTGATGGATGGGGCTGGGTTCCCTCCCTGTTGGTTGTTTGGCCTAAGGTGACCCAACACTGGAGCCTACCTGGGCTCTTTGCTTTGGCTAATGGTGGACTCTGTGAGGGCTCACACCAGGAGTACCTCCCAGAGCTTCTTCTGCCAGGGTCCTCATCCCTTGGTGAGCCACAGCTGCCCCCCACCTCTGCAGGTTACCCTCCAACACTAGCAGGTAGGTCTGGTTCAATCTCCTATGTGGTCACTGCTCCTTCCCCTGGGTTCTGATGTGCACAATACTTTGTGTGTGCCCTCCAAGAGAGGAGTCTCTGTTTCCCGCAGTCCTGCTGAAGTACTGCAATCAAACCCTACCAGTCTTCAAAGTCTGATTCTCTAGAAATTCCTCCTCCTATTGCCAGACCCCCTGGTTGGGAAGCCTGACATGGGGCTCAGAATCTTCACTCCAGTGAGTGGACTTCTGTGGTATAAGTGTTGTCCAGTTTGTGAGTCACCCACCTAGCAGTTATGGGATTAGATTTTATTGTGATAGTGCCCCTCCTACCATCTCACTGTGGCTTCTCTTTTGTCTTTGGATGTGGGGTATCTTTTTTGGTGAGTTCCAGTGTCTTCCTGTCAATGATTGTTCAGCAGTTAGTTGTGATTCTGGTGCTCTTGAAAGAGGGAGTGAGAGCACGTCCTTCTACTCTGCCATCTTGAACCAGTCTCAGAAATGTGTGTGTTTTAGAGAATTTAAGTATGTCTAATGAATCAAACTCTCTTCATGTGCACCCAAATCACACTCAAGCACATCTCAACTAAGATTAAACCAAAACTTCTGTTTGTCTGGAAACAGAGCCAATTTTTCTAGATTCCCAATGTGCTACAGAGTCCCAGCTTCTTTTGCACCTGGATAAACCATGCCCATTCTGTACATTTCCTTGGACTAGCATTTCAATTTTTTAATGAGTGTTGGGGCTTTGCAAACTTGCAGTCAACCATGGGTGATTAGAATTGACATATATATACTACCATGTGTAAAATAGATAGCTAGTGGGAACCTGCTGTATAGCACAGGGAGATCAGCTTGGTGCTCTGTGGTGACCTAGATGGGTGGGATGGGAAGGGAGTGGGAGGGAGGTCCAAGAGGGAGGGGATATATGTATACATATAGCTGATTCACTTCGTTGTACAGCAGAAACTAACACAACATTGTAATGCAGCTATACTCCAATTAAAAACAAAACAAAACAAAACAATGGGTGATGGTAAGCAATACAAGTGACATCACTGGTCAGTGGGGACTGGGCTGTCGGCCTCTTGAGCACGCTGTACACAACATCAAATATTTATTCCCGTTTTCTCTAACCATCCTCTAGTTCTTGAAGGTTAGGTTTGCAAAATAATTTTTATTTAGTTTCTCAACCATCAGAGTGTTTAATTCCCACAAAACAAGCAAAATAATGGGCAAACAGTCCATCTCAGTCAGCCATTCGTATTTTCTGTACTGGGGATCAAGATAGAGTGAGGTGCAGCCATAGGGGAGGAGAGAGTGAGGAAAGAGCAGATGCTTACTGGGCAGAGATGCAAAGAAACTGCAAATTCAACATGAGGCCTTTCCTTTTCCTAAGTGTCCTCATAGCACAGGTGATTCCCTCTCACCTTCCCCCACATAACAATCCAATATCCCCTCAACCAGAGGGAATTCTCCTTCCTTTTCATGTTGTTGGGGAACCTCTCACTCATTCCCCTTTTATCAACATGATTCCCTGAACAGTTAATCTTGCTTCATCTTTTTTTCACAACCATGCTGGTTTCAACACACCAAGATGTTCTGCAGAACAAAGGGAGGTTCCTTTACTGAGATACCTTCCTTCTCTTGGTCATGGAATATACTTGCCTTTGTTATCCATACAAGGTGGTAAGCAACCTAAGAGACAGGTGTCTTTAACTTCTGAGCCCCACTACACACATTTCTGCAGAACTGGAGCCATGCTCTGTCTACTGAGTGTGAGACATCTGATGAAGACATTCAGTGGCCCTTCCAAGGAGCAGTGCTGGCCTCCAGGGCAACCTTCTCCAAGGTCACAGTTTTCCCAGCAGCTGAAAGACGAGGCTGGAACTTGAACTCACTTCCCAATGGGGAGGAATGGGCAGGATTCCTGGAGCACACCTCTGCCCTGCGACCACTCTGCTAGAAACCTTATCTCAAAGGGATCCCAGGGATTTGGAGGAGAAAGGTGCTTTCAAGTGCAGTCATTATGATCAGTGCTTAATCAAAGAACAGTTGTATTTAACAAAATGGTTGTGACATACTGGCTTCCAAATATTCATGAGTGTTTTTGTCACAGTTCCTATTGAGGAAATAGTTTTCTCATAGCTCTCTAATTAATTACAAACCTTGCATTTCAAGTTTTAAAAGACAAACTGATCTACTAGGAAAGCAATTCAGCCAGTAGAATTGTAATTTTATATGAAATCAAATTTCTAGCACAATCAGTATGTTGACTTTTACCTTGTACTGAAAGAAAATAAAGGAAGAATAACTTTACTGTTCACTGTTAAAGTGATTATCCCCAATGGCAGCTAGTCACTCATAGTGTTGGGATGGTGGTTACACTTAGATGTTGTTCTGTTAACTTTTTTACCCTAAGGATGTTCTATTTGTTTGAGATGGACTCTAGTTTAGTGGGGCTCATCCCCTTTTTCTTAAACAACTTTTGTCTTTCATCTCTCTGTGCCCAGCAAATGTTTGTGAGGGAAGTTTGTGAATCTATCACTTAGGATAAGACCCCATACAGTGAATTAATATGTATTATTTGCCAAGAACCTAGAGGTGATTCTCAGTGGAAGAGGACTGAGTTCTCTACACCATGGTCTGAGAACTCCATAAACAAAAATCAACATGAAACACACCTGGCATTTTCTTGATAACTTGACTGGCTATGCATTCTGCCCAGTGATTTTTAAACCAAACAACCAATACGTATTGAGTAACATTTGTGTGTACATTTCTGTGCTTTAAAAAGACTTCTGCCTAACAAGGGAACCTGGAGAAATGGGATAGCAATCACTCAAATCAGCACAATTGTTTTGTAGTTAGAAAATATTTCATAGGATTATATATTGGATGGTAGGACACAACACAAAGATACTCAGATAGATGAAAGGTAGAGCTCTCATTACTTCTGGCTCCAAAGGAGAGAAGGTTGCCACCAGGGCCACACCTGGGGATAGGGTACCAAAAAGCTGGAGCCAGAGCCACAGCTTGCTATGGAAAGCAGGGTGGGCTTAGCCAGGCTTTATAGCTCTCTGTGAACTGGCTAACTTGAATAAATCCTTGGGCCCTGGGACACAGAGCTGACCATAATTGATTGATACCTGTCCCAGGGCAGTTCGGGTGGCTTCATAGTACCCTGGAGTGTCAGAGTCCCACAAGGGAAGTAGCTAGAGGGCATGGACTTTACCAATTGCTTGAGTAGAAGAGCTGACAGGCTTTTTGCCAGTGTCTCAAAACTGGGTCAAGACAACGTTTCAAAAACCCCTGCAACACCCTATGTTATAATAATGTAATAATGTGCCTTCAGGTGAACGTCAGATGACACCAATGCCATTCCTTTCCCAACGAGAACTTTAATAAATGTCTAATACCCCTAAGTCTTTATGTCTTTTTGTGTCACATGGAAATGCATGAATTACAATATTTTTTGTGACTGGGTTGCGAGAGATCATAATCACAGGTGCTCTTTACAGATATTTTAAACTGTTACTGGCATAAAAACTAAAGTCATGTTCAGAGTTGGCACCAGGCAAACAAAGTATGTTGAGTTTTGCATATTCCAAAGGCATCTTGATACCAAATTGATACTGTGACCTAGTCAGGGTTTAAAGAAGTGAGAATTTAAATGCCTCCTTGCATGTCACTGGCCCTGAGTGTCACCGTCACCAAATGCCAAAGGGCACAAGCCAGAATTTGACAGTCCATGTGCTTGGGGCAGATGGTGCTTTGCAATGGAACCATGGGGGTGGGGTTATCACCCTGATTGGCAAGTGCAGCTTGACACCTGCCGTAACTCCCATGTCAGAAGTTTGGATTGATCAGCTGTCTATAAACTCATTAGGATTTTGTGTAAATCTTGATTGGTTATTAAGAGTACTGGCACCACAAATTTGATATTATTTATTTATTGTTAATTACTATTCACTTTTTAAAGTGTGCATTTAATTAGAGGCATGAAAATATTATTTTTTGGTCATAGAAATCTTATAACTTTTCTCTTCTTAGTCTTTAGGAAACTGTACATCACCTTCCAGATTTCATTATACTTTTTATCTTGTGTCACACCAAATAAATATAGGATTATTTAGGAAGGAATGATAACTCTCAGTTTATACACACACATATGTATATGTTTTATATATATACATGTGTACACACATATATGTATGCTTATATGTATGTATATATGGTATATTTACAGCCTTGGTTATGTTAAAAGGAAAGAAAAGAAAAAGAGGAAAGGAGTTTAATACCTGATGGTTACAGAATATCTGTACTTATTACATTTTAATTTGCTCAAAGGAAGACATGGTAGTTGATTTCATGTCCTTGCTAATTTCTTCAGAGCTCATAATTTAATATATTAGCATAAAATGAGGTGGGAAAGCTGGCTAATTTCCCTTTACTTGTAGCATACCTTAAGGGAATTTTTTATTAATCTACAAGCTCCCAGGGCAGATGATAATAATAAATAATGAGAGTATATGAGAGAATGACAGATTCATTGGTGGTCTACCAGTCCCAACCCCCAGCGGAAAAAAAGAAATAAATAAAAGAATCCGTGCAATGATTTTAAAACAATCCCTAAAGGTGTCAGAATCTCTTAATTCTCACACTATTTGATTTATCTTTAAAATCTCTTTCCAATTATACATACTGACACTTGGAATTAATAAAAGCCTTGGAGAGTAGGCGGTACATTTGCTTTTAACATAATTGAAAATGTAGACATCTCAGATTTACCAGTGGCAACTGAAGATTTTCTAAGATCAAATACTCATTTATTTGAAAGAAAGAGATGTAATTCCACAAAGTTCTTGTATAAGACTCACCATCAATCTATTATCAAAGCGAAAAGAGATAAAATATTTTGGAGAGGGTGTGGAGAAAAGGGAATCCTTATAACCTGTTGATGGGAATGTAAATTGGTGTAGTCACTATGAAGAACAGTATGAAGTTTTCTCAAATAATTAAAAATAGAACTACTTTATGATCCAGCAATTCCACATCTGGGTACATATCCAAAATAGTCAAAATCAGTATCTTGAAGAAATATCTATACTCCCATGTCCACTGCAGCATAATTCACAGTACCTGAGGCATGGAAACAACTTAAATGTCCTTCAATGGATGAAGGCATAAAGAAAATACACACAATGGAATATTATTCAAGCCAGAAAAAGGAAGAAATCCTGCTGTTTGTGATGACATGGATGAACCTGGATGGCATTATGCTAAGTGAAATAAGGCAGACAGAGAAAGAAAAATATTATATGGTATCATTTATATATGAAATCTTTAAAAAAAGCTGATTACAGAAACAGAGAAAAGAATAATAGAATGATGGATACCAGGGGCTGGGAGGAAGGGAAAATGAAGTGATGTAGGTCAAAGCTTACACATTTTCAGTTATAAGAATAAGTTCTGAGGATCTAAAATACAGCATTGTGCCTTGGTTAAGAACACAATATTAATATTATGTATGTACTTTAAAGTTGCTGAGACTAGATCTTAAGCATTCTCATCAAAAGAAGAAGAAGAAGAAAGAGAAGGAGAAGAAGAAGGGGAAGAAGAATAAGAAGGAGGAGGAGGAGGAGGAGGGGGAGAAGAACTGATTTCAAGAAATACAGACTTCAGACCAGACAGACAGCAGTAAAGCACACAGAAGACTTCTGGCTTTGGGGACTACAGGAGATTTCAAAGTAATATATACAGAAATATGAATTAGGATTTCCATCCTTAATCTGCTAGCCTATAGAAATGGTTCTTGCATGAATATAAGAGCTGAAAACTTAAATTTGCATAACTATCTTCTACTAGCTTTTATCATTAGAAACCTACATCTTTATGAAATACTCTGGCCCTCAGAAGAGATTTACAATTCAAACATTATTTTGAAGCACACCATTCTGGCAGGCGAGCAAGACCTTGCCTTTTAGAGGCTCTATCTACTATCAAGTCTAGCTCTGCTAAAACATCCAAATAGTGTACATGTTTCTCCAGAAAAGCAGCCACATTTACTTAACTTTTGCATCCCTAGAAATAACCCAATACCTCATACAGAGCTGGGTGTATGATCCACAAATCTCTGTGTGATGGTGGTCCTTGAAGATAAAGCATGTGTTTCATACTTTTGTTGTATTGTCTTTGCATCCAGCAATGTACCAAACACCTACGTGGTTCACAGGAAATGTAATGGCCAATTTCTGGATTTGTACACTTTTCTTAAATTATGACTTTTGTTCATCGAAGCACAAAGAAAACAGCATATGTCATCCACATTCCAGCTGTTCATCAAACTCTCTTTCTATTTGTGCGTTCAGGTAGAGAGAAGCTTGCCACTCCTGTCTTAGTTTATTAGGAATGACATATGTAAAGTATCATAACATTTCCCAAAACAAAAGTGGGACAGTTATACAACAAATCAGCATTGTGCCATTTCCAGATACAAGAGGATGCCCATGAGATCTGTTTATAATGCTGATCATTGTAATATCTGTTTCATTTTGTTGACTCAGAAAATGGAAGAATAAGTTGGAACATCTCCTGAAAATTTGAGATGGGTATGGCCTTTGAATTCAGAATATGTTATCATAAATTATAAAGATCTATTTCTCAGCAATTTTGAAGCATCAGGGTTAAGCTAACCAAAAACCGAACAAAGCAAACCAACCAACCGGCCAAACAAACAAAAACCAGGCCCTACTTAAAGAAAAAGTGAGTAAATTCTCTTAAGCCTAAAATAGAAAGTTCTAGCTCATCTATTCCCAAACCACCTCCTCAGAGTAGAAGAAGTATAAGTTAATTTTCAAGGGACGCTTTTTTTTTTTTTTCTGTCCTCAGAGAACAACAGACAAAGGAGGGGATTCCAGTGGACAAAGTGGCCACCTTGGAGCCCACTCCTCTGCCAGGTTGTGGACATCGCTCAGGACCCATCATTGCCACCTTGCTCTGCAGGCTGCATCTCTTTCTTCCTTTCCCAGGGACACTACACACCAGGTCAATGATACCTACTGCCTCTCAGGGGAGGATGAGGCAGGGAGAAACCTGGGAGAGGGTTCCAAGACTTTTTGACAAAATGTCATCATTTGTTCACTATTTGTGACTGATTCATAGAGGGGTTATCAATATCACTTGTGAATGTAGATTCCCAATTCATAAATAAAATCCTGGCAGATCTAATTTGAGAGGATAATAAAATGAATGAGGATAATATGTTTATGATGCAGAGATATTTCACAATTGGAAAAACTCATTAATATAATTCATCTAGTTAATAGTTTTTACACAAGTGGTTCCTTAAAAAAACAATTGATCTGTACAAGGCTGTTTTAATATCCAATTTATAGATGGTTTGTATCCTTATATTTTTACTAACAGCATTTGTTTAGATTTGTGTGTTTACCTCTGTTCTCTATGATGGAAATTGCTCATGGATTCTTCTTTTCCAGGGCTACACTTCAGTGTACTTTACATTTAGAACTTCTGATGGTTAAGTTCCTCATATGGTAGATTTGGCATACTTTCTTCATTTCAGAGTGTCATAAATAGAAAAGTAAGAATTACCCCAATTCAGTCTCCTAGAGATAATACTTTTTCTATGTAGTTACACTCACATTATTTCAAATGGGATTTTTACTTGGATTTGCACTTTTCATCTAATAATCAACACCTACCCATGCCAATTATTAGAGAAATGCATCTACATTAGTAAGCTCGATGTATAGAGGCCTCTCCCAAGTAGTGAACTAAATAAGGAATTTGCAGAATGTGTCTTTAAATAAATGAACTTCCTCAGGAAATATATGTTTTGGCTGAAAAATTATTGCTTATCTGATACAGTGTCAAAGAGGAGAATCCCAGAGTTTTGGAAGCACTGGCAAATGCAAATTATCCTGGTAGATGGCATATTCTGAAACACATCTATCACATTAAGGAAGAGAAGCAACACAAAATTGGAATTCACATACAGGCACAGAGTAGGCGCTTTAAACACATTATCTAGTTTAATGCAAGGAGACAATGTTTACCCAGCATGAATACTGAACAATACTATAAAATGAAGCCTCTGTGGACTGTGGTCAGAAAGGACCAGCATGGGAGTCTGGTCCAGTTCTAAACTAAGACCTTGAGAGATACTGGAGCTCCAGCTGCCTTTCCCAGACACTGAAATGGAGAGAGTAAAACATAATTTAGTAAAGGAGATAGACTATATAAAGAACTTGGCACAAACAAGACACTAAGCGGTAGATAGAACCAAAATTATTAGTAGAGGTTGGAGTGAAATTTCTACCAGACAACATTTGAAAGATGCCTACTATAAAATAAGGGATTTTTATTAGAAATTCCATTTGATGCTGTGACCACTAATAACTAATCTCAGATATTGCACCTAAAGAGGAGAAAATATGTTATCTACATTTTCAAATAGTGTAAAGTAAAGCCTGAAAGCCTTACTTGAAAATACCTGTGACTCTATTTAGGCTTTTACTTTTCGGGACAGCGAATTCTGCAAGCATCTCAGTGCATTTTTAATCTCATAGAAAAGTTATGCAAAGAATAAAAAGCACAGTTTCTAAAGAAATAATTTTCTTTCAAGTAGTCATAGGAATAGAACAATAAAGCATAATTATGTGAAATGGATTATGTGTAACTTTAAAGAAGGACTGTGGAAGACATCATGTGATACGATTTTTCAATAGTTCACAGATATTACTTTGCTCAACTTATTCAGTCCTCCTACTCCCTCCAAGTTTGGAACAAATGATGAAGCAGCATAAGTCACTGGCATTAAAACCAAGCAATTTCAAAGACAAAAGGCAAGCCCATTCAATTTGCACAGAAATGCTTAAGGAGGTATTATATGGATACAATACCACAATCCAGCTGTTCTGATATGCAAAATTTCAATTTTCACTCTTCTTAACCACCCTATATATTTTCAAAGAGTGATTAGAGTGAGCTCCTGCTCTTGTCTATGAACTTAGTGAAAAATCTAAAACGCATACAGCCTAGCATCAAAATATTGGTTACTAAAAAATAATCTCTGTTGAAAGGAGCCAGGACTCCTTGGAAAGATGGCTGATTCCAGAGTTGGGCCAGGAAAAGCACAAGGTGAGTCTGGAACATCTTATTGTACCAGAAAATAAATAAGTCTTTAAAGAGTCATAGGAACATATCAAAGGCAGCCAGGAACCAGCTGGAAGAGCTGTCTTGGGTCCAACCTGTGAAAATTTGAGCATCAAAAGAGACATCTACTGTAACAGGCAATGCATATTGAATATCGTATTGCATTGCAGCCAATCCTATCCCAAGGGATTAAAACAATGGTAACGCATTCCTAAGAGCCAAACTCATTCCAAAACATGACCTTTGAAAGTTTGGAAAGGCCCTCCAAGGCCCTGGGCACATTCAGTGATAACTCCAGAGTGATTATCAATGTACAGTGAATACTGTGCAACCCATTGTATAAAATAAAAATACATAAGTCTACCATGATAAAAACAAACACATAAATAGGAGGATGGAAAGCTCTCTCTTACAGTATGATGACAATTAGTAAAATATAGAATGATAGAGTTAGAAAATCATCAATGGATGCTAAAATTGTTAAGTAGATGAAAGCCTGATAAAAAGCAGGGCAGTTTTATACCCTCAAATCATCTACCCATGAATTATCTACAAAGGGAAAATTATGATTCTACAGTGGAGAATTTTGGCTGGCAAAACAAAGTTATTAAAATTTAACCTTTGGAAGCAACCAATATGTCCTTCAGTAGATGAAGGGATAAATAAACTCTGGTACATCCAGACAGTAGAAATGAGCTGTTAAGTCATGAAAAGACATGGGGAAAGTTTAAATGCATATTACTTAGTGAAAAAACCAATCTGAAAAGGCTAAATATTTTATGATTCCACCCATATGACATTCTGGAAAAGGAAAAATCATGGAGAGAGTAAAAGGATCAGTGGTTGGCAGAGTTTTGGAAAAGGGGGAGGGATGAACAGGCAGAGCACAAAGGATTCTTAGGGCAGTGAAAATACCCTGTGTGATCCAATAATTATAGATACAAGACACTATGCGTTTGTCCAAACCCAGAGACGGTACAACACCAAGAGTGAACCATAATGTAAACTATGAACTTCGGGTAATCATGATGTGTCCCTGTAGGTTCATCAGTTACAACAAAGGTACCACTCTGGTGGGGGATGATAAAGAGGGAGGTCATGCATGTGTGGAGACAGAGAGTGTATGCGAAATCCCTGTACTTTCCCTTCGATTTTGCTGCAAACCTAAAACTGCTCTAAAAAACTAAAGTCTAAAGGAAAAAATAAAAACCTTACCTTCCCCACTTTGGGGACAAATGGATATTAAGTGCCTCCTTAAATGATATTGTACTAAGAAGTCAGCAGTTCCAGAACATATAAAATCAGATATATCAAACATACAAAAAATAAATTGGAATAAACACTTTCATCACTTGGTTGTTACGGAGCTGCTCTGTCAGTTGTGTATACCCAATCATACGGAGCATGGTGTCCTGAAAGGCATATTAGCATTTCTAATGGTGGCTTCTCAGAGATGAACTGGTTTTTAAGGCTGGTGTTATTGACATCAAAAAAAGTCTTTATGTAGAGAAGTAGCTATAAGGTACTGAGATTAGTTTCCCTGAGTAGTTGTGGGAGTGGAGGAGGGGTTATAACAAGGATAGTTTGCAAAGATATAAGCCATCACCTTGAATATCAAGACTAGTCTGGCTTATGATAACAGCCAAAAAGGCCACAAATGCGCAGTGCTTCACGTTGTCACAAAACGTATTTGTTTAGAGCAAAGGGTATTATAAGATTTCACATGAGGTCAAACCGTTTTGCAGTTGAGCCACATGGCGGGGAAGTGGTATCAACAGGGCAAGTACTTCGTGGCGACCAGGGAGCCAGGTAGTCTAATGGCACGTGTGCACGCTCAGCCAGGCTTCCTGGCTGTGGGTTTCTAGGAACAGGGAAGAGGAGGAACAGAGTTTAATTCCCTGGGATGGAAACATATCACGCCTGTCTGGATTAGCTTCATGGGACCAGCTCTTCCAGCCTATATGGTGGTTAGCCCTCATCACTGAGCTCATATAGTGGCATCTCTGGATGCTTGAGAAGCACAGTGTTAGCTCAGGAGTAGACCTTGGTGATCAGAGGTGCAGTCCCTCCATTTATCCATCAAGATCTAGGAAGGACAAGGACCCTCCTCTGTGTTCTCAGTGTCACCAGCTTTCCTAGTGCCAGAGCCCAGCTGAGAATGCCCTTTATGACTCCAAGTCCAGGGCTCTTTTTACACTTCCTGATTATTACTTTGCTGCACTGGTATTTTCAAAGGTTCAAAGCTTTCTATCTGATTAAAACATCAAGTAAACCATGGTTCTTTTGCTGTTGGCATCAAAGTATTTCAAGTGTTGATAATCACCCTGGAATTATCACTGAATGTATCCAGGGCCTTGGAAGCCCTTTCTAAACCCTTGAAGGTCACGATTTGGAGTGAGTTGGACTCTTAGAAATGTGTTGCCATTGTTTTAATCCCTAGCCAGATAGGTCTGGCTGCAGTGAGACACAATATTCAACATTTGCATTTTCTGTTCCTGAACTAGAAGGTTTTTCCCTCAACTTTTCACATTGCTGACTTTACCTTTCAGACCAGCTTTAATACCTCCACCTGAGAGCCAAGATCCATGTAATTAGGACTTCCTCAGTCACTCTTTCTCTTTGTCTATTTCCTTCAGAAAACTTACCACATTTGCAAATACACTGTTTGCTATTTGTTTTCTTGTTTGTGACTTGCTCCCTCCCCTCACTGCTGTGTTGCTCTATAAACGTTTCCAGAAAGAAGAAAGGTAGTGATGAGAGCCTGTTGTGCCTCTCTCTCTCTCATGTGTTCAGTTTAGGAGAGTTTTGAATGAGTTCCTTCAAGGAGACTTGATTTTCAGAAGACGGATGTGATTCTACACTTGTCAGTATGGGGCTCAGCAAGACGCTGAGCTCCCTACTGGAAACGTCACCGGGATTGGTGATGAGTCAGCTGTGGGTGAGGCATGGGGAGTGCTCCCAATGGGGGCACGATGAAAGGAGCTGAGTCTGCAGCATCACGGAGAAGGTCAGCCCCAAGCCCAGCTGCTGCCGAGAACCACCCTGGGGCCATTGGCCACAGCTCTCTGAAGTTCCAGAGGTCTCCCCAAGGGTGGGCTGCCCTCAGGGGAAAGAGGTCTGAGCTGGTTATCTACTTAACAGAGAGAATGGCCGTAAAGAAGAAATTCAGGGAAAGAATTCATACTAAAAATTTAAGGCTACTGTATTTCTGCATGGGAGAAACTCATTGGCTATCTTTAGTTTCAGCTTTCTTTTCTGATAAATATAGGAGTAGATGGATTTCACAGGTCTCTTTCCACTGTAGAATTATAGATTCTAAGGCCTAGGTCATAAAGGGAACTCTGGTCACCTAGAAAATCAACTATTTTAAAGTCAGAGTATAAAGCCATCTCTGGTATGTTGGTGTCCATACAACAGGGTGAGAAGAGGGAGAGGCTGACTGGTTGGTCCCATGAAGTGTAAAGAGGAAAACATAGGTACTGAATTACTGGTTTTAAAGTTATTTAGACTAAAACAGGATTAATATTACAATCTAATAAATACAGCAGTGCACTTTGGTAGAAATACTAGTGTTCATCTATGTCCCACGGTAAAGAAACACTTACATGGTAGAGATCTGACATAATTTAATAGTGAAAATTCAGCTGCTCCTAAACAGGAAGATTATTTTTACACATATTTAATGTGATCTTACATTCCTTGATAATGAATTTAAATTACAAAATGTCCTGTGCTGAGAAAGGAAGTGTATTTTCTCTCTGGCAAGTTATACTCAGCATTTGTCAGATAGCCTCTTGGGGGCAAAGAAAAATAGATCCAGGCACTCCAAATCACACCATATAATTCCATTATATAATTGCAACGGCTATGTAGTAGGTTAGAATGAAGCAGGATATGAGCACATGCTGATTCAATTTTATCTAATATTCAGTTTTTTTTAATGTGCTGTAGAAGCAGTCTCAAAATAAATGAGCTTGGCTGGAATACAATCCCAGTGATATACAGAAATAAAAATCTCTATTCTTATTATTTCCATTTAAATATATATTAATTTCCAGTTGACCTGCTCTATCAATAAATGCATATATCTGGAGAGATATTTCCCATGGGCAGCCATTAGGTTAGAGTCTTTTCTAATGTAAAGCATATTAAGAAGTGACGTAAAGAGGGCAAGAAGGGAAGGAGAGAATAATTATGATTATTCCTCAAAGGGAATACAAAGGGACACAGCAGAGTAAAAGGGTCCCAGACGAAGGCAGCCAAGGCCATGTTGCCATGTTATGTAATGTTAAGGCATGAGGACACAAGTCTTGCCTTGTGTATTAGGTAAATTTTAAGTTTTATTCCCTGATTCTTTGGTCTTTGCAGTGAATACAATCTTGGTCCATATCCTCAAACACACAGAGCTCAAACCACCTGGCTGCTTAAATCTGGTCCTGGTCAAAATTTTATAGCAAATTGGTTACTGAATGAATAAAATACTTGCCAAGGAAGTAACTGAATTTAGCCAAACAACATATTAAGGGATACGACGCAAACCAAACTAAGCATTCAATTCAATAGACTTTAAAGACAGAAAAAAAGCTGGAGAAGAGACGGGGGATCCTTTCAGTGTTAGACACTTGCCGTGAAGGCATTTGGTGCTGTTTAATATTCCCATGTAATCCTTTGTTAGTTGTTCTTCATATTATACCAGAAGTTGAATATTATTTTATGTATAGAGCTGGTTCTGGATATTACAGGGCAGTGAATTGTGCTTCCTTGACTTTGAAGAGTTGGTGATTCTCTATCAACTATTCTACATTCAAACGGGGGCTCCATTCTGGGAAGCTTTGCATTCACGGACTTGGTGGAGAGACCCTGATTGATCTGGAGGCAGACTGCACCCAGGAGTCAGGAGATAAAAATAAAGTTCCCAGGTCTGTCACTAAGTAGTTATGTGATCTTAGGAAAGCCACTTCCCATGTCTCATGTTTAATGTCTCAGGTTTCCCATCCCAAAAAGGGAGCTCGTGTGTCCATTTTCCTAGAATTAGTCATTATCAGATGAATTTTAACTGTGAGTGGACATGGGAAAGGAAGAGCCAGGCTGAGGAAGTTGGAGATGGGAGACAGACGAGGAGTCCAGAGTGGCAAACTGAAGAGACAAAATAAGAGCTGAGATGTTGAAAATAGGCAGGAAGCGGGCAGAAGCCAAGAGAAGATTTGTAAGTGTAAGTTACCTGCCCACCTCCTCCATGGCCACCAGACACCCAGAAACCAGTATGAAATGGAGTAGGAGGGTGTGATGAAGTGTAATTGCTCCCTGAATGGGCGGAAATGTCTTGCTCAGTTGGTTACAGGGGCCGGTCAGTTTGAGGCCAGTTATCTGCAATCAATTCTATTATAGCCAAATGGACTATTCAACTACAGTTTAGGGCACAGATAATAAGAACTTTTATAAATGTCTTCATTTAAACCAAACACATGCAACTACCTGTAAGAGAATTGGTTAAAACCAAATAAAGGTAGACTTCCCTTAGACCACAACATTCTTGTCATAGAAAGAGCCAGCAAGGGTTTTCTAACCCAGAGTAGCCTGTGAAATTGGCCACTCCCTCGTCCAAGAAATGGCTTGGGTTCTTCTGCTCCATCTGGTGTTTTCCATGTTATTTTTTCCTAACTGAAGGGGCTATTATTGCTGCCAGAGAAGAAAGGACTTGAAGATTCCCACTGGAGTGTTCTCAGGCATCAACCCTCAATGATTCCTAATCTGGAAGCTCATTTTGTTACCACATCTTTTCTTTATTTCTGTCTTTTTTCTATATTTTATCCTCACCGATTCACTGGTCAAACACTGAATGAGGGTCTGTGATAGAGTGAGTCTACACAATTTCAAAGGTAAATAAAGCAAGGTTTCCTTGGTGGAGGTGACCACCATCAACTGCGGGGTGGGAAACAGGGCTGGTCAGTACTCAGCACGACTGTGGGGGACAGACTGGTAAATAGGTTTTCATGTCACTGGGACCACGTGATGATAGTCACACAGACTGTGCTGTGGTGAAACACGAGTGGCCCCATCTAAGCCTGCCATGGTCAGGGGCAGCTCTCTGAGTTCTGTCTTGATGTATCTTAAGGGTGAGGAGAGGTTGTCCAGGTGATGGGAGGGGTATTGCCAGGTAAAGGGAGCAGCCACCCTTGTACACAAGGGAAGAAGGAGATCGTCTTATGTCATAGAAACTGGAAATCCTTCCTTCTTCTTTCTAAAGCTCTCTCTCTCTCTTTTTTTTTTTTTTGGATCCAAAGGTATACTTTTATTGTTTACATGGGTCCTCTTTTCACCAACAGGTTTTAACTGGCACAACTTGGGGGGACACGAGGAAGTTGTACTCTCTGCCTATCTCCTCATAGGGATCGGCAGAAAGGAACACAGGGCACACGATTCATCAACCTCTATATTTCATATACATTAACATCAATCGTAGCAACTGGTCAGGGAGGTAGTTTAATATTCCTTTGAAAATAAAGCAATTGTGCATCGATGACTTTTCCTTTCCACCTAAACTAATTAAAGTTGCGTCCATTTCTATGTGTCATTATTTTTTTTTAACATCTTTATTGGAGTATAATTGCTTTACAATGGTGTGTTAGTTTCTGCTTCACAACAAAATGAATCAGTTATATATATACATATGTTCCCATATCTCTTCCCACTTGCATCTCCCTCCCTCCCACCCTCCCTATCACACCCCTCCAGGCGGTCACAAAGCACCGAGCTGATCTCCCTGTGCTATGCGGCTGCTTCCCACTAGCTATCTACCATACATTTGTTAGTGTATATATGTCCATGCCTCTCTCTCGTTTTGTCACAGTTTACCCTTCCCCCTCCCCATATCCTAGAGATTACTAGAGAATCCAAGTCCATCCTCTAGTAAGTCTGTGTCTTTATTCCTGTTTTACCCCTAGGTTCTTCATGACATTTTTTTTCTTAGATTCCATATATATGTGTTAGCATACGGTATTTGTCTCTCTCTTTCTGACTTACTTCACTCTGTATGACAGATTCTAGGTCTATCCACCTCATTACAAATAGCTCAATTTCTTTTCTTTTTATGGCTAAGTAATATTCCATTGTATATATGTACCACATCTTCTTTATCCATTCATCCGATGATGGACACTTAGGTTGTTTCCATCTCTGGGCTATTGTAAATAGAGCTGCAATGAACATTTTGGTACATGATTCTTTTTGAATTATGGTTTTCTCAGGGTATATGCCCAGTAGTGGGATTGCTGGGTCATATGGTAGTTCTATTTTTAGTTTTTTAAGGAAACTCCATACTGTTTTCCACAGTGGCTGTATCAATTTACATTCCCACCAACAGTGCAAGAGGGTTCCCTTTTCTCCACACCCTCTCCAGCATTTATTGTTTGTAGATTTCTTGATGATGGCCATTCTGACTGGTGTGAGGTGATACCTCATTGTAGTTTCGATTTGCATTTCTCTAATGATTAGTGATGTTGAGCATTCTTTCATGTGTTTGTTGGCAGTCTGTATATCTTCTTTGGAGAAATGTCTATTTAGGTCTTCTGCCCATTTTTGGATTGGGTTGTTTGTTTTTTTGTTATTGAGCTGCATGAGCTGCTTATAAATTTTGGAGATTAATCCTTTGTCAGTTGCTTCATTTGCAAATATTTTCTCCCATTCTGAGGATTGTCTTTTGGTCCTGTTTATGGTTTCCTTTGCTGTGCAAAAGCTTCTAAAGCTCTCTTTATCTTTCTCTCTCAATCTCTTTCTTCTTGCCTTTTTAAAAAAGGTACTTTAGATTTATATTAATTAATTATTGCTTTCATCAAAAACATTATTATATGATTACTGTATAAGTGATTACAAGTATACCGATATTTTTATTGTTAGTAGTATGATTGAAATGCTTCCTTATTTTTCAAGTCTTGGTTCTGGTTCAGCTTTTTTTTTTTTTTTTTTTTTTTTTTGGTATGTGGGCCTCTCACTGTTGTGGCCTCTCCTGTTGTGGAGCACAGGCTCCGGACATGCAGGCTCTGGATGTGCAGGCTCAGCGGCCATGGCTCACGTGCCCAGCCGCTCCGCGGCATGTGGGATCTTCCCGGACCGGGGCACGAACCCGTGTCCCCTGCATCAGCAGGCGGACTCTCAACCACTGCGCCGCCAGGGAAGCCCCTGGTTCAGCTTATTTTCATCCTTGGTTTTAATGGTGCCATAGCTCGAAAAATGCCTAACAAAGAAGTGTACATCCAAATGGAAAAAGTGCAACACTGGCTGTACTTCCTAAATCATGTTTCCATCTTATTCATCAATTAGGCAAAGACCTCTATCGAAATATGACTGGTAAATGTCCATGTTCCATTATGTTCATCACTTATTTTGCAAACTGCCTTTTGCTTTTAACACATGATGAACCTGGAAAACCCTTGACTTTTGTGGAAAGAACTAGCATCTGTCAGAGCTCTCAGAGCTCAGCAAGCAACTTCCCACACAAGCCTCCCCTCTCAAGCATTTCTCAGCTTCTTCTACTCAAAACATGCTCCTGCTGGCTCAAATGGTGGCAGGTCTGGTCCTCTGAGTCCCCAATGGACTGGCTGGTAGGATGCTGAGGGGTAAGCGGGCAGGTGGCCTCTAGATGTTCATCCTGCTGTGCTCAGAGACAGCAGCTGCAGGAGTTAAACTGGAATCACACACACACTGCAAAACCTATTCTCCTGCTTTGACCAGAGGAATATGGAAGCCGACAAGCACAGGCAGAGTAGCTGTGAGATGGTAAAAAGAGCAGAGGCAGGACAACAGAGCAGAAAGCAGATGCTGCTGTTCTGTGCTGTGTTCATTTAGAAAACATCATGCAGTGTGCACTATACTCTATTTCAGGATCTACCATTTCACAGAAGAGGAAGGAAGGAAAGAAAAAAGAAGAAAAAGGAAAGAAAAAATTGTAGAAGGAGGAAACAAAGGGCTGGTCAGTACTCAGTACAGCACTGGGTGCTTTTGTATATGTTATGTTTTTAATGAATCACAACAACCTTGGGAGGAAAGTATTACAACCCGCAGCTTATAGCTGAGCAAACAGACCCAGCAGTAGAGAACAAAGCATCACTACCTTGTGAAGTTCTGGTTTCTCATCTCTAAATGGTTTAGACAGTTATCATTAACATTAAAAATGTGTGAGGGTTATTATGGCCCTCATAATTAATTTTAGTGATTAATTTTCAAATAAACATACTGTAATTTTAAAAATTCCACATAGGCTCAGAAACAAGAGAAAAGTAACTTTACTGTTTAAGGCTATTGAACTCTTGTTCCTAAGGTGATGAAAAACTCCTGAAAGACAAAGATGTTTCCTTTATACTGATGAGCTTATCTTGCCTTTGCATAGAATATGGGACCAGTTACTCGTTGATGTATTTAAGTTGTAAATTGTTTGTATTCTTAAGTATTCAATATAAAATTTTAAAATTAAATTTCAATATTTCCACAGAAACTAGAAATCATTGTGTTCTCAGCCTAAATAGCACTACTTTCTAATATCCCTATTTATCTTTATGTGTTCTAGACAGTGATAATTTCCACATAGAAAATATATGAAAAAGGACAATTCTGATTTCTGACACATTAAAGATTGACATTCATATTCACATAGTATAATCAAAACTCCACATCAGTTCAGAAACACGGGCAAACGTAACACCACTCTTCAATCCAGGAGTTAGAAAGAAAGGTGGAAATAATATTATAGAAAGTCCTAATTCATTGATGGTGAATGTTAGGCTTTTCATGAGTAAATAAAGAGTCCTTAGCATTTTGTGAACCTGGGGGACATGTGGTGATCCCAGTGGAGTTCTGAACTGGCGGCAGCAGGTTGGATAGGCGTGTATTAGGGAAAGGTAGGAGAAGGCTGGGAGGGAAGCTGGAGGAACAATAATGAAGTCAGGGTTAGTCAAGGAACACCTGCAATGATCCAGGTAACAGGAGGAGTGTCAGGTGAGTGTCAAGTGGTGGTGGAAGGAGCAGAAATTACAGAAGGAAAAGAGAATGTGAAGAATTCTCTGGACGTGTGGATAGGTGTGCAAGGAAGTGCTGAATCCAAAGTGACCCTGGTGAAGGCAAACCCTGGTAACGCACAAACTCCTGACCTGAGGAAATGATAATGTGATTGACAGACCAGACGGAGCTGGTGGGAGGAGTTGGGCTCAGCCTCAGTCATGTGAGGTGAAGAAGGGGAGAGTGTGTACCTGCTCGTCAGGCCCCCACAACTGCGCTGGCCCCTGCTGGGGTCGGGAACCTGCTGGAACCTGTGAAGCTGTGGACATGGAAAAATACAGAAACAAGAGAAAGAAGAGGAGGTCTTGTTTCTACCCAGAAGGTGTGTAACTGCACATCACAAGTGTTCAATAAACATTTAGGGAATGATTTCATAAATGCCATTATTTCTAAATTCAAACTCTTTCAATATGTTAGGTTTGAATAAAGCTATGTTGGTTGGTACTGTTGGGTTTCCCACTTTGAATAAGCCTATGTTAGTTGGTACTACTGGGTTTCCCACTTTGTACAGTTATGGTAACAAACACCACTAGGAACCGTCACATCACCTGTAATTTCTAATAGACGATTTACAAGTGCTGGTGATCTGTGCTGTCAAGTAGCACATCCCACTCATGTGTCATTCAACCCAGCAGCCCAGGGATTGGAACCCGCCCTGTTCAAGCATCTCACACAGCAGATCTGGCTGTGATCAGGGTCATTCCCCTGGGACTTTTAAGTTCCATGCAGGGCAATTTTCCAAAAGATAGGAGGAAAAAACAACTTCGAGGCCATCCAAAAAAAAAAAAAGTGTACTTTGATAACTCAAAGCTGCAATGGAATTTGACAACTGAACTTTATAGAAAAAGAATGAGTCAACTTTATCTGGCAAAGTTATGACCTGTAAAGGGTGACTCAGCTAAAATCCTGTATCAAAATTGCAGTCGGTAAGGTTGTAGCATTGACAATAAATTGGGTGACATGGGTGCTTTTTGACTGAAGCGACTCAGCAGAGACACGGCCCTCGAGGACCGAGGATCGGCTGGTCTGGCCAAGCTCCTGACCTTCCCAGATCTTGTCCGGAGGGGCCCGGGCTCCGTCGAGGGAACTGGCCGCGGGCGCCTGGGCCCCGGGGAGGCTCGGCACCGCGGGAGTCAAGAGACGCCTAGTCCAACGCAGCCAAAATAAATAAATAAATAAATTTGTAAAAAAAATAAAAATAAAATAAAAAAGAGAGAGACGCCTTGGAGCCTCAGGCACAGCTTTCTTGGAGGGAAATGCAGGAACTGGCCCAGGACCGACGTTCCTGCACCTGAGAGCCTCACAGATTCACTTTCCACGCTCCATCTCGGGGGCCACGTCGGCGAGGTGGGGGCCTGCAGCCCAGCCAGGTCAGAGAGAGACCGGCCGTCCGCAAAGGGCACACCTGGCGCAGGTAAGGAAGCCGAAGAAACTGAGATCCTTAACGTCGGACTCTCCAAACGCGCGCACATCATGCTACTTAGGAAAACTTAACACAGCTTCGTAGGTATCTGCTCTCTTATCTGCCCAGTTAGGGCCCAGTGTGTTTCAAACCAATAAGGAAACTTGAGGCTTATGCTCAGAGCTGGAGGCCTGTGACTACACCCGCCGGGGCGCCGCCAGTAGCAGAGCGCCTCTGCTGGTTTCCGCGAACGTGAGATGCCCAATGTTGCCTAAAGGGGGCGCCGTCTGCAGGGAGCGGCGCTGAGAGTTCACAACAGGGCATCCTGGTCTTTTATTATCAGTATCTGCTTGCTACTTTTAGACACCGATTTGCTTCTCTTTTCCTAAAGAGAAGACGTTTGTTGAGTGACTACACCATTCACAAAAATCTAACTGTGAATTATAATTCAACCCATAAGGCATGTCTTATGAATGTTGACAGCAAAACAAAGGTGTAAACTAACAACTACTTTCAAAAATCAATGCTACTATTAAGTTTGCTGTATTTATTTGTGAAACAAATAGATTCTTAATTAACTGATAATAACAAGTTATGGAAAATATGGAGAGATTTTACCCATCTGTGTCTATATACCCCCTACCTGAGGAGGTTCAAGCCTCTAATCTGCCACTTATTGGCTGCATAATCTTGGACTTAGAGCTCCTCCTCTGTAAAATGAAGACAAAAATATAGCTTTGATATAAATTAGATAAAATAAGGAAAAGCATTAGGGCAGAATCTGAAGTGTAGTCAACATAAAATAATTGTTATTATTTTAAGGTAAAGGGCCAAAGGACCTAAGATCCTAATGCAGGAGAAACATGAGTGTGTGGGTAATAATGGACCAAGCGAGCTGTCAGGAGAGGGGCTGTGCTCAGATTCTGTCCATGCCTCAGGAGCAGAGGAAGCATCCTTTTCACCCTGGTCACTAGATCCTGCAGGACAGAATCTGGTCACGGGAGTGAGGGAGGGAAGTGAAGTCCCAGCAATACTCAGAGATGACAAGGTTGTGGAACTGAGGTCTGGGCCTTAGATGGACTTTTTCACCCTGTGACATTTCTTATTTTCAGGAGGGCACCTTCAGATCACAGAGAAGGTGACATCTTTGACATACTCATATTTGTTCCATTCCACAAGAATTAGGCAAGGCTTTTTGTGCCACTTAAAAAAAAAAAAAGCCTTTTCCCCAAATAGCCAGAATTCCTATATCTAGCTTAGAAGAAAACCCTGAGAGATCCCAGGTGGAACACAGCCTTTTCCCAGAATCTTACTAGAACCCAGAATTAGAGAGAATGAGAAAGTTGGTTGCTATGCTCACGTATCTCACGGACATGTTTCCATCGTGAAAGAGCCAAGTAAATTTCAACAGAAGAAAAATATGATGCTACTAACAAATCGAGTCACAAGATTATATCTTGGCTTCTTATTAAGGAGATGGTGGTGGATTAGTTTTCTCCAACTCAGCAGCTCTGCAGAGGCATTTCTGGGAAGGACTCCCTGGTCCTTCTGGGATATGCAACAGCATTTGCATCTCTGAGAAATTGTGACCCAGGTGGGATCCAAACTTCAGAGCCTTCTTGCTCTGGACTCTGACTTCCTGAGCTAACTGGCCATGCTCAGATAGCATAAAAATAGACCAAAACCTGCTGAGGAAAGTGCTTGCAGTTTTCTTTTTACCCATTTTGTAATATTTCTAGTCAGTCCTTACACAATTCAGGGTTGATCTGAAACTAGTAGACGTATACAAGCTTCTTTAGGCATATTTCTATATGAACAGGAATGAGACTGAACCTACAACGTGATTGACCCTTAGCCTGAGCACAAGCTGAGCACAGTGTATGGCACTTGATGGTGGGGGAAGACCTTGGCATAAGGGGCCACCACTAAACGGGATGTACGTTAAAAATGGTCTATTTCATTTTGTTAATTTGCAAAACCTAATAAAAATCCTTTGAAATTCTCTTATTTCAAACTATATGTTGTTTTTAAATTAAAGGAAATAAAATCTGTGCAGAGTTTTTTCTTTTTTTCTCCTATGATAATGCACATCAGAAACCTGAAATTCTGCTTAGTAACTTCCTTCTTTGAAAATGTTTTTCATAAGCAGAAGCCATAAACCTGTAACCTGCAGGATGTCAAATCCATCCTCATTCATACAAAGTGTGTGGCTCTTGAAGGAAGATGTGACCTATTTTAGTTTATGCTAAAGCATTGGTTAAAGGATGCATCATCTGAAGAATGATGGGAGAGGCAGTCTTCATTTAAAGAAAATCTCTCGTGATCTAGAAATACCACTGGAATTAAACTCCTAAGGGTCCTGAGCCATCCCTGGAGCACAGATGTCTTCATGCAGCTTGGGTACCACATGAAGTCAATCTCTCTGTGCCCGGAGACATGGTGCCTCTGAGATCCAGGGTGGCTTCAATTAACATGAGGTTTAAGGCTTTTCCAAACACCCCTGAGTGGTCCTGTGTAGTGCTTGCTAAAGAAAGGATTCCCATCACCAGTGGGATTCTGGAGGGTCCGTTTAGGAGAGAAGCTGGGAAGTTTTACACTGGCTTTATGTGGAATTATTTAAATTTCAATCCTTCTGGAGATTAGAAAACAAATTGGTGACATTATGGGTGGTGCATCATGCTTGCAACTCTGGAATTATGACCATGGATACCAACAGGTGGAATTGTCGCTACATACTGGTTGATTTTTAAAGCCAAGAGGTTAAGAATATTATATTGTTATTGCTAATATGGCCAAGAGAACCTGCGCAAGGGGGCAATTGGTGACAGTTTATTGAAGTGATCGTGTCTCTGCATTCTGAGGCAAATTTAGCCACACTAATCTATATCCTTACGGACCCTTAAACCAAAGCAATTGTGCAGAGACGTGACTAGCTTTCAGGTGGTAGGCACCATGACCTGCCGTCAGACAGAGCTCCAGAACCTTCATCTTAGTCAAATTGCAGGTGACTTCTGATACTACTACAGCAAAAATTATCTCAAAATAGCTTCCAGCAGTTAAGTGAAACAAAACCCTTTTATTACCAAATTCCACAGTAATTCTCCCAAAACATGACTTGATCCTTTCTTGTACATTAAGGAAATAAAACAACCTAAAACGTGAAGCCTTGTTTTGAACCACCACCATAAATCCCTTTCGATTCCTCTGTCAGGTGCTCTCTGAGGTCCTGCAAATCACTGCTCTTTAGATAAAATGTATCAAGGAGGCATGGCCCTATTTGTCGGAACTCTCCTGTTTTCCTACATAATGACATTAGTTTCAATTCCCTCCTACGTGAAGCCATAAAGCTCCTTTGAATAATTCACTCAGTACTGTTAGTAATTCTATCAGATCTCAAAGTGGGGCTCATTTTAGTTTAACTGTCCTTCATAATATGTGCAACATGCTTAGGAGTTAGACAGTTTGAACCTCTACTGAGCAAACAAAGTTCTGTGACTTCATGATTACACCCCCCAATTCTGCAGCCCTTCCCATCAGAGAGGGCAGGGAGTGTGCCCTGTTACCACATGAAGGAAGAGAATTGTGAACTCACACTTCCCTGAGGCAGCTCGCTGAGGGAAGCATGGAGTGGTGCTGGAGACTGACCCCAGATATGGTAGCACAATGGGATGGCTGAGAGTGGACCCCTGGCTTAGGGAGAACTTCTGCCCTGGCGTGGACAGAGCTGTGAGGGTGAGGGAGATTTGGGTAAGGGGCAGCAGAGAACAGATGCTCTCTGCAGGTGGGCAGTTCCCAGAGAACGGGGGGAAGGCAGGTCTGACTGGGTTTTCTACTCATTTATCCCAAAGGTTACTTCTACTCGCTGTGGAGAGCAGTTGATGAAGGTGGTGGAGAGAAGCCAGGAGCCTTACTCCAAAATCTACCTTCACATGAAAGCAAACACAAAGGGTGGATAATAAATGTTCACCCCTCCCGTGCATAACCCCCCTTAACCTTCTCCAGCCTCCTCTTCTCTCAACTTACTGAGGTTAATATAAAAGCCTTTGGTGACTCACCAAATGTTCTCTATCTTGGGTGAGGGGATGAACAGTCCACCAAGGCAATCCTACTTCTACCTTCATAAGCCCATTTCCTTAATATCAGCTCTGCTTCTTTAAGTAACTCCTTTAGGCATTCTGCTGGAAACACTGAGGGACAGCACAGATTTGTCTCCCAGAAGGCCCTGAAGTGCGAGTGAAGAGTACACTAATTAGGGGCTTCCCCGGTGGCACAGTGGTTAAGAATCTGCCTGCCAATGCAGGGGACACAGGTTCAAGCCCTGGTCCCGGAAGATCCCACATGCCAAGGAGCAACTAAGCCCATGTGCCACAACTACTGAGCCTGTGCTCTAGAGCCCGTGAGCCACAACTACTGAGCCCATGTGCTGCAAAAATTGAAGCCCACGCACCTAGAGCCCGTGCTATGTAGTCAAACAGTGGCATGCTCAGCAGCTTTTAAAAAGTAAAAGATAATTAAAAAAAAAAAAAAGAGTACAATAATTAGAATAACTTCCATGGCTATTCTGATCCAAAACAAAAATCACTTCTTATTTGACTTCCCATTCCAAATGTCATGTTGTTCAAAATATTCCATTAGTGATGCTGCAAAGAGATCCAAGTACAACATTAAAAACCTACAATAATAAAATGTATAAAGACAGTTTCAAGATCAATTCCAATTCCAACTGTGAATATTAAGCCCTCTCATTACGATAATTTTCACAGAGACATTAGAGTTCAAGAATTAAATCCCCTTGAAAGTTAATTTCTTTAGATTAAGTGTCAAGTATTTATCTCTTACTTGTTACAAGTCAAACGGAATTAAATTCTCATTTCTTATTCTACTCAGTCTGATATCCAGGGATTTTGCTGCCTTTGTTTAGGAACTTGCTATGGTGGCAGCCTGAATTGCTAGGTCTTAGTTGATGTATGCCTTTCCCATTAAGAATATTTGTTTCCATTTCCCACTGCCACTGGCTATCCAAGTTTGGCATTGACATTTTAACCCTAGAACCTCACTGACTGCCTGTGCTCCCTGTTGCACCCAGAATCGAGCTGCTTTGCACTTTTAAAGGCACATATATTCTTCCCACCAATGCCTTAAAACACGTAAGCATTATTTCTTCCCTCTAATTGCACTCTTACCGTGATTACACCTGCTCACTAAAGTCTGTGTGGTCCATCAAGTCTGTTGTGGTCCCTGCGTGCATGAGCTTGTGAATGTAAAGAGAATAACATTGTCCCCGTCATTTCAGTCAAGCGATAGCAGCCTGCCTGCCCCCTGCAACTCCCACCAAGTGGAATGCTCACCCTTCCACTTAAAATTCATTCTGTTGCTAAGATTCTGGTGGTATTTTCTTAAGACTTCAGTAGGCTTATCTTTGTTGATATCAAATAAATAGCTTCACATCTCCAAGAAGCAGTCTTCAAGATGGAATTAGACATGCAAAAGACTTATTGGGAAAAACTTCAGTCAGAATCATATAGATATGATTTAAAACCTCATAAATGGAGGCTCTCTTCTAGGAATAGAATTTCAAGGGAGAATAGTAGACATTCCAGGACTTGGTCCTTCAAATTCACCATCATAGGTAGAGTAGATGAAGAGAAGCCTGGAGGGTAGAGAAGCCAAGAAAGAACAAAGGGGAGTTGACGTCACAAAGACCAAGAGAAAAGGATGTTGTTTGCAAGGTCAATCGCAGTGAGATTAAAACCAAAAATTGATCGTTGTGCAGCGTCACAAAGACAGCTGGTGATCTTGATCTCTGTAGGCTGTCAGGCATAATCAAGGAAAATGTGGAGATTGATGTTACAGGAATGAGAGGACAGCAGAGGGAGCCCTGTGATGTCAAGAAGAGATGGGACCTACAGCACCTTTAGAGGGACTGGGTGTGATGAAAAAGAAGCATTGAATCAGTTGTAACAGGGGGCAAGGAGAAGAGGAATCCAGATGTAAGCAGATTTATGGATTGGGAGGAAGCAATAAGAGGTTTCCTATCTGGTGCCTTCTATTTTTTCTATGAATTATGAGGCAAGGTTATCCACTAAGGGTATGAGTAAGGGAAATTTATGAGATTGCCATGGGGGAGAAGAGAAACCAAGGAGAATAGATGAAAAAAGATTTATAGGATAATCATGCCCATGTGAAATTTGAGATAAAGCTATCAAAGGAATGCCTAGCTGACAGGACATGTGATTTTTTCCGAGCAATGTCCAGCTGTTTCAGTGAAGGCTAGAGACAGCAGATGGAAAAGTGCATTCAGCCTGGAGGGTTGCCATCCAAGTACCAAGCAGGAAAAGAGAGGGAAGGAAATTGATTGAAAGTGAAGAATTTTAATGATGACTCTAAACTGTACCACAAAGGAAAGGAAGGTCAAAAGGACTGTGAGGAAATGAAAAAAATCAATGAGCTAAAAATGACATTGTGAATCAGAATTTTTGCAAGGGTCTTGACCAAATGTCTTGGTGGATAGAAACTTGTGGTTGGTGAGTAGAATGTCAGAATTTGATATCTGAGAGGTGGCATGTTTCTGAGGTAGGACCCTGGGAGAAAGTGGCCACAGAAGGGAAGGTCACCGAATGGGAGGATGCATAGAGCTTTAAGGTCAAGATGTGGATGCTACATCCACAATGATCATGGATGGTACATCTGTGTGGGTGTTGGAATCCAATAATTGGCAGGAATGTAGGTAGAATGTCGATGAAGGAGTATGGAAGAAACCAGTGATCCAGAGGTTAAAATTTTCAGTGAAAGAAAGGAGTGACCAGGAGGACGTCCTGGCAGCAATGAAGAGGAAGTAGGATAGATTTTGATAGTGCTAGTCTCATGCGAGGAAGCGTTTTGAGAGTTGGAGATGAAGTGATGATCTGAAGGCATCACAGGGAAACGAGGAGGACCTAATCCCTTATGCTGATGCTCAGGTATAATGCGTGTGAGGGAAAAATAATCCTCTGTCTTAGTCTGTTTAGGTTGTTAATAATAAAATACCACAGACTGGGTAGCTTTTAAACAACATAAATGCATTTCTCACAGTTCTGTGTGCTGGAGGTCTAAGATCAGGGTACCAGCATAGTTGGGTGAGGTCCCCATTTCTTATTGGGTCCTCACATTATAGAGGGGTTAGCTAGCTCTCTGGGACCTCTTTTATAAGGACAAGCATCCCATTCAAGAGAGCTCCACCTTCATGACCTAATCACCTCTTGAAAGCCCCACCCTCCTAATCCTATCACCTTGAGCATTAAGTTTTCAACATATGAATTTGGGGCTGACACAAACATTCAGACCATAGGATTTTCCATTTGAGAAGTAGGTTCTCAGTGAACAATAAGATTTCAGGGTTAGGAACCCAGAGGTTGACATATTACTTTAGGAAGAAATACCGGGACTTCCCTGGTGGTACAGTGGCTGGGGGTCTGCCTGCCGATGCAGGGGACACAGGTTCGTGCCCCAGTCCAGGAAGATCCCACATGCCACAGAGTGGCTGGGCCCATGAGCCATGGCCGCTGAGCCTGCTCCGCAACGGAAGAGGCCACAACAGTGAGAGGCCCGCGTACTGCAAGAAAAAAAAAAAAGAAGAAGAAATACCAAGGTGGAGAGGAATATGGTATCATGTATGGAGACCCTGGAACAGAAAAAAGGACGAAAGGTAAAAATTAAAGAAATCTTTAGAATGTATGGTCTTGAGTTAACAATAATGTAAGAGTATTGGTTCATAGAATTTTAACAAATTTAAATTTTAACAAGTGTACACATTAATGTAAGATGTTAATAATAGGGGAACTGGATGTAGAACATATGGGAGCTCTCTGTACCATCTGTGCAATTTTTGTGACATTGAAATTTTTCTGTAAATCTAAAACTGTTTTAAAATAAAATGCTTAATTGAAATATAAATCCCATGGAAAAATGCTCAGTATTACTTTAGTGCATGCAATTTATACAGACCAAACTCAACACATCAAGTTAAACGTAGTCAGGAGCACTGCTATGCAATGAAAAATATATCAAACTTTGTAACTCTGTTTTGCACATGGGACCTCACTCTCTTTTCCTCTCACTGACTTTTCTCTGAAGACCATAGAGTCCGGAGGTGGCCCCTGTAAGGGAGGAATGATGGAAACTCTTGGCATGGAAGATCAAATGGAGATACAGGATGTATATATCTCTCTATATCTCTCTATCTGTATCTATCTATCATCTATCTATCTATATTCTACTTCTATGGAGGGTATTTGGAAGTATATATAAAAATTACAAATGCATATAGCTTTTGATCACATAACTTCAGTTCTGAGAACATTTTGCAGAGATTCTTACACACATGAGAAAAGACATATGTGCAGTGTTACCCCTGCAGCATGGTTTTCAATGGCAAAATAGTTGAAAGACCCTAAGAGTTTATCAACAAAGAATTAGTTTAGGAAATTTAACATGTGATAGAATACCATGAACTATAAAAAGGGAGTTTTCACTGTATGTGTACATTTGCGTACGTATGTATGTGAATGCATCACCCCGAGTTAATATAAACCAATAAATGAGCCAATACCCTTTAAGAGTAAGGAGAGACAAATATAGAATTTGGTGGGAAAAAAGCCATTAAAGTTCTCATATTTTAAAATAAAATGCATGTATTTCATTTCAAGATATATGAGGTAGTGTGAAAAATTCTTATTTGCACAATATTTCCACTTGGATTAATTGAAATAAGCATGATAAAAATACTTGGGCTTCCTGTGGTGCCATCCCAATACTTAATGTTTCAGTTTCTCTTCTTACTCTTGTGAAGACTGACTCTTGTCCTCTGTTCCCTACCTTGATCATTAAGAAATGTAATGTCTTTGTCAGCTATTTGTTAGGATAACCTTAACACAATTCTGAGTGAAAAAGCAGTATGATGAGTCAGTAGCTTTAAATTCTTTATATTGATTAAAATGATTGAGAAAATAGTGAAAAAAATTTAGTTCTAAGAATGCTAAAGTCCGTGAAATAAATAATTACATAAAAAATGGAAGGTTCAAAGTAGCTTTAATGATACTGTCAAAATTTGCAATAACCCTGGAGAGAATATGATGAGAAATAAATGTCTCCAAATTGTATAAAGAGATAGTAAAAAGGGGAAAAACATGAAGACTATTAAAATATGAGCCCTTATGTATCTTTAGGAGATATCTCCCAAGAAATGAAACTGCCATTAGCCAATTCTGATGATGTGTAGGTGGGACATAAAGGTTTATCTTTATAATATTTTACACTGTTTTCATACTTGTTTTCTCAGGAGGAGTAACTATTTAAGACTAGTTGTTCTAAAATCTGACTATCAGAGTTATAAAAATAAACCAGAATGAAGAAAAGTAAGCTGATAAATTATACTTGGGAATAATAAAAAGCAACCTGTCAACTAGAAGAAGTCATGTCATAAGAAATACTTTGTGAAAGGAAATGGGAGTTTACCAGGGTTAAAATGGAAAACAAATTATGAAGCATCTGTATGACTTTGACTCCAGTCTTGTGCTACATATAGACGGAAGGGAAACAGACCGCTCACTGTTAACACACCACCTCACCACACCCCACCCCACATGCTCTATTCTTGGTTCAGTAGATCAGAACATCAAAAATCCCACAAGGTGTATGTCTCCAAATATATCAAGTTAAAGAAAATCTTGATTAAGCTCATCCTGCAGCCACTTTTAAAACAAATTATGTATGAATCTCTGGCCGAGGACATCAATAAAATATCAGATTAAAAAATGGCCATTTCTGTGGGAGTATTATGTACATCATTTGCAGATTAACCAACACACACACACACACACACACACACACACACACACACACACACACACACTAAAACTTTTGGAGTTCATGCAGTCAATCAGTTTTGCCTGTTAGCAGCAAAAATCTATTTACAGACTCTCTGGCCAACCTCCCCTTTTATTGATATTGCACATATAGCCTTTTTTTTTTGTTTTCATTGTTTTTTTGCACAAATGGCCACAATTAAAAATGTGTTTGCAAACACATTTGGAGATTGTTGACACAATGGACCCATGTCAATATGATGATATATTATTGGTGAATATTCCAATAATTCATTCATTCATTCAACATCTATTGAGTGTCTAGTCTGTGCTGAGAATTTAGCTACTTACTGTGTATATATCGCTGGGTATATGCTGCAGGGTGGCAGCATCCCTGCCTGACCACATAAACTAGCAACTATAATATATAGACAGGCTCTGGTAGTGTTAGAGAGGTTTCCTTTAGGAAGTGATATCAGATGCATTAGAAAAGGAGAACGTAGGGATTAAGGTGAAAAGCAGACCCACAGTGTGTGCCAAGGCCACAGAAAGAGAAAGTCTGGACTCCTGGGGAAGCTTCCAGCTTTGCTATAACTGAAAGTGAGGGTTTAAAGAAGCAGAATGGAGAGAGAAGAGGGTTGTGCTATGTTAATATTCATAATTTTTTTAAAAAGCAGGATTTTATGTACACTGTCAAAGAGTCAATAGAGATGGATAACAAGGCCACAAAAGAAGACAGTGAGACCAGTAAAAGAGCTATTATTGTAAATACAAAATATGGTAAGTGGCAGAAGCAAGGCTGTGATGGTGAAAATAGGGAGGAAGAGGGAGCTTTGGGCAACATATAGGCAGTATAATCATCAGGAATTAGAGACCGATCTGATTTGGGATGTGAAGGAAGTGGAGGTGACTGCCATGATGGGCAGGTCCCTAGGCTGGTGACTGGATGGAGCCATATACTTAGATGGGCAGTGCAGAGAAGGGGTCACCCTGTGTGGGTCATGAAGAATGGAAGGGGTCATTATATGGGTGTAGGACAGGGGCTGGGGGTGAAGGATGCATGAAAGGGGATGTGAGCATAGTTTCAGACATGTCCAGTGTCGGCCTCCTGTAGGATATCCATGCAGAAACTATGACATAACAGGGAAGATGTTTCAATCTGAAGCCAGGAGGGTGGTAGTTTTAAGGAGGGGTTGTGAGATGAGTTATTAAAAGTATGAGAGTGAGAAGAGAAAGGAATCTAGGATGAAACTGTCAGGAACTGCAGTATTAAAGGTGAAGGAATAGGAGTTCTCAAAGGGGACTGGGAAGAGAAGTGAGAAAAAAAAAAGGAAGACCAAGAAAGGGGGGTGGCAAAGGACAAAAGTATTTGAGAAGGAGGGGAGGTCATTATTGTCAAATCCTGCTGTGAGTTCATGTGGAACAAGAGTGAAATCCAGGGGCATTTGACAACCCAGGGGTCACTGGTGATCTGGGAACAGATTCATGGAGATCCTGCTAAGCATGAGGGTGGGGAGGCTGACACACGTATAGGTCACAGCATCTGAAAAATTAAGCAAATGCTTTGGGCCACAGGCGGGAGAGACAAGTAGGATCGAAGGGAAACGTCCCTGAGATATAGGGGCTCGCAAGGACCTATGGATGGGCTGAAGCAGATCAGTAAGTAGAGAGCAGAGGCTGGAGATGCATGCAGAGTGAGAGGTCAGTCCCTGCGCTGGAGGAGAGACTGCTCCTCTGAGCAAGAGGAAAGGAATAAAGAGAGCAGGTGCCAGTAAGTGTGGAATTGATGGGGGGGGGGGGGGGGGCGGGGCTGGAGGAAGGGAAAGCCAGGAATTGGAAGCTCTTACTAATTCTTTTATTTTCATTGTGAAATTGTAGGTGAGGAAACTTTCTGAACCGGATGTCGGTAGAGTTTAGAGGGAGGAATAGATAAAGAAGGTGTGGTATATTTATACAACGCAATATTATAGCCATAAAAAGAATGAAATTCTGCCATTTGTAGCAATGTGAATGGACCTAGAGAATATTATGCTTAGTGAACTAAGTCAGATAAAGCCAAGTACTGTATGATATCACTTACATGTGGAATCTAAAAAATAATACAAATGAATGTATATGCAAAACAGAAACAGACTCAGATACAGAAAACAAACTAGTGGTTACCAAAGGGGAGAGGGAAGGAGGGGAGCAAATTAGGGGTATGGGATTTAGAGATACAAACTATCAATATCATTATAAAACACATAAGCAAAAGGGATATATTATATAACGCAAGAAATTATATCTATTATCTTGTAATAACTTTTAATTGAGTACAATCTGTAAAAATACTGATTCACAATGCTAAATACCTGACACTAATACAATATTGTAAGTCAGGTACACTTCAATAAAAAAAGAGTGAGGAATCACAGGGTAGGGGTACAATTGTGGAACAAGCTTAATGGGAAATCATAGCGACTGGCCACCAGGACACACAGTGGGATTGCTAAGTGCAATGAGGAAACTGGTTGGAGACCATGAATTTTTAGGAACCCTAATCTGCAGGTATATATGACACTCTCCTGAGATACTCACAGACCTGATACTACAGGGTGAAGATCTGAGAGTTGGGGTTTCTTGCTGGGGAGGCGTTGAAAACCCATGGAGGTCAGAGAGTTGATATAGCAACAGGAGTAGTCAGTAGGGTGAAATGTGTTGGGAGACAAGTAGAGACAGGAGGAAACAAGACAGAAAGTAAAGAGACAGGGGCTTGGATATTTCAATGAGTTTAGAAATAAATTGGTGAGAGAAAGGGAATGGGAGAACTGGAAATATAGGCAAGTGTGGCTAAACAATAACAGAGTTTAAAAGCCCACTGGATGCATTTTAGTAACTTCAAATGCAGCTGTGAGAATTCAGATCTTTCCACAATCCCTGCAGGATGGGCAGCATGTGACATGACTATAACCTCACCAGGCACAGGCCAGCCCATTGACTATCAGCTGGACCCTAATTATATTCCCTTCCCAAGGTTGACCAAGAGTAATAGATCATAGTTAGTTGGTGACAGGTGGAGCTGAAACAGGTTATATAGTATTGTCTTAGGGCTACAGTCACCAAGGGATGATCAAGGAAAAGTGATGGGAAGCAAGAGCTATGGATCAGCAGAGGCAAAAGACCAGGTGGCCCCAGAGAGAAAAAGATGAGTGACTTCTGCACCCCACTCCAGTCTCCAGGAGACCTGACACAGTTCGATTTATCATGAAGCTTTAGCTTAAGGCTCCCTCACACGTACTGCTACTTCCAAGCAATGTGTTCATGCACTAACATGTTTAAGTAAAATTCATAGCTAAAGATATTACTATTCCAATTGGTTAAAAGAGCAGACACTTTTTACTGTCTTCCTATCACCCTTCTCCACCTGCCTATTTGTCATAGACATTTATGGAATCAGCTTCAAGGAAGTTGAGTGTTGAATAGGGGTTACATTTAGTCCGGTTGTGTGGAGGTACGTTTGTATGATTCTTGGTCATGTCTGTGTACAGTTATTGGTACCCATGGCTGTGTAGAAAGAGCACCAAGGAATATGTTTACCCGGAGTCATGATATGAAAATGCAGGGTCAGAGGCCATATGATGACAAGAACCTGCCCAATGGCTCCAAGATCCAAATGTATGTGAGTGTTGAGAAGGAAAGAAGGCTTGAGTTATCCAGAGTCAGAAGCCAGGCTGAGGGACAGTCTTCCAACTACCAGATGTAAAATATTTTAAGCAGATGATGTGGGTCTTACTCATGTCTATTCAAAGGGGAAGTTCTTTCTTCTCAGGAATTAATTCCAATGACACAACATATAGAATAGTAAATACACTATAAATATTTCCCTTTATAATAGGAATTGCACAAAATATAGTTCATCAAAATCTCTGTGTTTGTATATAACACAAAAGTATATGGTTGGTTTTATGCAAACAGTTAATATGTCTTTAACAGCTACTATATGAAAAAAAGCTTGGTAGAGATTTTTCCAAATTTGACAAAACCACAAAATTGACCTAACATTACCAATAATAAGATGCGAAGATAAAATAAATGTTTAAGCTATCAATAACATGAAACGAAATTTGAATATCCACACTAGAGAAAAGACTGAATTATTTTTCCAGACTCTCTAGAGAAAATGTTACAAAATTGTCGTGTGAAGAGGTGATTAAAGAGCATACAGCCAAAGGTTACAAGAAAAATATTGTGAAGGTATGCTAGGTGAGTATAAATTAAAAGTTATGTTATTGATATTGTTGTAGATCTTACGGTGGCTTTGGTATTCGTTAGTATTTTAATATTTGTAATTTCTTTTATCATTCCATGTAAATATTTATTTTTGTTTCTAATTTTGAATTCTTCATTGTGTAGTATTTTTTTAAGAGGGCTCCAAAAATCAGTAAGCTCTGGACCTACCCTGACATCTGACTTATATCTGACAATCATCCTACCCCTTTGCACCTGGTTCTACAAGGAAGGGATCCTGGGTAATATGGTGGCTTCAGGAGACCACTGAAATAAGGAGCCAGGCTGCAGTGGGACGGAGGTGAAAGTCCACAAAGAGAACAAGGACTGAAGACACTCACATACAGGATGGATCACTTAAAGGTCCATATGTGATTATTGATGAAGCAAGACTATGGGGTGCTCCCAATCAAAAATCAGTATTTCAGTTATAATATTTTAATTACATTGTTTGGTCATTTATTCAACAATAGATAGGTGCCTACTATATACCTGGTACAGTATATATGTGTGGTTTTGTATTTGTATGTGTGTGGGGATAGGTGTGCTTATGTATGCTTAGTGTTTACTTAATTATCACAGTTGATCTGTTATAACTTTGTTAATCCTGGGGCTTAAGGGTTTGAAGAAAGATTGATTAAGACAAGGAAACACTAATATGAATTGAGACTTGAGTAAATTTAAACGTTAAAGAGAAAACTAAGTAAAGCCAACAGGAAAATGGTTTCCTGTTGTCAAGACACTGTCAAGGATTTAATCTAGAAAAATTTAAATTTCTGCACATCTGCATACAGACATTTCACTTTCCCTTTTCTGGCTTTCAATTTTTTTTTTTTTTTTTTCTGGCCATGCTGTGCAGCTCATGGGATCTTAGTTCCCCAACCAGGGATCAAACTCATGTCCCCTGCACTGGAAGCCTGGAGTCTTAACCACTAGACCACCAGGGCAGTCCCTCTCTTCTGGATTTATAGATAATTATTTAGGATATGCCTTCAAACTCTCTTTTCCCTTAAATATTTGTTTTGCCTGACATGACCTGAAAGGAAGCAACCTTCCCATATCACATATCACACACACTCACACAAATGCCTACATTTAGCCACACATACCCCTACACATACATGCACCTATTAAACAACTTGGGATCTGCCAAGCAAGATGCCAACCTTGACTCTGGAAAGGCTGGGATACAGACGTGGGAATCCTCTAATGGATGGCTCTGCTCTGGTGTCCAAAAGGATATAGGGTCCTGAAAAAGTGGATATCCTAATGTGCTTCATGGTTATAGGCATTTTGTTATTTGTATAAAATCCAGTCAAAACATTATTTTCAGTGGCTTTGTGTAGACTTCATACTCTTCTATGGTGACCCTTGATTTCATAAGGACATGAAGAGAATCTCATTTGGGCACCGTCCTTCAAGTTTACCGTGGATCCCCAGTTCACCAGAGGAAGCCATGTTCCTGGGAGAAACATTCGTTATGATTCAAAGCACCAGTTGAACACACCATTGATCCTAGGGATCTAAGCAGTGGGAAGCTTTCAGGAGGGTTGGGTAAGGTCTCTTGCTCCAAGACCTGGTGGAGCAAACACGAGTCCTCTGATGAGGTACTGGTTTGGAGTCTATAAGAAGGGACAACTCATTATAAGGCATTTCTGCACTTGTTGCCCACGTGGAATCCTGGTCCATCACCCCCAAATCAGGAATCCATTTGGAGAAGCAGTATCTGTCCAATAGGGTGAGAATTTTTCTTAATGATCACTTCTGCCAATGATTTATCTTTCTTCATTAGCTTAAATCCACTGTCCAGTCACCTTAAAAACTTCCATGAAGAGAGTATAGTGTCTCACTGGGTGGATGTGCCTTATACATACATAGGCACAGATAGTTTTATTCTGTATGGGATGGAGCATGGGAGAAGTTCATCAACACAAGTATATTTCTTTACATGGAAATCTAAGTGTGTTCTCAGAAATCACTGGGCTTACTTTATTATAACAATGGTTTTCTGACACTTGTTTCTGTTACCAATGTTGGACACAAATAGAATCAGTTCAGTGTGTTAAATGACACTACTCTTTCAGGCAGAAGCAATATCTGCCTCTATAAACTCAACAAAATAGACCTATGTTCACTGAGGGTTTTTCTTGGGAAAAGTCACTTTAATACATAAACCATTTAGCTATGTCCCAATCTAGGATCTGGAACTTTGAGTCAACAGCACAAAACTAATGAAGCATTATGGAGACATGACTCAATTCCTAATGAACATCACATTCATCATTCTCTGGCTTGTTTTTAAGCTACAAAGCAACCCACTCACAGAGCAACACTGGGTGGGACGTTCAAACCGTCTAGCAGTAAACAGCTCTGATGATTAATATAGCTTTACCCGGAGGGTGATGACAACAGTGTTTAACTGAATTAAATCTCAGGCAGACAATTTTCATCAATAATTAATATGTGTTGAGTCAATAAGATAGTTGGATTGTGATCGATATTACATCATAAGGCAGTAATTGCTGAGCACCTCAATGCAATTTTGAAGGCCCAAAATGGATTGTAATATTTTATATCCCAAAACAGGTCAGCATTTTGCTCAAAGATGAAGTTGTGTATATAAATACTTAGTGATTTGCACAGGACACAGAGAAAATCAATGACAAAACTGTGAATACAGTTTCTGTTTCCTGGAATGTAGTTCTGTGCTTGGTCCACAGGGAACTCATGACTAGTGAGTGTATAAGCTTCGGTCAGTCAGTGGGGATGCAAAGTTACCTTACTGTAATTATTCTCAAATGGGGTAGCATCACCAATGTCACCTAAGAACTAGTCAGAAATGCTAATTCAGGGGTGTCTGCCCTACACCTAGTGAATAGGAAACTCTGGAGACGTGGTCCCCAAAGCCTGTGTCTTAGCAAGCTTTCCTGGAGTTTGGGATACATACTAATATTTGAGAACAAATGACATCAGAAATGACGAAAACAGCAGACAAGAAGGAAGCTACATGTGATCATGTCTGGCTGGTTCTCCTGTCATAACTCTGGAACTTACATTTTAGAAGGCAAGATAGAAAAACACATAATCACACAGATTTTACAAAGGAAAAATATGAGGTGTCATGGGACTTCATGAGATCATGGGAGAATTAAATTGTGGGTAAATCAAGGGACTGACATTTGGTTGAGACAGGAAGGATGAGTAGGTGCTAGCCAGGTGAAGTATGGCAGAGGAATGGTACAGGTAGAAGGCAGTTGTCAAGGAGCTCCTAGGTGATGGGAAGAAGGGCTGGGAATTTTAAAGAATAGAATAAAAAGGTAAATGGGGATTCATGAGCCCAGATGCGAGCAGTGAAAGATGAAGCTGAAGTATGGATACCAGGTTAACAGGGTGGATCGGACTCTATGGTGTCTGTCACCAAGAATGTGGGACTAATAATAATTGGTTAGATTTTTTTTTCCTTTATGATGCTATTTTGGTTGCTTGCAAAGAATATGTGAAGAGGAACAAGGAGGAAGGTGGGGAGACAGTTAGGAGACAATGACATTAACCTAGGCGAGAGCTAATAGTGATTTGAATCAGCTGATGGAGGTTTGAAATGAATTAACACATCCACAAAATATACAGGAAGTAAAATCAATAGAACTAGATGCTGTATTGGATTTGTGAGATGAAGGAATTGTATAGGGTAAGTCTGAATGTTCTGGCCCTGAGGGACAAACACAGAACAGGATTTATTCAAATAATTGTTATCAACTTTTCCCTTTTGAAATCAGCCTCATCTTATCTCCATTCTCCACTTGTTTTAGACATCAGAGAGAAGAAAGTTGTTAATCAACAGTATCTTAGTACCCTCTCATAAACATTTGCTTTATCCTATATCTGTTCCAGTTATTACATTTTATATTTATTTTGGTTAAATATTTCATTACACTTTAGGACAATTACCCTCTCTTACTGCCTTTTACACAGTGAGACTTGGAACAGAATCATGTGGCTACTGCATCTACGTGGGAACAGGAGTACCAGTGGGGATGTCCTCTCTATTGATAATTGCAGATTCTGATTCTGGAACTAGTGAAATGAATAAAGCTACTGGCGTCTTCATAGTCACATGGGACTGTACAATACAGATATCTGACCTTACCTCCCTCTTGGTTTAAGTGGTTCCTTCTTAGTCTCTGTTCCCTCCTTGCTTATTTCAAAGTATGATGGAAGCTATAGCCTCCTGTCTCCCACCCTACCATCAGCAGTATAAAACCCTCACCCAGTTTTTTGTTATGAGCCCCAGCACTCACCTGGAACAGGTATTCTGGAGAAGCCTGCCTCTCCTTCATCTAAAGCTTATATTCACATGAATGCAAATGTTCTTGCAGAATTAGGTTTTCAGTTATAGCATACCTATTATAAGAAAGAGATTTGTTCTTGGGAAAATTTTGCAAAACCATCATCCAAATTATTGTGTACTATTTATGAACATTTAGCATTCTGAGGTCATGGACTAAATACTTCCTTTCTTCCCCAACAACTCTCAGTCTTTATATGTGTAGGGACAAAAGGCATGAGAATTAACCAACCTCCATAATTAAAGAAAACAGAGACATTTTAGATCAAATGTGGGCAGGAAAAAATGCTTGGTACTTGCCAAGGTTTCTGGTTTTGTTTTTGTTTTTTGAAAGAGAACAAAGAGAGACTATATCCTATAAAATACCAAAACACACTGTAAAATGACAATAACTGTAATTGCATTAACTCAGAAAAAAGGAGTAAAACAACGAAACAGAAGAGACTTCAGCATTAGAGCCACAAAAAATGTTCAAAATTAGAACAGCATTTCTAATCAGTAATGAAAGCATGAATGTTGTTATGAAAAACCTTCCAAGTTGATGCTCTGGCCCGGTGTCAGGCCTGTGCCTCTGAGGTGGGAGAGCTGGGTTCAGGACACTGGTCCACCAGAGACCTACAGGCTCCACATAATAACAAACGGCAAAAACTCTCCCAGAGAACTCCATCTCAACATTAAGACCCAGCTCCACTCAAACCAGCAATATACAGTGCTAGACACACTATGCCAAACAACTAGAAAGAGAGGAACACAACCCAACCATTAGCAGAGAGGCTACCTAAAATCATAAGATCACAGACACCACAAAAAACACCACCAGAAGCAGTCCTGCCCAACATAAAGACAAGATGCAGCCTTATCCACCAGAACACAGGCACTAGTCCCCTCCACCAGGAAGCCTACACAACCCACTGAACCAACTTTACCCACTGGGGGCAGACAACAAAAACAACGGGAACTATGAATCTGCAGCTTGCAAAAAGGACACCCCAAACACAAAAGTTAAGCAAAATGAGAAGACAGAAAAACACACAGCAGATGAAGGAGCAAGGTAAATACCCACCAGACCAAACAAATGAAGAGGAAATAGGGAGTCTACCTGAAAAAGAATTCAGAGTAATCATAGTAAAGATGATCCAAAATCCTGGAAATAGAATGGAGAAAATGCAAGAAATGTTTAACAAGGACCTAGAAGAATTAAAGAGCAAACAAACAATGATGAACAACACAACAAATGAAATTAAAAAATTTCTAGAAGGAATCAATAGCAGAATAACTGAGGCAGAAGAACGGATAAGGACCTCAAAGATAAAATAGTGGAAATAACTACAACAGAGCAGAATAAAGAAAAGAGAATGAAAAGAATTGAGGACAGACTTAGAGACCTTTGGGACAACATTAAATGCAGCAGCATTTGAATTATAGGGGTCCCAGAAAAGGAAGAGAAAAAGAAAGGGACTGAGAAAATATTTGAAAAGACTATAGTTGAAAACTTCCCTAATATGGGAAAGGAAATAGTCAATCAAGTCCAGGAAGCTCGGAGAGTCCCATACATGATAAATCCAAGGAGAAACATGCCAAGATACATGATAATCAAACTATCAAAAATTAAATACACAGAAAAGTATTAAAAGCAGCAAGGGAAAAACAACAAATAACATACAAGGGAATACACATAAAGCTAACAGCTGATCTTTCAGCAGAAACTCTGAAACCCAGCAGGGAGTGGCAGGACATATTTAAAGTGATGAAAGGGAAAACCCTAAAACCAAGAGTACTCTACCCAGCAAGGATCTCATTCAGATTCAATGGAGAAATTAAAACCTTTACAGATAAGCAAAAGCTAAGAGAATTCAGCACCACCAAACCAGCTTTACAACAAATGCTAAAGGAACTTCTCTAGGCAAGAAACACAAGAGAAGGAAAAGACCTACAATGACAAACCCAAAACAATTAAGAAAATGGTAATAGGAACATACATATTGATAACTACCTTTAATGTAAATGGATTAAATGTTCCAACCAAAAGACATAGACTGGATGAATGGATACAAAACAAGACCCGTATATATGCTGTCTACAGGAGACCAACTGCAGACCTAGGGACACATACAAACTGAAAGTGAGGGGATGGAAAAAGATATTCCACACAAATGTAAACCAAAAGAGAGCTGGAGTAGCAATTCACATATCAGACAAAATAGACTTTCAAATAAAGACTATTACAAGACACAAAGAAGGACACTACATAATGATCAAGGGATCAATCCAAGAAGAAGATATAAAAATTGTAAATATTTATGTACCCAACATAGGAGCACCTCAATATATAAGGCAAATGCTAGCATCCATAAAAGAGGAAATCGACAGTAACACAATAAGAGTATGGGACTTTAAAACCCGTTTCACCAATGGACAGATCATCCAAAATGAAAATAAATAAGGAAACACAGCTTTAAATGACACATTAAACAAGATGGACTTAACTGATATTTATAGGACATTCCATCCCAAAACAACAGAATACACTTTCTTCTCAAGTTCTCAAGCAAAATTCGCCAGGATAGATCATATCTTGGGTCACAAATCAAGCCTTGGTATCTTTAAGAAAATTTAAATCATATCAAGTGCCTCGTATGATCACAACTCTATGAGACCAGATACCAATTACAGGAAAAATTCTGTAAAAAATACAAACACATGGAGGCTAAACAATACACTACTTAATAACCATGAGATCACTGAAGAAATCAAAGAGGAAATAAAAAACTACCTAGAAAAAAATTACAGTGAAAACACAGCTACCCAAAACCTATGGGTTGCAACAAAAGCAGTTCTAAGAGGTAAGTTTATAGCAATACTATACTACCTCAAGAAACAAGAAACATCTCAAATAAACAACCTACCCTTACACCTAAAGCAATCAGAGAAAGAAGAACAAAAACCCCCAAAAGTTAGCAGAAGGGAGGAAATCATAAAGATCAGATCAGAAATAAATGAAAAAGAAATGAAGGAAACAATAGCAAAGATCAATAAAACTAAAAAGTGGTTCTTTGAGAAGATAAACAAAATTGATAAACCATCAGCCAGACTCAACAAGAAAAAAAGGGAGAAGACTCAAATCAATAGAAGTAGAAATGAAAAAGGAGAAGTAACAACTGACACTGAAGAAATACAAAGGATTGTGAGAGATTACTACAAGGAACTATATGCCAGTAAAATGGACAACCAGGAAGAAATGGACAAATTCTTAGAAAAACACAACCTTCTGAGACTGAACCAGGAAAAAATAGAAAATATAAACAGAAAAATCACAAGCACCGTAATTGAGACTGTGATTAAAAATCTTCCAATAAACAAAAGCCCAGGACCAGATGGCTTCACAGGAGAATTATATCAAGCATTTAGAGAAGAGCTAACACCTATCCTTCTCAAACTCTTCCAAAATATACCAGAGGGAGGAACACTCCCAAACTCATTCTACGAGGCCACCATCACCCTGATACCATAACCAGACACAGATGTTACAAAAAAAGAAAACTACAGGCCAATATCACTGATGAACATAGATGCAAAAATCCTCAATAAAATACTAGCAAACAGAATCCAACAGCACATTAAAAGGATCATACATCATGATCAAGTGGGGTTTATCCCAGGAATGCAAGAATTCTTCAATATATGCAAATAAATCAATGTGATACACCATATTTACAAATTGAAGGAGGAAAGCCACACGATCATAATAGAAGCAGAAAAACCTTTCAACAAAATTTAACACCCATTTATGATTAAAAACCCTCCAGAAAGTAGGTATAGAGGGAACTTACCACAGCATAATTAAGGCCATATATGAGAAACCCACAGCCAGCGTTATTCTCAATGGTGAAAAACTGAAACCATTTCCTCTAAGATCAGGAACAAGACAAGGTTGTCCATTCTCAACACTATTATTCAACATAGTTTTGGAAGTTTTAGCCACAGCAATCAGAGAAGATAAAGAAATAAAAGGAAATTAAACTGGAAAAGAAGTAAAGCTGTCACTGTTTGCAGATGACATGATACTATACATAGAGTATCCTAAAAATGCTACCAGAAAACTATGAGAACCAATCAAGGAATTTGGTAAAGTACCAAGATACAAAATTAATGCACAAAAATCTCTTGCATTCCTAACACTAATGATGAAAAATCTGAAAGAGAAATTAAGGAAACACTCCCATTTACCATTGCAATGAAAAGAATAAAATGCATAGGAATAAACCTATTTAAGGAGACAAAAGACCTGTATGCAGAAAACTTTAAGACACTGATGAAAGAAATTAAAGATGATACAAACAGATGGAGAGCTATACCATTGGATTGGAAGTTCTTGGATTGGAAGAATCAACACTGTGAAAGTGACTATACTACCGAAAGCAATCTACAGATTCAATGCAATCCCTATCAAACTACCCATGACATTTTCCACAGAACTAGAAAAAATTTTTCACAATTTGTATGGAAACACAAAAGACCCCGAATAGCCAAAGCAATCTTGAGAAAGAAAAACAGAGCTGGAGGAATTAGCGTCCTGGACTTCAGACTATACTACAAAGCTACATTAATCAAGATGGTATGGTACTGGCACAAAAACAGAAATATAGATCAATGGAACAGGATAGAAACCTCAGAGATAAACCCACACACATATGGTCACCTTATTTTTGATAAAGGAGGCAAGAATATACAATGGAGAAAAGACAGTGTCTTCAATAAGTGGTGCTGGGAAAACTGGACAGCTACATGTAAAAGAATGAAATTAGAATACTCCCTAACACCCTATACAAAAATAAACTCAAAGTGGATTAAAGGCCTAAATGTAAGGCCAGACACTGTAAAACTCTTAGAGGAAAACATAGGCAGAACATTCTATGACATAAATCACAGCAAGATCCTTTTTGACCCACCTCCTAGAGAAATGGAAATAAAAACAAAAATAAACAAATGGGACCTCACAAAACTTAAAAGCTTTTGCACAGAAAGGAAAACATAAACAAGATGAAAACACAACCCTCAGAATGAGAGAAAGTATTTGCAAATGAAGCAACTGACAAAGGATTAATCTCCAAAATTTACAAGCAGCTCATGCAGCTCAATACCAAAAACCAAACCCAATCCAAAAATGGGCAGAAGACCTAAATAGACATTTCTCTAAAGATATACAGATTGCCATCAAACACATGAAAGGATGCTCAACATCACTAATCATTAGAGAAATGCAAATCAAAACTACAATGAGGCATCATCTCACACTGGTCAGAATGGCCATCATCAAAAAATCTACAAACAGTAAATGCTGGAGAGGGTGTGGAGAAAAGGGAACCCTCTTGCATTGTTGGTGGGAATGTAAATTAGTACAGCCACTATGGAGAACATTATGGAGGTTTCTTTAAAAACTAAAAATAGAACTAACATACAACCCAGCAATCCCACTACTGGGCGCATACCCTGAGAAAACCATAGTTCAAAAAGAGTCACGTGCCACAATGTTCATTGCAGCTCTATTTACAATAGCCAGGACATGGAAGCAACCTAAGTGTCCATTGATGGATGAATGCATAAAGAAGATGTGGCACATATATACAATGCTACACTGCTCAGCCATGAAAAGAAACGAAATTGAGTTATATGTAGTGAGGTGGTTGGACCTAGAGTCTATCATAGAGAGTGAAGTAAGTCAGAAAAAAAAAACAAATACCCTATATTAACACAGATATATGGAATCTAAAAGAAATGGTTCTGAAGATCCTAGGGGCAGGACAGGAATAAAGATGCAAATGTAGAGAATGGAGTTGAGGACACGGGGTCAGGGAAGGGTAAGCTGGTATGAAGTGAGAGAGTGGCATGGACATATATATACTACCAAATGTAAAATAGATAGCTAGTGGGAAGCAGTTGCATAGCACAGGGAGATCAGCTCGGTGCTTTGTGACCACCTAGAGGAATGGGTGAGGGAGGGTGTGAGGGAGACACAAGAGGGAGCAGATATGGGGATATATGTATATGTATTTTGTTGTAAAGCAGAAACTAACACATTACTGTAATGCAATTATACTCCAATAAAGATATTAAAAGAAAAGAAGAACTACCAAATTGATAAACAACAAGGTACACATCAGGAACCATAATGAATTTATATGAATTAAAAATATAAATAAAAATAATAAATGTATTGGAAGATAATATAGAAGTTCATTTTCTAGTCAAGGTTAGAATTGTTTCTTTAAGACACAAAACCTAACAGTAAAAATAAATTCAAAGTGTATTGACATGTAAATAAAATAATACATATATATATAATATATACATATATATGTAAAATATATAATATGTACATGTATATGTAAATACATATATAATGAATAGCCGGAAATAATGGACTGCATAAGTTAGTTTAGGAAGGTTCTGCTTACTACACAAAACTTAGAAGCCAAACAAAATTTATTGACCAGTGTGACCTCCCATAAAATCCTCTATATGCCAAAATATACAACAAAAGAATCAAAAGACAAGTGATGAACTCATATACAATAAGTTCTTACAAATAAATAAGAAAGGATAACAATAGAAAAGTATGCAAAACATATTCAGTGGTTAATATTAAAAAATTAAGAAAATGCAAATTAAACAAATAGCACATAATTCCCTTCAGATTGGCAGAGATTGCTAAGATCCAAAGTGCTGCTGAGGGAGTGGTGCACGTGGTGGGTTTGTGTTTCACTTGTGCAAGTCCAAGTTGGTATAGATTTTTGAACAAGGTTATCTATCTCTATCTATTAAATCTAAAATGCACATCCCTCCTACAGAAATGGTCACTTGTATGCAAAAAGAACATGGTAAGAATGGGCGTGGAAGCTTCACGGGAAACAGCAGAATAATTGGAAACAACCTAACTGCCCATCAACACATGACCTGCAGTGGTTAGAAAGAAAAAAAGAATAAATATATATGTTGTGATATAAAAATAATCCCAAGATATTTTCAGTAATAAATGCATGGCAAGAAAAAAATGTATACCATGATTCCATTAATGTTATGAACAAGCAAACTATGTATCTATATATGTGTATGCTTGCTTTATATGTATGTAAACTGCATAAACGTGCATCTGGACAGCACACATCGACCCTAAAATAATGGTTTGCTCAGAAGGAAATAATTCTAGGAACATCAATGAAAGGGGAAATTTTGGATTTTAGTATATGCTTAGTATGTTATCATGACTTAAAAATAAATAAGAAAATAGATAAACCTCAGTTATATCAGGAATGATTGCATTATATCTTCCCTTTGCACAAGAGTATCAATCCCTGTTTTCTCTGCTTCTTATCTATTCTTATCTAAGCTTCTTTTTTTTTAATTTTATTTTATTTATGTATTTTTTTATACAGCAGGTTCTATTTTATACATATTAGTGTATGTATGTCAATCCCAATCTCCCACTTCATACCCTCCCTCCTCCCCTCCCCAATTTCCCCCTTTGGTGTCCATACATTTGCTCTTGTAGCCTAAAGTTCTTTATCAACATTCCCCAGGCGATTATCTGGAAGAACTTTGGTAAGTAACTAAAAAGAACTCCTTATATGAAGTTTTCCTTTATTTATCTTTATGAGATTCCATTAATATTTCATTCTCTAAATAGAGAATATCAGAGTGTAACCAAATCACTAAAATCTGTTTTTATTACATTGCCTAGTTGCATTAAGAAAATACAGGGAATTTGAAAGGGTGTTTACATTTCTGTAACTAATATTCTTAAAGAAACCCATACCAAATCTAACCACTAACTGGTTAACTTGAGGAGGTGCAGTTGGGAAGGGTTGATTCATAGAGTCAGGAGTTAGTTTGTGCTCAATCTAGCAAATTTTACTCTTAATTAATGCATTAGATGAAAAAAGTTCTTCATTATTAGAAGTATCTGATTTTTTATTTGAAATCTCTGATAACACTGATATTAAACCGACATCATCAATGCTTTGGAATGTTCTTCTACTATCGGAGCCAACATCAACTACCGTGTTTCACTTTTTTTCATGTAAAAGGAAATTTGAGATCAAAATCAAAAGAACTAGTTTAAAGAATAACTCATATGACCTAAAACAAAGTTATAATCTGAAGACCCGTGTATAAACCCAACCAATCCAGCTGTACCTGTCACACTCATGTTTCTTTGGACACAACTTTCTTAAAACACTTATGGACAGTAGAGTAGATGCTGCTGCATCTTCAGCAGATTTGCATCTTCTGGGTTTCATATGGTCAGGAATATCACAAGCTCCCATGGTGGATGAGAAAATGTTTTGTGCAAATTATGTTATCATCAGTTTTCTTGAGATATCGATATTCAATATTGAATTTCTTATTGAGCATGTACTTTCAATTTTTAAGCGAGTTGATATCAGAAGAGTTTATTACAAAATAAAAAAAGAGTGTTAGCAAAGAATAAAAATAAATAAATGCTAAATCCATTGAAGCAAGAATGTTCAGATTACTGTCCACCTGCTCTTGTGTATATTTAATGAGGTTGAGTCAGTTTCTCAGAGTCTGAGCTCCTTGAGCACTGGAAAGGGAGAAGCCAAAGGCTCACAAAGGAGAGGGTCAGCTTGGGTAGCTTTCTTCTAAGTAACCAACCTAAACCATCAGGTACACCTTTCCATTATTAGAGCCAGGATGGGACTGGAGAATAAGAAGATTTTCTCATCACTCCGGATGGTGCTGATAGAGGTAGTTTGAGCCTCTGGAGGGCAAAGACTGGAGCGAGCAACTTTTATTTATTTATCAAGTTAATTATTTAGTTAACATTCTTTACTTCACATGACAAATAGCAAAAAGACATCCCATTGATATTCCCCATTCGGCATGGAATTGCACTGTCATTACCAACAGAAACAAGAGGATTCCATTTCTGGGTGGAACAGGGGTACTGAGTGAAAGGGGATAACTCCCTGGCTTCACTGGAATAGTTACAGAATATTTCAAAGACTATTAAAAGCTTTTTCAACATAACAAACGAGTCACATAGCTCAAGCAAATTACTCTGGAGTGTATAGAAATTTTAGACAAAAGAGGTGTCATTGAAAAGTCATTTGTAAAATGGTTTGCATCTTTGTAATCATGCACATTTGTACCATTGTACCATCAACTTGGATTTTATTCCCAAATAGCACTGAAAGTCCAGTTACTCTCTGAATCTAATTCTATTCAAGTGGGACCTTGTGCCTGACTAAACATATGAGAGAGAACTTTGACTGACGGCTGTCTTACTGTCAGTATTCATAATTTCTATCCCCAAGCTATAGACAAGATACAAAGTATTGATTAGGGTTTTTGTCACTTTCATCCTCAAGGTAGATATAGAAAGAGATGATGGAACTCAAAGACTTCATTTAATTTTTTCCCTAAAGGGGTTGACAACTATTTCCAATATGAAAAGAACATGTTTGAAAGTCAAGTTTAGAGATGGTTTAAATTTTGTTTGGAGACTTAAACCTCATGAAAAATCTCATGTCGTTTTTCATGTTTTAGCTATGTGTGTGACATATTTATTTGCCAAGAACTCCTAAGGGTGAATAGCATTCCATGAGTTAGTCTAAAAAAAAATCTTCAAAACCAGGAATAGTTTATAACTCAGGAACTTTCTAAATAGTTTAGGGTCACTAGAAGTAGATTAGGATTTTTTAAAAAGTGACTACATAATATAGCTAGCCTTGTTGAAATTGGTAGAATTAAGATAGAGCCAATTCTCTACAAGAGAAAGAATTCAGAAACTGTTATGTACAGTAAAGGGTGCATCTGATGGCAATTAACTGAAAACTAATTTTCCCATCCAAAGCTAATATCTACTGATGATTGCATTGTCTATGCTCTGAAAGTGGTATTTAATGATTTTCATATATTATCTCATTTATTTTCATAATTAGACATTTTTCCCCCTTTCTACAAGTGGGGAGATTGAGTTTAAGAGGATAAATATCTTGCCAGAGTTTATACTTCTGGTAAGTGTCATAAAACAGAGTGCTGTCTAAAGTGTTTGTTTTTTTTTTAAATCAATAACTCAGAAAAGTAGAGCTGTCATAATAACACAGGAAAAAAAGGCAGAATTCCAGAGCTAAAAACTGGACATTCTTATTCAGTTTAGGAGAAAAACAGCCATCAGACTTTTGAGGATCTAATGTCACTACCAAGACCATTCCTCATGTAGATAAAAATTTCTAAATTTAGGTTCCAATGGTAAAACCGTTCCATTCTGGCCTGGAAAATTGAACCACTCAAGACAATTAAGTCTCTTTATTCTAATTTCAACTCAGTTGACACACTTATTCTCAAATAAGTCTTAAAGTGTAATGAACTTTGAATATTTTGACCTTATACCGTATCAGTGAATAGCTTTTGAGTATGATATCGATTTTCATGCAGGCTGACAAGAGAGAAAACATGCTGAAAGATGATGACGATACAGTTTCCAATCTGCACAGGGCTTGTGTGATACTGACAGTCATGAGTAGGCACTCTGCTGTCCACTGAGGATGTTTGTTTAATGGGCATGTGTTAGTCCTTCACAGCCTGATGTCCTTGGGCACCAGCAAGAGAGAGAGCTGAAAAACCAGAAGGGCAACCCAGTTGGCTTTCCTCTAAATGACACATTTGAACATCAGATGGTCCTAGAACTTCTGTCAACAGTGTACACAGCAGGTCTATCATCTACAGCCTTAGAACATATCGTATATCATTGAGTCTTTCAAATTTTGGAGGCAGGTAGGCCTGCACCTCTCCCGTTTACAGGCAGGGAAACTGAGGTGCATAGAAATGAAAGTCCTTACCTAAGAACCCACCTTCGGTCCCATATTCAAGAACAGTCTGGAGCAGAAGGCTGTGTACTTGGGCAAAGCTCTTTTAACCATTCTATGTGATTCCCCACGTAGTTATCCTTTTAGGGTCATCCCTGTCTCTTTATATTATCGTGGGTCCCTCGAGTTGGGGCAAAGATTGGTGGTATCAGTATTAAATTGAGGATGGGGCCTGAGAATATGCATATTTTATAACCCCCAACTGATGATGAGTTTGGTTCCCTGGAGGACAAAGATTGAATCTTACACTTTAATTTTTCTAAGCTCTTAATAGGATAAGGTCTGTCTTGCATATGAAAGGCCCTTACTACCTACCTGATGATAATTCCAGTCAGCCCTCCATGTTCACATGTTCCGCATCTTCAGATTCAACCAATTGCAGATCGACAATTTTTTTTAAATTCCAGAAATTTCCAAAAGGCAAAACCTGAATTTGCTACTCACTGGCAACTATTTACATGATATTTACACTGTATTTACAACTACCATTGACCCTTGAACAATGAGGAATTTAAGGGGTTTAGGGACCCCAACCTCTGCAGTCAAAAATCCCAGTATAACTTTACAGAAAGCTCTCTGTATCCAGGGTTCTACGTCCACAGATTCAACTAACTGCAGATTGTATAGTACTGTAGTAGGTATTCAGTGAAAAAATTTCACATGTAAGTGGACCTGCACAGTTCAAATCTATGCTGTTCAAGGGTCAACTGTATTTACATAGCATTTATATTGTGTTAGGTATTATGAGTAACCTAGAGATGATTTAAAGTATACAGGAGGATATGTGTAGGCTATATGCAAATACTACACCATTTTTACATAAGGGACTTGAGCATCCTCGGATTTTAATATCCACAGGGGTCCTGGAACCAATCTCCCATGGATGTGGAGGGATGACTATAACATCATCATCATAACTAATATCATAGTGATATTGTTTCATTCACTCACTATTTATTTAAAGGCTTTGGGTAAGTTTAACGACTTTGAGACTTGACTTCTTCATGTTTAAAATGGGGCTGGCATTACCACTGTGTAGGGTCTCCATGAGAACCACAAATGACATGTGTGAAGCACCGGAACCCTTCATAGCACATGGGAGGTAATTAGTAAAAAGAGGCAGTGATTATTTTGTAATCATCATTATATCTTTCATCAATGTACCTTCTGTTCTCTATGGAACCTCACACACAGATAGAAATATAATAGATATTTAATAACAGGAGCTTAATAAATGCATGTTAGTTGATTAATTAATTGTCAAGGAATGAAGGCTGAAAAGAAAAATCACCAGAGGAGCTTCTGGCAGAAGCTTCACTCTCTAATCCATGTACTAAACTTTGTTGTCTGTCCCAGGTTGACACTCCTACCTCCTTAGCACATTATTGATTGCGGACTCTCCTGCCCAAGGACTGTCCAAAAGCAATCACAAAACCTTCCACTCCAAAGAATATTTAAACTATCAGGCCCCAAAGACAAGAAAAAATCCCTCAATAGACACATTTCCATTCTCCTGCAAAGCAATCCGAGACTACATTAAAACTATATGCTCACACAACCTAATGGGGGTCTACAGACTCAGGATTAGTGTTTCATCAGACATCCAAAAACTGAGAAGAGAATTCATGCATAGTAGGAGTAGAGAATAGAATTTTCCAGGAAGTTTCCTTCACTTGTGCCAACAGTTTTGGGGGCCGGTCCAGAGGTGAGTATTCTAGGGTAGCTGGTTCTTGAAGTTGGCTTTTCCAGTTTTGTTTCATCTAGTTTTCATTTAAATGCAAGTGAATGCAGGTGGAGAACTTTCCAAGTTACTGTTGAGGCGTAATGTAATGTGTTTGCCACATTATTTAATGAAATAAGAAAAAAATCTTTTCTGTCTGTCACTCTTTAAAATATTGCCCTACCTGCTTTCCCCTCTTGACCCTTAAGCAGTTATTTTCATTGAAATCTATAGTATTAGAGTTAGATATTTTGTCCTATTAAGGTTTTTCTTTTTGCCTTTATAGTCTTAGAAAATCCATGCATTATAGAAATTATTTCCTGATGTTCTGACTTGGACAGTTTCCTTCACCTTGCAATAAGAAAAAAGTATTAATTTTTTTAATTGTAAAAAGACACAAATATAAGCATTCATGTCTATTTAGAGAGGCGTTAGGTCCCAAGTATGTTAAGCGGAAGAATAATCGAACTTTTAATTTCATATCTAGGGAACATACACAAAGTCCAAAACTCAATGAACACCTTCATGACAGTCCAAACAGCTTTAATATCATAACATTCTCTGAAATAATAATACTTCAAGACTTTCCCTTCTGGCTGGACTCATGTCTCTTTTTATGGGAAAAAGGGGGCATACAGTTCAGTTAGCATGAAAATTAAAGAGCGCTCAGGGAGAAAACTAGGAGACAGAGAGTCAAGGAGTGGCCTGAAGAACTGGGGAAAGCAGAAAGACAGTCCACTAACCCACATGGCTAGGCTCAGAGAGCTTGTCCCACCCTGAGCACTTGCCTGGGAGAGGAACTCACAGGGAGGGAAAGAATGTGAAGTTTCACAGCCTATGAAGTGGCTACCTGAAAGCAGGCTAAGCTAAAATGCAGTCGGTAAATTTGCATCAAAATGATTTACTTTTGTGACTTGGAAATCTAAGACCAAAAAGGAGCTGGAGGTGGAGAAGTGTGGGGCAGAACCCAGAACTTCTGATCAAAAAGGCTGGAACCAAGTCCTGGCCAGTGAGTCGGGACCAGCCTTAGAGGATCACAGAGGCCATGACTCTGTGCACTGGAAGCTGCCTGTAGGTGAGCCCCAGACATGGACCAGCCACCACGTGCCATAGCCAACAAGGCAGAAGAGGAAAACTGGCTGCTTCATCAAATCTGACCTGTCACGTGTCTCCCGTGTGGGTGCAGACTGTTCCTAAAGGGTCTGGACTGCAGGGCAGGAGAAACACTCTTAACGATAGGGCTGTGAGTGCTGGTTTTCCCTTAATTCCCAATGCAGGCCCAAGGCTTTCTTCTTCCCAGGTGGCTGCTTCTAGACAAACTGCTCTGCTGGGACAGGCTTCCATCACCAAAAGAGTGTTGAAAACTGCTACCATGAAAAAGGCATATGATGTTGATAGGAAAACCCAAAAAGACTATGTTAATGCACAAAGGAAGGTCTGCAGGTCGAGAGGTGCTAAAGAAGGAAGCCCACCGGCCAAATCAGGCAAAGCTGTCTGATGTCAAGGACTTGTGGGGTCTCCAGAAAACTGCAGTTCCGCTAGAACCTAATACATTCTCAAGGTGTAGAGACAAACTAGAGTGACAATTGAGTCACTTGTAATGGGGTTAACAGTGGTGCTATTACCAGTACCATGAATTTTCTTAGAGCACACACTTCAGTTATGTAAGTTCACACAAGGGACCACAATGCAACCTAGAAGGTTGATGAGTGAGCAGAACTAGTTAGAATGGTGGGATCTGAATGTTTTATAAGGGAGATTTCCCTCAATCCATAAAAACACTACAGATGGTTATCTGTCCAGAAAATGGGTAGGAATGCTCTAGATTTAAAGCACACTTTCCCTGGAGAAGACTGGGTAAATTGACAAATTCTTCAACACTGTCTTTCTTAGGCCCTAGAATCTATTCAAACTTTTCCCATTCTCACTTTTGGACAAGAAAATAATTATTGCAATATATCATGTCATTAAGAATATTATAGATTTTTTCAAAATCATCTTGTCTTTCTCATTACAAACACTCTAGCCTGGTTGCGAGCACAATGAAAACCAATTCTCAGGGCAAGTCCTTTCTACCACTGGTTGGCAGCCCTTATTGAGTGTAGATTTCTACTTATTTCAGTTTCCAAGGTGAACTTTATCTCACCTAGAAGCCCCCAAATTCTGGGAGCACCTTTGAAAGCCCCATCTATGTGAAGTTATTCATTAGTCTATATTTTTGGAGTTAAAATGGTGTTAACAACACATCAACAAATAAATCATCGTCATGCCATCATGGCTAACACTGATTTTTTCTTCATCAAATGATGTGACCAACAAGGGATTAATCTCCAAAATATACAAACAGCTCATGCAGCTAAATATCAAAAAACAAACAACACAATCCAAAATATGGGTGGAAGATCTCAATAGATATTTCTCCAAAGAAGACATACAGATGACCAAAAAGCACATAAGAAGATGCTCAAGATCACTAATTATTAGAGAAATGCAAATCAAAACTACAATGAGGTACCACCTCACACTGGTCAGAATGGCTATCACCCAAACAATCTACAAAAAATAAATGCTGGAGAGGGTGTAGAGAAAAGGGAACCCTCTTGCACTGTTGGTGGGAATGTAAATTGATACAGCCACTGTGGAGAACAGTATGGAGGTTCGTTAAAAAACTAAAAATAGAACTACCATATGGTCTAGTAATCCCACTCCTGGGTATATATCCAGAGAAAACCATAATTCGAAAACATACATGCACCCCAATATTCATGGCAGCACTATTTACAATAGCCAGGACATGGAAGCAACCTAAATGTCCATCAGCAAAGGAATGGATAAAAATGACATGGCACATATATGCAATGGAATATTACTTGGCCATAAAAAATACAAAAGAATACCATTTGCAGCTACATGAATGGACCCAGAGATTCTCATACTAAGTGAAGTAAGTCAGACAAAGACAAATATCATATGATATCCTCATATGTGGAATCTAATAAAAAAATGATACAAATGAACTTATTTACAAAATAGAAACAGACTCACAGATCTTGAAATTAAACTTACGATTACCAAATGGGAAATGTGGGGGGGAAGTGATAAATTAGGAGATTGGGGTTAGCATATACACTACAAAATAGATAATTAATAAGGGCCTAGTATATAGCACAGGGAATTCTACTCAATACTCTGTAATGGTGTATATGGGAAAATAACCTGAAAAAGAATGGATATATATATATATATATATATATATATATATATATATATATATATATATAAAACTGATTCACTTTGCTGTACACCTGAAACTTACACAACATTGCAAATCAACTATACTCCAAAAAAATTTTTAAAACAGGTTATGCTGTGACCTCCCTTTCTTAGGATCATTAATATTTCTCCCTTCGTCCATCCCACATGTACTGCTATCACCTGTTTTGCATTTCAATGAGGCAGGGATTAATTCTGAAATACTGGAATGAACAGAATGCACTGTTTACAATCACACAGAGGGGGAGTGGCATATGGGACCCCACACACATCTGAACCCAACAATGACCAATCCATTTAGCTGGTCCTTGGGGGTACATCTGTGAGAAACCTGAAAGCAGGGATGACCCAGATACATCATGACAGGGTTGCACATATCTTTCAGAATTGATTCTTCCAGAAAGAATTGCTACCTTACGGTTCACTCTAAAGGTGAATTAGCCTTAAAAGCAGCCCAGAGAGTTTTCTGATATATGTAAATTATAGTTCCCACACCCTTGATCCTGAAAAAAGCTAAGCACTTGGAGGCCAAAATAACCTTGCTCTAAAAGAGACATTAAAAATGCTCAGTGATAGATGGATCAGGTGATTCAATCTTACATTATCCAAAACCACTAAGTCGGGATATCCAATGGGTACCTAAAATAGCACTCTACAACCCCACTGAGGTCCTCAACAAATTGAAAAATAAAACAAACTGCATGAGCTTTATTACAAATAAATGTGAAATTGGAGGTGTCAGTTAGTTTGAGAGGCAAAGGAGACTATTCACTGAATTCCAGAATTTAGCCAACCAGTCTCAGTTAGCACTGGACTGGGGCAGCCCAGCTGGGGGCCTTCACAGCTGCCCAACCACCGGCACAGTCCTTCATAGGTGAAAAGCCAATAGTACCAAGTTCTAAGAATCACAGGTGCCTGGGTTCATGTTAGTAAGCTCCTGTAGGCAGGAGGGAATTAGGGACAAAGTGGTGTTTGAGAAAGTTTTCCTCAGTATTTTTTCCCATAGACAGAGGAGGGAATACTCATCAATTTCAGGTGCTTGACTTTCAGGGTGTTTTGAAAATATTTGCCACGCCATGCGGATTGTGGGATTTTAGTTCCCCAACCAGGGATTGAACCCGGGCCCTCGACCATGAGAATGCGGAGTCCTAACCACTACACCACCAGGGAATTCCCATTTCAGGTGCTTGAGGACCAACTCCAGCAGTGGCACCTGGGGAGCAACTGCCATCTTTCTGCCAAGTTCATATTTACATTAGAAATTAGGCTCCATTCAGCCCAGAATCATGAACTGATAGCTTCATTCTTTGGGAGGGAAAGTACTCACCAGCCCAAGTAAATAAAATTGTGACAGTTTCCAGCAGAAGCAGTACAGGGCCCAGCAGCCTGGAGGAAGTTTACAAATCATTAGATTTGTTTCCCTACAAAAATATGCAACTCATTCAGAGCAATCATCTGAAAAGGAACATTGGTCGGGATTTATTTATGATGTTCAGGTACCTGAGCAGTTTAAAATAATTCTTCAAAAGGGAAACATTACTTTTGAGATGAGCAAGCGTATTCCATGGATTAGGTGCATACAGTTGTTCTGCCCCTTGAAAGCACAACCACAAGCATCCTTTGCCTCTTACTTGGTTTGCTTTTCCCTCTGTTTCCCCTGCCCCATCTCTCTCCAGGCATTAGGGGTTTGAGGGGAGTGTCTCCACATGATTTTTGTGTCAGTATCAAGTGCCCCTAAAGTGTCTAGTTATCTCTGAGTGAAGCATCTGAGGAGTCAGACCCAGAACATCTCTCATCATCGTGTTGCTGCACTCATTGAAACCCGGGGGCATGTCATGTCAACTCAGTCCGTCACCCCATTTCTCTCCAATCTCTGTCCAAGCTGGACTGTTGGTGACTGATCCCTGACTTAAACTTTGTTGCTCTCATATTTTTCTTTACCAGGGTGCCCAGGGGGGATACTTCTCATTCAAGACCATCACATGTGCAAGCCTCAATCTCTGTTACCACCTCTCCAGTCTATCCACCCCACACTCTCAGCACACAAAATTTCCATCACTTCTTAACTAAGCGATGCTCTTGCCACCCCTTGCTTTGCACGTGCTATTGCAATTGGCCAGATAACCACTACCATTTTCCCTTACATCACCCTAAGAACTCCTAAAGACCCAGAATGAATTTCATCTCCTCTGTGAAATCTCTCCCAAGGCTCCTAGTCTCTTCATCTTTTGCGTCTCATAATGGTACCAGTGAAGGTCTCTTTGAGGCCATGGACAACATATACTGTGGTTATTTACTCATACATCTGTCTCTGCCACATCACATACAAACTCTATGTGGTGGCCTATGAGACGTGACGCAAGTATTCTGCATCCTACCTGACATATGCTCTCCCTAGGGCCAAGCGCAGATCTGTCTGGGTACTTTTCTTTCTCCTTTCCTTGCCATAATTTGTTAAGCATTCCTGATCTGCCACTCCAAAATTTTAACAGATCTAGTTTATTCTCTTCCATTTTGTTTTCTTGACATTTGGTCATTCCTTCTCAGGTTTCAACGAAGCCTTTATATATATTTTTTTTTCTCAATGCAAAGTAACAAAGTTGTTTGGATTTAGCTACAGAATTAACTGAATTGTAGGCATTTATTTTGGTCTAGGAGTCGCGTGAACAAATAACTGAGGTACTGTAGAAATCACTGTGTGTATATATTTTCTTTCCAATTATGGTTGTTATACAATAATGAACACATTTTTTGTGTGGGAAATATTTGAGGGAGCTTGGATATAAGTATTGATTCTCTTTATCAAGATGAGTTGATGAACCTGGTTGCAGTCTAGGGATTATGATTCAGCCTGAGGACATTTTGATGGTGTTTGCAAAACATTCTAATTGATGACTTCTTTTAGCTTCATTAAATAATGCTATAATATGATATAATAGACACCTTGGCTCATAACTTACCCTACACCCAAAACAACACAATATTTGACTTTGGATTCAATACGGTATTTATATAGTATAAAGAAGGAATCTTCCTTTAAAAGGGATATAATTGAGACATGAATCAGGGAGGGAGAAGTTTTGTTAACCTCAGGAAAAAGGTATGGGAAGAAAGAATCAAGAAGGATGAGGAAAGAGAAGTCTCTACAACTGAGAGGGGACACAATATTACAGTTGCATGTTAAGTTAGAAAAGAAGACGTTTCAATGTATGGATAGAAAAGACAATTACTACTAAACACAAGTGGTGGCTGGAAAGAGAAAAGGATATAAGAAAGGCATGTTAGAAAAATGTCCACATACATTAAGGAAGAAAGAATTAGAAGGAATCTGGACACAGTTGGAGAATAAGTTTCTGTATCCTGGCTGAGCTGAATTTGATGCTGTGTTGCCCTATAGTAAGGAAACTAGGACAAATAAATGCATGAAATCCAACTAATCAGGTGTGGTAGATCACGTTTCCAAAGATAAAAAGAGGGGATATATGTATACGTATAACTGATTAATTTTGCCGTACAGCAGGAACTAACAAAACATTGTAAAGCGACTATATTCCAATAAAAATTAATTAAAAAAACAAAGATGGCAGAAAAATATCTCCAATCCCACATGCTCATTTGTAATATTATCTTGCCACCTCTCGTGTAGAGATGAAGCCAAATTCCCCTCCCCTCGAACTGGTTACTCTGTGATTACTTTGAATAATAGACAATAGACAATGGTGTAAATCATATTCTGAGACTTCTGAGCTCAGGCATTAAATGGCCCTGGAGCCTTCTGCTTTTGTACTGTAGGGGAAGTTAGCCATTATGTAAGAATTTGACTAAACGAAGATGGTCTTACTAAGAGAAGACCAACATAGCCATATGAGGACACCATGTGGGGCAGAATCAAGGGCCTGACCCACAACCTCAGTTGGACTCCTAGCCAACAGCCAGGAGTGAGTCATCAGAGTGAGGCCATTTTGGAAATGGAACTTCTCACCCTGGTTGGGCCACCCAGCTGCTGCCATGTGGAGCAGAGTTGAGTTGTCCCCACTGAGCCCTAGCCAAATTGCAGAATTTTGAGCACATCAATGTTTTCAGTCACTAAGTTTTTCAATTTGTAATTTGAGGTTTTCTAGCTTCAACGTTATTCAGAGTGATTAGCCCAATTCTCTTGCCACTTAATTTACCTAAGTGAGTCCCAGTAGACTTTCTCTGTGTCTGTCAGGGTCCAGACAAGAAAACAGAAACCACTCCAGAAATTTCAAACAAGGAAATTCAATGCAGGGATTTGTTATACATCAGATGGGAGAGTGAGAAGCCAAATGAAAGGCAACCCAGGTGTTGATAAATACTTGAGAGCTGCTATCATTCCCAGAGCTGATACAGTAATGGGAAGAAGGAGAGTATCCAGAACCCAAAAGCTAGAACAATCTTACGGAGACCATCTTGTGGAAGTTGGGGCCATGGAGGGAGGGGCTGACCAGCAGGGAGTAGAGCCACAGAAAAGATGGTTCTTTACATGACTGTCCTTCTTTCTTTGAGTCTCCCTCATTCTTCACTGGACTGACGTATGACTGCAGTGACAGCTCAGTTGAAAATCAGATCTGAGTGACACACATCATGATGTATGCACAATTACCCATCCCTGAGACAAGGAAGGTCCTGATACAGTTTCATAATCATGCTTCAGACCTTCTCTTCCCCTGAAGCTTCAGTCCACGTACAGACTCACTTCTGATGGAGCTAACTGCTGGGCACACTGCTCAGGCATGTTTGAAATGTATTTGAAACGTGCTGACCTCAAGAAGCTAGAGTGACAGTTGTGAGTTTTGGGGAGAGGATAGGTGCTCTCACAAGTGGGAGCCCCATAATGTATGATCACAGTTGAGGAAATGTAAAGGATAGGGATCCCTAAAGCCAATCATTTTATTCTCTATTTTCCAAAACTTTTCTCACTAATTCATCCTCTTGACATCTTCCCAGAAACTTCATATGCCCTCGACTAAGTGCCAAGGTGTACATGTTTTGTTAACTCTGATTCCTACTGTGTTCACTTAAGTGCAGGTCAGGGGAAGAGATGATGTAGTGACATTACATGAGTAACATCACAACATCTTGTGAGGATTAGCCTCTTTATTTTTCAAAACTGGGTGGGTGACAGCCGGTAGACAACCAGAAAAAAGAGATTTACAATCTTAGCCAAGAACCCACAGTGTATTACGAACGTGCTGGGAGCAACATTGTAAACCCCTTACTTCTTAACTGCAGTCATTAAAATGCACCTCATGGTTGGGTTATTGATATTTTTACATGCCATCCTTAATATGTAGTAATCACCTTACACAAAAATATAGGTCAATCAAAATTTTCAAACAATTAAATGTGTTAGTCTGATGTTTATCAGGATATCAGAATCTTTCAGAATGCCTGAGCAACTTCAACATTGGATCACAGTGGTAAAAGGAAATAGAAAAGCTATGAATCAAAAAAGAAAGAAAGAAAGAAAGAAAGAAAAATGTCAAACAATGGAACCAATTGCCTTATTAAGACATAATTGGTTGATTTAAAGCAACTTCTGCATTATCCTAGTTTTATATTTTGGTGATTTTAAGAGCAAAGCTTCTTTGGATCCAGAAATATTGTAGAAGACTTTTGTTGAAAAATTATTCTCTCATTTAAAAAAAAAATGAAACCACTACTAACACATTTATTTCAAAATTAAAATTTGCCTTGGTTTCTGGACACACCCACCACTGACTGTTCTACAGAGATCAGGACAGTCAAGAGGAGGAAAGGGAGAAGAAACCCAGGAATGGAAAGGGACTTGACAGAGGTCAGAAGTAGAAGATGTATCAGGGCCAAAATATTGGGCTATGACCTCTAGGAACCCTCTGATAGTGTCAGATCCCATGTTGAATAAAAAGCACCCACCATTTCCTCACTCCTGCTCTGCTACTTTCCTTTCCATTTCAGATGTCTTTATTTCTGAACATGTAGAGACTGTCAGCCTTGTGACAGGTCAATCTTCACAACTAAGTGCTGCTATTAAAGCCCTGTTTGGGACACAAACAAGATGATCAGTCTCTTCTCTTGTTCTCCCTCCTTCCTTAGTGTGTTGTTACATCGCAGTGACTGAGGAAGGAACGACAAAAGCAGGGTTGGTCTTGTGAAAAAATGAGGACTTGCTCACTAAAGAAATCCTGCAGAGAACTCATGGGGTGTAAAACTAAGAGCACCCCACCTGACATCTTTCTTTCCATCAGGGCACACTATAACATCTTATCCCCATAGTAACCACCACTGCCCCTTCTCCCCCTTCTGAAATATCTGTACTCTCAAGTACAAATGACATGACTGCAAATAAGAAGAGTATCTGGGTCGAAGGATCCAGTAGTTTATCTCCCAAAGGGATATATCAACTTCTATTGAAACATTTTTAATTTTATAAATTTTGAAGTGTCAAATAAATATCAACTTGAAATGGGTAGTTGATTTCACTTTTCTCAGCATTAGAATACAAATATTGCTATATTTTATGATAAATGATCTTTCGTGTTTGTCTCGTCTCCAATGTTGTTCTTTCCTATACCAAATTGAAACTGTTCAACTGGATCTTAATACATTTAAAATAATGTCAGTGATAAACATTCTTGGGTCTAAAAGACATAGCATTTTCTTAGTGACCCACTACTTGCCAGAATGGATAACAGTATAAATTATGATGTAATCAATCAATTCAAAAATCCATAGGCTTTAAAATTGAGAACTGAGATTCTTTTTTTTTTTTTTTTTAAATATTTATTTATTTATTTATGGCTGTGTTGGGTCTTCGTTTCTGTGTGAGGGCTTTCTCCAGTTGTGGCAAGCGGGGGCCACTCTTCATCGCGGTGCGCGGGCCTCTCACTATTGCGGCCTCTCTTGTTGCGGAGCACAGGCTCCAGACGCGCAGGCTCAGTAGCTGTGGCTCACGGGCCCAGTTGCTCCGCGGCATGTGGGATCTTCCCAGACCGGGCTCGAACCCGTGTCCCCTGCATTGGCAGGCAGATTCTCAACCACTGCGCCACCAGGGAAGCCCGAGAACTGAGATTCTTTTCAAGAGTGGGTTTCAAAAATAGCTTGTGACAATTCCAGTTTCAATTGAATTACCAAAAAAATCTAAAAGCAAACACATTTGTCAAATATAAAAGAAGTGAAAAAATTATTCATTTTAAGTTTCTCCATAATCATTGCCAGAAAAGCAAGTGAAAAAATAATTCTCTCTAAAAATGACTGGGCCTTGGTTTTACAGATATGTCTAAATATTCTAAAGTAATACTACTGAAAATAATTCAAAGTATTTAAGAGCAATAGCTTGACTCCGTAAAGAAGCATTTCTGAGCTACTCTTTGCCTTCCAATCATTTAGGCTTCAGATTAAACAGGATTAACATTATCACTGGAAAACTAATTTCAAGGTCTGTACTGTTTTTTTCAGGTATGATGGTTTATTTTTAATGTGCTATTTCTCCGAAAGGAAAAAAAAATCTATATTTTACTGAAATATGTTTCATAAAAAGGCATACATATGCAGGTAGGAAAATAAATTTAGGGGATATTTTTCAAATGAGTAAAGTTCTTGAATATCTTTTAAAATATATCTTTCTCACACATGTGTCTTCACTGCCCTGTGCACTGCTCTTTGCATCTACTGGAGCTGTCTGTGGGGACTGGAATATCTGACGGTCATCCTCAAACCTTAATGACGTGTGAGTATCACCACCCTGGAGTTTACATTGCTTTCCAGATATATCCCTATATATCTGCTGATTTGGTCAAAAACTGTGTTAGAAATGAAAAGTCAGAGTTTAATAGCTCCATAACTTTACACTTAAACTCCTAATTTTGCTAAGGTTGGATTTTATATGTGATAATATAAGAGCACAGCTTTGTTTTGTCCCAGAAGTAAGTAAACATGCAATAAAAGAGACACAAATTCTATGACTCCTGTGCCAAATCGTAACTGGAAGAGGAAGGAGATTGGAAATAAAAGCTCGTCCATTTATACGCTACTGAATAAAAGTTCGTCCACTTACACACCACTGAATAAAAGATCATCCACTTGTATGCCACTGAATTAAAGATCGTCCACTTGTATGCTACTGAAAGATTCATGCCCTGACCTTCCCAGTGACCCAGGAGGTGGAATTTAATCATATCCCTGAAAGAGTGATATACTTCATGCGTGGAGTGCGTATGTCATCAGTTTTGATAAGTTCACTCACATATTACTGCGAGAGACTTGAAAAATGTTTTTCTCCACCAGCTCATAGTATAGGGTACAATACAATATTTGTTTCCATTTATAAAGCTTAGTTTATCTATTTACACTGTTTTCCATGAAAATAAGATATTTAAATAGACTCTATGATTTGGCCAGTTTTAAAAGCATAATGTACTTGAAACTTTTAAACCTGATAGAAAAGTGTACTAGTTATATATATTTCCTTTATTTCAATAAAAATCCTTAAAACAACATACCCTAAACCAGTAAAGTATACATACATAATAGCTAAGAAAGTGGACTTCACTGGTGGCATAGTGGTTAAGAATCCGCCTGCCAATGCAGGCAACACAGGTTCCAGCCCTGGTCTAGGAAGATCCCACATGCCGCGGAGCCACAACTACTGAGCCTGCGTGCCACAACTACTGAAGCCCGCATGTCTAGAGCCCGTGCTCCGCAACAAGAGAAGCCACCGCCATGAGAAGACTGTGCACTGCAACAAAGACACAACACAGCCAAAAATAAATAAATGTATTAAAAAAATTATCAAGACACACATTTATAAAAAAAAAAAATAGCTAAGAAAGTGGAAGTGCTTTTCTTTGAAGACTCTCAAATGTGTCACAAATGTCTATACATATGTTTTCTGGACCCATTTCTTTACCATGAGGATTTTGAAAATTTATCTAATGGGCAGATTGTAAGAGCTGCAAAGTGTAATAAGACATTCAGCAAACTCATGGTGTGTCAAATCTGGGAAAATTTTCCACAATGATTCCATCTACTGAAAAGTAACATATATAAAAGTGTAATAAAATCAACTCACACAAGTACTATGACGACAAATACATCACTTATGGTACTGGAAATTGTGGAAAATAATCCAGGTTTCTTTGGCAGTACTTTAAGAAGGATTACTTTCTGAATGCTCAACATCATTAATCATTAGAGAAATGCAAATCAAAACTACAATGAGATATCATCTCACACCGGCCAGAATGGCCATCATCAAAAAATCTAGAAACAATAAACGCTGGAGAGGGTGTGGAGAAAAGGGAACCCTCTTGCACTGTTGGTGGGAATGTAAATTGATACAGCCACTATGGAGAATAGTATGGAGGTTCCTTAAAAATCTACAAATAGAACTCCCATATGACCCAGCAATCCCACTACTGGGCATATACCCTGAGAAAACCATAATTCAAAGAGTCATGTACCAAAATGTTCATTGCAGCTCTATTTACAATAGCCAGGACATGGAAGTAACCTAAGTGTCCATCAACAGATGAATAGATAAAGAAGATGTGGCACATACATACAACGGAATATTAGCCATAAGAAGGAACGAAACTGAGTTATTTGTAATGAGGTGGATGGACCTAGAGTCTGTCATACAGAGTGAAGTAAGTCAGAAAGAGAAAAACAAGTACCATATGCTAACACATATATATATATGGAATCTTAAAAAAAAAAAGAAAAAAGGAAAAAAAATTGGTCAGAAGAACCTAGGGGCAAGACGGGAATAAAGATGCAGACCTACTAGGGAATGGACTTGAGGATACGGGGAGGGGGAACTGTAAGCTGGGACAAAATGAGAGAGGCATGGACATATATACACTACCAAATGTAAAACAGATAGCTAGTGGGAAGCAGCCGCATACCACAGGGAGATCAGCTCAGTGCTTTGTGACCACCCAGAGGGGTGGGATACAGTGGGTGGGAGGGAGGGATATGCAAGAGGGAAGAGATATAGGAACATATGTATATGTATAGCTGATTGACTTTGTTATAAAGCAGAAACTAACACACCATTGTAAAGCAATTATACTCCAATAAAGATGTTAAAAAAAAAAAAAAGAAGGATTACTTTCTTCACTATTCTATAAATGTATGTCAGAAAATAGTTTGGTGAAAACAATAACTAGAGAAAACAAACAAGGTGAAAAGTAACAAGAAAAAAATCACCGTTCAGTAATCCTGTTACCTTGGATCCCTTCTTATTCTTTACCTTAAACAATGTGTTTTGTAATGTGAGTAAATGTCACATAATGGTTATAGCTCTGAAATGAATAGGATCCATTTTTCAAAGCCTGATGTAGTGATTTGGATACAAATTGAATAGACTTAAATATAGAAGTCACATTGAATTGCAATGAAGTAATTCAGAAATCAGATCTCTCCGTCCCGTTAACCTGGGGTACTTTACTACATGAGGAAGGTTAATCCTGGGAAGAAATTCTAAACCTTCAGGAACAAATAATAGCTGCTCTGAACTGCTTACAATGTGCACATCTTCTGTGATTTGTGAATTAACCCTGTATTCACTGCATCACATGGTTTCAGGATCATAGTTAGGATCTATCAGTGATTGTTTTCCTGATCTCTCTTCAAATATCTAAAACCTTATTCATAATTTGCTCTGCAGACACTCCCTTTAATCCTCTCTGTTGTTTGATAAAGTATTTCACTCAGAATGTGAACTACAAAGTGCTTACTTGACAAGAATCACAAAAGCAATATTAATTTAGGGATGATATGACATTTTATGGACTCTGTCCATCTCTGAATATTGTCTATTTAAGGAACACTTATGCCTACACATAAATTAATTGCATAAGGCACTGCCCTTTTTAGACTGTCAAAACAGAAAATGAGTATTTCTTGTCTATGACAATCTTGATCTGTATGCTATTAAATACATGTCAAAACCTGGCTGAATTAAGTAATTTTAATGAAAATAGGATAAGCAGTCTATCTGACTACTTAAATATTGGCTCTCTACCAGTCAGTCAAGACAAGTAGCAAAATTATATGTACTTGAATAGAATTACCTTATTTTCTTAAAAAAAGCCTCTTTTCCTAAGTAACATAGCAAAGCTATGCTCTCAGTTATCAAACTATGCTATTAAAAAGCAAATATAAAATTTAGGAAATTTGCAGTAAAGAATCCAGTTCAGAAAGAGTCATTTTGGGCCAATATCAGTGCAGACAGGATTGTTTAAGACAAATGTTAGTGCAGGTAAGATTGTTCTGACAGTATCCTGCACCCCCATGTCAGTCAGGAGAAATCTGATGAGACAGCAGTAGCCAACCAAGTCCAAATTTAAGTGCCCTAAACGACAGTTTACTTTTCGTTTGGGGTAGACCATTGTGCACTAGGCGAATACTCTAAACTGTGCTGTCCTGACAGTGAAGCTGAAAAAACCTCCTCCGTGTGGAATGAGCCCTGACAGCTGAAGGCTCTCACATAGATGTGGAGTTGTGGCATGCCAATTCTGTTCAGGTTTTACTGACCAAGGCAAGTCACTTGCAGTTCCTAATCCCCAAAAGGAGGAAAACTGTTTTAGAAGGAAGAATATTAGAATATTCTTAGAATATTGGTAACAGTGATGATAACTACCACACCCCAGAATTAAATATCATGGGTGAAACTTTATGAATAACTCAGGTCTAGGAAAATCTTTGATTCCCACCTCACCCTCATAGAACTAGGATGCATCTTTTTTTTTTTCTAATAATGAGAATAATTTAATTTATCCCTCCCTTTAAAAAAAAAAATCCTCTTCCAGTAAACTCAGTCTTGAAACTCTACTATACCTTCACCTATGTGGCCCTGAAATTTGAGATTTCATATATCTATATCTTACCACAATAAAAAAAAAATGGAAAAAAAGAGATTACCTATGATAGAACTCCTGCATCAGGCAGCAGTGGCCCTGTTCCAGTGAGCCCACCATGCTTACTAGCTCGGTGCAGCCTGAGGGAGTGAGGTCTCACTGTGAACTCAGTGGTGAACCTCAAGATTTAGAAGCTACAGGCTGTAGCCTTCTGTGCTATACTAGGCTCCTCATAGCTTGGTCGCTTGTGTTCTAAAAGTAATATCTGATCAAGGCACCTCTTTGATCACCACCAAGAATTAATGTGGGATTGCAATAATCTATAATGGTATTATAAATTATATAAATGTGTTTACATGTCAGATTTTAAGTAATGTAAATTTCAGGCAAATATAAACCCCAAGTTAACCTAACAACTAAGTGACAGAAATTTACTACTAAGTGTTAATCATCCAAGGTAAAATGAATAAGCTACTAATTACTCACTTTACTGCATTTATAAACACTTGTCTTAAAGTAGAATTTAAAATTTTTAAATTTTTAAAATTTTTTTCCATGAATCTCTTTTTCAAGCATAAAGTGATTTTAAAATGGACATCTTTATTTTTCTCTCAACAATTACTCTTGAACACCTTTGGGAATCATTTGTTGGTGAAAGTCATTGGCCTATCACCAAAATGTTTGACATCTCATACAGAATCTACACTGTTTTTGCTTTAAGGATTTGCAATTCAAATGTTCACCCTTTGAGGTCTATCTTTATGATAACATATTCTCTTGGCAAGTGCAATAATCGTATGTGGCTGGAGAAAAATGTTGTTTTTAATAAAAAGGCTGATCCTTCCTCTCTGGGTAATATCTTCAAGCTGTATGACTGCATAACAGTAAGGGACACGGAGAGATCTTTACAGATGGTTCCTCAAACCCTAATAAGCCTGAAATGTCATGGAATGTGGCTTGTGCCTGCTGCTTTAATGTCACTAAATATTTTGTTTTCCACACCATGTTATTTCTAGTAAAGTAGTCTTTCCTGACTTCACCTTAAATCATACCATAAGGAAAAAAGAATATTAGTTTAATTAAAACCAGGGAGTTCTTTTATTTAAAAGCTTTGCTTAATCACACAGAGGGTAAGAAATGCTTACCCAGAAGAGACACAGAGGTCTGGCATCCAGGACCCTCACCACCTTCACCCAGCCCTGGTCTGCAGAAGCTAAATGTGTTGAAATCCTGACAGCCTCTGCACCTGTCAGTTGAAGCCAGAAGACCCCCAAAGTGAGTAAGTCGCTTTAAAACAATGTTTTAAAAATCCTAATACATTTCAGCAGCTAAAGTTTGGATACTGGTGTATAAAGTAATGAACAAATACTTGTGAAAACTCCCTATGGATAATAAGCGTGTGTATGTATTAGACTAAGGAAATCGACTTTTGTATTTTCATCCCAAAACACACATACACTGAGGTTTGTATCACTTCACTTCAAGTGTCTCACATCTAGCTGATTCCTGGAAAATGATGGTCATTGGAGAGAGCTAAACCTTCTTGAGGCTCATAGGACTCGTGCGCTACACCTGATTACCTAATTTTGAATTTTCTTATTTTACTCTTTTTCTTGAAGAGGTGCTCTAAAATTGAATGAACTCCAGGCCCCCAAATCTAGACCACTCTGATAGTCACCATTTCTTCCCTGATATGTTTTGAAATCTTGTTGAACCAATGGGCTTTAAAACCTTCCCTTGTTTTGTGATAGGAGGGTCAGGTAACCCCCAGTATTCATTAACTCATGCAACAAACCCAAGACAATCAAATCTTAAGTCAACAGTATAGCAAGTCAAAAAGTAACCCAGTTTACACCATGAAACTATTAACAGCTACTGCAATTTGTGATACCATTACCTCTGAAGTTAGTGGTGAAAACAGAGCTAAGATCAGAAAGTGGGTTAAAACTCTAACACCATACACAAAAATAAACTCAAAATGGATTAAAGACCTAAGTGTAAGGCCAGACACTATAAAACTCTTAGAGGAAAACATAGGCAGAGCACTTTATGACATAAATCACAGCAAGATCCTTTTTGACCCACCTCCTAGAGAAATGGAAATAAAAACAAAAATAAACAAATGGGACCTAATGAAACTTAAAAGCTTTTGCACAGCAAAGGAAACCATAAACAAGACCAAAAGACAACCCTCAGAATGGGAGAAAATATTTGCAAATGAAGCAACTGACAAAGGATTAATCTCCAAGATTTACAAGCAGCTCATGCAGCTCAATATCAAATAAACAAACAACCCAATCCAAAAATGGGCAGAACACCTAAATAGACATTTCTCCAAAGAAGATATACAGATTGCCAACAAACACATGAAAGGATGCTCAACATCACTAATCATTAGAGAAACGCAAATCAAAACTACAATGAGGTATCATCTCACACCGGTCAGGATGGCCATCATCAAAAAATCTACAAAAAATAAATGCTAGAGAGGGTGTGGAGAAAAGAGAACCCTCTTGCACTGTTGGTGGGAATGTAAATTGATACAGCCACTATGGAGAACAGTATGGAGGTTCCTTAAAAAACTAAAAATAGAACTACCATATGACCCAGCAATCCCACTACTGGGCATATACCCTGAGAAAACCATAATTCAAAAAGAGACATGTACCAAAATATTCATTGCAGCTCTATTTACAATAGCCAGGACATGGAGGCAACCTAAGTCCATTGACAGATGAATAGATAAAGAAGATGTGGCACATATATACAATGGAATATTACTCAGCCGTAAAAAGAAACTAAACTGAGTTATTTGTAGTGAGGTGGATGGACCTGGAGTCTGTCATACAGAGTGAAGTAAGTCAGAAAGAGAAAAACAAAAACCATATGCTAACACATATATATGGAATCTAAAAAAAAAAAATGGTTCTGAAGAACCTAGGGGCAGGACAGGAATAAAGATGCAGACGTAGAGAATGGACTTGAGGACACAGGGAGGGGGAAGGGTAAGCTGGGACGAAGTGAGAGAGTGGCATGGACATATATACATTACCAAACGTACAATAGATAGCTAGTGGGAAGTAGCCACATAGCACAGGAAGATCAGCTCGGTGCTTTGTGACCACTTAGAGGGGTGGGATACGGAGGGAGACGCAAGAGGGAGGAGATATGGGGATATATGTATATGTATAGCTGATTGATTCAGTTTGTTATAAAACAGAAACTAACACACCATTGTAAAGCAATTATACTCCAATAAAGATGTTAAAAAAAAAAAAAAAAAGAATCTACCTCCTTGATAATTCCACCCCAGAACATGGAATACCTCTTTCCTACCATTTCTGGGAACTTTATTACATGTGTGCCTGTCTACAGAAGCTACATCATTTTCTTCAGTGGGCTTTGGGTCCTTTCCATGAGAAACTCAGGCAAATTTAGAATTTAGCCATAATTGCCTGATTTGGACTTTTAGCTGTCATCTTCCTAGGTTTGCCTAAGCACAGTCATGACTCATAGATGTTTTTTTTTTTTTTTCCATAGGTTGCTGCCATACTGATTTACAAAAAAAACTTCTGAAGGATCACTTTTCTGCCAAAGAATTACTCTCAAATGAACTGAATCTGGGAAAAATATCTATGTAATGCTGCAAATTGCTATGAACCACCCCTTAAATACTTTTATCATGAGCAATACAATATATGTAGCCAAAAACTAAAAATAAAATCAGTATTAGTGTTAAGTATATTTGGTCAAATATCATAAGTATGCAAAACCATAATCTTTTCTCAGTGATGTTTTACAGATGATCAGTAAGCTACCCACTCCTGTATTATGGGATAAGAATATAGTTTTCACAAATTGACAATTGTAGAATTTATCACATTAGTATTCCTATGTGAACTGGTATTTCTAAAGCTAAACCCCCAAATTTCTTTTCATTCTTTTGTATTCAAACCTCCTAGACTCTGAGTGACTCTGGCTAAATGATTTGCCTTTTCTATATTTCACTCATACAAATCATGGTAAGAAAACCTGCCTTTCATCTTAAAAAATGACCGTTTAGTGCATTTTAACATCTGTCTGCAACTGAGCTTCTGGGAAGAAAATCCCCCCTAAATCTCCTTCATGGCATGATATTGGCATTAAGGAGAAAGCATTTCCTTGGAAGAAGAGAACATAGGAAAATACTCATGTGTGCTTGGATTGATAGAGCTGTATGCATTAAAACAAAGAATTGTTTCCCAGACCCCCTACTCACTCTGCAGCCACGCAGGTAGCTACCTAGGTGAATGGTGATTTCCACCTCCTCAGAGCCAGCACAAGGGCTGGGTAGGTGTGAGGTACAACTCCACCTGGTCAAGTGAGTAGGCACTAGGATGGCATGTCTACCACTTGACAAGCCATTCCTGGGAGAAAGTGTTCTGGACTTTTGGGAATAAAGGAACATATAAGCACTTTGGAACATTTTAAATGAGGGATCTCTACTCAGCTAAGAACACCTGGATTCCCTCACTTACTGACCACAAAAGAACAATTAGACAGCAGATGTCTTGAGAAACGGCCACCTCAGACTGAATCAAACTGATGACTTGCAGAGGTGGAATTAACAACATTTTATTAAACTCCTGGGTCAAGTAGGTTTCCTTAGCAATCTTGTTTTCTTCTTCTTAAAGCACAAATTCAACTTAGAATTGGCATATTGCTGTTTTACTGAAATCCAAGCAAGGGAAATTCACTTTGGAGACATTAGTTGCCTTGGCATTTTTATAAGGTTTTTAAATTTCCAGTTCAGGTTAAGGAAAACTAGAATGGTGTTTACAACAAGCAACTTACCTCAACTTATGTGGTTTCTAAATACAAAGAAAGGACTTGAGGATATGGGGAGGGGGAAGGGTGAGTTTTGACAGGGCAAGAGAGAGTCATGGACATATACACACTAACAAACGTAGTAAGATAGATAGCTAGGGGGAAGCAGCCGCAAGGCACAGGGATATTAGCTCGGGGCTTTGGGACAGCCTGGAGGGGTGGGATGGGGAGAGTGGGAGGGAGGGAGACGCAAGAGGGAAGACACATGGGAGCATATGTATATGTATAGCTGATTCACTTTGTTATAAAGCAGAAACTAACACACCATTGTAAAGCAATTATACCCCAATAAAGATGTTAAAAAATAAAAAATAAAAAAAATAAATACAAAGAAAGGTAAATATATGTACATGTATATAAGAAAGTATATTCACTAAATGCAAAGGTTTTCATCTTTACACACACACACACACACACACACACACACACACACAACGTAAAGGAAATTCTTGATTTAGGCTTAGAGTGCTGGTAAGTAGCAAAGGCAGGAGTTGAACACAAGCAATTTGGCTCCAGAAAACAAGTGTTTCAACTTCACCACAGATCTATTCACCTCTACAAAATTCAAAGAAACTAAGACCATGTCATTAAAAATATCCACATGAGGAGAGCTCCCAGTATAGCAAGTGGGAAGACCCTGAGCTCACCTTCTCCCATGGAGACACCCAAATTACAACCATTTACAAAGCAGCTATCCATAAGAGTGATCTGAAGACTAGCAGGAAAGATCTTCTACAACTAAAGATATAAAGACGGAACCACAGTGAGATGGGTAGGAGGGCCAGGATAGTCAAGATTCACACCCCTGAGGCCAGTGACCCACACGTGGGAGGACAATCACAATTGCAGAGGTTGTCTCCAAGGAGCAAGGGATGTAAGCCACATATCTGGCTTCCCAGACCAGTGGTCCTTCATTAAGAAGATGAACCCCAAGAACATCTGCCTTTGAAGGCCAGCAGGGCTTGTGTACCTGAGGGCCAGAGGGCTGTAAGAAAGAGAGACTCTGCTTTTAAAGGGTGCACACTTGCTGATCTTGGAGAGCCTCCTAGAGAAATAGGTCATCGAGACACCCCTGGGGACTTAGATGCTGGTGTCAACCATTGTGGGGAGCCTGTTCTACCATGAATACAAGGTGCTGACAAGTGCCATTTTGGATCCTCCCTCTAGACTATTAGCACCAAGACCTAGCCCTGTTCATCAGGTGGTCAGCAGCAGCCCTGGGATCCCCCAGACCCCTGAGCAAGCTGCCAGGGACCTGGCACTGCTCAGGAGTGGAGAGTGACAAGCCCCAGGATCCCTGAACCTCACAGCCAACACATCTGGGAAACAGCATCACCCACCAGCAATGTGCAAACAGCCCTGGGATCCCCAGGCCATGCAGCCAGCTACCTGGGACTCAGTCCCACCTACCAGCAGGTCAGCACCAGCCTGGGATTTTCAAAGCCTCAGCCTTACCCACCAGTGGGCTATCACCAGTCTCTGGACCCTGGAACCCTGAAGTCAGCTGCATCAGGATCTAGTCCCACCCTCCCAGTGGGCCAAGACCAGGCCCAAGGCCCTCTAGGCTCCATAGCCAGCTGTACTGGGACTCCCCAGGCCATGGAGCCAACCACACCAGGACCCAGCCTTGCCCATCAGCAGCTGACAGCCTTAATAAGCAGGGCTGGGCAGCCAACCAGGCTAGGGACCAACTCACCTATCAGCACACCCACAGTAGTCAGCCCTGCCACAACAGAAGGACCCATTCAGCCCACATAGGGGGCACCTCTAGATCATATAGCTCTGGTGATCAAAAGGGAATGTGATTGATGCTGGGCCCCATAGGACATCTTCTACACAAGGCCACTTCTCCAAGACTGGGAAATGAAACTGATCTAAATATTACATGTGAACGAACAAGATAAAACCCCAGAAGAAGAATTAGATAGAATGAGATAGCCATTCTACCCATAAAGTGTTCAAGGTAAAGATCATAACAATGGTCAACAAACTTGGGAGAAGATGGATGAACACAGTGAGAAGTTTAGTGAAGAGTTAGAAAATATAAAGAAGAATCAAATAGAGTTGAAGAATATAATAACTGAAATACAAAATACACAAGAAGGAAGCAACAGTAGATTAGATGATACAGAGAAACGGATGAGCAATCTTGAAGACAGAGTAGTGGAAATCACCCAAATTGAAAAGAAAAAAATAAATTTAAGAATTTAAAACATGAAGACAGTTTAAGACCTTAAGAAAGAGGGGCCAATTAAATACAATCAGAAATGAAAGAGAAGTTACAACTGACACCAATGAAATACAAAGGATCATAGGATATTACTATGAATAATTATAAAATGGACAACATAGAAGGAATGGATAAATTACTAGAAATGTATAATCTCTCAAAACTAAGCCAGGAATAAATGTAAAGTGTGAAGAGACCAATGAAACAGATCACTAATGACACTGAATCAGTAGTTTAAAAAAAATCTCCCAACAAAAAAATGTCTAGGAGCAGACAGCTTAACAGGTGATGTCTACCAAATATTTACAGAAGAGTTATCACCTATCTTTCTCAAACTATTCCAAAATATTGCAGAGGAAGGAACATTTTCAAACTCATTCCATGGGTATAACATCACCCTGATACAAAAACCAGGAAAAGATATCACAGAAACCAAATATTACAGGTCAATATTAAATGCAAAAATCCTACACAAAACATTAGCAAACTGAATTCAACAGTACATTAAAAGGAACACAATGATCAAGTGAGATTTAGCCCAGGGACATAAAGATGGTTAAATGTCCTGGAATCAATCTATGTGATATACCACATTAACAAACTGAATAAAAAACAATATGATCACCTCAAACATATGATCATCTCAAAAAGCTTTTGTCAAAAGGAGAAAAAGCTTTTGACAAAACTCAACATCCATTTATGATTAAAAAAATACCTCTCAACAAAGTGGGTATAGAGGGAACATTCCTCAAAATAATAAAGAGCATATATGACAAACATACAGCCAACATCATATCCAATGGTGAAAAGCTGAAAGCATTTTCTCTAAGATCAGAAACAAAGGCAAGGATGCCCACTCTTGCCCATTTTGTTAAGCATAATATTGGAAGTCCTAGCCACAGCAATCAGACAAAAAGAATAAATAAATAAATAAATTAATTAATTAATAAAACAAATCCAAGTTGAAAAAGAATTAGTAATATTGTCACTTTTTTCAGATGACATGATACTCTATATAGAAAATACTAAAGGTACCACCAAAAGCTATTAGAACTAATACATGAATTCAGTAAAGTTGAAGGATAGAAAATTAATATACGGAAATCTGTTGCATTTTCATACACTAACAACAAACTATCAGAAAGTTAAATTAAGAAAACAATCCCGAGACTGGAGTCCACATTTCTGCAGAGCTGGAACTCCCGGCTCGGGGTCTCTTCCCTCCGCCGTCACGGAACTGCCCCGGAGCCCTAGGCGAGGGCGGCCTCACTGAGGCTGCTGGCTCTGGAGGGGCTATGGCGGCCGAAGCCATGACAGTCGTGCGGATGGCAGGCCGGTATCTAGGGGAAGATGGCAGAAGAGTAAGATGTGGAGATCACCTTCCTCCCCACAGATACATCAGAAATACATCTACATGTGGAACAATTCCTACAGAACACCTACTGAACACTGGCAGAAGACCTCAGACCTCCCAAAAGGCAAGAAACTCCACACGTACCTGGGTAGGGCAAAAGAAACAAGAATAAACAGAGACAAAAGAATAGGGACAGGACCTGCACCAGTGGGAAGGAGCCATGAAGGAGGAAAGGTTTCCACACACTTGAAGCCGCTTCACGGGCAGAGACTGCGGGTGGTGGAGGGGGAAGCTTCGGAGCCATGGAGGACAGCGCAGCAACAGAGGGGCGGAGGGCAAAGCAGAGAGATTCCCGCACAGAGGATCGGTGCCGACCAGCACTCACCAGCCCAAGACGCTTGTCTGCTCACCCACCGGGGTGGGTGGGGCTGGGAGCTGAGGCTCGGGCTTCAGTCAGAGTGCAGATAGAGGACTGGGGTTGGCTGCGGGAACAGAGCCTGCAGGGGGTTAGTGCACCACGGCTGGCTGGGAGGGAGTCCGGGGAAAAGTCTGCAGCTGCCAAAGAGGCAAGAGACTTTTTCTTCCCTCTTTGTTTCCTGGTGCGTGAGGAGAGGGGATTCAGAGCGCCGCTTAAAGGAGCTCCAGAGACGGGTGCGAGCCACGGCTAACGGCGCGGACCCCAGAGACAGGCATGAGACACTAAGGCTGCTGCTGCCACCAACAAGAAGCCTGTGTGTGAGCACAAGTCACTATGCACACCCCCCTTGCCGGGAGCCTGTGCATCCCACCACTGCCAAGGTCCCGGGATCCAGGGACAACTTCCCCGGGAGAACGCACGTCGTGCCTCAGGCTGGTGCAACGTCATGCCAGCCTCTGCTGCCGCAGGCTCGCCCCACATTCCGTGCCCCTTCCTCCCCCTGGCCTGAGTGTGCCGGAGTCCCGGAATCAGCGGCTCCTGTAACCCCATCCTCTCTGAACAAAGAACAGATGCCCTCCAGTGACCTACACGCAGAGGTGGAGCCAAATCCAAAGCTGAACCCTGGGAGCTATGCGAAAAAGGAAGAGAGGGAAATCCCTCCTGGCAGTCTCAGGAGCAGCAGATTAAATCTAAACAATCAACTTGATGTAACCTCCACCTGTGGAATACATGAATAGACAACAAATCATCCCAAATTGAGGAGGTGGACTTTGAAACCAAGATTTATTATTTTTTCCCCTTTTCCTCTTTTTGTGAGTGTGTATGATTCTCTGTGAGATTTTGTCTGTATAGCTTTGCTTTCACCATTTGTCCGAGGGCTCTATCTATCCTTTTTTTTTTTAATTAAAAAAATTTTTTTTCATAATAATAATTTTTTTATTTTAATAACTATATTTTATTTTACCTTTATTTATTTTCTTTCTTTCTTTCTTTCTTTCTTTCCTTCTTTCTTTCTTTCTACTTTTTCTCCCTTTTATTCAGAGCCATGTGGATGAAAGGCTCTTGGTGCTACAGCCAGCAGTCAGTGCTGTACCTCTGAGGTGGGAGAACCAACTTCAGAACACTGGTCCACAAGAGACCTCCCGGCTACACGTAATATCAAACAGCGAAAATCTCCCAGAGATCTCCATCTCAACACCAAAACCCATCTTCACTCAACGACCAGCAAGCTACAGTGCTGGACACCCTATGCCAAACAACTAGCAAGACAGGAACACAACCCCACCAGTTAGCGGAGAGGCTGCCTAAAATCATAATAAGTCCACAGACACCCCAAAACACACCACCAGACATGGACCTGCCCACCAGAAAGAAAAGATCCAGCCTCATCCACCAGAACACAGGCACTAGTCCCCTCCACCAGGAAGCCTACACAATCCACTGAATCAACTTTAGCCACTGGGGACAGACACCAAAAACAACAGGAACTATGAACCTGCAGCCTGCAAAAAGGAGACCACAAACACAGTAAGATAAGCAAAATGAGAAGACAGAAAAACACACAGCAGATGAAGGAGCAAGATAAAAACCCACCAGACCTAACACATGAAGAGGAAATAGACAGTCTACCTGAAAAAGAATTCAGAATAATGATAGTAAAGATGATCCAAAATCTTGGAAATAGAATAGAGAAAATGCAAGAAACATTTAACAAGGAACTAGAAGAACTAAATATGAAACAAGCAATGATGAACAACACAATAAATGAAATTAAAAATACTCTAGATGGGATCAATAGCAGAATAACTGAAGCAGAAGAATGGATAAGTGACCTGGAAGATACATTAGTGGAAATAAATACTGCAGAGCAGAATAAAAAAAAAAAGAATGAAAAGAACTGAGGACAGGCTCAGAGACCTCTGGGACAATATTAAAGGCAACAACATTCAAATTATAGGGGTTCCAGAAGAAGAAGAGAAAAACAAAGGGACTGAGAAAATATTTGAAGAGATTATAGTTGAAAACTTCCCTAATATGGGAAAGGAAATAGATAATCAAGTCCAGGAAGCACAGAGAGTCCCATACAGGATAAATCCAAGGAGAAACACGCCAAGACACATATTAATCAAACTATCAAAAATTAAGTACAAAGAAAACATATTAAAAGCAGCAAGGGAAAAACAACAAATAACACACAAGGGATTCCCCTTAAGGTTAACAGCTGATCTTTCAGCAGAAACTCTGCAAGCCAGAAGGGACTGGCAGGACATATTTAAAGTGATGAAGGAGAAAAAACCTGCAAACAAGATTACTCTACCCAGCACGGATCTCATTCAGATTTGATGGATAAATTAAAACCTTTACAGACAAGCAAAATCTAAGAGAGTTCAGCACCACCAAACCAGCTTTACAACAAATGCTAAAGGATCTTCTCTAGGCAAGAAACACAAGAGAAGGAAAAGACCTACAATGACAAACCCAAAACAATTAAGAAGATTGGAATAGGAACATACATATTGATAATTACCTTAACTGTAAATGGATTAAAAGCTCCCACCAAAAGACACAGACTGGTTGAATGGATACAAAAACAAGACCCATATATATGCTGTCTACAAGAGACCCACTTCAGAACTAGAGACACATACAGACTGAAAGTGAGGGGATGGAAAAAGATATTCCATGCAAATGGAAACCAAAAGAAAGACAGAGTGGCAATTATCATATCACACAAAATAGACTGTAAAATAAAGACTATTAGAAGAGACAAAGAAGGACACTACATAATGATCAAGGGATCGATCCAAGAAGAAGATATAACAATTGTAAATATTTATGCACCCAACATAGGAGCACCTCAATACATAAGGCAAATACTAACAGCCATAAAAGGAGAAATCGACAGTAGCATATTCATAGTAGGGGACTTTAACACCCCACGCTCACCAATGGACAGATCATCCAAAATGAAAATAAATAGGGAAACACAAGCTTTAAATGATACATTAAACAAGATGGACTTAATTGATATTTATAGGACACTCCATCCAAAAACAACAGAATACACATTTTTCTCAAGTGCTCATGGAACATTCTCCAGTATAGATCGTATCTTGGGTCACAAATCAAGCCTTGGTAAATTTAAGAAAATTGAAATTGTATCAAGTATCTTTTCTGACCACAACGATATGAGACTAGATACCAATTACAGGAAAAGATCTGTAAAAAATACAAACACATGGAGGCTAAACAATACACTACTTAATAATGAAGTGATCACTGAAGAAATCAAAGAGGAAATCAAAAAATACCTAGAAACAAATGACATAGGAGACAAGACAACCCAAAACCTATAGGATGCAGCAAAAGCAGTTCTAAGAGGGAAGTTTATAGCAATACAATCCTACCTTAAGAAACAGGAAACATCTCAAATAAACAACCTAACCTTGCACCTAAAGCAATTAGAGAAAGAATAACAAAAAAACTCCAAAGTTAGCAGAAGGAAAGAAATCATAAAGATCAGATCAAAAAAAAATGAAAAAGAAATGATAGCAAAGATCAATAAAACTAAAACCTGGTTCTTTGAGAAGGTAAACAAGATTGATAAACCATTAGCCAGACTCATCAAGAAAAACAGGGAGAAGACTGAAATCAATAGAATGAGAAATGAAAAAGGAGAAGTAACAACTGACACTGAAGAAATACAAAAGATTGTGAGAGATTACTACAAGCAACGCTATGCCAATAAAATGGTCAACCTGGAAGAAATGGACAAATTCTTAGAAGAGCACAAACTGTCAAGACTGAATCAGGAAGAAATAGAAAATATGAACTGACCTATCACAAGCACTGAAATTGAAACTGTGATTAAAAATCTTCCAACCAACCAAAGCCCAGGACCAGATGGCTTCACAGGTGAATTCTATCAAACATTTAGAGAATAGCTAATACCTATCTTTCTCAAACTCTTCCAGAATATAGCAGAGGGAGGAACACTCCCAATCTCATTTTACGAGGCAACCATCACCCTGATACCAAAACCAGACAAGGATGTCACAAAGAAAGAACACTACAGGCCAATATCACTGATGAACATAGATGTAAAAATCCTCAACAAAATACTAGCATACAGAAACCAGCAGCACATTAAAGGGATCATACACCATGATCAAGTGGGGATTTTTCCAGGAATGCAAGGATTCTGCAATATATGCAAATAAATTAATGTGATAACCATATTAACAAATTGAAGGAGAAAAACCATATGATCATCTCAATAGACACAGAAAAGGCTTTCAACAAAATTCAACACACATTTATAATAAAAACCATCCAGAAAGTCAGTATAAAGGAAACTTTCCTCAACATAGTAAAGGCCATATATGACAAACCCACAGCCAACATCATCCTCAATGGTGAAAAACTGAAAGCATTTCCACTAAGGTCAGGAACAAGACAAGGTTGCCCACTCTTACCACTATTATTCAACATAGTTTTGTAAGTTTTAGCCACAGCAATCAGAGAAGAAAAGGAAATAAAAGGAATCCAAATCAGAAAAGAAGAAGTAAAGCTGTCACTGTTTGCAGATGACATGATACTATACATAGAGAATCCTAAAGATGCTACCAGAAAACTACTAGAGCTAATCAATGAATTTGGTAAAGTAGTAGGATACAAAATTAATGCACAGAAATCGCTGGCATTCCTATACACTAATGATGAAAAATCTGAAAGTGAAATCAAGAAAACACTCCCATTTACCATTGCAATGAAGAGAATAAAATATCTAGGAATAAACCTACCTAAGGAGACAAAAGACCTGTATGCAGAAAATTATAAGACACTGATGAAAGAAATTAAAGATGATACAAGTAGATGGAGAGATATACCATGTTCTTGGATTGGAAAAATCAACATTGTGAAAATGACTCTACTACCCAAAGCAATCTACAGATTCCATGCAATCCCTATCAAGCTACCGCTGGCATTTTTCACAGAGTTAGAACAAAAAATTTCACAATTTGTATGGAAACACAAGAGACCCCGAATAGCGAAAGCAATCTTGAGAATGAAAAACAGAGCAGGCGGAATCAGGCTCCCTGACTTCAGACTATACTACAAAGCTACAGTAATCAAGACAGTATGGTACTGGCACAAAAACAGAAATATATATCAATGGAACAGGATAGAAAGTCCAGAGATAAACCCATACGTATATGGTCACCTTATGTTTGATATAGGAGGTAGGAATGTACAGTGGAGAAAGGAGAGCCTCTTCAATAAGTGGTGCTGGGAAAACTGGACAGGTACATGTAAAAGTATGAGATTAGATCACTCCCTAACACCATACACAAAAATAAGCTCAAAATGGATTAAAAACCTAAATGTAAGGCCAGAAACTCTCAAACTCTTAGAGGAAAACATAGACAGAATACTCTATGACATAAATCACAGCAAATTTATTTTTGACTCACCTCCTAGAGAAATAGAAATAAAACCAAAAATAAACAAATGGGACCTAATGAAACTTCAAGGATTTTGCACAGCAAAGGAAACCATAAACAAGACCAAAAGACAACCCTCAGAATGGGAGAAAATATTTGCAAATGAAGCAACTGACAAAGGATTAATCTCCAAAATTTATAAGCAGCTCATGCAGCTCAATAACAAAGAAAACAAACAATCCAATCCAAAAATGGGCAGCAGACCTAAATAGACATTTCACCAAAGCAGATATATAGACTACCAATGAACACATGAAAGAATGCTCAACATCATTAATCATTAGAGAAATGCAAATCAAAACTACAATGAGATAACATCTCACACCTGTCAGAAGGGCCATCATTAAAAAATCTAGAAACAATAAATGCTGGAGAGGGTGTGGAGGAAAGGGAACACTTTTGTGCTGCTCGTGGGAATGTGAAGTGGTACAGCCACTATGGAGAACAGTATGGAGGTTCTTTACAAAACTAAAAATAGAACTACCATATGACCCAGCAATCCCACTACTAGGCATATACCCTGAGAAAACCATAATTCAAAAAGAGTCATGTACCAAAATGTTTATTGCAGCTCTATTTACAATAGCCAGGAGAGGGAAACAACCTAAGTGTCCATCATCGGATGAATGGATAAAGAAGATGTGGCACATATATACAATGGAATATTACTCAGCCATAAAAAGAAATGAAATTGAGCTATTTGTAATGAGGTGGATGGACCTAGAGTCTGTCAAACAGAGTAAAGTAAGTCAGAAAGTCAAAGACAAATACCGTATGCTAACACATATAAATGGAATTTTAGACAAAAAAAATGTCACGGAGTACCTAAGGGTAAGATAGGAATAAAGACACAGACCTACTAGAGAATGGACTTGAGGATATGGGGAGGGGGAAGGGTAAACTGTGACAAAGTGAGAGAGTGGCATGGATATATATACACTACCAAACATAAAATAGATAGCTAGTGGGAAGCAGCCTCATAGCACAGGGAGATCAGCTCAGTGCTTTGTGACCACCTAGAGGGTTGGGACAGGGAGGGTGGGAGGCAGGCAGATGCAAGAGGGAAGAGATATGGGAACATATGTGTATGTATAACTGATTCAGTTTGTTATAAAGCAGAAACTAATACATCATTGTAAAGCAATTATACTCCAATAAAGCTGTAAAAAAAAAAAAAAGAAAACAATCCTATTTAGAACTGCAATAAAATACTTAGGAATAAAGATAAATAAGGAAGTAAAAAGCCAGTACTCAGGAAACTGTAAGACACTGATGAAAGCAACTGAAGCTGTCACAAACAAATGGAAAGATATACTGTGTTTGTGGATTGGAAAAATTAATATTGTTAAAAGAACCATACTCTCATGGGCTTCCCTGGTGGCGCAGTGGTTGTGAATCTGCCTAACAATGCAGGGAACACTGGTTTGAGCCCTGGTCTAGGAAGATCCCACATGCTGTGGAGCAACTAGGCCCGTCAGCCACAACTACCGAGCCTGCACACCTGGAGCTTGTGCTCCACAACAAGAGAGGTCGTGACAGTGAGAGGCCCGCGCACCACTATGAAGAGTTTGCCAACGCTCGCCGCAACTAGAGAAAGGTCTTGCACAGAAACAAAGACCCAACACAGCCAAAAATAAATATAAATAAATAAAAATTTAAAAAAAAACATACTCTCCAAGGCAACCTATATGACATACCTATGAAAACACCAATGACAGTTTTCAGAGGACTAGAGCCAAAAATCTAATATTTGTATGGAAACAAAAAAGACCCTGAATAGCCAAAACAGTCTTGAGAAAAAAGAGCAAAGTGGAAGGTATTATGTTCTCTGATTTCAAACTTCATTACAAAGCTACAGTAATCAAAACAGTATGGTACTGCCACAAAACCAGATACATAGGTCAATAGAACAGAATACAGAGCTTGAAATGAACCCACACTCATACAAGCAATTAACCTACTACAAAGGAGGCAAGAATATATAATGAGGAAAATACAGCCTCTTCAATATATGGTGTTGGGAAAACTGGACAGCTACATTCAAAAGAATCTAGCTGGGCTAATTTTTCACAGCATGTACAAAAATAAACTCAAGCTGAATTAAAGACTTAAATGTAAGATCTGAAACCATAAAACTCCTAGAAGAAAACATGAGCAATATGCTCTTTGATCTTAGTAATATTTTTTTGAATATGTCTCCTCAGGCCAGGGAAGCAAAAGCAAAAAGAAATAAATGGGACCACATCAAACTAAAAATCTGCACAGCAAAAGAAGGCATCAACAAAATGAAAAGTTCACCTACTGAATGGGAGAAAATATTTGCAAATGCTATGTCTGATAAGGGATTAATATCAAAAATATAAAAAAATCTCATACTACTCAACTTAAACAAACAACCTGATTTTAAAAAAGTGAGCAGAGGACCTGTATACACATTTTTCCAAAGAAGACATACAATGGCCAACACACACATGAAAAGATGGTCAACAACACTAATCATGAGGGAAATGCAAATCAAAACCACAATAATTTATTACATCATATGTGTCTGAATGGCTATCATCAAAAAGACATCAAATAACGAGTATTGGCAAGGATGTGGACAAAAGGGAACCCTCATGAACTGTTGGTGGGAAAGTAAATTGCTGCAGCCACTATGGAAAACATTATGGAGCTTCATCAAAAAACTAAAAATAGAGCTACTATAAGATCTAGCAATTCAACTTCTGGGTATTTTTCCAAATAAAAGAAGAACACAAATTTAGAAAGATAGATGCACACCTATGTTCACTGCAGCATCATTCACAATAGCCAAGATATGAAAGCAACCTAAGTGCCCATCAATAGATGAATGGATAAAGAAGATGTGAGATTTTATATATATATATATATATATATATATATATATATATATATATATATGAGGGAATATTACTCAGCCATAAAAAAGAATGAAATCTTGACATTTGCTACAACATGGATGGACTTAGAGGATATTATGCTAGGTGAAAGATGCCAGACAGAGAAAGATAATGTATGATTTCACTTACATGTTGAATCTAAAAAACAAGATGAATGGACAAACATCACAAAACAGAAACAGACTCACAGATAGAGAATAAACAGGTGGTTGCCAGAGGGGAGAGTGTTGGGTGGAGAAGAGAAATAGATGAGGGGAATTAAGAGGTACACACTTCCAGTTACAAAATAAAGAGTCACAGGGATGAAACATACAGAGTGAGGAATATAGTAATAATAATGTAATATCTTTGTATGGTGACAAATGGTAACTAGATCATTTTGCAATGCATAGAAATACCAAATCACTATGTTGTGCACCAACTATGAACTAACATAGTGTTGTATGTCAACTATACTTCATAAAACATGCAAACTTATAAAGAGATCAAATTTGTCATTACCAGAGGTGAGAGTGGGATGAAGGGGAATTGGATGAAAGTGGTAAAAAAGTACAAACTTCCAATTATAAGATAAATATGTTAAAAAAATAAAATTTAGGGGCTTCCCTGGTGGCGCAGTTGTTGGGAGTCCGCCTGCCGATGCAGGGGACACGGGTTCATGCCCCGGTCCGGGAAGATCCCACATGCCGTGGAGTGGCTAGGCCTGTGAGCCATGGCCGCTGAGCCTGCACGTCCGGAGCCTGTGCTCCGCAATGGGAGAGGCCACAACAGTGAGAGGCCCGCGTACAGCAAAAAAATAATAATAATAAAATTTAGGAATAAACATAGAGGTGTGATGATTCTTAGGTGGGTTCCTCCCATTTAGAATTATTCCTCCCCTCTCTTCACTTTTGTCATATTCTGTTGTCTAGAAGCAGACTCAGGTTCCATCCACACTCAAGGGGAGGGCCTTATAGTGTTGGAACACCAGGGGCTGGGAATCATGAGGGCCATCTTTTTCTCAGCTTGAGGACAATCTGCCCTCCAGCCTCAGTGATTCATGTCCCTCCCATATGAAGGTATAAGCATCAACTAAAGTCCAAAATCTTATCATTTTAATCAAGTCAAGGTGTGGATGAGGATCCTGGGGCCTCAACTGATTAACATACATTAACATATAATCTGTTAAATATAGCTCCTGTGGAAAAACTCTGCCCCTTCTGTGGGCCTGTGGACTAGGGAGACAATGGATCTTGGGAAGAATTTAGGGTAACAGTTCTATAAGACCTGTCACAAGGGCAAAATGGAAGGTTAAGGGAACCACTAGGCTACAGCAGTTCTGAAATCCAGCCAGGCAAATATCAGGAGTTTCTTGATTAGGTTTCAAGGCCTGGGCATAACACTCTGTGATCCTCATCTCTACCTTTTGTGCTCTGGGTTCTGCTTCCTGAATAATCCTTCCTTTTTAATAAAAGGTAGTGTGTGATTGCAGTGATTTGTACTGAGCAGTTTTATCAGCTTGTTCATGGCATGGCCTAAATGAGTGAAATGTATAGAGATTCTTAAAGTGCATTTTCTATCCACCCTTCTTAGGTTTTCACCTATAAGGGGATATCTGGCATTATAACACAAGAGATAATATTAGTTAACTATTTTAACTACAATAAATTCAATAAAAAGTTTGAAAGGATAGCATAAAAATAAGAAAAACAATTTTAACCTCATTTATTTATTTATTTATTTACTTTTGCGGTACACGGGGCCTCTCACTGTTGTGACCTCTCCTATTGCGGAGCACAGGCTCCAGAAGTGCAGGCTCAGTGGCCATGGCTCACGGGCCCAGCTGCTCCACGGCATATGGGATCTTCCCGGACCGGGGCACGAACCCCTGTCCCCTGCATCATCAGGCAGACTCTCAACCACTGCGCCCCCAGGGAAGCCCTCAATCTCACTTATTAATAGAGGTAAAAATGTTAAATAAAATATTTGCAAATGAACTTATATATACAGTGAACAATAATAACACCTAACTAGTATTTATTCCAGGAACATGATAGTATAACATCATATTCTCAGGGAAAGGGAGCAAATCTAAGAGATCACCTACAAAGTACACTTGAAACCATTTGGTAACCATTTTGGGGTTTTGTTTTTAAGTAAAATAGGAGTAGAATGAGATCTTACTATGATTTTAAATTTCTCTCTCAAATCAACATCACTGGTATGCTACTCTGGAAATGTTAGCCAATATGATTAGAAGTAAAACAAGTTATGAAGTAGCATTTTGGAAGAAAGATAGTGAAGTTATTAGTGTGTGCAGATGATATTTTGATAATCTGGAATAAGCAAGATATTTTAGTGTAAAACTATTGCAGACAAGTGGATTGAGTGAGATAAATGACTTCAAAACACACATGGCAACATCAATAGCTTTCTTCTCTTCAGGTTCGTAATTAGAAAACATGGACCTTCCACTTCCAAGACAAAATCCCACTGAGATGACAAGGGGTGTGTGTGTGTGTGTGTGTACGCGTGTGTGTGTGTGTAAAATTCACATCGACACTGGGGAAAATAAGAAATGAGGCTGTGAGGTATAGAGAATTTTTGAGCTTTTTTCTTTTTTTTTTTTTTGGTAACATTTAAAAGGAAATGGGATCAGACTTATTGGGGAACCAGGGCTAAGAACAGAAGCCAGGCCACTCCCTGCCTCCTGCTGCTTCAAGTCCCTTTTACCTCTAGCCTCTGGGGAAGTGCCCTGCTGCCCATCATTCAAATCACAGCACAGATGTGGGCCAGGTGCAATCAGGGTAATTAGTAGAATGACTGTAAATCACCTGATCCATTGAATTTGCAACATGAGGGCTGCTGTCATTTCACAAAGACTCTGTTTCCCCAACTCAAGCACAGCATTTAGGACAGAGTAGCCAAGTAACGAATGTGCTTGATAGAATAAATCAATAATGAAAGAATGTTTGGTGGATGCCATTCTCTCCTCCTTCTGAAACATTTCCTGCGTCCAGCTCTACATAGGAAAACACTAACACTATCCCCTGACAGGGCTCAGCTCTGATGCTGCCCCAGACATAAAACAGTCTCTATTTACCCTTCCTTCCTGTGATTGAAACCAAGTCCCCACAAAACCGAATTCCCATGCTGAGTTCATGACTAACCTCACTATCCCAAACTTTATTCCCTTTCTTGTCCTTCCCCTGTTCCCCTCAGGATTGAGGAATATCAAAGAAAAGGGGGGATTGAAACCAAGCAGGACCCATTGGGTCCTCCTGGATACAAAAGCCCCTCTGTGACCCCCTTTTCTTGTTTGTCTCCTAGGTATTCCCTGAGTTCCAAAGAGCAGACACAAGCAATTACTAATTAGGGGTGAGGGAATGCAGAAACAAAGGAAAGCAGTTAAACAAGGAAAGTAATAACAATAGTTCAGTGATAAAACAGAGTCCTAATTCCTCCTCAAGGGATATAGATAACGAAGTGACACACCTTTGAGTTGTTCTACAGGAACTAAGACCCCCCACCCAGATGGAGGATGGTGACTACATGCTGAGCACAAGCACAAAGACCCTAGACTGGTGGGAACCAGAAGTTTGATGATTAAGATTCCTGAAGCATCACCCTGTTGCCTCACCACCAACCAATCAGAAGAAAGTCATGTACCCTGCAGCCCTCACCCCAAATGTTGCTTTAACAATCCTTCCCTGAAAGCCATCAGGGAGTTTGAATTTTTTTAGCACAAGCTGCCCATACTCTTGCTTGGCGCTGTACAACCCAGTGCTAGTAGATTGGCTTTGCTGCATGGTGGGTGAGCAGACCTGAGTTCAGTTCAGTAACATGAGAACTTTAGCTCTCTGCCATTCCAATGTTTATTAAATATTCATTTATGAAATAGTTAATGAGTTCCTGCCATGTGCGCAGCACTGTGTGTATGCAATAGAGCCACAGATTGTAATTATTTTCTGTAAAGATTTGCTTAAATGAGATTTTAAAAAATAAAAGTAGATTTTCTCTTACCTAGAGTACTTATTGATGGAATTGAAATGATAAATTTGCCAGACTCAAAGTTTTGGTTCTTTTTCAGGTCAAGCAGACTCTTTGCCCTTGACTGAAGCAGTTTGTGACTTTGCCAGGATTATAGAACATGGTGTTATATAAAAATAACAACAAAGAAAGTCAAAGACAGATGCCCCTAGAGTAAAATCTATGACTATCTACACTGACTTTTTAATTGTAACAGAATCCCATAGGGTGACTTAAAGGAAAGACTTGAAGCAAACACAGGACATTTGATACTTAAAATACTGGGAGATTATCATAAGGATAGTTTTATAAATAAGCCAAGGGACAAAAAGGTTTCTTTTTTTTGTTTGCCATTAGAAAACTACTATGACAGGCAAGAAAGGTCAATGAGACTACCATGCATTTGTTGAATGAAGAAAAACATACAACTTAAAGTTGCAAGTTAAGTTTCATTCAAGTATATTATTGAAGACTCCAGTCTGAGAGGCAGCCTCTCAGATAGCTCTAAGGAGCTGCTCCAAAAGAAGAAAGGGAGGAGCCAAAATATATAGGCGTTTTTCCCTGGAAAAAAAAATGTAGTCGAACATTAAAAAATTACTGCTAATCACAAAGAACAGATATCTCAAGTCAATGATTTTAGTGCTTTTCTAAGTATGGGAAGATCAACTATACATCAATAAAAAAAAACTTGCATTCATTTGAACATTCAAAACTGGCCCAAAGTGAATCCTAGTAATTCCATGTTTGTTCTTCAAAGAACCAAATCAAGATAAACTTTTTAAAAATGTGTAATTTTCAGGTTAAGTTATCCTCATCCCATTTATTCAATATGCATGGATTCTCCTTCTTACAACACTGCTGTTAAGTGGATTTCATCATCCTCATTTTACCAATAAGAAATCCAGAGCTTGTACTATTAAAAAGTACAGGAAACTTGCAATATGAAAGGAGAGCAGTTGACCTAGAAAGTAATCGATCTAGAGTCTATAATTTACTTGTCAGGAGACTGAAGGGAAGAAGGAGAGGAAGGGGGCACTTAGAACAGACAGTACCATTGAAAGGTTGGGAGACGGGAGATAAATATTACAAGAGTAAGCAAGCAATTATAACTGAATGAAAAACATAAAACATAAAGGTTTCCAAGAAACCTGTGTTTCCAGTATGAATAAACTAGTCCATTTACAATAGAAACTTTAAAAAAGTTAGTATGATTCCAAACAAAAAGTACATATAAGTTAAACAATATAAGGAATTAGCTGAAAATAACGTTTTTTTTCCCATCAAAAGAAAAATAATGTCGGCAAATGGTCACTTCACTAAAAACAAAAATGTGTCAAACTCAAAGCAAAAACTGTATGAAATATAGCATAATTTCTTGAATTAATTGCATATTTGTTCTTCAGCTGGAGGAGAGCAAGGACTGCCTCTCTGCAGCTGTAGATACAAACCCGTTTGCTCTGTGTTTATCACATCCTCTCTGCTGAAATCACATCCAGGGACTTACGCAATGGTATCTGGCAACATGGCTTTCAGAATAATGGGGAAAGTACCAGAAGACTTGACCATGTGTAATGGTTAATTTTATGTGTCAGCTTTGGCTAGGCTGTGGCGCCTAGTTTTTTGGTCAAATGCCAGTCTAGGTGTTGCTCTGAAGGTGTTTTGTATATGTGATTAACATTAAAATCAATTGATTTAAGTAAAGGAGATTACCCTCAACAATGTGATGGGCTTCATCCAATCAGTTGCAGGTCTTTGTGGCAAAAACCTGAGGTTCCCTCTAAAAGAATTGCTCTGACTCACGGCTGTAACACAGAAATTTTGCCTGAATTTCTAATATTCTGGCCTGTCCTAGGGATTTCAGACTTAAAACTAACGTCAACTTCTGCTGGAATTTCCAGTTTATCAGCCTACCCTACAGCTATGGACTAGCCATCCTCCATAATCACTTGAGCCAATTCTTTAAAATCAACCTCTATCTATCTATCTATCCATCTGTCTATATCTCCTCTTGGTTCTGTTTCTCTGGAGAATTTAAACTGATACACTGTGTTTCTAGGATTCTTCCCTGGGATTTACCTCATTTGGATTCAGAGAAGTGGCTTTTCCTTAGGTCCCAGGTTACATGTGCGCAAGTCATACCTTCCAGCAATTTGGTTACATGAGCCTTGAGGGGATCACAGATCTGAATACAAAGCAATGGAAGTCTGTATTCACAGAATTGCTTTCAAGAAGGATGTGAGGTATGTAGGAAGCAGGAAGAAGAGAAAGATAACTGGTTTCCTTCTTCATCCTGCAGACTCAACTCTTGTGGCTCAAGGTAGCCCCCTCCCCAAAGTACCTTTGCTTCTCCGTGGCCTTCTCACCTAATAGCCAGTGGTTCTTATTTTAACATTTGCTCTGGTAGCTTCTCCAGTCCACTCTCCACCCTTGCCCTTCTTACTGCCAGTAACAATGAGTAATGAGTGCTGACATATATTTACTTTCAGGGTTTTGTTTGTTTGTTTGTTTTAATTTCTTCTATAAACTTGGTTAGCCTGACTCATAATCCATTAATTAGCCCTAGAGAATTCAGACAACTAGCATCTGAAAGACAAAGGAAAATTTAGGTGTCTTTTTACTTATTCTCTCTTAGCTCTGTCAAGTGTATGATATCAATAATTTTTCCCTTTTTTTTTCCAAATTTTTGAGAATCTATACCAAAAGAGACAAAGTATTCAACTTTTTTCATGCAAGTGAACTGGAATTCATACCTTCATGTTTCATTAGAAATCAGGAGGCAAATTATAACTCATTTTTCTCTTGAGGCTGTTGAAATTTTTCTTTCTAGATCAACTCCCTCCTTCCTGTGAGTCTCCACCCGAGGTCCCATCAAGATAAACATGAACTTGCTCTATTGTCTGCAGCTCCTTCACAGGAACACAAAGGAAAAGCAACATGTTTCTCAGGAATGAAGGAGAGAGAAGCTACAAAGGACAAAACTCTGAACAGACAGGAGAATAGGGAGAAAATCACTACAAATCCTGAACAGGAAATCGATGACTAAAACTGTACAACATCGGCAAGACAAACATTAGTGCATGAGCTACCCCTCTTGTTGCACAAATCTCAGGCCTGTTACCAATAGGGCTACAATTATTTTTGAATTCAAGTCACTTTAGTCTGTGTTGGATTAAAATGATACACCCCATGTACCACTTGTGAGTGGGGAGTATGACACTCACAGAAAAGCCTTGGAAAACCCTCTTGATTCTAGACGTGGGACAGTTTCTAATGGCATGAGGCCTCTAGCATTCTGCTCCCATTTTCTTTATGCCCTGGAAGCTCTCTCAGGGCATCACTGCAGAAATGCCAATGTTCCCATGTGAGGAAGGTATTAGCAGGACTTTCTGCTTAATAGCTCTACACAAATTAGAAAAGCAGGAAGTCATTAGTATCATGGATTCTAAAGGCATGAAATCCAGCTGCCTGGTATTATTTTCATCTTGCACAGCTTTCAGAAAAGCTTAAGTGGATATATTTGCATGATTTAGGGCAGTAGTTCTCAAACTTTATTGAGCACAAGGCACCTGGAGGGTTTGTTGAAAATATGATTTCAGGAATTGTCCTCTGAATGTCTGATTCAGTAGGCCTGGGTGGAGTCAGAATTCTAGCAAGTTCCAAGGTGGTGCTAATGCTGCAGGTCTAGGGACCACACATTGGAACGACTGGTTTAGAGAAAAGCAGGCATTAAACTACATGCTATTCTTTTCATGGGACACAGAAGAAGATAGTATTCTATTTATAATACAAGGAACAGTATTATGCTTCTCTCTTCGGAACTTTTTCATTTGTTTCAGGATTATTTAAGAGCTTACAGAAATCATAAAACCAGCCCTAATGAGAGGTTATCATTCTCTTGTTAATAATTTTTTGTTCCTTATTCTGGATTCCAGCTGGGGAGGTGATAGTGTTTAGGCATCTCCTCACTTTTCTGTTAGAATTACCTGAGTTTACCTTTGCCATAATACCACTAAATCACTGCTTGGAGGCTGCATTACTCGATTCCATATATTCCCAGAAAGAGGAAGAAAATCATTCTTTCTTTCATTTATTTTTTCTGCCATCAACTTATTTGCTGTTGTTGGTGGGTTTTTTTTCAGAGAATAGTTTGGGTCATATAGAATACTTTTCATCATTTCCATTAGGGCAACTTTCAGTTTTCTCTAAAAGTGATCAACTTATTCACACATTCTGGCTATTGTGTTTGAGATAATAAGAAAGAAAAATACCCACCAGTCCATTCCCTTAAAGAAGGCAGCATGGTACAGAAGAGCAAGTATGATGGGGACATTAGAATAATTGAGATGTGGAGTCGATTTTGCCACAGTGAAAAGCCCTGTGATGTTCAGCACATCACTGCATCTCTCCAGACCTCAGATGTTCCCATGAAAGACATGGGTGTGGTGGGATGATTGTATAAGAACTCAAAATCCCTTTAAAAGTCCATTGGTAAGATTTCAAATGGTTACCAATAAATATAATGAATTATATAAATAAAGGCTGTAATTCACAATTAACTCTAGGTTACCTAATGATATATTATAACCTCAAGGACCATTTAGAATAAAATAAATTATATTGAAGTTATACTTATTTCCAGAACTTGTGTATTAAAGATTACTAATTTAAGTTTTAATATATTTCCTTCTAAGGCCCTGAAAAATCTACTGAAGGAAAGATATTTCAACCTGCATTTTAAATTAATTCACAGGTATTTTAAGTGCTTCAAGCCTGCTATTCATGGACTCTAACAGGAAGCTTTCTACACTGTAACAAAGATGACAGTTTAGTAGATATTTTGAATTTGAGTGGCTATATTTCAGGCTGAATACATCAGTAATAGTCATCACGATTTTTCTATTATGGTTATACAATTTATTAAGAACATGGAAATTTTGTTATCTGGGAAGTAGAGCTCATACAGAAAAAAAGTAATTTTCAAGATAAAATGTACTTTAATGTATCTTAAAAATACATTTTAAAAGTAGAATTTTATTACTAATTTTCAAAACCATGTTCTTAAGAGCTCATTAAGTGTAGAAATCCACTCAGAGCAGAAGAAAGCAGTGATATTTCCAAAACCTATCATTTCAATGCATCTTTAGTTGCATGTAGCTCACCATAGGCTGGTTACATAAACATGTAGACAACATTCAGAAAAAGATATAATTCACCTTTTTTTCCCCCAAAACTCTCCAGCACTAGATAATCAAGGTGGATTACTTACCACGCTTTGAGTTGGTATTTTAGAAAGTTATTAAATGGCTGCATTTGGTTATCACTTTCTCTTTCCCTGAGCACATGTGGTCACTCTATCCAATACTCATTTATTATTTGCATGTCTGATAAAGAACAGGCCACTATTTTATAAGCATTATTACATTTTCATTATAAAAAGTGATTGAAGTATTTCAGTTTGGATAATAGATTAAATCTTTTCATGGTAGGAAAAAAATAATAAAAAATTTTCCTTGGTGGTAGAAAGTTTGAAAACCTTTCATATTGCCAACTCCATCATTTAAAAAATGATGTAAACTTGGGTCCCTATAGATGAAATGCCTTCTAGGATATCCTACACAGTGAGAGAGCTGAGACAAGAACCCCAGATTTCCTGATGTGACAGACTTGAGTACTTAACCCTGTATCTCCTAAAAGAAACAAATCAAATTTTTCTTTAAATGTGTCCAGGGACTGAGGATCTATCTCAGATTGCAAGAGAAGACTAAAATGACCTGACCACAGAATGTGATGTGGCTCCTAGACAGGACCCTGGACCCAGAAAATGGGCATTAGTTGTCACATTTTGAATAAAATCTGGAGATGAATTCACAGTATTATATCAGTTATCCCTATTTTTTTAAATGAAGCAACTCATTTAAAATAGTTAGACTAAAACATTAAAATTAAAACATTTAATTCTTCCTCAGCTAGTGTTCATATAGCTTCAGCCAGTAACACAAAATACTGCAATGGTATTGGCTTAAATCTTTATAATATAAAATTTATCCAAATTTATTACAAAGGTAGAGTGACTTATGGAGTACTGTTACTTCCCTCACATGAGAAATGTCATCTCTCCTCCCAATAAAGATTTTCCATGAATCCATTATCCTAAAATCATGGTAGAATTCTTTGGAGAATCACTGCTCTGAAGTAAAGCACAAGCACTCCTGATAGGCCTGACCCCGGCTTGTCTTTATAATGTCCGAATTTGCTGGGAAACACTTTAATCTACCCCCAATTCTCTGCTCATTTTATCCTGCACTTTTTTCAGGATTCATCTCCATTAATTGTTAATTTGGCATTACCTAAGCGATATTATCTTACTAGTTCTGCTAATTGTTTATGTGCTTTTAAAACAGGAATCAACATTTCCCTTTTAAATATTTAAATAACTTCTTTAGCCAATTTCCTAGCACAATCAAATTACTTTGTCTGCTGGCAAAAACAAATATATTGTGCTAAAGGAAATACTATAGAAGTTGTCAAACCTGCAAGAGCCTTTTTCTATTGACTTCGCGTTTCAATAAAGCCGTGGACTGAACGCCCAAAGGTCATGATGTATTTATTTCACCTGGAAGACTACCTTCTAGTAGTCATGGGCTGGGGACATAGGCTTACAGCGACCCTCATATGGTTGTATCCCTCCTAGACAGTTGGTTTCAGATACTGATTTGTGTCAGAGACTATTTCATGAGTTCCTAGATCCATCTGGGAATTTTTACATTTATGAAACAGTTTGTTAGGTCTTCTGTCCAGAAGAAATGTCTACTTCTGTATCAGACACTGTTAAAGACATTTCCTCTTATATCCAGAAGTCTAACTTGTATCTATATATTTTTTAATATTTTTTATATAGTTTTATATATTTTTACAAAACTAATTTTGTAAGAATTTTGTTTAAAAACATCAGTGGTATTTTTAAAATGTAGAATTGCTGTACAGCAGCTATGGATTTCAGTTCCACATGTAATGTATTGTTGTATAGTTCTAGAATCCAGGGCAACATAAAATTAGCAAGAAATTCCTCTTCACTCTTGTAAAATTGTTCAAATTTTTATTGTTAACAAATGACAATGCTGTTGAGATGTAGCTTGGCAGAGTGAGCCTTGGAACCAGGCCCATCTAACTTTTAATCACATATTTGCTGCTTATACCTTGGCAAGCCACTTATATCACTAGTTCTCAATTTTACCACCTTCAAAACCAAGGTGAATCTTACCTCACAAGACTGTTGTGAAGAATGTGTGAGATAAGGAGGATTTGCAACTTCACGTGTATGTTCAACATGTGTAAGTTTCCATGCCCTGTAAATACATTTAACAGAATTCAACTTGGAGACTTCTCCATCTTTTTTTTTTTTGTTGTTGTTGTTGTTGTTGTTGTTGTTTTGCGGTACACGGGCCTCTCACTGTTGTGGCCTCTCCCGTTGCAGAGCACAGGCTCAGGACGCGCAGGCTCAGTGGCCATGGCTCACGGGCCCAGCCACTCTGCGGCATGTGGGATCTTCCCGGACCGGGGCACGAACCCGCGTCTCCTGCATCGGCAGGCGGATTCTCAACCACTGCGCCACCAGGGAAGCCCTCCATCTTTAATTCACTTACTAAACATTTATTCAATCTTCAATTCTGTAAAACCTTGTCAGTTGCATGATTTCTCAAACATGCTTCAGTTATTCTCAAATTTTATGACCTTTATATCATTCTTATTTTTAAAAATCAACAGATTGTGGCAGGTCCTGTGGGTTGCCTGTCCAACAGCCATTTCCACCTCAGCGTCACCAAGGAGGTCCTGAATTAAGTGGTAAGAGGTCCACAGGAGCATGAGGAAAGGTATACTAAGGTCTCGCTTCTATTAAGGCAATGAGAGCCCATGCATGGGAGGTCTCTAGAGGGGCACTAGAGTGCAATAAAAATAGTCAAAACTCCTGAGACAAGAGAGGTCAAGAAGACTGTAATGGCATATCAGAAGGAACTGATAAATATCTATTATCTCATTTAATCCTCATAAAAATCCTGAAAAGGGAGGTGTTACTGTAACAGGGAAGAGCCAAATCGACCACATGTTGGATCTGTTTCTTTTACTTTAACCTTTGCCTCCCGTTGCTTTTGTTCACTAAAATGATATTGTCTATACACAATGGCCTGCCTCGGGGAACCCTGCCCCTTTGCCTGAATGTTAAACCGAAGTGCCTTTGTTCAGGGAAGCATCCTGACCCTGCCCACCTGTGGATGGCTGCAAGAAAGAATAAATTAACACATCTCCTCCCCAAGGCTGGCCATTCCAGGGGACATTGGCAAATTTTATGACTTTTTTACTTTACTTCCTCATCTCCTCCTCCTCTCTGCTCTATAAAAGAAACTGGTATCCAAACCCCAATAAGATGGTTTTCAGAGACTTTAGTCTGCCATCTTCTCAGTCTGCCAGCTTTCTGAATAAAGTCATACTCCTTGTCTCAACTCCTCGTCTCCGATTTATTGGCCTGTCGTGTGGCAAGCAGAGAGAGCTTGGACTCGGTAACATTACTTTGCTGCTAATAATGAATTCCTTTAAATTGAAACTTTGAAACAAAGTTCTAGCCCATATGGCCAAATGTCTTCTTCCAATCAACAAATAATAATTATATAGCAAGCTGGTTCCTTTGTTTGCCATATAAAAGAATGTTATTTTTGCTTTATACAGTATTAATTAGTGGTTGGGTTTATTATTCAGTCCAGACATGTCACTTTCCTCAAAGAATTTACGCTTTCTGTAAATAGGGTCTCAGTTACTAAAGTTAAAGAATTTAGCCATTAGAGGAGGAACCAAAATGGCGGAGTAGAAGGATGTGCTCTCACTCCCTCTTGCGAGAACAACAGAATCACATCTAGCTGCTGGACAATCACCAAGAGGAAGACACTGGAACTCACCAAAAAAGATACCCCACATGCAAAGACAAAAGGAGAAGCCACAATGAGACGGCAGGAGGAGCACAATCACAGTAAAATCAAATCCCATAACTGGTGGGTGGGTGACTCACAGACTGGCAAACACATACCACAGAAATCCACCCACTGGAGTGAAGGTTCTGAGCCCCACATCAGGCTTCCCAACCTGGGGGTTCAGCAACGGGAGGAGGAATTCCTAGAGAATCAGACTTTGAAGCTTAGTGGGAATTGATTGCAGGACTTCGACAGGACTGGGGGAAAAGAGACTCCACACTTGGAGGGCCCACATAAAGTAGTGTGTGCATTGGGACCCAGGGGAAGGAGCAGTTACCCCAGGGGAGACTGAACCAGACCTACCTGCTAGTGTTGGAGGGTCTCCTACAGAGGCGGGGGGGTGGCTCTGTTTCACTGTGGGGACAAGGACACTAACAGCAGAAGTTCTGGGAAGTACTCCTTGGCATGAGCCCTCCCAGAGTCTGTCACTAGCCCCAACAAAGAGCCCAGGTAGGTTCCAGTGTTGGGTTGCCTCAGGCCAAACAACCAACACGGAAGGAACCCAGCCCCACCCATCAACAGTCAAGTGGATTAAAGTTTTACTGAGCTCTGTCCACCAGTGCAACAGTCACCTCTACCCAACACCAGTCCCTCCCATCAAGCCTCTTAGACAGCCTCATCCACCAAGGGTAGAAGCAAGAAGAACTACAATCCTGCAGCCTGTAGATCAAAAACCACATTCACAGAAAGATAGACAAGGTGAAAATGCAGAGGGCTATATGCCAGATGAAGGAACAAGACAAAACCAAAGAAAAACAACTAAATGAAGTGGAGATAGGCAACCTTCCAGAAGAACAATTCAGAATAATGATAGTGAAGACGATCCAAGACCTAGGAAAAAGAATGGAGGCAAAGATCGAGAAGATGCAAGAAATGTTTAACAAAGACCTAGAAGAATTAAAGAACAAACAAACAGAGATGAACAATACAATAACTGAAATGAAAACTACACTAGAAGGAATCAATAGCAGAATATCTGAGGCAGAAGAACAGATAAGTGACCTGGAGGGCAGAGTGGTGGAATTCACTGCTGTGGAACAGACTAAAGAACAAAGAATGAAGAGAAATGAAGACAGCCTAAGAGACCTCTGGGACAATATTAAACACAACAACATTCACATTATAGGGGTCCCAGAAGGAGAAGAGAGAAAGAAAAGACCAGAGAAAATATTTGAAGAGATTATAGTTGAAAACTTCCCTAACATGGGAAAGGAAATAGCCACCCAAGTCCAGGAAGTGCATCGAGTCCCATACAGGATAAATCCAAGGAGAAGCATGCCAAGACACATAGTAATCAAACTGGTAAAAATTAAAGACAAAGAAAAATTATTGAAAGCAACAAGGGAAAAATAACAAATAACATACAAGGGAGCTCCCATAAGGTTAACAGCTGATTTCTCAGCAGAAACTCTACAAGACAGAAGGGAGTGGCATGATATACTTAAACTGATGAAAGGCAATAACCTACAACCAAGATTACTGTACCCAGCAAGGATCTCATTCAGATTCGATGGAGAAATCAAAAGCTTTACAGACAAGCAAAAGCTAAGAGAATCCAGCACCACCAAACCAGCCCTAACAAATGCTAAAGGAACTTCTCTAAGTAGGAAACACAAGAGAAGAAAAGGACCTACAGAAAAAAACCCAAAACAATTAATAAAATGGTCATAGGAACGTATGTATCGATAATTACCTTAAACGTGAATGGATTAAGTGTTCCAGACAAAAGACACAGGCTTGCTGAATGGATAGAAAAACAAGACCCATATATATGCTGTCTTAAAGAAACCTACGTCAGACCTAGGGACACATACAGACTGAAAGTGAGGGAATGGAAAAAGATATTTCATGCAAATGGAAATCAAAAGAAAGCTGGATTAGCTATGCTCATATCCAATAAAATAGACTTTAAAATAAAGAATGTTACAAGACACAAGGAAGGACACTACATAATGATCAAGGGATCAATCCAAGAAGAATATATAACAATTAGAAATATACATGCACCCAACATAGGAGCACCTGAATACATAAGGCAACTGCTAACAGCGATAAAAGAGGAAATCAACAGTAACACAATAATAGTGGGGGACTTCAACACCTCACTTACACCAATGGACAGATCATCCAAACAGAAAATTAATAAGGAAACACAAACTCTAAATGACACAATAGACCAGATAGATTTAATTGATATTGATATGACAGCAGATTACACTTTCTTCTCAAGTGCATGCGGAACACTCTCTAGAATAGATCACATCTTGGGTCACAAATCAAGCCTCAGCAAATTTAAGAAAATTTAAATCATGTGAAGCATCTTTTCTGACCACAATACTATGAGATTAGCAATGAATTATGGGGAAAAAAAAAAGTAAAACACACAAACACATGGAGGCTAAACAATACGTTACTAAATAACCAAGAGATCACTGAAGAAATCAAAGAGGAAATCAAAACATACCTAGAGACAAGTGACAATGAAAACACGATGATCCAAAACCTATGGGATGCATCAAAAGCAGTTCTAAGAGGGAAGTTTATAGCTATACAAGCCTACCTCAAGAAACAAGAAAAATCTCAAGTAAACAATCTAACGTTACACCTAAAGGAACTAGAGAAAGAAGAACAAACAAAACTCAAATTTAGCAGAAGTAAAGAAATCATAAAGATCAGAGCAGAAATAAATGAAATAGAAACAAAGAAAACAATAGCAAAGATCAATAAAACTAAATGCTGGTTCTTTGAGAAGACAAACAAAATTGATAAACCATTAGCCAGACTCATCAACAAAAAGAGGGAGAGGACTCAAATCAATAAAATTAGAAATGAAAAAGGAGAAGTTACAACAGATACTGCAGAAATACAAAGCATCTTAAGAGACTACTACAAGCAACTCTGTGCCAATAAAATGGACAACCTGGAAGAAATGGACAAATTCTTAGAAAGGTATAAGCTTCCAAGACTGAACCAGAAAGAAACAGAAAATATGAACAGACCAATCACAAGTAATGAAATTGAAACTGTGATTATAAATCTTGCAACAAACAAAAGTCCAGGACCAGATGGCTTCACAGGTGAATGCTATCAAACATTTAGAGAAGAGCTAACACCCATCCTTCTCAAACTCTTCCAAAAAATTGCAGAGGAAGGAACACTCCCAAGCTCATTCTATGAGGCCACCATCACCCTGATACCAGAACCAGACAAAGATACTACAAAAAAAGAAAATTACAGACCAATATCACTGATGAATACAGATGCAAAATTCTTCACCAGAATACTAGCAACAGAATCCTACAACACATTAAAAGGATCATACACCACAATCAGGAGGGATTTATCCCAGGGATGCAAGGATTCTTCAATATACGCAAATCAATCATTGTTATGCACCATATTAACAAATTGAAGAAGAAAAACCATATGATAATCTCAATAGATGCAGAAAAAGCATTTGACAAAATTCAACATCCATTTATGATAAAAACTCTCCAGAAAGTGGGCAAAGAGGGAACCTACCTCAACATAATAAAGGCCATATATGACAAACCCACAGCAAATATCATTCTCAATGGTGAAAATCTGAAAGCATTTCCTCTAAGATCAGGAATGAGACAAGGATGTCCACTCTCACCACTATTATTCAACATAGTTTTGGAAGTGCTAGCCTTGGCAATCAGAGAAAAAAAAGAAATAAAAGGAATAGAAATTGGAAAAGAAGAAGTAAAACTGTCACTGTTTGCAGATGATATGATACTATACATAGAGAATCCTAAAAATGGCACCAGAAAGCTACTAGAGCTAATCAATGAATTTGGTAAAGTTGCAGGATACAAAATTAATGCACAGAAATCTCTTGCATTCCTATACACTAATGATGAAAAATCTGAAAGAGAAATTAAGGAAACATTCCCATTTACCATTGCAATGAAAAGAATAAAATACCTGGGAATAAACCTACCTAAGGAGACAGAAGACCTGTATGCAGAAAACTATAAGACACTGATGAAATAAATTAAAGATGACACCAACAGATGGACAGATATACCATGTTCTTGGATTGGAAGAATCAATATTGTGAAAATGACTATACTACCCAAAGCAATCTACAGATTAAATGAAATCCCTATCAAATTACCAATGGCATTTTTTATGGAAGTAGAACAAATCATCTTAAAATTTGTATGGAGACACAAAAGACCCCGAATAGCCAAAGCAGTCTTGAGGGAAAAAAACGGAGCTGGAGGAATCAGGCTCCCTGACTTCAGACTATACTACAAAGCTACAGTAATCAAGACAATATGGTACTGGTACAAAAACAGAAACATAGATCAATGGAACAAGATAGAAAGCCCAAAGGTTAACCCAGGCACCTATGATCAACCAATCTATGACAAAGGAGGCAAAGATATACAATGGAGAAAAGACAGTCTCTTCAGTAAGTGGTGCTGGGAAAACTGGACAGCTACATATAAAAGAATGAATTTAGAACACTCCCTAACACCATCCACAAAAATAAACTCAAACTGGATTCGAGACCTAAATGTAAGACCGGACACTGTAAAACTCTTAGAGGAAAACATAGGAAGTTCACTCTGACATAAATCACAGCAAGATCTTTTTTGATCCACCTCCTAGAGTAATGGAAATAAAAGCAAATCCGACCTAATGAAACTTCAAAGCTTTTGCATAGCAAAGAAACCATAAAGAAGGCGAAAAGACAACCCTCAGAATGGGAGAAAATATTTGCAAATGAATCATCAGACAAAGGGTTAATCTCCAAAATATATAAACAGCTCATGCAGCTCAATATTAAAAAAACAAGCAACCCAATCCAAAAATGGGCAGAAGACCTAAATAGACATTTCTCCAAAGAAGACATACAGATGGCCAAGAGGCACATGAAAAGCGGCTCAACATCATTAATCATCAGAGAAATGCAAGTCAAAAGTACAATTAGGTATCATCTCACACCAGTCAGAATGGGCACCATCAGAAAATCTACAAATAACAAATGCTGGAGAGGGTGCAGAGAAAAGGGAACCCTCTTGCACTGTTGGTGGGAATGTAAATTGATACAACCACTATGGAGAACAGTATGGAGGTTCCTTAAAAAACTAAAAATAGATTTGCCATATGATCCAGCAATCCCACTACTGGGAATATACCCAGAGAAAACCATAATTCAAAAAGACACATGCATCCCAGTGTTCATTGCAGCACTGTTTACAATAGCCAGGTCATGGAAGCAACCTAAATGCCCATTGACAGACGAAAGGATAAAGAAGATGTGGTACATATATACAATGTAATATTACTCAGCCATAAAAAGGAACGGAATTGGGTCATTTGTTGAGACGTGGGCAGATCTAGAGACTGTCATACAGAGTGAAGTAAGTCTGAAAGAGAAAAACAAATATTGTATATTAACGCATGTATGTAGAACCTAGAAAAATGTTTCAGAATATACCAAATGGTTTGCAGGGCAGAAGTCGAGACACAGACGTAGACAACAGACGTATGGACACCAAGGGGGGGAAATCGCCGTGGGGTGGGGATGGTGGTGTGCTGAATTGGGTGATTGGGATTGACATATATACACTGATGTGTATAAAATTGATGACTAATAAGAACCTGCAGTATAAACAAACAAACAAACAAAACAACTAATACTAAACTCTCATTGGGTTATTTGTATGGAAATATGTTAATATAAATGCTTCAGACATTACATGAATTTCTAAAAATTTTATATGTTCTGGTATAATGTTATAAGTCATAACTCTAGTTATTACTTTAAAATGTATATCTCTGAAATAACTAAATTTCCTTGTCAATTGCATTATTATGAACTTTCATCAAATCTCTATCTGTGGTTATTTTTAAGTGTTTTGTCATTTACAGACAGTTTTGGGTGTACTCTGATGCTTTTGCAAATATGTTCCTATAAAAGGGTCTCATCTTCAAGGAATTCATGGAAAAGACTGACAAGTACAGGTTTCTGGTAACTGACTATACTGCTGAACTGAATGAATAAGCATTTTCTGAATTCTAATGGAAAACTGATGAACTCATAAAAGTGCTAACAGAAGATCAAGATGAAAAAAAAAATTAATTACATGGGACTGAGTGAACTGATGAGGATGATTATAATTTTTGTGACTTTCTGTTTGAATAAAAAGAAAAAAACCCCACAAGGACTCAGAGGTAAAAAAATATACAAATCAATTTTCACTGCAAAATGAAGGAGCTGTTACAGTGGAGGACTGCTGGACTGAATGTCAATATTATGACATAGTGTGAGTGTGTTTTGTGTTTGGTAATTGCAGTCATTTTTGCTTTTGTTGTGGTCATCCATTTACAATGCTTGGTGTCAGTCTATTTATCTCTTGTAAAAATAAAATACAGTGTGTGTGTGTGAAAAAAGAAAGAATTTAGCCATTAAATAAATTAGCCATACATCACACCTTATGGTAAAACTATATCCCTGGAACTCGAAAAAGAGAGAAAAGGAAAAAATTCCTCTGAATTGCCAATCAGAAGTCGTTAAAAATATTCCATAAAGCCCAAGAATGTTGTTCATTAACCATGGGCTTCAATTCTGCTCTGACCCTAATCCTCCAGATTCTGTGATGTGAAAGGTCACGGTGCCTAGAAGGAAAAAAAAGAGAAGATAAGAGAGAGGCTGTTTAAGGAAATTAACTGCTGCTCACAGCTCAACAGCAACAGCAAAGTAAGAAACCTGTAAAAAGCTAAAACAAGAGCTCAAAAAGCATAACATTTTGGACCAGTTGATACAGGGACAAAGACACATATTTTAATAAGACTTGAAATAAGACTTGATGGTTTTGTGTGTGATGAGTCACAGGGCTAACCTGGAAACATTCTATACAGACTGATTTTGAAAGCAGTGAATTGATAATGTATTTTGAATTATTTTCATTTTAAATGACTTATGCTGAAAAATAGTGACATGTAGTTAAAAGTAAACTTCCAAGTTTAACTGGTTATGTAGTGTACAAAATAATTCATCACATTAAAAAAAAAGTTTTATAGTGACTCCACCTGGGTTTTTTGAATATGTGAGAAGGGATTTCTCTACCTCATACAAATTCTTAGAATTTATTTGTTTTTCTCTACTCAAAACTCTCAACAACCCTGGAGAGAGGTAAGAAGTAAAGATGTTGCTGTGAGTAGCCTGATGGCATTTGATGTCTTGGGCTTACAAAGCCTGTACCAGGTGTAGAATATAAACAAATGATGCACTAAGACTTGTGGGCTATGGGGCATAATGCAGGGCCTGAAACCCCAGCAATGAGAGGTCACAGGTGCCTCATTCTCTGTCTAGCACTTTACAAAGACAACTGTAGCCCTTACATGTACCTGGCTGGACTAGTACACAGAGGATACATTCTGATCACTCATGATGGATCAGACTACGGCTGTGATAAAAGGGCTATAAAGACAGGAGAGAGAAAAGCTATGAAGAACATACCATATATCCTTGAATACAGTAGTGGAAGGTCTTGTGGGCCCACATTGCTACCAGCTAGGTAGTTACTGAAGGAAAAGTCAGTAAAAAAGGAGGGAAAGTTCCATTAGCTGAGAATGAATTTTAAAAACCCTGAAGTGGCTTTACTTAACGAGAAACCTCCTCAAATTCACCTTCTGATTGCTCTTTTTACAAATTTTTTCCAGGTTCAATGTCATTCTTAACAAATGTTTGCTTTTTTCTTTTCCTTAACCTGCACTTACTTAAGGAATGGTGTCAAGAGTAATAAAAAAAAAAAAATTGTACTTATACCAATGGATGTAGACTTAAGAATACGTTCTTTCCTGAATGGACGTTTACACTTAGAACACAGATTCAACAATTTCAAGGAAAACCAGACCAAGCTTTAGAGTTATCCCCCTAGCCACCTTTAGACCTTACAGTTACTATTTCATTATATTGTGACATTGGTGTCTTTTTTTCCTCCCCAGCCCTAAAATATAGGTAACACAGTCTTCTCACCTGTGAATAATTCAGAGTGAAGGAATGAATGAGAATTGATTAAGGGTAAAGAAAATGAGAGTAAATAAGTTCTCAGGCAAAACTGTGAGTACAAGGTTCTCCCCCTGCCTATCTGCATTATCTTACTGGTATGAATGGTGCCCCTTGCTCTTCTCCTCCATGTTTCCCAGCATCACCCCCCCAGCCCCATCTTTGTATTTCCTTTGCTTTAGGATAACTGTGTAAGTGGTTTTCACCCTTACACAGTTGGAAGAGATATATCCCTTCCAACAGACCTGTTTTCTCCACACTCCACACTTAGGAAATATATATTAATGATATTCATGAGCCTGGGTTCTTCAACCCATTCCCTTCTTGTCCCACCAGCCATCAGTAAAGCCCTGTGGGCTAAAATACACTTTAAAAAATGTCTTGGTATAGTTAATATCTGTAGGATATAGAGTGATGCCTTCTTCTCTCCTGGTATGAGTCATTTCTGCCTTCTCTCTCCCTCTTTGTTTTCCTTGATTGGTTTTACCAGGAATTGATCAGTATTATTAGTCTTTTCAAAGAATAAATTTGTGTGCTTTGTTGATTCTAGTTGGTTATTTGGTTTTTTTAAAAAAAATTTTATTGGAGTCTAGTTGATTTACAATGTTGTGTTAGTTTCTGCTGTGCAGCAAAGTGAATCAGTTGTGCACATACATATATCCACTCTTTTTAAAATTATTTTCCCATATAGGTCATTACAGAGTATTGTATTTTATTAATTTATATGTATTTTTCCTTTCATTCAATTTCACATTTTCTATTTCTTTTTTTAAATTGAGATATAATTGATACAACATTTCATTAGTTTCAGATGTATGATCGTTTGATATTTGTTTATATTGCAAAATGATCACCACAATAAGTTCAGTTAACATCTGTCACCATACATAATTATAAAAAGATTTTGTGTGTGTGATGAGAACTTTCAAGATCCACTCCCCTGGCTACTTTCAAATACGTAATAGAGCATTATTAACTATAGTCACCACACTGTGCACAACATCCTCATGACTTATTCATTTTGTAGCTGGACACTTGTTCCCTTTGATGCCCTTCACCCATTTTACCCCAACCCTGTCTCAGGCAACACCAATCTGTTTTCTATATCCATGAACTCAGACTTGTTTTTGTTGTTGTTTTTTTTTAGATTCCACATATAAGTGAGATAATACAGTGTCTTTTTCTTATTTCACTTAGCATAATGCCCTCAAGGTCAATTCACATTGTCACAAATGGCAAGATCTCATTCTTTTTAATGGCAAACAGTCCATTTTATATATACTACATCTTCTTTGTCCATTCACCCATCAATGGACATTTAGTTTGATTCCATGTCTTGGCCATTATAAATAAGGCTACATTGAACATGAGAGTGCATATATCTTTCTGAGTTCCTGTTTTAGTTTTCTTTGGATAAATACCCAGAAGTAGAATTGCTGGATCACATGGTAGTTCTATTTTTAATTTTTTTAAGGAGCTTCCACAACATTTTCCATAGTATCTACAACTAAATGACTGTCCCACCAATGGCTCCCTTTTCTCCACATTCTCACCAACACTGTTATTTCTTGTCTTTTTGATAGTAGTCATTCCAACAGGGATGAGAGGATATCTTACTGTGGTTTTGATGTGCATTTTGCTGATGATTAGTGATGTTGAGCAGCCTTTCATGTACCTACTGGCCAACTGTATGTCTTATTTGGAAAAATGTCTCTTCGATCCTTTGTCAATTTTTAAAACCATGTTGTTAGTTTCTTTACTATTAAGTTATATGCGTTCTTTATACACTTTGAATATTAACCCATTACCAGAGATATGATTTACAAATATTTTCTCCCACTTAATAGGTTGTCTTTCCATTTTGTTTATGGTTTCCTTGGCTTCACATAATTTTTCTTTTTAGTCTGATGCAGTCCCATTTGTTTATTTTGGCTTTTTTTGCCTTTGCTTTTGGTGTTAAATCCAAAAAGTCATTGCCAAGACTGACGTCAAGGAGCTTACCACCTATGTTTTCTTCTATGATTTTTATGGTTTCATGTCTTACATTCAAGTCTTTAATATAGATTTTTAAACATCTTTATCAGAGTATAATTGCTTTACAATGGTGTATTAGTTTCTGCTGTATAACAAAGTGAATCAGCTGTACATAAACATATATCTCCATATCTCCTCCCTCTTGCCTCTCCCTCCCACCTTCTCTATCCCACCCCTCTAGGTGGGCACAAAGAACCGAGCTGATCTCCCTGTGCTCTGTGGCTGCTTCCCACTAGCTACTTATTTTAAATTTGGTAGTGTATATATGTCCATGCCACTCTCTCACTTCGTCCCAGCTTACCATTCCCCTTCCCCATGTCCTCAAGTCCATTCTCTACAACTGCATATTTATTCCTCTCCTGCCCCTAGGTTCTTCAGAACCATTTTTTCTTTTTAGATTCTATATATACGTGTTAGCATCCAGTATTTGTTTTTCTCTTTCTGACTTACTTCACTCTGTATGACAGTCTCTAGGTCCATCCACCTCACTACAAATAACTCAATTTCATTTCTTTTTATGGCTGAGTAATATTCCATTGTATATATGTGTCACATCTTCTTTATCCATTCATCTGTCGATGGACACTTAGGTTGCTTCCATGTCCTGGCTATTGTAAATAAAGCTGCAATGAACATTGTGGTGCATGACTCTTTTTGAATAAAGGCTTTCTCAGCATATATGCCCAGTAGTGGGATTGCTGGGTCATATGATAGTTCTATTTTTAGTTTTATAAGGAACCTCCATACTGTTCTCCATAGTGGCTGTATCAATTTACATTCCCACCAACAGTGCAAGAGGGTTCCCTTTTCTCCACACCCTCTCCAGCATCCATTTTGAATTAAATTTTGTGTCTGGTATAAGACAGTGGTTCAGTTTCATTCTTTTGCACGTGGAAATCCTGTTTTCCCAACACTATTGCAGAGACTATCCTTTCCCTTGTATATTCTTGGCTCCTTTTGTTTTTTTTCATGAATTAATTGTCCATATATGTGTGGGTTTACTCCTAGGAACTCTATTCTGTTCCACTGATCTATGTGTTTGTTTTTATGCCAACACAATACTGTTTTGATTACTATAATTTTGTAATATAATTTGAAATCAGGGAGTGTGATGTTTCCAGCTTAGTTCTCCTTTCTCAAGGTTGTTTAGTTTATTTGGGGTCTTTTGTAATTCCATACAAATTTTAGGATTGTTTTTTCTATTTCTGTGAAAAGTGCCATTGGGAATTTGATAGAGATTTCACTTAATCTGTAGATTGATTTGGGTGGTATGGACATTTCAACACTATTAATTTTTCCAATCCATGACCATGAAATATCTTTTCATTTATTTGTGTCTTCTTCAGTTTCCTTCATTAATGTCTTATAGTTTTCAGTGTACAGATATTGGGTTGGCCAAAAAGTTCATCTGGGGTTTTCCATAACATCTTATAGAAAAACCCAAGTAAACTTTTTGGCCAACCCAATATTTTACTTCCCTGGTTAGATTTACTCCTAGGATCTTTACTTTTTTTGATGCCATTGTAGATGGGATTGTTTTCTTAATTTCTCTTTCTGATAGTTCATTATTAGTGTTTAGAAGTGCAACAGATTTTTGTATAATGATTTTGTACCATGCAACTTTACTGAATTTATTAGTCTAATGTTTTGGGTTTTTTTTTTTTTTTTGGCATCTTTAGTGTTTTCTATATATAGTATCATGTCATCTGAAAATAGTGGTAGTTTTACATCTTCCTTTCCAATTTGGATACCTTTTATTTATTTTCCCTACCTAATTGCTCTGGCTAATACTTCCAAAACTACACTGAATAAGCATTGTGAGAGTGGGCATCCTTGTCTTGTTCCTGATCTTTACCATTGAGTATGATGTTACCTTTGAGCTTGTCATATATGGCCTTTATTATTTTGGAGTATGTTTCTTCTATGTCCACTGTGTTAAGAATTTTTATTATAATGGATGTTGAATTTTGTCAAATGCTCTTTCTGCATCTATTGAGATGATTTTATAATTTTTAATCCTTTATTTTATTAACGTTGTACATCACATTGATTGATTTGTGTATATTGAACTATCCTTTCATCCCTGGAATAAATGCCAATTGATCATGGTGTATGATCTTTTGAATGTATTGCTGAATTTGGTTTATTAATATTTGTTCATCAGGGATTTTTTTTTTTTTCTTGTGGTGTCCTAGGCTGGTTTTGGTCTTAGAGTAATGTTGGCCTCATAAAATGAGCTTGGAACCATTTCTTTCTCTTCTATTATTTTTGTAAGAGTTTGAGAAGGATTGATATTTAATTCTTCTTTGAATGTTTGGTATAATTTACCAGTGAAGCTGTCTGGTCCTGCACTTTCCTTTGTTGGGAGGTTTTTTTTTTTTTTTTTTTTTTTGGCGGTACATGGGCCTCTCACTGTTGTGGTCTCTCCCGTTGAGGAGCACAGGCTCTGGACGCACAGGCTCAGCAGCCATGGCGCATGGGTCCAGCCACTCCACGGCATGTGGGATCTTCCCAGACCGGGGCCTGAACCCGTGTCCCCTGCATCAGCAGGTGGACTCTCAACCACTGCGCCACCAGGGAAGCCCCTGTTGGGTGGTTTTTGATTACTGATTAAATCCCCTTACTAGCAATTGGTCTGATCAGATTTTCTATTTTTTCATGATTTAGTCTTGGTAGGTTTATCTCTCTGGGAATTTATCCATTTCTTCTAGGTTGTCCAATTTGTTGACATATAATTGTTAATAGTAGTCTCATATGATCCTTTGCATTTCTGCGATGTCAGTTATAAACTTTCTCTTTCATTTCTGATTTTATTTATTTGTGCCCTCGCTCTTTTTTCTTGCTGAGTGTAGCTAAAGGTTTGTCAATTTTGTTTTTCTTTTCAAAGAACCAGCTCTTAGTTTCACTGATCTTTTCAATTATCTTTTTATTCTTTATTTATTTTTATTCTGATCTTTGTTATTTCCTTCTTTCTACTAACTCTGGGCTTCATTTGTCCTTCTTCTAGTTCCTTGAGATGTAAAGTTAGGTTGTTTAAAATGAGATTTTTCTATTTTTTTCTATCAATGTATGCATTTTTCACTATAAACTTCTCTCTTAGAACTGCTTTTGCTACATCCCATAGGTTTTGGAATGTGGTATTTCCATCTTCATTTATCTGAAAGTAGTTTTTTATTTCTCTTTTGATTTATTCTTTGTCCCATTTGTTGTTCAGTAGCATAGTGTTTAATATCCACATATTTGTAAATTTTCCAGTTTCCTTATTGCAATTTTTCTAGTTGCATACTATTGTGGTAAGAGAAGAAACCATTGTGGTCGTGATATGATTTCAATCTTCTTAAATTTATTAAGACTTGTTTTGTGGCCTAACATATGATCTGTCCTGGAGAGTGTTCCATTTACACTTGAGAAGAATGCGTATTCTATTGCTTTTGGATGAAATGTTCTGTATGTATCTGTTAAGTCCACCTGTCCTAATGTGTTGTTTAAACCCAATGTTTCTTTATTGATTTTCTGTCTTGAAGATTTATCTATTGATGTAATTTGGCTATTAAAGTCCTCTAATAGTGCTTCTCTGGTGGCACAATGGTTGAGAGTCCGCCTGCCGATGCAGGGGATGTGAGTTCGTGCCCCGGTCCAGGAAGACCCCACATGCTGTGGAGCGGCTGGGCCTGTGAGCCATGGCTGCTGAGCCTGCATGTCCAGAGCCTGTGCTCCACAGCAGGAGAGGCCACAGCAGTGAAAGGCCTGCGTACCGCAAAAAAAAAAAAAAAGTCCTCTAATATTGCATTGTTGTCTATTTCTCTCTTTAGGTCTGTTAATATTTACTTTAAATCTTTAGGCGATCCTATATTGGTTACATACATATTTATAAATGTTATATTTTCTTTTTGGACATAATGATATACTTTTGTAAACATATAAATAAATGTATAAAATATACTTTTATTATGTTAAATTTCTGAAATTTAGGAGTTATCTACTACAACACTACCATCACCTTAAGTGACAGAGATTTGCCCTCAGATCCTAACTCTGATTGTGTTGTATATTGTTTGATACTCTAATAAGTTGACTTAAAGCCTCAGAGTTCATTTGAGAAGAATTGTAAGGAGAGGGTGGGAATCCAAACAGGAGTTCATCTCAACTTTCTAGAATTACAACTAGTTCCACAGTTACTTTAGGCTCAATATGTGTGTTTTTCAATTTCACTTTTGGCCTTCATCAAGATGCAATAGGCATTTCATGTAATTGAATCTTTATCTTCTCCTATCCTGTTGCATTTGAGGAATAGAAGGGGATCTGAAGGAGAGATTTGGAAGTAGGAAGATGGGATTCATAAATTCACCTCTAAAAAGAGATTTATTGTTGCCAAACGATACAGAGACATAGTTTCCATTTCATAAGAGTATATCTGTGTCAAAGAAATATATTTCCATTTCTGGATGCACCTAAAGTAAATTGTGTGACTGTAATATGGTACAGTTTCTGAAGATACAATCCTTTTTAATATTTCTAAAGCATTCCTATTTTTGTAAAGTTCTCCCAGGAATAAATCAAAATGTTAAGTTTTATGATTTCAGTTCTCATTATAATTCATTTATGCAGGTAATTCTCCTTAATGAGATGATATCCATTGGACAGGCCACATTCGTTAGAGAAGCATCAGTGCTTGACATCACTGCATCTCCTGAAAGTACCAAGGTCAGCACTCTGTGCAGGGACAGGGAGAACCTTCCTGTTTAGGTACAGGTGTGGGGTTGAGCCAGCCTGGGGAGGTCAGCTAAGCGCAGGCTCCTGGCAGCTCTAGAACTTGATGGTGGGCCAGGGGATACTGCCTTCTGTGCACCGCACACTTGCCTCAGAGGGTCAGGGACTGAAAGCCAATCAGATAAGGCCCAAAGGTTGTGGTAGAAGAAATAAACAGACAACAATCAGTTCATTTAGATGGAATTCAAAGTTAATATTAAATGGCTAACTCTCATGCCCCACCAAGACAGGTTTACTTCTGTGTTGGTCACATTCCAGCTTCTGGAATAGGGATGTTGGGACCTGCCCTTAAGTGTGATGCCCTACATTGGCCTAAATCTCAGAGAAGATTGGAAGACAATATTTTGCAAATATCCAGCTATTCCGGGTCCTTCAGTTAAATGTCTGTGTGCCCCCCTATCTGTAAAAATGACAAGTCTATCTTCCGGTTGCTTAAGCTGAAAACATTGGGAGTCATTCTTTACACCATTATTCTTGGACCCTGTTTCCAATCCTGTCTACACTGCCTTCCAAATATATCCAGAACTGACCTCTTCTCATCATCTCCACAGCAACCACTCTGGTCTAAGTCATCAGCATGCCTTCCTGTATTATTGCAATAGCCTTCTAGGGATTGCCGGTGTCTCTGCTTTAGGTCTGCTTTCCCACAGTCTATTATTAACAAAACTGAAATCTATTAAATTTAAGAAAATACCCCTCCTTTGATCAATCCCCTTCATTGGTTTCTAACTCATTCAGCGTAGAAACAAATTCCTCGCAATGGCCTCTAGGGCCCTAGCCTAGGGGGATTCCCTAATCTTGGGGTCACTCCTTCTGCTGCTCTCCCTCCTCATCATTCCGCTCACCTCTTGCTGTTCCCAGCACTCTCCAGGCTCACTCCCAACTTGGGGTCCTGGCCTGGCTACTCTCTGTGACCAAACTGGTCTTCCTCCAGTCAGCCACACACCCTCTTCCATCAGAATATGAACTCTCTACCTGCACTCTCTGCTTTATTTTTCCCTTAGGACTTACCAATATTTTACATACTACATTTTTAACTTTTTCATATTCATCTCTTTGTAGGCATGTAAGGGTATAGAATTTTGTCTGCTTCACTGCTATATTCCAATGCCTAGAATAGTGCCTGGTGCACAGTAGGTGCTGAGTAAGCATATATTCAGTGGACATGTTTTACTCACAAAACGATTGCTATTGTTGCTATATGTGGTCAATGTCATAGTAGCAATTTCAGAGTAGGTATTTATATTTTACACAAATATTTGTATATTGCCTTAAAATATTTATATTTTACATAAACAAATATTTGTATATTTCTCTTAGGTTTAATTCTGTGATGGTTTTGTTTTACAGTAAAGTGAGGAGCGGGAACAGGAATGAAACTGTTCTCTCTCAGTTTCCTGTGAAAATTGACATATTTTTGTACAGTCAGCTCAAACTAGTCTTCTGGAAAATTTTATGAAGTTTGAACTATTAGGCATGGTACATGTGGGCTGTTTATCTTTTCAGTCATTGTTTGCTGGTTGTTGTGGTGGTGGTGGTTTTGTTTTGTTTTGAGTCTAGTCAGTCAGTGGATAATATTCACCATCCATCCACTATGTACCAGGCACTCTGTGGGACTCAGGCAGAGAGAAAACATGGGAGGTGCCAGGCCGATGAACATTCTAAAAGGGTAACTTGCTGCCATGCTTCACACACAAAGGCTGTGCTGTCTACGGTCAATAAAATTCTGATTAGGGAAGAAGTTTTGGCAGCAAGTCTTGCTGGGAAGGAGGAGGTAGACATGGAGCAAATGATTCCTTTTCCTAATAGAATTATCTACAAGCAAACCAACCTGTGACAGGTTGGTTGTGAGGTAGAGGATAGATGTATGATTGAATTCTGTTCTCCTAGCAGCATCGTCATTAAATTGTCAGATTATTAAAGCAGTGCTTGTTCCTGGAGGCCTCTCCTTTAAATGTATATATTGTTAATACATTAGTGTGAATTAATTATCAGGCCCTTTGAAATACTTTGAGTCCAATAAAACTGAAAGGGAAGATAAGTGATGAGAAAGACAGAAAAGACAGAGAGAGAAGAGCAAAACTAAGAGCCAATGGGTAGAGGTTTCCCAAACCCACATGAGTAAAGCGGAAGAGACGGTCCCACCTTGAAACTGCAGGAAGGAAAGAACTTGGGCCAAAAAAAGGTTGCTTTATCCAAGAGTAGTGGCCCAGGAAATTTTCACCACTACCTCTGAAATGTAATTTTTCAAAGTAGAATGCTTCACCCCTCCACTGTCACAGGCACTGACTTATGAGTGTTCTCAGGAGTCAATCTACTCCTGTTTGTATGAGATGGAAAAGTCACTTGTGAGACAGGAATGAAAATCAAACTAACCTAACTAACTGGCCCTGTGTGGAAACCCAGGTTGACAACAGAGTTCCCACCCTGATTCCTTCTCCAGGGGAAGCACACACAGGGCTCCTGCTCACAGTGGCATCAGAGGTTGCTGCCAGCCTACTGTGTTTATGTCATACCAACACTGGGCAAGATGCAGGTGATATTCCCAAAATGCCCTCAGCACATGGTCATGTTCTGCTCAGCCACCAAGAGAAGTGAAAGGAAAATGCAATGGTGCTGGTGTTCTATGAATACAAGGAGTATAGGTCTTCATCTCAAGTTCACCATTTTAGACAGCCTGAAAGGGAAATAGTTGAGAAGTGGTTTTAGTATGTTTAATCCCGTGAATATTCACCTGAAAAATAAAGAAGTATTCCTATTATGTTGCTCTCCAAAAACATATGGATCACTTTTGATTTTTTGAGATAGAAATTAAACACTTCACCTACTAAAATAAAAATAGAACTTTAAACTAAAAAAATTTAAAAAAATCGTTTTTAACGTGCAATACCTGAGGACTTCTGAGTGCTTTTTACTAAAATGTATGATTTGTTGCCTCTCTCTTAGGCCTCCAAGAATGTGCTAACATACTCCCTAGTACCTCATTTTTGCTTCTTTTTCATAAGAGCAAAAAACAATATTTCCTTGTTATAAGTTATTATTTTTTTCCCAGAAAATAATGCTGTTACAGTATTGTTCAAAAACCTTTTGTTTACTGTGGTAGAAATATACAGATTTCTGTTACAAATGAAAGTGAATGAAAATATTAAATATTACAAACAAAAACTATACTCAAGTCTAAATATTTTCTGCCCCCAACCCTTATTCAGTGGTTTCCAGACTGATTTCCAGTTCTACCAACATCCCTTGACCATAAACCTCTAAAGGAATCCAGTAGACCCCACGCAATCACAGCTCACACACTCTTCTGTGAGGATTATTTCCACTGTAGTGTTTTGGATCATCTGCTTCTTCCCCAGAAGGAAAGTGTCACTGTCATTAGTACTGGTTTCTCTCTCTGCAAATGGCAGCCACTAATACTGATTATGGTTGACAGGTGCCTTTTTGTAATTCAGATCTGCCTCTCTCTGGGTTCCCTGTTCTGAGACCTCCATCATCTTCATGCTTCAGCACATCCTGCCTTGCATAGTATTTTACCTTTCATAGAAAGAAGTGCTTCTTCAACACAGCTTTATTTGCCTGGATTATCTACCCGGATTCTCTTTAAGGTGCTTTTAGCTCTAGCAATTTTCTAGTATTAAAACACACCAAGCTTCATCCTCTTGATCTAAAACAAATAGACTGCCAGGTATTTCTCAAGCAAAATGGGTTTTTTTGGGATCTGCAGAGAACTGCAATTCAGGGTCTGCAACGATGGTGAGCCATGTGCAAATCCCTACACAGCAAGGGAAGGAGAACACTTTTATAGAGGGGAAAAGGAAGCTGGGAGGGCTGCAGTAACAAAGAGTCCATGGCTTTTCATTGGCTGAGTCCTTGCCAGGAAAAAGAGGAATCTTTCTTCCTGTTGGGATCTACTATAGTAGCTTGAATGCTCCCCCTTCTTGTCTCCTGAAAGTATTTAATTGATGTTGCTGTTTATTAATTTTTTACAGTCCATAGAAATGAAGATCCAAAGGACTTGGTCTGCCCCAGAAGAGAGCAGCCTAGGGCAGCACAAAGAGATGGGAAATCTCAGCTTTCTGGAGTGCAGGTCAGACTTAGGTTGTTCCAAATTAGTAATTATTTGTGGACAGAATAAAGAAGGATATTCAACCCCCAAAGTGGTCACAAAGACAAGCAGGCTTCCCTAGTCACCCTAGAAGCTGACTACCATATACAAGTGGATCTGCCTCCAGCATAATGTCCATCTGGCACCAAGAGAAGCTGTCATACAAGATGTAGAGGAACACCTAAAAGGACAGAGAGCTGAGGGTTACTGAGCTTACAGAACAGAATTTATGGCTATTCTGGACTTGCTTATTAAAAATAAGCATTCATACTGTACCTGTTTCTACATATAGCACAACTTAGTCTGTAACCAGCTTTCACACCCAACATCAAGGTTGTGGGGAAAGAGACTTATAGACCTTGCCAATTTCTAACTAGGGGTGCATACATTTTTACCAAAAAGATTCAGAGAGTCGTGCACGATTTATCTTCCCAGGTCAGCTTACAAGAGGCAGAGAGGACAGATAGCACCAACAACAACGTTTTGTTTAGAGCTACCCCTACTCCTACATTACACCTCCTGGGACTGAATCAGACTCTTCTTCTTTGGAAGGAAAACAAACCATGTTATTTAAAGTGTTACCCGACCAGGAACCCACACAATAATAAGTTTTACTATTAATGTTAACTGTTTCATGGTATGACAAATTTGTACGTTGTGCCAAACTTCTACCTAAATCAAAGCCTGTTATTTTACTTCTCTTGTCCCACTATATCATACCATGGAGCGTAATCAAAGAAGTCACCTTTATTTCTGTTTCTATTTTTAATAAGTCAATCTATTTTAACCAATCAATTATTATGCCACCTGACATTATTGGGCACAACATGGTTAAACAGCCATTCCTGGGAGATTGAGATGAAGCCCAAGAAGGAAGCTGGTTTCTGGGATTTGTCATAAATAGGAAGCTCCTTTCAGTCTGGGCTTCACGAGGAAGAGATTCTTCCCTAAATGCTGGTCTCAGACAGCTCTAACCTGAGCTGAATTCAGTGGAGAGAATTCAGACACTACCACCCTCAGCTGGCCAGACAAGGACATGTGTAATGCTGGGTTTTCATCCACTTTAATCATGTTCAACCCTGGTTATCCTAGCTCTCACCAGCCATTTTACACAGTGGGTTTTTGTCTTCTTCTCCCATCTGTTAAGTCAAAGCTTCCAGCCTCTTCTACTTCTTTAGTCACAGTATTTATTTATTTATTTTTTTGCGGTACGCGGGCCTCTCACCGTCGCGGCCTCTCCCGCTGCGGAACACAGGCTCCGGTCGCGCAGGCTCAGCGGCCATGGCTCACGGGCCCAGCCGCTCCGCTGCATGTGGGATCCCCCCGGACCGGGGCACGAACCCGTGTCCCCTGCATCGGCAGGCGGACTCTCAACCACTGCGCCACCAGGGAAGCCCTAGTCACAGTATTTAAAGACAATTGACAAAGGGCTAAAGAATGAATATCATTCTACTAGATGGCACCAACATTTTACCTGCACCATGGTCTCTCTGGCCCCTCAGGCAGGGATTCAGAGTGTATCTGAGTTCTAGAACCTTCTCAGCATCAGGGCTGTATCATGGACTACAACAAAGAGAGAGATAAAAATGTCTCTCTCCCTTTTGTGTAAGAGTCTGTTGTGTTCTCCAAAAGATGCATTCCTTTTATATCAATAATTTATGGAGATTCTGGGCAACGGCCTTTCAGGTTTTTCTTACATTACTATGTGAAGCACATCTGTAAGTCAAATCCAAACACTACTCTCCAGAGGAAAAGAATTTCCCAGAGCTGTATTCCAACTGGGGGAAGGACATTTTTTCCCTTCCAACTGCCTGCAGTCTTCTTGCCTTTCCTAAAGGGTGGGAAAAAATAGTCAACTAGGATCAGGGCTTCAAGAAAATAGATGCGGGGGAACAAGGCAGTCAGGGAAGGGAGTAGAAGGAAGGGGAGGAAAAAGCTAAGCTGATAGAGAAACACTTGTGAAGGTCACAGCCCGAGACAGAGCTCATTACAAGTGACATTTTATCACACAGTTATAGAGCACTCCACCACCCCACACCCTATCACCACACCAACAGGGCACAAGCATCGTAATATGTATAGACTATTCCATCTAGCAGCAGCATAAAACACATTCATTCATGCTCACATGGAATATTCAACAAGGTAGACCACATTCTGGACCACACAACATACAAAATTAAAAGAAAAGACAGCCTACACACATAGTATGTCCTAGACCACAATAGAATTAAACAAACAAAAAGTCAATAACAAAAAGATAGCTGGATAATCCCTCAAATATTTGGAAATGAAACAGCACATTTCGAAGTAACCCAAATCAAAGGAGAAGTTGCAAGAGAAATTTTTAAATATTTTGAATTGAATGAAAAGGAAAATATAACAGTGCAATTTGTGGGGTACAGTGGAAGCAGTACATAAGGGGAAATCTATAGCATTACTTGTATATACTACAAAAGAAGAAAGATCTAAAATAAATAGCCTAAGCTTTCCTTTCAGGAAGCCAGAGATAAAAGGGCAATTTAAGGCCAAAAGAAGCAAAAAGGAAATAATTTAAAATAGAGCAGAAATCCATGGGATTGAAAACAGGAAAACAATGAAGAACATCAAAGAAATCAAAAAGTTGTTTTTTGAAATTTCAATTAAATTAATAAACCTCTAGCCAGTCAAATGCTAAAATAAAGAAAGACACAAATGACCAATTCCAGAAATGAAAGAGATCATTAATACTGATCCCATGGATTAAAAGAATAATAAAAGAATACTGTGATCAACTTGGCCAACAAATTTGATATTTTAGATGAAATGAACCAATTTCTTGAAAGGCATGAACTACCAAAATGCAAACAAGAATAGATAACTTGGACAACCTACATCTATTAAAGAAATTGAATCAATAATTAATAACTTTCCAAAATAGAAAACACCAGGCTCAGATGACCTAACTGGTGGACTTTACCAAACATTTAAGAAAGAAATAATGCAAAATTTCCACAATTTCTTACAGATTACACTAATACCCAAACCAGATAAAGATATTACAGAGAGAAAGCTAGAATCCAATGTCTTTCATTAACATAGATACAAAAATCCTCAACACAATGTTAGCAAATTGAAGACAATAATTTTAAATTATACAGTATGACCAAGTGGGATTTATTCCACCTATGAAAGACTGGCTCAACATTCAAAAATCAGACAAACTGTTTCTAAAGTTTATATGAAGAAAACAAAAGACCTGGAATAGCCAACAGAATACTGAAAACCAGCAAAGTTGGTGGACCCAAAATACCTGATTTTAAGCTTTACTAAAAGGTACAGTAATCAAGTTATTGTGGTCATTGGTTGAGGAATAGACAAACAGATCAATGGAAAAAAATAGTGAGTCCAGATAAATATAGTCAACTGATCTTTGACAAAGGTGCAAAGACCAATTCATGGAGAAAGAATAGTCTTTTTAACGAATAGTGTTGGAACAACTGTATACCCATATTGAAACAAAAAAACCCAAAACAAACAAAAGCTACATGGAGACCTTACATTTTCCACAAAAATTAGTCCAAAATGGAACATATATCTAAATGTAAAACATCAACTATAAAATTTCTAGAAGAAAACGTAAGAGAAAATCTGTGTGTCCCTGGGTTTGGTGATAAGGTTTTGGGAATGGGTGCTGACCTAAGAAACTTTGCAAATGAGTGGAGTCTGCAATATTAAAGGCAAAGGAATTATACAGAAGCACCATACTCTAGGTGAAACGTCTTTTCTCTCTCAAGGGTATGGGTTAACACTTCTGAAGCCACTGTATGCATAAAGCTGAAATTAAACAATTAAGTAACTAGACGATATATAGTGAGAGCCAGGAGTTTCACGGCTAGGAGTGAGAGGTTACAGATAAGAAAAGAGAGAAGGTAGAATAATCCATAAGGTAAGGACTAGTGGAGACATCAGTATGAACACATGTTTAGCTTTTTACTGATGTGTGTATATAGACCAGTTAGTACACACACATATGTTTCTGTGCTCTGTCTACTGAGAGGACATAAAACAATAACATGCCAGAAGCAACGAGCACACCCAAGTCTTTGTTTTGAACACCATTCTCCAGTAAAAGGAAGCAGAGGTCCTTGGAGAAATGAATGATTCCAGAACTGGGGCAGGAAATATACAAAATGAGGCTGGTGCTTCAAGATTGTAGGGCCAGAAAGTATAAACGTGGTCAAATATATATAAATAAACCCTCACCCACAATGATGAAGGTATGTCAAAGGAATACAGGAGCCAACTGAAAGAACTCCTCATGGCCAAAGCTGGAACAATTTGAGCAAAAATAAATAAGTAAATAAATTAGTACTTGATTTTAACTCTAAAAATAAGATGTTGCATCATGAATTATTTTGCCTTGGATGGGAATGTTCAAGGACATTCTGCAGTGATGTATTCTCCACACAACCCTGATGAGAATTAATTCAGAAGTGATTTGAATGAAGCTATATGGGGCCTGCTAATGAGCTTTGTTGATGGCGGGAAGCAGAAAGGAATTAAGGATATCTTGAACAGTATAATACCAATGCAAACAAGATTTCCCCTCTACGGCGGTATGTTGGGTCCCCACTGAACTTCCAGTTCATTTACTCAGAAAGCATTAGAGAAACACCTACTATGCCTCAGGCACTGGAAACAGAAGTAAACAGGGCCACCGGGGGTATTTGCTTTCCAAAATACTACATTCAGTGGGTAACAAGACAGTGAGAGACTTTGGGGCAGGGGACTCTGACTACAGTGGTCAGCAAAGGCCTCTCTGTGCAGATGCTCTATAAATAACACCTTGATATGAGGTCAGATAGAGATAATCTGGAATAAGCATGTTCCAGGCAGGTGGAACAGTAAATGTGATTGACGAACAGGCAGAAAAGTAGTATGACTGGAGCAGAATGAGAAAGGGCTAATGGAATAAATTGAGGACTGAATTGCTAAGATTGGCCAGAGGTGGCAGATTATGTAGATCCTTGTAGGCTGTGTAAGGAACTAGATTTTATTTTAACTGGAATCAGGAGTATTTAGTAGATTTAGGAAGGGGTAGGTGGGCTCTGACTTTTGAACCATAGTTCCCACCACAGTAAGCCCGGGATCCATGACTGTCCTTCTGTTTTAGAAAGGCTACTTATTTGTGTCTTGGTTTTCACGGATCCAAACCATTGACTGCCCGTGATTTCTTGGATAAGTTTCACCATTTGCCTTCTCTAACGCCCATCTTCCTTCATTTAAGATTATCTGAGGGAGTCCTTGCAACCATAAGTACCTACAACCATAGGAAGGAAATGACTGGAGAAAGTCTTCCATTGCTACTACTTCCAATGGTCATAAGGATCTCTCAGTTCAAAGGAAGCTCAGCACAAATGCCTTCATCTAGCATCACACTGGCAAAGATGTTTCATCTATTCAGGACTTGCTGTATTTGTTTGTTTGTTTGCTTTATATTGATTTTTATTATTCATAAGAAGTAACTTTTTTCAGGAATTGTGTTGTTATCTGTGCTAATCTTTCAAAAAGCATCAAAATGATTTATAATAAAAATATAAAATTTAAGTGGGTAAATTAAATAATTATGACAGGTCAGGCATTTTAGCACACAGCTCTTAATTTAAGTTGGGTTTTGTGCACTGCTCCTTTCCTCTTTAATGTGTTTCTCAGGGGGATTCTTCTCTGATGATGAAATAAATCAAGTCCATGTAACTATGGAGAGGTTATATAGTTTTAAAATTATTTCATTCTGTTCTACTCAAATGTTTGCAGTCTTGTCAATGGAAGACAATATGGCAACCCCCAAGAATGATTCCGGCAAAGATGCTGAATCGTGAGATGCTCTATCAGTGCTTGTCTGTTCAAGCTCTGCTGAGAAAAGAAAATTTAGAGACCCATTTAGGTTTGAGTGACTGTTAATCCCTGAGTAATTGAATGAGATAACCTCAGGGTAGGTTATTTTTCAACAGGAGGGTTCCTATACCCTAAATTCAGTCTGAGTGCCTTAGAAAGGGAAAGGAGAGATTTTTAGAGCTCTGACCTTAAAGGGAGTCCTTGAACAGCTTAACACAACAGGAATGGCCTAAGGCAATAGGGCAGATAAAAGGCTTATTAAAGTCTCTTAAAGTGGAAATAAGGCTGACGGGTGTCTGAGCTGGGAGGGTCAGGGGAATTTGAGTAGTTTGAGTCCCTGGGAATCACAAAATTGCTAGAAGGTGGCTTCATTGAAGACATCTTTGGCTTATAAATTAGAGGTGTCATATCTACAGAGCAAGGCAGACACAGTTTTAGTTAAGAGGGTCAAAGCTTAGAAAAGCAGTGTGCATAATCATAAAAAACAAACAAACAAACAAACAAACAATACTAAAGCAAGTAACCTATTGCTACCAGATTTCAGGCGCGGTTTGTCAGAATTCAGGCCACATGTGTTCCATCTATTGTAGTATCAGGATTGTTGGCCAGCATGGGATCCCCCTACTTGGCAAATGTCTGCACACACCATGAACACTGTATTCAGTGTGTACCCACTGACTTTAGGGAAGTGTCATATTTGGTGTGCATGACGAAGATTAATTATTAACTTCACACATATTAAATAAGGCTAAACCTCATAGAAGGTGTTGGTTCTAAAAGAAGGAGCAAGAGTACCTGCACCCAATGACTTGTGGTTCTGGACTAGCTGCTCTCAAACCTGAATGAGCAAGTGAATTACCTGGAGGGCTGGTCAAACCATGGTTTGTTGGTTTCCTCCCCATGATTCCTGTATCAGCAGATGGGGCATTGCTAACAAGTTCTCCAGGAGACTAGGTGGCTGGTCCCAAGATCACACCCTAATTACCACTGCTTTAAGCTTAGAGGCAGAGAGGGAGGGAGCTTGGAGGGTGCTCTGGCACCAAGCTAGCACCAGAGATTGTACACCAGGATGAAAGAGAGGTAAACCAAAGTCACTGCCTGACGTCAAGAATGTTTCCTATTTGATGCATTTCAAATCAATTTTTATCTACCTCACTGGATTCTAAATACCTTAGGTAACTGGTATTAGTCTCATTTGCTTAATAAGTAAATGATTCAGAGTCCAACGGTGTGAAGCCAGTTTGGTATTAAAAATAATAACAACAACAATGGCAATGGGGACCTCTGATTGCAGTGATTCTTTTGTTCCTAAAATGTCTGAAGTTTAGGATCACTTTGAAATGAGAGAATAAAATTCCTCAGTATAGTTTCTGTTATTCATTTCCATTACCCTCAACATGGGACCTCCAATCTACAGAACAGTGAGTTAGTACATGGGTGTTATATTAAGTCACTAAGTTTATGTTAATTAGTTAAGCAACAACAGAAAAATAATACAGAAAAACTAAAGGACTCATCCTAAAGCTGAGGTTAACCCTCTTATTAGAAAGAAGAAATCTTTGGATGGCTTTACATAGTTTTCAAATTTCAAGAAAATATCCCAAAGTTTCTTTTGGAGATACAACTTTTTCTGCTTTACTTTGTGAGAATATAGGGGAATCACACTTCAACTGTGAGCATTTTCGTTGGAAACAAAAAATGTAGATTATTTGATTAATTAAAAGATCTCTTTATGAACCACCAGCATAGTCTGGATGAACGGTTGCTTCCTTCACTGTTATTGTAAACATGTGATAAACACCACAATCCAGGCTAGAGTGTAAGAAATATGTCAAGGCTTGTGCAAAAATGGAATCATTTCTTGCCCAAGATGCCACAGTCCCATACATATTTTATAAGAGGCACATGTAAAACAACATCCCGAAGGCAGAACACGGACGCTCCAAGGCAAGGGGTTCTGAGATTTTGCAAACAGATGAAGATGGAGATGAGGTTTCTTCCTCCTCCCACTAAATATGAAAAAGATAACTTCTTGCCCAAGTGGTTCCATATAGGAGGAACCTCGAGAAAGAAGGTCAGAGAAGTGGGGAAGGAAACCAGGGAGAGGTAGGGAATAGAATAGGATTGCTCCTGAGTGGGAAAGAAACTTGATGAGCAAGCTTTCAAGTCAGAGCTGCTTTCAGCTTACTGTCCACACTGTTGACTGGGCTGAACACAAAGTTCTGTTATTTTATTTTTCCTCCTATGACCCAGGGACTCACTAAATATGTGCTGGGTTGGGAGTAAGAACTAGGAGTGAAGGGGTGTGGGGAGAAAGAGAGATTTCAAGAATGAACGAGAGACAGATGAGAGAGAGCCTTAATGAGTTGAGTTGAATTTACACTTGGTGTTGGCAGCCACCATTGTGGTTGCTATTTTTTTTTTCTTTGAAAAAAAAAAAAATCTCTCAATTCACCTGACACCTGAAATCCCAGAGTTTATCACTACTTACAGCCTGATTTGTACAGTAGGAAGGAATAACATATTAGACAATGGATTCATTCTCTGAGACGATTTTATTTATTTTAAGCCCTCTTGGCTCAGTGGGGCTGAAGGAATAAGACACCGCTTTTAGTGAGGGGTTCTTCTGGGACCTCAGGGAGAGTTGCAGAAATTAGAGGTGAAGGAGCGACCAGGACCAGCTCTAAGCCTATTCGTAATACTCCCTTACTCCTGACTTTAAGGAGAACTGGCAGGCTTACTCAGAATATACGGTAAGAGACCAACTCTGAGGGAAAACAAACTAGGCTCACACACGTTGCTTTAACACCCTAAATAAATCCAGCTGAAGACTTTACAGGCCTCCCACCAAGAGGACTCCATTTCCTACCCAAATGTGAAATTTGACACATATCAAGGTGAGAGAATTACTCCTTACAACAACTGTCAAAGTGCCTCATTAACCTGGCTGCTTAAGGAGAGTAAACCACAGAGCATTTAAGAAAAGAGGCTGTGCAAAAGCTTTTAAGTTTCATTAGGTGCCATTTGTTTATTTTTGTTTTTATTTCCATTTCTCTAGGAGGTGGGTCAAAAAGGATCTTGCTGTGATTTATGTCATAGAGTGTTGTGCCTATGTTTTCCTCTAAGAGTTTGATAGTGTCTGGCCTTACATTTAGGTCTTTAATCCATTTTGAGTTTATTTTTGTGTATGGTGTTAGGGAGTGTTCTAATTTCATACTTTTACATGTACCTGTCCAGTTTTCCCAGCACCATTTATTAAAGAGGCTGTCTTTTCTCCACTGTATATTCTTGCCTCCTTTATCAAAGATAAGGTGACCATATGTCTGTGGGTTTATCTCTGGGATTTCTATCCTGTTCCATTGATCTATATTTCTGTTTTTGTGCCAGTACCATACTGTCTTGATTACTGTAGCATTGTAGTATAGTCTGAATTCAGGGAGCCTGACTCCTCCAGCTCCATTTTTCGTTCTCAAGATTGCTTTGGCTATTCGGGGTCTTTTGTGTTTCCATACAAATCTAGAAACAATAAATGCTGGAAAGGGTGTGGAGAAAAGGGAACACTCTTGCACTGTTGGTGGGAATGTAAATTGATACAGCCACTATGGAGAACAGTATGGAGGTTTCTTAAAAAACTAAAAATAAAACTACCATACAACCCAGCAATCCCACTACTGGGCATATACCCTGAGAAAACCATAATTCAAAAAGAGTCATGTACCACAATATTCATTGCAGCTCTATTTACAATAGCCAAGACATGGAAGCAACCTAAGTATCCATCAACAGATGAATGGATAAAGAAGATGTGGCACAATGGAATATTACTCAGCCATAAAAAGAAACGAAGTTGAGTTCTTTGTAGTTAGGTGGATGGACCTAGAGTCCGTCATACAGAGTGAAGTAAGTCAGAAAGAGAAAAACAAATACCATATGCTAACACATATATATGGAATCTAAAAAAAAAAATGTCATGAAGAACCTAGGGGTAAGACAGGAATAAAGACACAGACCTACTAGATAATAGACCTGAGGATATAGGGAGGGGGAAGGGTAAGCTTTGACAAAGTGAGAGAGTGGCATGGACATATATACACTACCAAACATAAAATAGATAGCTAGTGGGAAGCAGCTGCATAGCACAGGGAGATCAGCTCGGTGGTTTGTGACCACCTAAAGCGGGGGGATAGGGAGGGTGGGAGGGAGGGAGACGCAAGAGGGAAGAGATATGGGAACGTATGTATATGTATAACTGATTCACTTTGTTATACAGGAGAAACTAACACACCATCGTAAAGCAATTATACTCCAATAAAGATGTTAAAAAAAAAGAGGTACATAATTAAGAAATTAAATGACAATAATTACTAGTACCTGTAACCTGAAGAAGGCACAAGGGATGCATAATCTCATTTATAGGGTACATCTTATGGAAGGTGAGAAATTCTAAGGAAACCCAAATTCTAAAAAACAAATTTAATGGCCTAATAAACATATTTAAGGAAAAGATGTAAAATTGAACTGTATCATTTCCTATGAAAACAGTCAAATGACCACTGAAATTGTTATACTTATGTAATTTAACCATTTAGGACTTCTCCCAGTGTAACTGCATAACCAACTCTCCAAAACATCCTGTTTGAAATGTCTTCTGCAGACAAATCCTTTAAAAGGGATATAACTCATGTACCTACAAATGGCAATAATCTTTAGGCAAATGAATCCATGGTTAGCAACTGAGTTATTGTTACAAGTTGCTTTGGGAAATTAAACAAAAGTTTTCATCGGCTTTTTGCATGATTTACTCTCCTTTTCCTTAGAGAATAGCGCCATATTTCTCAGTAATATTGACAAAATTTTTTAAAATAACGTATTTTTTGAAAAACTAATACAATGGTAGTAAGCAAGCTTAAATCTGAATCCTGAATTAACATTCCTCAATTTTACAGTCTAAAGTTGTAACAGACAGATGAAGAGAATGGTTTTCAGAGGGTGGTGGTGATGGTGTTTTCCCAGGAGGTCCATGTAGTAGGAGGTGAAAAAGGAGGGGGAATAATAAGACCATCTGCTCTTCTGATGAATCTTAGCCCTGAGAGACAGGGCCATCCAGCCCATCTGGAGACCTCTAGGGGAGATGCTTCTTTTGTTCACCATGGTCTGCTTTCTCACTAGGCATCAGAGTCCATCCACAGATAACATATATGTTATCTGTGTTATCAGATTCATTTCTTGCCCAAAAGCAAGTTACCCTCTGGACACGGAGCAAAACAAGAAGGCATGTCTGCCACTCTGTGGGTGGGAGAGCTCATCAGGACCTGGTGTGCACACTCCTGGGATTGTGAGAGTGGATTGAATGGTCCGGCTGTACCTGTGGGCTGTTATTCTAGATGAGGGAATCCCTCTGATGAGGGGCTGGGGGCGGGAGTGAGTAGGGAGTTACAGGGGAGAGGATCATGTGGTGGGTGCCGTTTCCTGGAAGTTGTGGAAGTTTCCTGTGAGGAGGCCTAAATAAAAACCACTCAGGGAGGACAACCCTGAAGAGAAAGGAGTCGGGGTTCACTGTTCGGAGTCACACAGCACAAACGAGGAGGCCCCTGTGAAAGGTTAGGGGGAAAGTCATTTTTAGCAAATAGACTTTAAATTTTTTTCATCTGTGGCAATTTAACTCTCCCTTCCCAGTGAGATGAAATCGACACTCCCTGTATGGTGTGGCTGCATTGCTGGCGACCTCCTCAAAGGATGCTTCTTTGGAAATTTCAGGATCATAATGAGGGAGACCTTGATCACAGGGTCGCATGCAGTAGCGTGATGAGGATGTCCCACATGGCAACCCAAGAGCCAACCGCATGCATTTCTTTGTGTGCAAAATGGGATCAGTGATGTCATGTTGGTGGCCTGAGGCTGAGTGTAATGGGAGTATTTACACAACAGAAACAGGGAAACAGTAAAAATCAACTCTTTCTATCTCTTTCTTTTTCTATTTTTTTTTTCCAGAGAGTGCAGTTTACAAGCACACCACTGGTCGCATGTCCTTAGCTTCTCATTCATTGTAAAGAAGCTGGTGCTCTTCAGGTAAATACGGCTGGACATGGAACACAGAACAGACAACCAAAGAGCAGCAGCAATGTGAATAGTTTGGGAGCAGCTGTGAGACAAACCATGGATGGAGGAGGTCCTCCAGGGGACAAGAAAATACCTCACAGTGAGATGCACAGGACTGAAGCAGAGACGGGAGGGAAGGGCTCTGGGGTGGAGAAGACAGCAGGACCCTTTGCTGGTGAATTATGGGAAGTGAATGTAAGCCAATGCAAGACAGAAAAGCCAGCCAACTTGGTGTCTTTTATGATAGAGGTTCCACTCAAAAGTACTCTTCCTGAAAGAGATATCCACATTTACTGAGCACCTATTAAGGGCCAGGTATTCTGCTGTGTGTTGGGAATACAATGGTAGAAAGGCACACACAATCTTCTGCCTTCATGGAACCAACCATCAAACGGAGAGGGAATAGTTAATAAAATATTTAGTTATAAATGATTAAAAAATCACAAGGACACAGCAGAATCTCATGAAACATGCCCCGCCTCCCTGCCCCCCACCAGCTCCTCATAGTTTACCCCCAGAGCACACAGGGGCTCGAGGTAGGATCATATAGTGGGGACCCAAGAGAAGATGCCGAGAGAAGCTGGTGTGCAGCCTGGCTCAGCCGGCCCTGGCTGCATATCTTTGGCAAGTCTACGTTCTCCATACCCAATTCCTATTCTTAAAAATGGCTTTAACAATATCTACTTTGCAGAATTGTTGTGAAAATAAAAGAAAATTAATGGGAAGTCCCCTATAGGGCACCTGAGATTTGTTGGTGACTCAATAAATTACAGCTCTATTGTTACCTTAGAACAATTTTTCCCCATCCCTCTAGTGTCTTATGAGCTGTTGCCTTTAGTGACACAGACAAAGGGCAGGGAAATGTTGAAAATGGGATCAGATCTAGGGACTATCTGTTCAAGTGATTTAACAATTAACCGACATTGAAGTCTGGTCCAGGTAAGAGGACCTGAACTTTAATCAAAGTGTTATTTCAGGAAGAACTTCCTGAGTATCAGGACAGAAAGCTTCTTTTCTGTTGGGCAATATTGGCAAGAAAAACATAGGCATTTATTTTCCTGCACGATTTTAGAACTGAGCCTGATAAGTCTTTAAAGACTTTTCCAGAATTTCAACACAAAGGTAAGTCCTTCCTTAAGGTCTTTAACATCCGTTCCCAGACCTGCTGACTGTGCCAGGAGCAGCTCACTGACTTGAATGAATGTTTTATTAAAACTGCCCCCAACCACCTTGTTGGAAGAAATTGTGCCTAAGGAAGCATGGTTTTATATGCTTTCTTATGAACTCATGAAAAGAACAAAGGATGATATATGGGACACAAATCAAAAATTGATGAGAAAAAGTCCAGGAGTCCGGTCTCACCTTATAGATGCTGTGAAGAGGTAGGAATCGTTAAAACATAGACAATTACATTTCTTCCCCACTGAGCTGGCGTTTCTGTTCCTACGCAATGCTTCCTTCTTAACAAGTTCACAATTACGTATGCTAATTTTTTTTTTTTTTTTTTTTGCGGTACGCGGGCCTCTCACTGTTGTGGCCTCTCCCGTTGCGGAGCACAGGCTCCAGACGCGCAGGCTCAGCAGCCATGGCTCACGGGCCCAGCCGCTCCGCAGCATGTGGGATCCTCCTGGACCGGGGCACGAACCCGTGTCCCCTGCATTGGCAGGTGGACTCTCAACCACTGCGCCACCAGGGAAGCCCCTAATTTTTTTAAAGTATGATTTATTAAAATCTTTTTGTAAACCTCAGACCCCCAATGGTTACTGCAGAGGACTTGTTTGAAAATGCAAGTGAGACCTCCCTGATGACCCCCAGATATACTTGGATTCCAAACCTGTGCTGCGGTTAAACTTCAATCCACAAGAAGCTTGGACCGCCTACCCCTGGGCCCTTCCTGGAGCAGTCAGCTGCTGTACCTCCTCTGAGTGCCCTTTGGGTGCCCTGCAGCTGGCTACTTTCATTCCTGCCTTTCCTCACTCTGGCACCTGTTGGTCCAGCACTGCCTCCTTCCAGATCCCCCCTCCCTACCAGCTCATGCTGCTGGGGGCTGGGCATCCTTAGCATGAAGCCCACACTGGTCAGGGCACAGGATTTGATCCCTGAAAGCAGAGTCAGGGCAGCTGTGCAATCACCCAGAGAGGGCAGTCAGGGCTTTTTTTTTTTTTTTTTCTTTTGATGGGCTGCATATTTGCCTAGGCAGACGGTGGGTGCTAGAGAGAAGCATCACAGGAAGCCCTGTGCCCCACACCTGTCCTCCCTGTGTGCCCTTTTCCTGGACTTTCCCACAGTCAGTAACTGCATCACCAGGGGCCTCAACAGGGATGCTGCCTTTGTATTCCAGCCCTTTTCTCTTTACTTCTAAGGAATCAACCGCCCCTGAGTCCACTCAGGGACCACTCTAGAATGTGGCCTGGCTGCAGGCCTCACTCCTCTCACTGTGCTACCACCTTAGTCTATTGTCACCAGTGCCTCCCTGTCTGGGCCCTCTTCCTACATGTGGCAAAGCCACCTTCAGTCAAAATCAAACTGTGCTCCACCTTTGCTGGAAAACTTCAGCTGCTGATCCATTGAGATCTAAACTCCTCTGTTGGCCCACAAATACCTTGACCCTCACAGTTTGTTTCCAATCTGCATCATGCCCTACCATCCTATCCCATCATCTCGATGATTAGATTTCTCACAAGAATAGTGACTAAAATGAGGAAGCTGATTCTTGCTTGTAAGAAAATCCACAGGCAGGCAATGCAGGGATGGAAGTGTGATGCTATTTCATGAAATGCTTGGAGAGCCATGCTCCTTCTCACTCACTGCTCTGCTACACCTCATGGTCCAGGATGATGGCTACAGCTCCAGCCTTTACATCTGCAATCCAGGCAGAAGGATGGAGGAAGGAACAAAGAAAGGGTAACAGACTCAGGTCAGCTGTCTTCTAAGGAAACTTCAAAAAACCAGTATACAACACCCCAATATTCAGAGCTCAGTAAAAGCCTCATCAGAAAGGGAGGCTGGTTGTTATTGTGGGGCTTCTGTTACTATGGAATAAGTGGGACAGCAAGCAATTTCAGCCACACCCACAAACCTTCAACCACAGTGAACTTGTCACTATTCGCCCCCAAATACCACAGCCTTTGTGCATCCCATTTTTGCCAGACCATTATTTCTTTCTGGAATTTTCTAGTCTCCCTGCTCTGCCTAAAAAAAAAAAAAAGCTAATTCATTCTTCACGACTCAGCTCTTATTTCCTTTCTTTAGTTAGCATTTACTACATGCCAGATGCAGTTCTAAGAACGATGTATACGTTAATTCTCTTCTCACGGCTTCCTCGTAAGATAGGTCTGTCATCAACCCCATTGCCAGCAGACGCAATGGAATCATGAAGAGGTTGCAAATGTCGTGCATTGTCACAAAGCCAGTGCCTTGCCCACCACACCTCACCACTTCTCTTTCAGTCACACCCTTCTCTGTGGTCCTTCAGCACTGGGCTCATGTGTCTGTAATAGCATTTGTCTTTTGAGCTATATTTCACTTGGGTGCCACTAACCTGCAAGCTTACTGAGTGAAGGGATATATATGTATACATCCCCTGTTCAAGCACTTGTATCCTGTGGAAATTATTTCCTTTATTTCCTGAGGGGACTGTAAACAACCTGGTTTGCCTAGAGACTCACCGAAAGAACAAGAGCACCATCATGGAGAAGTATAGACAAGACTAATTATGCCTGACCTGCACACTGGACAGTGTATGTCCAGTGTGTGTGTGTGTGTGTGTGTGTGTGTGTGTGTGTGTGTGTGTGTCTAGGGGAGTGGGACAGCCCAGGGAGATGCAGGAGGAACTTCCTAACACAGCGTGGAGCCCTGGGTCAGAGCTACTTGCAGGAAGAGGGAAGGACTTGTAAAAGCAGGGGAAGAACTGGGGTAGGAAATGGCCATTGCTACTTGGTGGGTCTACTGTGACAGGCGCTGGGTCCCAGAAGAGAGCAGGGTTGCAGCCAAGACAGGAGAGGCCAATGAGTGGCCAATGAGTACAGTAAAAACAAAAGGCCACACACTGAGGGGGAAGCCTGCCAGGGAGGCACCGTCTCTGAGATGACACCCAGCAGAGGCTTCAGATGGGGTATCACTGAGGATTCAGATTGCAAGCGACACAATCCCACTCTGGCCAAGAAACTAAACAAAACAAGAAGTAGTGTCCAGGAAGGATTTGAGCAATAGAGAAGGTGCAAGTGGAGCAGCCCTGTTCCTGAAAGACCTGGGAGCCCCTGGGCAGGCTGAGTGCTCAGCCAGGCATGGAGAACAGAGCAGTATTTCCTCAGGGCACCACCACCAGGCACATTAGCTCTACGGGTGACTAGGGTCTGTGCCTCAAGGACATTGAGTGGTGGACTCGCCTTGGGTCCCACCTTTGGCAAGGGGCATCTCACCTTGACTGATAGGCAAACTGCACACAACTGTAGCTGTCGAATTTCCAAGAAAAATCGGGGTGCTGCTCCCTAAAGAATCGAGGGTACATGCCAGCCAAGAGGACATGACTGCTATTCACCAGAGATGGGAAAGATTTCTGCTGACCAGTGAGCAGGACATTATTCCAGTAACAGGAGTGAGATAAGTAAAGAAAGAGAGATGAGAAATTGCAGGTGACAGGAAGGGAATGGTAAGAAGACCAGCTTGGCCAGAACCAGATGGCTATGGGGCTGAAGCACTGATTGGGCCAGAATCAGAAAAACAACCTGAGGGTCACACAAATAAATTTAGATACCCTTTTGTATACAATGGGAAGCCACTAAAGGGATATAATGAGCAGTGGTCCAAGGTTATTTTTAAAGGTCTTTGAAGGGTGGACCAAAGAGGTCAGGATTTGTGACCGGGAGATCTGTTAGGAGACCACTGCACTGCTCGAGGGAGATGGAATAAGGACTTAAGGCAAGTCCTTATCGTGGCAATGGGGAATGCCGCTGAAAATAACTGTCTTTTAAAGAGAGGAATTTAAAATTGTATCTCCTCAAATGAAGCCACTCCTCTGTTGCCCAAATTCAGGGCCGCCATGTCCAGCCACAGACTGTGCATAGCCCAGGAAATGAATGGCTCTCCTAAAGCCATGGGACAGGGCAGCCTTGCCCACAGGGTCTGAAATATGCATGTGAATAAATATCCACTGCTTTCTCATAGAGACCTCCAGCGATAGGGTAAATCAAAAAGTCCCAGCAAAGCAAGGAATGGAAACAAAAAATATTGGAGACAGGCAAGGAGAGACCAGCAAACGAGGGACAAATAAAATAATAAGAAGGACTTTATACTCTGAGGTTGACGGATCTTGAGTTAAAGATAAGAGGAGAGATGAATTATCGGAGGCAGAGCAGCTGCAGAAAGAGGAAATCAGTTATGCATGTTTAATTTAACAGTTCAGGAATTCCAGTTACCATTTTCATCCAAGCAGAGTGGTGTGCCTTGCTATTCTCAAGAAATTATTTCCTTTTAAGAGTCCCCCTGGCATGACTGTATCACTGTGGGAACGGCTCCCCACCAGCCGTTCCCTGTCCCTTCCTTCCGTCCCCTCTCCAGCCACAGCCCTCGAGAGCCAGGCATCCTCGCCCTCATTGCCCTGCTGCCAGGAGACCCTGAGGCCCAGCCACACGGAATGTGAGGGCCAGTCCACCAGGGGCGTGTGGGAAAGACGTTTCTTTCTCTATAAAATAGAGGAGTTTTCTCATTGCCTGGGCACAACTGCTTTCTTGCCTGGCATGTTGTTATGTAAGAACATGACACCTGGAATTGTAAAAGCCACTTCACAACCATGAGAGAGAAGCAGGTGAATTACAGGGATTCTGACTCAGGTCCTGCCATCTTGGGGCTGCTGAGCCAACTTGGAACCCCTAGGCTTCTAATGAAATAAACAGTGTATGTTCTTATGGTTTAAGCCACTGTCAGTTGGGCCTTCTGTTACCTGCAGATGAATGTACCCTGAACTAATACAGTCCCAACTGAAGGATGTAAAACATGCACTGCTTGTATCGCAAGTACTTGAGTCTGAACTCGTCTTATCTACCCCCTGATGAGTATACTGTACTCAGGCAGTAAAGGAGTATTATTGACTGAGTCTTTCTGCACCATTACCTCCTGGAAAAACATATTTATAGAATTGCTAAATAATTATGATAATAATTATTTTCAATAGGTGAATCAAAATCATTCATTCTCTCTATCTAATTTCCAAACAGTACACATCTCTATTTTAACAAAACAAATGTGAACTTTTTGATGATATAAGTTTCAACGGTGGGTTACTTATAAGTTGATAAGTTTTTCATTTCCTAATGTATGACAACTAATCTATTTCAGGAATCCCTATATTCCTCTCATTTTTTGGTCTTTATTCCTGAAATGAGGTTACTTGGAGCTGGCATGACAAAGATGTTCTGATTTTAAACAGTTAGATATACTGATCACAAGTACATTTTGAAAGGAGCAGGTTTTTAATTTCCTCAAATCTCTATGTTGCTGTATACTTATGAGTTGTTTCAGGCCACGTCTTTAGCAGGCAGTTTATGCCAGAGATTTAATCACTAAAAGATGTTGAACAGGGCATTGGAATGGTGAACCTTGCTCAGTGAGATGTAGGCATGCAGCTCAAGAGTGAACTTACTTTGAATTCCATTGATCCATTGTCTTACACATCAATATGTAAGATTTTAGCTCCTGGGGATTTAAAAGTTTCTCTTGGGTCTTGGCATATGCAGATCGTAAATCAAAAAAATCCATCTGTCAGTTTTTTGGAAATGAAATTAATTCTACCAGCCAGAAGTAATCAATAATGAGCTTGAAGTTACATTTGTTAAACAGTCTCTTGAATTTTCTATTACACGTCTGTTCTCAGAAATTTATGCTCCAAAAAAAAAAAAACCTGACAGAACTAATTTACTTCAGCTCTCTCTTTACACACCAGACTTTGAGACCAACAGTATGCATCTCTGTCTCCCATCAGAGGTAACGGAAGGTTGATGCTAGTGAAGGATGAACACAGCAGAAGCTCAGGAAAAAAGAAAAGACATAGCTGTTTGTAAGTGACCAACTACCACAGTAGACAAGAAATGTGGGAGACCTAGAATTCTGTAAACTGCAGGCCTATTTAAGATTTCTCTGTTTTCAAAGCTAGATAAATTAGTCATAAAAATTTCCTGAGTGTTGATGCTGCTTGAATCATACAACGGCCAACCTGGACTACAGGTTAGAATGACTGGGGGCGCCTAAAGAAGCACACCTTGGCTGCATGTGAGAAGTCCTTTGATACCTCCACTGTGTGGCCATGGCTGAGCATCCATGGCTGGTCTAGCACTCCCGCTTCAGTGTCGTGCCTGTCACCAAGTAGTAATAGAAAGAGCTCAGTTGTTGCAGAAAAACACACATCGGGCTTGTGAGAGCTACTCTGTCTCATTTCACATAAGCCTGATTTGTCTGATGCGTTATTATTATCCAGGAGCTGTAATTGTGATAAAGCGGTGTCTTCAAAAAGAGGGAGATTCTCAGAGGAAAGGAGAGCCCACTTAGGTCTCAGACTTGAATTACTGCTTTTGAAAAGGGGAAACAAATCTCTCTTGGGGGGGGACCTTGAAGATGGCGGAAGAGTAAGACGCGGAGATCGCCTTCCTCCCCACGGATACACCAGAAATACATCCACACGTGGAACAACTCCTACAGAACTCCTACTGAAGGCTGGCAGAAGACCTCAGACCTCCCAAAAGGCAAGAAACTCCCCACGTAACTGGGTAGGGCAAAAGAAAAAACAGAGACAAAAGAATAAGGACGGCACCTGCACCAGTGGGAGGGAGCTGTGAAGGAGGAAAAGTTTCCACACACTAGGAAGCCCCTCCGCGGGCGGAGACTGCGGGAGGCAAGAGGGGGGAGTTTCGGGACCGCGGAGTAGTGCACAGCGACGGGTGCGGAGGGCAAAGCGGGGAGATTCCTGCACAGACGATCGATGCTGACCGGCACTCACCAGCCCGAGTGGCTTGTCTGCTCACCCGCCGGGGCGGGCGGGGCTGCGAGCTGAGGCTCGGGTTTTGGTTTTGGACGGAGCTCAGGGAGAGGACTGGGGTTGGCGGCTTGAACATAGCCTGAAGGGGTTAGTGCACCACGACTAGCCGGGAGGGAGTTCGGGGAAAAGCCTGCACCGGCCGAAGAGGCAAGAGACTTTTTCTTCCCTCTTTGTTTCCTGGTGCGCGAGGAGAGGGGTTTAAGAGCGCTGCTTAAAGGAACTCCAGAGACGGGCGCGAGCCGCGGCTAAAAGCGCGAACCCCAGAGACGGGCGCGAGCCGCGGCTGAAGGCGCGAGCCCCCGAGACGGGCGCGAGCCGCGGCTGAAAGCGCAAACCCCAGAGACGGGCGCGAGCCGCAGCTAAAACCGCGGACCCCAGAGACGGGCGGGAGACGCTAAGGCTGCTGCTGCCGCCACCAAGGGGCCTGTGTGCGAGCACAGGTCACTCTCCACACCCCTCTTCCGCGGAGCCTGTGCAGCCCGCCACTGCCAGGTTCCCGGGATCCAGGGACAACTTCCCCGGGAGTACGCACGGCGGGTCTCAGGCTGGTGCAACATCACGCCGGCCTCTGCCGCAACGTCACGCTGCCTCTGCAGCCGCAGGCCCGCCCCGCACGCAGTGCCCCTCTTTCCCCCATCCCCCAACCCCCGGCCTGAGTGAGCCGGAGGCCCCGAATCAGCGGCTCCTTTAACCCCGTCCTGTCTGAGCGAAAAAACAGACGCCCTCCAGCGACCTACACGCAGAGGCAGGGCCAAATCCAAAGCTGAGCTCCTGTGAGCTGTGAGAACAAAGAAGAGAAAGGGAAATCTCTCCCAGCAGCCACAGAAGCAGCGGATTAAAGCTCCACAATCAACTTGATATACCCTGCATCTGTGGAATACCTGAATAGACAAGGAATGATCCCAAATTGAAGAGGTGGAATTTAGGAGCGAGATCTATGATTTTTTTCCCTTTTCCTCTTTTTGTGAATGTGTACGTGTATGCTTCTGTGTGAAATCCTGTCTGTATACTCTTGCTTCCACCATTTGTCCTAGGGCTCTATCCGTCCATGACTTTTTTTTAAAAATTCTTTTTCTTAATAATTAAGTTTAATTGTAATAACTTTATTATACTTTACCTTCGTTCTTTCTTTCTTTCCTTCCTTCCTTCCCTCCTTTAGACAACGAATCACCCCAAATTGAGGAGGTGGTCTCAGGGAGCAGGATTTATGATTTATCCCCCTTTACCTCTTTTTGTGAAGGTGTATGTGTATGCTTCTGTGTAAGATTTTCTCTGTATAGCTTTGCTTCCAACATTTGTCCTAAGGTTCTATCCGTCCCTTTTTTTTTTTTTTCTAAATATTTTTTAATTCAATAACTATATTATACTTTATTTTATTTTTACTGTATCATCTTTCTTTCTGTCTTTTTTCCTTCTTTCCCTCCTTCCTTCCTTCCTCCCTCCCTCCCTCCCTCCCTCCTTTCTTTCCTTCTTTGCTTCTTTCTTCCTTCCTTCCTTTCCTCCTTTCCTTCTTTCTTTACTCATACTTCTACTAATTCTCCCTACTTTTTCTCCCTTTTATTCTGAGCTGTGTGGATGAAAGGCTCTTGGTGCTCCAGCCAGGAGTCAGGGCTCTGCCTCTGAGGTAGGAGAGCCAACTTCAGGGCACTGGTCAACAAGAGACCTCCCAGCTCCACATAATATTAAACAGCGGAAATCTCCCAGAGACCTCCATCTTAACACCAGCACCCAGCTTCACTCAACGACCAGCAAGCCACAGTGCTGGACAACCTATGCCAAACAACTAGCAAAACAGGAACACAACCCCACCCATTAGCAGAGAGGCTGCCTAAAATCATAATAAGGCCACAGACACCCCAAAACACACCACCAGACGTGAACCTGCCCACTAGAGAGACAAGATCCAGCCTCATCCAGCACAACACAGGCACTAGTCCCCTCCACCAGGAAGCCTACACAACCCACTGAAACAACCTTAGCCACTGGAGACAGACATCAAAAACAACGGGAACTATGAAAGTGCAGCCTGCAAAAAGGAGACCCCAAACACAGTAAGATAAGCAAAATGAGAAGACAGAAAAACACACAGCAGATGAAGGAGCAAGATAAAAACCCACCAGACCTAACAAATGAAGAGGAAATAGGCAATCTACCTGAAAAAGAATTCAGAATAATGATAGTAAGGATGATCCGAAATCTTGGAAGTAGAATGGACAAAATGCAAGAAACAGTTAACAAGGACCTACAAGAACTAAAGATGAAACAAGCAACGATGAACAATGCAATAAATGAAATTAAAATCACTCTAGATAGGATCAATAGCAGAATAACTGAGGCAGAAGAACGGATAAGTGACCTGGAAGATAAAGTAGTGGAAATAACTACTGCAGAGCAGAATAAAGAAAAAAGAATGAAAAGAACTGAGGACAGTCTCAGAGACCTCTGGGACAACATGAAACGCACCAACATTCGAATTATAGGGGTTCCAGAAGAAGAAGAAAGAAAGAAAGGGACTGAGAAAATATTTGAAGAGATTATAGTTGAAAACTTCCCTAATATGGGAAAGGAAATAGTTAATCAAGTCCAGGAAGCACAGAGGGTCCCATACAGGATAAATACAAGGAGAAACACGCCAAGACACATATTAATCAAACTGTCAAAAATTAAATACAAAGAAAGCATATTAAAAGCAGCAAGGGAAAAACAACAAATAACACACAAGGGAATCCCCATAAGGTTAACAGCTGATCTCTCAGCAGAAACCCTACAAGCCAGAAGGGAGTGGCAGGACATACTGAAAGTGCTGAAGGAGAATAGCCTGCAACCAAGACTACTCTACCCAGCAAGGATCTCATTCACATTTGATGGAGAAATTAAAACCTTTACAGACAAGCAAAAGCTGAGAGAGTTCAGCACCACCAAACCAGCTTTACAACAAATGCTAAAGGAACTTCTCTAGACACGAAACACAAGAGAAGGAAATGACCTATAGTAGCGAACCCAAAACAATATATAAAATGGAAATAGGAACATACATATCGATAATTACCTTAAATGTAAATGGACTAAATGCTCCCACCAAAAGACACAGATTGGCTGAATGGATACAAAAACAAGACCCTTATATATGCTGTCTACAAGAGACCCACTTCAGAACTAGAGACACATACAGACTGAAAGTAAGGGGATGGAAAAAGATATTCCATGCAAATGGAAACCAAAAGAAAGCTGGAGTAGCAATTCTCATATCAGACAAAATAGACTTTAAAATAAGGACTATTAAAAGGGACAAAGAAGGACACTACATAATGATCAAGGGATCGATCCAAGAAGAAGATATAACAATTGTAAATATTTATGCACCCAACATAGGAGCACCTCAATACATAAGGCAAATACTAACAACCATAAAAGGGGAGATCAACAGTAACACATTCATAGTAGGGGACTTTAACACCCCACTTTCACCCATGGACAGATCATCCAAAATGAAAATAAATAAGGAAACACAAGCTTTAAATGATACATTAAACAAGATGGACTTAATTGATATTTATAGGACACTCCATCCAAAAACAACAGAATACACATTTTTCTCAAGTGCTCATGGAACATTCTCCAGGATAGATCATATCTTGGGTCACAAATCAAGCCTTGGTAAATTTAAGAAAACTGAAATTGTATCAAGTATCTTTTCCGACCACAACGCCATGAGACTAGATATCAATTACAGGAAAAGATCTGTAAAAAATACAAACACATGGAGGCTAAACAATACACTACTTAATAATGAAGTGATCACTGAAGAAATCAAAGAGGAAATAAAAAAATACCTAGAAACAAATGACAATGGAGACACAATGACCCAAAACCTATGGGATGCAGCAAAAGCAGTTCTAAGGGGGAAGTTTATAACAATACAAACCCACCTTAAGAAGCAGGAAACATCTCGAATAAACAACCTAACCTTGCACCTCAAGCAATTAGAGAAAGAAGAACAAAAAAAACCCCAAAGCTAGCAGAAGGAAAGAAATCATAAAAATCAGATCAGAAATAAATGAAAAAGAAATGAAGGAAACAATAGCAAAGATCAATAAAACTAAAAGCTGGTTCTTTGAGAAGATAAACAAAATAGATAAACCACTAGCCAGACTCATCAAGAAAAAAAGGGAGAAGACTCAAATCAATAGAATTAGAAATGAAAAAGGAGAAGTAACAACTGACACTGCAGAAATAAAAAAAATCATGAGAGATTACTACAAGCAACTCTATGCCAATAAAATGGACAATCTGGAAGAAATGGACAAATTCTTAGAAATGCACAACCTGCCAAGACTGAATCAGGAAGAAATAGAAAATATGAACAGATCAATCACAAGCACTGAAATTGAAACTGTGATTAAAAACCTTCCAACAAACAAAAGCCCAGGACCAGATGGCTTCACAGGTGAATTCTATCAAACGTTTAGAGAAGAGCTAACACCTATCCTTCTCAAACTCTTCCAAAATATAGCAGAGGGAGGAACACTCCCAAATTCCTTCTACGAAGCCACCATCACCTTGATACCAAAACCAGACAAGGATGTCACAAAGAAAGAAAACTACAGGCCAATATCACTGATGAACATAGATGCAAAAATCCTCAACAAAATACTAGCAAACAGAATCCAACAGCACATTAAAAGGGTCATACACCATGATCAAGTGGGGTTTATTCCAGGAATGCAAGGATTCTTCAATATACGCAAATCTATCAATGTGATAAACCATATTAACAAATTGAAGGAGAAAAACCATATGATCATCTCAATAGATGCAGAGAAAGCTTTCGACAAAATTCAACACCCATTTATGATAAAAACCCTCCAGAAAGTAGGCATAGAGGGAACTTTCCTAAACATAATAAAAGCCATATATGACAAGCCCACAGCAAACATCATCCTCAATGGTGAAAAACTGAAAGCATTTCCACTAAGATCAGGAACAAGACAAGGTTGCCCACTCTCACCACTCTTATTCAACATAGTTTTGGAAGTTTTAGCCACAGCAATCAGAGAAGAAAAGGAAATAAAAGGAATCCAAATCGGAAAAGAAGAAGTAAAGCTGTCACTGTTTGCAGATGACATGATACTATACATAGAGAATCCTAAAGATGCTACCAGAAAACTACTAGAGCTAATCAATGAATTTGGTAAAGTAGCAGGATACAAAATTAATGCACAGAAATCTCTGGCATTCCTATATACTAATGATGAAAAATCTGAAAGTGAAATCAAGAAAACACTCCCATTTACCATTGCAACAAAAAGAATAAAATATCTAGGAATAAACCTACCTAAGGATACGAAAGACCTGTATGCAGAAAATTATAAGACACTGATGAAAGAAATTAAAGATGATACAAATAGATGGAGAGATATACCATGTTCTTGGATGGGAAGAATCAACATTGTGAAAATGACTCTACTACCCAAAGCAATCTACAGATTCAATGCAATCCCTATCAAACTACCACTGGCATTTTTCACAGAACTAGAACAAAAAATTTCGCAATTTGTATGGAAACACAAAAGACCCCGAATAGCCAAAGCAATCTTGAGAACGAAAAAAGGAGCTGGAGGAATAAGGCTCCCTGACTTCAGACTATATTACAAAGCAACAGTAATCAAGACAGTATGGTACTGGCACAAAAACAGAAAGATAGATCAGTGGAACAGGATAGAAAGCCCAGAGATAAACCCACGCACATATGGACACCTTATCTTTGATAAAGGAGGCAGGAATGTACAGTGGAGAAAGGACAGCCTCTTCAATAAATGGTGCTGGGAAAACTGGACAGGTACATGTAAAAGTATGAGATTAGATCACTCCCTAACACCATACACAAAAATAAGCTCAAAATGGATTAAAGACCTAAATGTAAGGCCAGAAACTATCAAACTCTTAGAAGAAAACATAGGAAGAGCACTCTATGACATAAATCACAGCAAGATCCTTTCTGACCCACCTCCTAGAGTAATGGAAATAAAAACAAAAATAAACAAATGGGACCTAATGAAACTTCAAAGCTTTTGCACAGCAAAGGAAACCATAACCAAGACCAAAAGACAACCCTCAGAATGGGAGAAAACATTTGCAAATGAAGCAACTGACAAAGGATTAATCTCCAAAATTTACAAGCAGCTCAATAACAAAAAAACAAACAACCCCATCCAAAAATGGGCAGAAGACCTAAATAGACATTTCTCCAAAGAAGATATACAGAATGCCAACAAACACATGAAAGAATGCTCAACATCATTAATCATTAGAGAAATGCAAATCAAAACTACAATGAGATATCATCTCACACCAGTCAGAATGGCCATCATCAAAAAATCTAGAAACAATAAATGCTGGAGAGGGTGTGGAGAAAAGGGGACACTCTTGCACTGCTGGTGGGAATGTGAATTGGTTCAGCCACTGTGGAGAACAGTATGGAGGTTCCTTAAAAAACTACAGATAGAATTACCATATGACCCAGCAATCCCACTACTTGGCATATACCCTGAGAAAACCAAAATTCAAAAAGAGTCATGTACCAAAATGTTCATTGCAGCTCTATTTACAATAGCCAGGACATGGAAACAACCTAAGCGCCCATCATCGGATGAGTGGATAAAGAAGATGTGGCACATATACACAATGGAATATTACTCAGCCTTAAAAAGAAATGAAATTGAGCTATTTGTAATGAGATGGATAGACCTAGAGTCTGTCATACAGAGTGAAGTAAGTCAGAAAGAAAAAGACAAATACCGTATGCTAACACATATATATGGAATTTAAGGGAAAAAAATGTCATGAAGAACCTAGGGGTAAGATAGGAATAAAGACGCAGACCTACTGGAGAACGGACTTGAGGGTATGGGGAGGGGGAGGGGTGAGTTTTGATAGGGCGAGAGAGAGTCATGGACATATACACACTAACAAACGTAGTAAGGTAGATAGCTGGGGGGAAGCAGCCGCAAGGCACAGGGATATTAGCTCGGTGCTTTGTGACAGCCTGGAAGGGTGGGATGGGGAGAGTGGGAGGGAGGGAGACGCAAGAGGGAAGACATATGGGAACATATGTATATGTATAGCTGATTCACTTTGTTATAAAGCAGAAACTAACACACCATTGTAAAGCAATTATACCCCAATAAAGATGTTTAAAAAAAAAAAAAAAAAATCTCTCTTGGAATATGAAGAGTACGTTTCTCACCTCTGGTTTATACCAGACAAACAACTCATCCTCCCGTCTCTTCAGTATTTGTGAGGTTCTTGTCTGTATCCAAGACCTTGTGTGTGTTGACTCTGCACTAAAGACCAGTGTTGCCACACCGTCTTCCAGGAATGACAAAAGGAAGTAGTGTTCAACTGTCAAGCTTACTAAGCATCAGAGGGCAGGAACCTGGCAGGCCTTACTTCTGTGTACTTCCTGTTCCTAGTTTTTGAAAGCCTCAAGGGCACATACTTCATGTAGCCTGAGCTGGGGAGGTGAGCAAGTGAGAAGGCCATGGAAGACAATCCCCCCACTTCTCCCCACCAACTGTGTGCTATGGGCTGAATGTTTGCGTCCCCCATACCCCAAATTCATATGTTGAAATTCTATTCCCCAATGTAGTAATATTAGAAGGTGGGGCCTTTGGGAGGTAATTATGATTGTCTGAGGCCATGAAGTTGGAACCCCATGATGGGGTTAATGCCCTCATAAGAGTCACAAGAGAGCTTGTGTCCTCTTTTGCTCTCCACCATGCGAGCACACAGCAAGAAGTCTGCAGTTTGCAACCTGGAAGAGGGTTCTCAGACTTTCAGCCTCCAGAACTGTGAGAAACTTCTGTTGTTTATAAGCCACCCAGTCTGTGGCGTTCTGTTATAGCAGCCCAAACTGACTAAGACACTGTGTGATGAGAAGTTCCTTGCTTGCTGAACCTCTGTTTCCTAGTCTGCCAAAATGGGGTCACATGTTTCTATTAGTCTGCTCTGGCTGTGATAGCAAAAATACCATAGGCTGGGTGGCTTAAACAACAAACATTACTTCATACAGCTCTGGAGGCTGTAAAGTCCAAGAGCAAGTCACCAGCAGATACAGGGTCTGGTAAGAACCTGCTTTCTGGCTTGTAGGTATCTGTCTTCTCTTGTGCCCTCAAATGGTAGAGAGCAGAGAGCTCTCAGGTCTCTTTTATAAGAACACTAATCCCATTCATGAGGGCAGAGCTTATCACCTATCACCTCCCAAATGCCCCACCTCCAAATACTATCATCTTGGAGCTTAGAATTTCAACAAATGAATTTTCAGGGGACATAAACATTCAGTCCATAATAAGGATTAACTATCAAAAACAAACAAACAAAATCCAAATATAGTACCTAGCACATGGTGGAAATAAAATGTATTATATTACTACTATTTACTAGTATTATATCTGCACTGCATTATCAGCTGTAAAAGGCATCTTACTTAAGCTAATAAACAACTGTTCTCTAGGGAACTGTAGACTGGCTTCACATCATCTTCAGAATAAAACTCAACACTGTTTAATATAACAAAAAATCGTCTAGTACACATAAAAGGTAAAATTCACAATGGCAGGCATCCAATAAAAGTGTACTTGTAGGTAAAGAAGGAGGACATATGATCAATAATCAGGAAAAAGCAAGAGGGAAGAAAAACACAGAAGTGATGGAGAAGATGGGGGCTATTACAAGAGCTATTATAAATGTACTTCATATATTTAAGAGGAAGAAATGAGGACAAAAAGGACAGAATTTAAAACTATACAAAATATTCAAAAGAAACTTTTAACTTGAAAAATACAATATCTAAAATTAAAAACAAACTGGATAGAATTAACAACAAATTAGATAGTATAGGAAAAAGATTAATGAATTTAAACACATTACTATAGAAATCAATCAAAAGGAAGCACAGAGAGAAAATAATTGAAGAAAATGAATGGAGCATCAGTGAGTTATGAGACAACGTGGGACAATCTGCAGGTTCATGGAACTGCAATAGCAGAAATAGAGGAGAGGGGAGGACAAGAAAGGAAAACATTTCAAGAAATAATAGATAAAATTTTTCAGAAAATGAAAATTATAAATCCAAAGATCCAAGAAGCTCAAGAATTATCAAGAAGAAAAACCACATCAAGCAAATCATTACCAAATTGCTAAAAACTAAATATAAAAAGACAATCTTAAAAGCAATGGAAGGGGAAAAAAATCATAAAAATGATAAGAACTACAGAAGAATTTTTTTGTCGTAAGATATGTAAACAGAGTCATTTGTAAAGAATTGAAAGAAGTACTGTCCACCTAGAATTATTTACTGACAAAAATACCTTTCAAAATTGAAGGCAAGAAGACCCAAAAAAGATGTCCAAAAAGCACATCAAAAGATGCTCAACACCACTAATTATTAGAGAAATGCATATCAAAATTATGAAGTATCAACTCACACTAGTCAGAATGACCATCATCAAAAAATCTACAAACAGTAAATGCTGGAGAGGGTGTGGAGAAAAGGGAAACTTCCTACACTGTTGGTGGGAATGTAAATTGATGCAGCCACTATGGAGAACAGTATGAGTTTCCTTAAAAAACTAAAAATAGAGCTACCATATGATCCTGCAATCCCACTCCTGGGTATATATCTGGAGAAGACCATCATTTGAAAAGATACATGCACCCCAATGTTCACTGCAGCACTATTTACAATAGCCAGGACATGGAAGCAACCTAAGTGTCCATCAACAGAGGAATGGATAAAGAAGATGTGGTACATATATACAATGGAATATTACTCCGCCACAAAATAAGAATGAAATAATGCCATTTGCAGCAACATGGATGGACCTAGAGATCCTCATACTGAGTGAAGTAAGTCAGACAGAGAAAGATAAATACCGCATGATATCGTTTATATGTGGAATCAAAAACATGGTACAAATGACTTATTTACAAAATGGAAATAGAGTCACAGATGTAGAAAACAAACTTAGGGTTACTGGGGGAAAAGCGGACTGGGGAGGCGAGGGATAAATTGGGAGACTGGGATTGACATATACACACTACTTTATATATAGAACAGATAACTAATAAGGACCTACTGTAGAGCACAGGGAACTCTACTTAGTACTCTGAAATGGCCTATATGGGAAAAGAATCTAAAAAAGAGTGGATATATATATATATATATATATATATATATATATATATATGTACAACTGATTCATTTTGCTGTACACCTAAAACTAACAAAACTAACACAGCTAACACATCTATACTCCAATGAATTTTTTTTAAAAAGTGAACAAACAGAAAATAACATTTTAAGCAAATAAAAAGCTGAGAGGATTTATCATCAGAAGAATTGCACTGTAAGAAATATTAAAGGAAACTTTTCAGGAAGAAAAAAATGGTACAAGATAGAAATTTGGATCTATACAAAGGGATACAGAACACTGAAAATGGTGAATTTAGGGATAAATGTAGACAACATTTTTGTCTCATCTTTAAATATTTCTAAAATTTCATTATTCGAAGCAAAAATAGTAATATTTTAAATTGGGATTTATAACACATGCATAAGTAAACTACATGGACATAATTACACAAAGAATGGAAGGGGAAAAATGGAAACATTCTAAGGTTTTAAAACCACTGGTGAAATAGTGTAGTATTATTTGAAAGTAGATTGTAATCAGTTAAAAATGTACACTGTAAAACCCGAAGAAATCATTAAAAAATAAAATTAAGAATTAGCTAAAATACCTGTAATGATGATAAAATGGAATTATAAATGATAATGCAAGCATTATAAAAGAATCCAGAGTCAGGAAAAGAGAAAAATAGGGGGAACAAAGGACATAAAATTAAATAGAAAACAAATATCGATAAGGTAGATTTAAACCCAACTATATCAAAGTTACAGTAAATGTTAGTGATCTAACACATTAAGACAGATATTTTCCTATTAGATGAAACTCAAGACACAACTATGTGCTTTCTATAGGAGATGCACTGTAAATATGACGAAAATAGGTTACAAGTACATGAATGAGAAACATATACTAAGCAAACACTAATCAAAAGACAGATGGCTACATTAATATCAGTGTAGCTTTTAGAACAAGAATTCTGAGAATTGTAAGAGACATTATCTAGGCTAGAGGGGGTCATTTCAATAAGAATATATAACAATAAGTGTGTATATGCCTCATAGCAGAGTTTTGAGTTACGAGAAGCAAGCACAGATTGAACTGAAAAGAGAAATGGACAAACTCACAATCACAGAAGTGTTCAACATTCCTTTCTCAGTAATTGATAGAACAAGTAGAAAATCAGTAAAGATGTAAGAACATGAACAACGCTATCAACCAACTTGATCTCAATGACATTTGTAGAAAATTCCTACCAAGAACAGCAGAATACACATTCTTTTCAAATGCCATGGACTTTATGGACCATATTCTGAACTACAAAGCAGGTCTAAATAATTTTACGAGAGTAAAAATAATACAAAGTTGTATAACTGATTAAATAAAAATTAATAATTTAAATTTATTGGATTATTAATTATTAAAAGAGTTCAATAACTGAAAGAGATCTGAAAAAAAATTTGTACATTAATCAGCATGCTTATCAATAACGCTTGGGATAAAGAAAAAGTCACAACATATTAAAATTTGTGTAATGTAGCTAAAGCAGTGTTTAGAGTGAAATTTATTGCCAAAAATTCTGACATTAGAAAAGAAGAAAAGTCTCAAGTGGATGATTTGTTTTTCTCCTTAAAAAAGTTAGAAAGAAAAGATTAAATTAAAAGAAAACTAAGCAGAGAAAGGCAATAATAACAAAAGAATAAATCAATTAATACTTTAAAAGAATATATGAATTAGAAACACTGCTCCAGGAGAACTTGCTTTTCTAATCATAGTGGCAAGTACCTGGCTCATTCAGAAGTGAACAAGGTGAACATCAGAAATTGTCCAAAAAGTAGTGCCTAATTTGGAGGGGACATGAAATCAACAAAAGGGCTCATAAAATGTTCCCTGGGTAATCCATAATTAGTACAAGTGTCACAATAAAGTTCTGACATTGACAGGTAAGTGTGTTTGGGAAAGAGCATTCTCTGATTCATTTAATTTCAATCAATGTTTTAATTTTAGGAAAGTGAATTTAATTACTCATTTTATAATGGCTAAAAATCTGGCATCTTTAAAAACAGGGACTGTTTGTTATGCATGTTGCTTAATCTCACTTCATCCTATAAAACAAAATGTCAAACTCATGGTCATTTAGCTGAAACTCTTATAACTGAGAACACTGCTTGTGTTGTTTCCTTAAGTAAATTTGGGGGATTTTGGTTGTTGTCATCAGGGAATACTTTATCATGGTTATTTATTGCATAGACATATACACCCACTTCATTTTTACAACAGAAAACCTCTGTTATATGTGAAATTCTCTGCAGTTAACTTTGCAAAGACTATTCTAGGAAGATATAAAAATAAAATATATCCTTCTTTTAAGCCAGTGAAACATACTACAATTTCCCAATACTATAAACAAAGATTTTTGTAAAATTCTCCATTTCTTAGTTTTGGATTATAATTTCTAGAGATTGTAGATTATTCATAAATCCTAGAAGCATAATTTTGAAGGATTAATTCCTATAATGTATCATTTTCTTTTTTCCCTTCTGTGTCATGCATCATTTTTATACTTGATTGCAGAACTGCTGATGCTAAATTTTAGAAAATGTATAGTTTTGTGGCCATCTGCTATACCACATGATCATGTGTACTGATATTATCTCTTTCTCAAGACACTCAAACTCCCTTTAACAAAATTTGACATTTTCACTATGACAATCTTTCATATTTACAAGCTCTTCACCATGATGTTTCAAAAACCTGAAAGCAGATTTTGCATTTCCATTCTTATGAAGATGGATTATCATGTTTAATCTAGGATAATCATAGATCCTTTCCCTTGCAGAGAAATATTTGGAAACATAAGTGAACACATTTAGAAACGACTGTGCAATTACAGGGTTTGTTTTGTGACCTTTTTGATGAAGGCCAGTATCATTTGTTGCTTTGGTGGTAACCTGTCTCATAAAAACTCTTAGATTATCTCCACCAGATACCATGTAAGAGTATAAAGCAATCAATAAGGAAGAATATTTCTGCTAATCAGCATGTGAGTGAGTTTCCCCAAACTATGTATCTCATAATAGAAGGGAAGGAAAGGGAAGAACAAAGCTGAGGAGGGTTTCCCACCTGCTTCCCCTAGCCTTGGGATCTGGGGTTTCAGGGGCTTCTGAGGAGCAAGGTGATGAGGGGAGGGAAGGTGCATAGCAGATAGGATGATTTGGGCTCAAAATGGCTTAAACCCCAGTGGACTTTTCATGTCACGTGTCACATGCCTGGGTGGCTCCTGGGCAGAAGGGCTCAGCTTTGCTCTTTGTTTTGCTTCTGCGCCCCCTCCTCCCAGAGCCTGTGTCCCTACCCTGATAGCAGTACATGGGCTGTAGTGGTTGTAGCATCACATCCTCTACACGCCAGCATCCAGAAGAAGAAAGGAGCCCTCCTTGCATCTTCTAGCAGCAAGGGCACATGCTAGGAGTGCCTCAGATCTCACTGACAAGGACGGTCTGTAGGTTGGATAATGGCCGTACAAATAAAAATGCCTAATGTAAGATACCACATCCCCTCCATCACCTGGGATTTCAGCTGCAGCCAAGGAGGACAATCCCTGCAGATTCAGATGTGGGCTGTATTGTCCATCTCAAGCACATGCCTTACCTCCAGTTGTTTTCCTCCCCAGAACCTCTCTGCAGCATCAGGAGTTCATCCTAGGACACATGTCAACCAGCGGGGATCCCATGAAGGGACACTTCTAGGAAGCTTCCGCATCCCTGTCAGCAGTCCTGGAGGATGGAATTTCACAGCCACAGCAGACATCTCCTGATAGGATATCTACTTCTTCCCTGCTTCATCCCCTCAACCTTCCCATCTGATGCTGTGCAATCATCTCCCAAATAAACTATGTGATCTAAGCCCTTGTCTCAGGCTCTCTAAGGGAAGCTCAAGCTAAAATGCCAGCTTGCCCTTCTCGACAAGGGCAGAGCACTCATGATACAGAATGCAGTTCACAATGAAGGCTGGCACTCTGCGTGCTTCTGAGGCTTTGAAGAACTCACTAAGTTTTCTTGTGCAGCCACCAAAGGGGTGCTACTAACATCTACACGATTATGGACAGCCCCTTAAAATTATGCAGTGCACAGCCTGCACATTGGATGCAGAGAGGGCCCAGAGAGGGAATGGAGTAGGCATCCCTTCTCAGGTGCATCTGGGTACCAGGGGCATCTCCAAGAATCCCTTCTCCTGGATTCTCAGTTACATGAAGCCACCAACAGTTGTCTGTCGTTCTCAGTAAGGCTCTAAAAGGCTTTTTTTCAGCTTTTGGTTTGGATGATTCATTTTATCACATTTGCTGTGGATCATTGTTAACTGGAGTAAAACAAGTTGATGTTTCTGTTTACATTAGAAAATTGTACTTTTTTGCTTATAGCTTTTAAAAGCTTTATTATTTATTTATTTATTTTTGGCTGCGTTGGGTCTTGGTTGCAGCATGCGGGATCTTCATTGAGGCACGCAGGATCTTTCACCGTGGCGGGCGGGCTTCTTGTTGTGGTGTGCAGGCTTCTCTCTAGTTGTGGTGTGTGGGTTTTCTCTTCTCTATTTGCAGTGTGCAGGCTCCAGGGCATGTGGGCTCTCTAGTTTGGCACGCGGGTTCCAAAGCTTGTGGGCTCTGAAGTTTGTGGCATGCGGGCTCTAGTTGAGGCGCTCAGGCTCAGTAGTTGTGGCGTGCAGGCTTAGTTGCCCCACGGCATGTGGAATCTTAGTTCCCTGATCAGGGATCAAACCCGTGTCCCCTGCATTGTAAGGTGGATTCTTTACCACTGGACCACCAGGGAAGTCCCTCCACTCTTTTTTAGATTCTTTTCCCATATAGGCCATTGCAGAGTATTGAGTAGAGCTCCCTGTGCTATACAGTAGGTTCTTATTAGTTATCTATTTTATATATAGTAGTGTGTATATGTCAATCCCATTCTCCCAATTTATTACTCCACCCTTACCCACTCGTAACCATAAGTTTGTTTTCTACGCCTGTAACTCTATTTCTGTTTTGTATATAAGTTCATTTGTACTCTTTTCTTAGATTCCACATATAAATGGCATCATATGGTATTTATCTCTGTCTGACTTACTTCACTCAGTATGAGAATCTCTAGGTCCATCCAGGTTGCTGCAAACGGCATTATTTCATTCTTTTTTATGGCTAATGTTCCATTGTACATATGTACCACACCTTCTTTATCCATTTCTCTGTTGATGGACATTTAGGTTGCCACTATGGAGAACAGTAGGGAGGTTTCTTTAAAAATTAGAAATAGAGCTACCATATGATCCAGCAATCACACTCCCGGGCATATTTCTGGAGAAAACCATAATTCAAAAAGATGCATGCACCTCAGTGTTCATTGTAGCACTATTTACAATAGCCAGGATGAGAAAAATTGTACTTTTAATTATTTTTCTAATATTAGATGGGGTCAGAGTGCTGTGGAGACACCTGTGGCTTACTGAGTCCACAGTTGAATAACTGAATAAAATTCATTAAATTAGTTACAGCACTTAGTGAGCTGCTGTTCTATATGAGACCCAAGAGTGGGGTGGACGCATGTGGGGCACTGGGGATGCTGGTGTGGAAAACGTCTGAAGCAACACCTACCACCTCAGCTATCAGCTCCTTGAATGACAGAGAGAATAAGAGAGATCATTCAGTCATCCCAATATATGTCAAACTTCTGTCTTCCCACTTGCAAGTAAATATAGCACAGAAAATGAGATATGGTTTAATGAATAACAGTAATAAAATAGTTAACTCCGAGCATTTATTATGTTTTGTAAACCATGGTGCTAAGTTCTTTACATGGATAAATTTATACAATATTAACAAAAACTCAACAAGGTAAGTTCAGTTTCCAGATGAAAAATTAAAATCACAGAGAGGTCAAGGAATATGCCCAAAGTCACACAGTGGGGCAATACTCTAAGCCTAAGTTTGGTCAGTACCTTCAGAGAAGAAACATTAAAATATCATGGGAATTTTGAGTTAATAAGTATATATTAATATAATGGCACAAAATGTGAGATCCAAATAATGGATTGCTAAATTTTCAAAATGAAAGTAATAAATATAAAAATATGTAACTGTTAGCTAGGTATATGGTGTTTCTAATATATGATATTACTTGTAACATGTTTCTCATGGAGTATTCAATATAGTATTCCATTTATTATTGCTTATGTAATGCTGGAGTATATTTGAGATCTACAAATATATGATGTTGAGTTGCTGTCTTGCATAACTGAAATAATCAATTAAAACTGATTATAAAACAACTTGGAAAAAGTCCATTAACCCTCGAAGGCATTTTAATATGAGTTTGAAAGGCTCCAGTCTCTTCCACCTTCCTCCTCAAGGCTTCCCCCTTTCCCCTTGGGATGCCATCAAAGGTTATGTGGGCCATGATTAATGTTCTCCAGTTGCCATATGTCAGCTCTGGACAGTATTACTGCAACTCAGCAGACATTCAACGCATTTCCAGTAAAATACTGTATATGAAAGAATGTTTTGGAGAAAGGCCTTTTAAAAATAATTCTGCTAAAATAACCCTGAAAATATCTTAAAATGGTGATATGTTTATTTCTTCCCATGGCATCAATTAATCATAACTATTGAAAAATTATCAGTGTCAGAAGTTGGATTCCAATGTTTGAAATAAAACTTCTACATAATATTTAAAATATCTTCAACTTATGGAAGATATCTTTGCTTTTTATTTGTTCAGGCATATTTTAAAAATAATAAATGATTGTTGGGAAGGCCAGAGGTTAATTTGAGAATCCAAATCTCCAAAAAGAACATGGTAAGGCTTTTTGCAGATAATGACTTAAAAAAGACTCACGGGGCTTCCCTGGTGGCGCAGTGGTTGAGAGTCCGCCTGCCGATGCAGGGGACACAGGTTCGCGACCCGGTCCGGGAAGATCCCACATGCCGCGGAGCGGCTGGGCCCGTGAGCCATGGCCGCTGAGCCTGCGTGTCCGGAGCCTGTGCTCCACAACGGGAGAGGCCACAACAGTGAGAGGCCCACGTACTGCAAAAAAAAAAAAAAAAAAAGACTCACGAATCTCAGAAAGTTTTCTTCTACTAACTATGCTTTTTAAAATTTAGCCAGGTCATGTCTTGTCGGCCTGAGGCAAATTCACCTGAAGCTTTTCAGAAAAAAAAGATTGAAGGTAAAACAAATCAAAAATTACCTTTTGGGGCTTTTTAACAGGCCTGTTTTGGTGTGATATTTGCTCTGACAAACTAATTTCTCAGTGCTTGTTCCTGTATTTTCCCGAATCAGCCACAGCATCCAGGGGAGAAGAGCCCTTGGCATGAGAGCTGGAATGTAGGCTTTGCTTTGCAAGCTGTGGGGTTTCAGATAAGTGACTAGGTTTCTCTGGGTCTCAATTTCCTCATCTGGAAAATTAGGACCATATAAAATGAAAGAACCTTTTCAAAAGCATTTGGTAAGACCCTAATGTGCTAAACAAGAATAAGGTACTTTGTAATATTGCCATTATTATTCATATCAAAAATTTATTTAAGCTTACAATAACCTTTAATTTAGGTTTACATTTATCCTTGGTGGTATTATTTGACACAATTTATAGTGCAGCTTATCGATTTTGATTAGCCTTCCAAGAATCCCTGTGCCAGCATGTTTTGGTTTTAAGGTCTTTCTTTATGACTTTCTCCAAAATTTACAAGCAGCTCATGCAGCTCAATAACAAAAAAACAAACAACCCAATCCAAAAATGGGCAGAAGACCTAAATAGACATTTCTCCAAAGAAGATATACAGACTGCCAACAAACACATGAAAGAATGCTCAACATCATTAATCATTAGAGAAATGCAAATCAAAACTACAATGAGATATCATCTCACACCAGTCAGAATGGCCATCATCAAAAAATCTAGAAACAATAAATGCTGGAGAGGGTGTGGAGAAAAGGGAACACTCTTGCACTGCTGGTGGGAATATGAATTGGTACAGCCACTATGGAGAACAGTATGGAGGTTCCTTAAAATCTACAAATAGAACTCCCATATGACCCAGCAATCCCACTACTGGGCATATACCCTAAGAAAACCATAATTCAAAAATAGTCGTGTACCAAAATGTTCATTGCAGCTCTATTTACAATAGCCAGGAGATGGAAACAACCTAAGTGCCCATCATTGGATGAATGGATAAAGATGTGGCACATATATACAATGGAATATTACTCAGCCATAAAAAGAAATGAAATTGAGTTATTTGTAATGAGGTGGATAGACCTAGAGTCTGTCATACAGAGTGAAGTAAGTCAGAAAGAAAAAGACAAATACCGTATGCTAACACATATATATGGAATCTAAGAAAAAAAATGTCATGAAGAACCTAGGGGTAAGACAGGAATAAAGACACAGACCTACTAGAGAATGGACTTGAGGATATGGGGAGGGGGAAGGGTAAGCTGTGACAAAGTGAGAGAGTGGCATGGACATATATACACTACCAAACATAAAATAGATAGCTAGTGGGAAGCAGTCACATCGCACAGGGAGATCAGCTCTGTGCTTTGTGACCACCTAGAGGGGTGGGATAGGGAGGGTGGGAGGGAGGGAGACGCAAGAGGGAGGAGATATGGGGATATATGTATATGAATAACTGATTCACTTTGTTATACAGCAGAAACTAACACACCATTGTAAAGCAATTATACTCCAATAAAGATGTAAAAAAAAATAAAATAATAAAAAGTAAAAATAAATAAATACATCTAAAAATGATTTTTTTTTTAAAAAGGGTCTTCTGTGGTCATTTTCCTAGATCAGGAAGATTCATATTAATTCTATGTCCCATGCTGATATCTTTGATCATAGCCTTTGGCCAACCATTTTCCTTTTTGTGTGAAATTTCAATAAGGGTATAATTTTGAAATACCAACACTATTTCGGTGTTTGTAATGCAATTGATGTATCTAGCCCAGCACTTATTTCTAATTCTTTAAACCTTTGAGGGAGACTTTGACTTATACCATATTGAGAAACTATTCTATTTACCTAGCATGAATATTCGGGATTCTCCTTCATATCACATATTGTAATTTTCAAAGATAAAACTTCATGGATTTTATAATAATTAACTTACAATGTTTATTAATTATTAAATGTTATTTAATAACTAGTTATAATAATATAAAAATTCATGTTCTTTATGAGTTTCTCTTCAATTAAATTTCCTTGCTATTGATAATTCCCTAATGTTCCTATCACTGTTAGTTGAATAGACCTTATCATAATATTATGAAGATCTGAGGATTTAAAGTGAATGAGTTTTTAAAAAGTAACAACAAGTAATGAGAGTAGGAAGAAAAACTCACACTAAATTGCTCTGAATGTGAGACCTTCTACCAGAACCTCACAGATGACACCGTCTTTGACAAAGTGGCCCCGGGAGGGATGGACTGTTGTTGCCTCCTTCTCAGAGAAGGAGGCTGAATCTCAGAAGTATCACCTGACTTGTTATCCAGCTTGATATTGATAAAGGATCAAATTTACAACTTGAAATTAAGAAATTACAATGCCTATACTTAGAGCTAGTTTCTATAAAAGACCACTTCAAATCAAACACACTTTGTGTCTGAAGATTTGCCAGCTGCAGCTAGAATGTACAAATCAATCATGCTACAAAATCTATGTGACTTTTTGTATGCATGTATGTAAGTATAGTTGATTTACAATATTAGTTTTAGGTGTACAACATAGTGATTCAATATTTTTATAGGTTATACACTATTTATAGTTATTATAAAATATTGGCTATATTTCCTGTGCTGTACAATATGTCACTGCAGCTTATTTATTTTAAACATTTGTATCTCTTAATCCCCTACTGGTGCTTCACCCCTACCCACTTCCTTCTCCCACTGGTAAACAGTAGTTTGTTCTTTATGTTTGTAAGGCTGTTTCTGTTTTGTTATATTCAATCACTTGTTTCATTTTTCAGATTCCATGTAAGTGATAACATACATTATTTGTTATTCTCTGTCTGATATATTTCACTAAGCATGACACCCTCTGGGTCCATTCATGTGGTTGCAAATGGCAAAACTTCATACATTTTTATGGCTAATATTCCATTGAATGCATATGCCACATCTTCTTTATCCATTCATCCACTGATGGACACTGAGGATGCTTTCATATGTTGGCCATTGTAGGTAGAGCTACTATGAACACTGAAGGCACATATCTTTTCAAATTAGTGTTTTTATTTCCTTTACATATATACATGGGAGTGGAATTGCTGGATCATATGGTAGTTCTGTTTTTAGTTTTTTTTTGAGGAACCTCCATATGGTTTTCCACAGTGGCTACATGAATTTGCATTCCTACCAAAAGTGTACAAGGGTTTCCTATTCTTCGTATGCTTTCCAGTATTTGTTATTTGTGCTCTTTTTGATGGTAGACATTCTGACAGGTGTGAGGTGATATCTCATTGTGGTTTTGATTTGCATTTCTCTGATGATTAGTGATGTAGAGCATCTTTTAATGTGCCTTTTGGCCATCTGTATGTCTTCTTTGGAAAAATGTCTATTCAAGTCTTCAGCCCATTCTTTAATAGGGTTGTGTTTTTTTTGATATTGAGTTTTATGTATTTTGAATATTAACCCCTTTTTGGTCATATCATTTGCAAATATTTTCTCCCATTCAGTAGGTTGTGTTTTGCTTTTGTCGATGGTTTCCTTTGCTGTGCAAAAGATTTTAAAATTTAATTAGGTCCCATTTGTTTATTTTTGCTTTTGTTTCCTTTGCCATAGGAGACAGATCCAAAAAAATATTGCTAAGACTTATGTCAAAGAGTGTTCTGCCTATGTTTTTTTCTAGGAGTTTTATGGTTTCTGGTTTTAAACTTAGGTTTTTATTCCATTTTGAGTTTATTTTTGTATATGATGTGAGAAAATGTTCTAATTTCATTTGTTTGCATGCAGCTTCTCCATTTGCCCAGCACCACATATTGAAGAGACTGCTATTTCCCCGTCATATAATCTTGCTTCCTTTGTCATAGATGCATTGACAATAGTGTATGGGTTTATTTCTGGGCTCTCCATTCTGTTCCATTGATCTATGTGTCTGTTTTTCTGCCAGTATGATACTGTTTTGATTATAGTAGCTTTGTAGTATATTCTGAAGTAAGGGGGCATGACACCTCCAGCTTTATTCTTTTCTCTCAAGATTGCTTTAGCTATTTGGGGTCTTTTGTGTTTTCCATATAAATTTTAGGATTATTTGTTCTAATTCTGTGAAAATGTCATGGGCATTTTGATAGAAATTGCATTAACTCTGTTGATTGCTTTAGGTAGTATGGACCTTTTAACATTATTTCAATCTATGAACATAGGATATTTTTCCATCTCTTTGAGTCATTTTAAATTTCTTTCATCAATGTTTTATGGTTTTCATAGTGTAGATCTTTCTTCTCCTTACATAAGTTTATTCCTAGGTATTTTATTCTTTTTGATGCAATTTGAAATGATATTGTTTTCCCTTTCTGATAGTTCATTATTAGTGTATAGAAAAGTAACAGGTTTTTGTATTTAATCTTGTATCCTGCAACTTTATTGAATTCATTTATTAGTTCTAATAGTTTTTTGGTGGAGATTTTAGGGTTTTCTGTACATAATATTATGTCATCTGCAAATAGTGACAGTTTTACTTCTTCCCTTCTAATTTGGATGTCTTATCTTTCTTTCTTTTTTTTTCTTTTTGTCTAATTTCTGTGCTTAGGACTTCCAATCCTATATTGAATAGAAGTGGTGAGAATGGGCATCCTTGTCTTGTTCCTGATTTTGGAGGAAACATTTTCAGTTTTCACCATTGAGTATGATGTTAGCTGTGGGTCTGTCATAAATGGCCTTTGTTGTCTTGAGTTATGTACCCTCTATTTGAGTTTTGATGAGAGTTTTTACCATAAATGGATGTTGAATTTTGTCACTTTATCTACATCTATTGAGATGATCATATGATTTTTATCCTTCTTTTTTTTAATGTGGTATATCACATTGATTAATTTGCAGATATTGAACCATCCTTCTAGCGTGGAGTAAATCGCACTTGATAATGGTTTATGATCTCTTTTATATATTGTTGAATTCAGTTTGATAATATTTTGTTGAGGGTTTTTGCATCTATTTTCATCAGAGATATCGGATTGTAATTTTCCTTTTTTGTAGCGTCTTTTTCTGGTTTTGGTATCAGAAAAATGGTGGCCTCATAGAATAAATTTAGGGGTGTTCCCTCCTTTTCAATTTTTTTGGAATAATTTGAGAAGGATAGGTTTTAGCTCCTCTTTAATGTTTGGGAGAATTCCTCTGAGAAGCTGTCTGGTCCTGGACTTCTGTTTGCTGAGACTTTTTTGATCACTAATTCAATTTCACTACTAGTGATCAGTCTTATTCAGATTGTCTATTTTTTCCTGATTCAGTCTCTGAAGATTGTATGTTTCCAGAAATTTATCCATTTCTTATAGGGTACTCAATTTGTTGGCATATAACTGTTCATAGAATTTTCTTATATTTTTGTTTCTCTATGATATAAATTATAATTTCTCTTCTTTCACTTCTTGTTTTGTTTATTTCTGATCTCTCTTGTTTTTCTTAATGACCCCAGCTACAGGCTAATCAATTTTGTTTATCTTTAAAAAAAATAACTGTTGATTTCATTGATCTTTTCTACTGTTTTTTATTTATTTCCCCTCTTGATCTTTATTACTTCCTTCCTTCTGCTGGCTTTGGGTTTTGTTTCTTCTGTTTTTCTAATTCTTTTAAATGGTAGGTTAAGTTGTTTATTTGAAATTTTTCTTGTTTTCTGAGGTAGTCTGTATCACTATAAATTTCCCTCTTAGAACTGCTTTTGCTGCATCCCATAGATTGTGAAAAGTTGTGTTTTATTTTTATTCGTCTCAAAGTATTTTCTGTTACACTTTGCTTTGTCCATTGACCCATTGGTTTTTTAGTAGTATGTTGCTTAGTCTCCACATGTTTTTTCTACTCCCATTTTTCCTCCTGTAATTGATTTCTAGTTTCATACCATTGAAGTCAGAAAAAATGCTTGATATAATTTCTATCCTCTTAAATTTGTTGCTGCTTATCTTGTGGCCTAGCATGTGATCTATCCTGGAGAACATTCCATGTGCACTTGAAAAGAATGTGTATTCTACTGTTTTGGGATGGAACGTCCTGTAGATATCTATTAATTCAAACTAGTGTAATGTGCCATTTAAGACTAGTGCTTCCTTATTGATTCTAGAGGATCTGTCCATTGATGTAAGTGAGTTTTAAATTTCCCTACTTTTATTGTATTATTGTCAATTTCTCGCTTTATGTCTGTTAATATTTGCTTTATATGTTTAGGTGAGCCTATATTAGGTGCATGTATGTTAAAAAATGCTATATCAATCATCTTCTTGTATTGATTCCTTTGTCATTTTACAATGCCCTTTTTTGTCTTTTGTTATGGACTTTGTTTTAAAGTCTCATTTTTCTCATATGGGTATTGCTACCCCAGCTTTCTTTTCATTTTCATTTACATGAAATATTTTTCCATCCCCTCACTTTCAGCCCATGTCTGTCTTTAGCTCTGGATTATCTTGTAGGTAACATATAGATGGGTCTTGTTTTTTATCCTATCAGCCATCTATGTCTTTTGATTGGAGCATTTAGTCAATTGACATTTAAAGTGATTGTTGATAGGTATGTACTTATTGCCATTTTGTTATTTGTTTTCTGATTGTTTTTGTAGTTCTTCTCTCTTCTATTCTTTCATTTCTTTCCTCTGGTTTGATGATTTTCTTTAGTGGTATGATTGTGTTCCTTTCTTTCTAGTTTTTGTGTACCTCATTGTGGTTTTTGATATGTCATTACCATGGGATTCATATATGTTGCTCTATAAGTATATCTACTTGTTTTAAACTGATAGTCATTTAAGTTCACATTCTAAAAGAACTATATTTTTTACTCCTCTCCCCCATGTTTTGTGTTTTTGATGTCACATTTTACATCTTCATGTTTATCCTTTAACTATTTATTTTAGTTTTGGCTGATTTTACAATTTTTGTCTTTTAATCTTCCTACTAGCTTATTTAAATTTTTGTTCCCCAGTCTTTACTATATATTTGCCTTTACCAGTGGGATTTTTCTTTTCCTATAAATTCTTACTTCTTGTTGTACCCTTTTGTTTTACACTTAGAGAAGACATTTTAACACTTCTTTTAGGGTAAGTTTAGTATTAATGAATTCTCTTAGTTTTTGCTTTTCTGAGAAGTTCTTTAACTCTCATTCAATTCTGAATGATGATATTGATGGGTAGAATATCCTAGGTTGTAAGTTTTTTTCTCTTTCTGCACTTAAATATATCATGCCACTCCTTTCTGTCCTGCAAAGTTTCTGCAGATAAATCTACTGATAGCCTTATGGGACTTCCCTTGTATGTGACTCTTTGTTTTTCTCTTGTTGCTTTGAGAATTCCCTCTTTAACATTTGCCATTTTAATTATCATATGTCTTTGTGTGTGTCTCTTTAGGTTCATCTTGTTTGGGACCCTGTGCTTCCTTCACCTGGATATATGTTTCCTTCTTCAGGTTTGGGAAGTTTTCAGCTATGATTTCATCTAATACATTTTTGACCCCTTTTTCTCTCCTCTCTTCTGGGACCCCTACAATGAGAATGTTATAATGCTTGATGTTGTCTCAGAGGTTCCTTAAACTATCCTCATTTTTTAATTTGTTTTTCTTTTTGTTGTTCTTTTTGGGTGATTTTCAATATCCTATCTTCCAGATCACTTATGTGTTTTTCTGTATCATCTAGTCTGCTGTTAATTCCTTCTATTGTATTTATCATTTCAGTTATCATATTCTTCAGCTCTGACTGGTTCTTTTTATCAAAATTTCCAGTTCCTTGTTAAAATTCTCACTGTGTTCATCTATTCTTTTTCAGTTAGCATTCTTATTACTAATGCTTTGAACACTTTATCTGCTAAATTATTTACCTCTGTTTCATTAGTTGCTTTTTCAGGATTTTTTCCTTGTTCTTACATTTGAGACAAACTCCTCTGTCTTCTAATTTTGTTTAACTTTTCCTGTATCCTATGAAATTAGCTAAAACATTTACTTATCCCACTCTTGAAAGGGTGTCTTGTTTTCTATTGTCCCATGCAATATGCAGGTGCCCAGTGTCTTTGGTGGGAGAGCTGGATTTGATGTGAACACAAGCCATGTCTTTCCTCAGGGTGTGCTAGTATCTATGTCTTTCCTCAGGGTGTGCTAGTATCTATCTATTTGGTGGGAGGTGGGGCTGGAGACAGAGGAGCTACAGCCAGAGTCAGGTGTGGGCCAGGGCTTCTTGGTGGCCTTCATCACCCAATCAGGGGCAGGGTTGGGGCCCAAGGTGCTGGAGCAGAAGCTTTGAGGGTTGGGCCCAAGCTGGTTCCATTCCCTCTAAGTCTGCACTCTCTTCTTTCCCAACAACAGCACCTTCACCCCAGAGGGAGCAGCACTAAAGCAACAGAGTCTGCAGTGGGTACTCAGTGCAGACTGTGGTGCATGCTGGATGATCCCAGCACACCAGTCAGAGCTCAAGACGGCTTCCAATCCACCACTTCCACAAGCTTCAACAATGGCTGCCCTCACTTTGTTCAAATGCAGTTTCAGCTCCAAGCCTGTTCTGTCCACACAAGTGTGCACTCTTCTCAGAAACTGCAGTCTTTGCCTTACTGGGGAACTGTGTGGGAGCTAGAGGGGCCAGGTAGGGTGCTCAGCATGGGCTGGGATACATGCTGGGGTGGCTACAGGGTAGACTAGAGCCCTGGGGAGTTTCAGTCTGCTTCCTCTGCCTTGTTCCTGGGAGTAAGCAAGTGTGTTTGTGTTCTTCCTGAACAGTCTAGGTTTCTTACAGCTCTCCTGTAAGCCCCACTGGTTTTCAACCCAGTCAAAGGGACTTGCCTTCCAGTGTTAGACCCTAGGGCTGGGATGCCCAATATGTGGCTTGAACTCCTAACTCCCTAGGGAGTTATAAGTCCATCCTATATATAATTTGGGTTCTTATATTTTTATATTAAAAAAAATTAAATAAATGTCTCAGAATGTTATCAGACAACTTTTTAAAAAAGTTCAACAAATATTCAGTAAAGAACTAACTCTCCAAGCCTGTGATATCCCTCTCTTCTTCTATGTCCCCTGCTAGTGACATGAGTCCCAACCTGATCACTTCCTCCCCCTTCCTACTTAACTCTGTGTGGGTCTTTCTTTACAGCCTTGGTTGTAGAGGAGCCTTTCTGTTAGCCTCCACTTTGCTTTCAGTGAGAGTTGCTCCACATGTAGATGGATTTTTGATGTGTTCATGTGAGGAGGTGAGCTCAACATCCTCCTACTCTGCCATCTCGCTCTCCTCCTTGTGACTTTTCTTTTTAAATAAATTTCTTGGACATTTAATGGAGATAATACATTTTCCAAGCAATCTGAAGAAACTTAACTCGTGCTTCAACTGTTCTACATTTATTAATTTACCTGAGCCAGCATTCCTGCCTTAGGCAAGACAGAAGCTGGAACAAATAAGGAAAACAATTTTTGTACTTCTACATAAGGAAATAGATCGATTGATTATGCCAATTACATCTGCTAGGAAGTAAACTCCAGTAGGGAGAAAAAGAACACAACCTAAAACCCCAACTAGAGTTATTAGAGACCTATGTAAAGTTCTCCTGGATTTAGAAACTGGTATTGCATTTATTTCATAAGCTATCTGTTATTAAATATAAATGAAAACAACATATTATTTAAATATAAACAGCAAATTCAGCACCATCTTGAGGAAGTACTTAATCATTCACATTTATAATCATAAGAAAATATATGTATGTATATGAGATATGTTAGTTTTTCCTTAATATACTTTTTTGTTACAGTAAAATATCGTATGGGTGATATTGTTGAAGGCAATAAGCAATTATAAATGAATGATGTAAAATGCATTCAGATTTCTTAGTACATCAACTTTCTTAGAAACTAAAGGCAAGAAGATTAAGAAGATCAATTCTGTTGGGTTCCATCCCTGTTGTTCCCCAGCAGATGAGGCAAATGTCCATGTGGGATTGTAGACCCTAGTCTCCAGACACTTGTTCAGGAAGCTACATGCTTCAGCAAAGAGTAGAGCTACCACATTGGGTTTATTTTCCTAGAGCATGTGGGTGTTCATTATAATTACCATGAATTACCTTCACATTTATAAAAAGTTTTAAATTTGAGCATCTGAAAAGTCAATAAATATTTCGTCCTATATATAGACTAAGATTTTTCTTAATCCAAAGTTAGTTCAGGCTGACCTAGAAACAAGTGCCTCTATAATCAGTAATAGATTCTATTACGGCCACTACAATCTCTTTGCCAGTTTGAAAGGAAAGAAATGTAACTACAAATCCCGGTAACCAAAATCTCCTTGGATCAGGCATAGTATCTGATGAAGCACCTCTAGCCTCCTCCTCTCTCTGAATTTCCCAAGGCTATCTGGGCTGTTTGATTTTTGCATCTCACAAAAAAGCTTTACAGCAGTGCAAAAACACTGTTCAACTTCATGAGCCAAGGGTCCAAAGTACTGCAAAGACATACTGGAAAGATCAGGGAGGAAGCATGCCAAACCAGAGCTGCTCAGGCTGAACCTCTTCACCAAAACCACCCTACTGTCTCTGTATCTACTCTGCAGTGCCAGCACCAGGGACAAGTGAAATCCCAGCAGCTTTCCATGCTTAGTCATTCTGGCAGCTGGCACAGGAAGAGCAACAATGGGCCTTTGGGAAGGTGCTTGCCCAAATGAAACTTTATTTGAGCAGTTCAGTGTTAAAGGAAATATGATCTGTGAAGGCAAAGAAAAATGAAGCCATAGATTGTGATTTATTTCCTCTGAATTAGTACCAATTTGCTCTGACTTCAGAGTTTTCTTACCCTCATAGTGTGTCAGGTTCATCCTGCATTCTATATCTTAGCATGGGCTTAGAATGGAAAGATCTGAATGGAACGCTCCCAGACCATTTGGTTCCCAGACCAAATATTGTGTCCAGAATTAAGCACTCTAACATTTTTGTCATAGCACAGAAATCAGAACTGAGAAATTTCTAGGCTAGGTCTACTTAGCTCAGGAAGCCTATAGGCTACTCTGACCTTTCAATATTTCCCCTGGACATTCTTATTAACCAGAGAAATTTGTGTGATTCACAGCATCTAGTGTTTGCAGAACATCTTGTGTTTGCAGAGCATTCAGAGTTTGTAGAACACCTTGTGTTTGCAGAGCATCTAGTGTGTGCTGACTCTGGACTCCCAGCTCTAGACTGTGGGCTGGGGATGAGGAGTACTACTCACCACGCTACAGCCCGCACAGTCAGGACCATTCTCGCAGGTTCTGTGGCGATCTTGAATGCCGCCTCCACACTGTGCTGGACACCATTCCCAGGGACCCCAACCTGTCCAGAACATGTGTGGGGGGCACAGCAGATGCTCATTGCAGTATCTGTAATGAGGAAACCAAGAGGAAAAAGCAAGGGTTTAGTGGAACGTGAGGCCACAGGCTTTCCACTCTCTGGCCCTGCACGGGATGTTGAACCCATGGGCATGCTCCGCGTGAGGGGCGTTTCGTGTTCTGGGTAGTCACCCAGGGAAGGAGGCGGATGTGGCGCTGGCCATGCTGTGTGTGCACAGACAATGGGATGTGCGGGAGACAACGAGGAAAATGCGGGACTCACCATGCAGGATGGATCTTCCCGTGCAACCAATTAAAGGAGAAACAAACAAAACCCCCTTCAAACAGACACCCAAATGGGGGAACATATAGAAAAACATTTCATATAGAACATGGATATTCTAAACATGCAAATTAAAAACTAAAGATTAAAATATTAAACCAAGGGCAAAAGTGCTCCCTCTGTATATGTATAGGCATGCACACACACATATATTTTATAAAGTATTTTACTATACATATATATATATATATTTCTATAATTTAAAAAAATGTAAACAGTGATTTTTTGAAGTAAATCCCTCCTATATATTATTTGGGTTCTTATGTTTTATATTTAAAAAAATGTTAAATAAACATCTCAGAATACCGTTAGACAACTTTTGAAAAAAGTTCAACAGATATCCAAAAGAACTGAATTCCTACCTTTGAATAATGATCCTACTTTAAAATTTTTGAACATTCTTCTATGTATACTCCTATATTTCCAGTTTTTAGTTATATATCTAAAGTCTTGTTTATCCTTATAATTAGGCATTCTCTACACTCTTCGGTATAACACATCTAAAATGCATTTCAAACTAAAATTTCTATGTGAAGCATTGTGAAAGAAAAAAGAAAAATCATTGTTCTTCAGTTCACTGCCTCTAGGGTTGAATAGGTTTGTCTGAATATAGTAAAATTCAGTGAAACACATTCAGTGATCTAAAAGGTCTATTTAAATTTAATAGTTTGTGTACTAAGTCTACTAGGAATAGACTTCTAGGAAACAGTAGAACACCCTTTTCTCCCTTTTCCTTCCCAGATTATCCTCCTTTAGAAATAGGAGGCAAAGTTTCCTGTCTTCTAAGCTAAGTCAGTCACCTTTAATGTCATCATTGCCAATTATGGCTTAACACTGCAGGACATTATGTAAAGGAAATTGCAAAGATCTCTTCCTGACCACAGATGTACATAACTCAAGATGAACACAAGGAAAAGGACAAAATCTCAGGATGTGCAGGACAGAAAACATTATGTTAGCACAGTAATACCATTTCATTGTGTACATACAAAGGAAATGCATCTTCAGAGTAGAATAAGGGAAAATGATAGCTAGTAACTACAAAAAGTAATTTAGGGTGTATAGTTTCCTGACAGTCAATCCAGGGAAGTGACAACTTCTTTTCCTTCAAATCAGAAAAACTTACTGATAAAAGGTAGAATGTAATGTCAAATTGAAAGTTATCAACAAGGTGGGACATCTTAAGCATCAGGTGATGTTTTAAAGAAAAATGAAAGGTAGCAGTAGTATGAGTGAAGTGAAAAATGTTATTTAAGAGAAGAGAGAAAGAAAGGAAATGATAAATAAACTAGGATAACTGGTTTTTATGGTACAGTGAGGATGAGCTTGAACTTTATTTTTAAGGAATTGAGAGGGTTCCACAAAGCTCCAGAGACAAAATAGCTCTGTCAGCGTAAACAGTGAAGGCTCATCCCCAGGAGTTGGTACATCATGTCCTGGTGCCCAAGAGTCCCGAGATTTCTGGAGCTGAACATTTCAGTGTAGGGTCTGAGCCCTCAGATAGATGAGGCCACCAGCTGGAAGAGCTCACGGAGCAAACATAAGCCAGTCTTTGATGTGGAACTTTCAGACTGAATCAGGAGGCTAGAAACAAATGCCAAACACCAAATAGCAAGATTGCAATTTAACTGTGTGTTGACATAACCAAAATCGGGACTGTGTTGAAGCTGGAATCAGGGTGAACTAATGAATGGAGACCGAGGAAACGATGTTCAAGAATGTTGGTATTCCTGCTCACATTAAGTATGAATGGCTCTGACAGTGGAGTATGTCTGCTGAGGCTTATATGTACAAGTAGAGGAGACATTACCACAATCAAAGTGAGAGATAACAAATACCTAGACAAATGTGATGGTTTTCATATGAGAGAGAGAGAGACTTAGGGCATATATTTTATACGGGGTTTGGTAAAAACAGAAATAAGATTTCTCACCTGTGTTAATATATTGAGTAAAACAAATTAAAAAAAGCAGTAACGTCAAAAATCAAGGTCTCATCTTGGAGGAGGGAGGGAGGCATTCTTAGTTTCAGAGAAAGATTCTTTAATATGTCATGGTTGAGGATCTTCTAGAACGCCAGGAAATCGACCTGACGAAGAGATACCGTATAATACGAGTGCATTTCTGTAAACACTTAAATATAGAAATAACCTATGTATATTGCCTAGCTATCTTTCTTTTCTCTCATCTTATATTTCTAAGATAAAAGAGAAACGTTAGACTTCCTTCTCAAGATAACTTATTCTTCCCTTGCCCCAAGTCCCCATGCCTAAGACCTTTAGACATTCTTATTTTCCTCTGTATCCTCGTGTACAAAGGAAGAGGGAAGTTTTTTTTCTAGTTAAGAGAGAGTAGTGTCTGGATAGAAGTTTTGAAGCCAGGTTATAAAAAAAGGCAAAATAAAATTAAAGATACAATTGATTGAAAGAATTTGACCTTAGGAGGTATATGCAAATGTGCACGCAGAGTTAGAATAAGTAAAACTTAGCAACTACTCAGTAAATATTAATATATGTGTTGGTGCATGGAGTATTCCAGGAGGAAATTGGGATTTATTTTGAGAATATTTTTTCAAGTCAGAAATGCTGACCAAACTCTCAGTGTTTATTTCCAAATATCCCTATGTAATTTCTCTCACTGTAATTAGAATAGGAAATAGAAAAGAGCCGACTCACCGTCATTTAAAAGGTATAAGTTGCCTAGATTCTATGACATTAATTTCAGCTTCAATAAAATAAGGGGTAAGGAGGGCAAAGAATCATCTTTCTTTAAAATGCTCATAAAATTCTTGACTTTTAATAAACACAGGGTAGCTGAGCTACCATTTTCCCCATAGAAAAATAAACCACAGTGCACAAATACCTTCTTACTGCCCACAGCAGGACATCTCTGAAAACACTAGACATCTTCTTATAGTTAAAAAAGAACGCCAAAATGAAACAAAACACAAACTGCAATATAACTCTGAAAGGGGCATGTAGCACGGAGTTTTCAGGAAGTTTTATTATCTATTAGGCTGCATTTCAAGCTTATTAAAAATCGCCTTTCTTTTTTTTCCTCTTCCTCCTTTAAGTTCCTTTTTTCCTTCAAGCCACCATTCTGCAGGAGTCCTCTGAAATAAGCCATAGAAGGATCTGCTAAAATGCCACCATCTGAAATTGCAGGATGTCTAGCAAGGAGGTCAGAAGGGAAATAGAAATTGCTAGATTAGCTCTGTCCCTTTGTATCAGGATTTTCATTCAAGAACCCGACCTAGGAGGGACTGCTCAGAGGCAAAACCCTTACAATCCCTCAACCCTGGATTCTCCACAACTGTGAGAAAGCAGTTTCCCTCAGACCTCCTCTCCCCCCACCCCAAATGACTTGTGTTCCTGAGAGAGTAGTCTCAAGTTACTCTTGATCATAAACAATAGTGGGAATGGGAAGTTATTTAGAGACTTTGAAATTGCTTGTTTTGGGTTTCTTAAATTTGTTTAATAGACAAATATCTACACATTGGATAAGTTCTTGGGATTTTAGTCCTGCAGTCTTCTGCACACTATTAACTTTTACCAATTTTTTGAATTTTACTGGATCTCTTGGGCATCTAGCATTTTAAAGCATCGAAAGTCACAGATGCATTTCAAGATGCATTAAAAATTAAATTCTTAGTTTTGCTACATGATGGCTTATTTTCATTTAAAAGCAATTATTGTTTCTCCATAAATTATCCATCTTCTATAATCTTAGTCTCTGCTAAAGACATTGTTTTTATAATCCCATAGGAACTAGATTTATCAACATTATACACATTTTATTTCATATTTCTTTATGCTATAAATTGTGTTTGGTTCTTATTCATCTCATTTGTTAATTAGATTTCCATTTTTCTTTCATTAATGAAATAAATTATAAATGATACTGCTGTAAACAAGTAACATTTTAAACATATAAACTCTTCAACCAAGCTCGCCATCCCAATTTTCCCTGAAGACAGCTTTATAGAGAGTTGCATATGGATAGCCAGCATACACAGGTACCTGGAGTAAGGGAGCTTGATCCTCACTTCATGGCCCATTGCTCAGCCTGAGGAAGTTCATGGCAGGTTGATAGCAGGGAGAGTGTCCTGATTCCTGAGGCAGCCCAGCAAAGTGGGAGAGCACTTGCCTGACCTTCTAATATTTTAGAAGATTTCAAAACTTCTAACCAGTCTTAAAATGTACAAGGTTCTTAAATAGCAAGGAGACGACTCAACCCATGAACAACTCTACTCATTAACTGGGATTAAACAGTGATGGACCTGGCGTAGAACTGTGTCATGGGATTGCTTCACAAATAACAAACCCTGCTTTGTCAACATCATCCTTCTGTTTTACTTTTTACTAAAAAAGGAAAGACATCTTCATTGGTACCTGGGTAACATGGTGAAGAAAGGGCAGAGTCACTTTGGTTTATTTATTAGTTGTAATATATACCTAGTAAAGGTATTAGTAAATCTGTAGTTCTTGTACTTTGGAATATTAATCAAACATCAAATATCTGGTTGCAGTATTTACATAAGAGGCTTCCTCAGTAAAGTGCCCTTTGAAGAGGTATCACCTGATATAGCATTAATACAACTTAATTAAAACATCATTGTAGGGCTTCCCTGGTGGCGCAGTGGTTGAGAGTCCGCCTGCCGATGCAGGGGACACAGGTTCGTGCCCCGGTCCGGGAAGATCCCACATGCCGCGGAGCGGCTGGGCCCGTGAGCCATGGCCGCTGAGCCTGCGCGTCCGGAGCCTGTGCTTCACAACGGGAGAGGCCACAACAGTGAGAGGCCCGTGTACCACAAAAAAAAAAAAAAAAAAAAAAATCATTGTAAGCCACTTGCTCTTTCATTAATCAAAACAAAGAGAAGCATATATCAATATAGCAGAATAAGAATCTTAAAAACGATGTGAAATTTATCTACACTAATTCTTAACAATAACCATAAACCTTAATACACTGTAAATATACAGGAAAGAACTGAAATTCAAAACCACAATTTTGTGAGGTTGAAAACAAATGTTCTAATTTTATACAAAGGGACCAACAGTTAAATCCAAGGCTGAGCTTCAATGTTATCATGATGAACTGGGAAACAGGTAGAACAATCTCCCAATTTTGTTTATACTGCAGCTTAGTTTAGGGCATTTTCAGTGAGAATGGTAGGTAGTTATAAAATATAACCAAAATCCTGAAAATGTTCTGGGATGTGCTGTAGCTGCTTATTTCATGTTAGCTGCTTTACTTCATCTGACTGTATCTTAAACCTGGAACTTTATTAGGTCCTACTCAGAATCATAGGTTTTGGAGATCTGTCTAGTTGAATTCTGAAGAGCATAATCCATTTTCTAGCAGACTCAGTTTTTGAATGTACAGGGAACACAGAGAGAAGAGACTTGGAACAGCGGTGCCTGATGAGGAAGAGCTCAGGTCAGCAAACACCGAAGGCACCACTCAGGTCCAGGAATGCTGTCTGCTTAGGTTTGAATAAAAGGATGGCAGAAAGAGAAGAGGGGGATTCAGCTCAACAGAAAAGGATGCCGTAGGTAAGCAAAGCTAGATCCACACCTCAAACAACAGGTAAATCGGTCCATGATGGGAATGTGAGGATGGTGATGCTAGGAGCAGAGCGAGTGCCTACCTTTCCTCATGGTTCTGTCCCGTACACACCTGGCACATCTGACAGCTGAACTCACAAGTGGCACCACAAGAAGACCATGAAATCCAGGGGTGTAGCATCAATTCCTGGGGGAGGGGGGAGCAATGAGATCACTCTATCCAAACTGGCTCAGAATCCAACCTGTCTCTCTACTTGCTCCCAAATTCACATGTTCCTGTATGTCTGAGAGTGAGGCTGTGTGAGAAACAAAGGAAGAAGAGTCATGGGACTGAATAGACCGTGTCATCTCAGTTGCTGCACAGTTATTTGAAGTAGCTTGTTTTAAACTCAAAAGGGAAATTGAAAAATATATTTTAAAATGCATTGTGAATAATTCTAAAGAGTTACACTAGATACAATTAAAAAGTTTAATCATGAAAAAAGAGAAGGCAAACCACATTGAAATATATTTAGAGATAATCCCCCTAAACACCAGATATTTTATTAATTCTGTCACAATTACTACACTTTTTATATAATGTAAGACAAAATCACATTTGAACAAACAATCACCCAAATATATGTACAATCATTGTCCTAAAACCTTTTAACATTAGTGCAAATCAGCAGTTCTTTCAACAGCAGTCACAGAAATAAATAGGTGTTGTCATAGTCAAGACCAGACAAAACTTTATGTAAAATGAAGGGACTATTTAAATTCAGACTTCTAATTATTGCTTTTCAAACTGACAATGATTCAAAGAACAGAATTAAGGAGTTCAAATTACATATATAGTATATTGATATAATACAAATGATCTTATAAGATATATTGATATCATAAAATAAACCATTAGTGATAGATATAGAAATTTGGCTAATATTGCATTTCTTCCTTTAATATTTACATTTAGAATATTTTAGAACTTAAAAATATCCTCTCAGTTGAAAGACTTTATTGAAATCTGTTTTATCCTTTCTTGTTTTGAATTTTATTTTATTTTTTTATACAGCAGGTCCCTATTAGATATCTATTTTATACATATTAGTATATAAATGTCAATCCCAATCTCCCAATTCATCCCACCACCACCAAGCCCCTCCCGCTTCCTCCCTTGTTGTCCGTATGTTTGTTTTCTACATCTGTGTCTCTATTTCTGTCTTGAAAACTGCTTCATCTGTATCATTTTTCTAGATTACATATGTATGCGTTACTATACGATATTTGTTTTATTCTTTCTGACTTACTTCACTCTGTATGACATTGTCTAGGTCCATCCACGTCTCTACAAATGGCCCAATTTCATTCCTTTTTATGGCTGAGTATTATTCTATTGTATATATATGCCACATCTTCTTTACCCATTCATCTGTCGATGGACACTTATGTTTCTTCCATGTCCTGGCTATTGTAAATAGTGCTACAATGAACATTGTGGTACATGTCTCTTTTTGAATTATGGTTTTCTCAGGGTATATGCCCAGTAGTGGGATTGCTGGGTCATATGGTAGCTCCATTTTTAGTTTTTTAATGAACCTCCATACTGTCCTCCATAGTGGCTGTATCAATTTACATTCCCACCAACAGTGCAAGAGGTTTCCCTTTTCTTCACACCCTCTCCAGCATTTGTTGTTTGTAGGTTTTCTGATGATGCCCATTCTAACTGGTGTGAGGTGATACCTCATTGTAGTTTTGATTTGCATTTCTCTAACAATTAGTGAGGTTGAGCAGCTTTTACATGTGCCTCTTGGCTATCTGTATGTCTTCCTTGGAGAAATGCCTATTTAGGTCTTCTGCCCAGGTTTTGACTGGGTTGTTTGTTTTTTCAATATTGAGCTGCATGAGCTGTTTATATATTTTGGAGAATAATCCTTTGTCCATTGATTCGTTTGCAAATATTTTCTCCCATTCTAAGGGTTGTCTTTTTGTCTTTATAGTTTCCTTTGTTGTGCAAGAGCTTTTAAGTTTCATTAGATCCCATTTGTTTATTTTTGTTGTACTTCCATTATTCTAGGAGATGGGTCAAAAAAGATCTTGCTGTGATTTACATCAAAGAGTGTTCTTCCTATGTTTTCCTCTAAGAGTTTTACAGTGTCTGGGCTTACATTTAGGTCTCGAATCCATTTTGAGTTTATTTTTGTGTACGGTGTTAGGGGGTGTTCTAATTTCATTCTTTTACATGTAGCTGTCCAGCTTTCCCAGCACCACTTATTGAAGAGACTGTCTTTTCTGCATTGTATATCCTTGCCTCCTTTGTCATAGATTAGTTGACCATAGGTGTGTGGGTTTATCTCTGGGCTTTCTATCCTGTTCCATTTACCTATACTTCAGTTTTTGTGCCAGCACCATATTGTCTTGATTACTGTAGCTTTGTAGTATAGTCTGAAGTCAGAGAGTCTGATTCCTCCAGCTCCATTTTTTCCCTTAAGATTACTTTTGCTATTCGGGGTCTTCAGTGTCTCCATACAAATTTTAAGATTTTTTCTAGTTCTTTAAAAAGTGCCATTGGTAATTTGATAGGGGTTGCATTGAATCTGTAGATTGCTTTGGGTAGAATAGTCATTTTCACAATATTGATACTTCCAATCCAAGAGCATGGTATATCTCTCCATCTGTTTGTGTCATCTTTGATTACCTTCATCAGTGTCTTATAGTTTTCTGAGTACAGGTCTTTTACCTCATTATGTAGGTTTATTCCTAGGTATTTTATTCTTGTTGTTGCGATGGTAAATGGGATTGTTTCCTTAATTTCTCTTTCTGATCTGTCATTGTTAGTGTATAGGAAGGCAAGAGATTTCTGTGCATTAATTTTGTATCCTGCAACTTTACCAAATTCATTGATTAACTCTAGTAGTTTTCTGGTGGCATCTTTAGGATTATCTATGTATAGTAACATGTTCTCTGCAAACAGTGACAGTTTTACTTCTTCTTTTCCAGTTTTTATTCATTTTATTTCTTTTTCTTCTCTGATTGTCATGCCTAAGACTTCTAAAACTATGTTGAATAATAGTGGTAAGTGTGGACATCCTTGTCTTGTTCCTGATCTTAGAGGAAATGGTTTCAGTTTTTCACCATTGAGAATGATGTTTGCTGTGGGTTTGTTGTATATGCCCTTTATTATGTTGAGGTAGGTTCCCTTTATGTGTACTTTCTGGGAAGTTTTTATCATAAATAGGTGTTGAATTTTGTCAAAAGCTTTTTCTGCCTCTATTGAGATGATCATATGGTTTTTATCCTTCAATTTGTTGATATGGTGTATCACATTGACTGTTTTGTGTATATTAAAGAATCCCTACATCTCCGGGATAAATCCCACTTGATCATGGTGCATGATCCTTTTGTTTTTGTTTTTGCGGTATGCGGGCCTTTCACTCTTGTGTCCTCTCCTGTTGCAGAGAACAGGCTCCAGACGCGCAGGCTCAGTGGCCACGGCTCACGGGCCCAGCCACTCTGCGGCATGGGGGATCTTCCTGGACCGGGACACAAACTTTTGTCCCCTGCATCAGCAGGCGGACTCTCAACCACTGCACCACCAGGGAAGCCCTATGATCCTTTTAATGTGTTGTTGGATTCTGTTTGCTAGTAGTTTGTTGAGGATTTTTGCATCTATATTCATCAATGATACTGGTCTGTAATTTTCTTTTTTTGTAGTATCTTTGTCTGGTTTTGGTATCAGGGTGATGGTGGCCTCATAGAATGAGTTTGGGAGTGTTCCTTCCTCTGCAAATTTTTGGAAGAGTTTGAGAAGCATGGGTGTTAGCTCTTCTCTAAATGTTTGATAGAATTCACCTGTGAAGCCATCTGGTCCTGGACTTTTGTTTGTTGGAAGATTTTTAATCACAGTTTCAATTTCATTACTTGTGATTGGTCTGTTCATATTTTCCATTTCTTCCTGGTTCAGTCTTGGAAGCTTATACCTTTCTAAGAATTTGTCCATTTCTCCCAGGTTGTCTATTTTATTGGCATAGAGTTGCTTGTAGTAGTCTCTTATGATGCTTTTTATTTCTGCCATGTCTGTTGTAACTTCTCCTTTTTCATTTCTAATTTTATTGATTTGAGTCCTCTCCCTCTTTTTGTTGATGAGTCTGGCTAAGGGTTTATCAATTTTGTTTATCTTCTCAAAGAACCAGCTTTTAGTTTTATTGACCTTTGCTATTGTTTTCTTTGTTTCTATTTCATTTGTTTCTGCTCTGATCTTTATGATTTCTTTTGTTCTACTAACTTTGGGTTTGTTTGTTCTTCTTTCCTTAGTTCCTTTAGGGATAAAGTTAGGTTGTCTATTTGAGATTTTTCTTGAGGTAGGATTGTATTTTTGTAAACTTCCCTGAGAACTGCTTTTGCTGCAATCCATAGATTTTGGATTGTTGTGTTTTTGTTGTCATTTGTCCCTAAGTATTTTTTGATTTCCTCTTTGATTTCTTCAGTGATCTCTTGGTTATTTAGTAGCATATTGTTTAGCCTCCATGTGTTTGTGTTTTTTACATTTGTTTCCCTGTAATTGATTTCTAATCTCATAGTGATGTGGTCAGAAAATATGCTTGATAAGATTTCAATTTCCTTAAAGTTACTGATGCTTGATTTGTGACCCAAGATGTGATCTATCCTGCACAATATTCCATGTGCACTTGAGAAGAAAGTGTAGTCTGCTGTTTTTGGATGGAATATCCTATAAATATCAGTTAAATCTATCTGGCCTATTGTGTCATTTAAAGCCTGTGTTTCCTTATTAATTTTCTGTCTGGATGATCCATCCGTTGGTGTAAGTGAAGTGTTAAAGTCCCCCACTATTATTGTGTTACTATCGATTTCCTCTTTTATAGCTATTAGCAGTTGCCTTATGTATTGAGGTGCTCCTATGTTTGGTGCATATATATTTATAATTGTTATATCTTCTTATATATATTGTTATATATATTTATAATTGTTATAATTGTTATATCTTCTTGGATTGATCCTTTGATCATTATGTACTGTCCTTCCTTGTCTTTTTAACATTCTTTATTTTAAAGTCTATTTTATCTGATATGAGTATTGCTACTCCAGTTTTCTTTTGATTTCCATTTGCACGGAGTATCTTTTTCCATCCCCTCACCTTCAGTCTGTATGTGTCCCTACCTCTGAAGTGGGTCTCTTGTAGACAGCATATATTTGAGTCTTGTTTTTACATCCATTCAGCAAGCCTATGTCTTTTGGTTGGAGCATTTAATCCATTCATATTTAAGGTTATTATTGATATGTATGTTCCTATTACCATTTTCTTAATTGTTTTGGGTTTGTTTTTATAGGTCTTTTCCTTCTCTTGTGTTTTCTGCCTAGAGAAGTTCCTTTACCATTTGTTGTAAAGCTGGTTTGGTGGTGCTGAATTCTCTTAGCTTTTGCTTGTCTGTAAAGCTTTTGATTTCTCCATCGAATCTGAATGGGATCCTGCCCAGGTAGAGTAATTTTGGTTGTAAGTTCTTCCCTTTCACCACTTTAAATATATCATGCCACTCCCTTCTGGCTTGTAGAGTTTCTGCTGAGAAATCAGCTGTTAACGTTATGGGAGTTCCCTTGTATGTTATTTGTCATTTTTGCTTTGTTGCTTTTAAAAATTTTGCTTTGTCTTTAATTTTTGTCAATTTGCTTACTATGTGTCTCAGCATGTTTCTCCTTGGGTTTATCCTGCCTGGGACTCTCTGTGCTTCCTGGACTTGGGTGGCTATTTCCTTTTCCATGTTAGGGATGTTTTTGACTATAAGCTTTTCAAATATTATCTCGGGTCCTTTGTTTCTCTCTTCTCCTTCTGGGACCACTATAATGTGAATGTTGGTGCATTCAATGTCCCAGAGGTCTCTTAGACTGTTTTCATTCTTTTTTTTTATTCTGTTCCATAGCAGTGAATTCCACTATTCTGTCTTCCACGTCACTTAACCCGTTCTTCTGCCTCAGTTATTCTGATATTGATTCCTTCTAGTGTATTTTTCATTTCAGTTATTATACTGTTCATCTCTGTTTGTTTCTTCTTTAATTCTTCTAGGTGTTTGTTAAACCTTTCTTGCATCTTCTTGTTCTTTGCCTCCATTCTTTTTCCAAGGTCTGGGATCATCTTCACTATCATTATTCTGAATTCTTTTTCTGGAAGTTTGCCTATCTCCAATTCATATAATTGTTTTTCTGGTTTTTTTCTTGTTTCTTCATCTGGTACATAGCCCTCTGTGTTTTCATTTTGTCTATATTTCTGTGAATGTGGTTTTCTTTTCACAGGCTGCAGGATTGTAGTTATTCTTGCTTCCGCTGTCTTCCCTCTGGTGGCTTTGGCTATATAAGAGGTTTGGGCAAGCTTCCTAATGGGAGGGACTGGTGGTGGGTAGAGCTGGGCATTGCTCTGGTGGGCAGAACTCAGTAAAACTTTAATCCAGTTGTCTGCTGATGGATAGGCCTCAGTTCCCTCCCTGTTGGTTGGTTGGTCAGAGGTGACCCAGCACTGGAGGCTATAGGATCTTTGGTGGAGCTAATGGTGGACTCCCGGAGGGCTCATGCCAAGGAGTACTTCCCAGAACTTCTGCTGCCAGAGTCCTTGTCCCTGTGGTGGGCCACAGTCAGCCCCTGCCTCTGCAGGAGACCCTCCAACACTAGCTGGTAGGTCTGGTTCAGTCTCCTATGGGGTCACTCCTCCTTCTCCTGGATCCTGATGCATACACTACTTTGTGTGTGCCCTCCAAGAGTGGAGTCTCTGTTTCCCCCAGTCCTGTCAAAGTCCTGCAATCAAATCCTGCTAGTCTTCAAAGTCTGATTCTCTGGGAATTCCTCCTCCCATTGCTGGACACCCACTTTGGGAAGCCTGATGTGGGACTCAGAACCTTCACTCCAGTGGGTGGACTCCTGTGGTATAATTGTCCTCCAGTTTGTAAGTCACCCACCCAGTGGTTATGGTATATGATTTTATTGTGATTGTGCACCTCATTGTGGCTTCTCCTTTGTCTTTGGATGTGGGGTATCATTTTTGGTGAGGTCCAGTGTCTTCTTGTCAATGATTCTGCAGCAGTTAGTTGTGATTCCGATGCTCTCGTAAGAGGGAGTTAGCACGTGTCCTTCTCCTCCACCATCTTAGACCAATCTCTGTTTTATCCTTATATTAAAAAACATATGGGTGATTTTAAGAATTTTAAATATTGAGATGTGTATTAAATATAGAGTTTAAACCTTCATTCAGCCTATTTCATGCATGTAGAAATTATTTTTCTACCTGTGAATCACACATGCATTTCTATTATTACCTGTTGCCTTTATTTGTAGAATTTAGTGCTTTATTAATATAATAAATCAATTGACATTAAATTCCATTTTTACTTTATATATTCCTTCAGAAATACGCAAGTCTATACCTGTATAGTTAAAGCTCCCAGTATAAACAATAATTTAAAGTTACAATTACTAAAAGAATTTCAAATAAAAAATTCTTCTGAGATATTTCTAAGTGTATACAGTACATCACATTTATTCACTTCCTTTTCTGAAATTTAGCAATAACACAATTTTGTAATTACTTTGTATATGATAATATGATAAAATGAACCTGTCATAATTTAAACTAAGTAATCACAAAATGTATCTGGATAGTTCCAAATTTCCCACAAGGTTAATTAACTACCTTATTCTTCTCTGCTAGCTATTATTGTTTTAAAGTTATCCAAGTCATCCATTAAAAGATGTGGGGGAAAAAAGAACCATTTCCAATAAAAATGAAGTAGCGCTTTTATTTTTTTTAAGTCTTTAAATATGACCAAGATCTTAAAGGATACTGAAACTCCTTCCAAGTGATTCCAAATGAGCTTGGAGTATTTAAGTTACCTAACATCTTTAACAACATGTAATTATATGAAATATTCTGTTTATTATATATGGGACATGTATATAGAGAGTTAGATTTACAAAATGTATATGTATATGTGACGGATATTATATATGTCATAAATATGCAAAACAAGTAGGAATACAATAAGCAAGCAAGTTTATATGCACACAATTTTAAACAGCAGTGTTTGTTATATGTCCCTAAGTTTACATACTGTTAAATGCTGCTTTAGAGGCAGAACTAGTTGAAGACAACAAAGAAGTAACATATTTAAACATACATCAGCAGACGGATAATTTTTATAATAAATACAGTACAGAATAATTCACTGATATATCTTGAGTATTACTACAACTAGTTTGCCAAGTTGATTTTTCATCTTATAATACCAACTTGTATCACACTCCTTTTTAGAGATAGAAATGTCAACTAAAACAGAGACAAAAACATATTAATAAACATGTTCCCCAGGCTATACTTGGTGGTTCTTTCCTCTATCAAATGATATACAAGAATGTACTATTTACTCTTGTGATCCTGAATTAATAATATTCAGCAGTATATAAAGTCTCTAGGAGGTATCAGTAGAAAACTTCTGACATAAAAATAATACAAGACAGCTTAGACTCTTGGTATTTTCAACTGTGTATTAGGTGATAACACAAAATAATCTCATCTCTTAGCCCTGATTTGCTCTGTGAATATCATTTCAGCGTTGGAGTGGTATCCAAGTGGCCTATGGAAAACATAGAGTGAATATGCCTTTTGTCCCTTCACTTACTTTCTTGACAAAGTAAGACATGATTTAAAGTAAGTTGCCTTCTTTCACTCTACTCTCTGATACCTGCTCCACCCCATCTTCTGGACCTTAGATTCCTGCCCTGAACTCTTCATTACATTTGAAGAGATTCATCATTCAAGGAGAGACAACTCCATGGTGAGACAAGTTTGCTCCTTCTGGGCTACAAATGAGTCCTGTACTCCATCATTTAATAATAATGCCGACACCCTATTTTGTTCATGAAAATACAGGCAAACTTAGATTTTGCTCCATTTCTCCAAAAAGAACAGGAAACAGTCAAATGTTAAATGTGTACTTTTTGGGCCTCCCAGGTGGCGCAGTGGTTGAGAGTCCACCTGCCGATGCAGGGGACACGGGTTCGTGCCCCGGTCCGGGAGGATCCCACATGCTGTGGAGCGGCTGGGCCAGTGAGCCATGGCCGCTGGGCCTGCGCGTCCGGAGCCTGTGCTCCACAGTGGGAGAGGCCACAACAGTGAGAGGCCCGCATATAGAAAAAAAAAAAAAAAAAAAAAAAAGTGTACTTTTTTTCTGATATGTCTGGTTGGTCATATCCTTGGTTCAACTGCTACATTTATGATTCTCTCCTTCCTCCTTTCTTATCAATACTCTTAATATTTTATATCCACAAAGGCTGATTAAATCGTAAATTCTCTACCATGGCTGGCTCTTTCTATAAGAAGCTGTGACATAAGAGAGAGAGTGGAACTGCCTCATCTGCTGAGGTGACTCAAAGTGACATGATGGAGTGTGGACGAACTTACAAAATCACCCTTCTCCTGATAAAAATCAGTTTTCATAACCTCTGTAACCTCCCTGTCCGGTGGGAAGAAAGTCCAGCTCCTACTCTCTCCAAAAAGTTCTCTGGAGACCTCAGCTTTTTTGTTGAAGAACCAAGTCCAGAATGGTAGAATGATTCAAACAACTAATTATTTATCTAAATTTCTTAAAGCATTAAAGTCCCTGCCACTGGGGTTTGCAACTTCAATCTCCACCTGTTTAACAGCATCCCTCTTGCCTCTTCTCCAAAGGGCACTTGTGTAAGATAAGGGGTCAGGAGATAACAGATATCTGTATTTACCATATTTATACCAGCCTTCCTGGGATCTAACATGGGATGAAACAGGATTTGGACAGTCCTGTTCCATGTTAATAATTAGTTGTGCAATACAGTATTCAAAGTGTAAATATACTGCAGTATGCATATTTGACTTTTTATTCTGAAATAATTTTGGATTTACTGAAGATTCCTAAAGAGAGTACAGGATTCCTGTACATGCTTCACATAGCTTCTCCTAATATTAACATCCAACATAGTACATTCTTCACAACTAAGAAATTAACATTGCTGCAGTACATGGAGTTGTACACACTGCTTCATTTCTGCTTTTACATAATATTTCATCATGAGACATTTTCATGTCAGTTAGTATAGAACCTACCTCACTCTTTTTAAAAGCTGCAGAATATGTCATTACAAGAATGAGCCTAAGTTTATTTAGACAATCTCCTATTAAAGGAAATTTAGGTTATTTTCAAATTATCATTACTATGGGTTGCAATGAACGTCTTTGTATAAGTTACTGTAGGACAAGTAAAATTCTGAGTTAAAAGTTAGGGTTATGTGATAGCTAATTTCATGTGTCAACTTGACAGGATCTCAGGGTACCCAGATATTTGGCTAAACATTATATTTGGGTATGTCTGTGAGGGTGTTTCCAGATAAAATTAGCGTTTGAATTGGTAGAAGCAGTAAATCTGTTTGCACCCCACTCGCCCCCATGTGGGTGAGTACCATTCAATCTACTGAGGACCTAAATAAACAAGAAGATGAAGGAAGGAAGGATTTGGCACTTCCTTTCTGTCTCTGTGAGCTGGGACATTGATCTTCTTCTGCCCTCAGATCTCTTGATTCTCCAGCCTTCAGATCTGGATTGGAATGTATATCATTGATGCCCAGAGTTCTCAGGCCTTTGGACACAGACTGAACTACATCACTGGTTTTCCTGAGTCTCCAACTTGCACATGGCAGGTCATGGGACTTCTTGGCTTCCATAATCACATGAGCCAATTCTTTATAATAAATTTCTCCATATATAATATATAAGGTATTAATTTTGTACCAATCTACAACAGGGCAGTGTCTATTGACATCCTCTCTAATGGTGAATGTTGTCATATTTTTTTAACTTTTCCTTCTCTGATGGATACATAAAACAGAATTCCCTGTAGTTTTGGCCAGGCATCCTCCTGCAGAGCTGTTTATATAACTGATAAATCATCAGTGTTCAATAGCAACAATTTAAGCTGTTTCAAATGAAAAGCTACCTGCAATAATATTTCCTTTTTCTGAATATGTCACTAGTTGTTCATGTTCTTAAAATTCCTCTCAGAGCTTAAAATCAGTGCATTTTTTCTACCCAAATACAAAAACCTACCCTATTAAAGAATACAATATATATTTTTTCTTGAGCAGAATATTTTATACTATGGGAAAACTTTTGATCACTTTAACATTTATTCTAAATTATAAATTAATAAAAAATGGTTAATTATTTCCATGCTCCAAAAAATTATTATTTTTGAAAGATAGATTTCTTAAGAGTAAACATACGAAAATTCACAGACATCTTGTTACAACAGGTATCATGAAATCAAGGGTCATACATAGCCTTCTTTATTCCACTTTGTATTCCCCTCTGTGATGAAAATATTTTATGAAGTTCTTGTCTTATCATTTCAAGTTGGAGAACTCAGACTATTCTCATTTTTATATTCTCTTGGCTTTTAAAAGTATCAGAATTCAGAGACTGCTGTTGGTTGGAATATTAAGATTTAAAACTTAAAACAATTACTGAGATTATGTTTTTGAATTAAATATATATTTAGAGGCAGACCTTTGTACTAGAAGAAGGAAATATTTCTATTTTTCTGTTTTTTAACATAACAAGGATACTCATTTTTATTTTGGCTTTACATTTAAAATATCTAGTTATGTTTTATCAACGTGAATGTATTAATAAGATGGTAAGATCAGTTTTAAAAAAAGTAACAACTTTTCACTGTATTCTTGGGAATTGTATGATCTCCTTAAATATTACATTACCTAAGTATCAATTGACTTTACTGGGCTTATTTTACATTGCTGGTAGTTGGTGGGTAGAGGGCCAGGGCTGCTGGTAAACATCTTACAATGCACAAGACAAGTCCCAGAACAAAGAATTGTCTGACTCAAATGTCAATAGTGCTCTGGTTGATAAAACAGGGTTTTTATAAAATAATGCTGAAGATGCTCCCTGTACCTTTCATTTACAAACCCACAGACATTCTTGGAAATATGGCTTTTTGGCTGTGGACAAAATTAATATGTATCAAATCCCCATTGGGCATTCTAAGAAGAAATGTGATACAGAAAGAAAGAAACAAACAAAAAAACGCATTAGCTAAATCTGTATGAGGAAAACAGTAAGTCAAGTTAAAAAAGCATGATTCAGCATAGACATGAAATTTGCATACCCAGAAAACACCTCAGGTAATATTACAAATATACAGCCATTTTAAAGGTAGACTATGGATCATTATAGGAATTAATGTAGTTGTGGTATTAAAAATAAGCCCACTTTTTAATCAAGTTGTGTGTTTTCTTATTGTTGAGTTTTAAGAGTTCTTTGTATATTTTGGACATCAGTCTTTTATTAGACAAGGCTTTTGCAAATATATTTTCTCTATGGCTTGTCTCTTCATTCTTTTGACAGTGTCTCTCACTGAGCAGAAACTTAATTTTAATGAAGTCCAGCTTATCAATTCTTTCTTTCATGGATCATGCCTTTCTTTTTGTATCTAAAAATTAATCATCAAACCCAAGGTCACCTAAATTTTCTCCCTCCCCGGAGAGGCTGCCTCCAAGCTGGAATGATTTTCAGATCACAGTAGGCTGCACTTCCATCAGTGCCCACCTTAATGGCAGCCCTGTTTGCTCAGATCTCTGCTTCCAACTGTGCTGTCTCAGTGCCTACAGGTCAGCATTCCTGCTGTACTGTTTCTATGTGCTTTTAATGTGTCCAAAGTAAACTTATAGCTGCACTGAACTGCCACGTCCTCTCTCCAGGTACTACTAATTGTTTTTCTGGGTAACATAGTTTCAGGGTGGCAAAGGTTTTGAGCGGCTTATTGGTCCTATGAGTCATGCTGATTTTAGTGTGAGGTTTTACAGAATGTAAAACTTTTTCAAGAATCATGTATGGTGTTATAGCAGAAACACCTGTACATGATTTTGTGTGTGTGTATGTGCGTATGTGCATGCATACAAACAAACACAAAGACATATTTACATACCTGCAGACAGAAGAAAAATAGCAATTAAAAAACTTTTTAAATGTTTATACGTAGTCTCCATACTTGTTTTCATGTTTCCAATCTACTAAATGTGATAACATAGTTTACTAAACATTTCCATCCTTTTGGATAGTGTAATTACCTTTATTTATTTCCTATCTTAAACAAAGAAATATGTACCTTCATACAAATGGTCACTTAATTCAATTGAGTCATTTTCTTAGGAAAGATTCCAAAAGTAAGCTTATATGTTAAAAGCATGAACTTCTTTATGGCTGTGACTATCTATGGCCATATATTTTTATAAAAGTTCTGTGTCCACACCCTCCTTCATGGGTCTGTGCCATCTCCCATACCTTGTCTAAATGAAAGACCAACTTCTGGACCCAGGGGAAAAAGTAAAGTAGCCAGTTCTTATAGAAAGAAACTTAGGCAACAATTGACTCAACCAGTCTAAACACAATAAAAAATTATTTTAAAGAAAGCTTAGGTGACCAAAGACTTACAAGTTTAAACCTTTAAAAAAATCTTTTATTTCATTTTATTGTGATTACACATTTTATCATTGTAAATCTATTGACTAAATATAATTATCATTACCATGGAATTTTGCTGTTACCTCTATGGTAGTTGCAATGGGAACAAGAAATGCAGCAAGACACCTGGAAGTTGCAGACATGGCTAAACTGATGCTTGTAAACTTCACAGCACTTCCCAAATAATGTGGAAAGGCCACATGTAAAATGTCAGTATTTTTTTTACATTGATACTATAATTATAATAGTAGTGGTATCTATTAATTTATATTTGTATGAATTGTACTTCTAATTCCAAATAAGATCTGAGGTGGCTTATTCCCTAACCCCATGTAAGCATGCACTTTGGAATCCATTCCTTTCATTAAGTGCTACATTATTGACATCATTTTACTAGAAATAAATTACAAAATCCCAAGACAGTAAGTCAACAATATGGCTGAGAAACATATCCAAAGTTAGTTTTCAGTTTCCTCTTCTGTAAAACTGGAATGGTAATACCCAACTCACAGGGCTATTTTGAGAAATAAATAATAGTACGAATTAAATGAGAACAATACATTTCTTTGAGATTGAATGCATATAATTATTCTAATTTATGTCTCAACATAATTACAAATTACTGCATATTATGTACCTTCAGGGGTGTTTGTAAACATTTTACTCGGAAAACGCTAAATATGTAAATACCCAGGGCTCATTATTTAATAAAGCACTGTGAGATGTCACAATGTTTTCCATTAAGTAATGCAAAGCAATTCAGCTACATGTCTGAATCAATCAATGACTACTTGTATGTTTAAAACATAGTGGTGGGCCTCCCTGGTGGCGCAGTGGTTGGGAGTCTGCCTGCCGATGCAGGGGACACGGGTTCGTGTCCCGGTCCGGGAAGATCCCACATGCCGCGGAGCGGCTGGGCCCGTGAGCCATGGCCGCTGAGCCTGCGTGTCCGGAGCCTGTGCTCCGCAACGGGAGAGGCCACAACAGTGAGAGGCCCGCGTACCGCAAAAAAAAAACCCAACAAAAACATAGTGGTACCTGTTCCACTGTGACACAAAGAAGAATAGAGATGAACTTGCTGCCTAGCAATGGAGGAAGCACACATTCACGAAGGTTGCCAAACAATGCAGGATAGCAGGAGATAAATATTAAATGAGAAGACCAAGCAGTAGTTGTAATAGGAGTTCTGGGGAGTCCAGAGGAGAGAGAGCATAGAAAGGAGTTCCAGGTAAATGGGAGGTTTCAGCTGGCTTTTGAATGAAGGTTAAAGTTTAGCTGAGTGTGGAGAACATCTCCAGCATTGGGAACATAGGTCATACGTGCACAGCACGGTTAGGGGAAGACGAGCAGAGCAGCCTAGGTAACTTGTGCATTCCTCCACGATGTGAAAAAGTTGTCGAGGGGGCAACATCATAAGAAGAAAAAACTTGGCTATGGTGTTTAGGATGTGTTGGACATGCCACAGTTAAAGGCAGTGAAGTCTATTAGAAGATTAATGCACAACTCCCATAAATATAAATGGTTTAACTATAACTGTAATTATGTTATTTTAAATAAAGGCACATAGCCAATAAAAAAATATATATTAACTCCAAAATACCTATTTATACTCATTATGTGTATCTTGCTAAAGATGCTCTAATTCATATCATATGCTATGAGTTGAAGATGATGTTAATAAAAGTATTTTAATGAATGACTTGCTTCTAATACATTAAAAATATTCATTATTGATCTATCATACTCTAAGTTTAAAATGCAAAAGATATATTTTCACATTTTAATTTGCTTTTAAAATACACCTCATTAACTGTTACGTACTGTCAGTATTATCAACCAAATGATTTTTAAGTTGAAATATTAATAGGTGGTTATAACACTGATATTCCTGCAAAATGTGTCTTAAAACTGATTGAACCTGATGTAAAGTTTACAATGATGTCTTTTGGGAAAAATGAGTAGTAAGATAAAGGCATCAAAAGGAATAGAGGGCATTTGTACTCCAATCCAAATGTACTTTCTGTAATCTAGTAATTGGAATTCATTGATATTAGTTTTAGTTTTTGATATGATACAAACAACCCAGTTCATTCTCTCATCATGCACAGAATCCTCAGCTATTTACCTTGCCTTCCCCAAGGGCTTTAATCATCTCAGTCATAATCACAATCTTAAAACAAGCATAAAATCTTTCTAGAAAGTCCAAGCTGCCCCCAGGATGAAGCTTTCCAAGGAAGGCAGTCTCAGCTATGACCATTTTTGTACTCAGGGACAAAAACCAGGACAAAGAGGGCACAGGAATAAGAGTGGCCCAACCCGAGCCCTTCACAGCTCAGGGATGTTGAACTAATTGCTGGGAGTGCTGGTCAGAAAGCTCTGTGTCCATGTACCCAGGAGGGAAAGAAGAGAATCACTGGTCTCTTCATTCAGGGAAACGCCTATGAGTTTGGTATTCTATGTTCTCTATTATGTAAAATAAAGATAATTATAGGTTCCTCCAAGTCCACTATCTCACAGTCTCTTCTCCTCCCCAGTTGATCAAAGATAAAAATTAAGATGCAATTATTCTTTTTCCATTTCATGTTTTGTCATGAGAAATCCTTCTATGAACAAGCATTTAACGGGCAGGATCAGAAGACACAGGGGAGTCAACAATTATGTTTGAAGAATGCACAAGGTGTCAAATAATAGATCTTAATTTTTACACAGAATTTTATGTGCTTCCAAAACATAAATATATCAATAGGATTCTATTGAATTTTGAAGGTTAAAAGAAAGCGACAAATACACAAATACCCCCCAAACTGGTACATCTCTGTATGTATTCAAATACTCAAAAATAAAATCTTTTATATTTATTCTGGAGTGAATGTTTATTACTCAGAAGAACAGCTCTCAGTCTTTTTTTTGATCACTATACTCAATAAAATTTGCACTTCACATGACAACCAGTACACACACATTCACAAAGAGAAACTGAAGTTTCAAGGACAACTGTTACCATATATATATATATATATATATATATGTTTATATGTAAAATTTATCATAGTATATTCTATTCTCTTCTCTTCATTGTAGTATTCATATCATATTTTAAAACATTTTCCAACTCATTAATTATTGATCATGAACCTCAATTTCCCATTTGAAAATTACTGAGTTAAAGTATCTCTTAAGTATATAAGTCATTTACTTGGATTCTGTTATGTAGAGATAAGAATTTATGAATAATCTGTCCTATTGGTTCACCAGTCAAAATCTGACCCTGTGTCCACAGCACTCAAAAAGAAAGCACACAAACTCCCATGGAGTATAACCAGTATGGCAAGAATTCAAGACTAGCTAGAGAGTCTGCTTTCACTTTATTTAATTTGTTACTACTAGTTGCTTCAATTATGCAATAGCTCATTAGGGACAAATAAAAGAGCATGTATGTGTGTGTGTGTGTGTGTGTGTGTGTGTGTGTGTGTGTGTGTGTGTGGAGTGGAGTGGGGTGTTTGGCCAAAGGTAGGGCAAGAAGTACATTTGTCTTCCAAGAAGCTGTTGCACATAACTTTTTTTGTTTGTTTTTACTGTCTATCATGATAACAACACTTGCTGGAGGCCTATTTCCCATGGAGCAAAGGAAGCTGTGACATCAGGGACCCTGACTTCATGAGCCCTGTAAGGACATGGGAGCAGATCTAGCAATGTTTTGGTTTTTTTTTTGAATTTTCTTTAATTTATTTTTTTATACAGCAGCTTCTTATTAGTCATCCATTTTATACACATCAGTGTATACATGTCAATCCCAGTCACCCAATTCATCACACCCTCCCCACCCCCCCGCTGTTTTCCTCCCTTGGCGTCCATACGTTTGTTCTCAACATCTGTGCCTCAATTTCTGCCCTGCAAACTGGTTCATCTGTACCATTTTTCTACGTTCCACATATATGTGTTAATATGAAATCTTTGTTTTTCTCTTTCTGACATACTTCACTCTGTATGACAGTCTCTAGGTCCATCCACATCTCTACAAATGACCCAATTTCATTCCTTTTTATGGCTGAGTAATATTCCATTGTATATATGTACCTCATCTTCTTTATCCATTTGTCTGTCAATGGGCATTTAGGTTGATTCCATGACCTGGCTATTGTAAATAGTGATACAATGAACATTGGGGTGCATGTGCCTTTTTGATTTACGGTTTTCTCTGGGTATATGCCCAGTAGTGGGATTGCTGGGTCATATGGTAATTCTATTTTTAGTTCTTTAAGGAACCTCCATACTGTTCTCCATAGTGGCTGTATCAATTTATATTCCCACCAACAGTGTAAGAGCGTTCCTGTTTCTCCACACCCTCCCCAGCATTTGTTTGTAGATTTTCTGATGATGCCCATTCTAACTGGTGTGAGGTGATACCTCACTGTAGTTTTCATTTGCATTTCTCTAATAATCAGTGATGTTGAGCAGTTTTTCATGCGCTTCTTGGACATCTGTATGTGTTCTTTGAAGAAATGTCTTTATAGGTCTTCTGCCCATTTTTGGATTGGGTTGTTTCTTTTTTAATATTGAGCTGCATGAGTTGTTTATATATTTTGAAGATTAATCCTTTGTCCGTTGATTCATTTGCAGCTATTTTTTCCCATTCTTAGGGTTGGCTTTTCGTCTTATTTGTAGTTTCCTTTGCTTTGCAAAATGTTTTAAGTTTCATTACATCCCACTTCTTTATTTTGTTTTTATTTCCATTTCTCTAGGTGGACCCAAAAGGGTCTTGCTGTGATTTATGTCAAAGACTGTTCTTCCTATGATTTCCTCTAAGAGTTTTACAGTGTCTGGCCTTACATTTAGGTCTCTAATCCATTTTGAGTTTATTTTTGTGTATGGTATTAGGGAGTGCTCTAATTTTATTCTTTTACATGTAGCTGTCCAGTTTTCCCAGCACCACTTATTGAAGAGACTGTCTTTTCTCCATTGCATATCCTTGCCTCCTTTGTCATAGATTAGTTGACCATAGGTGTGTGGGTTTATCTCTGGGCTTTCTATCCTGTTCCATTGATCTATATTTCAGTTTTTGTTACAGTACCATATTGTCTTCATTATTGTACCTTTGTAGTATAGTCTGAAGACAGGGAGTCTGATCCCTCCAGCTCCATTTTTTTCCCTCAAGATTGCTTTGGCTATTCGGGGTCTTTTGTGTCTCCATACAAATTTTAAGATTTTTTGTTTTAGTTCCGTAAAAAATGCCATTGGTAATTTAATAGGGATTGCATTGAATCTGTAGATTGCTTTGGGTAGTAGAATCATTTTCACAATATTGATTCTTCCAATACAAGAACATGTTATATCTCTCTACCTGTTGGTATCATCTTTAATTTCTTTCAACAGTGTCTTATAGTTTTCTGCATACAGGTCTTTTGTCTTCCTAGGTAGGTTTATTCCTAGGTATTTTATTCTTTTCATTGCAATGGTAAATGGGAATGTTTCCTTAATTTCTCTTTCAGATTTTGCATCATTAGTGTATAGGAATGCAAGAGATTTCTGTGCATTAATTTTGTATCCTGCAACTTTACCAAATGCATTGATTAGCTCTACCAGTTTTCTGGTGGCACCTTTAGGATTCTCTATGTGTACTATGATGTCATCTGCAAACAGTGACACTTTTACTTCTTCTTTTCCAATTTGTATTCTTTTTATTTCTTTTTCTTCTCTGATTGTCATGGCATAGTTACAAAACTATGTTGAATAATAGTGGTGAGAGTGGTCATCCTTGTCTCATTCCTGATCTTAGAGGAAATGCTTTCAGTTTTTCACCATTGAGAATGATGCTTGCTGTGGGTTTGTCATATATGGCCTTTATTATGTTGAGGTAGGTTCCCTCTATGCCCACTTTCTGGAGAGTTTTTATCATAAATGGTTGTTGAATTTTGTCAAATGCTTTTTCTGCATCTACTGAGATTATCATATGGTTTTTGTTCTTCAATTTGTTAATATGGTGTATCACACTGATTGATTTGTGTATGTTGAAGAATCCCTGCATCCCTGGGATAAATCCCACTCGATCATGGTGTACGATCCTTTTAATGTGTTGTTGGATTCTGTTTGCTAGTATTTTGTTGAGGATTTTTGTATCTATATTCATCAGTGATACTGGTCTGTAATTTTCTTTTTTTGTAGTATCTTTGTCTGGTTTTGGTTTCAGGGTGATGGTGGCCACATAGAATGAGTTTGGGAGTGTTCCTTCCTCTGCAATTTTTTGGAAGAGTTTGAGAAGCGTGGGTGTTAGCTCTTCTCTAAATGTTTGATAGAATTCACCTGTGAAGCCATCTGGTCTTGGACTTTTGTTTGTTGGAAGAATTTTAATCACAGTTTCAATTTCATTACTTGTGATTGGTCTGTTCATATTTTCCATTTCTTCCTGGTTCAGTCTTGGAAGCTTATACCTTTCTAAGAATTTGTCCATTTCTTCCAGGTTGTCCATTTTATTGGCATAGAGTTGCCTGTAGCAGTCTCTTAGCATGCTTTGTATTTCTGCAGTGTCTGTTGTAACTTCTCCTTCTTCATTTCTAATTTTATTGATTTGAGTCCTTTCCCTCCTTTTCTTGATGAGGCTGGCTAAAAGTTTATCAATTTTGTTTATCTTCTCAAAGAACCAGCTTTTAGTTTTATTGATCTTTACTACTGTTTTCTTTGTTTCTATTTCATTTATTTCTGCTCTGATCTTTATGATTTCTTTCCTTCTGCTAACTTTAGGTTTTGTTTGTTCGTTTTTCTCTAGTTCCTTTAGGTGTAAGGTTAGATTCTTTATTTGAGATTTTTCTTGTTTCTTGAGGTAGGCTTGTATAGCTATAAACTTCCCTCTTAAAACTGCTTTTGCTGCATCCCATAGGTTTTGGATGGTCGTATCTTCATTATCATTTGTCTCTAGGTATTTTTTGATTTCCTCTTTGATTTCTTCAGTGATCTCTTGGTTATTTAGTAACATATTGTTTAGCCTCCATGTATTTGTGTATTTTATGTTTTTTTCCCTGTAATTAAGTTCTAATCTCATAGCATTGTGGTCAGAAAAGATACTTGACATGATTTCAAGTTTCTTAAATTTACTGAGGCTTGATTTGTACCCAAGATGTGATCTATCCTGGAGAATGTTCTGTGTGCATTTGAGAAGAAAGTGTAATCTGCTGTTTGGGGATGGAATGTCATATCAATATCAATTAAATCTGTCTGGTCTATTGTGTCATTTAGAGTTTGTGTTTCCTTATTAATTTTCTGTTTGGACGATCTGTCCATTGGTGTAAGTGAGGTGTTGAAGTCCCCCACTATTATTGTGTTACTGTTGATTTCCTCTTTTATCACTGTTAGCCATTGCCTTATGTATTGAGGTCCTCCTATGTTGGGTGCATATATATTTATAATTGTTATATCTTCTTCTTGGATTGATCCATTGATCATTATGTAGTGTCCTTCTTTGTCTCTTGTAACATTCTCTATTTTAAAGTCTATTTTATCTGATATGAGTATTGCTACTCCAGCTTTCTTTTGATTTCCACTTGCATGGAATATCTTTTTTCATCCCCTCACAGATCTAGCAATTTTTACTCATAATTTGGTATGAATAAAAATATTTGAAAAAGTATATTGTACAATTGAAGTCACAGTTTGTGAAAAAAATTGCTGATAAGCTGGATTTCATGAAAATTTAAAAAATACTTTTGCTCTACAAAGGTAGCATCAAGAGAATGAGAAGACGAGCCACAGATTGGGAGAAAATGTTAGCAAAAGACACATTTGATATATAACTGTTATCCAAAATATACAAAGGATTCTTAAAAGTCAACAATAAGTAAACAATCTGATTTAAAAATGCGAGAAAAAAAGACCTGAACAGACACCTCACCAAAGAAGATACCCAGATGGCAAAATGATACACAGATGTATATAGATATGTCATGAGGGAATTGCAAATCTAAACAATGAGTTACCACTATACATCTATTACAGTGGACAAAATCCAAAGCACCAACAACACCAAATGCTGAGAATGGGAAGCAATAGGAAGTCTCATATGTTGCTGGTGGAAATGCACTTCAGTAGACAGTTTTGTCACTAAATATCCTTTTACCATATGATCCAGCAGTTGCATTCCCTGCTATTTACCCAAATGAGTTGAAAACTCTTGTACACATAAAAACCTGCACACATATGCTTATAGCAACTTTATTCATAATTTCCAGAACTCGAAAGCAACCAAGATGTGCTTCAGTCAGTGAATGGATAAATACACTGTGGTCTATACAGACAATAGAATATTATTCAATGCTAAAAAGAAAGTGCTATCAAGCTATTAAAAGACAAGGAGGAACCTTAAATGAATATCATTAAGTGAAAGAAGCCCATCTGAAAAGGCTACATCCTCTGTGATTCTAATTCTATGACATTCTCAAAAACACTACAAAGATTAGTGGTTGTGGGAGATGTGGAAGGGAAGGATAAATAGGCAGAGCACAGAGGATTTTTAGGGCAGTGAAAATACTGTGTATGATACTGTAAAGAATGTATGTCATTATTCATTTGTCCAAACCCACAGAATATACAACACTAAGAGTGAACCTTAATTTTAACTATGGACTCAGGGTGATGTGTCAATGTAAGTTCATGGACTGTAACAAATGTAGCACTCTGTGGGGGATATTGATGGGGGGGAGCTGTGCATTTGTGTAGGGAGGGGTCATATGGGACTGTCTGTATTTAACTTTGCTGTGAATCTAGAACTTCTCTAAAAAATAAAATCTACTTTTAAAAAAAAGCAAGTTTCATAAACTCATAAATTATAAATTTCGATCCTCATAAAACCTAGATCAGTCCCAAATTATTATGGGACAAATACTAATATAACATGTTTCAAAATTTATCAAGTGAGTTAAAACATTTCAATGTTCAACCTTCTATTGCATTTCAAATAGTTCCTTAGCCACTCACCCCAGCCCGTAAGACTTTGGTAGCTACCTTGTGATCCTGGCAGTACAAGCCCTTCTCACTCAGTATCCCTATAATAATGTGCTAATAGCATCATAATTAGTATTTTGATGTATTTAGTTTCAATTTTTTTGCTTTCAATTTTTAGTAGTCGTAATGATGGCATACCTATAATTCTGTCTTGTTTTCTTCAATCAACGTTATATCATGAGTATTTCTTCATAATCATCATAATGGCATCAAAATAATACATTGTGTGAATGTGCTATTTGACTAATAATGTGTTATTTGACTAATAATCCTCTTACTATTGAAAACTCAAGTTGATAACACTAGTTATTACTCAGTTATAGCTTTATTAAAATTTCGGCAGATATACAAGGACAGTAGGTTAATTTGAGCCTACTCCAGAATCTGACTTTAACAATAAATGTATTTTAAGGTGAAGTCAACTCTAGGTTAATGTCAAGGCCCTTTAGGTATTAAGAAACTTTTATATATGTCATAATTTCACATTAAACTTTCAGCCCCACTGGAGCAGGGTCAGAGCTGTCTCCACCATCCCCAAACACCCAGGGCCTGGCTTGGTGCTGGGCACATATTAAGTTCAATAAATACGTGATGGATGAATTAACTAAAGAAAGGTCATGATCCATAGAGACTAAACCAAAGCCAATGCAAACAAAACCTCAAGATATTGAGATTTGAAAATCATTCAATTCATTTTGAAGGGAGAAGATATATTTTGTAAAGTGAGTGCATGTCAAAACATCCTCTGAATGTTCATGCAATTCATGCTGAATGACTAACGATGTGTTGCTTGGGCAATGAAAGACCTTGTGGAGATCCTGCAGTTTCTCTCTGTACATGTATGTTTCTCCCATCAGGCAGATGCTGTCTTCAGAGAATATTTAATTTATAAAAGTGCCGACCTATTAACTCCACCTTTTAAAACTTTGCCCTTTAAGACAATAATTGCTCTGCAGTTACTTAATTTTCATACTAATTTTCTTAAAGAGGTGTTACTTTTGTGGTCTAAATTAGACTATTAGAGACTAAATGAATTAATGGTGTCCAGATACACACTCACACAAATGCAGGAAAAAGTAAATTTTTTAATGGTACCTTTTTTTCCTACCGGATTTATAAAGGAAGATTTCAATTCATAAAGGAAAAACCAGGTAGGCAAGGTTCTTCCCATTCCCTGCTTTTCTTCTCTCCCTAACTAGTCAATAAAACAAAAACAAGGGTTTTCAAATTCATTTGCTACTGTTGTATATCACTACCCTTTTCTGTAAAGGGAGAGTTTCTCCATCTCATAAGGATTTAGATGTTTTTTCCAAGTTATGAAGTAAAATAGCAGTGAGGAGAGGGGCCAAGGGCTCATTTGTCTATTGGACAAGGATTTACTGAGCCTGTCTTGGATGAAACACCATCTGGAGGCTGCAGAGAACCTGGGAATAAACAAGACATGAGCCGAATGAAGCCTAAACTGACAGAAAATACTCAGAATTCTAGTTACTGTTTGCAACCAACCAAGAAGGCTTAAAATTCCCCTCAACTTGACTGAACTGTCTTCTTCATGAATCTAGGCCCCTGAGGTCCCTTTTCTCAGAAAATTTACCTTAGAAAACTTTAAATTACAAATTATTTCTCTGCCGCTTTTAGATGTAAATCTCCTTAGAGCTTTTGCCAGTTTTATGACAAAGACATTTCTTTCTCAAGGACTTGGGAGCCATCCCTTTGAAATGTAATCATCAAGGAAGATAGGGTCCCACCACACACCTTAATCTTGGTGGACGGAATTGTGTACAGGTTTGGTCAGCCCATCATGGGGCTGCAGGATCACGTCTAAAATATTTGGAAAATGCAGACCTGTCTAGAATGATCAAGTGGGTACAAAATCTCCTTCTGCTCTGATGGAGACACAGAACAAAATGAAAATGATCTACTCCTTATGGCAAAGCAAAATAAAGAAACTAATGGGAGGGAAAATCGACTAATTGCCAGTAGACCTGAGTTCTGTTTTCTCTGGAAACAAGTAATTCTTTCTCAGGAATCAACCACACCTGGAAAGTGAGAACATATAGCTCTTCTCTGCTGAAAGCAAGCCACCACACCCCCTGTGATAGAATACTTGAAAAGCTTCCCATTGTTCTCAGGATAAGATCAAAGCTCCTTTAACATCCTCTAGGGACCAGACTCCAGGCCTCTGTTTCACTCTCTTTCCTCTCATCTTCCTTTTTCCCCATCATTCCCTAATCTTCACCCACACCCATCATCTTCAAGGTCCTCAGGTCCTCAGAAGATGCAAGTTTCTTCCTTCTTCCCAAGTGCTGTTTCCTCGGTCTGCAACAATCCCCAACCTTCACTACCTACCACCTCTTACTCAGCAAACTCCTCTCTGTCTTAATTACTGGGGATAATTGCCACCCCTATAAAATGAGTAATTTCCCCAAACATCTCTTCTGAAACACAGGTACAATTTTACATTTATTTGTGTGATTATTGGATTAACCTCTCCTGAACTAGACCATATCTTCTCCCAAGCTAGAGCCGAAGCTCCCTAAGGGTAAAAACCATTTGCATTTTTTATCCACTGTCATATTACCAATGCCCATCAGAGGACCAGGCTCAATGAACATACTCTCTGTGGGTGTTGTGAAGAATAACTGCATTTGAGGTTCCCCAAACAATGTGTAGGGATTAAAAAGGTGGTGTGCACATCATAGTGACTGCAGTTGTTATTCCTGTGTGTATGGCAGGAACTAAGGTAGATGCTCATTTTCTCAGCAAAGAAGGAACTGCCATTTATTAATGATAGTCAAGAGTCATGGACCAATTCCAGTGAGCCAGGTGATGATTCAACAGTTATGCTTACATAAATTATTTAATCTTTACACAGCTTTGTGAGGTAAGTATTCATCCTAAGTTTATGTATGACAAAATTGAAGCATCAAGAAGTTGTCATTGTCCACAGAGCTTGCACAGCCCCATACACCATTTTATTCAATATTTAGAGTGTGAGGTAGGAAATAATTTAAATAGAGGCTTGAGGAGTACAGTAGCTTATCCAAACTTATACAGCCAGTAAAGAATAGAGTTAGAAATTATACAGGCTCACCTGACCATGTAGCCCATACTTATGAAAATCATTTAAAAATATACTCAATCCAAAACAAGGTAGACAATGAAAAAGCAAGGAGCAAAGAGCAGATATAACAAATAGAAAACAAAATGTAATATGGTAGATTAAACACAATCAGGTCAATAATCACATTAAAATAAATGGTAAAGGAATAAATTGCTAGGGTTGAATTAATAAACAATACCCAAATATAAGCTGTTTACAAAAAAAAAAAACCCACAACCCACTTTAAATATAAAGACACCAATGGAATAAAATAAAGTTATGGATAAAAGGTATAGAAGCTAACACTAATGAAAAGATTATTGGAGTGGCTTAATTAATACCAAAGTGCATTTCAAGGCAAAGAATATTACCAGGGATTGAGAGAATCATTTCATTAATCAGACATGGTATTCCTAAACATGTGCACAACTAATAACAGAACTTCAAAATTTATGAGCCCAAACTTATAGAGCTGTTAAGAGACAAATTCACAATTGTAGTTGAACATTTTCACACTGCTCTCTCAATAATTAATAGAACAATGTTATAGAAATATATTTTACAAAATATCAATAAGGATATTGATAGACTTGAAAAGTAGTATCAACCAAATTTATCTACCTGGGATTTATAAAATCCTCAGTCCTACAACTGCAGAATACACATTCTTTTCAAGTGCATACAAAATCTTTACCAAGATAGACCATATTCTGTGTCCAAAAACCCCCTAATAAAGTTTAAACATTTCAAAACACACAAAGTATGTTCTCTGGACACAAGTGAATTAAATAAGTAATCAATATCAAAAACGTGGGGAATCCCCTAATATATGGAAACTAACACACTTCTCAATAAACCACTTACCATACCAAACATTGGCAAGGATGAGAAGCAATTGCACCTCTCATACATTTCTGGTGGGAACTGAAAAAAACGGTACAATCACTGTGGAAAACAGTGTGGCAGTTTCTGAACATTTAAAGATATTTGTGCTGTATGATGCAGACACAACACAGCTATGTATTTCCCAAGATAAATGAAAACACATGTTCATAGAAAAACTTGCATTACATAAATGTTCACAGAAGTTTTATTTGTTACAGGGCAAAGATGGAAACAACCCAAATGTCTATCAGCAGGTGAATGGATAAATAAACTGCAGTATATTCATGTAATCAAATATTATTCAGCAGTAAAAATAATGAACTATTACTAATGCAAAAACATAGATGAATGTCAAAATAATTTTTGAGTGAAAGAGGACAGAAAAAGAGAGTAGGTACTGTATGATTCCATTTATATGAAATACAAACTCACCTAAAGTGTCAGAAAGCTGATCAGTAGCTGTTTAGGCACTAAGATGGATGGATGGGTGATGGATGTAGAAGGGGAAGGAGGAAAGGGTTGCAGTTGAGGATTTCTAACAAATAAATAGTCATTGTCATGACAGTGTTGATGGTTTCACAGTGAATACCTGTGTAAAAACATATCAAATTGTCCATTTTAAATATATGTAGTACTTAGTATGGCTGTTATACCTTAATAAAACTATTTCTAAAAAACATACATATAAAAAAGACTATCGAGTTAGGGATATACAGTTATATAACAAACAGAGGAAGTAGTGAGGATGTTTGATTCATAATAATTCATTGTTACATGTCTTTTTAATGTACTTTTCTGTATCTCTGTTACATTTTACAAGAGTAAGTTTAAAACTTAAAAAAAGAAAAACATAAACATGTTACTTCCAATCTTGCAATTCCCTGTTTCCACACAGGAACAGGTGTGGCAAAAACTTGATTTAAAATTTTTTTTACAACTTTTATGATTATTACACATAAAATGCAATATGTCATGGGCCTATGTCTCTTAATAAGATTGATAGAGCTCCCCCATTTATGTATTTAGGAATACTAGTCTACTTTTTATGTATCAAATATTCTTTTTCATTTTAAGGACTTTTAATTTACTTTTTTTGGAGCAGTGTTAGGTTTACAGCAAGATTGAAAGGAGGGTACAAAGATTTCCTATATACCCACTACCTCCACACAGGAATAACCTTCCCATCACCAACATCCCCCCTATCAGAGTGGTTCATTTGTTACAGTTCATGAACCTACATTGATACGTCATAATCACCCAAAGTCTATGGTACACCTTAAGATTCACTCTTGGTGTTGTACACCAAGATACCCTAAAAATACCCTAAAAATCCTCTGTGCTCCACCTATTTATCCCTTCTCACTCCCAACCCCTGGTATTTTTACTTTCTCCATAACTTTGCCTTTTCCAGGATGTCATGTGCTTGGAATCATACCGTACTTAGCCTTTTCAGATTGGCTTCCTTCATTTAGCACTATGCCTTTAAGATTCCTCCATGCCTTTTCATGGCTTAATAGATCATTTCCTTTTGGCACTGAATGATATTCCATTGCCTGGATATCCACACAGTTGATTTATCCATTCACTGACTGAAGGCTGTCTCAGTTGCTTCCGGGTTTTGCAATTATGAATAAAGCTTTTATAAACATCACTGTTTAGGTTTTTATGTGGACATAAGTTTTCAACCCAGGGTAAATACTAAGGAACACAACTGCTGGATCATATGGTAAGAGAATGTTTAGCTTTCTAAGAAACCACCAAATCATGTTGAAAGATTGATTTTAAAAAAAGTCATATCCAGCCCAATTATCTGTACTTTTATGTTTATCATCATTCAGAGAATTTAAAAAATCTAAAATGTTTTGACAAAGTATAATACCTATTGTTTCAAATGAAGTAATAAGGAAACATGCTCAGAGGTAAACACAGAAAAATCACAAGTAAAGTAATAGTTCCAGAAGTAAGAGAAAGAGACACTACTTTAAAAAACAAGGTCACTGGGCTTCCCTGGTGGCGCAGTGGTTGAGAGTCTGCCTGCCGATGCAGGGGACACGGGTTCGTGCCCCGGTTCAGGAAGATCCCACATGCTGCGGAGCGGCTGGGCCCGTGAGCCATGGCCGCTGAGCCTGCGTGTCCGGAGCCTGTGCTCTGCAACGGGAGAGGCCACAACAGTGAGAGGCTCGCGTACCGCCAAAAAAAAAAAAAAAAAAAGGTCACTGCCACCAGACTAATGCCGAAACCATTAAAGGGTTTCACTGTGGGTTTGCCTGTGATAAGAGAACTCTGCTGGGCACAAATCTTCAGATTATGGGTCTAAACATTCATAGTATTGATTTTTGCTGGTGAATAATGACGTTATGGAAGATGAGGAGCAAGTCTGATGGTGTGTAGAAAATGCAGAGGTGGAACTGGATTACTGTAATAACAGAGACGGCCATTTCAACTCAATAATCTCAGCCATTAGGAACATGATCAAAGGAAAAAAACAAAGGTCATCAATAAAAATGGCTTCCAGGGGTACAGTTTGCACATTATCTCATGAAATAGTAGTAAATTCAATTTTAAAAATGACTGCTGGGGGGCTTCCCTGGTGGCGCAGTGGTTGAGAGTCCGCCTGCCGATGCAGGGGACACGGGTTCGTGCCCCGGTCCGGGAAGATCCCACATGCCGCGGAGCGGCTGGGCCCGTGAGTCATGGCCGCTGAGCCTGCGCGTCCGGAGGCTGTGCTCCGCAACGGGAGAGGCCACAACAGTGAGAGGCCCGCGTACCGCAAAAAAAAAAAAAAAAAAAAAAAAAAAAAAAAAAAAAATGACTGCTGGGGAAGAAATTTTGCACAAGACTTATCAAAAAATGGAGTGTAACCTGAAAAGGACATGAAGAAATTCCCACAAAGAATTCCAGCCACAAGCAATGACACATGAAACACTGAAGCTTGCTCTAAAACCTTCACCCCACAGGAAAATACGTGCATGACCTTCAGCAAATGAGTTACTAAGCACCCTATGGGAAGAGTAACTGGAAAAAAACCTGTGTCTTTCAGCAGGAAATTAAAAAAAAGTATTTGAGTTTAAATGAAATGATATTCTTAGAGCAGAGTGTGGTAGTAAATAAAACTGCCAGGAAAATTCCTAACGCATTTCACGAGAACAGCGTGACATGCACACGGGACCTGAGGAAGCAGCAACAAAGATCAAAATCCCCACAAAACCTTCAAGCACTGATGTCTGGAGGTGGGAGCTGACAGTTTCTCTAGACCAGCACTGTCCAATGGAAATATATTACACAGTCCACATAAGTAGTTTTTAATTTTCCAGCAGCCATATTTAGAAAAGTAAAAAAGAAACAGGTAAAATTAATTTTGATTATACATTTTATTTAAACCAACGTATAATAAAACATTAGCATTTGAACACATAACAGTTGTAAAAAATGAGTAATGAGATGGTTTACATTCATTGCTTTCCTACTGTCTTTGAAATCTGATGCACTTTGTACTTATAGAGTATCCCAATAAAAACTAGCCACATTTCCAGCGCTCGATAGCCTTGTGGCCAGTGGCTATGGTTTTGGTCATTGGAGACCTAGACCTTGAGGATGTACAGAGGTGTCCCAATGCTGCCCTGAGAACCAAGCACTCACCTCCCAACCAAACAGTTGAGATACACACAGTTTACAACAAGACAAACTTCATTTAATTGCATTTCACATATTGAAACTTGTCATAAGATTTTCTTTGAACAAAGTGTTCCATCTCCATAAATGTTTGATAATCCCTGCATCAGAGCTCCTACTGCAGGTAAGGTGATGCAGTCCTCAAAGGTTAACTAATGGATCATGTTTATCCAGCCAGTGAGTGCAGCCCTGGAACTGGAACCTGGTCCCTAACTCCTCACCTGGCCATCTGGCATCACCTGATGCCAATTTGCTCACAGACAAGTGACAGATGTCCTGTGAGAGTGAATGCAATTATTGCATAGGCTTACGGGTTGCTACAAAGCAATCATAACCATTAGGGAAGGTTCTTTCTTTCTGCCTTTGGTTCGTTGTAGAGTGGTTCTTAACTAGAGGTCAAGGTAGTCCCTATTTTCTTTTGAAGTGTAGCTTCTGCTGTCTCACATTTTTGAAATACAAAAAAAAAAAAAAAAAAGATCTGGCCAACCTTCCAAACCTGCTTGCTTTTTTTGCTTATTTTTAGAACTTTCATATTTCAAAACAATATACATTTACAAAAAGTTGCAAAGATAGTATAGAGAGGTCTAGAGTACCCTTCACGTAGTTCCCCTCCAATGGTTACTTGTTACATAATTATAGTACAAAACAAAAACCAAGATATTGACATTGGTACAATGTGTGTGTATAGCTCTATATAATTATTGTCATTTGTGTATTTTTGTGTAATTGATACCACAGTGAAGATACAGAATCATTCTGTCACCACAAATATCTCCTTTGTGTCACCTTCCTCTCTTCCACCATCCCTAAGTGATGGTAACCACTAATCTATTTTCCATCTTTATAATTTTGTCATTCTGAGAATGCTTTTTAAATGGACTCATACAGTATGGAACCTTTTGAGCTTGGCTTTTCCACGCAGCGTAATGCCCTGGTCATCCATCCAAGTTGTTGCTTGTATCAATAGTTCATTCCTTAATATTGCTGAGTAGTATTCCCTGGTATAGAGTTACCATGGTTTGCTCAGTCATTCACCTATGGAGGGGCATTTATTGTGTTTTCAGATTTTGGCTAATACAAATTAAACTGCTACGAACAATCATGTACATGTTTCATGTGGATATGTCTTCATTTCTCTGGGATACAGGTCCAGGAGTGAAACAGCTGGGTCGTATGGTAAATCTATGTTCAGTTTAGTTAGAAACTGCCAAATTATTATCCAGAGTGGTTAAACCATTTTATATTCCCACCACCAATGTATGAGAGATCAAAATTTTTTGACTTTTTTCTCTTTTAATTTCTCCTTTTACTTTTGTTGTAGTTTAAGAGAACATTTATGCTTTCTGTGCACTAAATACTATGCAGAAATTATAGCTGATTATGGATAAACAGCCCCACTAACAATGGATATCTTTAACAAGGCATAGAGATTTGTTGTGGACGCTGAGACTACTAACTCAGAAAGCTAAATTGCTTTATTTCAAATTGTGTAGGGCCAGATCCCTGCTGCTGTATCTGAGAGAGACATTTTTAGCATTTGTCTCGTGGACCCAGAGTTACTGCAAAGTAAAAGGAAACCTTTTGTATTTGTATGTTATCTTTCCAAGCATTATCAGTGAGATAATTGTGAAATATCCTCTTCCAGTCCCTAGGCAGCACGTTACCATAGCAACAGATCATTCTACAAAGTTCATCAATTCAACCAACCGGTCCTTACTCCAAAGTAGCAGACAGCTAATATGTTTCGAAAGTTTTTTCTCTTAAGTTGTAATTGAACAAATGAATTAAATTTGTCTTGGCACTGGGAGCTCAGTATCGCATTTATATAGTAAAGGGGAATTAAAAGAAGAAAATAGGCATTCTTGGCAAGCGTATGCACAAAAGGGAGATTTTAATTAACTCAGTTTATCAGATTCAACTAGTGATTTATTCTTTTCTCAAAAAGGATATGTTAGCCAGCTTAAACATCCTAGTCATAAATTTTATGCAACATTCTTTTATCCCAAAGTATTTTAAACCATATTCCTGCATCCTCACCCTCGGCATATAAATTCCAGGTAGTCAGGTGCTGGGGGACCTAGCCTGTCTTATTCACTGTGATCTCACTGGTGTCTGTGCCTGATACACAGTAGATGCTCAAGCAGAGCACATGGTTCCATGTGAGGACCCTGAAGCCCGATGATCCAGGTTAGACTCCTGTCTCCAGGTCACCCACATCAATGTCTCCTACACCCTGGGGCCCAGCTCACAGGCCAGGGGCCATGCAGTAAGCTTATCTACGCAGAAGGCTTGGACGGTTTCTGGCAGGCAGGGTGCATTATGTAAGAATCACTGTTATTATTTTATTGCTATGTTTAGCTTAGAGATTATAAGCCCTACTCAAGTTTTGTCTAAAATGAGCAAGCTCCCTGCCTCTGTCAGTACTGGCCACACATAAAGCAGAGGGGTGGATGATAGCTCTACTGCCTTACTGAAAAACAAAATGAAACACTCCTTTAAGTACTTTAAATTGTAAACTGATAGCTTAAAAGTAGTTTGCCAGTAAGTTTCCTGTGAACGGAAACCAAATTGTATTTAAAACAAGCGTGCAATCAATGGAGTCCTCTGGGCATCCTTTCTAAGCTCTCAGTCAGTCCTGTGGCTTAAATGTTACTCCAACCAGACTGAAAATCATTCTGCTAAGGAAGCAATTCAAGGTTCTGAAGGGAAATTACTTGCCTTAGATTTATTGTATCTAAATTACAAAACAGCCACCAATTGTTAAAGCTGGCAGCCCTTCTCTGACAGTCACCAGGCAGGAACACAGAGTCTAAATTACCTTCTCACCCCAGTGGTGAAATTTATACTGTGTCTGGTCCCATTAGTGTGAGTTGGAGTGGTTGAGAAAAATCTATGCAAAGCACTTCTCCACTACATTAATTTAAAAGGAAAAAAAGGGAGCTGTCTACTCAGTGGAATAAAACAATTAATTTGTCATTTTTCTGAATCGCCACATCATACTAATTATGAACTAGTGGCTGAGATTCCAAGCTGTTTGGTAGCTTGACTTATCACATTTTCTTTAGGCATGATCTTATCCATTCCAATGGCCTCAAAGCTGATCTGAGGTCTCCATTCCTGTCTCAAACCTTTCTCTTTAGCTTCAAAGAAGGATTTCCAACCAACTATTAGATCTACCTCATGCTGCTGGATCTCACCATATCCAAAACTGACCTCAGTATCTCTCTGAGGCCTAAATCTATCCATGCACCAGAAATTCTGAATTCATTTGTTAGGATAAAATTTTTCATTCTGACCCATCCTACCTTTCAGCTTCATCTCTTTTCAGCTCCTATCTCTCTACCCACAATGCTAGCTAACTTAAAATTCTCAACCTTTCCAGAACATCTCATGCCTTTCTAGAGCTAGATGTTTTGCATAGTCTGTACCTTCTCCCAGGAAGGTCCTTCCAAAAATTCTCCACCAGGCAACCATCTCCTAGTCTTCCAAGAGCCAGCTCTCATGCCTCTCCACTGTGGGGCGTTTCTGACCCTCACCGGCCATTTCAGTGTTCCCAAATCTCTGGCTCTTTGGAGGTTATCCTTACTTCAACTAAAATAATGCATCAGGTCAAACTGTAGGGAAAGTGTCTGTCTTTTGTTGTATGATGTGAGCTTTCCTGGAGGTCAGGCACTGAGTCTTATTCTCATCCATGATACTTTTATTTTTTCAGCACACTGTAGACCGTCAATGAAGGTTTAGTGAAATAATACATGAAGATTTTAAAATTCTAGAAGTATGCCTCAGAAATCATGCATTAAGCTCAAGGTGGATCTTTTATCTTTCAATCTTCCTGGTTATTACTAAAGAATAGGAGAAGAATGATTACATTAAAAATTCTATCACTTATTTTGACAACTTGAGGCATCCAGAGTACACAAGTTGCCCATAAACTTCCATGCACCCCTCTTAGTGCCAATTCCACTGAAAACTATCTGAGTGGTGAGAACTTGAAGTGAGGTGGGGTAGCGGCAGAAATTTGAAAATGTGGACATAACAAGAGATATATAAGTACAACGTACTCTTTCTCAAACTTTAATGCCTATAAATGTTACTTGGGGAGATTGCTGAAATATAAATTCCAGGTCAACCCTTGAGATTGGGATTCAGGAAGTTTGCTCTGGGCCTTGGGAACCAACATCATTATTAAGAACTCTAGGTGAATCTAACACAAATGGTCTAGGATAGTACTTTGACAAACAACTAGAGGCTACTGATTTTAGTCCATATTATCAAAGGTGCTAACAATAAGGTCAGTGATGGAGAAGCTTTGAACATGTTGACTATCTGTTACTTTCTTAAGCCCCATGAGCTACTTTATGGAAAGTGCTTATCGCTTATCACAGTGCCTGGACGACAGGAAGCACTTACTGTGCTTGAGCCATTGCCATGATGCTAGGAAGAGGAGAAGAAGGATGCCATGGCCAGAAACCCTTCTTCTACTCTAGAAGTCCTTTTTTTTATACATTGAAAAGTAGCTCCCAGTAGGTCATAACCTTAAATAGATACTGTGAACCTACTACCACGCTGCACATTAGACTAACTTCGGGGCTGTAAAACGTTACAAATGCCTGGGTCCTGCCTTCATTTGCAGAGACCTGATTTAATTGGTCAGGGTAGAATGTGGGCATTGGTATTTTCCAAAAGCTGTCAAGGTGAGTGTAATGTGGAGCCATAGTTGAGAAAATCTGATGTCTAAAGCATGAGAGAACATTAAGAGATCTACAAGTTATGTACAATTAATGATTAGATAATTAGTCTAATTCTCCATTTTCTAATTCAGTCTCAGGTAGTAAGCATGATATGTTAGAAGACCGAAAGTCCTATGCAGTACATTTGGGAGATTCTACAAACTGCACAATTCTAGAGGCAGGCATGGAGATGTATCAGTCAGGACCCCAGTTCTTTGTTCAGCTGCAAAGACTGTGGTTAGCTGAGAGCCTCCAGCTATTAAATCCTTTAGGGTCTGCCTCAGTTTTTTAAGGAAGGTCAAAATATTCTTGGGGAGACCCTCAGCCTGGGGAACATGGTGGTAGCCAAGGGCATGTTCTTCTCAGGGGTGCCCACATTCAATGGCTGGGCAAGGCAGTCGTCAAGGTCCTCTCCATTTCTGGAGTTCAATAGAAAAACTCTGCTTGAAGATCCACATTGTGCTGGTAGAGCCTTTTGATGGGTCTAATGGCTCCCCTTGCCCAGTCCTGCTTCCTTCTTCTTTCCTTCCACAGGTGTTAGTCACCCCCAAACCTCTTGTGCTCCTAGCTCCATCTCTGTGTTTACATCCTGGAGAAACTAACCTGCAGTAGGACACAGGTGAGCAGAGACAGTGCTGCCGGTAGAACTCAACACACACTTACAAATCCAGTAAAAGTCAATGGGTAAGAGATGGAAGGTGTCTGGACTTAAACATGTGGGTGACAGACACTGGATATATATCTCCTCTTTTTATTCTCATTTAAAATATTGAAGAATAGATATTGTGATTCTTATTTGACAGAAACTGAAACTGAGACTTACAAAGGTCTAGAAAATTACTAGTGTCACATAGCTTATAATAGGTGAAAGGAGGATATGATCTTAGTCTTGTCTGGAACTAAAGCTTATACTTTTCCCAGCACATCACACTGCTTCCAGTTCCTCCAACTCATAGCAATTTCATCCTTGTCTGAGTTCCTAGTGTATTAACCATCATCTAAACAGCTACTTTTAACACAAATTTGCACCATTCCCTAATGAATTTCTATGGCCAGATATAATCACCCCTCAATACCGTAATTGCAAACAACTTAAAGTTATGAACCACCTCTTATGTTTCTTGTCTACCTTGAACTTAACCTAGTAAATAATGTGTCCTCTACCCATGCTTGTTTATTAACCACATGAGTAACACATGTGTAATAGGTTGGTCATGTTTAGAGAATTAGATGATATCCAAGACAAGTAAACATGTTGAATGCACTGGTTGGCATCCTGTAGCTTAGAATGTTTTAACTGGATTTCCTCTCCAGAAGCAAGGCTGTGTAAATTGCATGTGATGGCAACTTAGCACAGGACTGATTGGGCTTGCTCACATGTTATCATACTTCTACCATTTCCCATCTGTTCCTGCACAAATGAAACCCTCGTGTGTCAGATGCTCTCCCACTGCCCCCCTCCATCTGGCAGCAAGAGTCCCCACAACACAGCTGAGCAGCTTTGGCATGACCTCTGATCAGGACTGAAGTCCTTCTAGTTTCCTTATGCACAAAGGACATGGCTATGTTATGACCATGAGGGGCCACATGCTGCCCAGATCTGCAGGTGGAACACTCTGGCGATGCTGTCCTTCCTTTACCTCCTGAACTGCCAACCATTTGCCTTCAGACACAAATACTAATTAGCTTACTTATTCATTTAGTGAGTATTTGTTGAGAGTGTACTTTGGGTCATATTCTGGTTTAGCTTCTCTTGCTACTAAAATATCAAACTTAGAAGCTTTTCAGATATATGAAATTGGCCTTAGTGTCCATCATTTCCTCTGGTTTGAAGGAATGAGTTACCTGGAAGAATTTCTTCTCACCTGCATGTGTGAGCTGTGGTGAAGGAAGTGTATTCATCTACAAGTCTGGAGTTACAGTAGCTATGTTCTTCTAGCCTAAGTAAGGACAGGGTCTGGCCATTTTGAGGGGTTCTAACTGCTTTAATGTCTTGCCCTTCTCCTCCCACCCACACTGAGCCTCTAGCCTAGTAGGAAGGAGGGGAGGGTCACACCAGACACTGTGCATGATTAGCAACGTGGAGTGGAAACAGTGCTTCCAAGGTTTAGAAATGTATAACTGTCTTTGGGGAGAAGATGGGGAAGGGAAAATCTATACTTTTCAACTTGACCTTGAACGACGAAGAGTCATTTTCCAGTCAGAGGAAAAGAGGGATGTGAGAGAGGGAGGGAGGCCCAACCAAAGTATAGAAGATTAGAGCTTTGTCTTGTGGATGTGAGGGTTCCGTGTTACTTAGGAGGGTGGTACACTGGGTTGGAGCCAGGGAATCATCAGATCTGTCCCCTTCTGCCTCTTCAAATTTCATATATGCTTCTAACCTTCAGATTTGATACAAACCATATCATACTGTGATGGGCAACTGAAAAAATTTTTATTTTGAATAAACAGAAACATCCCACTTTGTATGTGTTTTTATAATATAACTAACTGGGTCAAGTGTAATTAAAGTACTGAGATTTGCTAAAAGACTCCCAACAATAATTTAGAATACTGTAGCAGAGTTAAAGTTTCATGTAGCCAATGAACCAGCAGCTCCACCACAAGATCACAGCTTCTCACCCTTGGGCCATGAATAGGCTTCAAGTCCACAAAGATGTTGACCCCTTCCACCCTTGGGGTCATCACAAATGGCTTTATTTATTTCCCAATGCCATACAAATGGTGCCATTTTCTGCAGTTGCCATGATTGGGAAGCCCTGATATGGAGAAACTTTTGCCCCAGGAGATGTGAACAGAGATGGTCATAGAAGCACTGTCTTTAACAGCAAAACAATGGAAACAACCCAAATGTCAGTCAATGATATAACATGAAATTCAGGAATACAAAGGATCACTATATAGTAGTGAAGATGAAGAAACTTTAGTTACATACATGAACATGGGTAAATCTCTTAGAAATAATGGTAAGGAACAAAAGCAAGTCACAGAAAATATCTTTCCATTTATCTCTAGGCCAAACCACACAGAACTAATAGATACTGTAACCATATGTTTATGTGGTAAAGTGATAAAAGAAAGTGAGGGAATAATAAAAATTACAAAGAGTAGCTGAGGCAGAAAACAGTGGGTTGGAAGAGTGTTCAAAGCAGACATCAAAGTTCCAACAAGGTCCTAGTGTTTAAGCTGGATGGTGGGTAATATATTGTTTTAATTTTATTGTTACTACTTGCAAATACATATATTTATTATAATAGTATTATGTATTCAATATTTAATACAAATAACCTTCTTAAAATGGAAAGATACAAATAAGATGAAAGTCTTGTCCTTTGCCAAATTACACTTTGATGTAGCTGGGACCCATATCATTTGGACCATGCTCTACGTGTATGCACACACCCACATACACACATACATAGTCACAAGATGGATTCCTTTAGAAGTAAATGTATCACATAGGAGTGTGTGGCACTAACAAAAAGAAGGGAAGAGATATATGATGGGGGGACAAGCTATGATTCACACCAGGGCTTTTTGGAGGTGCACTGGCTTTCTTGAGTTACACCTTGAACTGTAATGACATGAGACCCCTCCAACCAGGATTTGAGTGTCGGTTGGATCAAGGAGTCAGACAAGAGAAGAAGAGACTCTTTGGGAGGGAGGGTAGTTTCAGTGCCTTCCTGGCAGAAGGAAGAAGAAGAGGGAAAAAAGAGTGGTTGGGAGAGAGGGGAAGCTGGGGAGATGACAGAAAGCCATCTACTTCTCAATAAACTCCTTCCCTGCGACCCTGTGACCACCGAACCTTCAACAATAGCTTCCAAACTTATGTGATACTTGCTGTAGTTTAGTTTTTAAATACAGAAATGAGTAAAGGGACTGAATTTGTGTTTGTTTGACAGTGAGACAACACGTTCTACCTGAGTATAGATAGGACTTAGTGAGCATAAGCTGAGACATTAAGTAACAGAAATTGTGGGGAGAGCTGAGGACTTCCAAGGCCATGGACTTAGGAGTCTGAAATAAGGAACCAAATATTCAAGGGGCAGGAGAGCCCCAGCCGGCATCCACTGGGGAGGCATGTGCCCTACACTGATGATGCAGGTTCCAGGGCCCTCGGCTTGCTGGCTCCAGTGCTGACTTTCTGGTGTGGCTCCTGAATCTTCCATGGTGCCAATTTGTTTGAGATCTACATGGCATCCCCGCCCAGTTCGTACTCAGGCAGAAGAAAAATTATGAGTCATAACAAAATTCACTGTTTTCCCCTAACTAGGATTCAAGTGGCTGAGGGCCAGGCTGGTCCCAACACCAGTTGTACATCCTCCAACCATGAAGGCCGTGGTGAGGGTCCCAATCAGACTCCAAGAGAGAGAGGACCGGTTGGGGGGTGGGGGGATGCAGCAGGTCAGTGTCTGGATATGGAGCAGGAGGGAGTGGGCACCAACCACAGGGCACAGGAATGGCCCTCTGATTTCTGGGATAAGAACATATCAGAGAAGACGGGATGCAACTCAGACATTGAAGAGAAGATTGGATCACAGGTCACAAGGGAAGATGTCAAAGGCCTAGTCACTAAAACTGGGTGAGGGGTCAGAGCCCAGCCAGGGCAAGATGAGCTGGCACTGGAACGGGGCCCTCATGTTCCTGGCACACCTGGTGCTCAAGACAGGAAGGCCCCAGGATCTGAGGAACCGAGAGACGCAGGTTAAGGAACCCCAGCTTTGAAAGTTAGAGGGTCCTGAAAACAAGCTGCAGGTGAATCATCCCAGGTCAGAAATTCAATAAAGACCAGGACCACTGGCTCTTATCCAGTTCATGCAGAGAGAAATTAATGCTGCCCACAAATATTTTTTTAAAAACAACATTGTGTAATCAATACAAATTTTAACGGAAAGAAAAAAGATAGTTTATAAAGAGCAGCAGCTCATTATGAAGATTGCCTTTAAAGACCTAGTTTACTGAGGACAATTTAAGGCCTCTGCAGTTGACACTTCTTTTTTTTTTTTTTTTTTTCACTTTTAGCCAGTGTTCTTTTGCTATTATGGTCAAGGTCAGACTTTAAAAATTAATTAATTGTTCATATCAATAAGTCTCAAAATGAAGCTCTAAATCCCACTAATTAAGCTTAGAGAACACTCCTAGTACTCAGGGTCATAGATTTTTCCAAAGTTCTAGAAGGATATTTAAGCATTCACATAATTAACTATTGGAGGATTTTTCTTTGAATTGAATTTTTTTTTATACAGCAGGTTCTTATTAGTTATCTATTTTATACATATTAGTGTATATATGTGTCAATCCCAATCTCCCAATTCATCCCTCCCCCTCCCGCTTTCTCTCCTTGTTGACCATATGTTAGTTTTCTATATCTGTGTCTCTATTTCTGCCTTGCAAACAAGATTCATCTGTACCATTTTTCTAGATTCCACATGTATGTGTTAATATACGATATTTGTTTTCTCTTTCTGACTTACTTCACTCTGTATGACAGTCTCTAGGTCCATCCACGTCTCTACAAATGACCCAATTTTATGCCTTATGGCTGAGTAATATTCTATTGTATATACGTACCACATCTTCTTTAAACATTTATCTGTCTATGGACACTTAGGCTGCTTCCATGTCCTGGCTATTGTAAATAGTGTTGCAATGAACAGCGGGGTGCATGTGTCCTTTTTAATTATGGTTTTCTCTGGGTATATGCCCAGTAGTGGGACTGCTGGGTCATATGGTAATTCTATTTTTAGTTTTTTAAGGAACCTCCATATTGTTCTCCATAGTGGCTGTATCAGTTTACATTCACACCAACAGTGCAAGAGGGTTCCCTTTTCTACTATTGGATGTTTTAACATTGACAAAATTACATGAAAAATGCTGTATATAAAAGCCTTTAAACTTATTTGTGATAATTTAAACCAACTTCTACTAGGCCCAAACCAGTATTACTTTAAGTGCTTCTTATTAATTATAGTCAATGATCAGTATTTTATCCTCAAAATGTAGCAATGTTTGCACATATTTTCTAGTTCAAGAAAGAAATCTTCCCTCTTTTTTTCCTCTCTCTCAACTCAATTTTAACTCTGAAAGGATTGCATATTTAATTGGTTTTATTATATTTTTCTGGGGCTCAGGATTTGGACTCAAAGCAGGTAATTAGGACTGTAATATCATATTATATTGCTTTAATCTCAAACTTTTCGCCAAATGTTAAACATATTTTAGGTTTTGCAGGCCTCTGAAATCAAGTGTGTGTTGAATGCATTTAAATATCAAGTTTTTTTTATAGTTTGATTTAGCTAAAATAATGCCAGTGAGGATGTTAATGACAGATGGTAGATAGATGAACAACTAGCTGCTTTCTATCCATCCCAACTATCCAACAATTATTTAGCACTTACTAGGGTCATCCAACATGGAAAGTGAAAAATACTTCTTCTTCATATTGATTTTTATTTGGTTCCCAAGGATCAGTTTCTCCATAATTATAATTTCAGGTATTCTTGTTTTCAGGTAGTTGGTTAAGTAAAGGCTGCCCTGATTTCTCATAAATGACTCATTAGCAAAGTACATGCCTTCAGCTTCTCTGAGGAGGTACTTATTTAATCTAAAGGGTAAATCTGAGAAAATCATATAAGAACAGTGCTTTTCATTACATAGCTGCTCTCAAAGACATTAGCTCTACCGATCCTAAGAATTATGCTAATCTATTATTAATGTTTGTGACAATTATGGGATTATCTAATAGAATCCTCAGAAAAGCCCTTATGTAAAGAAAAATTCACATAAAAATAATGTGTGAAATATATTTCAGCTAATAATTACATGTTTCAAGAAAAGGATGACAGTATTATAAACCAACATTAAAAATGATCAGTTTATTAAATCACTATGGAGTATTCTGCTGCTATTTTTTTTGAAGTAACCAAGAAGAAAGAAAGAAAGAAAGAAAGAAAGAAAGAAAGAAAGAAAGAAAGAAAGAAAGAAAGAAAGAAAGAAAGAAAGAAAGAAAGAAAGAAAGAAAGAAGAAAAGAAAAGAAAAATGAAAGGATAACAGTAGGGAGAGAGGTAAGAGGAAGAGAAAGAAGGATAAAAGAAAAGAAAACATATGAGTTCTTATAATGATATATATCTAAGAAGAAAATATTGTTTTCCATATGCCAAGGAAAGGTTTATTTTTAGATTTGGCCACTGATAATCACTGCACTGCTATAAAGCTGTTATTCCAAGTCATGGCTTACTGCAGGTATTCTGGTGGAAAGGAGACTGGAAATATACAAATTAACCCATGATGATTCAAAGAAGGTCTGTTTACTCTAATGAATTTCATGTGAGAACAATAACATTAACAGTTACACATCACTCTCTCATTCCCAGGTCTATCAAATCTCTTTTTTTTATCATTTAAGGGAATCCTCAACTCCCATCACCTCCATGTAGGTTTATTTCAAAAGAAATAATAGCTGACATCAAAACCAGACAAAGATATCTGAAGAAAAGAAAACTAAAGACAAATACCTCATATGAACAGAGACACAAAAATCCTCAGCAAAACACTAGCAAACCAAGTACAGTGAAATATAAAAAGCATTATACACCAGTGTTTTGCTAGTTGCAATGAACAATATGAAATTGAGAAAAATTCCATTTATAATAGCATAAAAAATAAAATTCTAAGAAAAATACCTAATAAAAGGAATACAAAACTTATACTCTGAAAACCAGAAAATACTGTTGAAACAAAGAAGACTTAAACAAAACATAAGATATCCCATGTTCATGGATCAGAAGACTTAATACTTCCCAGATTGATGTACAGATTCAATGCAATCCCTACCCAATTCCAGCTGGCATTTTTGCAGAAATTGACAAGCATATCATAAAATTCATTTGGAAATGCAAAAGAGCCTGAAGAGCCAAACAATCTAGAAAAAGAACAAAGTATTCCTAGGTTCTCCACCACTTTTGGAGAACAGCATCCAATCAGGATGTATTAACCTGGTTAAGCAGAGCCACAGGCATAGAAGTTACTTCCAGCACTTCTCCTGTCTGGCTTTGTGAATTTGGCTGTGTGGCTGAAAGGATCTTGGTGCTCCAGCCGAGCATCAGGCCTGTGCCTCTGATGTGGGAGAGCCAAGTTCAGGACACTGGTCCACAAGAGACCTCCCAGCTCCATGTAATATCAAATGACAAAAGCTCTCCCAGAGAGCTCGATCTCAACGCTAAGACCCAGCTCCACTCAACGAACAGCAAACAACAATTCTGGACACCCTATGCCAAACAACTAGCAACACAGGAACACAACCCCACCCATTAGCAGAGAGGCTGCCTAAAATCATAAGATCACAGACACCCCAAAACACACCACAAGAAGTGGTCCTGCCCACAAGAAAGACAAGATCCAGCCTCATCCACCAGAACACAGGCAACAGTCCCCTCCACCAGGAAGCCTACACAAACCACTGAACCAACCTTACTCACTGGGGCAGACACCAAAAACAATGGGAACTATGAACGTACAGCCTGCAAAAAGGAGACCCCAAACACAGTAAGTTAAGCAAAATGAAACGACAGAGAAACACACAGCAGAAGAGGAGCAAGGCAAAAACCCACCAGACCAAACAAATGAGGAAATAGGCAGTCTTCCCGAAAAAGAACTCAGAGTAATGAGAGTAAAGATGATCCAAAATCTTGGCAATAGAATGGAGAAAATACAAGAAACATTTAACAAGGAACTAGAAGAACTGAAGAGCAAACAAACAATAAATGAAATTAAAAATTCTCTAGAAGGAATCGATAGCAGAATAACTGAGGCAGAAGAACGGATAAGTGACCTGGAAGATAAAATTGTAGAAATGACTACCACAGACCACAACAAAGAAAAAATAATGAAAAGAATTGAGAACAGTCTCAGAGACCTCTGGAACAATGTTAAATGTACCAACATTTGAATTATAGGGATCCCAAAAGAAGAACAGAAAAAGAAAAGGACTGAGAAAATATTTCAAGAGATTATAGTTGAAAACTTCCCTAACCTGGGGAATGAAATAGTCAATCAAGTCCAGGAAGTGCAGAGAGTCCCACACAGGATAAATCCAAGGAGAAACACCCCCAAGACACATATTAATCAAACTATCAAAAATTAAATACAAAGAAAAAATATTAAAAGCAGCAAGGGAAAAACAACAAATAACATACAAGGGAATCCCCATAAAGTTAACAGCTGATCTTACAGCAGAAACTCTGCAAGCCAGAAGGGAGTAGCAGGACATACTTAAAGTGAGAAAAGAGAAAAACCTACAACCAAGATTCTCTACCCAGCAATGATCTCATTCAGATTCGGTGGAGAAATTAAAACCTTTACAGACAAGCAAAAGCTAGAGAATACAGCACCACCACGAAATCAGCTTTACTACAAATGCTAAAGGAACTTCTCTAGGCAGAAAACACAAGAGAAGGAAACGACCTAAAATAACAAACCCAAAACAATTAAGAAAATGGTAATAGGAACATACATATCGATAATTACCTTAAAGGTAAATGGATTATATGCTCCAACCAAAAGACATAGTCTGGCTGAATGGATACAAAAACAAGACCCATATATATGTTGTCTATAAGAGACCCACTTTAGACCTAGGGAAACATACAGACTGAAAGTGAGGGGATGGAAAAAATATTCCATGCAAAGGAGATCAAAGAAAGCTGGAGTGGCAATTCTCATATCAGACAAAATGGACTTTAAAATAAAGACTATTACAAGAGACAAAGAGGGATACTACATAATGATCAAGGGATCAATCCAAGAAGAAGATATAACAATTGTAAATATTTATGCACTCAACATAGGAGCACCTCAATACATAAGGCAAATGCTAATGGACATAAAAGGGGAAATTGACAGTAACACAATCATAGTAGGGGACTTTAACACCCGACTTGCACCAATGGACAGATCATCCAAAATGAAAATAAATAATGAGACACAAGCTTTAACTGATACATTAAGCAAGATGGACTCAATTGATATTTATAGGACATTCCATCCAAAAACAACAGAATACACTTTCTTCTCAAGTGCTCATGGAACATTCTCCAGGACAGATCATATCTTAGGTCACAAATGAAGCCTTGGTAAATTAAAAAAAATTGAAATTCTATGAAGTATCTTTTCCAACCACAACACTATGAGACTACATATCAATTACAGGGAAAAATCTGTAAAAAATACAAACACATGAAGGCTAAACAGTACACTACTAAATAAAGAAGAGATCACTGAAGAAATCAAAGAGGAAATCAAAAAATACCTGGAAACAAATGACAATGAAAACAAAATGACCCAAAACCTATGGGTTGCAGCAAAAGCAGTTCTAAGAAGGAAGTTTATAGCAATACAATACTACCTCAAGAAACAAGAAACATCTCAAATAAACAACCTAACCTTACACCTACAGCAATTAGAGAAAGAAGAACAAAAAAAATCCCAGTGTTAGCAAAAGGAAAGGAATCACAAAGATCAGATCAGAAATGAAGGAAACAATAGCAAAGATCAATAAAACAAAAAGTTGGTTCTTTGAGAAGATAAACACAATTGATAAACCATTAGCCAGACTCATCGTAAAAAAAAAAAAAAAGGGAGAAGACTCAAATCAACAGAATTAGAAATGAAAAAGGAGAAGTAACAACTGACACTGCAGAAATAAAAAGGATCATGAGGGATTACTACAAGCAACTCTATGCCAATAAAATGGACAACCTGGAAGAAATGGACAAATTCTTAGAAAAGCACAACATTCTGAGACTGAACCAGGAAGAAATAGAAAATATAAACAGACCAATCACAAGAACTGAAATTGAAACTGTGATTATAAATCTTCACCAAACAAAAGCCTAGGACCAGATGGCTTCACAGGCGACTTCTATAAAACATTTAGAGAAGAGCTAACACTTATCATTCTCAAACTCTTCCAAAATATAGCAGAGGGATGAACACTCCCAAACACATTCTATGAGGCCACCATCACCCTGATACCAAAACCAGACAAAGATGTCACAAAGAAAGATAACTACAGACCAATATCACTGATGAACATAGATGCAAAAATCCTCAACATAATACTAGCAAACAGAATCCAGCAGCACATTAAAAGGATCATACACCATGATCAGTGGGGTTTATCCCAGGAATTCAAGGATTCTTCAGTATACGCAAATCAATCAATGTGATACACCATATTAACAGATTGAAAGATAAAAACCATATGATCATCTCAATAGATGCAGAAAACACTTCTGATAAATTTCAACATCCATTTATGATAAAAACTCTCCAGAAAGTAGGCATAGAGGGAACCTACCTCAACATAATAAAGGCCATATATGACAAACCCACAGCCAACATCATTCTCAATGCTGAAAAATTGAAACCATTTCCTCTAAGATAAGGAACAAGATAAGATTGCTCACTCTCACCATTATTATTCAACACAGTTTTGGAAGTTTTAGCCACAGCAATCAGAGAAGAAAAAGAAATAAAAGGAATCAAAATCAGAAAAGAAGTAAAGCTGTCACTGTTGGCAGATGACATGATACTACACATAGAGAATCCTAAAGATGCTACCAGAAAACTACTGGAGCTAATCAAGGAATTTAGTAAAGTAGCAGCATACAAAATTAATGCACAGAAATCTCTTGCATTCCTATACACTAATGATGAAACATCTTTAAGAGAAATTAAGGAAACACTCCCATTTACCATTGCAACAAAAAGAATAAAATACCTAGGAATTAACCTACAAAAGACCTGTATGCAGAAAACTATAAGACACTGATGAAAGAAATTAAAGATGATACCAACAGATGAAGAGATATACTATGTTCTTGGATTGGAAGAATCAACCATGTGAAAATGACTCTACTACCCAGAGCAATCTACAGATTCCATGGAATCCCTATTAAACTACCAAAGGCATTTTTCACTGAACTAGAATAAAAAAATTCACAATTTGTATGGAAACACAAAAGACCCCGAATAGCCAAAGCAATCTTGAGAAAGAAAAACAGAGCTGGAGGAATCAGGCTCCAAGACTTCAGACTATACTACAAAGCTACAGTAATCAAGACAGTATGGTACTGGCACAAACACAGAAATATAGATCAATGGAACAGGATAGAAAGCCCAGAGATAAACCCACACACATATGGCCACCTTATTTTTGATAAAGGAGGTAAGAATATACAATGGAGAAAAGACAGCCTCTTCAATAAGTGGTGCTGGGAAAACTGAACAGTCACATGTAAAAGAATGAAATTAGAACACTCCTTAACACCATACACAAAAATAAACTCAAAATGGATTAAAGACCTAAATGTTAGGCCAGCCACTATAAAACTCTTAGAGGAAAACATAGGCAGAACACTGTATGACATAAATCACAGGAAGATCCTTTTTGACCCACCTCCTAGAGAAATGGAAATAAAAACAAAAATAAACAAATGGGACCTAATGAAACTTAAAAGCTTTTGTACAGTAAAGGAAACCATAATCAAGATGAAAAGACAGCCCTCAGAATGGGAGAAAATATTTGCAAATGAAGCAACTGACAAAGGATTAATCTCCAAAATATACAAGCAGCTCATGCAGCTCAATATCAAAAAACAAACAACACAATCCAGAAATAGGCAGAAGAGCTAAATAGACATATCTCCAAAGAAGATATACAGATTACCAACAAACACATGAAAGGATTCTCAATGTCACTAATCAGAAGTGCAAATCAAAACTACAATGAGGTATCACCTCACACCAGTCAGAATGGCCATCATCAAAAAATCTACAAACAATAAGTGCTGGAGAGGGTGTGGAGAAAAGGGAACACTCTTGCACTGTTGGTGGGAATGTAAATTGATACAGCCACTATGGAGAACAGTATGGAGGTTCCTTAAAAAACTAAAAATAGAACTACCATATGACACAGAAATCCCACTACTGGGCATATACCCTGAGAAAACCATAATTCAAAAAGTGTCATGTACCACAATGTTCATTGCAGCTCTATTTACAATAGCCAGGACATGGAAGTAACCTAAGTGTCCATTGACAGATGAATGGATAAAGAAGATGTGGCACATATATACAATGGAATATTATTCAGCTATAAAAAGAAAAAAAATTGAGTTATTTGTAGTGAGGTGGATGGACCTAGAGACTGTCATACAGAGTGAAGTAAGTCAGAAAGAGAAAAACAAACACAGTATGCTGACACATATATACGGAATGTAAAAAAAATATATATGGTTCTGTAGAAGTTAGGGGCAGGACAGGAATACAGACACAGTTGTAGAGAATGGACTTGAGGATACAGGGAGGGGGAAGGGTAAGCTGGGATGAAGTAAGAGCGTGACATGGACATATATACACTACCAAATGCAAAATAGATAGCTAGTTGGAAGCAACCACATAGCACCGGGAGATCAACTCGGTGGTTTCTGATTACCTAGAGGGGTGGGATAGGGAGGGTGGGAGGGAGATGCAAGATGGAGGAAATATGGGGTTATATGTATATGTATAGCTTATTCACTTTGCTGTACAACAGAAACTAATACACCATTGTAAAGCAATTATACTCCAATAAAGATGTTAAAAAATAAAAGAACAAGAATAGAGTTGGAGGACTCACACTTTTAATTTAAAAACTTACTATAAAGCTACAGTACTCCATACAATGTGGTATTAGCATAAGAATAGACATATAGATCAATGGAAATAATTGAGAGTCTAGAAATAAACCCTCACATTTATAGTCAATTGATTTTTGATAAAACACCAAGAAAATTCAAAAGGGAAAGAATAATCTTGTGGACCCCATGATGTTGGCTATAGAAATGCTCTGGGAGAAGCTGAATGCTTTCTAGGGAAGAAAACATTGATGGGAAGCAGACATAGTAACCTAGCATAACACTGAGACTCAAAGTTCCAAGTGTTTTATTTCTCAACCTGCTTTAATCTTATTTCCCTTCGTAGAGAATGCTTGTTAGAGCCCCCAAACCCAGAGCCAGTAGACTAGTCATTAGAAGTGTGAGGGGAAAGAATAATTTTCCCTCTATCCTACAAGGATCTTGGCTGAGACACCCACTATAATAAAGAATAGATTAACAGTACAAAAACAAACAGAGGTTTAATAACATGTATACCTCCTGTATACATGGAAAATACCCAGGAAAACTGAATAACTCCTTGAAATGGTCCAAGTCACTATCTTAAGTAACATTTCCAGCTAAAGACAAAAGGAGATGTTGGATAGGATTGGGGGGTAACTTCTACTCAGAAATAGAAATGTCTCTTACAAAAGGGTAACATACTCACTTTTCAGACCTTCTTTAAAATAATCATTATGCCAAAGAGGCATATTTTGAGGTGGTAAATTCTGCTCCTCTTCAAAAATATATCAAATCATCCCATAGTATAATTTAAATATAAACAATCATATTTGTTAATTATTCATCAATAAAGTTGGAGGGAAAACTACTCAAACATCTGAAAGGAAATCATATGTGAAGAGAAATATTACCTAAAGAGAACACATACAATGGTCAGGCAGAATTACACATCTCATTTTTAAGATTTTTTTTAATGCCTTTCATGAGTAATTTTTGCATTGTCAGAAGCACCTTGATGGTGTCCTCTAAATCATCTAAATGATGCTGGAGATGATTTTTTCCCATATCAAATAAAAAACACTTGGAGAAAATACAGTAAGTCCCCTACATACGAACCTTCAGGTTGCAAACTTTCAAAGATGCAAACGTGCATTCTCACATCCAATCACATAAGTTAGTTCATGTGTCTGGCATACATTCCCACGTGTGTGCATCCTCTACAAGTAGTTGTGCTTTTGTGTACTTTACTGTGCAGTACTGTATAGAGTAGTACAGTATCTTTATTTCAAGCCAAGGATGTGTGGAAGCAAGCATAAAAGCAGCGGTATATAGCCAATTGTGTTAGTTGGGTACCTAGGGTAACTTTGTTGGACTTAGGAACAAATCGGACTTACGAACGCACTCTCGGAACAGAACTTGTTTGTATGTAGGGGATTTAATGTAAAATTTAAGAGCAGTTTAATAAAAGAGAAGTCACTTTTATTTCTTAGAAGTCACAGATGCTTTGTAAGGACAATAATAGCAAGTGATCTTAAATAATTCAGGAGTTGATGTCGAGATAAAATTAAGAAGCAATTCTCCTCCCTGCCAAATTACCCCTCATCAGCTACTTTTGAGGTTGGGAGAGATGAGAACAAGAACTGAAAAGAAGAGGTCATGAAAACTTGGTATTTTACACATTCCTGAGTTGGAGGTAGTGAAATTTAAGGTGGCAAGAGTCTCCACACAATTCCACCTTCCCCTACTCTTCCAAACTACAGTTCAGATAACCTCACCCCATTTACTTTCCCAAAGAGCAGAGACTCAAAGTAGGAGTTGTAGCCCTTGTACCTTGAACAGTGAGAGGTGCGCTCTTCTACATAATGAAGATAGACATCTGTAACCCAAGCCTGTCTGTATTAACAGCATCTCCAGTGGCTGCCATGACCAGTTTATAATTCGGGGAAATTAATCACAGTGGTTAGGCACTGGAGCTGTGCAGTCTGACAGCCTGATGTGGAGACATGGCTCTGCCACTGACCAGCCGACCAATATTTGCAGGTCATTTTAACCCCTTTTCATCTCAATATTGTCACTTGTACCTTGGAGATTATAATACTGCGTAACTTGGAAGTTTCTGAAAAGATTACATGAGGCAGTGCATGTACAGCTCTCAGTACAGTTAACATTACAGATCACTCAACATGTCAACCGTCATTTAACTGTCCTTTTTGTCATGCTTATCAACTAACTCTGCATCCTTGAGTAGTTTTTAAATACCAGCTGCAACCACAATTTAAAAACTATCATACAAAATAAAACCTATACTGCCTACCTTGACCAATGAATTTCTTCCTCAGTAACTGATGATCTCAACAGTTAGCCTGTTTTCTTCAGTACCCAGTGATATGTTAATACTTTCCTTGATGTGATAAATAATACATGTGAGCAATATTTTAAAAAAATAATAACATGTGGGAATTTGCAAAGATATTGATCAGATATGTGTTAGTTAGTATTTTTACTTGAAGAAAAAACACAACTACTTTACATTCCTGTGTCTGTATGTGGGGTCTCCAAGATCATCGCTAGGTTCAGTGATTTGTTAAAAGAACTCACATTACTCAGCATATAGTTGTACTCATAACTAAGATTTATTACATTGACAGCTACAAAGGACAAAGGGAAAGGACACATGGGAATGAGATCTGGAGGAAACCAGGCACGAAATTCCAAGTCCTCTCCCAGTGAGTCACACAGGACAAGGTTAATTCCCCCAGCAGTGAGCTGTGACAATATGGGTAAAGTGTCCTCTACCAGGGAAGCTCATTAGAGACTCAGTGACCATGGATTTTTGGCAAACTCATAGGCACCCTCTACTACCACGAGACAGAACTTTTAGTCTCCCAGGAAGAAAGCAGGTGTTCCATATAAACTACATTGTTTGTACAGTCTAGGCACAGTGAGCCACTCTTATCATTTAGGGAAAGTTCTATATCAGTGCAGGTAATAGTTACCAGCCAAGCTCCCAGAAGGTGCAAAGCATGAACTTTGCAAACAGGTCTTCCTAAGGGTGGCAGTCTCAGGCCTGCTATGTTAACTCTCTGCACAATGACTTTTAGTGTTTGTAGACACAATTATTTAGGCTTTTTAGTTATACTTACTTTTTAAAAATCTGTATATAGCTTTTCTTAAGCATACTGAATAAAACTGGTATTGGATATTATTTAAATATAAACTTACTTTCAGTTTCTTAAATGGCTTAGATTAGAAGACAAAGGGGAGATTGATTCAGGAAAATATATACAGTTAAGAGGAAACTAATTCTTATTTCCATTTGGGCAGCAATTGTACTTTTCTGACAGACTATTCCTTTCTTATTCCCTATTCAATGCACTATCATTTTAAGTTAGAGTGCAGGAAAATTAAAAGGCTTTATGTAATGGAGAATAGATCACCAAATACTTTATATCATTCTTGAGGGCTATTTACTATGCTCATAACCATCTTCATCACAGAGTTTCATTCTAAATTTGTTTTTTTCCTGTTATTGACTTATTTAAAAAAGTAATCCTTAAACAATAGTTAATAATACTGTATTACATATTTGAAAGTTACTAAGAAAGTAGATCTTGTAAAAAGAGAAGTAATCTTTTCTAGATTCTAGATTCCAAGTGATATTTCTAAAACATTACTCAGTGTAAGTTAAAGCATAAAGTAAAAATGCCCTATGGCATTAGAACTTTTATCACTTAAGATCTCATCTCTAATTTTAGGAAATAGAGCTCCATTTTATTTATTGATTTATTTTTATTGTTATTACTATTTTAACTTGTACTTAGGTTGGTTTTAATATTCATGAAGAAGACAGGTATGAGAAGCAAAGAGCTTAATAAGTAGTAAGATAACTTATACAATTAATATTTATTAATTATATAATTAATGGTAATATTAATCCCACCAGGGCCCAGTATTGTTTAGTCTAAACTCATCAAGAGTGAGCGTCAACAGGCCTGAATTCACCTCCATTGCACACTTGTCTGTGTTATATGCTACAGGTATCTTGATGTCTGTGCTAGTAAAATTCAGTTCTGTGGAACTGAAAAGATATTGCCAAAATCAGACTAATTTGTATTTTGAAAACTGTGAAGGTCAGTATATTATCCTTTTATTATCTCAGCAGTCAAAAGTTATTACTTTTGTACTTAATATTAATTCCTGACCATTTTTCTGTATGTAATTTTTAAGTTTTAAGTTATATAATTTGTAAGTTATTTTCTATTTCAAGTTGTCAGCTATTTGCATGAGTTTAGAAAACAAAAGTGGCTGTCTATAATTTTAAATCTATAAAAGAATTAATGTGGATATATTGTTACCAATATATCCAACTTTGTTCAATACTTTCAACATGCTGAATTTAGTAATAAACCAGCCAAAATCATAGTGGGAAGACTGGTAGGTGTAGCAAATAATGGAACACTCTACAGTATAAAAGAACTAATTTGATCTTCATTTAGTCAGTATACACATTTTTCCCATGTTCTTTCCATAGATTTCCCCAATTCTGCAGCATCTGAGAAGTCCTAAAGCCTATTTAATCTTAGCACCACAGAGTTCTAAATAGAAAAGAGAGTGATGAAATGATAAGGAAAGACTTTTATTTCCAAGAACTTTTAAGAGTCAAGGCTTTATGGTTACTGATCAATATATAAGCCCACCAAGGCATTTTATTGAAGCCATGAATTGACACCACCCTGACTCCCCACTTCATGACCTTGTTTTATTTGTTTTGTTTTGTTTTCCATATGTTGAAATTAGTCCTCTGCATCACATTATTTTGAATGAACACAGTGGAGCCCACCTCCAGATAGCCAACAAAACCTCTAAGCTTAAAGGATAGCCAGAGCTTCCAAGCACAAAACAATTTTATTTAAAATATTTATTGAGTGTATAACATATGGTGTAACAACCCAGAGGTATGTATTCAGAGTCACTGCATAACTGTGACCTTTTTAATTTTATTAATTAAAGTCTTTGTCTGGAATTCAAGGCAATTATGTCTTAGGCTAAACTCTACTGCAAAGTGAATACTGTTAGAGTGAAGTGGCTACTATTAGACTCAGTAGACAAAGTATGGAATGATAGAATTGAGGAGCTTTATTCTATTATATTTTGAGATGTAGAAGTTTATATGTTAAAGTAAAATACTACTGGATTATTATTTATTACAACTCTTCACACAAGGCAAAGTCTACCATAATTCATATCCTTTTTGATTGGGTGGAATGGAGTTCAAAAAAAGAAAAAGAAAAAGACTGCCTCTGTTCTTGAAACTATCTATTCCAACATAGACATGTAATTATACTTTTATCTTAATAGGTATTAACATGGACAAGATAGCAACAAATAATGAGTGGGGACAAAAGGCAACTTGGAATCCCTATCACTCACTTCTGTCTGGTTGACCAACAAAGGCGAGGTGACTGTCCTAGATTCCAGACTTTATCCTTCTTCATGGACCCAACATGCCGCCCACAACTCATGAAAGCCCGTCTAACCATGGCCATGAGCAGAGCTCAAGAAACAGACACATGGAGGGACAGGCAGGCAGATGAAGTGGAACCAAAAAAAGAATAGGGTCAGAAGAGACAGTATTCTGGAAGTCAAGGAAGGAAACAATTCCCAGATTATACGAATGGTGAACACTACTTTCGTGTTTGCTGAGAAGAACTGAGCAGCTATTGGATATAAGACTCAGTTATTTATAGAACTCCAGTCATCAGCATTCTACAGGAGTCACCATTTACTACTTTGCCTCCTGATCTGAGAAGACCTTCAAAGAAGTTGCAAAAATGTCTACCCAGACAGTGCCCAGATAAGGTGCCCAGATAATTTCTAACAGCAGAGAGACAAGGGTGCCACAAGAAAATGGGCCTGGAATGTGTCTGGGAAAGGCTGTTTGATTTAGCTTTATGGTAGGCAGCAAGGAAATGCCACATGAACTGTGAGATGCACCGTGAACTGCATCACAATCACTTTAATTGTTGGGTAATACTGACAAATAAAATAAACCAACTTTTTAAATGGCCATTGGCAAGTTTTCTCCAATTTGTGTTTGTTCAAGTAAACTGAAGTGTGAGAAAATAAACTTATCTCCAAACTTAGATTCCTTTTCTAAAGTCCTAACCCAAGATATTAAACTGATTCTTTCAGCACACCTCCTTCAAAATATATTTTAAAAGCTCCAGAAGTTAGTTAAGACATAAAACTTGTAATTTGTAGAGGTGATGAAGATAGAATTGTCAAGCTAGTCTGAACAATCTTAAAAGCTGTCTGGGAATCCAGCTTCCAGAACTTTTTATGTGCCTGCCCTGAGTCACTGCATATGGTTTGGAGAAGGGCTGTAACTTTAGGATGCCATGCATCCACAGCTTTGTTCTGCTGGAAGGTACCTTCACCCATTGTAAACACCTCTTCCCCCTGAGTTTAACAAACCACCTTACTAGTGAAAAATGGTAACCAGTAATGGTAACCAGAAGAGTTCTTGGTATGTATGGGTATTTTACCAAAATTTCTAACTCTGATTTGACTTAGCAACATCTTGATTATGTATGCCATATAATTTCAATTTGTAAATAGCTGAGAACTGAAAACAAATAAACGAACAGAAAACAAGCCTGTGGAGGAGTCCATTGCAGGCCCTGACATGATCAGACACCCTGGAATCCTTGCTGCTGCTGAGGTCTGAGCTAATCCCCTCCCGGCAGTGTCCAGGAAGAGCACTGGTCTCATCGTGAGATCGTTCAAGACAGACTCAGCGTTCAAGTTTCCAGGTGGTTGTACTGTTTAAAAAGCAACTGATGCTGATGATCATTTCGTTTAGGAGTCTGTAATTTAGGTGATAGAATCAGATTGAGGTTCCATTCAAACACAGTATATGGACTAAATATATATATATATATATATATATATATAAACACCTTTATACCTTTATATGCAGGTTTTGAATAGTGATTAAACAAGTTGACTCTTCCAGAATTAAACTACAAACCCAATTTCATTAAAAGTCATCAGAAGCTTCCAAAACCATGTAATTATAAACTAATGGAAATATACTTCACCTTCACGTGGCCACTGTCACAGAAAGAGTTATTGGTTGGTTCATTTTCTGCTGTCCCCACTGGAATGTAAGTTCCAAGAGAGCAGGACGCTGCCAGTCTGTTCACCGTCTTACTTATCAGTGCTCAGATAAACCACAAAATAGTAAAAAATCCATAAATTTTAGTGACTCAGTGAATAAAATAAACTGATAAATGTATAATTATAAAATGAGAATTTTTACTAAGAAATGTGAATTATTATTAAGATAAAATAGTGGATATTTTGTTTCCCGAGAAAGTACTAATTATACTGGACCTGAAGGGTGAATACATTGTTTGCTAGACAAAGAATTGGTGGGAATGGAGAGGAAGTGAGTACATTCCAGGCCAAGGGCATCCAATATAAAGGACAAGCATGCAGAACTGCAAGAAGCCCCCAGAAGCTGGTCTGAATTACCTTGAGTTGTACGTGTAATTAACAAAGAGATGGAACATTCCTGCATTACTTAATGTACTACTACAATAAGTTACTTTGGAAATTGGTCAGGCTTAGTTGTAATACCTAATGAGTATTTTCCACTAGATTTTTAATAAAATGCTCTGTTATTTTTCCCTAAGGGAATAAATACAAAGGAAATAGTTCCAGGAATGCTTCGATGTACTATTCTACAACAAAAATATTTTGCTACATTATCTTTGAAAAAACAAGAAATTATCATGACAAACACAAGATTATATTTCACTTAAAATGTCATCTAACAAAAAGTGCTATTGTCTTAAATTACACAAAATTACATTTAAAAGATCTTATCAAAAAAGCCTTATGTTATCAAAAGTGAAGAAGCAGTAGCAAAGGTATAAGTATTATCTTTCCAATCAAAGTAAACAAAGCATAGAAAAAGAAAAGTTAAGATTTCCTGCAAGTACCACAGAAGACAAAGATGAGGGAGCATTGTGAATTTGCTGCCTGTGAGGAAAAAAGAGAAACCGAAAGCTTGACATTGAAATTGAATGTTTAGAATTTTTTTTTTTGGCCATGCCACAAGGCTTGTGAGATCTTAGTTCCCAACCAGGGATCAAATCCATTTCCCCTGCAGTGGAAGCATCGAGTCCTAACTGGACCGTCAGGGAATTCCCATATGTTTAGAATTTTAAACACAAAATCAGAGAAGGGAGAGCTCCTATCTGTGGCCAAATATATGATGTGGTGAGCAGGTTCTTGCTCTGTACCAAACCCATGGTCATATGAGGAAAATGGCTGTTAACCTCCATGTGGAATGAACTGTGGTCACTGGCTGTACCACCTCATATATCTGAATGAACTTCTGAGCCTCCTGCAGGCTTCCTTCCAGCTGGCTCTTGTTTAGGTCCTGGTTCATGGTGCTGTGCTGCTCGAGGAAATAGGCCATTACTGGAACCAGTCGCCTTGACACCCCCTGCCAACCCTGACCACCCCACATGGAGTCTGACTTGGAAGCAAAATAAGCTGCAATGCATAACTGAAGTGTGCAAACATGCTTGCTTCTCCATTTCCCCTAAAGTCCTCATCTGTGGCGTCTCTCTCATTTTAGATTTGAACTCATCATATTTGGGGAGTCTCTCCACTTCATCATAAAAGGAAATGATCAGAAATGAAAAATATAGAGCAGAAGTTATGGCTGACTTTAATTTGGATAGCATATGCATAAAACTCCTCAGCCTATTTTAAGTCACTTGGGAACTGCCTAAATGCATATTATTATATCTGTCTGGTAAATCAGGTATCCAAATTGAAATTCAGCAATCAAGAACATCATATAGATTTATTACTTTCCCTATTACAGCAATGGGCCTATGAGGCCATGAAGAGAGAATTATGCTAGTTTTATTGGGAGAGCTTATAATTTTGTTATAACATCATTCACAAGGGCTGTAAAAATCTCTACTTGTCTTTTTGCCTTATTGTTATTCCAAGTTATAAGAAATAATAAACTTAGAGAATAATAAACTTACTAGAAATTTGAGAAATATGCTACATTTTGCATAGTGAGAAGGCAGAGGGAAGGGGAGAGGTAAGAGAGACAAGAGGGAATGAAAGAGACAAAAGAGAATATAAGAAAAGAGATAGATTTTCAGGTAGAGAAAAAACATGAATAGGGACATTGTATATATAAGAGAAAGACCTGAATTTGCTGAGAATTTAATTCTCTCTATGTTCCAGAGGCGGGGAGTGTATCATGTGTGATGAGCTCTGGGAAGGAGGAACTAAAAAGTAGAGGAAGGAATGTTAAACTCTCCTGGAACAGAGGACCGAATCAGGAAACCACAAGCCTTTTAAAATTTATTTTCATAAACTCTAAATCCCAGTACAAATAATAACTGATACTCATCAGAATTTCATATAAGTTGGTATGATATAAATTTCTTTGTCTATAAGAATATGAAACTACCATTTATAACATGCCATTCTAGTACTTGCTTTTAATAATAGGTTAGAGGTATGAAAGTATAATGCTTTATAAAAGTAAAAATATATGTGTAACATTTGATATAATGTACTGCATGCTACAAAATGAGAGGAAAAAACAGAAGAATTCTAGAATGTTGGGGCTAACTGAATTTTACCTGCCAGGTCCAATACCTGACTTATTGTCAAAACCTTCCTATGGCAATTATATAGTCCAACACCAGTCAGATGAAGAGACGTCATAAGGTCAGGTGAAGGGCACTGCCCTCTACCTAGTTCTGGCTGATGGTCAAGCTGCAGGTCTCATACTAGGGCACTGTTGCCATGTTGCTTAAAATTCATAAGGATTGATGTGGTAAAAAAAGCAATAAAGTTGCTGATATCTAGATTTTAATGATTAAGATAAGACTTCTATTTAACTCACTTAATTGTTTCTACATGCAAAGATGCCTTCAGGATCTAGCACTGCTAAATAGGTTGAACTGAACAAGCCCATAATCATCAAACTACACGCTTCAGGACTAACAGATTTTTATCACCCCCTTTACTCCCTTGCTTGCTTCTTCTACCCATCTTGCTTCAAACATACATTAAGTCCTGAAGAAAAAGGTCAAAACCCTTCAGTTAGTCCTCCAACAACGTCCCACTCATCTGCTTGGTCATTTCAGCTGTCTTATTGCACCATTTAACTCCATCAGTGAAAACCAGCCAACCCTGAGGAGCTTTCCTGGTGACAGACTCACCACCTCTGTGTCCCCTGCTTGTTTGTAGAAAAGATTTAGCCTCCTTGGGCTCCCCCAAATTGCAAAGAGCAAATTTAATCAGAGAAATGCAGAACAAAGGAAAACAGTCAAGCAAGACAAAATAATAACAGTTTAGTCATAAAACAAAGTCAAGGGCCTTTAGTTCCTCTGTAAAGGCTTTATATAATATCCTGAGCCATAACCTTGAGTTGTTTTGAGGGTATTAAAACTCCCCACCAGGTGGAAGAAGTTAACTGCCGACCACCAGCATGTAGACCCAAGACTGGTTGGAACCAGAAGGTTGATGATGTTGACTCCTACCTCACCACCAACCAGTCAGAAGAATGTCCACGAGCTGACCAGGCATCCCACAATCCTCTCCCCAGGGCTTCCCTGGTGGTGCAGTGGTTGAGAGTCCGCCTGCCGATGCAGGGGACACGGGTTTGTGCCCCGGTCCGGGAAGATCCCACATGCCGTGGAGCCGCTGGGCCCGTGAGCCATGGCTGCTGAGCCTGTGCGTCCGGAGCTTGTGCTCCGCAACGGGAGAGGCCACAGCAGTGAGAGGCCCGTGTACCTAATTACCAATTCTCTAATGAATTTGGAAATTGTAGTATATAAATGACACATACATTTCCAGATGCTGATAAACAGAGATCATCTGAAAAAGTAAGAATAAGAAAAATTTAATCACTTATTAATGCTGATTATTGACAAAAAAAGCACTTTATACATTTCAGATGGAAGCATCCCTAGATTAAAACTTTTCACCACTATATAGCAGTCAGTGTGGTATCATGAATATAAGTGAGCAAACATATGCTAGCGTAACTAGCTCATAGTGGTAAACCAACAGAAAAGACTAGACATGTTTTATTTACATGGATTTCCCCACCAATCTGTCTCTTATTAATGGAGGTGATAATGTAACCTTGATGTTTTTTTAATTAATTAATTTTTATTTTTTGGCTCTGTTGGGTCTTCGTTGCTGCATGCTGGCTTTCTCTAGTTGCAGTGAGCAGGGGCTACTCTTCTTTGTGGTGCATGAGCTCCTCATTGAGGTGGCTTCTTTTATTGTGGAGCATGGGCTCTAGGCATGCATGCTTCAATAGCTGTGGCACGTGGGCTTAGTAGTTGTGGCTCACAGGCTCTAGAGTGCAAGCTCAGTAGCTGTGGCGCATGGGCTTAGATGCTCTGCGGCATGTGGGATCTTCCTGGACCAGGGCTTGAACCCATGTCCCCTGCATTGGCAGGCGGATTATTAACCACTGCACCACCAGGGAAGCCCTTGACCTTGACTTTTTAATTAAATTTTTGCTTTGAGGTCAATGTAGACAGGCAGTTCTAAGAAATAATACAGAGGGATTCCATGTTAATATCTTTCAAAACTATAGTAAAATACAGAATACTGACATTGATACAGCCCAGACCCAGAACAATTCTGTCACCAAAAGGATCCCTCCCCCTGAACCTCTGTAGTCATGCCTGTCTCCCTCCCTCTCCCCACCCCAATCCCTGGCAACACTAATCTGTTCTCCATTTCCATAATTTTGTCATTTCAATAATGTTATATAAAAGGAATTACGCAGCATGTAACCTTTCAGGATTGGACTTTCTCACTCAGAAAAATTCCCTGCAGATCCATGTTGTGGAATGTATTAGCAGTTTGTGCTTTTTATTGCAGAGTAGCATTCATGGGATAAATGCCCCAGCATGCAATTATTGGACATTGTAAGACAGTTACATGTTTAGGTTTTTTTTTAACATCTTTAATGGAGTACAATGGCTTTACAGTGTTGTGTTAGTTTCTGCTTTATAACAAAGTGAAACAGCTATATGCATATGTATATCCGCATACCCTCTCTCTCTTGAAACTCCCTCCCACCCTCCATATCCCACCCCTCTAGGGGGTCACAAAGCACTGAGCTGATCTCGCTGTGCTATGCAGCTGCTTCCCACTAGCTATCTATTTTACATTTGGTAGTGTATATATATCCATGCCACTCTCTCACTTTGTCCTAGCTTACGCTTCCCCATCCCTGTGTCCTCAAGACAATTCTCTACGTCTGTGTCTTTATTCCTGTCCTGCCCCTAGGTTCATAAGAAACATTTTTTTTTTCAGATTCCACATATATGTGTTAGCATACGGTATTTCTTTTTCTCTTTCTAACTTACTTCACTTTGTATGACAGCCTCCATTTCCATCCACCTCACTACAAATAACTCAATTTTGTTTCTTTTTATGACTGAGTAATATTCCATTGTATATATGTGCCACAACTTCTTTATCCATTCATCTGTCGATGTATGCTTAAGTTGCTTCCATGCCCTGGCTATTGTAAATAGTGCTGCAATGAACATTGTGGTACATGTCTCTTTTTGAATTATGGTTTTCTCAGGGTATAGGCCCAGTAGTGGGATTGCTGAGTCATGTGGTAGTTCTATTTATAGTTTTGTAAGGAACCTTCATACAGTTCTCCATAGTGGCTGTACCAATTTACATTCCCACCAACAGTGCAAGGCGGCTCCCTTTTCTCCACACACTCTCCAGCATTTATTGTTTGTATATTTTTTGATGATGGCCATTCTGACTGGTGTGAGGTGATACCTCATTGTAGTTTTGATTTGCATTTCTCTAATGATTAGTGATGTTGAGCATCCTTTCACGTGTTTGTTGGCCATCTGTATATCTTCTTTGGAGAGATGTATATTTAGGTCTGCTGCCCATTTTTGGATAGGGTTGTTTGTTTTTTGATATTGAGCTCCATGATCTGCTTGTATATTTTGTAGATTAATCCTTTGCCAGTTGCTTCATTTGCAAATATTTTCTCCCATTCTGAAGGTTGTCTTTCAGTCTTGATTATGGTTTCCTTTGCTGTGCAAAATCTTTTAAGTTTCATTAGGTCCCATTTGTTTATTTTTGTTTTTATTTCCATTTCTCTAGGAAGTGGGACAAAAAGGATCTATGTTGAATAATAGTGGTGAGCGTGGATATCCGTGTCTTGTTCCTGATCTCAGAGTAAATGCTTTCAGTTTTTCATCACTGAGAATGATGTTTGCTGTGGGTTTGTCATATATGGCCTTTCTTATATTGAGGTAGGTTCCCTCTATGCCTACTTTCTGGAGAGTCTTTATCATAAATGGATGTTGAATTTTGTCAAAAGCTTTTTCTGCGTCTATTGAGATGATCATATGGTTTTTATTCTTCAATTTGTTAATATGGTGTATCACATTGATTGATTTGTGTAAACTGAAGAACACTTGCATTCCTGGGATAAACCTCACTTGATCATGGTATATGATCCTTTTAATGTGCTGCTGGATTCTGTTTGCTAGTATTGTGTTGAGGAGTTTTGCATCTATGTTCATCAGTTATATTGGCCTGTAGTTTTCCTTTTTCGTGACATCTTTGTCTGGTTTTGGTATCAGGGTGATGGTGGCCTTGTAGAATGAGTTTGGGAGTGTTCCTCCCTCTGCTATATTTTGGAACAGTTTGAGAAGGATAGGTGTTAGCTCTTCTCTAAATGTTTGATAGAATTCACCTGGGAAGCCATCTGGTTCTGGGCTTTTGTTTGTTGGAAGATTTTTTAGCACAGTCTCAATTTCAGTGCTTTTGATTGGTCTGTTTATATTTTCTATTTCTTCCTGGTTCAGTCTCAGAAGGTTGTGCTTTTCTAAGAATTTGTCCATTTCTTCCAGGTTGTCCATTTTATTCGCATATAGTTGCTTGTAGTAATCCCTCATGATCCTTTTTATTTCTGCAGTGTCAGTTGTTACTTCTTTTTCATTTCTATTTCTGTTGACTTGAGTCTTCTCCCTCTTTTTTTTGATGAGTCTGGCTAATGGTTTATCAGTTTTGTTTATCTTCTCAATGAACCAGCTTTTAGTTTTACTGATTTTTGCTATTGTTTCCTCATTTCTTTTTCATTATTTCTGATCTGATCTTTATGATTTCTTTCCTTCTTCTGACTTTGGGGATTTTTGTTCTTCTTTCTTTAACTGCTTTACGTGTAAGGTTAGGTTGTTTATTTGAGATGTTTCTTGTTTCTTGAGGTAGGATTGTATTGCTATAAACTTCCCTCTTAGAACTGCTTTTGCTGCATCCCATAGGTTTTGGGTCATTGTGTTTTCATTGTCATTTGTTTCCATGTATTTTTTGATTTCTTCAGTGATCTCTTGTTTATCTAGTATTGTTTAGCCTCCATGTGTTTGTATTTTTTACAGATTTTTTTCCTGTAATTGATATGTAGTCTCATAGTGTTGTGTTTGGAAAAAATACTTCATACGATTTCAATTTTCTTAAATTTGCCAAGGCTTGATTTGTGACCCAAGATGTGATCTATCCTGGAGAATATTCCATGAGCACTTGAGAAGAAAGTGTATTCTGTTATTGTTTGGAACAACAGAATATGGAGTGTCCATATATGGACATGTCCATATATGGAATGTTCTATAAAGATGAATTAAGTCCATCTTGTTTAATGTATCAGTTAAAGCTTGTGTCTCCTTATTTATTTTCATTTTGGACGATCTGTCCATTGGTGAAAGTCAGGTGTTAAGGTCGCCTACTATGATTTTGTTACTGTCGATTTCCTCTTTTATGGCCATTAGCATTTGCCTTATGTATTGAGGTGCTCCTATGTTGGGTGCATAAATATTTACAATTGTTATAACTTCTTGGATTGATCCCTTGATCATTATGTAGTGTCCTTCTTTGTCTCTTATAATAGTCTTTATTTTAAAGCCTATTTTGTATGATATGAGAATTGCTACTCCAGCTTTCTTTGATTTCCATTTGCATGGAATATCTTTCGATCCCCTCACTTTCAGTCTGTATGTGTCCCTAGGCCTGAAGTGGGTCTCTTGTACACAGCACATGTATGGGTCTTGTTTTGGTATCCATTCAGCCAGTCCACGTCTTTGGTTGGAGCATTTAATCCATTTACATTTAAGGTAATTATCAATATGTATGTTCCTATTACCATTTTCTTAATTGTTTTGGGTTTGTAAATGTAGGTCTTTTCCTTCTTTTGTGTTTCCTGCCTAGAGAAGTTCCTTTAGCATTTGTTGTAAAGCTGGTTTGGTGGTGCTGAATTCTCTTAACTTTTGCTTATCTGTAAAGTTTTTAATTTCTCTGTTAAATCTGAATGAGATCCTTGCTGGGTAGAGTAATCGTGGTAGTAGGTTTTTCCCTTTTATCACTTTAACTATGTCCTGACACTCCCTCTGGCTTGCAGAGTTTCTGTTAAAAAATCAGCTGTTAACCTCAGAGGGATTCCCTTGTATGTTATTTGTTGTTGTTATTTGCTTTTCCCTTGCTGCTTTTAATATTTTTCTTCGTATTTAATTTTTGATAGTTTGATTCATACGTTTCTTGGTGTGTTTCTCTTTGGGTTTATCCATGTGTGGTACTCTCTGTGTTTCCTGGACTTGATTGACTATTTCCTTTCTCATGTTAGGGACATTTTGGACTATAATCTCTTCAAATATTTTCTCAGACCCTTTCTTTTTCTCTTCTTCTTCTGGGACCCCTATAATTCAAATGTGTTGCACTTAATGTTTTCCCAGAGGTCTCTGAGACTGTCCTCAATTCTTTTCATTCTTTTTTCTTTACTCTGTGCCCTGGCAGTTATTTCCACCATTTTATCTTCTAGCTCACTTATCTGTTCTTCTGCCTCAGTTATTCTGTTATTGATTCCTTCTAGAGTATGTTTAATTTCAGTAATTGTGTTGCTCCTCACTGTTTCTTTGCCCTTTAGTTCTTCTACATCCTTGTTAAATGTTCTTGTATTTATTCCATTCTGTTTCTGAGATTTTGGATCACCCTTACTATCAATAATCTGAATTCTTTTTCAGGTAGGTTGCCTATTTCATCTTCATTATTTGGTCTTGTAGGTTTTTACCTTGCTCCTTTATCTGTAACAAATTTTTTTGTGGTTTCATCTTTTTTTTTTTTTTTTTTAAGGGTGGTGCTCTATTCCTGTCTTACTGTTTGACCTGAGACATCCAGCACTGGAGTTTTCAGGCAGTTGCATAGACCTGGTTCTTGGTGCTGAGATGAGGACCTCAGGAGGACCTCCTTCCTCAGGAAGGCCTCACTTCGATTGATATTCCCTGGGGTCTGAGGTTCTCTGTTAGTCCAGTGGTTTGGACTCGGAGCTCCCACCACAGGAGCACAGGCCTGACCTCTGGTCTGGAAACCGAGATCCTGCAAGCTTTGTGGCACAGTAAACAAAAAAAAAAAGGGAAGACGGGGGGAAGATGGTGGAAGAGTAAGATGTGGAGATCACCTTCCTCCCCACAGATACACCAGAAATACATCTACATGTGGAACAACTTCTACAGAACACCTACTGAACGCTAGCAGAAGACCTCAGACCTCCCAAAAGGCAAGAAAGAAACCACGTACCTGGGTAGGGCAAAAGAAAAAAGAATAAACAGAGACAAAAGGATACGGACAGGAGCCGCACCAGTGGGAGGGAGCTGTGAAGGAGGAAAGGTTTCCACACACTAGGAAGCCCCCTCGCGGGTGGAGACTGTGGGTGGTGGAGGGGGGAAGCTTCGGAGCCACAGAGGAGAGCACAGCAACAGGGGTGCGGAGGGCAAAGCGGAGAGATTCCCACACAGAGGACAGGTGCCGACTGGCATTCACCAGCCCGAGAGGCTTGTCTGCTCACTCGCCGGGGTGGGCAGGGGCTGGGAGCTGAGGCTCGGGCTTCGGTCGGTGTGCAGGGAGAGGACTGGGGTTGGTGGCGTGAACACAACCTGAAGGGGTTAGTGCACCACGGCTAGCCGGGAGGAGCTCTGGGAAAAGTCTGGACCTGCCGAAGAGGCAAGAGACTTTTTCTTCCCTCTTTGTTTCCTGGTGTGCGAGGAGAGGGGATTAAGAGCGCTGCTTAAAGGAGCTCCAGAGACGGATGCGAGCCATGGCTAAAAGCGCGGACCCCAGAAATGGGCATGAGATGCTAAGGCTGCTGTTGCCACCACCAAGAAGCCTGTGTGCAAGCACAGGTCACTAACTATATCCCCCTTCTGGGGAGGCTGTGCAGCCCGCCACTGCCAGATTCCTGGAATCCAGGGACAACTTCCCCAGGAGAACGCACAGCACACCTCAGGCTGGTACAACGTCACGCTGGCCTCTGCTGCCACAAGCTTGCCCCGAACCCTGTACCCCTCCCTCCCCTCGGCCTGAGTGAGCCAGAGTCCCTGAAGCAGCTGCTCCTTTAACCCTGTCTGAACAGACGCCTTCCTGCGGCCTACACGCAGAGGCGGGGCCAAATCCAAAGCTGAGCCCCGGGAGCTGTGAGAACAAAGAAGAGAAAGGGAAATCTCTCTGCAGCCTGAGAAGCAGCGGATTAAAGCTCCACAATCAACTTGATGTGCCCTGCATCTGTGGAATACCTGAATAGACAACGAATCATCCCAAATTGAGGAGGTGGACTTTGAGAGCAAGATTTATTATTTTTTCCTTTTCCTCTTTTTGTGGGTGTGTATGTGTATGCTTCTGTGTGAGATTTTGTCTGTATAGCTTTGCTTGCACCATTTGTCCTAGAATTATATCTGTCTGTTTTTGTTGCTTTTTTTTTCTTTTTAAAAATTTTTTTCTTAATAATTATTTTAATAACTTTATTTTATTTTATCTTACTTTATTTTATCTTCTTTCTTTTTTCTTTCCTTCCTGCCCTCCTTCCTTCCTTCCTTCCTCCCTCCACACTCCTTCCCTCCTTTCTCCCTTCCTTCCTTCCTTCCTTCCTTTCTTTCTTTCTTTCTTTCCTTCTACTTTTTCTCCCTTTTATTCTGAACCATGTGGATGAAAGGCTCTTGGTGCTGCAGCCAGCAGTCAGTGCTGTGCCTCTGAGGTGGGAGAGCCAACTTCAGGACACTGGTCCACAAGAGACCTCCCAGCTCCACATAATATCAAACAGCAAAAATCTCCCAGAGATCTCCATCTCAACACCAACACCTAGCTTCACTCAACGACCAGCAAGCTACAGTTCTGGACACCCTATACCAAACAACTAGCAAGACAGGAACACAAACCCACCCATTAGCAGAGAGGCTGCCTAAAATCATAAGTCCACAGACACCCCAAATCACACCACCAGACGTGGACCTGCCCACCAGAAAGACAAGATCCAGCCTCATCCACCAGAACACAGGCACTAGTCCCCTCCACCAGGAAGTCTACACAACCCATGGAACCAACTTTAGCCACTGGGGACAGACACCAAAAACAACGGGACCTACGAACCTGCAGCCTGCAAAAAGGAGATCCCAAACACAGTAAGATAAGCAAAATGAGAAGACAGAAAAACACACAGCAGATGAAGGAGCAAGATAAAAACCCACCAGACCTAACAAATGAAGTGGAAATAGGCAGACTACCTGAAAAATAATTCATAGTAATGATAGTAAAGATGATCCAAAATCTTGGAAATAGAATAGAGAAAATGCAAGAAACATTTAACAAGGAACTAGAAGAACTAAAGATGAAACAAGCAACAATGAACAACACAATAAATGAAATTAAGAATACTCTAGATGGGATCAATAGAAGAATAAGTGAGGCAGAAGAACGGATGAGTGACCTGGAAGATAAAATAGTGGAAATAACTACTGCAGAGCAGAATAAAGAAAAAACAATGGAAAGAACTGAGGACAGTCTCAGAGACCTCTGGGACAACATTAAATGCACCAACATTTGAATTATAGGAGTTCCAGATGAAGAAGAGAAAAAGAAAGGGACTGAGAAAATATTTGAAGAGATTATAGTTGAAAACTTCCCTAATATGGGAAAGGAAATAGATAATCAAGTCCAGGAAGCACAGAGAGTCCCATACAGGATAAATCCAAGGAGTAATACGCCAAGCCACATATTAATCAAACTGTCAAAAATTAAATACAAAGAAAACATATTAAAAGCAGCAAGGGAAAAACAACAAATAACACACAAGGGAATCCCCATAAGGTTAACAGCTGATCTTTCAGGAGAAACTCTGCAAGCCAGAACGGACTGGCAGGGCTTATTTAAAGTGATGAAGGAGAAAAACCTACAACCAAGATTACTCTACCCAGCAAGGATCTCATTCAGATTTGATGGAGAAATTAAAACCTTTACAGACAAGCAAAATCTGAGAGAGTTCACCACCACCAAACCTGCTTTACAACAAATGCTAAAGGAACTTCTCTAGGCAAGAAACACAAGAGGATGAAAAGACTTACAATAACGAACCCAAACCAGTTAAGAAAATGGGAATAGGAACATACATATTGATAATGACCTTAAATGTAAATGGACTAAATGCTCCCACCAAAAGACACAGATTGGCTGAGTGGATACAAAAACAAGACCCATATATATGCTGTCTACAAGAGACCCACTTCAGACCTAGAGACACATACAGACTGAAAGTAAGGGGATAGAAAAAGATATTCCATGCAAATGGAAACGAAAAGAAAGCTGGAGTAGCAATTCTCATATCAGACAAAATACATTTTAAAATAAATACTGTTAGAAGAGACAAAGAAGGACACTACATAATGATCAAGGAATTGATCCAAGAAGAAGATATAACAATTGTAAATATTTATGCACCCAACATAGGAGCACCTCAATACATAAGGCAAATACTAACAGCCATAAAAGGGGATATCGACAGTAACACATTCATAGTAGGGGACTTTAACACCCCACTTTCACCAATGGACAGATCATCCAAAATGAAAATAAATAAGGAAACACAAGCTTTAACTGATACATTAAGCAAGATGGGCTTAATTGACATTTATAGGACATTCCATCCAAAAACAACAGAATACACATTTTTCTCAAGTTCTCATGGAACATTCTCCAGGATAGATCATATCTTGGGTCACAAATCAAGCCTTGGTAAATTTAAGAAAATTGAAATTGTGTCAAGTACCTTTTCCAACCACAACGCTAGGAGCCTAGATATCAATTACAGGAAAAGGTCTGTAAAATATACAAACACATGGAGGCTAAACAATACACTACTTAATAACGAAGTGATCACTGAAGAAATCAAAGAGGAAATCAAAAAAATACCTAGAAACAAATGACAATGGAAACACGATGATCCAAAACCTATGGGATGCTGCAAAAGCAGTTCTAAGAGGGAACTTTATAGCAATACAATCCTACCTTAAGAAACAGGAAACATCTCGAATAAACAACCTAACCTTGTGCCTAAAGCAATTAGAGAAAGAAGAACAAAAATACCCCAAAGTTAGCAGAAGGAAAGAAATCATAAACATCATATCAGAAATAAATGAAAAAGAAATGAAGGAAATGATAGCCAACATCAATAAAACTAAAAGCTGGTTCTTTGAGAAGATAAACAAAATTGATAAACCATTAGCCAGACTCATCAAGAAAAAAGGGAGAAGACTAAAATCAATAGAATCAGAAATAAAAATGGAAAAGTAACAACTGACACTGAAGAAATACAAAAGATCATGAGAGATTACTACAAGCAACACTATGCCAATAAAATGGACAACCTGGAAGAAATGGACAAATTCTTAGAAATGCACAACCTGCCAAGACTGAATCAGGAAGAAATAGAAAATATGAACAGACCAATCACAAGCACTGAAATTGAAACTGTGCTAAAAAATCTTCCAACAACCAAAAGCCCAGGACCAGATGGCTTCACAGGCGAATTCTATCAAACATTTAGAGAAGAGCTAACACCTATCCTTCTCAAACTGTTCCAAAATATAGCACAGGGAGGAACACTCCCAAACTCGTTCTATGAGGCCACCATCACCCTGATACCAAAACCAGACAAGGATGTCACAAAGAAAGAACACTACAGGCCAATATCACTGATGAACATAGATGCAAAAATCCTCAACAATATACTAGCAAACAAAATCCAACAGCACATTAAAAGGATCATATACCATGATCAAGTGGGGTTTATTCCAGGAATGCAAGGATTCTTCAATATATGCAAATCAATCAACGTGATAAACCATATTAACACACTAAAGGAGAAAAACTATATGATCATCTCAAAAGATGCAGAGAAAGCTTTTAACAAAATTCAACCCCCATTTATGATAAAAACCCTGCAGAAAGTAGGCATAGAGGGAACTTTCCTCAACATAATAAAGGCCATATATGACAAACCCACAGCCAACATCGTCCTCAATGGGGAAAAACTGAAAGCATTTCCACTAAGATCAGGAACAAGACAAGGTTGCCCACTCTCACCACTCTTATTCAACATAGTTTTGGAAGTTTTAGCCACAGCAATCAGAGAAGAAAAGGAAATAAAAGGAATCCAAATCAGAAAAGAAGAAGTAAAGCTGTCACTGTTTGCAGATGACATGATACTATACATAGAGAATCATAAAGATGCTACCAGGAAAACTACTAGAGCTAATCAATGAATTTGGTAAAGTAGCAGGATACAAAAATTAATGCACAGAAATCTCTGACATTCCTATACACTAATGATGAAAAATCTGAAAGTTGAAATCAAGAAAACACTCCCATTTACCATTGCAACAAAAGAATAAAATATCTAGGAATAAAACCTACCTAAGGAGACAAAAGATCTGTATGCAGAAAATTACAAGACACTGATGAAAGAAATTAAATGGTACAAATAGATGGAGAGATAAACCATGTTCTTGAACTGGAAGTATTAACATTGTGAAAATGACTCTACTACCCAAAGCAATCTACAGATCCAATGCAATCCCTATCAAACTACCACTGGCATTATCCACAGAACTAGAACAAAAATTTCACAATTTGTATGGAAACACAAAAGACCCTGAGTAGCCAAAGCAGTCTTTAGAATGAAGATGGAGCTGGAGGAATCAGGTTCCCTGACTTCAGACTATTACTACAAAGCTACAATAATCAAGACAGTATGGTACTGGCACAAAAACAGAAAGACAGATCAATGGAACAGGATAGAAAGCCCAGAGATAAACCCACGCACATATGGTCACTTATCTTTGATAAAGGAGGCAGGAATGTACAGTGGAGAAAGGATAGCCTCTTCAATAAGTGGTGGCTGGGAAAACTGGAGAGGTACATGTAAAAGTATGAGATTAGATCACTCCCCAACACCATACACAAAAATAGCTCAAATGGATTAAAGACCTAAATGTAAGGCCAGACACTATCAAACTCTTAAAGGAAAACACAGGCAGAAACACTCTAGACATAAATCACAGCAAGATCCTTTTGACCCACCTCCTAGAGAAATGGAAATAAAACAAAAATAAACAAATGGGACCTAATGAAACTTCAAAGCTTTTGCACAGCAAAGGAAACCATAAACAAGATACCAAAAGACAAACCTCAGAATGGGAAAAAATATTAGCAAATGACGCAACTGACAAAGGATTAATCTCCAAAATTTATAAGCAGTTCATGCAGCTCAATAACAAATAACAAACAACCCAATCCTAAATGGGCAGCAGACCTAAATAGATATTTCTCCACAAGAAGATATACAGACTGCCAAAAAAACACATGAACGAATGCTCAACATCATTAATCATTAGAGAAATGCAAATCAAAACTACAATGAGATATCATCTCACACCAGTCAGAACTGGCCATCATCAAAAAATCTAGAAACAATAAATGCTGGAGAGGGTGTGAAGAAAAGGGAACACTTGCACTGCTGGTGGGAATGTGAATTGGTCCAGCCACTATGGAGAGGCAGTATGGAGGATCCTTACAAAACTAAAAATAGAGCTACCATACAACCCAGCAATCCCACTACTGGGCATATACCCTGATAAAACCATAATTCAAAAAGAGTCATGTACCAAAATGTTATTGCAGCTCTATTTACAATAGCCCGGAGATGGAAACAACCTACGTGTCCATCATCAGATGAATGGATAAAGAGATGTTGGCACATGTTATACAATGGAATATTACTCAGCCATAAAAAGAATGAAATTGAGCTATTTGTAATGAGGTGGATGGACCTAGAGTCTGTCATAGAGAGTGAAGTAATCAGAAAGATGAAGACAAATACTGTTTGCTAACACATATATATGGAATTTAAGAAAAAAAAAATGTCATGAAGAACATAGGGATAAGAGAAGAGGAATAAAGACACAGACCTACTAGAGAATGGACTTGAGGATATGGGGAGGGGGGAAGGGTAAGCTGTGACAAAGTGAGAGATTGGCATGGACATACATACACTACCAAAGGTAAAATAGATATCTAGTGGGAAGCAGCAGCGTAGCACAGGGAGATCAGCTCGGTGCTTTGTGACCACCTAGAGGGGTGGGATAGGGAGGGTGGGAGGGAGGGAGACACAAGAGGGAAGAGATATGGGAACATATGTATATGTATAACTGACTCACTTTGTTATAAAGCAGAAACTAACACACCATTGTAAAAGCAATTATACTCCAATAAAGTTGTAAAAAAAAAAAAAAAAAAGAAAATTCTAAGTGATCACATAGAGAATGCAGAGGAATGCTCACTACAAACTTACAGCACCCAGCGCCCATTTTAGCCTTCTCCACATAAGGGTTGGGATAAATTAAAACAAGGGAAACAAAAAGCTATGAGGTTACTTTGATAAATTTTGATAAAAGAAACTGATCTCTATTAAAGAATAATTGTTGGAATGGCTACCCGTTCTCAAAAAAATGATTTCAGTTGTAAAAATAAAATAAAATGGATGATCAGAGTCTGGATATTTAAGGAAACAGCCTTGCAGTCAGAATTTCACCAAAATCTGATTTTTTCTAGTGTTGACAAAAGTCTCTTTCCATGAAAGAATCATGGATTCTCTCTTAACTTTTTATATGTACTCTTTGGTGTAAGTAATCAATGAGTAGATTGGCAGGGATGTGCAAGTAAAAATTAATTAAAGTTCCTTAATACATCTGCTCTCTTTCTCTCTTCTCTTTCTCTTTTCTGAGCAAAGTTTGGAATCATTTTGAATGCCAAAGGAAAATACTCTACTTAACCAAAAGATATATTTGAATTTGAATGTATCTTGATTGAATGTCAAAAATGAACACTTATTTGCAAGGATTGAGTATGCTTTGATCCAGAGAAATTCATGGCAGCTAATTTTCCTTTTGTTATTGAAAATAATTAAATTATTTCATTCAAAAAAAAAAGGAAGAAAGAAAAAGTAGCAGTACAGTATCAAAGAATAAAAAACAAGAAATAAAATTAGAAAGGTAAAATATATATTAGGAAAAAAAAACTATATGAAACAATTGCAACAGGGTAAAATAAAACTCACCCATCAGAAAAAAGAAAAAGAAAAACGGGGTGGGGCAGGTACAAACCAAAAGGAGAGAACAATAACAAAGTATAAAGAATAAAATACAATTAGAAAAATAAAAGGTTAGGAAAAATAAAAATATAAAAGAATCAACAACAATGAATCAACAAGGTTAAACAGAACCCCAATCTAAAAGAGGAAAAAAAAGCAAAAGCCTTGGCTATGGGGGCAGAGTCTAGGCAGAGGTGTAACTTGTCCGGGTGGGGTTTTGGGTGAGCTGGGACCTAGGCAGGTTCAGGGGTAACTTTTGAGCATGGAGTGGGGCCTCTGCTTAGGACCTGCGCAGAAGGGGAGAGGCAGCACATAGAAAGGGGGGCCTCTGGAGTGTGGAGTTCTGGAGTTTGGAGGAAAGGCCCTGAGTGAGGGTGTGTGGGTGGGGTTTAGGCCCAGCGCATTGGAGGGGGTCTCCGAGTGTAGAGGTGGGGCCCTGGGTGGGGGGGTAGGGGCGGGGATTGGGCTCTGCACGGCAGGAGGGAGCTCCAAGGACAGAGGATTAGGCCCGGGAGCCCAAACGGCTCCAGTGCCTACTTGGACAGGGAAAGCGCTGGCCCCTTTCCTTTCCATTCCTTCACGCCCCTCCCCCACCATCTCCCCCAGGTCTCCCCCGTCGCCGCTGGACCCTAACCGCTGGCCCGTGGGTGGGTCCCTCTGAGGTGGTAGGAACGCCCTGCCCCCTCCCCTAACCCACCCCACCACGGGGTGCCTGGTCCAGAGGTCCCGGACTTTACTGTTGCCTCCCTTCTTTCCTCCCTCCCTCTCCCATACCCACATGGCTGAGGGTATTAGGCGCTTTTATTTTTCTTTTTTTTTTTTTTTTTTTTTTTGCGGTAGCGAGGGCCCTCTCACTGGTGTGGCCTCCCCACGCTGCGGAGCACAGGCTCCAGACATCGCAGGCTACAGGCGGCCATGGACTCACGTGCCCAGCCACTCCCTACGGCATGTGGGGATCTTCCCGGACCGAGGGGCACAAACCCGTGTCCCCTGCATCGGCAGGCAGACTCTCAACCACTGCACCACCAGTAGGCAGAGGATCAGGCCCGGGATCTCAGCAGGTTCCCGGGGGCCCAAGTGGGCAGGGGAAACCTGGCCAACCTCCCTTCTGATCCTCTGCCTCCCAATGGTTCCCGTTTCCCCCTTCGGGCATGGGATCCCTTCCCCTTCCCCAGCCACACCTCTGGGGCACCAGTCCTGTCCAGCCTCCATTTCTCCTCCCCCTTCACTGCCTCCACGCCCCACATCCTACCCGGTCTCTGGGGGTTCCTCCCATCCCCTTAGGTGTCCAGGGTCCCCCACCGGTGCCTGGTGGGTGCCCTAGTTGTAAGGAGATGCAAATTCCATGTCTTCCTAGTATGCCATCTTGACTCCACCCCACATGTTTAGTTTTATATGAATCTGCCAAACTGTTTTCCAGAGTGGCTACACCATTTTAGATTCCCATCAGCAATGTATATATATCTAGTTTCTTTGCATCCTTGTAAACATGTGGTGTTGTCATTACTTTTCATTTTAACCATTCTAATACATTGTAGTATTATTGTGGTTTTAATCTGCATTTTGCTAATGGTTAAAGATGTTGGACATCTTTTCATGTGCTTATTTGCCATTTGTATATCCTTTTTGGTGAAATTTCTCTTCATGTATTTTGCCTACTTGCAAATTGAATTGTTTTTTGCTTTTGTGTGTGTGTGTTTTAAACAGTTATGTATTGAAATTTCCCTATGTATTCTAGGTACTAGTCCTTTGTTGGATGCATGGTTCATAAATATTTCTCCCAGTATATAACTGTCTTTTGTTGTTCTCGAGGTCTTTAAGAATAAATGGTTTTAATTTTGATAATGTACAATTTATTGACTTTTTGTTATTGATTATGCCTTTAATGTAAAGTCTAAGAACGTTTTGCCTAGCCTGATGTCATGAAAGTTTTTTTCTATTTCTATACTAAATGTTTTATAATTTTACATTTAATATGTGATCTATTTAGAGTTAATTTTTGTGCACGGTGTGACATTTAAGTTGAAGTTTTTGTTGTTTTTTGGACTTTGGGTTTTTTTGCCTATAGATGTCCAATTGCTCCAGCATCATTTGTTGAAAAAGTTATCCTTCGTCTATTGAATTGCTCTTATACCTTTGTCAAAATTCATTTGGGCTAATAGGGACTTTTCATCTGAGCAAGATGGTATAGACCCATTTCTCTGTGTTCCTCCTCACTAAGCACAACTATAAACCCTGGGAATAATGCAAGAGACATCCAGAGGAGAGCTCTGAAAGGTGGCAGGAGGATGAACTGACTTAGGGCATCAGGACTGGTGAAAAGCACAGTGGCAGGATGTCTTACAACCCTATATCCAACAGGAGAAGGCAACTCAGGCCTGGCATTTCCTGACCTCTAATGTAGCAACAGAAGGTCCATTCCTCCCTCCAAATGAATAGGAGTCTCCCTGACAAAATCAGTGAGCTAAACATCATTGACAATGGGACAATAAGGACCCTCACCAACAGAAATCAGCCAGGGGAAGCTCTCCTCTGCTGAGAAATACTTAAGTGGGCAGGCAACAGCAGAGCGGGGGACCTGGCTACAAAAAGCAGCCTGGCCCAGGAAGACTTTTGATTCTACTTAATTGAGACTCCATTCCCTTACCAGAGACACCAGGGCAGCCAAAGGGCACCAGTAAGGGAGTCTGACCACAGTAACTATACAACTTGGGAAATCCTCTCCATCCCCAAGGGATAGGGGGCATCTTTCCACAGCAAGTGCCCACCCAGGGAAACCTCTTGGTCCCTGTGGGTCTGAGACTCCTTTCCCCAGTAGAGAAACAGTAGGAAACCCTTTTTGCTCCATCAGGCAGCACCAGCAGGGTAGCAGGGCTCAACTCATATCACATAACCCAAACAGATACAATAAAGTAACACCCTTCATACAATAAAAAGTAAACTATCATTGGAACCACAGCCCTGAAAAGCAGTCTAGGACCTGCATGCTAAACCTGAACAGAGTGGACATCTACTAAATAAAACATCTAAATAATACTGGAGTCTCCTAACATAGTAATCAAAATGTCTAGGATATAATCAAAATTCACCTGTCATACCAGAACCAAGAAAATCACAACTTGAATGGAAAAAAAATCAACCAGTTGACAGCAACACTAAGATAAATCACAAGTTGGATTTATCTGACAAGGATTTTAAAGCAGTTATCATAACAATACTTCCACAATCTATCACACATCTTCTGAAAACAAATGAAAAGATAGAAAATCTCATCAATAAAATAGAAGTCATAAAAAAGAATCAAATGGAAATTATAGAAGTGAAAAATGCAATAATGGAAATTTAAAAAACTGGATAAGGTCAATAGCAGACTGGAGATGACAGAGGATGAATCTGAGGACAGATCAATAGAATTCACCTAATCTGAACAACACAGAGAAAACAGACTTTAAAAAAATGTAGCAGAGCCTCAGGAACCTGTGGGAAAATAACAAAAGACCCAACATATTTATTTTCAGAATCCCACAAACAGAGGAGAAAGAGGGTTAGACTAAAAGAGTATTTGAAGAAATGATGACTGTAATTTTCCAAAATATGGAAAATATACACAATCACAGATTCTAGAAGTTGAGAAAATCAAGTAGGAAAAACCAAAGAAATCTACACCAAGACACATCATAATTAAACTTCTGAAAACTAAAGACAAAGAAAAAAATCTTAAGAGCAGATAGAGACTTTTTTCCTAATAGTGGAAAGAAAGAGCTGACAAAATTGTGCAAAGTTTTACCTTCATTGAGCAGGCTCAAGAGAAATTTGAGAATTATATAGACTTCCAATTACATTTTATTTTTAACATTTAAACAAAGCCAAAGATCACCAGGAACATACCTGTAGTTGAATAATTTGGGTTCAGTACTTGTTGCAGCAAAGGTGAGCATATGCCATGGAGAATAGTGGGTGTCTCAGTAAGAAAGCATTAAAATGAAGATATACTAATACTACAGTATTTAGATATTGGTTAGGTAAATGGTCAAGGGGCTTCCTGTATATCTGATGCCGTCAGAAAGCTGGGGTGATACTGTTGTTAGGTAAAGAAGTACCAGTCACTCATTTATTAAAAAGGGGTGTGTTTGGTATTCTGTGGGTAGCACAGTGACTGTCTCAGTCACTTTGGAATGCTTTAACAGAATACCACAGACTGGGTGGCTTATAAACAACAGAAATTTATTTCTTACAGCTCTGGAGGCTGGGAAGTCTAAGATCTAGGTGCCAGGCTGGTCAGGATCTGGTGAGACCACTACTCTGTCTGGGCTACAGACTACTGACTTCTCATTGTGTTCTCACATAGTGGAAAGAGGTTGGGAGAGTGCTCTCTGGGGTCTCTTTATAAGGACACTGATCTCATTCATGAGGGCTCTACCCTCAAGATCTAAAAACCTCCAAAAGACCCACCTCCTAATACTGTCAAACTGGGGGTTAGGTTTCAACATATGAATCTGAGGGAGACACACACATTCAGTTCATAGCAGTGACCTTGTTTTTGTCTATGTTTAGACAAAATTATAAATTGGTCTTTTTTTGGTCTCACTTTATCATAGCATCAGAGTAAGTAAGTTTTCTCTGAGATTACTTATGTACAATAGGAGGATAACGTGGCCTAGCTGTGAGAGCTAGGTCAGCTTCCCAATGTCAGGAGCTGCTCCTTTTTTTTTTTTTTTCCTTTCTCAAATGTTATTTGCATAACATTCTTTTGGATGGTATAAGTATTGAACCTATCTATGCCTTTACAAACAGAGTTGCCTCTTAGATATATGCTTTTTAAATTCTAACAACTAGATTCGATTCTTCTTGTTTTCTCTATTTCTAAGAACATTCCATTTAATAGCGAGTAATTGAATTTTACAGTGCAATTAGAGTAATTCTAGCAACAACTTTTGATATTCAGAATGGTGCAGACAACAACTATATCTGTTAGAACACATTTTCAGGGATAATTAGGTATCTGTTGAGACACGTCTATTGGTCATATGCTCTGGTAGGTTGAACTGAATTGTATTCCAATTGACATATAATTAATAAAACAATGAAAACACACTGGACTACAAAAGAGACTGTAATATTAGCATAAGACACTCACAGACACTTGCCTAAAGACTGAAATATAGAACTGGACTCCCATCATTGTCTGAACCCAGACCATCTGACCCAGAGCCCCTGCATCTAAAACTCAAAAAAATCATGATAAGCAAAGAGGACATCAATTGTGCTAACAATACTCAAGGCCAGATTTGGATTTCTCTCTAGTGGTTTAAGTGGCCAAGTTGGCAAGCTCTGAGATGGGAAGTCACGAAACTGCATGTGGTGTGGAGAGCAGGTTTTTACAGTAATCAGCTGAAAAGAGTTGTAGAACTGACTGCAGGTGGAGAAAAATGCCCGATGGAACTGGATCTCATGCTCTACGGGCTCTCGGGAATGCCATAGGAAAAGCAAGGAAGAAGGGAGGAAGGGGCAATAACTCTAAAACTTAATGAATATCATTGGAGAACATGTGACCTGGCTCCAGACAAGGCATTTTAAATAGCACCCACCATGGCCTCCGTGTGATGAGTTCTTTCCTGTGTCTGCTGCATGTCTGTCTTCTACTACACTGAAATGTCTTTAACTCTGATTTCTCAGGTAGCTTTGCCCTCACCATCTTCCTTCCACAGAAGAACCTCTTCTGATGGCTCTAAACATCGCTGATCTTCCTTGTCTCCAGAAATTATTTTTATGATGTTGTAACTAAGTATGTTTTTAATAGAAATGGCCAAATCAATACATTTTAACCCACTAAGTAAACAAGAAAAGTGTGCTTGAGTACATACAGACCACTTTGTTCAAGGAGCAGAACCATACTTGGGGAAACTGTGCCGCCCTGCAGCATGGCCTTGTAGGACAATGCCTAGCTTCTGATTGTTTGACCAGCTGTTGAATTGTGAAGATCCATTCCTTAGAAAGCAGAGCTCCTTGAAATGAAGCCAGCAGTATCTTATCCTTTTTCAAAGATGTCAAGGAAGAGGAATAATATTTAAGTTACCACTGCCCCATAGAGCCTTCAGATAGTAAATAGATCCAGAGGCCCCCATTTACAGATACAATCTGGTAGGGGGTAGAGGGTGAGGGGGCGTAAATCTCACCAGGAAGGATGAGAGGATGCAAATTGTTTTCCCTCCTTTATTTAAATATTTAAAGTCTGTTTCTTACTAAAATGCAATTTTCCACAAACCTAATTTGTGGCACTTCTGAGTTAATCAAAGAAATTATAAAGCCGGCATCACCTAATTTACAATGAATGTGAGTGAAAGAGATATCTGAGGGGACTTTGTACATAATTCATATGGGTACGTATGAATAGATGTGCTAACTAATCAAGGCTGAAAATAGGCATGAGAATATGTCAGCCTGCATAATGATTTCATATGCTTGTGTGAGCCCGATTTGTGTATAGAGATGTGGCTTTTATCCCATGCACTTGGATAACATATTTACTTATGAATTACATGGTTTCCTATAAAAATTCATGTGCAGGAAAGGAATTATATATAATCTAAGAATTTTGTTTTACAACTTTGTTTCCAAAATGGTCATGTAAAATAAGGTCCCTGAGATTACTCAGAAAAGAAATGAAATTTATAGAAACATTTGGCATGGAGAAGATGAACAAACTCAAAAGGAATGGAAGAGAATCCAGTATTAGTTGCAGCCTGGCTATATATCCAAGTTTCTTTACAACATGCATTTATGTATATTTCATAAAATAATTTCATTTAGGATGACCTAAGTTTCCTGATTTTATTTTTTAAATTATAATTGAATGTTATTATTGCTGTTTTTAATAAGTTAACCTGCAGGCTCATAAACAGCACTTAGAAGTGTGGAAAACATTTAAAAGTAAAATATTAAGAAAAATAATTTTGAAAAATATTAACTTGAATTCAAAGATCTGGAAGTATTTTATACATAGCAATAGAGTTAAAAGGTCTAATTTTTAAAAAATAAAGTTTAATTGAAAGAATATATTGTACAACAACATTACTTGATTTTCGTCAAATGCCCTCTTCAGCATTCAAGGAGAGAATCATCCATTTCATTGCTTAGCCCTTGATTCCTAGCTCTTTGAAGAAGAAACTAGTTTGAGAAACTAAGGCCTTGATCTAGACTAATATACGAAGAAAATAGAAGTACCCAGAGATATTTTCCCCCAATACAGTGTTGAATGATTGTTTCATGATATTTACCAAAACATAAACATATTAGAACAAATTTACTCAACAATTTGGAGCAAATTTACTAAAACATCCAGATCTGAACATTTTATAAATAGGGTGACAATATAATTTATGACCCAAAACTGGAACACTCTTAGAAACAGGATGCTATAATTACGCCAGGACAATCAAAAGAAGAAACTAGGATTTAACTCTCCTTAGAATTAATCTTCAGACAATCAACCTTTAACCATTTTTCTGAGTTGATATATCAATGATAGCACATTCCCATGCAATTCATTGAAGTCTTGTATAATGAGGCATATCTCATTTGTGTGGATTTCATGTTTTATGCTACAGATTTCCCTGTGAGTGTGTACGTTTGTCCCTTTGCCTTCATGATATTTCGCTAGGATAGGGAGATGGATGATAAATAGGAAGTGTTGATTAATCCATTTTAATTTGAATACGGAAGTTTAAATTCAAACGTTTCAAATTACTTACTAACAAGTATAGAGCTCTTATCTAAAGAAACAGATTTCATAGTTCCTCGACTTTCAGGCACTTAGGGCTTAACCTATGAATGAAAGAGACAGAATACTACATTATTTCTAGAGCACCAAAGAAATTGATCCCTTGGTGTCTTTTATCACAAGTAGATATACATGAATAAGTTTATTAAATTACTCCAGAGGCTTCTGATTTGGGTTTAATAATCCTGATTCATTTATCTTCTGTGCAAGCCTTTAACAATCAAAGAAAGACTCTGAATTTTTTCAATTTCCTCATATCCCTTGTCAATGGCAAAATCTATCAGGGGATCAGCTGTGTAACACTAACTCAATGCATTTTATTTTAACTTGGACCTCAGCAAAGAAACAAAAGAAGGTTGTGAGGTTTGTAGCCCTTAAAATGTTCTGACCAAACAAGAGGAGGCCGGGAGAAGTGAAGGGGGAGGAATGCAGGAAGCTCTGGAGTTAGATCTGCTTTCAAATCCTAACCCCCGAGGGCCCAGGGCAAAGTGTTTAATTTGTCTGAGCCTCAGTCTGCTCATCCGTAGGAGGAGGACATCCCTATCCAGCATGGAGAATTGTGTGAAGGACTATAGATCACGTGTAAATGGAGTCCCCATACCTGGCACATTATAAATAGAGCAGGGAGGCTACTTCTTTAAAATAACCTCTGACACCATGACACCAAATTTGACTTGCAACAAAATTTCTGAAATGCATCCGTGGTACCCAACATAGCAGATCTACCCAGTGCCCTCTGGTGAGGCCAAAACAGGTCTGAAAGTTAGGAAGGGGAGACTCATTGTGTAGCATCACACTTCATGACATCTGTTCAACATGCTCTAAGCCCACACAGCATAACTCTAGCAGGTTGAAACTCTGGGAGTTAGAAATCAGGCCTTAGCCATGTGCTTGCTGACTCTGAAGAGTGCCCACTGTTCACAAAGACACCCCATTTGAAGCATCTTCCCTGATGATAAAATGCACTTCCAACTGGCTCTTGGTCTGTTTTGATTTTACAGTCCTTCTTCATCTCTGTGTTAAATTCTGAGGATTTTCCTTCATAAACATACTTTATTCCCAATCTCCACTTATGTTTGTTTTGCTTGTTCTCCATCCTCCCCTTCCATTTATGAATTTCCAACTTTAGTAAATGTCATCAGTCCAGGAAGAACTTAGTACAGACGATTCACACCTTTGGGACACTGAGTTGTATGGACTCTGCCAAAGGGGTTCTCACTGTCCCTAGGACATAACCGCAAACGTCACCACAGCCTGGCCTTGCCTGGACCACTGAGAGGCAGCGTCTGTTCCCAGGGAGCAGGGTCAGGCTCCACAAAGCACCTGTCTTCACAATAAGCAGAGACAATTTCTCCTTGAGTTAAACACAGATAAGACTTTTTCCTCCAGTAAATTACTCCTAATCACTAGAAAGTTAATGATTGTAATTTTTAAACCAGAGAGAGTCTATATCATGCTTAGCTCACATCTTCAAAACATTTCAAACCAGGAGAATTAAGTATGTTTAAGAGTCTTCTTTATTAAAAATAATAGATCATAAAATGATTTTGTTAAAATAAGAATGCTTGTAATTAGGTAGTAAGTGGATTTCAGAAAAGATCACTTCAATACGAAGTCAGTACCCTAAGAAGGAAGAAAACAGTGGAATTCACTGTGACTATTGTGGACAGACTAATAATGTTTTTTCTACAAATGGAAGACAAATTAGGATCACTTAGTGTAGAAAAAAATGATGTCCATGTTCATCTATTAAAGACTTAGGACTTAGTTTTTTCTAAGTTCTCACTGATTTCTCACATTATTTACAAGCATATAATTCACTCTGAACTCAGGAGCTCAACTTTACATTCTAATTTGGAAATGTCATTCCTGTTTCCTCAATTTCCATTTACTCGAAGGCAGGTCTTACAGCGTCTCTATTTTAGCTATTATTCATTAAACATGCACTTCTTTTTAGTAACCTTGCCTTACAGAATGATTTTTAAAAGGGTTATTAACTGATAAGTATTTTAAGGCATTAAAGCAGTGTTGAATGTCTCGGAACACATACATTTGATTATAAGAGTGACAAAGCACGGGATCTGATTTTGAGACTCAGATTCATTACCAAACACATAACTTATTGTTCCTGTTTTCTTTAGTGACTTACATGGTTGATTCTACTTCCTTCAATAAATAACTGACAAAGCAATCGAAAACAGGGGTACAAAAGATGATAAAAGTAAGACTTGTCCATTTTTGGCCCTAATTTGTTTAAAACAGATCAATCTGTTGTTTTCTTCTTGGTGATAACTAATGAAGCTTTTTTTCCCACTTCTCATTTATCAATATTTTAAATATTTCTGCCGATTCTCAAGATAATTTGTTTTTCTCTTACTCGTACAAGAGTTACTGATAGAGCCTGGACTATCTTTTACCTATTTGTGAGATGCTGGGCATACAAATGAATAAGATGTCACCCTAAACCTCAAAAAGTTCATAAAACAGTTATCAATGCGTTAAAAAATATTATGATTAAGCACTGTTCTGAACACTTAGAATACATCAATGAACAAGACATAAACATATACCTGCTTTTGTGGAATTTGCATTTTAGTAGTGGGAGACAAACAGTAATAATAATCATAAAAATTAGTATATTTTATGGTATGTTAGAAAGTGCTAAGTGCTATGGGAAAAAAAATAGAGCAAGATAAGAGGGGTCAGGAATGCTAGATGTCAGTAAGGAGGTCATGGTAAGCCTCACTTAGAAAGTGATATTTGAGCAAAGACTTAGAGGAAATGAAAGAATCATTACCCAACTGGATACTGATGGAAGAGCTTAATAGGTTGATGGAAAAGCAAGGGCAAAAGGTGGACATTTTAGAGAAAAAGTAAGGAAGCCAATGGGGCTAAAGCTGTGTGAACAGAATAGAGGGTAAAAGGGGAAAATGACAGGGAGGAATGTGAGGGCAGAGAGGAGGGCTTTAAATTTTAGTAAATGTAAAATGCGGACTGCTGGAAGTTTAGAGCAGAGGATTGACCAAGAGCTCCAATACTGTGAAAATACGAATCATAACTTAGGATGCTGGTAAAGGAGGAAACTAATGGAATCCTGGAAAAATTGAAAATTCAGTGGAGGATTAAAGGAGGAGCAAGAATTACCCAAGAGGAAAAAAGAAAGGAACTAATGTCAAAACTGACACCATTTGTAAGGAAACAGAGGCAAGGATGAGCATGATGCCTTCAGGAAACCGCTCAGTGCTCCTTAAAAAAAAAAAACAGGGGGTACATATGGGGGTGCAAGAGCCAAAGCTGAAAAGTAGACTGATCCTAGAGTAGAAAAGGCCAGTGAAGAGGAAGAAGGAAATAAAACTGAAGGAGCTAGGGTGGGCAGCAGCTGGGTCTGACATGCTCATGTCCTCCTAGTCCTTGAGGACAGCAGACAGGTCTTCAAAACATGGACAGTGGTAACAATGCATGTGTCATGCACAGTACATTAATATATGACCATGGCCAAGGTAGCAAGATGGCACTTGCACTGTAGTAAAACATGGTACATGAAACTCAACTGTTAGATCCAAATGACCTGGCTTCCAAAAGGGATACTTCTGTGACCATGAAAGATACTTACGCTGGAGTTTCGAGATGGTGTGATTGGAACTGTAAGAATCTTAGTAAGCTCTTACTTAGCATTTCCTGCATTTGGCAAGGCCTCACTCTGGCGAGGAAGAACCTAGTGCATTTGCCATTAGAAACAAGGGGGCCTAGAGGGCCTGAAATTGCTGAATGTTTCCCAGACTAAAATGATCAGATAACACCTCCTGAAGACACAGTCTTTGTGCCTATGACAGTCTAAGACTGTGGCATCAGAGTGCCCTTTTTGTCATTCTTTCAATTCAATATTTTCAGGGAATAATTCAGAATACTTTCCCTACCAACCAAGTATGATCTTGAGAACAAGGGACTTGAGGAGCAAAAGAGATTCAAGAATAGCCCTCAAGTAGAATGAGGGACGCACTGCCTCTAAGGCTCTGGGGCAAAAGGAGAGGTGCAGGCGGGTGTAGGCAACATTTTCAGTGGATTGTGTGGTAGACTGACTGCACCAATGCCCCGAGTCTTCCTTTGTCCCAAATCCTCGCCCTTTGCTATGTCCTTCTACACAGCCCTCCCACTCTGGATCTGACCATGGTATTTGCTCCAGTCAATAGAATGTCAGCAGACAACACAAGCAAAGCCTTTAAAAAGTGCTTATTTCTATCTCCTCTCTTGTGTCTCTATCTTCATGAAAGGACATGTCCAAACTACCTGCACAGAACAGAGCAGAGTCACCCTAGTCATCTCAGTCAAATCCATCCTCACTGAGCCTGCCTGGTGATGACCACAGCTGCACAAGTAAACTCAGTGTGGGTCAGCGGACCCACTACAGATTAGATGAACACCACAAACCCATGATCAAAATAAATGTTTGTCGATGAATGCCATTGAGGTTCATGGTTGTTTGAGATGCAGCATTGTATGGTAGCAGGGAATTGATATTTTAGTTGATAACAGTGATTTGAATTTGTCTCTATTTAGGGTAGACATAATGCCTTGTCCAAATCAGGACATATTTTACAATGAAAGGGGTAGTGGTAATAATTAGACATAAACAAGACAAAGCAGGCAAAGCAGGGCATATGGTAATCTCAAATTTACCTGAGAACCTCTATTTATCTTTGAAAAATGAAGTAATATCATGTGACTAAAATAAAAACACTAAGGCTAAGACAGAAAGCCTAAAAACTTGACACATGCAGCTCAAGAAGAATTAAGGTCTTGGTCAGAATGTAAGGCATCCAAGTTTAAGACTTCATAGTTATGGCACTCTCCCAGGAATTGTGAAAGGAGTGGCTTGCTGAAGTGGACTTTGGTGAGTGTGTGGATGGATGGACAGATGGACAATGGATGGGTGATGTTAGGAAGACTGAATTACTAGGTAGGAAAAATGCCAAGCATATTGCTGGTACAGGGCAAACTCATTAAATGTTAGTAATTGCTATAATCATTACAACAAAGAACCCTGCTTTACATATGTTCATTCAAAGAACTAAGGAATGAACTACCTCAGTGTTTGGAACATTGTTCTACAGATAATTGAATCACAAGCAATGAATACAGATGCAAAGACTGTTTTGTTTTTGTTTCTGTTTTTTGCCATAGTTAATAGGCTCAATCTAGATCTTCTGGTGCTAAGCCAATTTTCTTTCCACAACTTGAAAGGGTGGGACAAGCAAGATGTATTTGTTTGCTGCCAGAACAGTACCACAGAGTGGGTGGCTTAAATAACAGAAATTTATTTGCTTACAATTTTGGAGGCTAGAAGTCTGAGATCAAGGTATCAGTAGGGCTGTTTTTTTCTGAAGTCTCGCTCCTCGGCTTGTAGATGGCTGTCCTTTCCCTGTTTCTTCACACAGTCTTCCCTCTGTATCTGTGTCTAGACTTCCTTTTCTTATAAGACCACCATATTGGATAAGGGCCTACCCTAGTGATCTCATTTTTAACTTAATTACCTCTTTAAAGGCCCTATCTCCAAATACAGTCACATTCTGAGACACTGGGGATTAGCATGTCAACATATGAATTTGGGGGGAACACATTTCAGCTCATAACCTTGTATAATGCCCAACACAAGGAATTCTGTTCCTTACAATTTACAAGCAGTTGTTATGATAATGAGTGATAAACTCCCAGAGGCTCTGAGCCCTGCTAAGTCTAAACAAGGGTGAGCAGTGTTGGGCACTGTGCTGAATGTGCTTTGTAGGGGGCCTGGGTGTAGGTAACAAAAGGCAGGAAATCCAGGAGAGGTCAGCACCCACAGCTGGTTAGCCAGAGAGGGAGCAAATCACACAGTAGGAATAGCATGACAATATGGAAAGAGGAGGCTTTAAGTGTCAGTAATTCAAGAGCCAGAGTTCAGGTTGGGTGTTCACTCACCCGTTCAACAAATGCCCATTAACTGCCTACTACCTGTCAGAAATTGCATCAGACACTGGGCAATGAATAATCACCTTTATTTACTGTACCTAATATGTGCCAGGCACTGCATATACAGTCTCAGTATTTATCACCAAAGTGAAGATGAGGAAACTGAGATTCAGGAAGAAATCAACTTGTTCAAGTGGCTGCAGTGATTCAACTCCAAAGACTCTTTTCTTCCCTCTAAGCTGCACTGTCCTCAAAGAGAACTCAATTCCTGGTAATACAGTGGGTGCGTGACATACACATGGTGCAGGATAAAAGCTAAAGGGAGAGATAGATAAGGAGCTAAGATGTTCTGGGAGGAAAAGGTTCAAAGAGGTTTGGGGAGCTTTCTCACAGTGACAGCTGCATTTTGCAGATGCTGGATAAAAGAAGGAAAGAAGAAGGCAATTACAGGCTGGGTACATGGTAGAAGAGGCTATAAAATAAAGACATGGCAGAAGAGGTGCCTCAATCACTGGCTGCAGACTGGCAGCCTGCAACTGAATTCAGCCCACAGAAATATTTTATTTTATCTCTACTGCATTAACCCCCAAAATGTGAGAAAAATTGCTTCCCAATATTTCAGAAAGAGAAGCGTTCACATAAAAATTCCAGTTTTCAACCTTTTTAGAGAAATCCAGAAAACTGGGCAACGATGGTCCTCTGTTCTACACAAGCAACAACTGACTGAGCTTTCCTGATGGTTGGGTTTGCCACAGTCCTTACTGCCCCTTGGCCTGCCCACTAATTCAACTTTTAACTGGCTCCTGGATATATCTGAGTTTGTCATTCTCGTGGGGACAATGAAGGGCTTTGGGAAAATTTTAAGAAGAGAATTATGACCAAATTTGCACTTTAAATAAAAGGTGGTTGTATATAGAAAGAAGATACCTGCAATAGATAAGAGATTCTATTCATTCATTCATTCATCCTTATTCATGTATTCATTTATTTTATTTATTCTCTCATTCTTTAGACATTTATTGGATATCTCAGGCATTTTGGATACAATGTTGAGCAAGACAGTAAAGACTCTTCATGGAATTTAATTTCTAGCAAGAGAGACAGACAATAACCAAACACGTAACTGTTGTCATGATCACAAACAGTGATTCCTGCTAGGAAGGAAACAGAAGGGTAATGGGGTGGAGTAACCCACAAGGCTCCTTAAATGGGATGACCAGGGAAGAAGAAACTGGGGCTGGGCTTTGAGGACTGAGGGATCTGGGGAAGAATGTCTCAGGTGGAAAGGACAGCCTGGGCAAGGGTGCAGAGTCAGAGAGGATGTAGGTGATGGGAGCAGCTTGGCTGAGTGAGGAACAGGTGGAGAGAGTGGAGAAAGATACGATCCCAGATGTCCCAGAGCTAGTCATGCAGGGCCTCCAAGGGCCATGGAAAGGAACGAAAATTCTTCTCCTCCCAGAAAATTCAAAGTGTATTTAAGCCTGACAGTGGTACTGGCACTGAAATAATCTGGTTTACTTTCTTTTATCTGATTTAGTTTCTTGTGTTTTTGTTTTTTATAATTAAGGTCGGGCAACCTTACTATTACATTAACATGATTTGCCTTTAATATAGGTAAATAGCTTTTGATACGTTTTATAAAGTGCTTTTTTTATTGTGGTAAAATACATATAACATAAAATTTTGCATTAGCCATTTTTAATTGTAAAATTCAACAACGTTAATTACATTCACAGTGTTCTGCAATCACCTCCACTATTTCCAAAATGGTTTAACTTTTTAAAAGCTCATCCTGGCTGCCTTGCGGAGAATGGGTTAGAGAGGGACCAGTAGAGCGATTCAGGCAACAAATGAGTAAGACTTGAGCAAAGAATTAAAAATATATATATATATGAAAAACATGTCAAAAGCATGCTTGCCATGACTTGGTTGTAGAATGATTTTGGGGATTCATTCTTGAGAAGGAGTGATTTCACATGCTATGTCAGTTTCTAGTTTGGATAAATGGAAGACTCACGCAGCTTTTATCTTAGATAAGAAAATGCAGAGGGAGGGCCATGGTTTGAACCTGCTGAACCTGAGGTACCAATAGGCTCTCCTCATTTAACTGAAATTTAAATAATTTAATTGTAAATGAACCTTCAGGTCTAGAGCTACACCTGTGAGATGAGGGCTGGGAATGGAGGGCAAAGTTGTGGCATAAATGAGAACCAAAGAAAAACATTCAAAGTAAAAAAAGACAGTAGGACAGACCAGGCAGGTGGGGAATGTTCAAGGAACAAATGTGTTATAAGGTCTAGTAAAAAAAGAGTCGCAAACTGAGGAAGTGCTGAAATGTGGGACCTGAACCAGCTATGACTAGCAGACCCTGAATAGCATAGTCATATGTTGCCTATTCAAAATATATTATCCTGTTTTTCCTAGGGAGCAGTTTAATCCCTGATATTTCAGATAATCTCGCCCGTCATCACAAGGCTCTGGGGTAAATTCAGATTTAAGTGAATTATGAGGATCCCATTCCTCTGACAGTGACTTCTTCAAAGGTGAGCTTGTGATGCTTCCGGCCAAGAAAACACGCAGGATGGTCTGCTGTGGGTGTCTAGGAAAGGTTTCTTCACAAAATAAAAGAGACCCATGAAAGAAAGAGTTCCTCTAGATTTGATGGATTATGATATCTGAAACCACATAACCATCTTGCATTGATTCGGGGAGCTAGTTCAGGGACCAGGCTGAGGATGGCAGAGTGAAAAGTGCAAAGGACTCAGGGTCCTTTTCTCTTTAGTCAGTAAATTAAGCAGCACTGTGAATTTCCAGGTATGTGAAAAAATAATTATGCTGTTACTGTTCAAGTACTTTTGAGTCATCTACAGCCAAAAACATTTTAACTGATATGATAAGATCCAAAAATTTCATTAAAATGTTGCTAATTTTCCTTCCCTGAGATGCAGTGAAGAAGAAATAAAGGGACATAGATAAACAATTGGTACGATGTTGAATTTCACACACTTCAGAGTAATATATGTAGTATATAAGAGTTTAGAAGATAAAACCTGTATAGAAAATATAGAACTTAAGCCTATGATTAATTGACATTTAAAATTTAGCCCATTATAATTTCCAGTATCTTCAGTTCTATGATGTTGGAGATAGTTTGTATTCCTTATACAAAAGAGTCATGTGGTGCTCTTCTATATATAATTTCTCAGTATTAAATATGTTACATCTTGATTTCTTTAGTTTTTTTTTTTTTAATTCCTTTAGAAATTTGAAAAATCAGCTTCTAAGCACTAAGGAACTGGTGAATCACAGAAAAATAAGATGGTTAACTAAAAATGCCTTACCACAGAGCCGTTGGGAATTGTATCCACAGTGCAGAAGGAAGGTGAGGTGTCCAGACTTCAGGAAATGGTAGGATCATGCCCCAGGAAATCCAGGGCCTTTGAAGCACAGAGTGCCCAGCTCAACATGAGGAGAGCCATGGAACTGTAGAGGGCGTCTCAGTCAAGTTGCTCAACTGCAGAACAGATGAGAAACCAAATATGTATTCCTCAATGGAAACCCCTTTAATGATGTTAACAGTTTACATCTACCAGCACCTTAATTGGAGCATTTATAATAAGCTCTCCAGAGACCATGAAATAAATAACAGACATTTTATACTCTGACAGAAATATCTGCTTATAGTCATGGATAGACCATGAGCTTCCCTGTGTGTGTGCATGTGTGTGTGTGTGTGTGCGTATTGAAAATGTCTGTTTGCAGTTAGTGAACTCCATGCCATTAAACTGCATAACATTCACAAAATATGAAGCTAATGCCATTCATTGATGCAATTAAAGTCACTGAAATTGTATATGACTTTTATTGCAAATGCATAAACGATCATTATAGGCTTTTCTTCTTTAATAAAGAAATCAACTTAAATATTAATGGAAATAAGACCAAAACAGAGGATTGGTATATACTATTTTTTGTTAATAAATCTCAAATATAGTAAACAGCCCAAAATAATGTGTATCATGAGGAAGAATATGTGGATATTTAGCACTATGTGACTGAAACATTTTCAAGCAGACACCCTGGTGTCATGTAGCTATATGTTGTGAATCCAGCATCCCAAATGCTTTTGGAAGCTCTTTTGGAGGGCTGGAAAATCTTTCTTAATTATGTCACCAATAGGTAGTATGTCATTTTGGTTAGAACCAAAAAACTTCACAACCAAACTGAGTCTATGCCTTGGATCTACCACTTACTATATATGTAAATTAAGCAACTTACTTTCCAGTGTTTCTGAGTATCTTTTGGTAAAATGGGGCTAATAGTATTATCTGTGAGTTAGTATACTTAAAGCATTTAAAAGAATGCCTGGCAAATAATAAATGTCCCATAAGAGTTAGCTATTATTATTATCATTATTATTTACTCCCAATAACTAAATATTAATTTGAAAATAATGAACAGAAAACAGTAGTTCATAAATACTGTTCTGAGATTAGTTGAATAATTAGGAATTTTACAATGATATTTCTTTATTATGTTTATTTTAAAAAATCAATTAGTACTATTGAGTTACTTTAGTAGGGCTGCTATGACAAAGTTCCACAAACTAGGTGGCTTAAACAACAGAAATTTATGGTCTCATAGTTCTGGAAGCTAGGATCCCAGGATCAAGGTGTTTGCAGGGTTGGTTCTTTCTAAGGGCTGTGAGGAAGACTATGCTCCATGCTTCTCTCCGGGCTTTTGGTGGTTTGTTGACAATCTTTGGCATTCCTTGGCTTGTAGAAGCATCATCCTGATCTCCGCCTTCATCTTAGCATGAGGTGTTCCCTGTATGTGTGTCTGTCTCCAAGTTCCCCCTTTTATAAGGAAATAATCTCCAAATAAGCTTACATTCTGAATTACTCTGGGTTAGGACTTCAACATGTGAATTTTTAGGGGACACAATTTAACTGGTGACAACTATGCATTTGTGCAATTCTATTTTTTGCTATGATAATTATACTACCTTATTTTTCCAATATGAATATTCCAAATTAATTTGTTATTCATAGACTGTTTATCTCACTTGAAGATATTTTCTTATTTTGCATTATGATTATTTGCTATTTTAATACTTATTAAAACCTCAACAATAAAGTAAAATAGAAGAAAATCAATCCATTTTAGGGTCGTTTGATTCCTTGGTAAATTGTTTGAAAGGTACTAGTAAAAACTGAATTTGAAAATCATGTTTAAATTCAATTATTTATGCCAATATTGTTCCCAACATTATTAATGATCCAGTCTTGATTATAAGTTATCAAGTATTTATTCAAGTTGACTAGTTCTTTTAAATTAAGCAGTAACTCTTTTGTGAACAAAAATTCTTTTAAACTTTATCTTTTAAAACAACGTTCAGTTTATCCTTGTATTGGTCAGTATTCTCAGAAAAACAGAACCAACAGGATGTGTACATATATATTTACTTCTAACGACTTGGCTCACACAATTTGGGGGGCTGTCAACTATGAAATCTGCAGAGCAGAATAACATTCTGAAGACCCAGGGAAGCGTTGACACTGCAGTCTTAAGTCTGAAGGCAGAATTCCCTCTTCCTTGGGTCTTTTTCTCTTAAGAACTTCAGCAGATTAGATGAGACCCACCACTTTATGGATGATAATCTGTTTTAATTAATGTCTCTGATTTAAGTGTTCACTTCAACTAAAAAATACCTTCATAGGGACATTTAGACTGGTGTTTGACCCAAAACTGGGTACCATGTCCACACTGACATGTAAAATTAACCATCACAATCTTGTCTTATTAAATTCTGTTAAGACTCAAGATGAAGCCATACTGTGTGATCCATACAGACAAGAGTGAAAGCAGTGCTTTCACAGGTTAATAACTGATTACTATCCACCAAAAACGTCCATATCTAGTTTTGATAGCCTCCCCCTCATATGTAACAGTGTCTAATCAACAGAAAAAAAAGATAGTTAATAAATTTATCCAAATAATTAGTATAATAGTATTTAACCATTAAATAACCTTATATTATGATATGGGGAAAAGATAACTTTTAACTGAACTATCACAGTGTCTCCAGTAAAGTGTATCCATTAAATTTGATCAATGCAAAATATGGAGGCAATATTTAAGTTCAATTAAATTCTCAACACTTCTCCTATTTTGATGGATATAGGTTAATTTTTACCAGCCTAAGTTATTTACAAGCCTAACTTATCTTTATAAAACGCATGCACAATTGCTGAGCTGAAGATTGTTTTTAATACTGTGCCAGAAAAAGTAACATCTAGCCTCATCTTCTGTACTGCCCTGTGTACACTGCATGATGTGTTCCAGCTATGGTAAGCTACTCGCAATTTGCCAAGTTGAGTCATACCTGGAATATTGCCTGAAATGTCCTCCTCTCACCCCCATCACATCTCCTCCTAAAATTCAGCTCATAAATCACTCACTATCCTTCCTTGGTTTGTCTGGAATCCTAAATTCTTCTTTTGTACTACCATAGTGTGAATGTGAGCATCATATTAAACTGTAATCAGTTATATACTTATCTATCTTTTGCTATATAGTGCTGTTTCAACTTGGCTAAGGCTGTGAACTACATTTCCCAGAATCTCATTTCTTGAGTAGCTCAGGGCTAGAGTTCAAAGGAAGAACTTGAGAAAGATTTGGAAAATGGGAGCCTACTATGTTCCTAATTTATGTTTCATGTCTGGTGAACAGATGCCTCACCTGAATCACCACAGCAGAGAGTTTAAAGCCTCTCCGCTAATTCTAGAGTTGAGTCAGTTTCCAGACCCAGAGTCTTTTGAATGAAATGAAGGCCTGATATCCTTGAGGAAGGACGATGCCACACTGCCAGAAATTAATACTGTAGTTGTTCCTCTTACTCATCTCCAAAGGGACCTAAGACTATCTATCAGGATGACTGTATTTAGGGAAGGGAAATAAACTTTGTAGGAATTATTAGACGTTGGCTCTAAAGTGATACTCATTCTTGTGGACCCAAAATGCCATTATGGTCCACTATTCAAAGTAAGAGTTTATGGCAGTGATTAATGTAGTTTTGGTTCAGTTACATCTCACAGTGGACCCAGTGAGTCTCCAAATTTATTCTGTGGTTATTTTTCTAATTCCAAAATTCAAAGTTAGAATAAAAATTCTTGGCTCTGGCAGTATTTCTATATTGGTTGCCTCACCTGTGAGAGAGGAGTGAGAACTATTATACTAGAAAAGGTAAAGTTGGAAGGCTTCTACTTACAAAGCAATAAAAGGAATATAAAACTCTTGGAGGACATGTGGAGATTAGGGCCTCCATCAAGGACCTAAAGGATGTAGCTCTTATACAGGAGATTTGGATCTTGGAAAATGACAATGGAGCATCATAAACTTAATCATATGGTAACTCCAATTGCAGATGCTGTTCCAATTGTGATTCCTTTACTGAAACAATGAACACATGCCCTGTTACCAGGTATGTGACTAATAATGTGGTGAATTCTTTTATGGCCATACCTTTTAATAAATGGTACTAAAACCAGTTTACTTTCAGCTGGCAGGGTCAGCAAAACGTATCAACTCTGCAGCTCTGTATAATAATATAATTCACAAGGAACTTGCCAACCTCCATAATCCACAGTACACTATGTTGGTCTCCTACATCAATAATATCATGTTAATTAGATATGGTGAGCAAAATCGAGCAAATATTCTTGATACATTGACTAGATAAATACATGCTAGAGATGGGAAACAATCAATTAAAGACACAAGGCCTTGCTACTTTGGTAAAATGTCTACAAGTCCAATGTTCTGGGGGTATTTTAAGATATCTCTTCCAAAGTGAAGGCCTCTTAGAATTTGTAGTGTGTTTCTTTGACCTATTTAACAAGAAATCTAAAAGGCTATCAGTTTTGAATGAGGACCAGAGTAAAATAATGCTCTGCAGTATGTCCAGGCTGCCATACGAATTAATCTGCCACTGGGGCCTTATGATCCAGTAGATCTAAAAGTGCTTGAAGTATTTATGGCAGACAGGGATGCTATACAGAGCCTTTGGAAGGTCTCTACAGAATCACATTGCAAACTTTTAGGATTTTGACCAAAGCTCTGCCATCTTCCACAGATGTGTTCTCTTTTGATAGCTTCTGGTTCACCACTACACCTAGCAGACAGAACATCTAAAAGCCACCAAGTACCCATTGAACCTGATCTGCCCTTCAAGAACTGGGAGATGTCTAAGCCACCAGGTAAGAAAGCTGAGTGTGCATAATAGCACTCTGTCATCAAGCTGAGGCTTTATATATGAGATTTGGCTCCAGCAGGGCCTGAAGATAAAAGTAAAACAAAATGAGAGATTCAGACTTGCATGGCTCCTTCTGCTGCACTGTCTTTTCTCTCTGAACCCAGATATGGTCATGTGGCAACTTCTTTGCGATTTGTTGATGGAGGAAGAAAAATTTACAGTGAGTCTGTGTAATATGCTGGTACCACCTGAAAGCAGATCGCTACAGCACTGATCCCCACCCTGGGGTACCCTCAGTAGCCCTTCTCTTCAGGGACTATGAAGGATTGCGATGAATGGAAACCCCTTTAGTGTGCAGAATTTCAAGTGATGCCCCAGTTGTTCATTTTTCCTGGAGGGTGAGATTTTCAGATGTACATATCCACACTGACTCATGAGCAGTGGCTAATTGGCTGGCTGGGTGGTCAGGAATTCAAAGCAACAGAATTGGAAAATGAGTGACAAAGAGGTCCTTGGCTAGACCTTTCTGAGTGGTCACAGCATGAAGATATTTTTGTCCCATTGTAAACGCTATGAAAGAAATGCAGAAGGTAGGATGGAGTATGTAGAGGGTTTAAATCAGTAATTCTTAAGCTTTGGCGTAGGGGTTGGGGAGGTCACAGATTCTTTTAAAAATGTGATGTATAGAGCTTCTCTCCAGAAAACACACTTAACTGTACACTTTCTGGAGGTTCATGAATCTTCTAACACAAACCATATCTACAAACCTCTTTGACCTGAGGTCAAGAAAACCTCTTTTAAATAGTACAGACCTGTGAACCATTGGAAATCAACTAATTACAAGATTTCAACGGGAAAGGAAAATCCGTTGAAGCCTAATCCCCAAGTAAGCATCATGGTTAACTGGATACTTTAACAAATCAGAATTTATCCAATCTATCTTCCCACTCAGTCTATTTTATTCTCTTTTCCTGGTTCACTCTCTTTAACTAAAGAACCACAAAATTTTGTAAATGATCTTAGCGATCAACTAACCTAACTTCTCTTGCTCTGGATTTTATTGATAAAGAAACAGACACAAAAGATGAGGTGAATTACAAGATGATACGATAGAAAATCAGACATAAAAATAAAAATTATAATATGTACACTGTACTTACTTTCTCTGTGCCAGACACTGTTCTAAGCGTTTTACGTGCATTGAATCATTTAATTCTCACGCAACCCTAAAACTGTCATCTCCAAGGAAACTGAGGTTTGAGAAGTTGGTTGAGTTGTTACAAGTCACATAGCTGGTATGTGATGAAAGTTCTTGATACAGGGTCTGACACAGATAGGAATTAAGTGAATAATTAATAGCAATTTCTTTTCCTTTTCTTGTTCTTTCTCAAGAGAACTATTTAATGACAGAGGGCTAGAACTAAAGTTTTCTAGCTCCAGAGCCTTTTCTACCCACAACTCATACTCTTCCCTTCCATGCCTTCTCCTCTCCTGTCCCCAAACCTGACCATAATTAGAAAACAGAGGATCTATAGTTGACTAAATGCAATTCAATTCCTTTTTTTGACACAAGTCTCCCATGAGTCCAATCCTACAAGAAGTTTACTTGAATTAAGTTCCTTTTCACTTCCTTGTATTTTCATTTCACTGAAATTTTACCTGAATTAAGTTCCTTTTCACTTCCTTGTATTTTTATTTCACTGAAATTTCACATTAATATAAAATTTCACATTAATATAATTCTTACTAATTTCTGCATATTTCATATATCAATAAATTAATATTTACAATATAGATGTATAAATCTATATTTATTAATATAAATCTCTAAATTATTATAGTCTATTTTTATTGTTTTCTTAGTATACACTCCCCTTAACTGAGATTCAGCCATCTGACATATTTACGTAGACTTGAAAGCCTCTGAGATATTATTTGGTTCTTCATTAAAAAAACATATAATCAGAGGTAATGTCTGATCAAGAATCACTAGGGCACTGCACACTTGGCTTATTAATTCAGGACTCAGGCTAGAAACTATCAACTGAGATATATTATTTATCTTACCTTTAAAAGTTGATTGTTGATCCACTTTTTCATCACAGTATATTCTATAAAATGACACCATATCCTTTGCAGCAAATTCTTCTAAGTTTCCACTTTGTATTCCCAGTGCTACACGAGCTGGAACGTGGGTGTTTAATTATACTGTTTCCCACACAGAGACTGTGACTATCCATGAATCCTTTTAAGCCAATTTCAGCATTCTGTATTTAAACTTACAAACAAGTTTCTTTAGGGATCCACATGTAACACAGCAGAGCTTACAAAGCAGTCACCAAACCAGTATTTGACAGTTTTTTCTTTTCTTTTTTTTTTTTTTGCGGGCCTCTCACTGTTGTGGCCTCTCCCGTTGCGGAGCACAGGCTCCGGACGCACAGGCTCAGAGGCCATGGCTCACAGGCCCAGCCGCTCCGCGGCACGTGGGATCTTCCTGGACCAGGGCACGAACCCATGTACCCTGCATCGGCAGGCAGACTCTCAACCACTGCGCCACCAGGGAAGCCCTTGACAGGTTTTAGGATTAAAAATTAAATTATAAAGCATCAAAGATGTTATTCTCCAGTATTCCTTTTTCTTCCATTTCGAAAATTTGTTGCAAAATCCCTGCTGTAGGTATCAAGCAGTTCCTCTGAGGAAATTTATTTTTTTTTTAGTCTACTGTAAGACATCTATTCATCCACGCTTTCACTCTTTTTTGTTCACTCTATCCCAACTGTATACTTGGGAAAACAGTAGCACACCAACTAGGCAAGCTCATTTCCATTTTCTGCACTGGAACTTTTTTAGCAGCTGTGCAAAATCTGAGCCTGAAAGATGTTGGGTGTAAAGAACCATGGACACAGTGTACCTTGCAACCATGATTCATAGGTTAATTTTCAGAGCAGCCAGAGGTCCACATGTGGAAAGATCAGATGAATAAAGAAGATTCCTCTACAGTGTTATCAAAATCATGTCATTCCCACGTCCCTTTGAACAGTACCTACATTTTTAAAAGAATACAAGTATTTTAAATACTGGAAAAGACACTCACTTGAGAATATGCCTCACTCAACAACAATTATCAGTGTTTATGAAAATAAAGGTATCTTAAAAATGTATCAAAGTGTCTGAACTAACTTATAAGCACCAGGACATGACACCAGGGACTTGATCCCTATGTCCTAAAGCCTAGAAAAGTGACTGGTACCTAACAGTAATAGTAACTTTGGAACATTTACAAGGTATCAGGCACAGGTCTACCGGTTCCAAGTATTAACAATCCTTATCCACCACCAGGGAACCACCACCCTCGGTTTCGAGATGAGAACTGAAGCAAGAGGAGAGTTCACCCACTCAAACAAGGCAGTAGCAGATGGGTTCAAACTCAGGCCGTGTGTCTTTAGAGACTGAACGTTTCATATTTGTTGAACAAACGAATGCTGTTAGTTAAGATCAAAATTTTTTTAAAAAAAAAAGGACGAGAAGGAACAGGGAGGGAGGGAGGGAGGGGGGAGGAAAGGAAGGAAGGAAGGGAGGGAGGGAGGGAGAAAGGAAGGTAGGGAGGGAAGGAGGGAGGGAGGAAGGGAGGGAGAAAACCCAAGGGGAAGATGTTTTACGAATTCTTTGGATAAAATGGTCGAATTTCGGATAGGTCAAGGCAGGCAGGGGCGGCCTCCTAAGATACGTCTCCTCGGAAACCAGGGTCATGTCTGTCTGAGGAAGAAAAATCTCTGCCTCAGTAAATAGGAGGAAAAAAAGAAAGAAGTAGCAAAATAAAGGACAATGAGTGGGTAAGAGGCGGAGAGGCCTGGCCTGACCTAAACACCCCACTGGACTACATGGGGGCGTGTCAGGAACTCAAAGGGGAGGTGACCCCAGCGGCCGCGTAGCTCCCATTGAAGAAAGGACCTTGCATCCCACGGGCCGGACGTCCCAGGTCACCTGCGCTCGCACCCCGGGCGGCCGGACACCTGGACCCCAGGAGAAGCCTCTGCCATCATCCAAGTCTTCAAGCTGACAGACCCGCTCCCACCAATGCCGGGGGGACGGGGCGGCCACCCAGGCACCGCCCACATGCCGGGCGCACTGTGATTGGCCCCAGCGCTGCCACAGGCACAGCTTCCTATTGGTCGTGCTCGCGGGCGCAGCTGGAGGAGGCGCAGCTGGCGCAGTCGCCGCTCTGCCGGGGCGTCCAGGCTGGGCGTACTCACGTGCGGACCTGTTTTCCTTTTCTCTCCGATGCGTGGGCCAGCCCAGCATGGACCCGAGGTTGAGCGGCTCGGGGTGGGCGAGGGCACTGGCTTCCCCGCCCCCGCGTCCCTTCCCCGGCCGGGCTGGCCGCGCGCGAGTCGGTCAAGACCCCGGCCCCTCGTGGCTGTGGGCGGCGCGCGCGGAGGGCGGGCTGCGCCGGGGACTCGGCCTTGAGGCCTCCCACTGTCTCTGGGAGCGGGTCCCTGACGGCGCCGCGGCGTTTGCACAGCGGAGCCGGTCCCGCAGGTCCCTATGGGCCCTTCCTCCGTCGGCGTCTTGGTTCGGAACGCTTTTCTAGACGGGGTCAAAGGGCACATCGGGCCGCAGGGTCAGGCGAGCGTGTCCGGACGGGGCGCCGGAGCGTCTGGAATGTTGGGAGTGCGGACCCGGCCGGACGCAGGCTCATGCTCCGCTGTTTCTCCGCCGGGCCTTGCCCTGCGGTTGCCGGCGAGCCGCCCCCGAGAAATGCGGGGTGCAGTAGCGGCTCTACGAGGTCGTTATAGGGCTGAGGGGCTCATGCTCTGAAGCTCCTAGGACCGTACGTGGCTCCTGGGAAGTGCTCCAAGTTGTCAGCTGTCCTAAGAAACAGTGTGTTTATCATCACATTTTCCCAATACACGGTGATCCCTAACTGTGTTTTGCCTTTTCTGTATTATTTGGGGGGAGTTAGAGTGTCATTCATGCATTTAACAAATAAGTATTGACATTTAATGTCATTCATTCAGTTAACAAATTTGTACCTGCTGTTTGCCCAGTGCTGGTCTGATGCCTGGGAAGAGATTTGAGGTAGATATATTTAGCGAATTTACTTTTTAATATGTTGTCTAACATGATTATTTTACTAATTACTTTCTTTAAGGTTTAGTTTGCTTTTAGTCAGATGTAATTGTCCAGTGGAGCATAAATTAGATTTTAATTCTCAGCAGTCCAAAAGCCTAAATTAACGGTTTGAGTTTTAGTTTAAATCTTTCTTTATGATCCTTTCCTGACAGTTCCCCTAGATGTAGATACTGTGTAATGAGTGTCAGAGTTCTAGGAATGAGTTTTATTTTACTCTTGGTAATCTGTCGAAAAGCATAAATGTTTGCGTGTATTGGAATGTTTTTCGATAATACGCTCTTTTTGATTATACTTATTGTGTATGACAATTAGTTTGCTCGGCACTAGAATGAAAGGTCCATCAAGAAACCTTCAATTGTACTTGATTTTTTTTTTTTTCTTTCTTTCTGGAAAGAGCAAGAACAACAAGAAAGCCTGTTTTGTAAGCTACACCATGTTGCAATCACTAATTGCATTTAGCAGATAAATATTGTTATTTTCCCCACTTTAAAGATGAGGCCTCTAAGACCGGGTCAGTTTAGTAGCTTGCTCAAAGTTACACATCTCATGCATGGCACATTCCAGGGTTCTCCAAACCCATGGAGTCTGGATTCTGACTTTGAACTTGGTGCTTCTGAATTAGGGATTAATTTCTCTATTACTCCTAGTTTAATGGTGAAGATTCTCTCTTTTTAAAATAATATAGAGTTAATGTCATTAACTCTAGTCACAAGTCTAATTTAGCACATCTTCAGCAGAGTAGGTATAGATTTATCTTACTCTCGAATTTTTGTGCCACAGTATGTCTTGCTTGTCTTCTTTTGTAAATGAAGGGACATTTCTTCATTTACAAAAGAAGGACATTTTCCTGTTGTTAAATATGGCCCTTTTGGCCCTTCCTTCATCATATGCGCTCTGAAGGGCCAAAAGCATCTCAGAGGAAAGGTAGATAAATCTAGTATATTTTTACTAAAACAAAATTTTATTTGCATTTTTATGTGGATATTGTTGCAGTCTTCCAGAGTTGAGAGACTTGATATCTTGCAAGTCTGTTAACTGTTTAACAGTAAATTTTATTTTTACTTTTATGCTATGTAGCCTATAGAATCAAAGTCTCCTCATTGCTTTACAGACATGCTATATGATGACAATTGTTTTTTTTGTTTTTTTTTTCCGGTACGCAGGCCTCTCACTGCTGTGACCTGTCCCGCTGCGGAGCACAGGCTCCGGACGCGCAGGCTCAGTGGCCATGGCTCACCAACCCAGCTGCTCCGCGGCACGTGGGATCCTCCCGGACCGGGGAACGAACCCGCGTCCCCTGCATCGGCAGGCGGACTCCCAACCACTGCGCCACCAGGGAAGCCCCTATGATGACAATTTTTAAACCTTTCTTAGAGGAATGGCTATTTGTGACCTTGTGTTTATGTCCTCTTTTAGAGAGGAATTGTTTCTTGAGTCTTTGGAACACCCTCACCTAGCGGTGTAGAATCTTGGTAGGTGTTCATATAAACACCTTCATCTGGTGCCTGATTCTTAACTAGAGCAACCCATCAGAATCTCCATGGGACCCTTTACACACAACATGTCTAAGTCCTACTTTCTTCCTAGAGTCCAATTCAGTAACTTTACTGAGGGAACCCAAGCCCCGTCGGTGGGTTATTTTGATACGGATTGAGGACCATTTGTGTAAATTTGCCACATGCTTTTTTTTTTTTTTCTAATCACATGATTCTGAATCCATGCTAAATTTTGCAAATCACGTGAAGTAGCATTACTACTAAGCTTTAGCATTAGTAAGCATTGGACTGGGATTTAAGATTGTTTATGAACTTACAAGTTTGTTGCCAAAGGTTATTGGAAAAATTCCCTGAAGGAGAGAGGATGGTAGTAAATGCAGGCTTATAAGTAGATGTACACATGCCTGTGGTGATCTAGTGACCCCATCCTGCACTCTTGGCCAGTCAAGCTTCTGCAGAAGTTACTGCCCAGGGGTACCAAAGACCTATAGAGCAGTTTAATGTTCTAAATCGAGCTCTTTGTCTTCAAACTTTCACATTATACTGTTTCAGACAGTTCAGGCTACAGTAACTAGCAGAGGCTTTTATACCACAAAATGACTTGTGAGCCACTAAATTAGCAGCCATGGTACTTCAAAACTTATCCCACCAATACTCCTACAACACAGAAGTCAAGAAAAGAGTGTCTCAAAGGAGGAGACTAGTCGACTGTGTTGAATGCTGCAAAGAAATTGGATTTAGCAACTGGTGACCTTGGGAGGCCAGTTTCAGTGGGGCAGGAATAGAACCACGAAGGGGTTGAGGACAAGGTGAATAATACAAAGAACTTAAAAAATATATATTTTGCTATGACGTGCCAGGTTTGAATCAAATCCATTAATTCACTGCATACTAAATGCCAGGCACTGTTAGGATGTTGGGTGACACAGGACGAACGTGATACATGCCCTACCCTCAGGGACTTACTAACTGTTGGGAAAGTCACAAGAATACTTAGGACAGTAAGTGTTTTGTAAGGGGCTACCAGAGCACCCGGGGGCAGGGGACTTCACCCTGTCTTGTGAGTTAAGTGAGTTCAGATATGTAAGCCACTTAGAAAAGGACCAGGCACATAGTAAGTCCTCAATGTGTCATTAATAACAATAGCAACATATACATAGCACATATTATATATTAGCATAAATGAGTTGTAACTCATATAATCTTTACACCATTCGTAATCAGTATTATTCCCATTTACAGACAAAGAAACTGAGGCATAGAGAGAGAAGTGCCGAAGGTCTCACAGTCCTTTAGTGTCAAAGCCAGTATTTGTCTCTGTGCAGTCTGATTTCAGTCAGGGTAACTTAACCCACTAAGCTATGCTGCCTCTTTGTGAGGGTGTATGTGTAAATGTAATAGCTAATGGCCTTTCCTGGAGATACACCCAAGCTGAGATCTAAAGCCCAATGAAATGGCTGTGGGTGGAGACAGTCCAAGCCGAGGGGCAAAAGTGACAAAGGCTTAGAGCTGTGAAGAAGAGCTTGGTACTTTCAGGATGAGTAAGTCCTGAAGTGTGCCCAGAGAAATGAGACAAGAAATGAGCACAGGTTAGCAGGACCCAGCTCCTGAAAGTCCTTCGACTCCTATTAAAGAGTTTAGTTTTACTCTGGGGCAATAGGGAGGAAGCATTTGAAAGACTTTAAGTGTGGAACGACTTGACCAAATTTGCATTTTAGAACCGTCACCCTGACTGCAGGCCTGAGGCTAAGTGGCTGGAGATGAGTCCGGGGGAGGGACTGGTTAGGAAATGTTCAGTTTTCCAAAGAAAGAACTGAAGGGGTGATCTGGCGACTTAGCACAGGGGAGAGAGTTTAGTGAACTAGGGGGATTTGGTAAGAAATTTGTTGTGAAAAATTCTGCACCCTGGGTTTCCCTGGTGGCGCGGTGGTTGAGAGTCCGCCTGCCGATTCAGGGGACGCGGGTTCGTGCCCCGGTCCGGGAGGATCCCACATGCCGTGGAGCGGCTGGGCCCGTGAGCCTTGGCCGCTGAGCCTGCGCGTCCGGAGCCTGTGCTCCACAACGGGAGAGGCCACAACAGGGAGAGGCCCGCGTACTGCAAAAAAAAAAAAAAAAAAAAAATTCTGCACCCTAAATTATTAGTCTTTATTTTTTTCTTTCTCCCTTTTCTTCCTTTCTTCCTTCCTTCCTTCCCCTCCCTCCCTCTTTCTTTTCTTTCTTTCTTCCCTTTTTTTTTCTAGACATGATAAATAGCCAAGGATTTAAGTGATGAATAGCTGGAGCTAAAAACCTATGAGCATTGAAAATTGTTGACTACTTAAAGCAAAGGAAAACAGTATCTTCAGGACTTTGGGTCAATAAAATCAAAAATTAAGAGAAGGTCTTTTTTGACTGAAAACTCTGAAAGACCATTTTTTTCTGAAGCTACAACTTCATTTTTTAACATTTCCATTTTTGTGGAAGGGGGTGGGTAAACACTTAACAACAAAAAAGAAACCCTTCTGATTTGATATTGCATATTCCTCATCTGCCGTCTCCTCCCTTCCTGTGTCTGTGACCCTCCCCAAACCGGTCTAAGGCTCACTGATTCTGAAAGGCATGAACCCCCTTGACTCTGATGGATGTGCTGATAGTACAGTGACTGCAACACAAAGAAACCAGATAGCAAACAGGTTGATTCTGTCTTTCTATGTGACAACTTAAAGGGTTTTTGGTTGTTGTTTTCTAAGTTAAAAAAAAATTAACTGCAAGTTGTAAATTTTGGTTTAGAAAGTACAAATTTTAGTTTGAAAATGAAATATTTTTCTAAATTTGTATAAGAACTTTAAACTGAGACTTACTTTTCCTTTTTGTTATTCTAAACACTAATGAATGAATCAAGTTACTGCATGATTATTACTATTACCAAGTATTGCATTGATTATACTTTTGTTTATCCTGAAGAGAGTGTTAAATCACATGCTCTGGGGACCAGATACATTAGATTTTTGGTTAAGAGTTTGATATGATATCGCTTACATGTGGAATCTAAAAAAAAAATGATACAAATGAACTTATTTACCCAACAGAAACAGGCTCACAGACTTAGAGAACAAACTTATGCTTACCAGGGGAAGGGTGGTGGGGAGGGATAGATTGGGAGTTTGGGATTGACATGTACACACTGCTATATTTAAAATAGATAACCAACCAACAAACAAAAAAAAGTGCCATTAGAGCAAATTCAGATTCTGCCACATTGTGGCAGACCTTGGGCAAGTGATTTACCTCCCAAACCCAGGGTTTATCATCTGTGAAATGCGAATTATCCTAGTTCCTGTCTCATAAGGTTATTGAGAAGTAAAGTTGTCCCAGCACATAGAAAAAAGAAAAGCCATTGCCTATAGGAAGTTCAGGTCTTCTGAGCAGGAGCTGTCTTTACTCCTTGCTTGACACCCTGTAAATAAACCCCCTACTTTGCTGAAAAAAAAGAGTTTGGGGAGAGGAGGAAGTAGCAAATGAGACTGAGAAGAATGGCCAGTTAGGAAACTCAAGAGTGTGATGCACTAGAGAACCATAAAGTGTTTCAGGGAGAACGTTAGCGGCGTCTGGGTGCATCACTGTGATAGGTGTAAGAGGCAAACTGAGAAGCGTCTATAGGATTTAACAACATTCAGGTCACAGTGACCGACAAGCAATTATAGTGGAGTGGAGGGCACAAAGCCTGACTAGAATGGTTGTAAAAAAAGCCACCAGGGGGAGAATGGGAGTCCTTGGCTATTAACATACAATCCACTTGTATGCGTGAATTCAAGACACTGAAAGTAGATAAACAGATCTTTAAACTTGGAGAGTTTAATAAAAGGAATAGTGGGATAAAGAAGAAGGAAGGAAATATTAAGCAGAGTAGAAAAAAAATTTAAGTTAATCATTAAAATCCAAATCTAAGTTCTTTAAAATGATGAATAAAGACAATGAAGGAAAAGAGGAGAAATAAACATCATGGTGGGAAATATTATCCAATGGGGGTTCTGCTGCTGTAGCAAAGGAAAGACTCCTTTAATCAGAATACCAGCAATCTGGGGAGGTGGTAGACTCAACATCCCCACAAAACTATCTCCAAAGATTCTGCCCGGCCATGAACCTTTTAAAGGGAAGGAGGGAAGTAATCCCAGTTAATCACTGAGATAGGGTCAGGGTTGTCACCATTCCCAGCTGTGTGCAGGCTTGTGTGCGGGCTTGTGGACTCCTCATGATTCCCCTCTAGACGTTATCTTGTTCACACAGCTTGGTCACACAGTTTGTTCAGGAGTTTACTGAGGGGAAGCTAGGGCAGAGATCTGGTCGTTGGTTAATTACTTAATCTTCATTTCTACTTCTTTGATCCAAGGAAAGAACCGACAAATTAAACAAGGTATTGTGTGATTAAAAGATTTAAAAGGTGTGCCAGAGATGAGTAGAGCATGAGGGGTGCCTGTTTTAAAAGCTAGTTACAATATAGCTTTGCTAAAGTGACGCGAGACAAAAGGGCTTCCTGCTGAGGGCGGTTTCCTGCTAAGAGCTGCTTACAGAAAGGGGGACATAACTGTGTGTGTTTTAGTTTCTACATATATGAGAATTTTTTTGTGTATATTATGTTATTAACTGCTAATTTAATTAAAATTTTTTTCAGAGCATGTAGTGTATATAATATCAATTGTCCAAATTCTGTGGTAACTTTATCTAGGTCTAGTTTATGTTTAGTCTTTTTTTAAAGTTTCATGTGTGTTTATGAAGAATATTTGTTCACGATTTGTCAAGTGGACAATTTTATATAATATATGTATATATGTGTATATATGTATATATACACCCTTATTGTCAAACATTAATTATATTTTTTAAATCTGTAATTTGTCTAATTTTTGGATTACTTAACCTAAAATTATTAAAATACATATATTTCTGCCTATAATGATGTCTGTACCCTTTTTTCTCTGTAGTTTTGTCTTTTGACCTTCTGAGAGCATCTCTGACACTAGATTAACCCTCGGGGAAACACTGCATTTTGCATTTGTTCACTCCCCCTACACTCTTATAAGGTTTAAGCTCACTTTTCTATTTTTCTTTCATGAAGGAAACTGGGAGTGGTCATGACAAGAGCTTTCTTTCACTTATGGCAAGTTTAGAGTGATAGATTGAATTACTGGTCCCAGTTCTCTGCTTTGGAGAACGGCCTCACAATAGGCAGAGTGCACTTGCACAGTCCTTGACTTTAGGCTTGTCCAAGTGACTTGCATTGGTCAGTAGGGTAGTAGTAGATTTGATGCAAATGGAGGTTTGAATGGTACTTGTGTGGAGCTTGCCCTCTTAAGCTCCAACAATCTGCCATGAAACGAGTATATCCCAGGCAGCCACTGACATTCAGCCTAGCCCCCAGAATGAGACACATGTCACAGACCAGATGCTGTGAGCATTAGCTGGTCCAAGAAGGAGGAGAGGTACATGAAATGAAATTGAACCTTAACTTCAGCATGGATCCTAGAACCCAGAACCTGGATAGAGTTCAGTCTTCCCTGGCCAAGTGAAGTCAATTCATGAATCAATGAGATGAGAATAAATAATTGTTATTTGAAGCCACCGAAATTGGGTGGTTTGTTACATATTGCAGTTGTGCCTATACCTGGCTAATATGCCCAGCAAATCATTAAAATATGTTTTATTTAATGTGTAGATACTTAAGCAAAGAAGGAGTCTTCACAATATCTACTAGAAACAGAAAAACAACTTTCCATTACTTGATCCTACTTCCTACAATGATGTACGCTTCTTCATCCAAAAGAGTTAGTTGAAAAGCCTTAACCCACATATCAAGTTATGTAACAAAATTATATAACTTAGTAATTTATATAATCACATATATATCAAACTGCAAGTAACACAGGGCATGGCTGCAGTGCGTTTCTGGTATCAACCACCAAGCAGCCCAGCCTGACCAGGTGTTAGATGCTGTCTGGGGACTTCTTAACAACAATTACCCTACTTGCTTAGATAGGACAGAGTGAATTGTGATTGCTCTAGGTGAGTTTTAGTAATTCAACTACACCTGCGGGAGACTGACTTGGAAATAGACAGACACATGATCTACCTCTTGTCCATGATGTAATAACTATCATTTACTGAGCATTTACCATGTGCCAGGCACTGTGCTAAAGATATTTCATTGATTAACCCAATCTCCAAAGCACTAATCTTATCCCACTGGGATAAGTTAAATGGCAGGGATAAGATATAGACCTAGGTGATTTTCAGGGTCTGCACTAGTCACCATGCCTCTCCTTTGCCACGTCTATTCATTCTTTCACCCAACCAGCAGACTGACATCCTTGGAGACTTGGCGTGCCATGGTCTGTATAGGTGGAATGGAGGAGAGAATAAGAACACAAGGTGACCCCTCTTCCTGAGATTTGCACTTTAGTCAGGGGAAAAAACATGTTAACAAGTAAATGGATTGTGTGTATGTGTGTGTATAATATAAAACTGGAAGATAGAGAGTCTGGGGTGATGAGTTTGGAGTTTATTTTAAATAGGATTATCTGGAAAGACTTCTCTGAGTAGATGCCCTTTGAGAAAAGAGTAGATTCCACTGAGGGAGTGACAATGGGGAAGAACAAATCTGACTCCACACTGGATCTGTTTCTTTAACCTTTGTATTCTATTGCTTTCGCTACAAGTTAGTCACTAAAGGGATGTTGCCTTCAGCTTAAAGTAAACATAATGGCCCATCTCCAGGACATTGCCTCCTATACCTGAGTGTTAAGCTAAAATACCTTTGTTTAGCTCGCTGGAAACACCCTGACCAGGCACAACTGTGAATAACCGCAGGAAAGAAGAAATTAACACATCCCCTCCAGAGTCTGGGTGGAACCAGGATAAATTTGCAACAACGTGTTGCCTATTTTACTTTTCCTCCTCACCTCCGCCTCTTTGATCTATAAAAGAAACTAGCATCCAAACCCAGGCAAGATGGGTCTTTGGGACACCAGTCCACCATCTTCTTGGTCTGCTGGCTTTCCTAATCAAGTCGCTACTTCTTGGTCCACAAGTCATCTCTTGATTTATTGGCCTGTGGTGCAGAGGGCAGTACGAGCTTGGACTCAGTAACAGTTTCAAGATCTTGAGGAAGAGCATTTTATTTATTTATTTATTTTGGCCCTGCTGTGCAGCATGTGGGGTCTTAGTTCCGTGACCAGAGATCGAACTCCCACCCCCTGCAGTGGAAGCACAGAATCCTAACCACTGGACCACCAGGGAAGTCCCGGAAGATCATTTTAGAGATACTCTGTTGTACTGTTTGATCCCTAGCATCAGATGATATTCATAACTATAGAGAGTTTTGAAACTTTATTGCCCAGACTACTATACATATTCTGCTTTGCTGTAATTTTGATGCAACTAGCTGTTGCACACGGTTCTTCTTAAGGCACTGCCAATTCTGGTCATATCAGTGACAGCTGGATAGGGTTTTGCAAGCCTCTGTGCCTCTCAACAGGGAAAAGACCACCTTCCTGTCTGAGGCATAACTCAAACACTCTGCTACTTTAATTTTAAATATGAAGTCAATGCCAGAAAAAACAATACACACAAACTTTACTTAAATTTCCAGATGCTCTGCTAAACAATCGTCTTTAATTATCTCACTCCTCACAACCACCCTGTGATGTGTCTGCTATGAAAACTCTTGAGATTTGGCTATTTCCTCTCACTATTGGACTGGTCATACAGCAGTCATTAAAAGTCATCTCCTTCTTACTAGCTTTTTTATTTCACTGTTCACAACTGCTCTCCATGGATTTTAGGGTTGGCTGCTGATACACCTGTTATGGATGTATTATAGAATGTAAAAGTAAAACTGAGACAGGCTTGAGAGAGATTTTGGTTTGGGAGAACGGGATTTTGACGAAATTAGTACTTATCCCCATCACTCCTAGGGTAGATGGATAGAAAATGTCTGTGCAGAGGAGTTTGTCCATTGAGGTTGCCAAACTTACAGAGACCACAGTGGTAGCATGAAGGAGGCCCAGATAAGCATAGCTTTCCAGTTCTTTCTACTAAACCTGATGCTTAGAAAGAGGTTTCCTTCCTGGGAAATATCCTGTCCTGTGGTGCTGACATGTTCCAGAGGATTAAATTCAGGTATAAATGTCAGCATTATGTTTCCACGTGGATTATCTTCTACGTGAAAAACGCATTTTTAAAAAATATTTCCTTAAGACCATAAAATTTTCTTCAACTTTCTTTAATTTCTGCTAGTTACAGTTTCAGTCAGTTTTGTGGCATCACATTTTGTTGTTATCCCTCCTAAAAATTGTTTTAAAATATTTCTTTTTTATCCATCTTTGTATTTTGGGGGGATTTTTTAAAATCACCATCATCATCATATTTTTAAGTGGCCACAAAATTAACATATAGTTCTTATACCTCATAAATTATAGTATCTCCTTTTGTCCAGTGTTGAAGGGTTGTCATGCTATTCTTTCTACGTTTAAGTTAAAAGAGAGACTCAGTTTCACTGCCTTTATCTGATCAGCCTTGATAGCTCACGGTAATGGCCAATGATAGAGGTTAAGTTTAAGATAATGATTAAGTTTAAGATTTTGATAAATTTGTAAAGGCTTAATTCAGTTTCACATAGTGTTAAGAGAGCATCACACTTGGACTCACATGACCTGTATTCAAAATGCTTGTGCATTCTGCAACATAGGATGAGCGCTTTTTTATTCTCCAGGCTTCAATTTTCTCATTTGTGAAATGAATCTCTGGCTTCTCTTTCCGCACCACTAACTCAGTGGCCAGCTTTCCCTCAAAATAATGCTGCTTCACTCAGTGACTCAATTGTCCTGTAAAAATCACACCAACCTCCTTTCAAAAATTATTTGAGGACATCATTGAAGAGTCCATGAGAAACCAGTAACATTGATTGTCTTCAAGGAGAGGAACAGCAAGGCTGGGAGACAAGAGGAGAAATGAGATTTTTCATTGCACCCTATAAACCTCATGACTTTTGTCCATATAGACTTACTACCTGTTATCACAAGGAAACAAACAAAAAGCAAAATTATAAATAGGAGAAGTGACCTGTGGGGGAAAAAGCAGTCTGCTCTGTTCGGTTCTATGGTTACGGTGACTCAAAACAACACTTTACTAAAGCTGTAAGGATAGAAAAAAATATCATTAGAATTTTCTTCTGTCTTTACTATTCTACCAGTAGGAAGAAGAGCTAATGAGCAACAAAACAGCCAGAAGAAAGACTGAAAAATATGAATAACATATTAAGTCTCTCAGCATTGGAATTCTTGCATTTATTCAATATTTGTTTGGTGTATATATTTCAGTGAGAACACTGACAAATCTAGAGCTAAAACTTGAGATCCTAACAGTCTTACCACACACACCCTAGGAAGACGTTCCACAAAATATTTACTCCCATCTTACCATAGGCCCCAAACATTAACTGAGCAGTTACTATATGCCAGGCATGATGCTACCCTCCGTGGGTAAAGACATTTACTCATTTATCTTTACAAAGATTTAAGGCATAAAATGAGAGACCTTGTTTCCAGTTCTTTGGGAAACAGAATCCAATTCAACACTAATTTTTTGTAATCGCTTTGAGTAAACAGACACATTTTAAACCCTCTTGTACATTTTTGACAAATAATCATGAATTTTTTTTTGAAAGTATTCCGGAGGAAAGTTGTGTTTGAGCACCTGTTCAGTGGAATTAACAGATTGTAATATAGAGTGAATGGTATCTATTCTGGCCATTGCTTGTTCTGGCACATAGACATGGAAACATTTAATTTTGTTAAGGATAATTAATCTGTACTGATACTTCTCAGAGAAGTGAATACATAAGAATCATATTTTAAAATGTACTTTAATTTTGGAAAAATATCCTTTGCTATGTACTGTTAAACATGTTTATGTCAACATAAATAGTACAAAAGTTACAACCATGACTTATATTCCATGAATATTCCTTAACTACCTGCACTGAGATTCTAAACTGAAAAATATAAAAAGCACCTCATTATAACATAAATTGAACTCCATGGTCTCTACCCAGACCCTCTGCAATCTCAAAACCTCTCACTGATTTCTGAAAATGCCCCCACTTTGGGAAGAGAATAAAAGTATTGGCATTTAATTCAGGACCAGACAAGATAAAGAGAAGTGAGCCATTTAGCTTTTGAATGATGGATGATCATGGGTTTACGTTTTAGATAAGATTTCTAAGAGAATGACTTAAATATAGGTTTTTACTGGGAAAATCTTAATGAATTCTCACTCTTCTTTTTCCCCTTGACTGATATTCCTGCCCAGCTGGAGACTCTCAATTTAATGAGGTGATACTCTACTTCTGAGCAGCAGGTCCTGCTTTGAAACAGTCCTGTTCTCTTCTGAAAACTCGAAGATGCTTTCATGCAAGGACTACCGATTAAGAAATTAGTCCTTCAAATGAAGAAAAGAAAAGTTCCATAAGGGGCTTAGCATTGAGAAAGTTTAATTTTTAAAGAAAAAACCCTCCCCTTCCCTAATCTTCCTGGATGCTCTGACTTTGAAGGTATTTCCATTAACAGTAACCATAGTTCTATGCTTTATTTTCTGTCATCATCTTATATTTCTGAATCTGTAATTTGCATTTCATAACGATAACAGGTGAAAGGGCATTTCCGGCCTTCTGAATAATTAATCATAACGTTCTAGCAGTGCATTCCAAAAAGCCAGGAGGGAATAAGTATTTACAATAAAAGCTGAAGAGTAAGGATGTGACTTACTGAGTTATCTCAGTTATTCAGATACATACATGGACCACCTGAACTTGGAAGTTTACCTAACCTAACCCTAACCCTCCTAACCCTACCCCTAACCCCATGGTTTTGAGCTTAAATTATAGGTGTCTTTTGTATCTGTTTGACAGAGGGATGGTTTAAGTGTCCTTTAAAATGCTTTTTATAGTATAATAGTTTATTGGTCAAGAATTAATGACTGATTCTAAGAATGACCTCAACGAAAATTAGCATGCCTCTATTCAAGTTCTATTCTACTCTTGTATTTTCCACTATAATTATTTTCAGACTCTAGAAAAAAGTTATTATCTGCTATTTATTTTTGAAGCGTCTACAAGAGTAAATGGTAGATCTTAAATGTATTATACGTATAGAAGATTTAATTACAATTTAACCGTTAAACATTCTTTAAAAATCTTTGTTGAACTGTTGCCACTCCTCCTCTCTCAATGTAAGGGCGATACAAATTAAAATTAAGAGCTTAATTCTTCTGATTAAAAATAAAGAATTTACTTAGGAAAACATGTGCCTGTAAGTTCTTTCTTTCTTTCTTTTTTTTTTATTGTGGTACACGGGCCTCTCACTGCTGTGGCCTCTCCCGTTGCGGAGCACAGGCTCCGGATGCACAAGCTCTAGCGGCCATGGCTCACAGGCCCAGCCGCTCCACGGCATGTTGGATCCTCCTGGACAGGGGCACGAACTCGTGTACCCTGCATCGGCAGGCGGACTCTCAACCACTGTGCCACCAGGGAAGCCTTGTGCCTGTAAGTTCTTTCTGTCTCTTTGAAATGTATGTAAATCTTTTTACAAGCTAAATAGGCCTCTTGACAACTTTACAACCCTGGAATATCTTTCTCCAGGCCCTGGGAACGGTCTCCTTGAAATAAAATCATCTAGGAAGATATGTTCCTATCTCCCAGTTTCAGGCAAGGGTAGGAACCTAACTTTGGTGGGCACCTGACTCCAAGTTGCAAAACTGCTTCTGTCATAAAGATATGAGGAGTTTATTTTCCTTTGGATAAAGCCAATTAACTAACAAATGGTAACCTCCGTTAACAAGTGTATTTAGGATGAACTATGTGTGACAAATAGAACCGTCAACTTAAGGACAAGTTATTGATTATTGAGGACGTAGGAAAGAATTTTCTCTCCCCTTCAAAGGTTCCTTTGGCTGCTCTAATTATCAAATCGACCTGAGACAGATTAACAGGAAAAAAATAAAATTTAATTTTGTATGTATGTGAACCTCACATATCTAAGAGGTTCAAAGACCTCCACATACATGAGAGGTTTATTTAAAGGCAGGTAGGTGGGCTTCCCTGGTGGCGCAGTGGTTGAGAGTCCGCCTGCCAATGCAGGGGACACGGGTTCGTGCCCCGGTCCGGGAGGATCCCGCATGCCTCGGAGCAGCTGGGCCCGTGAGCCATGGCCGCTGAGCCTGCGCGTCCGGAGCCAGAGGCCGTAACAGTGAAAGGCCCGTGTACCGCAAAATAAATGAATAAATAAAGACAGATAGGTAAAATGAGGTGTATATGCCATCCTAAGCTAAGGAATGAGATAGGGACCTGGGGTTTCTAAGGACAGGAGGGTAAGTCAGAGGATGATAAGAAGAGTAGATGCTGGGTAATTAGATGTTTGCTCTGCCATACAGTGGGCCACTCAGATAAAGTTGATCAGTTTATCTCTGGTAGTAACTATTATGCTGGGAAGGACCCCCAATTTAAGTCTTTCTAAGTAGTTAAAGGGAGGCAGAGTTTTCTCTTGAGCCTGGAGTGTCTCTATTGCCTTTGGCTCAATATAATCCACATGTCAAGGTGCCACACTTTGGGAAGCTCTTTCTGAACCCCTTCAAGAACAAATATGTAATGGATTGTATGGGCTTTTTTATATAAAATGTGAGATTTTTTCTTTCTTTGAAGTCTGAGCAGATGGCCTGTGATGTACATCAAATTCTGGTTTAATGCTAATTCAATAATAAGACTGTTTTCTTTCTCCATTACCTTTTTGAAGAGGTCTTCTGGGTTGGGAGAAGGTTTTGTTTTTAATTATATTTCCCCAACATCAACAATAATACTCCCCCCATTACTCTCTCCCCACATACAATTCACACAATTTCTACAGAAATAGCCTGTGACAAATCTGGGGACTGAGGGAGGCAGGAACTCAAGTACTGGATCTCTAAAATATCGCAGTGATAACTTTTACTAAACCTTATGCTCATATGACAGGGAAGAAGATAGTGACAATGGGTAAAAAGTGCATCGCACACTGAGAACATGCACCTGTGACCATCATTTATCGTGGAGATTTACTGGACAGTGGTGGTGAGATTTGTCTCTTCTCTCGATTTCTGGGACACTAAAAGGAGTGTAGCTAGCCAGTGTCACAAAGAATGAGTTAAATATGTTTTTTATTTTATGTACCTCTTTTTCTTAAATTTATTTGCCTTTTTCTTCCATATAAACATAATATTTCCACCTCTTCCCAATAATAATAGTAAAAGACAGAACAGAGAAACCCAAACACATTTTTTCCCAACAGTTATTTTGCCAAATATGTCTCCTTTTGACATCCATTTCTTGTGAAATCCCAACTAAAGTATTTTGTGTACATCTTTGTGATCTTTAAGTGGAAATGACAATGTTCCCTGCTGATAACCTGGGTGTGTTAGGATATGTGCAGCCAGGGTCTTTGTCTTACCTAAAATGGGAGAAAAATCTTACAAGTCATTGTTTTAGGAAGTGTTGGTAAAGCAAACACAGTCATTAAGCACAGTTAGTGACTATTTTCCTTTATTCTGTACATAATAAATTTGTTTTCTTTCTGTTTCTTTTCACAGGAGTCAATAGCCTTGATAGTCCTTCTTTTGGGTTCAATTTCAAAGAAGTTGTGTCTGCTTTTAAACTTTCAAAGTCAGGCTTAATTATTCAAGCAGATGCTGACTGCTCTGTGAGACTGTCAGACAGAAACTACTTAAGGAAAAACCACTCACCCCATGGTGAGCTCAGTTCCTCCAGAGAAGAAAATTTCTGGAGCAATGTCTGGCACCAGTCGCTAACGTGCACTGTTAAAATACTGAATAAAAATTGTGTCGTTTTCTTAGGTTTAAGTTTCACATATCATCAATTCACAGATGAGGACCATTCTATAATACGTGGTCAGGTAGTAACATTTACAATGAAATACTTTATCCAGAGAGTCCAATTATCTATCATTTGGCTTTTAAAATACCATGGTCATAATAAATCCAAGTGTTTATACTCCTCTAATAATAAGGCTGTTGGAATTCTCCTACCTTCACAAAAGCCATCTGGTTCTGATTTTCCCAGAGAATGTCAATAGAAAAAGAAGTCTGAATACTATATCAGAGCAACCCTGCTTACACAAACTTTTGAGAGATGTAATCAAGGGCTTCCGTCCCTTAAAAATAATATAAAAATGGTTACGTACCTATTCCAGGTCAAAAATAACTCCTCAGCAATGTTTCATGCTAATCTGTCCTTAACTTAATTTAGTGCTGTGATTTCACATTGCAATACATGTATCAGAGATTATTTCTGATAACATAATGAGGTTTAATTTAAACTTTGTAATTACAAGTTCAAAATTAGCTTTGTTGCCAGGGTCTTGACTGTGTTCTGTTCTAATGAAAAGATAAGGGGATAAAGTTCTGATATATCTGTCTCTAATTCTTCCAAGGGTCAGAACTAGTGTGGAGGAAATCCCAGTACATTTGGAGAGCAGCATATCCCTGTGAATTCTGCTATCCATTCCACAGGTAACTAGGGACTTGGGTCCGGTGTCCTGTACTAGTCTGGGACTGAGGCTACAGAGATTCCCTATGGATCTTTGACCTTGATATTCTAGTGAAGGACAGAGAAGCAGAGTGCTCTGGGAGCCCAGAGGAGGGGTGCCTGGGAGGGGCTACTCAGGGTGAGGGAGGGAAAAACATGTGACAAGAGGATACAGGACACTTCGGCAAAGGGGAGCAGAGATGGGGAGGCGTTGGGCAGCATTTTACACAGAGGGCACTTGGCACAGTTAGGAGGCCTCCTCAGAGGGAACAGGGGCTGCAAAGGGCTAGTGGCAGATCATGGTGGGAGGAGAAGTAGGCAAAGGCCAGTCCAGACGAGCATATGTGACACTACAGACCTCTATCCCCAGATGATGAAGGTATGCTTTACTGGTCTCTTGTGAATACATTTATTAACATCAGTAATATGCCTGGTTTATAATTGATAATGAATAATAATAATATAATATTTTAAAAGCTTTTATCAGTTTTAAGCTACTATGTGTATAATATAAACATATATATACAGTTGGGTGTGAATGTGCAGGTCCACTTATACATGCATATTTTTCAATAAATACATACTACAGTACTATACAATCCTTGGTTGGTTGAATTGTTAGATGCAGAACTGACGATTACTGTACATTATATGTGGATTTTCCACTGTGCGTGAGTCGGCATCCCTAAGCCCCATGTCGTTCAAGGGTCATCTGCAGTCTTAATCCTCCCAGCTAATATTAGTGCAAAGTCAGTTGACATATATGTTCTTATCATGCACACAGAAACATTGCAAACTGAATAGGCACAAATTTCTTTCTTTCTTTTTTTTTGTTTTAAGTTCAATTGTTTAGTTTTTTAAAAAAAATTTATTGGAGTATAGTTGATTTTCAATGGTGTGTTAGTTTCAGGTGTACAGCAAAGTGAATGAGTTATACATACACATATATCCATTCTCTTTTAGATTCTTTTCCCATACAGGTCATTACAGAGTATTGAGTAGAGTTCCCTGTGCTATACAGTAGGTCCTTATTAGTTATCTGTTTTATATATAGTAGTGTGTATATGTCAATCCCAGTCTCCCAATTTATCCCCTCCTCTTCCCCCCTGGTAACCATAAGTTTATTTTCAACCTCTGTGACTCTATTTGTGTTTTGTAAATAAGTTCATTTGTGTCATAGTTTAGATTCCACATATAAGTGATATCATATGATAGTTGTCTTTCTCTGTCTGACTTCACTTCACTTAGTATGATAATCTCTAGGTCCATCCATGCTACTGCAAATGGCATTTTGTTCTTTTTTATGGCTGAGTAACATTCCATTCTATATATGTCATTTCTTTCTTTTTGTATAAATCAGATGTAAGAAGCTTGCTATTTGTATATTTTAACAAAACTCTGGGTTTTTTTTACCTTTTTGAAAAAGTATTTTCAAAGACTGACTCATAATCAGTCATTTCATATGAGGGTTTTTGACTCTTCCCAGCTCCATTTTTCTCACAACTACCGCTCTTTATTTAACAGTGCATCAAGCCAGACTTCAGTAAAATGCCGTGGAGTAGGTCTCTGAGTCTGACTTGTGCTTCTCTGGCAGCACCAGGCCTTACTCTAGGCAATATGTGATGGTTGAACCCGCGTGGGCGTGGGATCATGCAGTGATGTCCAGCCCTGACTGCTCATTTGAATCAGCTGAGGGCCTTTTAATGTAGCATCTTAAGCAAAAGAGAAAAAGTAAAGTGTTTTACTTTTTGAGAATGACATTCTGAGAACAGAAATATTGCAACATTGAGAAACCAACTAGCAAATTTAGCCTCAAGCTCTACTATTTATCATTTCTGACCTGTAGAATCAACCCTATTCCAGAAAACTGACAGATGCAGGGCTTGACTTATGATTTACTTATGCCAAGACCTAAAAGAAACTTTTAAGACCCTAGAAACTAATAGCTCATATGCTGACCTATAAGATATTGGATCAATGAAATTCAAAGTAAATTCACACTTGAGCTGCAAAACCACATTGTACTAAACAAAGTCATCTATCTCAAAGTCTTGTTTAAAATATTTCATATCTTGTCATTAGACTGCATTTTAATAAGATGGCCTGAAATGATTTGGAGGCACAGAGATTTAGGAATAATTAAAAAAAACCCCAAAATCCTGTTCTTTCCAAAGCTTATTATAACCACTTTTTCTAATTGCTTAAAATAAGATCATCTCGGTCATGCCAGCTGTGAGTAAATTAATTAATTCATTTTAAGAATGAAAAAAAAATATCTGGAGAATATAGCTACCACTGAGCAGATTGCTCTTCGTGCTTTTAAGAAATGGAAAAATAATGCATTGATAAATAACCACCATAGATAAATTTGTCTTGGCTTTATTAAAATGAGATTTCCCCCCAACATTAGTTATATTTAATATTCTTAACTCTCAAGGTAAACAATGATAATAGTTTGGTATATATTCTTTCACACCTTTCTCTGTACGCCTACAGATATATGCTAACATATATGGGTGTTTTTTAATAATTCCTATTTTTTAAAATTTATTTTTACTTTATTTATTTTATTTTTGGCTGTGTTGAGTCTTCACTGCTGTGTGCGGGCTTTCTCTAGTTGTGGCGAGCAGGGGCTACTCTTCGTTGTGGTGCACGGGCTTCTCATTGTGGTGGCTTCTCTTGTTGTGGAGCACAGGCTCTAGGTGTGCGGGCTTCAGTAGTTGTGGCACGCAGCCTCCGTAGTTGTGGCCCGCAGGCTGTAGAGCACAGGCTCAGTAGTTGTGGTGCACGGGCTTAGCTGCTCTGCCGCATGTGGGATCTTCCCAGACCAGGGCTCGAACCCGTGTCCCTTGCATTGGCAGGCGGATTCTTAACCACTGCGCTACCAGAGAAGCCCTTAGATGGGCTTTTTTTATGGGCTTTTGTTTCCTATTTACAAAAACAGAATCTTAATTAACATATTATTACTTTTACTTTATTATTATTGTATACTATTACTTATTATTAGTCTGCAACCTGCTTTCTTTGAAATCAGCTTTACCAAGGTATAGTTTACATACAATAAAGCACTCTCATTTTAAGTGTACAGTTCAATGAGGTTTGATATAAACTTATGTAACCATCACTATAGTCAACATATAGAACATTTTCATCACCTCAAAAAATTCCTTTGTGCCCAAAGCATCTCCCACCCAACACCCTGACCCAAGCAAACACTGATATGATATACTTTTTGTTACTATAGATTAGATTTGTCTTTTCTAGAGTTTCATGTACCTAGAATTACAAAGTATACATCCTTTTGTGTCTGCATTCTTTTGTTCAGCATGATGTTTTTGAGATTCATCCATGTTGTTGTGTATATCAGTAGTTTACTACTTTCTATTGCTAGGTAGTATTAGTTTATATGAATATACCACAATTGTTCTTATATTTCCCTGGTGATAGACATTGAGGTTATTTCCAGTTTGAGCTATTATGAGTGTATCTGCTGTGAATATTCTGGAACAAGTCTTTGTGAGAATGTATACATATTTTTTCTCTTGGGTAAGCACCTAGGAGTGGAATTTCTGGATCATATGGTAGGTATGTAAGAAAGTACAAGACTGTTTTCCAAAGTAGTTGTACCATTTTACCAGCAAGGAATGAGAGTTACAGTTTCTCCATATCCTTTCTCACCAACGCTTGGTATCAATACTGGGTTTTGTTTGCTTGTTTGTTTAACCATTTTAATGAATCTGTAGTGGTGTCTCTACAATGAGATTTTGTTTGAGTAACTGTTTGAAATTAAAGGGAAGAAGAATGATTTTGATTAAGATGTTAGAAATTAATGTATGATACTAACTTGTTAATCCTATAAATACTCTCTTCTTCTCTTTGAAGTAAGGGTGCAGAAAGACCAGTCATTATAACCCTTTATGGCCTCATGCAATTTCTTCACTAGAAGGTGGAGAGCCAGTTCAGATTCAAGTGCTAAAACAATATGCTTTTACTCTTCATTTGGGACTGTAACAATTAGGATACAGACAGTTGCAAGTAACATCAGTGGCTTAAACCTAAGGACACATTGATTACTTAACCTGAAGCAAAAGGCATGTTGTCCCTAGGGTATTAGTTTTCCCACAGTGGCAGGACTGTGATTGATGCTAAGCAACACCATGACTTTTTGGCTCTTCCCCCTCAGGGTTCCAAAAAGGCTGCAACAATTTTAGCATCATTTCTCACGTGACCACCTGTGCGATAGGAAATAGCATAGTTGGGCAGTATGAGAATCCTCTGACTGACTGGACTCTCAGTCCTTTCCAGAAGCCCCCAGCTGTCTTCCCCACAGTTCCCATTAAAAGAGCCAGACCTGGAGGCCACTCCCACAATAGAATATAGGATGTGAGCCTCCCTGGCCTCTGTAGTTGGAGGTAGTTCGGGCAGGAGGGCCTGGGAGGGCCTGGTGGCAGCCGTTCCTACCATGGGCGTTACAGAGACTTTTGGAAGGAAGTGCATTCTAGAGAACAGTGAGACACACCACTATGGTGTGAATAAAAACAGTAGCTGGATTACCTGAACTGTTAAATTAAACATGCCTAATGAATCTTTCTGAGCTGTTCTGCTTCTAACAAGCATGTCTCTTCCTGTCAGTCACGTGAGGTCTTAAGTAATAGGGACTCCACATCTGCACACCGGCCTGGGTCAGAATATCCAGGGAAGGCTGCTGAAGGCATATCTCTGGGTTTGCAAACCCTGGATAACTGGATTGTTCAGCCCTGAATTTGGGTATCATTTGGAAGGAGAAAACTTTTAAATTCCTTCTTAGTAGGGAAACTTATTCTTAGCACCTTCACTTCCACCACCTTATTTTAGGACTTCATTACCTCTTTCCTAAATAATTGTAATAGCCTCTTGACTGATTCCCCTCACCCATCCTTCCTGCCTTCAAGTTATATTGCAAAGATCTACCAAAATAACATAAGAGCAATGATTATCACATACCTTTAGTGACCTGCTCTGTCTACAAGATAAAATCAAATCTTTTCTGGCATTGATCTTCTTTTTCACATGTTGGCTCTAATATGCAATTTCAGCCCCATCTCTCATCATACTTGAGCCAAGCTGGGGTCCTCACTTTTCCCTTTCTGTCACCTGTGATTGCCCACCTGTTCCTTTGTTTATCCCATTTCTGTTTCCTGGAATAAAATTCACCATGTCTGTATGGAAAAATCCTTCCTATTGCAAGTGGAAAGCTGCCATTTTTTCCATGTCCAACATACATTTTTCAGAGACCAACATCCAAATTTTTTAACTCCGCTCCAGCTATTCACAATTTGTGGGGAGATTGGTCAACATGAGATGTCTACTCTGGGAACAGGTGGGTGTGGGACCCAAGACAGACTTGTGGACCCTTCCAGAAAGGTGCCTGTTAAACAGGTAGCACCAAACACAAATGGCATTCACCCATGAGGTAATCACCCCAGAGGCAGCACCCTGATGAGAATCTCTGTTCATTTTCCTTTCAGAGCCCAGCCCTTGGAAGCCTCTAATCTTACTGCCTTTCTGAGCATGGCTGTTCCACCCCCTTTCTCTGAGTTGCCTCACTCACTTCCTGTACCTCATTTTTTGTTATATTTCTTAGGCAGAGTAAATTGTGTTTCATGCAAGCAAAGGTTCTGGTCCCCTGTTTCAAAGACTGAGTCAATATCTCTGAGTGCTTTCCACAGTATTCTGAACAGACGTGCTTTCCTACTGTGCACAGTTTTTCTTTGTGTGGTCACTTTTGCTTCCTTGTATAGCAGTTATCTGTGCAGGTTATTGACGTGTTCTGACGAGGATGTGATGTGAGTCTGTCAGAGACGGAAACCGCATCTCAGTCATTTCTGCACCTGGTCGCCATCATCAGCACTCTGGAGCTCTCTGTGGAAGGAATAATAAGGACAGCTTTTGCCAGGACTCTCTTGTGCTTTGATACATTGCCTCACAAGCTTGGTTATTTCCTGAATGTTCCATGTCTTGGCAAAATATGTGTATTAGGATGTCTCTGGCTGCTGTAACAAATTAACACAAACATAATGGCTTAAAACAGCACATATCTGTCCCTTTCCAGTGATGGAAGCCAGACATCTGAAATCAGTGTCCCTGGGCTAACGTCAGTGTATCAACAGGGCTGGGTTCTTCTAGAGGTGCTGGGGAAAATGATTTCCTTGGCTTTTCCAGCTTCTGGTGGCCGCCTGCATTCTTTATCTCACGGCCTCTTCCCCACAGCGTTCCAACCTCTTGTCTCTGGCCAGTGATCGGCAGCCCAAGAATGAGGGACTGGCATTGGGAAGGTCCTTTCTTCTCTGTGGGGCTGTCATGGGCTGAACTGTGTCCCCCTCAAATTCACATGTTGAAGTCCTAACCCCAGCACCTCAGAATGTGACTGTATTTGGAGACAGAGCCATTAAAGAGGCAATTAAGGTATAATAAAATGAGATCACTAGTGTGAACTCTAATTCAATATGACTGGTGTCCCCATAAGAAGAGGAGATTAGGACACATACACACACAGAAAGAAGATCAGGTTAGAACGCATCTATCCATAAGCTGAGGGTAGCAATCTCAGGAGGAACCAACCCTGCCAACACCTTGATCGTGGACTTCCAGCCTTCAGAATTGTGAGGCTATAAATTTCTATTGTTTAAGCTACCCAGTCGCTGCTACTATGTTACAGCAGACCAGTGATACAGACTGAATGTTTATGTCCCCCCAAAATTCATATGTTGAAGCCTAATTTCCAATATAAGGGGATTTGGGAGTGAGGCTTTGGAGGGTAATTAGGTGATGAATAAGATTAGTGCCCTTATAAAATAAACCCCAGAGAGTTCCCTTGCCTCTTCTGCAAAGCAAGGACACAGCAAAAAGACCACCATCCCTGAAGTGGGAAGCTCTCACCGGGCACCAAGTACACTGGTGCCTTTATCGCAGACTTCCAGTCTTCCAATCTGTGAGAAACAGATTTCTGCTGTTTATAAGCCACCAGTCTATGGCATTTTGTTATAGCAGCCCAAATGCACTAAGACACCTTGCTAACTAATACAGGGGCATAGTGTGTCGAGCAGGGAAACTCAGTTGAAGCCTAGTAGCTCCATTGGCTGAACTGGAAAACATCTGAGACATGAAGAGAGAAGGCTCAACTCAATGGCCACAGGGACACAAGGCTCTTTCCAGGGTCACATGAGGCCTTGGCTCAGGAACCCAAGAGTTTCCAGAACCTTGGTCAGGGTTGATTCACATTTGGTTTAGGCCCAGCCTGCAAGTGAAAATCCCATAGCTTGTGGGTCTGTAAAGGCTTTGTGATGAGTAAGTTATGAAATACTTTTTTGTGTTGCTTTTGTGTATCTAGAAAATAATTGACAATGCTTGTGATGCAACACAAATAAAAAAGCGCTGCTTTAAACTATGTAATCTATATGAAATTAAATTAAAAGTTTGTCCATATCGATGTAAAAGTATATTTTAAATTCTCCTCAGTTTCTCTTACAATTGTTCCTGGGGGGCTCAAGGGTGCTATGCATTTTCCAACAATTCTAGAAGAGCCTGCAGTTTACCAACGCACACAAAATTCAAAGCACTATTTAAATATAAGTTTATAAATTTTAAAAAAGTTTAGTAGAGGTAACTGAGTGTTATCTAAATGTTAAGGAGGATATTATGAATCAAAAGAGCCTGCATCTATGGAAAAGAAAATATCCTTTGTTACCTATCAAGTCTCACCTCTTCATGTACTGTCAGGTCACATTCCTGGATGTTTTGGTCAGTTTTTGATTTGTTCCTCATAAGTCATCTTTTTATCTTTTCATGAGTTCATTAGAAAGAGTGTAAAACCATGATTCCTCAGGCACAATCTCCTTCAACAAGGTGGCTGGGGACAGTTTTAGTAAAACATTCATTTCAGGTCAGTTTGCTGTTCATGGTGCAGTCAGCTGGTCTGGGAACCGATGCTTCTTTTTGGTGTTATTGAAATTAGGACAGGAGGCACTAAGCAAAGTCTGAATATATGTCCTGATCTGGAAATGTCTTTAAAGACTTATTGGGCCAGATTCCCTGAACGTTCCTATTTAAAATCATGCAATGCAAATAAATACCCATTCTCTTCACGATATTGACAAACAGAAAATAAGCAATCTCTCAAGTTTTTCCTGAAATAGGCCTCCACTTCTCTGGACCTTGCTCATAGGGTTCTTGACAGTAAATGACTTAAGCGAACATGCCAAATATCTCATCTTATTTTTCTCATTATCCTACCCTCCTGTCTGTCAGAGGGATCAGGACTGGTAAGCTTGCCAGTCACTGTGAATAAAATAATGGAACAAAGAGAAATGTTCTTGGTCTTCCCTGGTGGCCCAGTGGTTGAGAGTCCACCTGCCGATGCAGGGGACATGGGTTTGTGCCCTGGTCCAGGAAGATCCCACATGCCGCGGAGCGGCTGAGCCCGTGAGCCATGGCCGCTGAGCCTGCGCGTCCGGAACCTGTGCTCTGCAACGGGAGAGGCCACAACAGTAAGAGGCCCGCGTACCGCAAAAAAAAAAAAAAAAGAAAAGAAAAATGTTCTGGGTAGTATTAGCTATAATTTTTTCAGTGTGGGCCATATGCCAGACAGCATTCTGTGCACTCTCATGCTTTGTTTTCACAATATTTCAGCAAAGCTAGTATGAACTGATCCATTTTACAGAAGGAGCACGATAAAATAATTGTCAAGGCACTTTTACTGAGTCAACATGCCTTCCCTATATGGCACTGAATCTAATTGAGGATGGGGTGCTGAGGAATTGGGGTCTTGTGGATATTGTGCCACCATGACTGAATTGTATGTAATATGTGTTTAATTAACCATCTTTCCACTAGACTTGAGTTTCACAAAGGCAGGGATGGTGAATGACTTTTGGGAATGTATTCCCAAAATATGGTAAGAGTTCTGGGACTTAAGGGAGGCTCAAGCCATAATTAAGAACGAATGAGTGTATTGGGTTTTCAGTGCTCCTAACATCTCTACTGAGAAGACTGCCTTGAATAGCAACCTCTACTATGGAGTGAACCCACCATCTGCTTAATCTTCATCCTGCACCAGTTTACTCTTATTTACCAGATTCCACTCACAGATGCTGGCTCTGTCGCCTTTACTCTGAGGGACCTGCCCTCCCATCTTGGCTTAACAGTTGCTGTAACATTTGGGAAAGAGGTGGGTTTGTCTCTCATCTGCTTTCAGGCCACCCACTTGTCTGCAGTTCCTTGAGTATCTGTATTATGACTGACCCCCATGTTCTTTAAAGGCTGTGGGTCACCAGCTTCACACTGGATTGTGCAATCTTCAGACCTCAATTTCCCTCATGTGATGCTGATCTCTTGAAAACAGACACCGAGAGTCCTTGATGTTCCAGGTGGACACACATCAGCTCATATGAGCTCTTCCTGCCCAAAGGAGTAGCAGGTGTGGCCCATTTGGGGTTCAGTGTCCAGAGGGTCATTGGTGGGTAAAACATGTGTTATCTATGGACAAACTTGGATACAGCAAGAGAACTGACCATGGAAGGAAAGAGAAGTCTCTCCCTAAGATTCCCATAATGAGCAGGGGGGCCCACCCTCACAAGGCGAGAATTCACCAGGAGACAGATCAGCTTCTTCTCTTACTGCTTCTCCACATTCATAACCTACTCCATGAACCTGGGAAAATACCACCACCTCCACCCTCAAAACCAGTGTCATGTGCCTGTCTATGACAGCAAGCAATGCAACCTTACACTTACACCAGGATTCAGATTTAAACTTGTTTACTACCTTTTATGGATCTTTCAGTGGAGAAAGTGTGCTTCTACCAGCCATCTTTGCTAACGGTACTGGAAAATAGAGAATGATTTGTAAGGTTAAAGAGAATAAATCATGCTAAAAGTGATCGTAACTTTCATTTTAGACACAGAAAAATGTGAAATAAACCCAATGGCTAGTATTGGATTTATTTTCCTGAGTTCTGTTATATATAAGCACTAAATCTTTGTGTAAGCCATTTGCATACAAACGATGGACGTGCCCACAGTGGGATGCAAACTTGGTGACACAGTTACACTGGAAGAAGCCTAAGTGACTGAATTACATAATTATACCATTTGCAGTGATAGCATTTGACTCTTCTCATTGGAAAAAATTGTATTGGTACCATTTTTGCATTTTTCCGTTGAATATTCTTCAGGGGTTACATTTTTTCTTTGTGATTTTGGGCTTGTTGAGAACTCCTCACCTCCTGCATATGTAGCTATAAAAGGACTTATGTGTCCCTTGTGGCTTATTAAGGTCAAGATGCTATTAGGTATAGCCTGGTCATTTAAGGTTTTAATTTCCATGCCCATTTTCCCAAGTGCTCCTGTAGTTTGGCATCCTTAAGCAACTAGGCTAATGAGGTCCTTTGCCCTTGGAGATCACCTTTTCGAAAGGAGAAATTCTCTCACCTTTGTTGGGTTTCATCTTCTCAGTCAACTTTCACATCAAGGTAGGAATCACAGTGCTGTAGAGAGACCAGCCTCTTCCAGGTCTAGATTGAGCATGAAAGCCACCTATGAAGCTTTCTCTTATTTTGTTTCTGTGTTTCTTCAAAGCTGTTCTGTCACCTGTGTATTCTGATTAAGGATTCCAAGCTCCCCTTGCATCTTTGCAGTGGGGTCCTGACATCAGGGCAGCCTTCAGGAGCCCATGCTCAGAAGGATCCCGGGAGTGGTGCAGTGCTCTGCCATTGTTGGCTTGAGTCTTAATTTTTAAAGAAGGGGCTGTGCATTTTCATTTTGCACTGGGACCCACAAATTCTGTAGCTGGTTCTGCCTAGAGTCGAGACCTAGGTAACCTCCTGAAGCAGGCTTAGCATTAGTCCTAATCACTTCTTCCACCTTGACTTTGTAGGAATCTCCAAGTTTCTCCATGGCATCCTCTTTGGGATTCATGTCTCACCTTCTTGAAATTTCTGCCTTCTTTGGGGGTCAGTGAGCTGGGAGGATAGTACTCAATTATCTCAGGAATAGCTTATTGGCCAATGTGTTACCCAGCCCAGCCATGTGACATTTTACATGGGAAGAGTGGTGACTAATGATGACCAATTCTGGAATTTCAGATGTCCCACATGAATTGTGTGATACTTTCGTCTAGAGGGAAATGTGTTCACCCCCAGTGGTAACTGCCAAGGACACTTTTCAAGTACCTACCCTGTGTAAATGCCAGTCCCTTACTGTATTTATTCTCTCTTTATCTCTCCCTCCCACTTCCACGCTCCATCCAAAGGACATGCTTAGTGAACGTCTGGACTATTTTAAATAAATGAAATGCTCCGTGTTCAGACTATTCTGCAGAGAGGAGAAAGGGGCCAAGAACTGCAAATCTGAGGGAGAATTAAGAAAATAGCTCTGACTTCTCAAGGTGCTGGCACCTGTTCATCCCCCATTTACAAACTCTCCCTGTTCTGTGTCCTAGTTTCTCTTTCCCTGTCATCACCTCTGTCTCTCCTTCCTCTCAGCTACTCTCTCCAGGATCCCTTCTGCGGAATCACTGTTTGGGTACAAAGTTGTCTTTCTTTTCTTTAGTGGGAGGAGGAAGTGCCTATTCTCCATCTTCACCCATCTGCAAATGTGGCCTTGGGTGTCTCCCTGAGATGCTTGGTTAGAATCTCTCACCTTCTGGGTATGCTCCCTATAAAAACACTCATGTATACCTTGGGACACCTTTGCCTGAGAACTCCCATCTGGGGCTAAAAATTAATTTAAATCCGCTTCTTATAATATATTCACGTGGCGTCATATCTTGGTCAAGACATATTTTCCTTTTTGTAGCACAGACCTTCTAAAAGTGTCCACTTTCTCCCCTGGTTTCTAGTTATGACCTATTTATATTAACCCAGCAGGAAGCATCCCCTAATCTGGATTATGCTGGTGTTTATTAAAGGAAATTTTAACCAAATAATATGCATTTTTGCAGTTTCATATTATAGTATTCAAAGTTGAAACATGCTATCTTCCTGCTATCACATTTAAATATGGAGCAGGGAATGGACATCTCCCAAAGAAACTCCATGTTCTTTCTTTGATGTTTAAAATTCTATAAATATCTCATATTGTCTACTTTCTGAAAAAATAGTCTGCCTCAGCTCCAGTAATGAGCCCTTCATTTATAGTGATTAATTTTTAATGTTAAAGATTAGTGTAAGAACCTGTTTAAACATTTGCCAGGAGCTAAAAAATTAATTTAAAATAATTGATTTGAAAGCCTGTAGAGACATTCGTTTCAAGGTCAGATTCCCTGGCAAACATTCAGCCACTTCTGTGAAGATCTGGATGGTCCTGGAAAAGTAGAGTCAATCATCAAAGTGAGGTGTGCTTTAAAGAGCACTTAAAACCTGCACCCAGAAGCCCATTTCACTGGGCTGCTGTGGAGATTCCTGCTGTCTTATCTTATCCCCACAGTTATTCCCATAGTTACCTGGCTAACTATGCTTTACCTATGCAATGCAGTATTTTTTTTTAAAGAGTGAGATATAGCTGTACAGCCAAGATACATGACTACTTTAAAAAGAAAAATGCAGAAGTGTGTGGAGTTTGATTATTGTTTTAGTAACAGTTTTTGCATGACATATTTTTTCTGGAAGGAGACATTGGAAACCTAGTAGTGGTTAATATTACAAAGAGATTGAACTTTGTGGTTTTACTTTATCAATTATAAATTTTTGAACTGTTTGAACTTGTAATCATTAGCACAAGTAACATTTTTATTAACATCAATATGGTGTGTATTCATACAGGCATAGCTTATGCAGAAATACCCCAACATCTCAAGGGCTTCACATCACAAAAGATGATTTCTCACTCCATGTGGATTGGCAGGAGGTCTTGGCCCTCATGGTGGAGGTCCTGCTATCTGGACCACATGGCCAGATGGAAGAGGGAGAGAGGCTGGATTGGAATCAGCACAAGCTCTCCAACCAGGAAGCAGTAAGGAGGCATGACACTCCTACTCAAATTCTGTTCCCTGGTACTAGTTTCAAGACCCTACCCAATTGCAAGGAAGGCTGAGAATTATAAACATCCTTTAAATAATTCCCAACCTTAGGGGACATTACTGTGTTAGGCAGATAGATATTGTTTCTGAGACTACAACAGATGGCATAAAAATGTTTCTTGGGAGCGCCTCTGATAACTGACCTTTTGCTGTTACTACAATGTAATGGTTTCATGTGCTATGTCCTATTTACCATTTCAGTGAGGATACTTCCATTTCAGGTGTGGCTCTGGCAATATGGCTGCCAGATCTCTTAATATCATGTCCTCGTGCAACTACATTAAAGGGTAGGAAGAGAAATTATTTTACTTACTAGTTTCTCTTAGTCAGCATATTAATAAGGGTTAGGTTCAGCTGTATGGCTCCAAAAGCTAAATTTTGCAGTGGCTCAAATACACGAGATGAAATATTATCAAGTTGATGGAAGCAGGAGTGTTCTTACACTTTTATAACTCTATCTAAGTCCCAGGTTTCTTGCACTATTACACTCTGCCAACCCTAGGGTTTGCCTTGTACACCATGGTACATGGTGGCCACAGGAGGCTCAGTAGTTACACCTGCTTCATACAAGCAGGGATAAGAAAAGAAACTAATAAAAAGAGACAAAGTTCTACACATGCTGTCTTTTGAGGGAGATTCCCAGGAGCTTCCCCTGACTCTTTGCTTACTCACCATTTTCCAGAGCTCAGTGATATCATCCTACTTGATTGGGAGAACCTTGGTAACACTACAGAATACCATACTGTTTTTGTAGGATGCTTAAAAATACTTTCATCTTCTATTTTCAAATATGAACCTGGCCTTTAACTAGAGAATTGTTGGAGTGTTTGGTGACACTGATTCCAGAGTTTTGCCTCTGTGTTTCTGTGAGACTTCTAGCACTGATACTTATTAGCCACTTAGAAAATTTAGTGTGTGTCATTCTTCCCAGATGTTACTTTCCCAGTGGTTTCCACTGAATAGAACCTGGGCCTTTTAGAGGGCAATTGACTGAGATCATAGTCAGAAATTGAACCTAGAAAAACTAATAATTAGTATCAGTTAGGATAAGCCAAGCTTATCTAAAGAGCTTACTGACTAATATCCCAAATATGGAGATAAATAAGCACAGGAGGAAAGGTAGAAGTAGAAGGCCAAAATTTTGAAACCTCTAATAAAACAACAGCTAGGCAACTGACTGCCAGCCATGGCTGCTGATACAATAGCATCAGTGAACAGTTGATTGTTATCTGGGTGATGGATATACTAGGCAGAAGCACTGAAACACACTAATTGTAACATCAGTGGGAGTGGCATAAAGAGAAACTATTTATCCTCTGATAGTGATGCAACTGAGAAGCACTAATGGAACAGATTTTTGGCATCATTACCGCCTGCACCATATGGACTGAAAATAGAGTGTTTTCCTAAAGGAGTACCCCCAAATCTACATCTTTCCAAAAGCATAGTTGGGTACGAATTGGGAGGAACTGCATGTTGTGTTGAACCGGAATATCTCTTCCATGTTTCTACTCACTGGGAGACAGACGTTTCCCACTTTCTTACCTGAGCATTCACCTTCATACCAACACAGCCAAGATGTAAATGATGAAATTAAAGAGAGGCAGTGACAGGTATAGACACAAACACGTTGGTACAAATCGTGAGAGAATGCAAACGCTAAACTTCTGCAATTGAAATTAACAGACAATAAAACTTTATTCATCAAAAGACTCTAATTTAAAAATACGCCTAATCACATGTAAACCAGTTAAGGGATAGAGACAGAGAATAGGAAAAGTTTCCTATGGTTGTAAAGGATGGGGTCTCCTTGGATTACTTAAATCAAGGGAAAGGGTTAGGAGATAAGGTGGGCGGTTAGTGGTGGTGGCAGTCATCCTAAGAACATATGAGTCCATTAAAGGGGGAGGGGGAGGGGTAAATGAGAAGTTGGGGATTATCAGATACACACACTATATAAAGTGGATAAACAACAAGGACCTACTGTATAGCACAGGGAACTATATTTAATATCTTGTAATAACCTATAATGGAAAAGAATCTGAAAAATATGTATATATAAATGTATAACTGAATCACTTTGCTGTATACCTGAAACTAACCCAACATTGTAAATCAACTATAGTTAAATAAAAAAAAAAGAATATATGAGAAATCAAGAAACCTTGGTCTTATGCTGAGACCTCTTGGAAACCCATAAAGTTGCATAAGCAGTTTCTCTGAAGCATTGGTCAGCTGTGCAGACAGGCTGCAGAGAGCTGGGAAATACAGTTCAGTATAACACAATCACCCCAGTGCCTTCCTAAAATCCTCTCACTCAAAATGAAACCCACATGGTTTGTAGTCTCTCAGGCCTCATCACAACCCACTGGCATCCTCTTCACTCTGCAATAACTATGGGGATTTATCTGTGTTCATCAACTCACCCAGGGGCCCATCTTGCTCTTCCTTCTGCCTGGAAGACTCTCCTCCCAAGTCACGGTCTCTGGCCGCACACTCAGTCCCCATTTCATAGATCTCCTCCTCCAAGAGGACTGTCCTGACCACTCTTGCTAAAGTCTCCTTTTCCCCAGTTTCTCACTGTTGCACCCTTAATTCTAGCACTGCTCTCATCTATGGTTACCAATGAAATTTTCTTTTCAATTGACCTGAATGAGTGTAATCTATAAGCTCAGACATTTCATAATCTGAAAGAAAGGAATTTAAAAAGATGAGAAACATTGATTAAGGACCACAATTGCAGCCTGATTTTATGCTGTTGGTTATAGCATGACTGTGCTAATGAGGGTAAGGAGAACTTGTTATGAGCATTACAGCTGCTTTCTGTGAGTGGCAGCTGGCGAGATCACGGAAGTGTAAAGTGAAAAATGTGACCAGAAATAATAGTTCTGCAGTGACAAAGTGAAAAAGGCCGTAACAGCTATTGCACCCCGTGAAGGCTGGATTTAATAAAAAGCCCGCGTGTGCACAGTAATAGTTTTTATGGTTAGACATTTATAGCTACTAAAAACATTATCAAGTAATTTCCCACAGAAGACAGCTTTGTTTCTGTGAGTCTGAAATGCTTCCCAGACTCCATTTAAAATCACTGATTTTATGATTTTATTTTTGTAACACTTTTTTTTTAACTGTAATTTCAAATTTACAGAAAGATTTCAAGATTAGTACAAGGAACTTTCATATACCCTTGACTCAAATTCAGGGATTGTTTGTTTTGCCCCATTTGCTTTTTCCTTCTCTCTCTCTCTCTCTCTCTCTCTGTCTGTCTGTCACACACACACATAAATATTTTTGTATCTCTTTTTCGGAACCATTTGAGAGCAATCTGGGGACATTCTATATCTCCTCACTAAACATCTTCTCTTGTTTCCTTGTCTAGTGAGGTGACCCAAACCTCATTCCTGAAGAGTCTGGATCATTAGCAGTCTTGCCTGAATTGGATTATTATAGTTTCCCATCAACTTTAATTACATACTTGAAAGTCCTAAAAGATGCCCTTGATGACTGCTTTCCAGACACACTCCTCCCTGCCTGCATAATGAGGTAGTCACCCACTTTTCCCTTCATAGTCAAGGTCATCACCACCACCAGCACAGTGACCGCCTTCTCTGCCTGTTGACCCAGAGGAATGAGATGCTCAAAGAGCCCAGGAGGCAGTGCTAACTTCCAGTTTGATGGGATCATCTGTCGTGCCCCCTTGTGAAAACATTCCTCCCTTTGGATTTAAGACCTCTAAACAGCAGAACCTAAAATCATAGCCAGGCAGGCAAATAAACCAATGCTGAAGTCAAATTAAGGAACACATTTTTCTATATAAGGTAGAGTGATGTATGTCAGGGTGTGCTGATATATAATAGTAATGGAATACTCAGAGCAATGAACCCAAAGAAGGCAGCTCTGAGTTGCAAAAAGCTACCTGTCAAGCAGTGATTAAAATTAGTGGCTGCCATTTGCAGACAGAGAAATCAATACTGATGACTGTAAGATTTGCCTTCCAGGCTGGAAACAAATGGCACACAGCACTGCAGTGGGAGTCCCTACCAGGAGCTCCTTACACAACAAAGAGCCCACGTATGGGGGCTTCTGTATTCTCTTTGATGCTCATGACCCAGAGGCAGTCTTTAGTCAATCTGTAAACCCAGCAAATAAACCATAGGGAATTTTTTAAAGACTAGAGTTCTCTTGTTTCTAATTTTTAATCCTTCCATTCATTTTTAATAGAAACCTGTGTTTCTACTTACCACATAAGTAGACAAAAATGATTGAAACTTCAGTAATAACAGTACTTTCTGAATGATTGTTCTACAAAATAAAATATTAGGAATATCACAGTGTATATGGGTAGTCCTGAGAAAGAGATGCAAAAGTTTATGTGATTTAGAAAATGTACCCAGAGGTCTTGAGAACTATTACTTTTAAATAGAATTTTTAATTTAGATAATTGTAGATTTACATGAAGTTGGAAGAAATAATATCCCATGAACCCTTGGCCCAGTTTCTCCCAATGGTAAACATCTTGTAAATGTGGTTGTGTAAATTATCACAACCAAGGTATTAACACTGATATAAATCACTGATCTTATTCAAATTTCCTCAGTTTTATATGTACTTGTGTATGGTATATGTGTAGGAGAATGTGCATTTTAGTTCTAAATGATTTTAACACGAGTATAATTTGTGTATCAGTATCACAGTCAAGATTCTAAACAGTCCCATCATCATAAGGGTCTCTCATGTTGCCTTTAATAACCCCTCCACCATCATCCCTAACATATAATGATCAGTGATTTATCTTCTATTTCTAGAATTTTACCATTTCAAAAAAATATTACACGCATGAAATCATGTGGTACACAACATGTTGGTATGGGTATTTTTCATTCAGCATGATGTAGTCTATCCATAGTATTCTGACACATACTACAACATGGAACAAACTTGAGGACAATATGTTGACTGAAATAAGACAGTTACTGATAGACAAATAGTGTACAATTCCACTTAAATGAGGTATCTACAGTAGTCAGGTTCATAGAAACAGAAAATAAAATGGTGGTGGCCAGGGGCTGGGGAGGGGAAATGGGCAGCTATTGTTTAATGGGTATAGAGTTTTCAGTTTTCCAGAAAAAAAAGTTCTGGAGATTGGTTGCACAGCAATGTGAATATCCGTAATCCTACTCAACTGTACACTTAGAATTAGAATTGGTTAAGATGGTAAATTTTATGTTATGTGTTTTTTATCACAATTAAAAAATAATAAAAATTGTATAAAGACATATAAAGGACGAATACCTATCTTTCTCAAACTATTGCAAAAAATTGAAGAGGAGGCAACACTACCAAATTCATTCTATGAGACCACCATTACCCTCATACCCAAACCAGGCAAAGACACTACAATCTGAAAAGGCTACATAATGTGTGTTTCCAGCTACAGTAAGTCCCCTACATTAGAGCCTTCAAGTTGCGAACTTTCAAAGGTGCGAACATGCATTCCATCCACTTCAGGCGTGAGTGAAATTGCAGGTGGCCCTCCGTCTCCTATTGCTGATGATCCTTCAGCTCTACCATCTCCCACCTCTTCTCCCTTCTCCAGTCAGTAACTCTTCCTGCCTGTTCACGTGATGCCAGCCCCTGGATGCCAGCTGTTGTACTGTACTTTTCAAGGTACTGTAAGATTAAATATGTTTTCTTTATTTTTTGTGTTTGTTTTTCTGTATTATTTGTGTGAAAGGTATTATAAACCTATTACAGTACAGTACTGTATAGCCAATTGTGTTAGTTGGGTACCTAGGCTAACTTTGTTGGACTTATGAACAAATTGGACTTACAAATTCACTCTTGGAATGGAACTCATTTGTACTGTATATGACATTCTAGAAAAGGCAAAACAAAAGAAACAGTAAAATTATCAGTGGTTGCCAGGGGTTGGGGGTGTGGGGATGAGAGATGAATAGTCAGAGCACAGAGGATTTTTAGGGAAGTGAAAATACTGTATCTGATACTCTCATAATGGGTACCTGTATGCATTTGTCCAAATCCATACAATGTACACCACCAAGAGTGAATCTTACTGTAAACTGTGGACTGCGGGTGATTATGATGTGTCAGTCGGTGTAGGTTCATCAGTTGTAACAAATGCTGCACTCTGGGGGGGGACGTTGATAGTGGGGGAGGTCAAGTGATGGAGGGGCAGGAGGAATAAGGAGAACCTCTGTACCTTACTCTCAGTTTTGCTATGAACCTGAAAAAGCCCTAAAAAATAAAGTCTTCCAAAAATTATAGAATTCACAGACAAAGAAAAGACTCTAATGAGTTCAAGAGAACATGAGCTGATAGCAGTGGGGAGAAGGAAAAAAGGAGCATGAAGGCTTAAGAGACCAAAGGCAAAGGCACAAGAATGAAGGAGAGGAAGTGTGAGTTAGGAGACCAGTTAGGAGCAGAAGATGCACCTTTAACCCAGTTAATCTGTACAAATGCAGCATTGACTTTCACTCAGGTTTTCTTTTACAGGCTCCCAGCAGGGGGCAGACTTCAGTCTCATTTCCATCCCCCTCTGTCTTCAGGTTCACAAAGCTTTCTCACATCCTAAACGATCACAACTGTCTATTACAACCTTCTCAAGGTCTTTCATTAGAACTCAACTGTTATTGGTCTGATGTAAATGGGAACGACTGTGCATTTGTTGGCAGCAACCTGTGGCTTATGCAGAAGTGAATACTGTGTATATCTATAAGGTGCTATTATCTCCTTGAGCACCAAGAGCAGCCTCCTTGGCATGCCTAGAAGAATCGACAAGCACTTATTTCCATAGCTGACTTTGGAGAAGTTCCGAGCTATGCTCTGGGACTAAACAAAGACTCCTCTCTGCTTGTTGAAAAGGCCTGGTGAGCTGGATGAGCAACTCAGATCAAATAAAGTTGGGGAAAAAGTGCAACTCTGTAGAGAGGATGTCTCAGCAAGCTGACCACTTAAAAAGAAAAGTAAATACTGCACTGATGAATATTATGAAGAAAGGCTTTAGGTAAGCAGAATTATTCTCTTAAGAAAATAGCAATTAACACATATGAGATAGTTGCAGTAAAAAATTTAAAAGAAAGAAAAGATATTGATTTCTTCCTCTTCTGTAATAGTAATAGAATAAGAATAACGCCAAACCTCTAAATGATGATTTAGCAGTTTTACTGAAAGCTAAAGACGAAACAATTTCAAAATAAAAATGACAACAGGAATCCCTAAATACTATCTCCTTTGTAGCTAGGCTCCAGAATAAGGAAAAAACAGAGTAGCAAGAAAATGAAATCTTTATCATTAAGGCTGGTTTCATAGTCTCTGTGAACCCTGGAACCAATGAAAAGAAAAAAAAATCCAAAGAGGGAGTATTTAGTTATTTAATGAATAGCATATGATCTTTCTCCATGTCCCTTGAAAGGAAGAGGGTAAAACTTTATACCTTTCATCCCATAAATCAGTGGTTCCAGGATGTGATTCCCAGTCCAACAGCATCATCACTTGGAACTTGTTCAAAATGCAAATTCTGTGCCTCTACCCCAGGCCTACTGATCCAGAAACTCAAGGGAGCATCTCATCAACGTGTTAACAAGCCCCCAACTGTTTCTGATACACACTAAAGTTTGAGATCTACTGCCCTAAATCGTGTCCATATTCCATTTTTAAGCCTTTCTGAAGATTGTGTAAGATGGAAAATATCATATAACTGGACTCAATGCATTTATAATTCACACTTCCAGAGACTTACAACTTGGGGGTCATACTGACACCTCCCTACTACAGGAATACTGGCATTTGAACAATGGTGTCCTGGGAGAATTTTCAAGCAATGAAGAAAATGGGTGCGAAAAGTAAGAGGGAGTTTTATCACTCAAAATCGTCCCATTGTCCAGAATCAAGACAATGTTCCAGGACTTTTCTCTGGGGATCATCCTCTTCCTGAGAAGTGGGACAGGAGAGAGATCATTATAATCAATACAGATTAAAGCAACATGAATTCAAAGAGGCTCTTAGCCCTGTGGTTGACAGGCTTGTGATTGGAAAGTAGCTCACCAGATAATGTTCATCGTGATGATATATACATTTGTCTCCAGTATCCAAGGGGTTGGTTCCAGGACCTCTGCAGATACAAAAATCCCTGTGTGTTCAAGTCCCTTAACATAAAATACTAGTATTCAGCCCTCCATATTTGCTGGTTCTGCATCCAAGGACTCAACAAACCTCGGATGTATTTTCTGATTGATTGGCAGCTGCAAAACCTGCCAATAGGAGGGCTAGCTCTATTCACTACTTTCTTTCTTATTTATGACTTTTAATGATTTTCCCTTAATTTCCTGTGAGTGACGAGTTTGATGATTCTGGGAGTTTTTCTCTCTCCATGTTCCTCCCATAATGTTCCAATATATTTCAGTTTACTTGAAAAAAAATTTTAAAGCCTTTAAAAAATGATACAAATGAACTTATATACAAAACAGAAATAGACCCACAGACATAGAAAACAAACTTATGGTTACCAAAGAGGAAGCGGGAGAGGGATAAATTAGGAACTTGAAATTAACATAGACACACTACTATATATAAAATAAATAAACACCAAGGATCTACCATATAATACAGGGAACTATACTCAGTATTCTCTAATAACCTATAAGGGAAAAGAATCTAAAGGGAAATAGAAATATATATATGTATAATTGAATCACTTTGCTGTACACCTGAAACTAACACGACATTGTAAATCAACTATACTTCAATTTTAAAAAGGCTTATTTTTTGCACTTTGTGAGAGCAATTTAATATTTTTAAATTTAGATTTATTAATATTTAATATACCATAAAGCAGTCCTTCTAAAGTGTACAGTTCAGTGGATTTTATTATATTTAGAAAGTTGTGTAGGCATCATCCCTAATTCTATAACTGGGAAATGCAGCAGTTTCCTTTTTTATTCCTGTGAAATATGTTGCTTCTCTTTAGTGTCCTCATGAGGAAGCTTCAGAGAGTGGAGTGAATTCAGGGGCATGTGATAGCACCTGTTGTAGACTCCCAGGAAGCAGTAAGTAAATCTGAAAAACACAATAGCATCAACTAGATAATAGCTTGAGTTTTACAGTCAGCCCTCCGTATTCAAAGGTTTCACATACAAGGATTCAATCAGCCACAGATCTAGATTATTTGGAAAAAAATTTCAGAAAGTTCCAAAGAGCAAAACTTGAATTTGCTGCATTTGGGCACCTGTTTACATAGCATTTACATTGTATTTACTACTATTGACATAGCATTTCCATTTATTAGGCATTATAAATAATCTAGAGATGATTTAAAGTATACGGGAGCATGTGTGTAAGTTATATCCAAATACTGCACCTTTTATAGAAGGGACTTGAGCATCGCAGATTTTGGTAACCATGGGTATCCTGGAACAAATTCCCTGAGGATACTAAGGGACAAACTACTGTACTTTGCTTCTTAATTTCTGTAGTACTTGAACAGAGAAATTCCAGATGATTACATAAATGGCATGATTTTCACTCCTCTTTTGGTATAGATCCTCAGGATTTAGAGAAATGCCAATCTTTTAAACTTCACAGAAACAAGAGTAAAAATGAAAGGACCTCCAAACTTTCCTCCTTTTCCCAGATGTTTGCTATTATCTAGTTCTTATCTACCAGGCAAGAAGGCTGGTAAGAATCAAGGGCACCTTGGGAGGGAACCGCTCTGAAGCCCAAGCATTAGGTCTGCAGCATGAGGGAGACCAGATGTATCTCTCTGCTGCCTGCACGCACTGCACCTCACATCCTTCTGGATCTGGGTCTTCCCCCTCTCTGAGTTAAGATCTGTGATCCTACCAAGTCTCATGTGACCAAATTATGTCAGCTTTGATCCTGCATAATTGTTTGGAGCTCTCTTCTCTGAATCCAGATGACGAATCCTGCAAACATAGTCAAAACGCCTGAGCATTTCCCAATCCTCCTGGAGGCCATTCAGCCAGATACTGTCCAATACGTCCACCTGGGAAACTGAAGCAGAGGGAGATCCATTTTGATAAAACACAGAGCAAGGCAGTTTTGATATTAGTATGAATGAACATAGAGAGATGTAAACCATGACAGAGTCTTCTGCTGTCTGGCCTCTGAGGCTTAAGTAAGAGCAATTACTTCACATTGTTTGATCAACACAACAAGCCACAAAGTCACCCCAGACATGCAGAGGGCTGGGGTTTCTGAGGGGACACCAGGACTCTCAGCATCCAGGCCCTCATTCCAAAGCTGTGCCTGACTGCTGCTGTGCCAGTGCTACATGAGAACTGTGTTACTTGGGCCACGCTTCTCTCATGCAGGGGAGCGAGAAACCAAGGCCTGAAAATTTGCACAACTCAGAGACCCTGAGGCCACCCCACAGACCTAAGTCCTTTCATCTCAAATCAGAAGAGAATTTCAAAGGGTTGGGACTATAACTACACTGATTGTTATTATCTGGTTGATAGGGATTAAGAAAGACATGCATTTAATGGTTTTCCAACTTGGTAAAAGAGTGAAGGCAGCATGTATTAGAGATAGCAAAATTAAATACATTTATTGAGAGCCTGAGAATCAGACGCCATTAAATTACTCCCAAATTTACATTTTTTTAAGACTTTTGAAGATGCATTTTCCTATGTGATTTTTGTTTTAAGAAGGGGGTCTTTTTCTAAGAACTAACTGAAAGTTATTTATTTGGCATCCAAGAATCATCATAAGCGTTCATTCATTTATTTATCCACTCATTTATTTATTCACAAATCTAATAAATTTTACAGAGCTTCTACCATATTCTCTGCCCTGTGCTGGTTGGTGGGGAGATAGGGCAGCCATGGGCTATTTAGTGGGAAACCTCAACATTACTTCTAGAAAACGCAGGCAGATCCTAAAGTTCCCTTAGATTTATCCCACTCCCCTCACCTTTTTTTCCTGCTGATTGACCTCTCTACCCTAAATAATTGAGGTATTAATTATTGACACTCTGACAAAAGACACATTCACATTTTCCCCTCCCAATCCAAGGAAATAATATTCAATATTGAAGCTCAATTTCATTTACATGGAGAAAAGATTTACTCAAGAAAGATATTTCCCTGAGCTCTAAATTTTTAGATAATTTTTTCAAACTCACAAGAAAGGAAAATGTTATTTAAATACAATTTGGAAAATAGATATATCTTTATTAACATAATTCTAAAATCATCAAATTTCAGATGAAAACATTTCTATTTTGAAAATTTAAGGATATAAGCCCAAGCTATAATGGATTTAAATATAAAAGTGTAGAGGTGGCACTGTTAGAGATTTTCTTCACAAGTGGATATGATGGATTTTGTAGTGCAAGAGAGCCCCTGAACGTCTGCGGCACTGAATCATATTTTAACCTTTAGTTTTATGACAGAAGAAAACATTAACTGTAATCTTATTCACATTGCTTTTGCAGGTGTCAGAGTCTCTCATAAAATCCTGGAATCTTCAATCAACACTCTGAAGCACAATTGTCCTATTCAGGCTCAGTCTTTTGCTTCAGCTTCTTCTGAGATAGGACCCTGGGAGGTGCTAATAGTGACAGGCTTTTAATCTGTCTGTTTTAAGATTCACATTTTTTATAAGGTCCCTGCTGCTGCAGCACCTACTGGAATAGCATTTTGAAGTTTGAATATGGTGTTGTATTTAGCCTGAATATGTGAGGACCCCAAAGGCATAATGAGGTACAATTAACTCTCTCTGCATTCAGACAATGCAACCAACCCTATTAAGCATGGAGTTGGATGGTCAGATGTATCTAGTTTGCATATACCAACATTCCTCAGGAATATATGCAAAATGACACATCTGTAGGATATTGGCAGGAATCATCACTAATAGGTATAATAAAGCTTGCCAAATAACATTAGGAAAAACTAAAATTTGGGAAGGGCAGACTAAAATGCCAGAAATAGACACAGTACCACCATACATTGTGATGTTTAATTGTATGAGAGTTGCCATGCGTTGTCAAAGGATGCTGATCTTAATCCACTGCTGAAAGTAGATTTTGCACACACACACAAAAGGTAACTATGTGAGGAGTTAGATATGTTAATTAGCTTGACCATAGTAATAATTATAATCATTTCACTGTGTATATCAAATCATCACATTGTACACCTTAAATATGTGTAATTTTTGTTTAAAATTTTCTACTAAAAATTATTTTAAAAGTGACCATAATTCATAGTGTCTTTGGCATCTCAAGAGATTAAGATGTTTGTACTAGAACTAAGTAGCCTTTCCACAGGGCTGGCTTCAGAGTTAGGGTGTGACATATGAATATTGTAAGACAGTTTATTCTGTAATATTTTATGCAGTTTTGCGCCATTTTGAATTTATTATGCCAGGGACTTTCAATCGGATTTATTTCTTAAGTTTCAAAACCCACTAAATTTGAGGAAAGAACAAAACATTTTGTCACTGTGCAACTGCTAACAAATTCATCTTAAATATTCCACTGAGTACCTACAGAAAAGCTTGAGTGCACTTGAGGAATTCAGTCATGTATTGGATATCAGACATACTCCGGTATGCTAACAGAAAACTACTATAGCTATTCAATGAATTTGGTAAGTAGCAGGATACAAAATTTATGCACAGAAATCTCTGGCATTCCTATACACTAATGATGAAAAATCTGAAAGAGAAACTAAGGAAACACTCCCATTTACCATTGCAACAAAAAGAATAAAATATCTAGGAATAAACCTACTTAAGGAGACCAAAAACCTGTATGCAGAAAACTATAAGACACTGATGAAAGAAATTAAAGATGATACAAATAGATGGAGAGATATACCATGTTCTTGGATTGGAAGAATCAACATTGTGAAAATGACTATACTACTCAAAGCAGTCTACATGTTCAATGCAATCCCTATCAAGGTACCGAGAGCATATTTCACAGAACTAGAACAAAACATGTTACAGTTTGTATGGAAACACAAAAGACCCCGAACAGTCAAAACAATCTTGAGAAAGAAAAACGGACCTGGAGGAAACAGACTCTCTGACTTCAGACTATACTACAAAGCTACAGTAATCCAGACTGTATGGTACTGGCACAAAAACAGAAATATAGATCAATGGAACAGGATAGGAACCCAGAGATAAACCCACGCACATATGGTCACCTTATCTTTGATAAAGGAGACAAGAACATACAATGGAGAAAAGACAGCCTCTTCAATAAGTGATGCTGGGAAAACTGGACAGCTACATGTAAAAGAATGAAATTAGAACACTCCCTAACACCATACACAAAAATATACTCCAAATGAATTACAGACCTAAATGTAAGGCCAGACACTATAAAACTCTTAGAGGAAAACATAGGCAGAACACTCTATGACATAGATCACAGCAAGAACCTTTTTTTACCCACCTCCTAGAGAAATGGAAATAAAAACAAAAATAAACAAATGGGACCTAATGAAACTTAAAAGCTTTTGCACAGTAAAGGAAACAATAAAAAAGATGTAAAGACAACTCTCAGAATGGGAGAAAATATTTGCAAATGAAGCAACTAACAAAGGATTAATCTTCAAATTTTACTAGCAGCTCATGCAGCTCAATATCAAAAAATCAAACAAACCAATCCAAAAATGGGCAGAACACCTAAATAGACATTTCTCCAAAGAATGTATACAGATTACCAACAAACATATGAAAGGATGCTCAACATCACTAATCATTAAAGAAATGCAAATCAAAACTACAATGAGGTATCATCTCACACTGGTCAGGATGGCCATCATCAAAAAATCTACAAACAGTAAGTGCTGGAGAGGGTGTGGGGGAAAGGGAACCCTCTTATACTGTTGGTGGGAATGTAAATTGACACAGCCACTATGGAGAACAGTATGGAAGTTCCTTAAAAGACTAAAAATAGAACTACCATATGACCCAGCAATTCCATTACTGGGCATATACCCTGCGAAAACCTTAATTCAAAAAGAGTCATGTACCAAAATGTTCATTGCAGCTGTATTTACAATAGCCAGGAAATGGAAGCAACCTAAGTGTCCATCTAAAGATGAATGGGTAAAGAGGATGTGGCACATATATACAATGAAATATTACTCAGCCATAAAAAGAAACAAAATTGAGTTATTTGTAGTGAGGTGGATGGACCCGGAGACTGTCATACAGAGTGAAGTACGTCAGAAAGAGAAAAACAAATACCATATGCTAACACATATATATGCAATCTAATAAAAGAGGTTCTGAAAAACCTAGGGGCAGGACAGGCATAAAGATGAAGATGTAGAGAATGGACCTGAGGACACAGGGAGGGGCAAGGGTAAGCTGGAACGAAGTGAGAGGGTGGCATGGATATACATACACTGCCAAATGTAAAATAGCTAGTGGGAAGCAACTGCATGGCACAGGGAGATCAGCTCAGAGCTTTGCAACCACCAAAGGGGTGAGATAAGAAGAGTGGGAGGGAGATGCAAGAGGGAGGAAATATGGGGATATTCATATGCATATAGCTTATTCACTTTGTCATATAGCAGAAACTAACACACTGTAAAACAATTATACTCTAATAAAGATGTTAAAAGAAAAACAAAGAAAAAATATACAGCATATCAAAATATGTTGAAATCAAATAAAGTTGTGCTAAAATTGAAAGTAACAGCACTTAGAAATGAAGAAATGTCTGAAATCAGTTATTTTACTTCATAGAAAAGAAGAACAAGAACAAAGTAAATAAAAAACAAGAAGGAAGTGAATAAAAAATAACAGAAATCACTGAAAATAAAAACAGAAAAGTAGAGAAAAATCAGCAAACTCAAACTGATCCTTTGAAAAGATCAGAGATCACTAAAACTGAGAAACCTCTAGCAAGACTGATAATGAAAAGAGAACACCCAAATTACAAATATTTGTAATGAAGAAGGATTTTCACGACCAGTCTCACAGACATTACAAAAATAAGACTACTACAAATTGCACTATGCACATAAATTAGACAACTTTGATAAAATGGATTAATTCCTTGAAGAGTACAAACTATCAAAACTCACCCACGATAGACCAAATAATTGAATAGTCCTACTAATATGATGAAAATTTAATTAGTAGTTAAAAACTTTCTAGAAAAGAAATTAACAGATTTAGATGGCCTCACTGGTGAAGTCTACCAAACATTACAGAAGCAATAACAAGACCTCTGTCCAATCTCTTCCTGAAAATAGAAAAAAACTTCCAAAATTATTTTTGAGTGCCTCATCTTCCTGATACCAGAACCAGGCAAAGACACTACTTTAAAAAAATAAAGAAAATTATAGACCAATATTATTCTTCAAGAACGTAAACACGAAACGTCTCAACAAAATATTAGCAAACTAAATCTGTATCTATATTTCTAAATCTATATATCTATATCTATTTATGTCTCTCTATCTATCTATCTATCTATCTATCTATCTATCTATCTATCTATATATATATATATATATATATATAGTGTAAGCCCTTGCCACCAAATTGGGGAGTTTAGTTTACTCCTGTGAAGAAAAGATAGTCTACTATTTTAAAAATATCAATCAATATAATTTACCACATTAATATTCTAAAGAAAAAATGCCACATGATCATATCAGTTGATGGAGAAAAAGCATTTGGTAAAATTCAACACCTATTCGTGATAAAAAAAAAAATCTCAGCAACCTAGAAATAAAAGAGAATCATTTCACTCTGAAGAAGAGCATCTACAAAAGCCTACAGCTAACATCACACATACATTGAAGGGTACAGGAGCTCCGAATGGGCAACGCTGGAACAATTTGGGCAAAATAGATAGACAAAGTATCATTAAACTATAACACAAAGTATAAAATAAATATCAGTGAGTTCATATTAGTATAATAATTGAATAAATTAATAAATGATGGAGAAGAGACCAATTTTTTGTGAAGAAGAATGCTGAATAATTTATGTAGATTCTTCACCCTCAAGAAGAGGGAGCCCAAGCCCCATTTCTTACACATAGGCTGTGCAGGTGGCTTCCTTCCAAAGAGTACATCATGGAAAGGGAGGAATAAAGAGTCACTTTACTATGGAGAAACTTGCAAACACAACTTCCACCAGTGATCGTCAAAATCAACAGTGGTAAAACATGTTGATAATATATGTCCCTGATGTGATAAAAATGGCACTTAAACTCTGGTTTTCCTCTCCCAAATCCATAACCCCAGTTTAATCATTAGAAAAATATCAGGAAAAAGTCAAATACAGGGACATTCTCTAATACCTCACCAGTACTCTTCAAATTGGTCAAAGTCATCAATGTCAAAGAAAATCTGAGAAACTTTTACAGCCAAGAGGAGTCTCAGGAGAAATGACAACTAAATACAATGTGGTATCCTGGAGGGCATCCTAAAACTGAAAAAGGACATTAGGTAAAAACCAAGACAATATGAATAAAATATGGGCTTTAGTTAAAAATAACATATCAATATTGGTTCATTAATTGTAGCAAATGAACTATACTCATATAAGGTATTAATAATAGGGGATACTGGATGCAGGGTATATGGGAGCTCTCTGTAATATCTTCTCAAACTTTCTGTAAATCTAAAACTGTTCCAAAAGCTAAAACTGATTTGAAATCAACTAATGCATTTCACCATCTTATGAGAATAAATGAGAAAAAACATAATTTTATAATGTATACATAAAAATAACTTGACAAAATCCAACAACCATTTATGATGAAATATCTTAGCCAAATTGAAATAGAACATTCTAAATCTGATAAAGAGCATATAAAAAACCCTACAACTAGCATCACATTTAATGATCAAATATTGAATTCTCGTCTCACTATGATCAAGCACAAGACAAGATGAAACTCTTACTTCTCCTACACATTAACAAAAAATGGACCAAATATTTTAATAGACATTCCACAAAGCAATATGTATGAATTGCCAATAAACACATTAAAAAGTTATCAATCTCATTTATCGTTGGGGAAATCTAAATTAAATCCATAATGAGATATCATCTCAAACTGAAAAATGACCACCAAAATGGCTAAAGTTTAAAAGATTTAAAGCACCAAATGTTGGTGAGGAACAGGGGAGCTGGAACTCTCATGCAATGTTAGTAGGAATGTAATATGGTACAAACACTTGAAAATGTTCTGGCACAGAAGATATTCTGATGGTTTCTTAAAAAGCCTAACATATGCCTTTTCTACAACCCAGAATTCTTCTCCTATTTATTTGTTCCAGAGAAATGAAAACATGTTTATGGAAAGACTTTCCCAAGAATGTCCATAGCAGCTATATTTATAATAGTTAAAAACTGGAAAACATCACTTGTATCCATTGATAGATGAATGGATAAATAAACTTTGGTACATTCCTGCAATGCAACATTACAATGAATAGGAACAAATGTGTGACCTATGCAAGACCATGGATGAATCACAAAAATATGCTGGGCAAAAAGCCCTACACACAATAGACTACACGATTCTATTACATTTATATGAAATTCTACACAAGAAAAACTGATCTTGGAAAACAAATCTGAACAATGATTGCCAATTTGAGTGAAGTAGAAATGAAGACAGACTGGGAAGCGGCATGAGGAAACTTCCTGTGGTGAGATTACTATTGTATATTTTGATAGGGGTTTAAATTACATGTATACCTTTGGAAAAACATCAAATGTAGACTTATTATTTGTGCATTTCATAGTGTATAAATTTTACAGAGTCTCTATAAACAAATATTGAAATCTAGTTATTGGCATACATGTTTAAGCAACTAAAAAGTTGTGTACTGATGTCTGCAATTTATTCTGAAGTGCTTCAGAAATTAAGTGATCAATATCAATATGTGATAAAGCATGCATAATAAAATGATAATGGTAAAATCTAGGTGGAGGTATTTAGATATCCATTGAAAATATTTTTCAATGTTCTGTTTTTGAAATTTTTCGAAATCAAATCTTGGAAAAATTACAATTCTTTATACAAATGTCATTTTCCCACCAAAGCAGAAGATAGGCTGATGCAGAAACTGCTTTTAATCAACTCACTCAATCTTAATAAGGTCACTGAGCCCCTTGTTTACCATTTTATATTTTATATTCATAACTTTCCCTATCTCTCCTACTGCTGTAATCCAACAATAAATTTATGTGCTCTTAAAGATTATGATATCTGGGCTTCCCTGGTGGCGCAGTGGTTGAGTCCGCCTGAAGATGCAGGGGACACGGGTTCGTGACCCGGTCCGGGAAGATCCCACATGCCTCGGAGCAGCTGGGCCGTGAGCCATGGTCGCTGAGCCTGCGCGTCTGGAGCCTATGCTCTGCAACGGGAGAGGCCACAACAGTGAGAGGCCCGCGTACTGCAAAAAAAAAAAAAAAAAAGGATTATGATATCCCAAGAGACTTCAGACTAGCAAGCCTAATTGTTTGGAAGGCTCTTATTTACTGACCTATATTTATGTGCCATGTGTGTATGGTGGGGAGCATACAAACAACGGTAATTCTCCACCAGGAGGCACATTTTAATAACTGCTTTAAGGGAGCAAAGGCTTACAGGGTCTGCTTCCAGCATGTTTCTTATTTACTCTAGGGTCTTAGCTAAGATTTTAAACCCTGAATATAGCAAAGAGACTACATCTTACCAGAGTGCTGTGAAATTACTCATGTATTGGAGTTACACTATCTATTTTCTCCATCTATTATCTTCTCAGCCAGCACATGGTATCCATGCCCTTGGAATCAAAGTGGAAAAGTTTTACACAATTGGACAGAAAAGGTGGTTTTTAAGGACTACTCTTTGAAGTTGAGTTAGAATGTTCTAAAAGAACTTGTACAGGGGTGTTCTATTGAGGGCTGTCGATTGGGGCAGTTACTATTAATGTGCCTCCATTTGTACAGAGTATGATTAGTGTAGGGAACCTCAAGGTGTATGAGGTCATGCTTTGGTTATTGCTGTTAGCAACCCCCTTAAAACTTAGTGGTTTAAAATATGATTTATTTACACATGATTCTGCCATGTAGTCAGGGCTTAGAGGGGAAAGCAGTACTCTGCTCTATGTGATGTCACCAGGTGGCTCGACTGGTCTGTAGTATTTGTTTCCAAGATGGTCTTAATCACATGGCTAGCAGGTTGGTCTGGGTTCTGCTACCTGTGGGTGCCTTGTTTTCCTCTGTGCCGCTCCCCATCACTTACAGCATGGCAGTCTTGAAGAAATTGGAAGTCTTACCTGGTAGCTGGCTTATCCCAAAGCACAAGAGTCAAAGCTGCTTGGAAGTCTCAGAACATCACTTCTGCCACATTCTACTGTTTAGAGTGCTCAAGGGCTAGTCCAGATTCCCAGGGAAGGAAATAGATTCTCCTTTTGAATCAGAGGTCAGGAGAGACAAGAAACCATTGCCAAAGAGCATATGTGTTGAGAGACAGCATTGTGGTCATTTTCTTAACACAATCTACCACATGTACCACATCTAACAAAGTCAGGTTTTAATGCATTCATTACATCCTATTACTCATAGGTTTCCTGACTAAAGGGAGACAACATTGCAGAAAAGCCAGCTAACCAAGGATACAGAAATTTATTCTCCAACAATTCTCCTTATGTATGTACGGATTCCTCTCACCTCACCTCTCCTAATTCTCTGCTCCTCAAATACACCTCTTGTTGGGCTCAGGAGAAATTTGTCTTGACTTTTAAAATTAGGCATTGAAGTGTCTTTGCTTTACCTTAACTTGTATCTATAATAGTTATTTCGATTTCTCAGTGGTAATATTTGTCTTTTCCCTCATCTTTTTATCACACTTCCCCTTTATTAGCTTTTGCCTAAGGCCACCAAAGTTACCCCTTTCCTGATTCATGCCCCAGCTATTTTTCTAATCAAGAAGGATCACATCTTTATACCATGTAAGCCACTCTTTGAATCCCAAGTCAAAAAGTGGGAGTAGCGGGAGAAGGGGGAGTCAGAATTCTTGAAGGGCCAAGGAATACGTAGCACCACGTATGTTAATTAGTGAAGTTAAGAGATGTTGTTAGTCAATTAAAATAGCCTGTACACACTGCTATATTTAAAATGGATAACTAACAAGGACCTATTGTATAACACAGGGAACTCTGCTCAATACTATGTAACAACATAAATGGGAAAAGAATTTGAAAAAGAATAGATACATGTATATGTACACCTGAATCACTTTACTGTACACGTGAAATGAACACAACATTGTTAATCAATGATACTCCAATATAAAATAAAAAGTTAAAAAAATAGCCTGTAAATTGGCTCAAATTTTCCCAAGGCTTCCAAACTTCCAACAAGTTCAACCATACTCCAAAGATAATGAACAGCATCGTCAATGTCTCCTCATTTCATCTAATAAAGAAAATTAGTGTCTGAAAACAGCCAAACTCCCTAGTCCTCACAAATCACCTTGGGCTTCTTGTGCACATGAAATTATATAAAAATAAGAAGATATAAAGGAATTTCTTGCTTATCTTAGGAAAGACCACCTCTAACAGGTTGAAGTTTGGAGGTGACTAACATGCAAGTTATGGAGAGCATTTATTTTTTTCTATTTTCTAGTCTTTGCTTCTTCTTTGTAATCAATTTTTGCCCTGTCATAAAACTGGCCATCTTGTGTTTTAACTTCACTTCCCCTCCATTTGCTGAAGTGAAGTAAGGGGAAGGATGAAAAAATAGAAGACAATTTTCAAAAGTATCATGGGCCGTTGAGTAACCTAGTTTTGTGTCTCTTGGCTTCTGCCTCAACAAAATTACTCTCTTTTTTCAAAAACCTTTTATTTTGTATTGGAGTATAGCTGGTTAACAATGTTGTGATAGTTTCATGTACACAGCAAAGCAACTCAGCCATACATACACATGTATCCATTCCCCCAAAAAATTCCCTCCCGTCCAGCCTGCCACATAACATTGAGCAGAGTTCCCTGTGCTATACAGTAGGTCCTTGTTGGTTATCTGTTTTAAATATAGCAGTGTGTACATGTCAATCCCAAACTCCCTAACTATCCCTTTCCTCCACCCTTCCCCCCAGTAACCATAAGTTTGTTCTCTAAGTCTGTGAGTCTCAACGAAATTATTCTGATGAGCTTATCTGGTTAATATATACCTGCACACAAACATACACACACACAAAGGCATATGCACATATTTCTCTTTGCTTTCCTCTTTCAGAGCTTAAAACATTTTATTACCTAATTTGTGCCTCAACTTTGGATTTGTAAATTCTCAGGTTTCATGTCAAATATATTTCTTTTCACAGATAATGAATTTGAAGTCTTTATGAACATGTAAAGGTATTATGCTATTTTATCCTGGTAATGAGAGTAGAGGAGAATAAATGAGAGATGTGACTCAATTATGGAGGCAAATTAGAGTTATCAGATTAGGGGAAAAATCATGGCAAGATGGGGTAGAAGAGAAAAAATAAACTATGCTAAGACTGGTCATAAGCAGAGCAGATTTGGGGTAAAATACAGAACCTTTAGATTTCCTGTCAAAATCATCACAAGATTCATCAGTGATTTGAAAGAGGCAGATGTGTGAGCAAATAATCATGGTAAATGTTGTCCCTGATCTAACAGAAATCTTTAAAGATGCTATGAGAAGAAGATGAAGAAACCAGAACACTTGAAAAAGATTTCCTGGAGGAGGTAGAATTCAATCTGATTCCTTAGGAGGATGAGAAGTGGTAACGGCCCTTTGGGAAGCTGGACGAGCAAGTGCAAAGTATAGAGATACCCAGAGCAGTGCCTGGTTAAGAAGTGGTGGAAATCCTGTGTTCTGGTAGGCTCAGGTGCATGCCCTGGAGAGGTGGGAAAGGATATTGGGGCTCATACACCTGACAACATTGAATAGGCAGAGCTGCTCCTCACTCTAGGAAAGAGAAACCGAGGACAATGAGGCTCAAACATTGGTGCTGGGGTCAACAACAGGCTGGTGGAGTTTCAGAGAAGGATGGAGAGAAATGGGCTAATGTTTTGAACTTACTATGAGGGCAAAGGCAGCAAAGCTGAGATGACTTTGTGGGCAGTGTCCCCAGACCCCTAATTTTCCCTCCAAGAAAAATAACCCAAGTTTGATTTTGGGGCATTTGAACAGAATGTGTAGGGAGGAAGTTCCCCGAATCCACACTGCCTGGAAAGAGAAGAGAAGGAAGAGAGTGACAACTAGCTGAGAAAAGAGACAAGAGCAGAAAAGGCATGGGCATCTGCCTGTGAGGTGGCAGTCAAAAGCAGGAGCTTTGGTGGCAGAGGTGACAGCTGAGGGAGAGAAGAGGACCCCAAGTGGGAGCAGGGCTGAGACCCGCAGTGGAGCCCCCATCTGCAGCATCTGCACAAATATTAACTCTCCAGCCTGAGAGAGAAACTGCTGGAGCTAGTAAAATTTTATTTTATTACAAAATAAAAGCATATGTACAGACATTGCAATAAAGCATATCAGAGAGTTATTAGAAATCTTCAGAGAGTTAGAATCTCTTGTTTTGAAAACTGCTGCAAAACTGCAAAGCAAATACCCACAAGCTTAAAAGTAGAAATTAAATTTAAGGATATCATATTCGATGGTAAATAACACTATCTCCATATGAACCTTTAGATGAACCTATTATTGATGAGGAAGATAATTTTAAAATGAATTGCTATGTTATGGAAGATACAGTGATTGACTGCAGAAACAGGAGTTTTGAATTGTGTGCAAATCATGAATCTGCTTTTGGATTCTTGTATTTCATCCACAAGTTACAGGAAATGCCAGAGGAAACATTAAAACATGATCATGGAAATTTACTTTTAAAATGAAATTGGTACACACAAGAACCTGCACACAGGTTCTTGTTTATAGCAGCTTTATCCATAATCACTAAGACTTGGAAGCAACCAAGATATCCTTCAGTAGCTGAATGGATAAACAAACTATGGCACATTTAGACAACGGAATGTTATTTAGTGCTAAAAGGAAATGAGCTATTAAGCCATAAAAAGACATGGAGGGACTTTGAATGTTTATTACTAACTGAAAGAAACCAATCTGAAAAGATGATTCCAACTTTATGATATTCTGGAAAAAGCAAACTACAGAGACAGTAAATAGATCAGTGGTTTCCAGAAGCTGAAGGAAGGAAAGGATGGAATTGGAGGAAGGGAGATGGGACACAGAGGATTTGTAGGGCAGCAAAACAGTTCTGTATGATACTATAAAGGTGGGTTCATGTTACACATTTGCCCAAGCCCACAGAATACAGAATACCAAAAGGGAACCCTGATGTTAACTATGGACACTGAGTGCTTATGATGTGTCAGTGTAGGTTAATGGACTATAATAAATGTACCATCTGGTGGGGGATATAGGTAGTAGGAGAGGCAATGCATGTGGGGGCAGAAACTCTCTGCACTTTCTGCTCAATTTTGCCTTGAACATAAAACTGCTGTACTATATAAAGTTCATTTTTTAAAAATAGCAAACTGAATTTATATTTGAATACAAAGTTCATAATATTTTAAAAAATTGTTCCACAAAAATTATCTTTAGGTACACTAAAAAATGTATTTCTTTTTTTTGAACACTGAAAAATTTATTTAAAACCATACAATTTATGACCAAGTGACAATACATTTTAAATTCAAAGTGTTTGCAGACACTTTAACTAGTACTTATTTTTATTAATTAAAAATTTTAATCATATTTCAAAATAATTTAACAGAAATTTATCCTACAGTTTTCACAGCATATAATAACCTTCAGTCATAGTTGCAACAACAAAAGATTCTACTTAAAATAAAAAAATATGTTTTGTGACCTTTCATTTGCCAAGAGCAAGTGATGTTGCTGTCAATTATGTCAATAGAAAATTAAGTTGTTTTTCTGAAGAAACAAGAAAAGTCTCAAACAATCTAACCTTACACCTAAAGGAACAAGAGAAAGAAGAACAAACAAAACCCGAAGTTAGTAGAAGGAAAGAAATCATAAAGACCAGAGCAGAAAAAAATGAAATAGAAACAAAGAAAACAATAGCAAAGATCAATAAAGCTAAAAGCTGGTTCATTGAGAAGACAAACAAAATTGATAAATGATTAGCCAGACTCATCAAGAAAAAGAGGGAGAGGACTCAAATCAATAAAAATGAAAACGAAGAAGTTGCAATGGACACAGCAGAAATACAAAGCATCATAAGAGACTATTACAAGCAACTCTATGCAATAAAATGGAAAACCTGGAAGAAATGGACAAATTCTTAGAAAGGTATACCCTTCCAAGACTGAATCAGGGAGAAATAGAAAATATAAACAGACCAATCACAAGTAATGAAATTGAAACTGTGATTAAAAATCTTCCAACAAACAAAAGTCCAGGACCAGATGCCTTCACAGGTGAATTCTATCAAACATTTAGAGAAGAGCTAACACCCATCCTTCTCAATCTCTTCCAAAAAATTGCAGAGGAATGAACACTTCCAAATTAATTCTACAAGGTCACCATCATCCTGATACTAAAACCAGAAAAAGATACTACAAAAAAAGAAAATTACAGACCAATATCACTGTTGAATATAGAAGCAAAGTTCCTCAACAAAATATTAGCAAACAGAATCCAACAACACATTAAAAGGATGATCCACCATGATCAGATGGGATTTATCCCAGGGATGAAGGATTCTTAAATATACACAAATCAATCAATGTGATACACCATATTAACCAATTGAAGAATAAAAAACATATGATCATCTCAATAGATGCAGAAAAAGCTTTTGAAAAAATTCAACATGTATTTATGACAAAAACTCTCCAGAAAGTAAGCATAGAGGGAACCTACCTCAACATAATAAAGGCCATATACGACAAACCCACAGCAAACATCATTCTCAATGGTGAAAAACTGAAAGCATTTCCTCTAAAATCAGGAACAAGACAAGGATGTCCACTCTCACCACTATTATTCAACATAGTTTTGGAAGTCCTACCAATGACAATCAGAGTAGTAAAAGGAATAAAAGGAATGAAAACCAGAAAAGAAGAAGTAAAACTGTCACTGTTTGCAGATGACATGATACTATACATAGATAATCCTAAAGATGTCACCAGAAAACTAATCAATGAATTTGGTAAAGTTGCAGGATATAAAATTAATACACAGAAATCTCTTGCATTCCTATACACTAACAATGAAAGATCAGAAAGAGAGGTTAAAGAAACAATCCCATTCACCATTGCAATGAAAAGAATAAAATGCATAAGAATAAACCTGTCTAAGGAGGTAAAAGACCTGTACTCAGAAAACTATATGACAGTGATGAAAGAAATCAAAGACGACACAAACAAATAGAGATATATACTATGTTCTTGGATTGGAAGAATCAACCATGTGAAAATGACTATACTACCCAAAGCAATCTACAGGTTCAGTGCAATCCCTATTAAAGTACCAATGGCATTTTTCACAGAACTAGAACAAAAAAGTTCACAATTTGTATGGAAAAACAAAAAACCTTGAATAGCCAAAACAATCTTTAGAAAGAAAAACGGAGCTGGAGGCATCAGACTCCCTGACTTCAGACTATACTACAAAGCTACAGTAATCAAGACAGTATGGTACTGGCACAAAAACAGAAATATAGATCAATGGAACAGGATAGAAAGCCAAGAGATAAACCCACACACCTATGGTCAACTAATCTATGACAAAGGAAGTAAGGATATGCAATGGAGAAAAGACAGTCTCTTCAATAAGTGGTGCTGGGTAAACTGGACAGCTACATGTAAAAGAATGAAATTAGAATACTCCCTAACATTATACACAAAAATAAACTCCAAATGGATTAAAGGCCTAAATATTTAGACCAGACACTATAAAACTCTTAGAGGAAAACATAGGTAGACCACTCTTTGACATAAATTACAGCAAGATCTTTTTTGACCCACTTCCTAGAGTAATGGAAATAAAAATAAACAAATGGGACCTAATGAAACTTAAAAGCTTTTGCATAGCAAAGGAAAGTATAAACAAAGTGAAAAGACAACCCTCAGAATGGAAGAAAATATTTACAAATGTATCAACGGACAAAGGATTAATCTCCAAAATATATAAACAGTTCATGCAGCTCAATATTAAAAAAAACAAACAACCCAATCCAAAAATGGGCAGAAGACCTAAATAGACATTTCTCCAAAGAAGACATACAGATGGCCAAAAGTCACATGAAAAGATGCTCAACAACACTAATTATTAGAGAAATGCAAATCAAAACTACAATGAGGTATCCCCTCACACTTGTTAGAATGGGCATCATCAGAAAATCTACAAACGACAAATGCTGGAGAGGGTGTGGAGAAAAAGGAACCCTCTTGCACTGTTGGTGCAAATGTAAATTGATACAGCCACTATGGAGTACAGTATGGAGGTTCCTTAAAAAACTAAAAATAGAATCACCATGTGACTCAGCAATCCCACTACTGGGCATATACCCTGAGAAAACCATAATTCCAAAAGACACATGCACCCCAATGTTCATTGCAGCACTATGTACAATATCCAGGTCATGGAAGCAACCTAAATGCCCATCAGCAGACAAATGGATAAAGAAGATGTGGTACATATATACAGTGGAATATTATTCAGCCATAAAAAGGAAATGAAATTGAGTCATTTGTAGAGACATGGATGGACCTAGAGACTGTCATACAGAGTGATGTAAGTCAGAAAGAGAAAAATATCTTATATTAACACATATATGTGGAATCTAGAAAAATTGTACAGATGAACCAGTTTGCAAGGCAGAAATAGAGACACAGATGTAGAGAACAAACGTATGGACACTAAGGGGGGAAAATGGGGTGGAGGGTAGTAAGGTGAACTGGGAGATTGGGATTGACATATATACACTAATAGGTATACAATGGTAAGTAATAAGATCCTGCTGTATAACATAAATAAATATATAAAATTCAAAAGAAAAAAGAAAGTTAAATTGCTTTGGATACTCATTTTGATGAGTTAGTAAAGGTATTTTCAGAAAAGGGAGCCACGGAAACCTTATGCTCAGTCAAGATATCAAATTAATGAAATATTTTTATTATTTATTTGCTTTATAAAATTATTACACCAGAATATATTTTTCAATTTATAAGTTTGTGTTGTTGCTTTTGTATAAAATTACTCTTATGAAATTGTATTAATAATAAAATATTTCTAAATAAAAGAGCCTCTGTTTTAGTACCTTTAACTGTACTTTTTTTTTTCCTGCTTTTTGAACAAGAGGGCCCACATTTTATTTTTGCAGGAGCTCTACAAATTATGTCTCTGGCTGTATTGGGTTGGCCAAAAAGTTCATTTGGTTTTTTTCTGTAGGAGTTATGGAAATGTACTTATAAATGTACTAAATACATAGGATATATTTATTTGTCTACCTCAAATGTATTTTCATTTCTTCTTAGAGGTAGTTGAAGCTGCTCAGCTTCCTCCACATTACTAATGTATTCTGGCTAATTTTCTCTTTCAGATTAATTACTCTGGATGAATTGCATGGGCCTATAGGGTAAACAAGTCTAATAATTTGTCAACTTCCTCCAGCCCTCTGTGTGCTGTAGTTTGTAATAGAACTTGTCACTAATGTATTTGTTCACGTTTGTGAACGTTTCTTCCTCCCAGTGAATAGAGGAGCGTTGAACCCATCAGCCTGAGGTGGTGTTGCCTAATCCCCAGTTTAAATATGAGCTGGCAGAGCATCAACACTGGTTCTTCAGGAACCATCTCCAGGACTGGTTCTTGGACCCCACGAATGAGTTTGCCTCTGGAGTCTGTGGGCCCAGAAACTGAGGGGAACTTCCTTAAACACTACTTTGATCCCAGCTGTCCCCTGGCTTGTAGCAGATGCCAGTGCTGTGCCAACTCACTCTGTGTCACACCAGGCCTTGAAGATCCTAAGAACAGGGCACTACTGTCCCTTCAAATTGGGAGAGAGTGTGCTTCAGGCCTGGCCAGCAGCGTGGCTGGTCTAGGGGAGCCATGGAGAAAGTGCAGGGACAGGGTTCCACAACCAACCTTCCAGGGTGTGAGTTCATACAAATTCTGATTAATGACTATTGCTACTGTTTTAGGAAAAGGGGAGAGAGATTCTGCCATGTGATATAGGGTGGATAGTCAATCTCTGAATCTAAACTATTTTGTTAGAAGAGGCAGAGAGGTGGTGATGGGAGTGGCCTGGGGAGATGTGAGTTGCCCCACAATCTCACTCCCAATCCAAGATATGACAAACCTATAATATAAGAAATATAAAAAGCAGAGGATGTTTTCAGATAAGCACTCCGAGACACCTCCTTACACCCAGGTTGCTTCCCTAAGCCCTTTCTATACAGAAATTCTAGAACCTCCCCTGGGGAAGATGACTGATGGGAGGCATGGAGGCAAACAGTGCTCTCCCAGGAGAAGCGTAGATTCCTGATGTTCTGTGATATGGAAGGTTCTGGAGCCAGGTACAGAGGGTAATTTGCTTACACCATGGTGACCTGGTGCCTTTTTGGTAGTCCAACAGAGACGGAGGTCTCAACATCACCGTGCAGTGTTTACTCAGCGTGAGGCCGGTCTTTCTCCCAGACGTGATTTGGCGGTCTGCTCACAATTCTCTGTATCCTCTGAAGACTTAACTGCCACTCTGTTCTCTGCTTTGGCTGATTAACTTCAGATCTCTAGCTAAGAAGTGCCAGTGCCTTCCTTTGACTATACACCATACATAATTTATCTGTAACAAATCTCTCATATCAGCCCTTATTATCTCTCTTAGCTTTGATTTATGACATAAGGCGTATAACTGTGTCTTTTACTCGGTTCTCCAAACTGATATGGAATTTCTCCTTCAGTAGTAAATTTAAGGCTCGGTTTTCTGAGAGAAAATTTGTTAGATGTGATCCAAGCAGAGGTGGATTGCTGGGGGGCCGGTTTTCTTCCTGTGAAGAATACATGGGCTATAGGCCTGTAACCATCTCTCCAGCATCCTGCTGGGAGGGAGAGGAGTGACTCCCCTGATTGGCCAGTTCCGGAGAGTAACCACACATGCTCAGCTAGGATCTGTTCTCTGCCTTGGGAACAAGCTAGCTGAGGCCACCGCTGTCCAATGTAAACTGAGACTCAATGGGAACATCTATCTAATTCTGGAATGCAGTGATCTCTCACATAAGCTACATCCTCCAATTTAGCCCCTAGCAATAAACAGGTTATAATTTAACCACTATCTTTATTTAAGGTAGATAAAGGGAGAGAGGCAAGTAGAGCATTGCTATTTATTGTAGGCCATGGGATAACCCAATGTGTGTTTTTTGGTTAGCAGAGTCAGTTGAATTCCACACCCATTTACCACTGAACAGTACAGTTGTCTCTACTGGGTGAAGATTAACTTGACCTACAATTGCTTAGTTTTCCCTCACAATTATTTACAGAAGTATAATTTGCATACATCCCAAGAAACCCTTAAGGATGAAACCCTTAAGGCTAGTTAATGTTTGAAGATGAAGCACGGGATAGTGATTATTTCTGGACAATTCAACTATGAAGAATGTATGCATCTAGGCGGTGTTGCCTCTGGATCCTTCCTGCTTTCAGGGTTTCTGGCAGAAATCTACAATGAAGGACCTGTTACTGGTGAACTAGTAATTGCTGGGTTCAAGTGTGTGTGGTGGCCCATACTTCATCCCTACAGAAAGCTGCTCTGCTACTTTGAGATCCTCATTATTGCATTTTGTTAATCCCAGTATTTCAGAATTAATCCATGCTTCATCCAAATGCAAAATAGGTGCTAGTGCTGCAAATGAGCAGAAAGCCAAGAGGAAAACAAACAACAATGACTGAGGAAGAGCCAGTCACGAGACAGGCTTTGGATGAACTGTGGAGCAGTCTTGGCAGTAATGTCATGGTTAACAAATCACTTGTTGCTGCACTTTCACACTATTTTTATCCACAAAATATAGTCAGTATATTTTCAGCAAAATTTATTCTAAATCTAGCATAGATGGGGAATTCAAAAGGTGCTCCTTGATTTGAAGGACTCATGGGTGTGGGGAAACTCACCTCTGAAACGGAAACAAGTAGAATTCTACACTTGTGCAAGAGATCAGCTGAAGGTACAAGAAACTTCTCTGAGAAGTGATTTAAATTCTGTTAATAAAACCAGTGTATCTTGTCATTAAATCAGTAAGATGAGATGGTTTTGAAAATATGTAGCCTTCTTGTATTTTCTAATGATGTGTAATCAATTACTACAGTGTTATCACGGCCTACCTGGATTCTCTGTTCTGGGTCAATCCAGGTTACAATTTGCTATCTGTTGGGCTGCATTCTCATCTGGAGGCTTGGCTATGGAAGAATCCATGTCCATCTCTTTCAGGTGGACAGAATTCATCTCCATGGACTGTATGATGGAGGGTCCTGCTTCCTAATGAATGGAGGCTGCCCCCAGAATTGAGAAGACACCCACAGTTTTCTGCCACATGATTCTCTCCATAGGAAGTCATGACATGGCAGCTTGCTTCTTCCAGTCCAGAAGGAGCCTTTCCTCGTAAGGTCTATTTCCTTATAAGGTCTCCAGCTGTCTTTTAAGGGTTTTCAACTGATTAAGTAAGGCCCACCCAAGATAAGCTCCCTTTTGCTTAACTCTAAAAAATCAGCTAATTTATGATTTAATTATCTGCAAAACCCACCAATTTTGCCTTACCATGTAACTTAATGAAGGGAGTGAAAACTATTCCTTTTGCCAAATAACATAGCCTAATCAAAGGATTGACATCTATCACGTGTCATATTCTATTGATTAGAACTAAGTCACATTTTCTGTCACACTCAAGAGGAGGGAATAAATCCTCGAAGGTCGGCATCAAGCGTATCTGCCACAACACTTTATAGTTTACAATATTTGCTATAACTTGTTATGTGGCAAATTGAGTAGATTTTAGAAAGAGGGAATTCAGTATCTTCTTAGATTTACCCAGTTCGTCCCAGAGAAATGGGGATTCGACTCTAGCAAATTTTTATTGGTTATGTGAACAGATAAATACCACTCAAGTTTTCCTTGACTAATGAAAATACCTCTTAAGAAAGTCACTCCCTCCATTCTAACTCTGCTCATCAAACAACGTTGTAATTAACATTTCACTCTTCTGAATGAACATACACATCACAAGAGGCTGTTCTCAGAGAATTAATAATACCAACAGCTCTAACCCTGCTGTGAATGATTAAATTGTCACTCTGTTTTTCTCTCCATTTTGAAATGTTTTAAGTTGAGATTCTGCCTCCATGCTTGATCAACTGGAGTGAGCTAACTTTTTCCCGTAGAGACCCATATAAAGTACCTGCACTGAGCAGCTCTGCCTGAAGTGGGCAGGACAGTTTCTTCTTCAGCATCACTCTATCTGCATTGCCTCTCTCTGCACTAATGTGATCTTCACGGTCTTCTGTCAACACGGATCTAGAATCCATGTTCTTCTGTTAAGGGAATGGTCTCTCAACAGGGCCTTTTAGCAGTAGAAACATCTCCCAATACAGAACAATTTCTAGATGGTGATAAATGAGGGAAATTAGTATAGAAGCAGACAGCTGACAGAAACCAAAGTGTCTGGGTCTGGCTTTAAAACAACATAGTGTTAAGACACAGGTAGAGTGTTTTTCTCTGCCCTGCTTCTGTTACCCCTTTAAGAATGGGGGCAGTGACTCCCCCCTCTCCCCTCAGAGCTGTCACTTAGGGAGTCATGGCAGTCCTGACTTCTCAGCTTTAAAAATTCTCCAAAAGCTTTTCCATGCATTGCATGTTACTGCTGCACACAGTAGGTCCCCCTTGGGAACTCACAGGCATTTCCGATTTGAAGGAATGGGGTTCAGTCACTACATGCACCACAAGGAACTAACTGAATACCAAGACCCTGGATCCAGCTTTTTGGACCCAGAAATCTTGATTTCTGAACCAACACTCTCACCGACCACTGCTGTCTCTGGTCTTAGATTTCCCAGCCTGAAATGCAAATCACATTAGTGCAAATTTACCAGCTCCATTTGAACTTAGCCTCAGAGAGCTGAGCAACATCATTAATAGTGAACTACGTACTTCCTTACCAGTTTCCTCTCCCATCCTAAATATGGGGGAAGCTCTGGAGCTCAGGCCTTCCTTGTGTGTCTTCTTTTGAAGGACTTTTCCTTCTCTACCCCACGTCCTTCAGTGCTTGTTAGGATCCCACCTCGTTTATTCTCTCTAGTCTTCTCCCTTTATTCCTCTAACTACATCTCCCTTGTATTGGGGATGAATCTCTCCACCACTCCAGTCCCTGTTTAAGATTTCTTCATTCCCTCATCAAGAGAAACACTCTTGAAGATACCCAATCCAGTAGGAACAGACATTAAGTAGTATTTTTGCAGAAGATTTTAAGAATTTAAGGGTATCATGAAGGTGTTCTCTGGCTTTTGTAGTTCATCTACGTTGCCAAGACATAATATTAAAAGATCATACATTCTCCAATACATCATACTTGACAAGTGAGCTCTTTTTGAATATATATGATTCTTAACATTTGTTCCATTTACAAAAAAAATTTTTTTTCCTAAGACTAGATGAAGTAACAGTCAAAACCAAAACACCAGAAAAGAATTACTGTAATGAACAAATTTTCTAAGATTTGTAAGGTAAAACTGGAATCTCAGTATGACAAACTAATTCTAAGAATGCAGTATTGATTTCAATCAAGATATCTATTTGAAGGTCAAAGTGGAAAGTACACACAGAGTGACACCTGGAAAATCTTTTATTTTATTAAATGACACAATAGGATGTCTTACCCACCCCTCACAGAGATCTTGGAGAATTCCCCATGTGCAGTAAGTTACAGTTAAACGAAACTATGTGAAACACCTGGTAAAGCCAAATTCAGTGACTACCTTGTTTAGAACACTCATCTCTGGACCCTCCCCAAAAATGGCACAAGCATGAGAAACTTCCCAGGAAATACCATCCAGCACTCCTGCTGCACAATCTCTCCACCTGTTCTCTTTTGGCCACTAATCCTGAATCACTAGTCCCCCACAATAGGTTGTGTTCGAGTATCTTTTTAGTTTAATTTCACATTGTTAAGCCTGAGAACACAAATGTCGCATATCTGTAAGTAATCATCTGAATCAGGTTTTGTTTTCTGTCTTTGGAGTCTGACAGTTAAGGCCTTCTCTGGCATAGAAAATTCTGTGATTCTCTTTTTGGACAGAAGAGTCCATAATCAACCTAGGGATGTGCTATGTTCAAGGAGAGACAAGTGTCGACCTGAGACAGACAGAAGAATTTATTTGATGGAATAGAGAATGCAGCTTCTGCCAGAAGCTCCTGATGATTTTTGTTCTTCAGCCTCTGTTCTCAACAATTAATTAATCCACTAATGAATATGTACTGAGGCCCATTATTAAATATCTATTACATTTATACTTGTGTTAAAGGTTCCAAAGGGAAGAGAAATTAGATTGATGAGATATGTATAATGATGATTGCAGAAGTCTCAGAGAATTTGCAATAATGGCCACCTCTCTTTGTTGTTTTCCTTCTATGTGCTAGGCACTTTTCTAGGGGCTTCACACAAATTATCTGAAATTGTCCTTGAGGTGGTATTACTAGCCATCTTCTAAAAACAAGGATGGCGGGACTTCCCTGGTGGCACAGTGCTTAAGAATACTCCTGCCAATGCAGGGGACACGGGTTTGAGCCCGGGTCCAGGAATATTCCACATGCTGTGGAGCAACTAAACCCATGCATCACAGCTACTGATCCTGCACTCTAGAGCCCACGAGCCACAACTACTGAGCCTGCAAGCCTACAGCCCATGCTCCACAACAAGAGAAGCCACCACAATGAGAAGCCCACACACCGCAACGAAGAGTAGCCCCTGCTCGCCCAACTAGAGAAAAGCCCATGTGCAGCAATGAAGATCCAACGCAGTCAAAAATAAAAAAAAAATTTTTAAAAACATATAAATAAAAAAATTAAATTAAATTAAATTGAAACAAGGAAGGCAAGGCTCAGAATAAATTTATCCAAATCTTCACATACATAATACATGTAAAAGAAAGCATCACTATTATATTAGCATGACAATATAACCAACAGATAATTGGTGAGGGCTTCTTGTGCAAGTGGGATTATCAGAGGATGAGATGTGTATCTGATGAGTTGGAATGAAAATAGGATGGATTTGAATTGAATAGTTCAAGTTTTTTCAGGCTAAGATGGAATAGTTTTAATCTTGGGACCTAAAAATTAGAGAAAATTTATCTAGCCATGGTCTTGGTATTGAAAATAGGTTACTTAATATCTATAAACCAATTTGTTTTTCCACTGAACTGGATAGAAATGGCCAATTTTAACCTCTGTGATTATACTGTTTTCTTTATGTTTTATGACATTTCCAATTTTTGACGCTAATGATGAAAAGCAACGAAGATGTCAATGATAGAAAACAACCATGGACAGAGTACATTGTATGTTATTTGCCAAAAGTATGAGAGTGGGGGAGGCAGTTATCTTCACTTTCCTCAGCTGTAGAAAAAGGAATAACTAATATACATGATGTGAAAATGAATGAGATAATATATGTAAAGTACTCAGTATCTTTGAGGTACATGTAAAGATAGAATTAGTAGATATTACCTTTGGATGGGAAAATTAGCTTTTGTCTAATTGCCATCAAATTCAGCTTTCAAAATAAAAGTTCTTGGGTAGTATCTCAATTCATTTTCCTGGTGAGATCTACCTCTCAAATAAATCCACCAGTTTTCAAAAGATCAGGCATATTATGTAGTCAGCTTTTCACCTTGCTCAAATTTCAGCACATTTGAAGATCTCTAATATCAGTTTCCCAGCACCAGTTATTGAAGAGATTGTCTTTCCTCCATCTAGAGAAAATGTTAATCCAAAAAGATACATGCAGCTCAATATCAAAAATACGAACAATCTAATGCAAAAATGGACAGAAGACTTAAATAGACATTTCTCCAAAGAAGATATACAGATTGCCAACAAACACATGAAAGGATGCTCAACATCACTAATCATTAGAGAAATGCAAATCAAAACTACAATGAAGTATCACCTCATACCAGTCAGAATGGCCATCATCAAGAAATCTACAAACAATAAATGCTGGAGAGGGTGTGGAGAAAAGGGAACTTTCTTGCACTGTTGGTGGGAATGTAAATTGATATAGCCACTATGGAGAACAGTATGGAGGTTCCTTAAAAAACTAAAAATAGAACTACCATATGACCCAGCAATCCCACTACTGGGCATATACCCTGAGAAAACCGTAATTCAAAGAGTCATGTACCACAATGTTCATTGCAGCTCTATTTACAATAACCAGGACATGGAAGTAACCTAAGTGTCCATCAACAGATGAATGGATAAAGAAGATATGGTACATATATACAATGGAATATAACTCAGCCATAAAAAGAAATGAAATTGAGTTATTTGTGGTGAGGTGGATAGACCTAGAGTCTGTCATACAGAGTGAAATAAGTCAGAAAGAGAAAAACAAAAACTATATGCTAACACATATATATGGAATCTTAAAAAAAAATGGTTCTGAAGAACCTAGAGGCAGGACAGGAATAAAGACGCAGGCATAGAGAATGGACTTGAGGACAAGGGGAGGGGGAAGGGTAAGCTGGGACGAAGTAAGAGAGTGGCATGGACATATATACACTACCAAATGTAAAATAGATAGCTAGTGGGAAGCAGCCGCAAAGCACAGGGAGATCAGCTCAGTGCTTTGTGACCACTTAGAGGGGTGGGATAGGGAGGGAGACGCAAGAGGGAGTAGATAGGGGATATATGTATATGTATAGCTGATTGATTCAGTTTGCTATAAAGCAGAAACTAACACACCATTGTAAAGCAATTATACTCCAATAAAGATGTTAAAAAAAAGATACATGCACCCCAATATTCATAGCAGCACTATTTATAATAGCCAAGACGTGGAAACAACCTAATTGTCCATCCACGGATGAATGGATAAAGAAGATGTGGTATATATACACAATGGAATATTACTCAGATATAAAAAAAGAATGAAATAATTCCATTTGCTATATGGATGGATCTAGAGATTATCATATTAAGTGCAGTAAGCCAGACAATTATCATATGATATCACTTATATGTAGAATCTAAAAAAATAATACAAGTGAATATATTTACAGAACAGAAGTAGACTCACAGGCATAGAAAACAAACTTATGTTACCAAAGGGGATAGTGGGGGGAGGAAAGATAAATTAGAAGTTTGGGATTAACATATACACACTACTATATATAAAATAGATAAACGACAAGGACCCACTGTATAGCACAGGGAAGTACACTCAATATTTTGTAATAACCTATCATGGAAAAATATCTGAAAAATTATATATATATATATATATATACACACACACACACACACACACACACACACACGTATAACTGAGTCACTTTGCTGTATACTTGAAACTAACACAACACTGTAAATTAACTATAGTTAAATAAAAATAAAGATTGCAGAAAGTCAAAAAAAATCTTTAGGAATATCCAAGGTTATAAACTAGTGCTGGTATTGAAAAGTTTTGCTTTTGGTGGTGTTTATCATCAATGAATTTAATATTATTCACCATTAGGAGTTCTTGGCAAATGATATATCATACACACAGTTAAAACATGAAAAAGAACGAGGCCTTTAAAGAGTTCTAAGGACCTAAACAAAACTTAGACCTGGCTTTAAATTCTGACTCCCTCAGAGATCTTTTCAGATTGGAAATAATTATCTTCCCTTCATGAAAAAATGGAATGAAATCTCTGCATTCTGGTGTCTCTTTCTACTTCTACCTGGAGGATTACACTGACAGAAACTGTAATCAAAATGTTGGCTCTCAGTTAACAGTTCTAGGACAGGAAGCTTGATCTGACCCAGACAGAGACAATTCTCAGTGAAATCTCTTTCTCATTTTGTTGGTGCAAGGTCCCATTTGAACAAAGTTAAATTCAGAGAGTAAGTGGATTTTCAGGTATGCTTTTCGGGGTGGGAGGGACAAAGTCTAGCTTGACGTCATGATGGTGAAAATTTGTAAGACTATATTTTCTGTAAAACATTTTACAAACAACTTTTCAATGACAGCTTTAATAAACAAATCTCAAATCATGCAGAGTTCTTTAACTATTGTATTGGAATATTTTGTTGCTTTGAAAAAACTTTAACGCTCATTGGAATATTCTGTACCAATTCCAGTGAAAGCAAGGAGTTCTTTTTCAGTCGTCATCTCTATCCTACCAAGGAAACAGAATCTTCTTAATAAATAAGGCCAGTAATGGTAATACCCTGACACTCTCAACTGCAAACTTGCATTTACCAGATGAATGGGGAGCTATTCTGGCTGTTCCCTTTCTTCCACAAAGAATCTAAAACTTTAAGAATTGAGCAAAGAAGATTCATAGAGAAGGAAAGGAAATATTACAATTTGTAGGATTGAAAAATGTGTACTTGTTCTATTCCCATAGACTATTTTGGATTTTTTTGAGATGCGAAGGATTTAGCCACCAACTCACACCATCCCAGAATCTTATCAAAGAAAGATATCAGGCTTATGCTTTGAAGCCAAGAGGAACCAAGTCACAAATTGTGGTCAGAAGGATGCCTGGAAGAATATTGCTGACTCTTAGTTTAGGTCCACAGTCAAGCTCTTAAAAAAAAAATCCTAGCTTCTCACTGTTTACTGGGAACCAGCAGGTTGGGTCCCCTGGTCTGAATACACCTGCTGTAGGTCACCTATTCTCTTTGCACCTAATTTCTATTTTTATAAAATGAGACTAGCCTCAAAGATGCTTTGCAGTTCTATAGCATCAAAGTGGAAAAATGTGCATGACAACAGTGAACTATTCAACACATACTTATTAAACATCTGCTACAGAAGAAGCTGGACAATCTAAAAATGAACAAAACATAGTCTCCTTTTATTTATTTATTGTCTGCATTGGGTCTTTGTTGCTGTGCGCAGGCTTTCTCTAGTTGCGGCGAGAGGGAGCTACTATTCATTGCTGTGCACGGGCTTCTCATTGCGGTGCCTTCTCTTGTTGTGGAGCATGGGCTCTAGGTGTGCAGGATTCAGTAGTTGTGGTGCACGGGCTTAGTTGTTCTGTGGCATGTGGGATCTTCCTGGACCAGGGCTCAAACCCGTGTCCCCTGCACCACCAGGGAAGTCCTAGTTTCTGACTTCTAAAGCTTATAGATAGTAGTCTCTGTTGAAAATTATCATTTGAAAATTTAATTATTTTTCTCAACTACTATTCTTAGGATAAATTACTGGTTTCATCTCATTGTACAGAGTTGGAATAAATTACTGTCTCAGCTTGCTTTCCATATATTTTACATTAACAAGTGTCATTTAAGAGAATTTTTAATGCAACACACCAGGTAACATAACCAGGTAAAACATTAAAATTTAGTTATTGGAAATTTAAGATTTATTGCATCCCTCCACCGGTGGGGGACTACTAAATAACCAAAGGGAATTTCCATCTAGGAGACCACATGCTGGAGTAGACAAATAAGGAAGATAAGATTACAAACCAATAAATAAAACCACCTGCATGATATGACTTTACAAGGGCAATGTGCTCTATGATGGAAGGTGAAGACGTTGATTATACAAATCAAACATACAACGAAGAGAAGAACATGGAATCTGAGAAGAGGATCCACAGTATGTTCTGGATATTTTTGCAAGAATGCATGTTCTCTCCTTTCCCTTCCTATATGAGCTGTTCCAGAAATGCCAGAGATTATGCTTTTGGGTGGAGCTACAGTCTTTGTCCAGGTGATAAACTCTGTTCCCTATGCTACCATAAATGTGTACTGCGCTCCTGCCCAAGTGGGTTTTGGAAAGCAATTGGAGAAAGGGAACAGATGTGAAATGTTTAAGTTGTAAATGACTGCAAGGTATGATTCTACTTCTTAAAAAACAAAACTGGTAATATAAAATTATATTTGATTATATTTGTTCTTTGAGAAAAACATCTAGGTATTGTATTGGTTACCAGTGACTTAACAAGATGGGAATACAATAAGATTCCTTCCAATGCCAAGATATTTATGGTTTTCATGTGAGTGATATTCATTCAACACTTTGTGAACACAATTGTTTATAAACTGACACTTGTAAAAGTGATTTGTTCTATGTCATGCCTTTTGTTTTCTGTCTGTATCTGTCCAATTCTTCTGAGATACTGAGAAATCAGAATTTGTCCACCTCAAAAGGAGAATATTTATCTTACATCCTCTAAGGCCTCCAAATCAGAATAAGCTCCAACCAAGTATATAAAATTTTTCTGGATGGTTAAGTAGTTGAAAATATTAGCGGAAATTATGAATTGTATTGATTTCACAAGATGCTGTTCCAATATATAAAGTATTTTAAAAATAATTTTAAGGTCAATAGGAGCCTCTATACTGTGCTTCAGTACACAGCGTTCTCTACTCAGGTGAAACTTGCAAATCAGCTTGTGTGTTGCTTTCTCGGCATTCCTTGCAGCCCTCAGCCTTAGAGCCCTGTAGAGAGCAGGCAACCAGTGAACCATGTGGAAGTAAATGCTTCATCTTCACAATGCTGGTGAAAAGAAAATATACTTCAGTTTTTATCTCATTAAACAATTTAATTTGGAAATTGATAAGATCAAAATAAAGAGGTTAAAAATAAGGACAAATAGAAGAGTGAAAGGTACAGTTAAATGCAATCTGGAAACCATCCAGTTTTTTTTTGCCCAGTGCTTTTCATAGACTGTTGCTTGTTCCAATGAAAGTCATCACTGAATTATCCGGTAGAAATAATCTAAGTCTATCTTTTTAAACAAACTTTTGATTTAAAAATAGATCAGAAGAAATGTCTAATTAGGTCTTCTGCCATTTTTGGATTGGTTTGTTTGTGTTGTTTTTTGTTATTGAGCTGCATGAGCTGCTTGTATATTTTGGAGATTAATCCTTTGTCAGTTGCTTCATTTGCAAATATTTTCTCCCACTCTGAGGGTTGTCTTTTCATCTTGTTTATGATTTCCTTTGCTGTGTGAAAGCTTTTAATTTTCAGTAGGTCCCATTTGTTTATTTTTGATTTTATTTCCATTTCTCTAGGAGGTGGGTCAAAAAGGATCTTGCTGTGATTTATGTCATAGAGTGTTCTGCCTATGCTTTCCTCTAAGAGTTTGATAGTGTCTGGTCTTACATTTAGGTTTTTAATCCATTTTGAGTTTATTTTTGTGTATGGTGTTAGGGAGTGTTCTAATTTCATTCTTTTACATGTAGCCATCCAGTTTTCCCAGCACCACTTATTGAAGAGGCTGTCTTTTCTCCATTGTATATTCTTGCTTCCTTTATCAAAGATAAGGTGACATATGTGTGTGGGTTTATCTCTGGGCTTTCTATCCTGTTTCATTGATCTATATTTCTATTTTTGTGCCAGTACCATACTGTCTTGATTACTGTAGCTTTGTCCTATAGTCTGAGGTCAGGGAGCCTGATTCCTCCAGCTCCATTTTTCTTTCTCAAGATGCAAATCAAAACTACAAGGAGGTATCACCTCACATTGATCAGAATGGTCATCAACAAAAAATTTACAAACAATAAATGCTGGAGAGGGTGTGGAGAAAAGGGAACCCTCTTGCACTGTTGGTGGGAATGTAAGTTGATACAGCCACTATGGAGAACAGTATGGAAGTTTCTTAAAAAACTAAAAATAAAACTACCATATGACCCAGCAATCCCACTACTGGGCATATACCCGGAGAAAACCATAATTCAAAAATAAACATGTACCACAATGTTCATTGCAGTGCTATTTATAAGAGCCAGGACATGGAAGCAACCTAAATGTCCATTGACAGATGAATGGATAAAGAAGACGTGGCACATATATACAGTGGCTGTTTCACTTCCACATAGCAAGTAAAGAATTATGTTTGTGAAGCACAAACAAAAAATAAATAAATTAAATTAAATTAAAATAGATTAGGATTTACAGAACATTTGTGTTTTATGGCTGTTTTACTCAGCCATAAAAAGAAACAAAATTGAATTATTTGTAGTGAGGTGGATGAACCTAGAGTCTGTCATACAGAGTGAAGTAAGTCAGAAAGAGAAAAACAAATAGTGCATGCTAGCACAATATATGGAATCTAAAAAAAAAAAAGGTTCTGATAAACTTAGGGGCAGGACAGGAATAAACATGCAGATGTAGAGAATGGACTTGAGAACATGGAGAGGGGAAAGGGTAAACTGGGACAAAGTGAGAGAGTAGCATTGACATATATACACTACCAAATGTAAAATAGATAGCTAGTGGGAAGCAGCTGCATAGCACAGGGAGATCAGCTCAGTGCTTTGTGACCACCTAGAGGGGTGGGATAGGGAGGGTGGGATAAGGAGGAGGATGGGAGAGAGAGGCAAGAGGGAGGAAATATGGGGATATATATATATATATATATATATATATATATACACATATAACTGATTCACTTTGTTATACAGCAGAAGCTAACACAACATTGTAAAGCAATTATACTCCAATAAAGATGTTAAAAAAAAAACCCAAACAATTCTTGGAAGTTTATCAGTTAGAAAGAAGCACAATTTCCTGTATTGCCTTTCTCTCCTAATTGCCTCCATAATTGCCCTTTCCTATTATTTTTTACCCTTGTAATACAATACCCTCTTAACTGGTGTCTCTAACTTTTGTGTCTCCCTTCCCCAGTCTTTATTCCACATAGCAAGTAAAGAATTATGTTTGTGAAGCACAAACAAAAAATAAATAAATTAAATTAAATTAAAATAGATTAGGATTTACAGAACATTTGTGAAGATAGTACAGAGAGTCCCCATATTTCCTACACCTAGTTTCTCCTATTATAAACATTTTATATTAGTAATGTAAAGTTATTAAAATTAATCAACCATATTGATATGCTTTCTCTTAACAAAGGCCATACTTTATTTGAATTTCCTTGGCTTTTACCTGATGCCTTTTGGTAACAATCCAAGGATTGTTAGTCCAGGATTCCACAACACATGTATCTGTCATGTCCCTTAAGGTTTCACTTGGCTGTGACAATGTCCCAGTCATTTTCAACACATCATATCTAGGGTACATTTATCACCATGACTTACCACTGTTGATGTTAATCTTGATCATCTGCCTGAGGTAGAGTTTGTAAGGTTTTTCTACTGCAGAGTTACTACCTCCTATTTCTGTGTTGTACTTTTTGAGAAGTCACTATACACAACCCACAACTAAGGAGTGGGGAGTTATACTCTACCTCCTTGAGACTGAAGTAACTACATAAATTCTTTGAGCTTCTTCTGAAAGGAAATTTATCTGTTCTTCAATTTTATTTTCTTACAGTCATTAGTTTATATTGATATGGACTCTTAACTGTCTGGTTAACACTGGGTTACAATACAATACTTATTAATTTTGTTGTTAAAATTATCCAGCTTTAGCCATTAGGAGCTCTTTTAGTTTCTTGTATCCCTTTGATGTACTCTCATCACTGGGCTTTTTCAAACATTACTTTCTGGCACTATAAGGTGCTGTAGGATTATCTAGGATTTTTCCATGTCCCAGTCCTAGAATCAGCAATTTTTCTCAAGTATCCTTGGTTCTTTTCATTGCAGAATGGTATTAGAAAACAAGACCTGGCTGATAGGTGTGCTTGTTTTTACTGGGGTGTCATTGCTTCTGGACCCTCTCAACTGACAGAGCAAGGAAATATATGTGTTTATACTAACCTGTCTATATGCACATATCTGTAAATATCTCTGTATGTATGTATGCATGTGTATATATATTCATACTGATTTTTACCACATGGATCATTCATGCCTTCCCCCTTTTTTTATCTATAACCTTCTATTCCAATAAGCAGAAATCTGGTTCCCACCATCTGCTATCCATTTATTTAATTATTCAATGCCAGTTGTTCAATTCCAGTCCACGTATATAGTGGCTTCAGAATTTTTAACCTGTAGGGAACAACTTAATCAGCTATAACATAGTACTTATGTACAGTTTCCTTTGCTTTTTCTGCATCAGTTGATAAAGTCATAAGATTTTTATTTTTTATATATGATAAATTACACTGACTGATTTTTGAACTATGAGCCAGCCTTGCATACTTGGAAAAAAAAAAGTCACTTGGGTCATGATATATAATACTTTCTATATATTGTCAGGTAAAATTTGCTAATATGTTTTGAGAATCATTTTGTTTACATCCATGAGAGATATTGTTCTGCAGTTTTCTTATGATGCCTTTATCTGATTTTATTGTTAGAGTAATGCTGGACTTGGATAGTAGGTTAGGAAGTATTTTGCTTCTAATTTTTGGAATAAATTGTGCAAACTTGGTATTATTTTGCCTATGTCAAAGGCAGAAGTGTTTATCTAAGGAAATTTACAGGAAAACTTTGATGGGATACATTAGATTTGTTTCCATTACAGCAGATTCTTTCAGAGTGAATAAAAGTTACTATCAGTTCTCATGATTTTCTGAAAGAATTTGAGATTACTAAAAGAATAAAATCAATGTAAAGCAACTTCACATTATATTATAGATTTGAAGAATATGCTTGTTTCAGGGAAAATTTACTGAGATTAGTCTAATCAACATTCTGTAGTCTGGTGCAGGAAGAAGGAAGAATGAGGATTTCTGCTTAGCTAATAAGTTAGACTACTTCATACTTGAGAAATAGCAATGAGCATAGATGGAGGTTTCTTCTTTACTCAGAACGGTGTAGACTCTCACCCTGATTTACCAAGTATGGTCTCATTTTTCCTATTGTCCAATCAACTTGTCCAGTTTGGCATTAGTCCTGGATTTTTCATTTTTAAAGAAGTATTGTTAATGGTTACATGAAAATAAATTCAGATGTTTGAGCCAGACTTCCACATTGTACATCCAGCTTCTCCTTTGGTTGTCATCTAACCCCATAAATAAACCTATATGTTCTACATGACACTAAATTTTTAAAAATAAACAAGTCCTCTAGCTTTTGCTTGATTTTGTTAAAACCCATTTGGAAATATTTAATCAAATATCAAATAAATGTTGGATCGAAAGACATCAACTTTGAAAGCTTTGAGTGAGTTCCAGGTAGGGAAAGTGAAGTTTACATGTAGAAAGCATTTATCCCTATGAAAACATGGAAGAGACTACAACATACATAGATTTATAATTGCGCTGTGGAATACTTGGCCTTGTGGGAAGAGTCTTTTGGTAGAGTTTCCATTTTTAATTTGATATGTTAATACTAAGTACTGTAACAGAATATTAAAATACCTGTGGACTTTCAGCATTTAGACTTGACAAAACTTTCAAAAAATCATAAACACAAGGAATAGTACTCTGGAAAACTGAAGGTGCTCTTTGTACATGGGAAATATTCACACATTCACTTTAAATATTTTTGTGTTGAGAATGCACTCTACTGAACAGATTTTGCTCTTAGGTTAGCAGGTACTATGGCACTTAGAGAAATAATATTTTTTCTATTAAAACTATTATGATCTATGGAAAAGAGTCAAAGTTGTTAACAATTTCAAATGTGCTAATCATAAGATGCAATTTTGAAAATTAAGACTAATATAACCATATTAATAAAATACACTCTCATAATTATGCACTTTTGGTGTGAACCGAAAAATATTATATATTTGAATATGAATTGTGGTGGTGGTAAAAGCATTAACAGACTAGACGGGGGGTGTGGGTAGGTACTGCTGTTGGGAGCTGAAAAAAGAAACTATGGCTGCTCTCTTGTGTGCACCATATTTTGAGTCTGAAAAGAGGAAGCCAAAGCTGGGAGGGGCTCGGTGAGGGGGTCCTCCAGGAGCCAGGCAGCATGGAGGCCTTGGAGATGCGTGTGTGTGAGATGGATGGTTGCAGCAGCGAGGCCAAGCTCCAGTGTCCCACCTGCATCAAGCTGGGCATCCAGGACTCATACTTCCGCTCACGGGAATGTTTTCAAGGAAGTTAGGTTACTCACAAGTTACTGCATGTGAAAGTGAAAGATGAAAAGGCCAAGCAAGGAGTGTCTTCCTGGACTGTGGAAGGGGATATCAACACTGACCCATGGGCATGTTATTGATATACTAGTAAACTCAGACCACATTATCCACTGATGTCAAGGCCAGTGCCAAGTCATAGTCCAAGACCAGATTATGCTGATCACCCTTTAGGAATGTCTGAATCTGAGCAGGCTCTTAAAGGTACTTCTCAAGTTAAGTTACTCTCATCTGAAGATATAGAAGTGATGCTACTGCTATGTAGGCTAGCTAGAGAAGACTATGTGGACATTGATGCTGGGGTGATTAAACCAGATGTAGCTACTGAAGAAATAGATCATGCTGTACACTTAGCATGCATTGCAAGAAATTGCTATCCTTCTCCCCTGAATTATTATAATTTCCCAAAGTCTTGTTGTACTTCAGTGAATAAAGTGATCTGCCATGGAATTCCAGACAGATGGCCCTTGCAAGAAGGTGATATTGTTGATGTGGACATCACTCTTTATCACAATGTTTATCATGGGGACCTGAATGAGATGTTTTTTGTTGGAGACGTGGATGAGCAAGCATGGAAACTGGTTCAGACCACGTGTGAGTGACTGATGCAAGCCACTGATGCAGTGAAACTTGGTGTTCAATACAGAGAATTGGGAAATACTATCCAGAAGCATGCCCAAGCAAATGAATTTTCAGTTGTTCAAAGCTATTGTGGGCACGGAATCCACAAACTTTTTCATACAGCCCTCAATGCACCTCACTAGGCCAAAAATAAAGCAGTTGGAGTGATGAAGGCCGGTCACATATTTACAATTGAGCCGATAATTTGTGAAGGTGGAAGGCAGGATGAAACCTGGATGGATGGCTGGACAGCAGTGATGAGAGATGGGAAGCTGTCTGCCCAGTTTGAGCACAACCTGCTGGTCACGCACACTAGCTGTGAAATCCTAACCCCGTGACTCGATAGCTCGTGGCCTCATTTCATGTCCCAATTTTAATTTCTCCTGAGATGGTGCATCTTGGTGATAACTTCTGGCTGTACTTTGCGTTTTATTGAGAGTACAGAATGGAAGATGAAAATTTTTAATTACTTGTTTTGTTTTGATTATAGTTAAGGAAGGACTACAGCATTCGATGTGTGTCCTCAAGAACTTGTCTTGGGTCTGAAAAAGCCAAGAAGAATAAAGGAAGCATTTCTCCATTCCTCTCAATGCTCCCCTCTCCCCACAAAAAAAGTCTCTGCACACCCATTTTCTTATGTTCCCTTTAAGCAATTTACTTAAACCTGCTTCTAAGTTGATTTTATCGCTGCCACAACTGGGCCATTAGAGCCAGCTATTTTCCAGGTGAATGTTGGAGACGAGAATCCTTGAAACTTTATCAACATACATTGCTCCCGATTTTTTTATTATATATATGTATACATTTTAAATTCCATATATGTAATTACTGAACACTATATGACCTGGGGTTTGTGTTGATTCTGCTCTGACAAGGTCAAAAGCTGTCATAAATGGACTTGTCATTTCCAGTGATTTAATCCCCATCTGAGAATTGGCCTCCCTTCCCCCTGCTAATTATTTACTTTATAATTGTGTGTAAGGAAGCACTCGGTCAGCGAGACTTGCCAATGTGGATTCTGTGAGTGAATGGATGTGGAAAAATTCACTTTGGAAAAAGGTTATCAGATTTTTAAAAATCTAGTTTATGGCAAAAATAGTCATGTTCCAAGTGGAAGCTGGCTGTGCAGAGAATGAGATTTTTGTAATCCATTGCTATTTCAGACCTCTGTTTGTTCCTAATGGGAGGAAAAATGCTTCCTTCCCCTCTCTGTCTTATTTCAAGGTCATCCCTTGGAGATATTCAGAGAAGGGTGGAAGGTGCACTGTGGATGTTGATGGGGAAAGACAGTTCTGAAATCTCTCCAGCAGTGAGCAGAGTCTGGAAATTCTAATGTTTAGTAAACCTGGTGGTGATGAGAAACGAACCTCTTTGGAGACTGGACTGTTCCCTTGTAGAAGGGATACAGCTGTCCTTGGTGTGCTGAAAACACACTTCTCCTTTACAAAGTTTGGAATCTCATTAGAAATGACCTCAGCGGCCCAACATCTGTGTCCCTTTCAGTAGTTCAGTCCAAATGGGAGTGTATCCGGTGAAGACATATCAGATCAAAGTCACTGTCATTAGAGTGTACTTGATTACTGGGTATCTGGTAACTTTATTCTAAGATAATTTGATATCACTGACATGTTACACTTGTACGAGAACACCTTTCCCAGAGTGCCTCAGGCCTTTATCACTTTAAAGGAATTATGATAATGTTTTCATTACTTTTATTATTTTAATGATTTAGTAAAGTGGCTGAATTTGGTATAGACTTTTGGGGGTATGTGTGTGAAGCTTTTTAACAAACTGTAATATTTGTGAATGGAATGCCTTGCAACATGAATGTTAATATAATGTGTAAAGTGAGATTTTAAAAGTTTGAATGATTATCCTGCCAAAAAAAAAAAAAAAGCTGATAAGGGATTGTGTACACCCAGGTGGAGGGTGTAGTCATGCATTCACATACAGCCTGCACGTGAAGCAAGTGGACCATGCAGAAACAAATGGCTTCATGATTTCATTAGCTCCACGATCAGAAACAATATTAATTAATTGAAGGGAGATCCAGACCCACCTCCTATTCCCACCGAGATACAGATACTGTCACATAATTGCATTTCTTCCCCACACCCAACCCATCCCTACTCCTGGAGAAGTGAGAAGATGCAGGTCACACCACACCTTGCCTTCTCTCTCTCTCGGGAGCTCACTATAACTGGGCAGAAGAGAAGAAATGGCAATGATTGATTCCTAAATGTAAGAGTATTATTTACTCCAATAGAAGTGATATTTAATAACTGCATTAAACTACAAACTCCAAAATAACTTTATTTTTTTAATCTAATCTCTAGAATGAATGGGGAAGAGTGAGTAGGACAATGGCAATGTGGCTTAAAAGGGGTAAGGTTGATAATGATTACCAGAATATAACTTGTCCTATCTTTGCACTTCACTGAATTCACAAGAAAAGATAAAATACTCTGAACATCCACCCACATTCTAATGCCAGATGATTCAGAATTGGCCTTTATCTTTCCTTATTCTCTATATCACAAGCTTTATTGATTTTATTGGGTTGTTTTGTTTTTGTTTTTATATTGAGCTATAGAAGCTGTTGGTATATTTTGGGAATTAAGCCTGTGTCAGTCACATCATTCACAAATATTTTCTCTCATTCCATAGGTTGTCTTTTCATTTTGTTTATGGTTTCCCTTGCTGTGCACAAGCTTTTAAGTTTAATTAGGTCCCATTTGCTTATTTTTTCTTTTGTTTCCATTACTCTAGGAGGTGGATTATAAAAGGTCTTCCTGCAATTTAGGTCAGAGAATGTTCTGCCTATGTTTTCCTCTAGGAGTTTTATAGTATTTGGTCTTACATTTGGGTTTTTAATCCATTTTGAGTTTATTTTTGTGTATGGTATTAGAGAATGTTCTAATTGCATGCCTTCATATGTAGCTGTCCAGTTTTCCCAGCACCACTTATTGAAGAGACTGTCTTTTCTCCATTGTATATTTTTGCCCCTTTATCATAGATTAATTGACTATCAGTGTGTGGGTTTATCTCTGTGCTTTCTATCCTGTTCCATTGATCTATTTGTCTATCTTTGTGCCATACTATCTTGATTATTGTAGCTTTGTAGTGCCTTTTCCTTTCTGTGTATTTCCTGAGAATGTTAACTTCTTTCCAGCACCACCACCATCAGCCCTCACCAGAATTAATGCAGTTTTCTCCCAACTGTTCTCCCTGTCTCCATGTTGGCTCCTCTCCAAGTTATATTCCATACAGCAACCGTAATAACATTAAAGAGCATAACCACAACAGGAATTAATCAATTCAATCTATTGCTCTTTTATTTCTATGAAGCGGCTTCTTCAGAAAATAAAATCCAAGGTCATTTACATGATCTAATTGGCCCTGTGAACGATCTTTATCTACTGTTTCAGCTTCATTTCCTACCACTCAATTTTTTTCTCACTATACCCCAGGTGTACCTATCTTCTATTTCCTGATAATCCAACATCAACTCCTATCTCCCAGTACCTTCATATTTGCCCTCTACCTGGGTTGCTCATCTGCTATGCTTCACCTGTATAACTCCTACTAATCCTTCTTGCTTCAACTAAGTGTCACTTCCTTCATCTTCCCACACTTGAATTCTCCCAGACCATTTTGAGTCTGCTAGAATTAGCTATTTTCACTTTGCACAGTTCATTATGATTTTAGTTAAATACATTGTGCTACTATGTGTTTCATATCTGTTTTGCTTTTAGACCATAAGTTCTATGGCAGAATGAGAAGGAGTGAGGGGAAACCCACACCAGCCTTGTTAACTGAATATTTGAAAGGACATGGACCAGATGGCATTCTTGAGAGTGTTATCTGGGAAAGAAAATTCTCTGTTATCCAAGTGGTGATGGAAGCATTGGCCATTCAACACTATGGGGAGTCTCCCTCTTTCCCAGTGGTTTTATAACTTCTTATAAGTCATTTTGTCAGCCCCTCCAGAGCCCAGCATAAGCTGACAGAGTCAAGAATCTAAGCTGGAAAAGTGTGATTCTGTTGACTAACGCATGAATCCATTCCAGAAAACAAGGATTGTATTACCAGTTTCGTTAGTAATTTTCTCTGTGCTCCTGAGCAAAGTACTCAGCATTTTCAAGCACAACTGCATCCCTTCAGCAAAATGCTGACTTGGCTCCTTAAGGAAATAACATATTGTAGTGCATTTCAGATTTTAAAAAAATGGTATTGAAATGAAAAGCAATTACTTTCTTATGATGTGATATTGATCACAGTCCAGCTATCTTATTGACCCAACAACACATTAATTATTGATATCAATTGTTTGCCTGAATCTAATTCAATTAAATGTTGTCGTCATCACCCTCATGGTAAAGTTGCGTTTATCACCAGGACTGCTAGACAGTTTGAATGCCCTGCCAGGTGTTGCTTTGTGAGTGGGTTGCTTCATAGCTAAACACATGCCAGAGAATGATGGGCTTGATTCTAGTAGGATGTGAAGGGCACACTCAAATGCCTCACTAGATTTCTCCTAAATTGTGACATGTTCAGTAAAACACTTAAACTATTAAAGGGACTCCTTCCAAATACTCCAAGGGGGCAGGGGCTTGGCTGCTCCCCCAAATTTCTAAAGGCACCTAATTCTTCTTGATTTAAAAGAGTATCACTACTTAGCAAACTATATGTTAAGTAGATTCAAATTAGCTAAACTAGACCACCTGATTTTATTTTTGTCTTATATATCCAAGCTTGTTAACAGAAATTACAGTGCCAGAAAATCTTTGCTACCATATAAGAAAGCAAGAAAATCTACCACAAGCAAGGTGATGAATGTTAACTAGATTCATTGTAGTCATCATTTTGCAATATATACAAATACTGAGCCATTATATTGTACACCTGAAACTAATATAATGTTAAATGTAAATTGTACTTCAGTTAAAAAGAGAAAGTCCAATGATATATAACCAAATTCATCGTTAAAAAATAATATATTCTTGAGATGAACACTCTCTTGTACCAGGCAATTGATTTTGTTTAATATATAGAAAAATCAAATATATATTTATGGATTTTGACATTGGGACCAATTCACAAGAATTATACAGCACCATATATTGGTTTAATAAAAGGAAAGGCTTTAAATGATCCAAGAATAAGGTGAACTATATAGTGAATTCTTGGTCATGGGGAGTATAGGCCTAATGGTCACTGTCAGATAAAAATCCCATATGATCCAGAGGGTTTATTAAAGGATGTCTGATAGCACCCCTGCCTTCAAAGTTCCAAATGTGGGCCATAGAAATAAATTTTGTCCCTAGCTAACATTCACAGCCTTGACTATCGCTATATTAGTTATCCACAAGAGAGTTCAGGGTCAGAGTCTCTAATGAGCTTGCAGTCAGATGGTGCCTGGAGCTGCAGTACGCTGAAGGCTTAAATGGGCTGAAAGATCCAATTTCAAGGTGTCTTTCTTGAATGCATGGCAAACTGGTGCTGGCCACTGGCCAGGAGACCCAGTTCCTCTCAATGCGGGCTAATTCACAGGAGTATTTGGATGTCCTCATGACGTGGTGCTCACCCCAAAGGTGAAAAATCCAAAAGGTCAAGGAAGAAGCTACAAGGCCTTTATAACTTAGTCTCAAAAGGCACATATTGGCACTTGGATAAATGTGGGAGAGAATGACAGATTGGCATAGATATTAGGAAGCAAGTCTCATTGGAAGCCATCTTGGAGATTAGCTACTCTAGTCCAGCTTCTGCATTCAATATTTCTTGTCTATCTCACATGTAAATCACACGTATGCTTCATTGAGAGAAAATTCTTCATAGGTCTTTCACATTTGTGCACACCTTATGAGCAGAAGGACTGACTGCCTTTTGTTTCAGACTCTCCTTTCAGGGGTGTTTGTATAATGAGCATCATGAACAATACAGTTTTTTCCTCTAGAGGAAAAGACAGTTTGTTTATAACCTTAAAATGTAGTATCTTCCTCTGAAGCAAAGTAGATGAATGCTTATTTTATGATAAGATAAATATAATGTCTTCCTCTGGACGAAGGACAGGGAAGCTTTCTGTTATTTAAAAATATGGGTTTCCTAAACTCAGTGTTTCTCTCCTGTAATGCAACCAACTCTGCGTGCAGATATCTACCTGGGCCTAACTGCATTGTCTCCATGCTACTTGGGGGTAGGGAACTGACACCATTATACTTATGGTCATGCTTCTTGCTGTGCATTGAGTAATAAAGTGCTTTTTCTCTGACCAGGGTACCAGCATCCTTGAAACTGTGGCAAGGCAACATGTTACCATGTAAGTATGGTACACCATCCCCCAGTCTTATCCCATTACAACATCAGCTTGAAGACCAGGATCCTGGCATCCAAATCAGATCCAGGTGCACAGGTGTAACCTCAGATACAGCTCTGTGAGGGCAGCTCCTTGAATTTAGTTCCTCTCAGTCTGAAGACCTATGAACTAGAGGCAAGTTATCTCTCCATATACTCAGCATGCAGTGGGGACAGGTGTAGCATAACTGCTGTAGACCGTCCTCTTCAAATAGGGGGAATAGGAGGTACACATGAATAATTTCCCCATTGTAAAAATCTCCATAGGAAAATCCTGTGGGACACATAATGCCAGTTCCTTGACAAGGGCTCAGTATGACTGCCTGAAACCTTGGTAAAGTCTCTGGGCTCTTGGTTCTGACCTCTTAGGCATCCTTCCTTTTGGATTAGAGATAGCTAGTGTTTGCCCCTGAACTACCTGAGTAGCTTTCCTAGCTTGCTTTTTGTTCATAGTAATTGAGGAATCCACAGCCTCTTTGTATTTTATACTGACTCTGTCCATTTTAGTCCAAGCTGGTGGTGTCTCATCTAGTACAATTATAGTAAAAGTTTGTGGGTCTTTTATGGATTTTTCAGGGATTCATTTTACTGGAAAATAGACACACAAATCTTTTGTTTCCTATAAACCTGCTGTAGGACAATGCCTTGTGATTCTTAGAATTTGTATTTGTTTTTAAATTGATGATACATGGGATGTATGCCCTTAATATCCTTAGAGGGGCTTTGGTCTGTTTGAGGCTTCATCTTACATATTTCTGTGATCATTACAAAAGACTCAACATTTACATCCTGGACTTCACCAGTGAACCATGTTTTACTGACAGTGTCCTGGGTTTGATCTTTGCCTGGAAGCCGTTTTTAAATTTTAAGGTCTTTTACTATCTGGAAGACTAGCGATGAGAAATAGTTTTATATTTGAACCCAACAGCCCTGGTTCCTTTACCTTTAGCAGGTTTTTTTTTTGTTTTGTTTTCCTTTACCTTTCTCTCCTCTCTTAGGTGTTGCTATTTGTTGCTACAGGAAGCTGGGCAGCACTTCAATACCTTGCCTAGAAATCTCCTTAGATAGATCATTAAGTTAATTATGTACTCTGGTGGGGGGTTGTGGTTTCCCACCTTACACAGGAAATAGTATTACTAAATTTCCTGCCTTTTTCAAAATGTGATCTCTTTCCTCCATTTTCCTCAAATTATGTTAAACACTCACTGAGAGCCTTCATGAAGGCCATCACTCACGTTTAACAGTCTCTTCAAAGCTTTTTAGGATTTTATTAACACTATTCCAAGGTACTTGCTGCTTCTGCCCACTGCTGGGTTGCACCACCGGTCCCACGTTTTAGATTTTTTTTTTTTTTATCACACCATTTCACTTGTTTGTACCAAAATCTGTACTAGTTACCCATTTTTGTGTAGCGAACCACCCGAAATTTGTATCTTAAAAAATAATCATTCATCATCTCCCAAGGTTCTGACAGTCAAGAATTCAAGAACACTTTGGTAGGGAAGTTCTGACTTGAAGTCTTTTGTTGAGTTCCAGTCAGATGCTGGCCTGGGTTAAAGCTATTTGAAGGTTTGACTGGGTCTGGGTTATCTTCTTTCAAGATGTTTCCCTGACTTTTCTATGAAATAGTCACTGGCTTTGGGTCAAGGACCTCTATTCCTCTCCATATGGGTCTCTCCTTGGGGGTGTTTGGGTGACCCTACAGAACAGTGTCTGGTTTAGCCCAAAGAAAGTGATTTGAGAGACCAGGGTGGAAAGTGTGATGTTTTTAATGGCCTAGTGATAACTTCCATAAACTTCACTGATCACACCGGGCCAGCTCTGACTCAATGTGATGGCATGTACACCACATTAAAGAAGTGAGGACCACTGGAGATCTTCTTGCAGGCCCACTATTACTGCTACCAGTCATGAATCTAGAAATTTAAGAGTTCTCCATGACCCATGAAGAAGCAAGTGGTGAGAACAAAACCATTTATGTGCTGGGTATTGTCGATCAGAGGAATATAGTCAGACTCTAAATTTTGTGATTCAAATGTGGAAACAGGGGATGATCCCAAATCCTGTTATCAGTTTGAAATGTGCATGTCTGTGTTTTTAGCTTTTTTACATGAAACATGAGATTTAAAAAAATATAGAGATATAAGCCTTTTATTTTGAAATAATTTCAGATTTATAGAGAAGGTGTAAAGATAGTACGGAGTTCCTGTATACCTTTCACCCAGTTTTCCCTAATATTAACATCTTATATAACTGTGGTACATTTACCAAAACCAAAACATTAACGTTGGTGAATCATATGGATTAAACTGCAGCTTAGTTTGGATTTCACCAGTTTTTCCACTAATGTCCTTTTTCTGTTCCAAGATTCAGCCTAGGAAACCACATTACATTTAGAGAATGTAAAGTGTCACATCCCCCTCTTGAACGACATTTCATGTTCCCAGCTCTCCTGCTCCCTCTCTCCCACCACAATCATTTCAAATCTTATTGAGATGTCCACTTCCTCATCTCTTTTCCTTTTTCTATTCATTCTCCTCTTGGCTTTACTTAATTCTCTATACACCTGGACCACAGGTTTCACTACACTGGTGGTCATTCAGTTTTCACTGTATCAGTTCTCCACCTTCCACAGGTTTTCACTATCCATCAACAGAAAACTCCATCTCTGGATAAATGAAGTCTCCAAATCTCCCCCCAACCCATCCTTAGATTGGTGAGCACTCTTACAGAATACATACCTACAGATTAGGACCTCTGAAAGTTCGCACTGTCTAATCACCAAGTTTCCTCAGTGCTCCCTGGCAGTCCTCCTGAATAGCCCTCATCACCATCCCCTATTTAAAATGGTTCTAAGAGTCAATCACTATTTTACACTTTTTATACTATTACACCTACCCCCATCACCATTCAGAAAACTCTCTCTCCAACTTCACTTCGGAAATACAGGAATTAGGAAGAATGTACCAGACTTCTTCCATAGCTGTACCCACCCTGACTCCACACTTTCTGGCACCTGCTGTCATCTTTCCTTAACCCCTGCTCAGTGGAGGAGGCTCTGATTTTGACCATGGACGGTCATCCACATCACGCTTGTGATGTACACTCCTTCTGCTCCTTGGAACCTCACCCCATAAGTCATCCCAGCTCTGCATCAATCTGTAATCTCTCCCCACTTGCTGCTCTGTTTCCTCCTTCCCATGGGTTCATGTTCATTTCCTGCCTCGGTAAAACTCTCCTGCAATCCTACTTCACCCCTCGCCTACTGCCCTAAATACTTTTCTTTGGTTTTCAGATGCTGTCTTGGGACCTACATACATTGTTTTGGCTTCACTTTTCATCATTCATTCCTCAATCTTGACAGTAGAGCATATGTCCCATTGCTCCATGAAGCTGATCTTGCTGAGGACATTAGAACCCGTATACTGTCAAATGTCACTACACATCATCAATTATTTTTCCTGAGCCCGCTGCAGGATTGGACTCAATGACCTAGTCTTCCTTCCAAAACACTTTGTCCTTTAGCATCCAGATGACAAGGATTCCGTCCTCTCCTGATCTTGCGGGTTGTTTTATTTTTCCTTTGAATTCTCTTTCTCAATCTCCTTTGCAAGCTTCTTCTTTTCCACTTTTAATATTGGGGTTTCATCCTGACTTCATTTTCTATTCTTTCTTCATGGTTAATGAAATGATCATACGAACCCCTCCTATAAACTATCACCCCCCTGGCTCCAGAATAAAATATACCAGGCTTAGGTTTCTTCATACCTAATTTATTTATAGAGTATGGATTTTCAAGTAAATAAGTTTTTTAAAACTTTTTTTTCTGAAAACACGTGTGAAAGTTACAAATATTAAAAAATATTTGAATTTGAAATAATTATTAAATTAAAATAATTTTAAAATTTCTTAAATTTTACTGACATTTTCTAAAAACTGGTTAATTACAGTTTGATATTATTTGAATGCTATTTCCTAGAGATACATATAGGGTAAAATTTTAAATACTTGTCATTTCTTCTTTTATTTTCACTCTTTCCTCATAAAAAAAAGTCAAATATTTATTCCTATTTGTGTTCTTCCCAGTGGTATTGTAAACTTTGGAAATATCATCAAAATTATACCTGCAATTTGAATTTTCTATGTAATACTTATGCCAGAAATTTTAGTTTTTGCATAACTTAATACTCAAAAAAAGTTAGCCATAGTATTAGTCAATTTTTCTTGTGTAAGAAACAACCACAAACTTTCAGTAGTTTACAGGGGTCCTGGGTCTGAAGGTGAGCTGTGGCTAAGCTGCTTTGGGCTGAGCTCAGCTAAGTCATACATTCCAGGCCTCCAGAATGTTTCCAGGGTGCTCTCCAGGTCTTCATTTGGGGGGCACAGGCTGAATAGGGCAGGGACCACCTGAGGCCCAAGAGCCAAGCCCAACTTCGCAAGCACATTTAAAGCTTCTGTTGGATCAAGTCCAGTAATGTTCCCTTGGCTAATGTAAGTCACATGGTCAAGTCCATCACCAATTTTGTAGAGAGGTGCATTCCACCCCAAGGAAAGGCACTGCACTGTTCCTTCCACATATAGTCCTACTATGGTGAGACAGCGCAGAATAAAGCTATAATCTGACCTGCCAATACCAGTGTATAGCTATTAGGGTGGATCTTGAATGACCATTCTGATCATGGGGCATGAGCAGGAATCTGGGCTTCTTTCACTATAAACACTAAACTTATGTTCAAGAAAATCATCTCCAGCATCTTCCCTCTTTATCATCCAGAGAGAGATCCTCCAAAATATGTATTATGCTCCAGCTTTTTTCAAGACACCAAAAATTCCACAAAAATATTTGACCTTTGCAGTGTACTGGCTTTTATCTTTTTAATTTAATTTTCTATAATTTGTTTCTGATGTGTCCTATATGGGAACTCACTCAATTTAAACTATCAGAAATCCATGGGTAATGAAAAATCACCAACAATTTTGAAAGACTGCCAAGACACAGACCAATTCTCCAACCCTGTTCTCAGACCCTTGAAAAAAGATGTACTCCAGCACAATGATGTCAGGGGAAATAAGAAAGAAATGACCACTTCACCCAGTTCTAAAACATATCAGATATAGTAAATATGGAGTTACTCCCTATAACACAATTTGTGATATTCTTAGGTTTAAAAGAATGAGTAAAAATTCCTCTGTATCTCATTCCCTGGATTATATTTTACTCAATAAGACTGATTTTCATAAATCCATTTGGTCAGGAGTTTCCATTTACAGCCTATTTCCCCATAGCAATTTCATAAAATCCTACATTAATAGAGTCTTAATAAGCATTATCACCCCACCCAAATGCCAAACACATTTGGGGAATCGTTAAAACAAGTTATTTGTTATGAGTTTAATCAGAATATTGAATCAACTAAAAGGCTTTCAACTTCCGAGAGGAAACACAGATGTTCATGGTTTCCCATATGCACTGGACCCCAGACTCTTTTCCTGTGGAGCATCTTAGGCAATAGATTTCTGTAGAACAAGAAAGGGAAAGGCTTATCTAGGGAATGACCCATGAGAACATAACCCCCTCCCATATGCAGGGGGTGCTATCGTGGTGATTGGTCTCCAGTGGGGCTTCCTGCTGGGAAAGCAGTGTATGCCCAGCCTCAAGGGGCTGACAGACCCCACCCGCTTCAGATGAATACCTTAAGAACAGAATTTCATTAATGAGAAAATGTAGGGGGAGAGGGAGGGGCCCTGGGATCCCAACTATTGCACGTTGCCTGAGAGGGTCCTCAGGTTCAGGTGGGGTCATTGTCTTTAATCACCTATTTGTCCCTTTACCAGTGTTGCATTTGTTCTGTTTCTAACAGACGTTGAAAACCAAATCAATTAGTTTTTTCTCTTCTAGATTCAGCCTCTTCCTATCACACATGGAGTTAATTTGTAGGCAGAATAGAAGCCTGTGTTCCACTCCATCTAAATTCTCCTTTCTGCTGTGAACTTGAGCCCAAATAGTGGAAGGCAATATGATGATACTGTCTAATAAGGCAGACAACAAAATACAATGAAGATGCTTCTCCTTATGTCTATAAATGAGCTATTATCAGAGGTGGAATCAGCAGGAAATCCTTAATGGAAAGAGATGAAGGTAGGTTAGATAGACCATCCTGCACAGGCAACAGGGTTTGCACAGGTAGCTGAAGGACAGGGGGAGGGTAGTAACTATGTCTATCCCTGGCACAAGGGACTGAATGTGGTGCTGACTCAACAGACTGCTTTTAAATAAATGGTAACTACAAAGAACTGAGAATTGTCCAGCAGACGCCTCAGGCTTAGAGTCTGATGAATGTTGTGGGAGATGAAAAAAATTCTATTTTTGAATAAAATTTCCAGAGCAAGTGTTAGGTGATTTGCCAAAAAGCACAGTTTATCTTGATAAACTGTAATATTAAAAAAGGCAAAAAGTACAGCTGGCATGATCATTTCCCAGGTAATCAATGCATATGGAAACAGGGGTCCTAAAAAGGGGAAATGATGAAACCTGGATATTAATGTTAAAACCGAGACAATCTTCTGCCTTTCGTTATCATAAAGTGACAGGCAATTAAATTAAGAGGGAAAACGTTTCTCAATTAGAACTATGCCTTGGCTCAGGGACATTCAAAAATGATATTTTGCAATAACATGTCCACAAGAAATCACACCCTTTCTGAAAAACAATCTGAGATTAAAACTATATTTTTAACATATTAAAATTCAAACCCTATATCAGAATCTAAATTAAAAAGTATTTGTACATGTGTTCAGCCATCTGGAGATTCCCCCTGACCCCAGCTGCCTCCAGTCATATGCTCCCGCAGGTAACAACTTTCAACAGGCTCTAGTTTCCTCATTCCTCAGATGGCTGTCATTATAACATTAATCATCATAAAATAAGTTACATTTTATGCTGACATTTAAATGTGCTTATATATCTATATCAGATCCTCTACCTCTAAGATAAACAATTTCTCATATTGGATAGGAGAAGAGCAGAGTGGGGGAGAGACAAAATGAGTGTGTATTGTCAACTTAAAAAATATGTACAACCTAAAAGTTGAGGGTTATGTTTTATTACTATTTTTTTTATTGAAGTGTGATTTTATTGAAGGTTGATTTACAATGCTGTGCAATCTCTGCTATACAGCAAAGTGACTCAGTTATACACATCTAGACATTCTTTTTTTACATTCTTTTCCATTATGGTTTATCTGCAGTGACCTAAATGAGAAGGAAATCCAAAACAGAGGGGATATATGTATACATATAGCTGATTCGCTTTGCCGTACAGTAGAAACTAGCACAATATTGTCAACCAACTAGACTCCAATGAAAAAAACAAAAAAGAGTAATCCTAAGAGTTCTCATCACGAGGAAAAATATTTTTTCCATTTCTTTAATTTTGTATCCATATGATATGATGGATGTTCACTAAACTTATTGAGGTAATCATTTCATGAGGTATGTAAGTCAAATCATTTTGCTGTACACCTTGAACTCACAGTGCTGTACATCAATTACGTCTCAATAAAGCATGAAGAAAAAAAATAGAATAGTTTGCATCTACCAACCCCAAACTTCTAGTCCATCCCTCTCTCCTCCCCAACTCCCTTGGCAATCACAAGTCTGTTCTCTCTGTCTGTGAGTCTGTTTCTGTTTTATAGATCGGTTCATTTGTGCCGAGAGTTATGTTTTATTTGGAGAAATTTTTAGGACTTCAGGCCGAGGAGAGAGCATATCAAGTAACCCTGAGGGAACTGCTCTGAAGAGGTAAGGGGAGAGCTAGTATATATAGGAGTTTTGCAACAAAGGGCAGGTAGTCTTAACTTCAAAAGATTATTGTTAACTAAAGAAACTAGATATCTCAAGTTAAGGTATTTAGTGCTTTTCTATGTATGGGAAGGTGCAAGAATCTGGGCTCACTGCAATCATTCCTTTGATATGTACCTTAGCTACATCCTGAGTTTCCTCAGGGCTCACCCTGTGGAGTGGCTGCAGTGTGATGGCTGCTAGGTGGCAGGTGTTCTTTCTTTCCTTCCTGAGTTCCCTCAGGACTCACCAAATCACATCGTCACTGATGACCCTGACATCCTTTGTTTACTGATATGGCAAGTAATATTCCATTTCTCAGTATAATATGTATAAAATTGAGAGCATTTCAAACATCCTCCCATGTGCTTGAATAAACACACCAAATAAATTATGAATTACAGTTAAGATTGACTCTAATCTTTCTCAAATTGGGAATTTAACACAGCACTGAACAAATATCATTATTCCCCTGAGATAGTAAGGGCTGGGTTACACAAAACCTGCAACCTTCCTGCTCAATGAAAATAAAAATATTGCAAATCTAAGTCTAGGGGATTTAAATTTACAAGTTCAAATTTAAATATGCTACATGCTCAGGTATTTTTTTCTTCTTCTTTTCTTGAGCTGCAGTGATACATTTCGCAGAAATTCAGAAGTGCTGTTACCCCCTTAAAAGTAACTGCCAAAAATTACACTCCTGCCAGCCAATACACGCCTTGGAGTGAAGAAAACAGCAGTCTGAAACCTCTAATCCAATCTGAGTGAGACGGCATGGACTCCATTTCCTGCTTTGTCCCAGTAGCTGTTTCAGATGTGGCGGCTGACCCACCAATGGAATTGTTGTTTGTGCTTGTAAGGAATGTCACACACACGTGTCAGGGTTGGCCTTGTTCCCAGTGGCCACCTCGCTGTGATTCCAGGGTTCCTGTGGAGGCTCATCACCCTTCTCCAAATCTCCTCTTTTTCTCCACTCCCTTGCCGAAGTAAAAAAAAAAAGCACAACGTGAGAGGTGTGAGTTAAGTTTTATTTGGGGGAAAATGAGGACTACAGGCTGGGAGACAGCATTTCAGATAGCTCTGAACAACTGCTCCCAAGAGGCAGGGGGGGTAAGTTCAGTATAGATGTGATTTTGGTGAAGTGGGAGTCCATGCAATCAAGCACATTTTTTTTTCTTTTCTTTTTTTTTTTGCAGTACGCGGGCCTCTCACTGTTGTGGCCTCTCCTGCTGTGGAGCACAGGCTCTGGACGCGCAGGCTCAGCGGCCATGGCTCACGGGCCCAGCCACTCCACGGCATGTGGGATCTTCCCGGAACGGGGCACGAGCCCATGTCCCCTGCATCGGCAGGTGGACTCTCAACCACTGCGCCACCAGGGAAGCCCAAGCACATATTTTTTGCAGAAGGTTCTGCTAGTCTCATGAAAGTTTCTGCTAGTCATGAGGAGTAGACATCACCATGAAGGATTTTAGTGCTTTTCTAGATACGAGGAGATGGAAGAATTGGGCTCATTAAATTGTCTCCTGAAAATATCTAACTATCTGAAGACCTGTTCTGTGAGTTTTTCCCAGAGCACAGAGGGCATCATTTCTGCTCTCACCCTGAACTCCTTTCAGGGGGTGTTGAAAATCAGCAGCTACAGCGGCTCATGAGAGGTAGATGGCAAGTGCCAATTTGTAGTTGACACCCTGAATCTTTTACTGTTTCAGCATTATAATCTTATAATAAAGGCCATTGTTGTGTGGATTATTTCCAAGATTAAGGTAAGGGCCAGCGCTCTTTATCCAATTTTACTGTAGTTGGATATTTCCCATTCCTCTAAATTCACAGTTTTAATAAATAGGACCAGAGCTGGAGAACAACCAGATCCATGACTGAGGGTTTGTCAGAGAGGGTGGGGTGGGTCCGTGGGAGAAAAAGTGGATATGTGAAGTACCAGTACACAATTTTTCTTCTTTAAACATCTGTCAAAAAGCTAACATCTGTCAAAAAGCTTTCTAGAACTTCATGGGAGAAAAACAGATGGAATTTGCTCATAAATTAGTTCAAACGGAAATCCATATTCAGATTCAGAGTGGAGTTGAGCTTCCTTCTCAGTATTACACGTGTGGAAAGAGTAACCGTGCTTTTGATCATCAAGGTCCATTTGGCAAATGCTTCTTATGGTCACACATTCCTTTGATGAGGAATTGGGACTTTGATCATTTGGGACTGACATTCAGCATTCTGTTTGCTCAGGCAGTCCTGGGTGTCATTTCAAAATCTAATTTGGATTTTGATTTGATTGGGAAAATGCTTTTCTCATTTGTATGTATGGTCCTCTGATGCTGGTAAAACTAATAATAACATTCTTAATGAGCGAAGTTTGTAGAGCAATTATTAACGAACTTTGGTCAGAATTGACATTAAGATCAAGTAAGATGGGACAAACAGAGAACCAATAGTAATTATAGTCTGTGTTAAACACTACAAATCTAAAAGGAAACAAGCAGTGAATTAAGTAAGAGAGTTTAATCTATATAGATGCAAAAGACCTGTCTCAAACTGCAGAATTAAAAAAAATAAAAAGACAATTTAAAATCCTTGGAGACCATTAGGTCACAAAGTTCATTTTCCAGCTCTGGACTCTTGATTTTTCAGTTACTTGGGGATTTTTTAAAAATTTATTTTATTTTTAACTTTCCTAAGCAGAGATTTCATAGCTATTCAGATCACCCTTTAATATTAATGTGAAGCAACAGTGGCTCTGTTGCCATAGGATTTAATTTAGACTGGGTGGTTTCATAAATCTATCAACAGTACTGGGGTGGAGAACCAATTTAGTTATTTTCTCCTTTGGGAGACTATAGCATGCTGCAGTGATAATTTGAGATGCTGAGCCTTGAGTGGACCTTGTTTTCTATGCTGAGGAGCTAGCATTTTTTGATAGCTGTTTTATGTTACTGTCTAGACGAGATTACCCTTATATGAGACCCAGAGGACGAAGGCATTAGTTCTAGGGGAGGGAACCATAATTTGTTCAGAGGAGGGGGGATTTCAGTTTGGAAATACTGATAATCAGTGGATGTTAGGATATGGTGATAGCCAGGGGAGCGTTAATGACATTTTGATAGGTGCATTCTTTATTGTAGATTACCATCCCCCACATTGTAGGACTTTTAGTAAACCTACCCTCTGCCCCATTGTGTCCCACTCAGGCATTATAGCAAACAAAATAGCTCTGCACACTTCTATGTATCCCACAGAGGGGCAGTATTAACCACACTTGGGATTGAGGGTCTTACTGGGACTAGACCATGTAGAGCTTTTGATCATGTTGGTTTAGAGCCTCTGAGAAAGAGATCTCAACCCCACAGCCACATGACATTTTATTTTAAAGGGTCCCTATGGGCTATGGCTGCATGTGTTTGGGTCAGAGGCAATTCTCACAGGCTGCAACAAAGTTGTCGAGCTAAGCTGGCCTAGGCCAAGCACAGGCCATTCATTCTCAATAAAACCAAAAAGGCACTTGGGTACCAGCAAATGAGTATGTCTTGGGGGTGTTCATAAGCAATGGTAGGGATGTGAGCTGTCACTTGACATTGAGCTACAAGGGCAAAGACATTGGGCCACAGAAACCTGAAAAGGCATTGTGGTCCACAGAGGGCTTGATTAGCAGGTATACCTAAGGCAGGGCCTCCTGGTGTAAATGCTTAAGGGGACAGTCTCTTCCTCTCCAACCGACACCATGAGGAGGCCCAGCTCTGCTCATGACTGGGTGGGAAATTTTACCTAATTCAGGAGTTCAATATTGCCATCTGATCTAAGAGGCATTTTCCAGTTGCTCTCCTGGGTAGGAACACATAGGAAGTGACCTCAAAGCCCCAACAGTTTCCCTGCTCAGCAGAGATTCACATTCTGTAACTCACGCAAACTGTTGAGTATGTTGTGACGATCAATTAATCTAAAATGAAGCCCTCACACACTAGGTTTTTTTTTTTTTTTAACTTATTTATTTATTTAATTTTTGGCTGCGTTGGGTCTTCGTTTCTGGGTGAGGGCTTTCTCTATTTGCGGCCAGTGGGGCCACTCTTCATCGCGGTGCGTGGGCCTCTCACTGTCGCGGCCTCTCTTGTTGCAGAGCACAGGCTCCAGATGCGCAGGCTCAGTAGCTGTGGCTCATGGGCTTAGTTGCTCCGTGGCATGTGGGATCTTCCCAGACCAGGGCTCGAACCCGTGTCCCCTGTATTAGCAGGCAGATTCTCAACCACTGCGCCACCAGGGAAGCCCCACACTAGGGTTTTGAGGGCTGGTGGAACTGCTGGAAATATTGGGTAGATTCTGAGGAACATTATGGCTTCACAGAGGAAGGAATTAAATTAATATCATTATGTAAGAATGTATGAGAGTTTGGACAGAGAATGCTAATGGTTTCATATTAGATTGTTTCCTTATAAACGTGATTTCAAAGACTGAAGGTAGCATCTGACACGAGAAGTGAAAGGCAGTTATAATATGGGTTAAAGCAAGACTTCATGTCTGTGTTGCTTTGTTTCCTTATACAGCAGGTACACCAAAAGACCAAGTCACATCTTGGGAGAATTGCTGTGGAATTTTATAATGAAGAGTTCTGTTTCACTGAATTGTTTGAAGCTCTTTTGAGACAACATTTGCTGTAGTATTATCAAAATACACCTGTGATCCAGCTCAGAAGTGAAGACTTTGAAGCATAATATGATGGCAGGTCTTAGGACCTTCTGGAAAGCAGTCACACTGCTGAACAGTTTGCGCTGGTCAGGGGTGCTAGAGGAATGTGGACTAGTGTGTGGCTGAGTTGGCCTCAGAACACAGAGATGGAATCCTTTAGATCCTTTTGATTGTCGCCCATTTCCCAGTTGCCCATGTCCTCTTGGCCATATCAGCAATAACAGTGTAAATATTCATAGTCTATTAGCTTTAATCATCAATCAGTACGTAGGACCTACTCCATCTACTGATACTGGTAGTTATCCAATATCACTATCAGTTCCAATATCCAATATGAATATCAATTCCAGAGTAGCAATTATGATGCACACCTCAAAATGGTTCGTTTTCTAATCTTCAGAGGTATTGACATTGGAATAATTTTTTAAAAGCCAGTGTAAAATTTCCCAGTTTCTCTCCTAAACTAATCCTCTGCAATCCCATCAGGGATGTGAACCTTATCTTTAGTAATCACTGCACAGTACCACTCGGAATCTTAAAGCTCCTGTGGTTTGTAGCCACCTGGATCTCAGAGGCACCATCTCCCAGACAAGGGGACACAGACTCCCTGTGGTTTCCCAGCTCCGTGGAAACATCTGGGTTCTGGGCATGGCCCAAGGCCCAGGAGGATTTAGTGTCATTGGTGCTTTAAGATCTTGAGAGTGTTTCCCTGAAGTGCAGACCGCCTCTCCTCACCATTCTCAAGATGATGCATTTGATCAGTGCCTTGGGAAAAACTAAAGCAGGGGTCACTTTAATCTTCATAAACCATCTTTATGGCTCCTCTTGGGGTTAGACTTATGGCTTCCTCTTGTGGAAAACCCCTTTAAAGAAACAAAATGCTAAGCAGAAATGCTCATGTCAGATGTACACAAATCCTTTGTGAAATTGAAAAAAAAATTCAGAGGATTTTTATTAATCTTTACAAACTGACAGAATGAGAAGGACCATTTTTAATATTATGTCCCATGTAATGATGGCTTCCTGTCTTAGTCTGCTCAAGGTGTCATAACAGAATACCATAGACCAGGTGGTTTAAACAGCAGGATTTTATTTTCTCACAGTTCTGGAGGCTAGAAGTCCAGGAACAAGGTGCCAGCAGGGCTGGTTTCTCCTGAGGCCTCTGTCCTTGGCTTGCAGACCATCATCTTCTCTTGCTGCATCCTTGTGTGGCCTTTCCTCTGTGAGCACACACTCCTGGTGTCTCTTCCTCTTATTTGTCCTGTTGGATTAGGGCCCCGCCCTTATAACCTTATTTAGTCTTAATTACCTTCATAATGGCTGTATTTCCAAAGACAGTCACATTGAGGATTAAGCTTCAACCTATGAATTTTGGGGGGACAAAATTCAGTCCAGGAAACCCCTCATGCTATGGGCTTTCTGCTTGTGGCATATGATGTGCTCACGTTGGAAATCAGGCTGTAGGATTCACACTTAATTGTGCTCATGTTAATAACGTTAGGAGGATCTGCATGTTAACTAGCTTGTATCTGTCTGTTGGTCTCAGATCACCTGAATTGTATAGGGATGGACAGGAAATGTGATAAAATGAGATGGAGAAATGCATTCCCAGAACATTTCTGAGTGACTTAGGGTCATGTCATAGTTAGCTTCATGAGTCAGAGGCTGGCACTAACAGGGCTCTGAAATCAGGATCCCACATGGGTCAAATAACGTCTCAGAGATGCGAATTCAGTTACATGTTCCCAGAAGACACCACAGACTGAGGTCCTTCCCAGAAACGCCTCCTCTGATCATCTGAGTTAGAGAAAGCTGATCCACTGTCATTACCTTAATAAGAACCCAAGGTATAAGCCTTTGAAATAATGTGTTAGGAAGATTGTCTTTTTCTTCTGTTGAAAATTTCCCTGGCCCTTTCACAATAAAATAAGTCTGTGAGATGGACAAGAGTGGCACCAGCTTTCTCATTCTCCCTGGACTGCAGGGTCCACCCGGGATCTCTCAGGCTTTAATTCTAGGCTGTATAGATATAGAGGGACTGGCTGCATGTGGGGGTAGCGGGTTGATCCCTTGCTCCATTACTCCCCAGATTCTACTCCTTTAACATCATGAAAGGCTCAGGCCCTGGGGCCCCTCCACCTGTCACCAGGAGCTTGTGCTGGATTCACTTCCTTCCCAACGGCCTGCCTGACAAAACCCCAACCTTGGAGGAGCCCCTTTCTCTCCCAGCACCTGGACAAGTAAGCACCCTGAGAAATTAACTGATCCATATGGGATCCAGATTTCAGAGCCTTGTTGGTCCCAGACTCTGACCCATGGAGCTAAACACACACAGGATTTAAACTTGCTTGGACATGTTCTTGCAATTTCTTTTTCATCTCATTTTATTATCTTTTCAGCCAGTCCCTATACAACTCAGATGATCTGAGGCCGATTGACAAATACAAGCCTGTTAACCTGCTGCTCCCCATAATGTTCCGATATGAGTATAAATGAGAGTGAATCCTATAGCCTGGTCCAGACTTTCCCTCATTTCCAGGGCGAGCACATCATTTTGCACGGGCAGAAAGGCTTGATGTGACTGACCGTTATTCAGTGGACATACGTTAAAAATGGCTCTCAATTTGTCAATTTTCGTAAATTAATAAAAGCGCTCTGATGTTTTTTACCGTTTCATGAAGGATGTGTGCAATCTGAAATGAACAATTCTGCTTCTACTTGTCTTTCTTTAAAGATGTTTTTCCATAAGGGGACCCCGTAAGCCTAACCCCTGGGATGCCTCACCCATGCTTAGTCATGCACAGCATCATCACTACTGCACATAACTCCCTCTACACAGATCACCAGTTTCTCTCTTCTCCATCGCAGCCAATCTATGTCGAAATGTCTCCAGTCTTCTCAAATCCTTGATGCCTCTGTTTCCCTCACTCTCAGCCCATAGAGGAAATGGAAATCAGCAGGAATGATCGCCCTCAGTTGCTCTGACCCCGACCTTACCTGCATCCTTCCCTCCTGTTACCTGGGGTGCATGCGTTTCCTTCCACCCAACCCAGTTCCTCCTCTGAGAGTCTAGACCCCATCACCTCTTCTCTGTTAGGAGTGTAGATGAATGTAATGTTTTTAAATGTTCTAATCATTTTATTAGAGCAAATTATTAGTGATTGAATGGCAGGAGACACACTGAGAATTTTGGTGTATGGTGGTAAATGGCCTCCAGGTAACCTGAACCACTTCGCTTCATACTGACTGTGCATGAGTGTACCCGCCGCCTTACCTACTCCCTAATTCATTCTGGGTGTTGCAATTGAAAAAACAAAACCAAAAAACGTTTGCCTGACCAGTAAGGGGGAATTGGTATTTTATTATTTTAAATTTGTAACATTATACTAGGGAGTAGACATTGCTTACCATTTTTTTTTCTTTGCAAGTGTTATTGACCTTTATTTCTTTTTTTCTCTTTTGTCATTGTCTAGTATTCTTTATCCCTTCTCCAGAACACTTTTAAATATTCCACGGTGGCATCCATAAGAGGTTTTCAAGATTACAAACAGATGAAATATTAACACTTTTTCTGTGCTTATTAGGTTTTAGGAATAATTCTTAGTACTTTTATTCTTTTATCTTATTTAATAGAGTAGCAATGCCCAGAGCTGAACTTTTTACTCTATCAGGTTTCCCCAATGTGTATATAATTGTCCCCATCCTATCCAATACTCAGCCTTGCAAATAAATTTATAATGAATCTCTATTGGTTTCATGAATGAACAAGTCAACGAAAGTATGGACGTTTATATGTGACAGTACAGATCTGAGTATTTTCTTGCAAACTTCATATGACTCAACTCATCTGCTGAATTATAAATCACTATTTGATTTATATGAATGTAGTAGACAACACGAATGTCTTTTTTTTTTTTTTTTTTTTTGCTAAGACCAAAGAAACAGATAAGAGTCTAGGAGGTAGCAAGCAGATGCTGATAAATAAAAGACCAGGATGCCCTGTTGTGAACTCTCAGCGCCGCTCCCTGCGGACGGCGCCCCCTTTAGGCAACATTGGGCATCTCACGTTCGCTGAAACCAGCAGAGGCTCCACTACCAGTGGCGTCCCGGCGGATGTAGACACAGGCGTCCAGCTCCGAGCATAAGCCTCAGGTTTCCTTATTGGTTTGAAACACACCGGGCCCTAACTGGGCAGAGAAGAGAGCGGATACCTACGAAGCTGTGTTAAGTTTTCCTAAGTAGCATGATGCGTGCGTGTTTGGAGAGTCCAACGTTACGGATCTCAGCTTCTTCGGCTTCTTTACCTGCGCCAGGTGTGCCCTTTGCGGACAGCCGGTCTCTCTCTGACTCGGCTGGGCTGCAGGCCCCCGCCTCGCCGACGTAGCCCCCGAGCTGGAGGGTGGAAAGTGAATCTGTGAGGCCCTCAGGTGCGGGAATGACGGTCCAGGGCCAGTTCCTGCATTTCCCGCCGAGAAAGTTGTGCCTGAGGGTCCGAGGCGTCTCTTTTTTTTTTTTTTTTTTTAAACAAATTTATTTATTTATTTAATTTACTTACTTACTTACTTATTTTGGCTGCGTTAGACGAGACGTCTTTTGACTCCCGCGGGACCGAGCCTCCCCGGGGCCCAGGCGCCTGCGGCCAGGTTCCCTCCAGGGAGCCCAGGCCCCTCCGGACACGGTCTGGGAAGGTCAGGAGCTTGGCCAGGCCAGCCGATCCTCGGTCCCTCGAGGGCCGTGTCTCTGCTGAGTCGCTTCAGTCAAAAAGCACCCATGTCACCCAATTTATTGTCAATGTTACAACCTTACCGATTGCCATTTTGATACAGGATTTTAGCCGAATCACCTTTTACAGGTCATAACTTCGCCAAATAAAGTTGACTCATTCTTTTTCTATAAAGTTCAGTTGTCAAATTCCATTGCAGCTTCGAGTTATCAAAGTACACTTTTTTTTGGATGGCCTCGAAGTTGTTTTTTCCTCCTATCTTTTGGAAACTTGCCCTGCATGGAACTGAAATGTCCCAGAGGAATGACCCTGATCACAGCCAGATCTGCTGTGTGAGATGCTTGAACAGGGTGGGTTCCAATCCCCGGGCTGCTGGGTTGAATGACACACGAGTGGGATGTGCTACTTGACAGCACAGATCACCGGCACTTGTAAATCGTCTATTAGAAATTACAGGTGATGTGACGGTTCCTAGTGGTGTTTGTTACCATAACTGTACAAAGTGGGAAACCCAATAGTACCAACCAACATAGGCTTATTCAAAGTGGGAAACCCAACAGTACCAACCAACATAGGTTTATTCAAACCTAATATATTGAAAGACTTTGAATTTAGAAATAATGGCATTTATGAAATTATTCCCTAAATGTTTATTGAACACTTGTGATGTGCAGTTACACACCTTCTGGGTAGAAACAAGACCTCCTCTTCTTTCTCTTGTTTCTGTATTTTTCCATGTCCACAGCTTCACAGGTTCCAGCAGGTTCCCGACCCCAGCAGGGGCCAGCGCAGTTGTGGGGGCCTGACGAGCAGGTACACACTCTCCCCTTCTTCACCTCACGTGACTGAGGCTGAGCCCAGCTCCTCCCACCAGCTCCGTCTGGTCTGTCAGTCACATTATCATTTCCTCAGGTCAGGAGTTTGCGGGTTACCAGGGTTTGCCTTCACCGGGGTCACTTTGGATTCAGCATTTCCTTGCACACCTATCCACACATCCAGAGAATTCTTCACATTCTCTTTTCCTTCTGTAATTTCTGCTCCTTCCACCACCACCTGACACTCACCTGACACTCCTTCTGTTACCTGGATCATTACAAGTGTTCCTTGACTAACCCCGACTTCATTATTGTTCCACCAGCTTCCCTCCCAGCCTCCTCCTACCTTTCCCTAATACACATCTATCCAACCTGCTGCAGCCAAGTTGATCCACTTCGATTGTCAGGTTCACAAAACGTCAAGAGATGTAAGACCACTTGCAATGTGGCTCCAGAATTTAGTTCCGTCTTTCTTTCCGAACTCTTCTTTCCACCAAATCTCTGCTTCAGACTCATTGATTAATCTGGGGCCTTTAAAATTTGCCAGGTGCTTTGCATTCATTCTCTTCTCTACTCTTTGTTGTCTTTCTCCTCCTATCATTTTTTTGAACTTAAGCTTGTTCACACTTTGTGAGTCTGTCCATCTCGCATAGCTCTGATTTTCCTAACCTTCCATCATCCTCCTCTTCTGGGCTCTAAATTATCGTCTGCTCCATTAACTGGGCCTTTTCAGTCATGCCTAGGTGTTTTCATAGCTTCCATAAAACTACAGATGAGCTTTCCTGTGTCTTCCGTTATCCTGCCTCCATCCAGGGCTGGGCAATATTGTCTTTTCTCTTCATCTTCATCGGTTTATGCCCCTTCATTAGCTTAGCATAGCTTAGCATACATTCATTAGGCATCTATTACAGCATAGGCCCTCTGCTAGGTGCTGGAGTTATAAATACTATAACCTCCCTGGTCCCAGGACACTCACATTGAAGTAATGGCTACCCACATAAAAATAGGCAAATACATTTCAATGAAGAACATGTTGCTATCATATCATAGCACCCATTATCATAGGGTGCTATGATAATAGGTTTGAGTCTAAAGCGTGCTGATTTTAATCAATTATTTTTATTGAAGTATAGTTGATTTACAATGTTGTGTTAATTTCTGCTGTACAGCAAAGTGATTCAGTTATACACATACAGACACATATATATACATTCTTTTTTTTAATATTCTTTTCTATTATGGTTTATCATAGGATATTGAATAGGTCTCTGTGCTATACAGTAGGACCTTGTTGTGTATCCATTCTCTATACAACAGCTTACATCCACTGACCCCAACCTCCCACTCCATCCTTCCCTGAACCCCCTCCCCCTTGGCAACTACCAGTGTGCTCTCTATGTGTGTGATTCTGTTTCTGTTTCGAAGATAGGTTCATTTGTGTTATATTCTAAGTTCCACATATAAGTGATATCATATGGTATTTGTCTTTCTATTTCTGACTTACTTCACTTAGTATGATAATCTCTAGTTGCATCCATGTTGCTGCAAATGACATTATTTGTTCTTTTTTATGGCTGAGTAATATTCCATTGTGTATATATACCACATTTTCTTTATCCATTCATCTGTTGATGGACATTTAGGTTGTTTCCATATCTTGCCTATTGTAAATAGTGAAGCATATCGATTTTAAAGCCTGCTCTATTATTTATTATTTCTGTCTCACATAATGTCTGTGTTCAGTTATCTTCTCACTAAGATGAAATTAACAATAGCTCTATCACATGGTGATTGTGAAGATGAACATGATAATTTGATGCAGCACTTAGCTCAGCACCTGGCACCTTATACAAGCACAACAATGGTCCAGGTTGTCATTATAATTCAGCCCAAGCACCAGGGAAACTGTCTGAGACTTACAAGCAGGGAATGAGGCAGGGGGTGTGGGGATACAGGCATTAGGGTTACAGGGTAAGATTTGAAAACTTAGTAAAAATTATTTTCTCTGCTGCTATTCTGACTACTTATTCTCCTGATAAAAATTTGCTCCACAGAAAGATTTGACACAAAATCAAGAAAGGGGGAAAAATGAATTAAAATTCAGTTTTAGAACACACAATGTGTTTAGGCAGCAGTATTATTCCTGGAAATACTCTTTTAGGAGAGAATTTTTCATATTCCTGTGTAACTCCTCCTTAGAAGTGTTAAGGAATAAACTTGGATAACCCAGTCTGTAAAATTCTCCTCTACTTCAAAAACACACCCCTTCTCCCACTTGGGACAATAGAAATCAAAAAGAAGTCCATTCTTTTCTGGCCAAGGAACTGTGAGGAGGAAGGATAGGAGGCATTGGTTCTGCTTTTCCCACCCCTGGAAAGTCAGGCAAGGAAACCCCTCTCCCCAACCCCACAATGATGTGTGAGTCCAATATCCTCTCCCCTGAAACCTGGACTTCCATGAGGTAGAGAAATAAGGAGGGCAGCCCTCATAGACACTGGGCAATTTCTGAATGAACTAAATGAGTTGTTGGTAAGATGTTTGGGCACCGAGTAAGCTGTTTGGGTATGGAGCTCAACAGGACAAAAAGATAAGTTTTGGACAAAGAAAGAGATTAAAATTTCTTTGCACATTTTTTTCTTAGTCAAATTTGCACCATCATTCCATTAGTGGGGACAGAGATGAGAAGTAGCATAATGACTGTGGGAAAACCACTCAAATTCTGCGGTCAGAATAAGGCTGGATGTGTCATCTCTCTTACAGTCATGTCCAACGTGTAAACCCTCAAGCGATGACAAGAACATACGTGACCTACTGGGAGTGTGTGTTTTGTGCACTCCAGGGCTGGGCCGAGTTGTATTTATTTTTATTTTATGACTTCTACTGGCAAATGGAAGACCTCCCTAAAGTAAAAATAGCCTCCTTTGTCATCTTATCATGGTTTGTTTCTTGTCTAATATTTTGCCTCATAATTTGTTGCTAGCATGATATATTTGGAAGCCAAGAGCAGGACACAGCAGTTAAGGGAGTCACAGGTCATGAGAAGGAAGGAGGAGATCTTTTCACAGAGAGGATAGAGTGGGGGGAAAATTCGAGAAAGCTCTGGTTATAATTGCATATTTTTGAAAAAAAAAGAACAGTAAAGTGTTTTGAAATATTGCCACATCCACTGTTCTCAGGGATTAGTGAGTGTTGGAAAGGAGCTGGGAGAAGGAAGTTTAGAGACAGAAACCAGACGTGATGTCCTGGTATAGCTGGTATCCTGCCTGCCATGACTGAATGTTTGTATCTCCCCCAAATTCATCTGTTGAAGCTCTGCCCTCAGTATGATGGTACTTAGAGGTGGGACCACTGGGAGGTCACTGGGCTGTGAGGATAGAGCATTCATGATGAAACTAGTGTCCTTACAAAAGAGTGGAAGGTGGCTACCTGCAAACCAGGAAGCAGGCTCTTATCAGACACCAAATCTGTCAGTACCTTCATCTTGGACTCCCCAGCCTCCAGAACTGTGAGAAGTAAATGTCTGTCATTTAAGGCACCTAGTCTGTGGTATTTTGTTATAGCAGCTCAGGCAGACTGAGACACTGCTGTTGTCTTCTGCCTGCCTTTGGGTGTGCCCAGGCATTAACACTGCAAGCCCAGGTCGGAAAGAGCCCTGTGTGCTTATTTCTCAGGGATTTGCTACCAACGACAGTGTGAATGAAACATCCTTTTGTTAAACAGATTGTACCATTGTTCCTCAATGATTTTGATGCAAAAGTATGACCTCCCAAAGCACAAAGTTAGCAGGTTGGCAGATAATCACTGATGACCACGGGGTGGACATGATGTAGGCTGGTCTCTCCTGAGTGTAGGCAGGAGCAATGACTGCCTGGACATCTCAAGACTGCCCACTGCCTTTTTCAGCCACCTCATCCACTGGCCCCTTAAACGTGCCCAAAATCCCCAGAGTCAGAAGCAGTGTCAGTCAGACTCCAACCAAGGAAAGAAAACACAATCTCAACATTGAAAAGCTTAGAGATTTAGCTACACAGGAAACAGAAGATGGGAGAAGCCAATGGGAGACAGTAAGACAGTTAAAGAAACTTCTCCACACAGTCTGGGGGCACTCACAGAGGGGGTGGTGTTTCTGGAGCCCAGGAACTGGGGTTGCCTGGCAGAAGCTAAGATATGGCCAGTCGTTGAGTGAAGCTGGATCTAGAAAGACCAGCCGTTACTAGAGATGACACTTGGAGCAGAGGAAAAAGGTGGGGAGTTTCCTGGTTTCTTCCTTCCTCTGCTCTGCAGTTGCCCCATTGTCAGGAGCCAGGGAAAAAGGAGCCTGGGATGGGCAACCATCTGCACACGGCACTCTGGGAGCGAAATGCCTAAGGATCAACCCAGGATGACAAAGTATTTATTGAGCATTAGTCAAATCCATCGTTGTGCCAGGCACCCCAGAACATGCAATAGAATCAGACTGTGAAGATCTTATGCCTAATGGGGGGTTAGAGTGCCCACACAATCAGAGTGGAAAGTCATAAATGCCAGGAGACACTGCAGGTTAAGTGCTGTGGGAATTCAAAAAAGAGAAGAGTTTACATCTCACTAGGAGATCACAAAATCGACATGGCAAAGTAGAATCTGAGGTGCATCTTAAGAAGAGGCTGAGTTTGTGTGTGTGAACATGGGGGAAGCACACCCAATCCAGGCTGAGCAAATGGGAGATGAGATGGCACAGGGCTTGTGCAAGGGAACTCTAGATGGGTCATTTGGGCTGGAGCCCTGGATTGTGAGGGGGGAGGTGGAAGGGTGGCGGGCCTTGAAAGCCAGGCTGGGGGATGCTTTACGTGAAGGAATGCCATTAGGTCCACTGGTGGAACCAGGGCCACAGTGAGTACCACCCTGGAGTAGATGCTATGCATTTTCTCTGTTTCAGAGCAGGCAAGAAAGGTCAATGTCAGTCCTACAAGAAGCCCCAGGGATGGACCTGGAGGGTGCCCCAGGATGAGAGGAGCTCGGTGTATGCTGAAGGATGAGGTGATACTGAAGGGAAGACTGGCTCAGGACTTGTATAAAATCCCCCTTCCAAAGAACTGTGGAATTTTATCAACTTTCCTGTTCTGTAGAATGGGACTGACTTCTTCCCTGGGTGGTTTGGAAGGTTTAGATGAAGCAATGTGAAAATTTGCTGGTGCAGTTCCAGCCACAGCAGGCACAAGTCACATGATAGTTTTATTCTGCTTTGGTAAAAGGCAGATTTGAGGAACTAGGACTCCGTTTTCCTAGGACAGTTTTTCTGTTTTCGTAGGAACTAGGATTCCGCTTTCCTAGGAAACGAGATGGCTGGGGGTCCCACCCTGCCTTGCATCATGAAGCTGATGTAAATGAAGCTGTGAGCCTGCTAAGTGCCTCCTCCCAGGCAGGATGACCCAGGAAGGTGTATATGGTCAGCATCCACTGTATGGTATACATTTCTCACTGCTGCTGGGTGTGGGACCAACTCCACTGGAAGAGACTGAGTACAAGCTACACATGGGATTTTGGCGTGTCTCAGTGACTTTTTCCCAGATTCTCTCCCTGATTCACCAGACATAGCCTCTTCCACCATCAGCATCCTCCACCAGGGTGGTATATTTGTTATAGCTGCTACACTGCTACATCATTATCACCCAAAGTCCATAGTTTACATTAGGGTTCACTATTGGTGTTGAACATTCTATGGGTTTGGACAAATGTATAATGACATGTATCTACCACTGTAGTATCATAAGGAGTAGTTTGCTCCGCCTACTCATCCCTCTCTCTCCCCAAACCCCTGGAAACCACTGATCTTTTCACTGCCTCCAAAGTTTGCCTTTTCCATAATGTCATATACTTGAAATCATACAATATGTGGGCTTTTAAGACTGGCTTTTTTCACTTAGTAACATGCATTTAGGTTTCCTTCATGACTCTTCATGGCTTTATAGCTCTTTTCTTTTTATCACTGCATAATATTCCATTGTCTGTATTAACCACAGCAATAGATCCTTTTTAAACAGGAGAGTCTTATTTTTTTAATTGCAAAAGTAATACCTATATAATTGCTTTAAAGAGCAATTTATAAAACAAAATTGTATTGTTGGCCCTATAAACTATAGAATTTTAATATATTTGACAGTAAAAGCACCAAGGAGATGCATAGAACAGAGCCATATTGGAGTAAGAAATGGCATCATTTGGTAACTTGAATACACAGGAATAACTAAAAAAATAGGACTAATAAATAAGAAGGTTCATATACAAACACTACAAATATATACTTGTTCTCCTTTCTTCTCTCAGCTTCTTTAATATATGTGAAAATATATAAAGTAATAATCATAACAAAGTACTTCTGGGTTGAAAACATTAATAGTGGGAAAATTTGATACCTCACTTTCAGTAATAGATAGAACTACTAGGCAGAAGATAAATAAAGAAATAGAAGACTTACACTATGGAATAAAGCAGACTTAACAGGCATCTATAGAACAGTTCATTCAACAACAGCAAAATACACATTCTTTACAAGTACACCTGGAGCATTCTCCAGAATAGACCATATATTAGACCAAGAAACAAGCCTCAGTACATATAAAAGTACAAAAATCCTACAAATTATGTCCCTGAATATAATAGAATGAAGCTGAACATAAATAACAAAAAGGAATTTAGGGAATTCACAAATATATGGGAATTAAACAATGTATTTCTATGTAACCAATGATTCAAAAAAGAAATGACAAAGGAAATTTAAAAATACTTTGTGATAAATGAAAAGGAAGACAAAACATATCAGTACCTATGAGCTGTAGCTGAAACAGTAGTGAGACTGAAATACAGAGTTTTAAATGCGTATATATAAAAAAAAGAATTCAAATCAATAACTTAACCTTCCACCATAAAACCTTGGAAAAAGAAGATGAAATTAAACATAAATAAAGCAGAAGGAAGGACATACTTAAGATTAGAATGGAAATACATAAAATAAAAAATAGAAAAACAATATAGAAAATGAACAAAACTAAAATTTATTCTGTGAAAAGATCAACAAAATTGACAAGCCTATAGCTAGACTAATAAGAAAAAAAAGACTCCGTTTTCCAAATCAGGAATAAAAAGGGAATAATAATACTAATTTCAGATAAATAAAATATTATAAGGGAATACTATAAACTGCTATAGGCTAACAAATTAAATAAGTAAATAAAATGGAAAAAATTCCTAGAAGGACACAAACTACTGAAACTGACTCAAAAAGAAATAGAAAATCTGACTAGATCTACAACAAGTAAACAGATTGAATTAGTACATTACAAACTTCTCACAAGTAAATGCCAGGCCTAGATGGCTTAACATTTAATAAAGAATTAGAATTCTTCACAAACATTTCTAAAAGCTAGAAGAGGTGAAAACATTTCCAAAGTCATCCTATAAGGTTGATATTAACGTAATACCAAAACCAGACTATGGCATGACAAAGAAAAATTCTACCCACCAATGTCTCTTATAAATATGGATGCAAAAATTCTAAAAAAAATACCAGTTAACAAAAAGATGCATCATGTCTAAATGAGATTTATCTCTGGAATGGAAGGCTGGTCTAGCATCTGACAATCAATTATTTTAATACACCATATCTGTAGACAAACTTTTAAGTGCACACACACACACACACACACACACACACACACACCCTGATATCTAAACTTCCTGCAAAGCCACAACAATTAAGACAGTGTGGTACTGACATAAAGGCAGACATATAGGTCAAAGGAAATTGAGTTTTCAGACATAAACCCTCACATTTACGATCAACTGATTTTTGACAAAGGTACCAAAACAATTCAATAGGGGAAATAATATTCTTTTTAAAAATGGTCCCAGGACAACTAGATGTGCAAAAGAACAAAATTGGACCTCTACCTCATATCACACACAGAAAGTTTTCAAAACAGATTGAAAACCTAATGTAAAAGCTAAAAGTATAAAATTCCTAGAAGAAAACACAGGAGTAAATCTTTGTGACCTTGCATTAGGCAGTCCTCTTATATATGACACCAAAGCCACAAAAGCAACAACAACAAAAGTAGCTATACTGGATTTCATCAAGATTAAAAACTCTGTGCTGTAAATGATACAATCAAGAAAATAAACAGTCCACAGAAAGGAAGAAAATAATTTTCAAAAAATATATATATGATATGAACTTTTAACCAGGATATATAAAGAGCTCTGACAACTCAAAAAATAAAAGTAAAAATAGGCATAAGGATCTAAACAGATGTTCAAATGGCCAATAAGAACAAGAAAAGATATTCAGGGCTTCCCTGATGGCACAGGGGTTGAGAGCCCGCCTGTCGATGCAGGGGACATGGGTTTGTGCCCCGGTCCGGGAAGATCCCACGTGCCGCGGAGCGGCTGAGCCTGTGAGCCATGGCCTCTGAACCTCGCATCCGGAGCCTGTGCTCCGCAACGGGAGAGGTCACAACAGTGAGAGGACCGCGTACCGCAATAAAAAAAAAAAAAAGTAAAAAGAAAAGATATTCAATATTGTTAGTCATCAGGGAAATGCAAATCAAAATCACAATGAAAGATCACATCACTTACACCAAGATGTTTAAATTAAATTAAAAACAAAAGAAAATAACAAGTGTTGAAGATGTGGAGGAACTGGAACTCTCATTGTAAAACATTGAATCTACGTGGGAAAACAGTCTGGAAGTTCCTCAAAAATTTAAACATAGAGTTACTATATGACCCAGAAGTTTCACTCCCAAGAGAAATGAAATATATGTCTACACAAAAACTTGTATATGCATGTTTATATCAGCATTATTCATAAGAGTCAAAGAGTGGAAGAAATCCAAATGTCCATGTGGTATATTCATACAAAAGAATATTATTCTGCAATAAAAAGAAACAAAGTCCTGTATATCCTACAAAATAGATGAACTTTGAAAGCATTATGCTAAGTGAAAAGATACATAAGATAAAAGACACACCCCTCACACTCTGATTTTCATGCCTGTGACATAACAGCCATTCTCAACCAAAATCAATGATCAAACAGCATTATTAGTTATCTTTTTAATTAACTGCAAAAACAAAGTACTGTAGTGCAGAAGTCGAAGAATACATTAGAACGCACAGTGTTCAAACAGAAATAAAGAGGCAATAAGAGAAAGTCAAAATTTTCTCAGGACAATTGATCCTTTCTTAATTTAATTTTTAGAATTCCTACAGCTATTTTTGTTTCTTATTTTTCCGGATTTTTAAAAACGTTTTTCCCCAAATTTATCTTTGTAAATAAAATTTATAATTACCAACTTTAATCCAAGAGCAATCAGTTCATACATTTTCATGAAAATCAATTATAGTAAAATGACCAATTTATAATCATTTATAGTCTATCATACAGGCACAAGCTACTTTTTATAAACATTACGTACTAAGAAAACAAACTTTGTACGGGTGTAAAGATTCATATTTTCCTGGATACTAGTCCACAAAACATATTTATCTGAATTTAATTGAATGATGGGCCTGAAAGATATTCTTAATACACAGACACAGAATTAATTTATTTATCTAGTCTGGATTTCCTATTAAAACTTCTTTTTTGTTTGTTTGTTTTGTTTTTGCGGTATGCGGGCCTCTCACTGTTGTGGCCTCTCCCGTTGCGGAGCACAGGCTCTGGACGCGCAGGCTCAGCGGCCATGGCTCACGGGCCCAGCTGCTCCGCGGCACGTGGGATCTTCCCGGACCGGGGCACGAACCCGTGTCCCCTGCATCGGCAGGTGTACTCTCAACCACTGCGCCACCAGGGAAGCCCCTATTAAAACTTCTTATAGGCTGTGGTCGAGTAAACTTTATAGTGACCGATAAAAAATTATAGGACTGTCTTCTGAAGTGTGAATTCGAGCACAACTCGGATGTACCAAGAAATGAATTCTGGGTATTTTGGGACACAGGAGCTCCAAAGAAAAGCTACTGAATTCTCAAAAGTGCATAAATGTATGGTCTACGTCCTACATTTAGCTTTCTCTAGCACGAATTCTTGAAAAAACTGGTGCCTCAGTTCCTCACTTTGAACAGGTGGCCTAGCTTCCAGAAGGAATATTTTTCAGTGCCTGGAATACTGAGCAGAGTAACGTACACCCTGATACTGTGCAGGGACAGCTTGTACCCACTCCCAAGGGCCAGTTGTGAAATTTTCAGGAATTTTGTGAGCTGGTTGACATCAAGCTAGTAGCTTGAAATAGGTCATCGTGGGACTATATACACCACAGACATTGGCAAGGACACTTTTACTCCACTCCTCGGAAGGGGAATATTGAAGGAACACTTCCAACTTCTCTCTTTCCCTCCAGAGAGACTTTCCAGAGTCTGAACTGAGCCTGAGTGTCTTTGGATCTCTGGACTTCACCTCATTCCAGATCTGCTCCCCCTGGAAGCTCTTGTCCAGTGTGTGCTCGGCTTATCAGGGTGGCCACTGGTCTGAGACTGTACAGTTCTGGCTGTCATTGCACATGTTTCCTTCCTGGTGGAATATTAGGAAGCCCACAGTGGCCACACATCTAGATCAGTTGGGGCAGCAGTAACCATGGTTACATGAGGTTATATCTATCAGATCCTGGATCTATCTATACATGGTTACATCTATCAGAATCCTGGATCTGTCTTCAGTTGGTGCCAAACTCAGAAGGGGAAGAAAGATGCGTAGCTTTGGCCTTCAAAGATACTCCCAATATTTTCCTCTTCAAATTAACCACTTTCTTATTTTGTAATTAAAGTTCTCCCAAATTCACCATCTCTCCCAAAAAACAAATCCATAAATTCAATTCCCTTCTACTTCTTCTCCATTACAAACTTTACTTTTTAAAATTATTTTTTCAAAGACTCAACAGCTTTGTCTTCAATTTTCTGCAATCCAGTGTCCTTCACTTGTAATTATCTTGTGTTATACTCTGACACATTTGCTTGGATCTGAATCATCCAGCCCCACTACCTGGAAACGACTCCCTGTCCTTTCGTTTTTGTCTCTCACATTTCCCAGATTCCAGGTTGTCCTAACCTTCTGCTTTTTAAGTCTGAAAGTCCTGTGTAGGAGCCTTACTGTGAAGGTTAAGTTTATGTGTCAACTTGGCTAGACAACGGTGTGCCGATATTTGGTCCAACATTATTGTGGATGTTTCTGTGAAGGTGCTTTCAAAGATGAAATTAACATTTAAATCATTGGACTTTGAGTAAAGAAGATTATCCCCCATAATGTGAATGGGCCTCATCCAATCAGTTGAAGGTCCTAACAAAGACTGACCTCCCCTGAATAAGAAGAAATTCTGCCTCCAGACAGCCCTTGAACTTGAACTGCAACTCTTTCCTGAGGCTTCCCCAGTTATGTTTTGGACTCTCCGAAGTAGAGAGAGTCAATTTCTCAAATAGAGAGAGAGAGAGAGAGGTCATTATCTTTTACACACTTCCCAGCTCAAACGCCATTTTTCTCCTGGAACTGTTCATTTTTCCCCATCTAAACCTTTTCTGCAGTTATTGTTTCAGCACTGAGGGAGTGAGGATTTGGGGCCTAGATATAGAATCACCATAGTTTCTTCTGAAACCTAATCATTTCAGAGACCTCTCACTTAATATTGGTTTCTTTGCAGATGCAAATCTCAGTTCAGATACCTTGTTCCCACGAATAAGACTTACAGTAAATTATGTTCTTAGAGATTAATTAATCAAGCTGATAATCTGGCCTTCCCTGCATATAGTTTCTTGGAAGCTGGCCTCGTATTTGTCTGCAAACTCCTCAGCACACATCTCCTCTGGGAAGGGTTTTCCTGCTGCTCCCCCCACCCCTTCCTCCAGACTTGGAGAAGACCCATGCACAGAGGGCAGAAGCTACTTTCCTCTCTGTTTGCTTTCCTCGCCTCCACTTGTCACTGTCCTGTGCCTACTTTTCTTCCTGGCATCCCTGTCTTTCATAGCAGACTTTTAACATGCACAATCCACTCCTTCCAACCATACACATATACACACTTAGACTTGATATTCACTGCTCAGTGCAAACTCTAGAAAAATCAGCATAATTAGCTGTATTTAATGGATGAGAAGACTGAGACAAAGACTTCCCTCAACACTCACATCTACTAAGTGACAGAATGGGAGATGCTACTTTTGTCCTGCACCTACACACATCTGACCAGGTACCCCAAGGGTCTTTCTATCCAGTCTACTGACCTGTAACTTCCCAGGATGAAAGGATGAAGTTCCTTTCTTGACACTGATTGGATGGTAAGAGAATCCTGACTTCTTCCAAAATATGTGGCAAACCATGGACCTGCATTACTCAAAAGTAGCCTTTTAGGGTTTCCCTGGTGGTGCAGTGGTTGAGAGTCTGCCTGCTGATGCAGGAGACATGGGTTCATGCCCCGATCCAGGAGGATCCCACATGCCGCGGAGCAGCTGGGACCATGAGCCATGGCCACTGAGCCTGAGTGTCCAGAGCCTGTGCTCCGCAATGGGAGAGGTCACAACAGTGAGAGGCCCGTGTACTGCAAAAAAAAAAAAAAAAAGTAGCCTTTTAAATAAATTAATTACAGTTATCTCTACATTTCTGGTATAGAATGACCAATGACTATTAAAAAATCTTTGTGAAAATATTTTTTAAAATCAGATGTATAAGTATTTGTTTTCCAACTCATAAGGGATTCCCACTATGGCTTCTCTCTAGCTCCTACAGTTATGTCTTTAACATTAGATTAAATATTTAGAACTAAATTATTATTTAAGAATGAATTGGACTGATTATGATTTTTAATACATTCAGTTGGACAAAAATCAGTTTGTAATCCACTAACTATGAAATTTTATAAATGAATGGCTTCAACCAGGGCCAACCTAAGATGTCTTGGAGGCTGAGCCCCATCTGCTTTTTGATGTTGCATATTTTCTGAAGACCAAGGAATATGGAAGTATAATTTACAGTTAAAAATAAAAATTTACACTAATGCTCAGATTTTATGATGGAAAATCTAAATCTTCCAGATAAAGTATAAATAGGCGTAGTTACACATGCAGAGTCTTATGTATACAATTCCATGCACACAGCTCCATACACACACACACACACACACACAGTCACTCAGTTGTGTACATACACATGCATTCACATACATAAACTCCTTCCTCTTACATTGTGGAAGAATACTAAATGAAAGTTATTATGAGAAACTAAAAAGCATATCAACAATTAAACCACAAATATGACAACAGCAACAAAACAGCTTAAAACTAAGTCCCATGTGACCTCTCTGACCTGGCTTTAATGCTAGTGGACATGAACTTAGCCAGTCTGACTTCACCTGGGATGCTCTCACATTTATCTATCAACTTCTTTGAGGAGCAAACACAGATATGCTCTTTTGTTTCTCATGCTCTTTACCTCAAATCTACATTTCACATTAGAAAATAATCCAACTTAATGGCTTCTCCTGGGAGATATCTCTAGATTTATACATTTATTGATAGAGTGGTCGAATGGAAATTTAATCTAATGTACATTTAAGTGGAAAGAATAAGAACAGGCACATTCATTATTTCTATTTATCCCAAGTTAATGTTTTGAGACTCTACAGCTGAATATTTTTTAATGAGTATTAAGTAAAACGGAGATTGCCTCATAATTTAATGTTTCTGCTAATGTGTTTCTTGATTCTAAACTACTATAAATTCATTGCAATTAAGTGGCAGAATTATTTTATGTGATTTTGCCCGTCTGAATCGATTATCGTTTGTCCACAAGAAGCCGTCTGGTAAATACCAAGAATGTATATCACTGACAGGCAAATGGATTTCCCCTCTCAGCAAAGTGTAACATGTAATTTTAATTCATTATCTGAGGATGTAAGATCACATTAAATATATAGAAAATAATTATCCTGACCAGGAGCAGCTGAATTTCCACTATCAAAATATTTATCTCTATCACGTAACACTTTATCTTGAAAAACAGAAGAAAAGTGCTATTTTTATCAGATTCGCCATGTGTATTTGTCAGATTCTAGAATGTGTCCTACATTTGTCCACAACTCTTTAGCATTAAGCCAATAAAGAGACCACATGACTCCCTCTTTCTACTATGTGGACTAGCTGCTGGTCCCCCTTCTACCTCTGTATGTTGTATGAGTACCAACATCCTAAAAACCCTTTAAACTCTGATATTTTATTAGTTTCTGAAAACAGATCAGTTGGCTTTTTAGCACACCAGAGTTCCATTTAGGATACTTCCTTCAATTCTAGAACAGTCAAGTGGAAAGCAACCTACAAAATCTGTCCACTGGCCCATTTACCAGATAAGATAAGATAAGATAAGAACATTGAGGCCAAGAACTGGCAAATGACTTGCTGTTGTGTAGAAGCACAGCAGCTTTGAGTGTTTAGTGTATATTTCTTTCCCTGGGCTGCCTCTTTAGGTACATCTTACCTGTCCTTCTCCACTGTCCATGCTGAATAGGTCAGCACAGACCTCTTCCCCTGAGGGCTGCTTACCCTAGAAAGACCTCTGAGACCTCAGAAGGCTGTGACTGGTGGCCCCAGGGTGGTTCTCAGCAGCAGCCAGGCTTCAGGCTGACCGACTCACTCCATCATGTCCCCACTGGGAACACTCCCCATGCCTCACCCACCACTGACTCATCACCAATCTCAGTGACATTTCCAAAGGGAAAGCCACAGGAGGGTCTTGCTGAGCCTCTTACTGGCAACTGCAGAATCACAACCACCTTTTGAAAGTCAAGATTCCCTGAAGGAACTCACTCAGAACTCTCCACAACTGAGCACATGAAAGAGAGAGACACACACACACAGGCACAACAGGCTCCCATCACATTCCTTCATTCAGGAAATGTTTATGGAGCAACTACTGTGTAGGCTCTGGGGATAGATACATTGGTGAATGTGGATGACACAGTCCCTGCCCTCATGGTGGTGGGGAGGGAGCAGATTATATAACTAATCAGTACGTAACAAACAATATTACTGCAGAAATTGTAAATTTTCCAAAGGAAATAGTCAAGGTGAGGAAAAAAAGACAGGTTGAGAAAGCCCTACATTAGGGGGATCTTGGCTCTAAGGAGGTGATGTTTGAGCTGAATTCAGAAGCATAAAAATAAGCTTCTCAAACTCCAGTCACTTTTACCTTTACCCATGAAGCTCCTGTCTCAGTGGCCTCCACTGAGAACCTTGAATCTCCAAACTTGTTGCTGCCTCAGGGCATTTGCTTGAGTGTTTCTCATTCCCAAGGTGCTTCCCTAGAAATCTCAAGGTCAGCTCCTTCTAATCTGCCTCTCAAGTTTCATGTGACCTTCTCAAAGAGGTGGGCCCCACTACTCCATATAAAGTACCCCTTGATGTTCTCAAACACACCACCCTGTTTCCTTAATTTTTCTTAGGATTCCAGAAATAAATTATATGACCTATCTTTTATCCAACCTTGGTTAAAATTCTAGTTGAAACTGGAAACGTGTAGTAGTTCATTAAAAAAAATTTTGAGAGAAACTAGGAGTAGAGGGAGTAGAAGTTATCAAGAAATATAGTGGACAAAAATATATTAAGTGTGTAATGTTGGCTCTACATAATGTTGGCTTTACTCCTACAGGTGTAGGAGTAAATTCTACACCTCTTTAAATATTAATTAAAACCATTTTTCAGGTTATAGAAAGTATATGCCCATCATAAAAACATTTTTAAAAAGTAAGAAAAAAAAGTGTAACAAGAGGATGTTTCATTACCAATAAACAGAGACAAGTGAAAGACCCAGTAGCTCCTAGTAACTGCTCTGATGGAGCAGAGGTGATCCACAAGTGTCAGTCAGTGCAGCACTCGTTAAGTGGTTTGGTTATATCCAGTCAAGCTGAAGAAGAGCAAGCTCACAACCCAGCCATGCTCCCAGGTAGATAACCTAGGAGACTTTACACTCCTGCACAAGGACATGTATACAACAAGTTCGTATTGGCATTGGGGATGCAAGAACAGGACACTACCCCAATTCTTATCAGTAAAATAGAAAAAAATAATGTTTGTCTATTTCTTCACATGTGCAATTTTGTAGAAGAGTGATTATAGCCATACACATCAACATGAAAAAATCTCACAAATGTGGCATAGACTGAATGAAGCAAATCCCAGAATACATATGTAGAGTTTAAAAACCTTCAACACATTTTGTTTAGCTATATAAACCTACACAAATACATATATTATAAGACTACTATGTACTGACTATTAAAAAAAGCGACATGAGAAACAGGAATTTCAGGATGGTGGCTCCCTCCTGAGACAGGAAGGGGGATGGGATTAGGAAGGAATACAGAGGGCTTCCAAGGTGTGGGGATTGCCCACATATCAGGTTGAGTGGATGGTATGGGAGCATTTGTTGTGTTGTTATGTTAGTTGCGTATGTAATTCATATAAATTCATTTATGAAACATTTCATAATGAAAATGGGGTCTAGAAGAAGAGAAACCAATATAAGAGCTTTTAGAATACAAAATTCTGAGTTAACGATTAAATTAATATAGACATAAGGAAACAGAGACTATGAACATATCAGTTCTCCTTAAAAAAATTAAATCTCTACTTTCACTTATCTTTTTTTAAGATGTTGGGGGTAGGAGTTTATTAATTAATTAATTTATTTTTGCTGTGTCGGGTCTTCGTTTCTGCACGAGGGCTTTCTCTAGTTGTGGCAAGCAGGAGCCACTCTTCATTGCGGTGCACGGGCCTCTCACCATTGCGGCCTCTCTTGTTGCAGAGCACAGGCTCCAGACGCACAGGCTCAGTAGTTGTGGCTCACAGGCCTAGTTGCTCCGCAGCATGTGGAATCCTTCCACATGTGTGCCCTGTGTCCCCTGCATTAGCAGGCAGATTCTCAACCACTGCGCCACCAGGGAAGCCCCATCTCCGTATCTTTTCATTGTCGTTAATTAATTTTGAAACTTTTATTTTATTTTTCACCACCTCTCAAAATACTGTTTTTTAACACAGGCTTTTGGGCTTAAAAACGATATTTCCCCTTTTTTAAAATTGAGGTATAATTGAGGTATAATATAATTATATTAGTTTAGATGTACAACGTAATTATTGGGTGTTTGTATATATTACAAAATGATCGCCACAATAAGTCCAGTTAACCCGTTGCCATACATAGTTAACAAATTTTTTTTCTTGTCATGAGAACTTTTACGATTTAGTCTCTTAGCAACTTCCAGATATGCAGCACAGTGTTATTCACTATAGTCACCATGCTGTTCATTGCATCCCCATGACTTACTTGTTTTATAACTGGACCTTTTGACCTCCTTCACCTATCTTGCCCACTCCTCGGTATATATATCAAGTAAACTTGCCAAAACCTTTGTCACTTAAATTTCTCTTAAACTTATAAACTGCTTGTCTTGGAGTTTATTTTGATCACCAACCTTCTGCTAATTAAGAAGGGAGAATGACTTCTCTACTGTGGTTAAAATGAATTTAACCAGCTTTCAACAAGTTAGTCTTCAAAAATAAATTACTAGCTCTACGATGGTAACTGCAAAATGCAATGTTTACTCAATTTTCTAGAGCTCTGATATGATAATTTCCTGTTTGTCTACTTGATTATTTTTCCACCCCCTCATAGAATGTAGACATTATGAGAGGAGGTTTCCCCTGTGACACAGTTCTTAGAATAGTATCTAGCTCCTAGTGAGCCTAGATAAATATTTGCTGAATACATAAAAATTAAAAAAAAAAAACCTCTTCAGAGATTTTACAGACAATGGACATACATCACAAGAGAGTCAAGTAAAGCCCAAGTCTGAGCTTGCTACACACAGAGAGAGTTTTCAAAATTATTGTCAACTAAAATTTTAATGAATACTCTCATTCCTCATGACTTTCCCCTAAGAATAAAAGATGATATTTCTGATGTTCTTAACTTGAAGGGCCATGGTTTTCCCATTAACTTTCTAAATAGTCGATGGCCATTATCCTTGGTGCCAAATATCAAGCAGTGTATTTTTATAGAAATTGTTGCAATGATTCTATAGACCTTCAGTCCTGAATCCTCACATATAATTTTATCAATATTTTTCTACATATTTCTACTGACTTTTTCCTTAGGTGACTATGTTCCAATTCCTGTTATCAGCTTCAGAGAAGATAGAACTAGCTTTTGAGTCACACATGAGCATGGAAGATCTACCTTGTTCATCTCCCTATCCCCCAATCCCGGTTCAGATGCTGACCAGTGGCCCATGAGAGCTTTGACAGAAGGAAGCAGCAGTTACAAGGGGTAAGAGAAATCACAAAGGACTATCACAAAGGGCATTAAGATAAATCAAAATAGACATTTTAAAATTCTTATGCTAGACAAAATGGCAGGAGTCGCCATGGCTTTAAAGCCATTGAACAGGTAACTGAACAAGATGAGGATGAAAACTGTCAATACAGAAAGAACTGAGCTGTTAAAATGGCAGGTTTAGAAGGTTCAGGATGAGAAAGCAGATGCTGGATAGACAATGAGTTATAAAACTGGCTAATGTATGCAGTTTGATGAGTTTGGACGCGTGCATAACCCATAAGACCATCACCATAAACAAGGTAATAAATGTATCATGGGCGTGTGTATATGCCAAAACTCTTTAAGTTGTGTACATTAAATATGTTTTTTGGTATATCAATTATATCTTAATAAAGCTGTAAAAAAAGAATTTTGGCAAAAAAAAATCCCTCTACACTGAAATGTAGACTATAGGAAATGGAAAGATTCCATTATCTTACATAATGCAGAATTCAAACACAGTCAAGAGAAGTACAAGGAAAAAAATTATATAGGCCATTCTCACTTATGAACACTAGTTTTAATCCTAAGTGAAACATCAGCAAACTGAAAAAAATTTGGCTAAGCTTTTGTAACTTTGAGAAAGTGTGGGTTATGTAAAGCAGACATCATTGTATGGCATGAAGATAATCAGATAATATAAAAGGCTACACTTAAAGATCTGACAATTTTTTAAAAATGGCTAAATATAGGAGTGAAAATTAAAGGGACATGAGACTGGTTAACTAATAAAAGTGGTAGGTAATTTTTTAGCATTAGTTTTGGTTTACATGGGATATCATTTCCAGTAACTCTACTGTATATGCCTACTGGATAATTTATTTATTCCTGCTTTCTAATCAGCTGTTTATTGGAGATCAACCACATGCCAGGAACTGGGGGTTGAAGGTTGAATAAGTTTCCAGCTACAACCCCAAGAAATACATGGCGTTATCTGAATAATCTTTTTGTGCTGTATCCTTGTTGAAAAAATATTCCACCATTATACACTCATCTTATTTTTTAATTTGCTGTACTGTTAAAATACAAATACTTCTGTGTGGGATGCTAACATTGTAAATATAACCAGTCATACACACTTCTAACAATTCTAAAAAGTAAGTTAAAGAAAAAATAGCAAGCATTATCACCCTCTTTCTTGATAGCAGATTTATTGGGAGTGATGGAGAGGACAGAAGAGAAGGCTATGAGAGCTTTGGGCATCTCTCCAGGTAGAGATACAGAGGCCCCTGCCATGTATAATGTATGGAAATAGTCTCAGAAATGTCTACCTTATATTTAAAATTTTTCTTAGCACTGAAAACGAACATGATTCTTCATGATAATATAACACATTTTAAATTGCATATTTTGATTAGAATCTTCATAGAATTTGACTCATTTGCTAATAAATAGATGAATTAAATATACTAATTGTTACGGATTGAATTGTTTCTCCCATAAATTCCTACTTGGAAGTCCTAAGTCCAGTACCTCAGAATGTAACCTCGTTTGGTATAGGTCCTTTACAGAATTAAGATGAGGTCATTAGGTCAGGCCCTAATATGACCATTGTCCTTATAAGAAAGGGAAATTTGATACAGGGAGAACCCCATGTGAATACAAAGATAAACATCTGCAGGCCAAGGAGAGAGGTCTGGAACAGATCTTCACTCACAGTCCTCAGAGGAAAAAAAAATTCTGCTTACATTTTAATTTCAGACTTCTAGTTTTCAGAACTGTGAGGAAATAAATCTGTATTGTTTAAGGCACCCAGTTTGTGATGCTCTTGTGACAGCCTTTGCAAAGTAATATACTAACAATATCTATTGCAGAAATAACTTTGCTTTATTAAATATCAGACTTACATTCATATAGCTTGTGGTTTAGAAGGGCTATGTTTAATGCATATTGGAATATTTACAAAGATCATAGAAAACCCATGGAGTTCACTGTGACTATTCTCTAAGTGATCACTTCTAGCAAATTAGGAGGCTTGCAGTTTTGAACTGGTTTTTCAAAATTTCTGGATTCTGTTGTTATAATTCACAAAATGAAAGAATTTGGTATAAATTTAACAAAATATGTATAATATCTATATAGGAAAAAACTATAAAACTCTGATGAAAGAAATCACAGAAGAATTAAACAAATAAAGAGATATTCCATATTCATGGATAGGATGACTCAATATTGTCAAGATGTCAGTTCTTCCCAACTTGATCTATAGGTTCAATGTAATCTCATTCAAAATCCAAGCAAGTTATTTTGTGGATATCAAAACATATTCTAAAGTTTATGTGAAGAGACAAAAGACCCAGAATAGCCAAAGCGATATTGAAGAAGAACAAAGTTGGAGGATTGATGCTCTGCAACTTAAGACTTACTATAAAGCCACAATAATCAAGGCACTGTGATATTGGTGAAAGCATAGAAAAATAGATTAATGGAACAGAATAAGCCCAGAAATAGAACCATATACATTTAGTCAACTGATCTTTGACAAAGGAGCAAAGCAATACAATGGGGGAAAAATAGTCTTTTGAACAAGTGGTACTGGAAGAGTTGACATCTACATGCAAAAAAGGAAAAAAATCTAGACACAGGCCTTACAGTCTGCACAAAAATTAACTCAAAATGTGGATCAAAGACTTAAAAATGTAAAACTTAAAACTATAAAACTCCCAGAAGATAACATAGGAGACAACCTAGATGATCTAGGGTATGACCAGGGTATTTTAGATACAACACCAAAGGAACAATCCATGAAAGCAATAATTGATCAGCTGGACTTCATTAAAACTAAAAACGTGTTCTCTGAGAAAGACAGTGTTAAGAGAGTGAGAAGACAAACCACAGACTGAGAAGAAGTATTTGTGAAAGACACATCTGATAAAGTACTGTTATCCAAAACATACAAAGACCTCCTAAAACTCAGCAATAAGAAAACAAACAACCCAATTAGAAAGTGGGTCAAATATTTTAACAGACAAGTCACCAAAGAAGATACAGATGTCGAATAAGCATATGAAAATATTCTCCACATCATGCGTCATCTGTGAAATGCATAAAAAAATGACACCACTACATACCTATTAGAAAACCCAAAACCCAGAACACTGACAACACCAAATGCTGACAAGGATGTGGAACAACAGGAACTCTCATTTTTAATGGGAATGCAAAATGTACAGTCACTTTGTAAGACAGTTTGGCAATTCTTATAAAACTAAACATATGTTTATCATATGATCTAGCAATCACACTTCTTGGTATTTACCCAAAGGAGTTGAAAACTTGAGTCCCCACAAAATCCTGTATTTTAATATGTATATAGCTTTATTTGTAATAGCCTAAACTTGGAAGCAACCAAGATGTCCTTCCGTGGGTAAGTGGTGCATGGCACAACCTGACAGTGAAATATTATTCAGCACTAAAAACAAATGAGCTATCAAGCCATTAAAAGACATGGAGAAGCCTTAACTTCATATTTTAAGTGAAAAAAGTCAATCTAAAAAGCTACATACTATATGATTCCAACTATGTGACATTCTGGAAAAGGTACAACTATGAAGACAGGAAAAAAATCAATGATATCCAGGGGTTGGGGAGGGGAGAGAGAGATAAATAAGCAGAGCACAGAGAATTATGCAATTACGAGAGATATAAGTCATTATATGTTTGTACAAAACCATGGAATGTACAACATGAGTGAACCATAATGTAAACTAATGTAAACTATGGACTTCGATTAATTATAAACCACTGTAGATTCATCAGTTGTAATAAATGCACCAATCTCTTAGGAAAGGTTTTTATTTTGTTTTCTTTTTGTTTTTTTTGTTTTTTTTTGCGGTACGCGGGCCTCCCTCTGTTGTGGCCTCTCCCGTTGTGGAACACAGGCTCCCGACGCGCAGGCTCAGCGGCCATGGCTCACGTGCCCAGCTGCTCCGTGGCATGTGGGATCTTCCCGGACCGGGGCACGAATCTGTGTCCCCTGCATCAGCAGGCGGACTCTCAACCACTGCACCACCAGGGAAGCCCTGGGAAAGGATTTTTAATGGGGAAGTCTATGTGGGTGTGAGTCTATGCATGTGGCAGGCCAGAGTATATGAGAAATCTCTGTAATTTCTCACCAATTTTTCTGTAAAACTTAAACCGCTCTTAAAAAATAAAGTAATAATAAAAAATAAATGTACTGAGGGGTTTGCTAAATTCTGTCAATAAAATAGTAAAGCTAAATGAAATCAAAATAATTGTTTGCAACTAGTATTTTCAGTTCTTGCTACATTTGAAAGTATCATATTTCATATTTTGCCCTTTCCATTATGGCACATATACACAATGGAATATTACTCAGCCTTAAAAAGAAATGAAATTGAGCTATTTGTAATGAGATGGATAGACCTAGAGTCTGTCATACAGAGTGAAGTAAGTCAGAAAGAAAAAGACAAATACTGTATGCTAACACATATATATGGAATTTAAGGGGGAAAAATGTCATGAAGAACCTAGGGGTAAGACAGGAATAAAGACGCAGACCTACTGGAGAACGGACTTGAGGATATGGGGAGGGGGAAGGGTGAGTTTTGACAGGGCGAGAGAGAGTCATGGACATATACACACTAACAAACGTAGTAAGGTAGATAGCTGGGGGGAAGCAGCCGCAAGGCACAGGGATATTAGCTCGGTGCTTTGTGACAGCCTGGAAGGGTGGGATGGGGAGAGTGGGAGGGAGGGAGACGCAAGAGGGAAGACATATGGGAACATGTGTAGCTGATTCACTTTGTTATAAAGCAGAAACTAACACACCATTGTAAAGCAATTATACCCCAATAAAGATGTTTAAAAAAAATAAAATAAAATAAAATAAAATATTATGGTCAGTACTTCTCCAATTTATGGTCATTGCCATCAAATTGAACTTCTATCAAAATTCCCTTATTTGGTAGTTGGCACATGTTGGCTTCCATTTTCACAGTATTGTTTGATAGAAGTCTCTAAGAGGAGTGTTGGTTTAATTCACCATCTATTGGTATCTTGTTTGTGTGAAAGGTTGTGTACATTTTATCTTCATTGCTAATGGGTGTTTCACTCATTCAATGTCTGGGGAAAGCAGCTTGATCTCCTGCTTCACTAGGATGAAATTTAAAACCCAAATTTTCCAGAATCCCACATAGGTCTTCTGACAACAGTCCATAATACTTCTACTTTATGGTACTGTACAACTTTTATGTCTGACATACAATGTCCACTCTCATTCAAATACATAATGTGTGTATAGCAACAGTCCCATGCCTAATGTGTGAATTTTCATTCTGTTACTGCTCTGCTTTATATATATTTCAAAATATATCATACATCAGCCTAATTTTATTTGTCAGTAGCTACTAATTCTTTACATTCTACTCTTTATGCCTATAATTAGTCATCTGTTTTAACAAATCATGTATATCCTGGGGGTATTAATTTATATATAGACACATTCTGCATATTATTTAATCAATTTAATACTGGGGATGGATATCAAGACATTGAAGTAACTAAATGAAGGTATATTTTTATGTTAATTGGCATCAATACAAGATAGTATTAGATAGAAAAAAGGAGTGTGCAGTCCTACTTAAGCAGTCCTACTTAATACAGTCCTACTTAAACAGATGTAAGTGTGATTATGCATAAAAAATGTTAATAGAGTTTATCTATGGGAAATGGAAATAGAGTAGGTTTTCCTTCCTCTCTATGATGTTCTGAATTAAGGAAGACATGTTAAATCAACCATATGCTATTTGGGGAACTCAGACACCATAAGTTCTAGTTGCTAAGTGAGGTTGACTATAGTCCTAGGAAATAAGAATCTTTCAATTATTTATATCCTTTGGAGAACTTCAAACCTTCAGCAGCTGTGAATAAACTGATTAAAATATAAGCAAATATAGTTTAGTAAAATAATACAGAATACAGGAGGCCCAGCACCAGCTATTCCTGAACCATCATCCCCAGGAGGGTCAGAGCTGTATCCTAGGAGCCTTACAGGGGGTCAGCCCAAGAGAATAAGTTTTATTCTGCCAGATTTGGGGAATTTTGATCTTTAGGATTCTTGCATTAGTTTACTGGGGCGACATAGTGTGTTACCAAGTCTCTCTTTTTTTTTTTTTTTTTTTTTTTTTGCTGTACGCGGGCCTCTCACTGTTGTGACCTCTCCCGTTGCAGAGCACAGGCTCCAGACGCGCAGGCTCAGCGGCCATGGCTCACGGGCCCAGCCGCTCCGCGGCACGTGGGATCTTCCCGGACCGGGGCACAAACCCGTATCCCCTGCATTGGCAGGCGGACTCTCAACCACTGCGCCACCAGGGAAGGGAAGCCCACCAAGTCTTTTTTTCTAAACGTAAGTGGTCTTCAAAGAAATGTTTAGCTCAAACATTTCAATAAATTTACTTCAGCCATTTGAAAGCCAGCAAAACTTTTGAACATAGATCAAACTTGCCAGAGTAAAGAGAAATCAGCCACAGAAGTCTGAATAGGGTTAAAACCTGCTCTTAACTACAAAACCTTTTGATTTTATTCCCTCACCTAGCACAGGGCTGCTCTCAGCATAGATCCACAAACTTTATTTTATCTTTAGACACTGTTTTATAAACTCTGTACCCTCCTTAACACTGTGCTGTCCCCATTGACTGAAATATCCAGCTGCAGGGGACATATTTGCTCAGGGTCTTCAGCTCTGCTCTTCAGCTCTGCTCACACCTGGTGGGAAGGTATGCCCTGATTGTGGCTCAGCTAGACCTGGGCCCCAGGCCTTCTCTTCTTGTTCTAGGGCCTCCTGCACATCCTTTAATTCCTCTGTGCCTCAGTTTCTACAGTTGCATAATAGCACAACTCTTTGATGAAAATACAGCTGTTTGATAAAAATAAAACTATATTCAACAGGCATAGAATTTTTCAGGTGAGCACCTGAGGCCCTGAGATAAGGAACAGTCTACCTAATCTAGTGGCAGAGGTGGGACTGAATCCAGGTTCCCTTCTCTTAACCTGCGAGTTTTATAGGGCACTGTCACGGCCCTTTCCTAGACTAACCAAATTGGGAATCACTCCTAAATTTCCTATGAGAAATTTGGTGTGTAAAATGTAGTGGACAGTCCTTAGGGTATTATTCATATTTTATAAAATGATGGTGTCAGATTTGGATGGCGCCTTTTAAAGGACAATGTGTAAAAAGTGAAGGATGAATCCTGCTCAGAAAGAATGTCTCCAATGATACAATGAGGCAAACGCTTGGATAGAGTTTTCTCCCATTCTGCCTACACTCAAGCAGAGAAATTTTTGTACCAAAAGAAAACAGCCGTCACTGAAAATCCAAGACCTACTAGCTGAGGCTTTCCTACAATGCAAAGGAGTAAATCCTTCCCATTTTCACTAGTCCAGGGTGTGTCAGCAGTAAATGCATTTGAAATGCATTTACAAATCTCTTAGACTCTTCACACTAATGAAATTCATGACTTTAGTGTGTGGCCTTGCAAATGTTCTCATGCATGGTGGCTCTTGATTTTTCTAAAATCCTTTGGCTTTTGCTATGATCCACACAATTTAGCTGTGGGTTATCATGTATTATTTTATAACTGATTCACATTGTTCTCTAACTGATTTCTGTCTGAGTCACGTCACTGAAACCACGTCAAGAATCTCTCCAGAAGCTTAAAGAGACTGAAGGAAAATTACCATCTTCTACTGGGAAAATCTTATAAACAAACCACTACTATAGATAAATAAACATTCATCTATATATTCATATATATGAATGTTAAGACCAAGATGGTCTTATAACATTTCCTTCAGCTTGACTACATTTAAACAGGCTTCTTTTTGACTCCAGGCCTGACCTCCCTTTACTTAGAGCATTTACTTGGGAAAATTTACCAATTGCTTTCCTTTCTCTTTGAGATGTAAATTTTTAAAAGGCCTCTTACCAGTTTTGCAGCCCAGGGATGCCTTTCTCAAGGACCTGGGTGCTATCTCTCTGAAGCGCCATCAGCAAGGAGGGTAGCACCCCTACCCCCAGTCTCTGTGGGAGGGTAGGAACCTAGCTGGAAGGCTCTTTGCTCCAAGTCGTAAAAACACCTCCTCACATGAAGACAGAAGAAAGTCCACATTTTGTCAATGAGCTTTGGAACCCTTTCCCAGTTTCCTTCTTCTCTTACCCTTCCCAAAGGCAGCAGTCACCATGAACCTAGAGCACTGCTTCTGGTGTCCCTGGGAAAGGGAAGAAAGAGACACAGCTTATAAACCAAGACAGCAGTGACGGGTCCTGAGTATGTCCACATCCTGCTGGGTTGGAAGAGCAAGACTCACTGCCCTGGCAGAGAAGTCGTCTCCAAGGTGGTAACCTGCCCACTGGAATCCCTTCCCTTGCCTGTTCTCCAAGGACAACTTTGGAGAGATACAGGGGAGGCTGCCCCTTCTGGAAAAGCACCACTTAGAAACCTGTTTCTAAACCTGTTTCAGGTTTGGGGCCTCAGGTTCACCATAGGGTATAAGCAACCCCAATTCTTTGTTTGCAGCGGACCCCCTGTGTCTTTGAGAAAACAGTCCTGTGAAGGTAGATTGTCTTTCTGTTGATTTGCATTTGGTCAACACAATTAATTAGGGACCAATGCTGAAATATTGTTCCTGGATCAAGGGCAAGTCTGGGATATTCTGCCTCTTAGAAATAGACCTGAATATGGGCCCAGCTCCACAAAGTTCAGTTTAATATGTATCTTGCTCTCTGCCTCAAAACAACAGTTAAGAAACAATGGAGAGTCTGCACTTTGTCTGGAGGTGGAATCCTAGATGAGGCCACGCACAATTCTGATATTTGTTAGACAGGGATTGGGCCTGGGAGAAGCAGATGTGAGCCAGATGCCCTTCGCATCTTCAGATATATTTCCTGCCCTGGGGCTGCTATTGGCACTGTAAACATTTAATAAACAGAAACCTCAATTAAATAGAGTCAGGAGACCAGAAGGGGGAGTTCTCATGCCCTGTGACTATAGCAGAGTCCAAGAGGAAGAAGGAAGATGCCTCTTCTTTCCTAGCAAGGATCCAGCCAATGAAAAGCCATGGACTCTTTATTTACTATGGCCCTTCCAACTTTCTTTTTCCCTGTATGGAATTGCCCTCCTTCCCTGGCTGTGAGGGGACTAACACATGGCTCACCGTGGTTGCAGACCAGAACTGCAATTCTCTGCTGATCCCAGATAAATACATCTTCGCTGGAGAACTATCTGACAATTTATCTGTTTTATGTCAACAGTACCAATTTTAGTTTAGGAGCTGGGAGCTGGACTTTTCCAACATTAAATACTATGATCTCAATGGCCATCCTTGATTATGGTCCTAGGGAGAAAGGTCTTCTTTCAGAAAAACTGTGTTTTCTCCCTCTTCTAATTTATTTCCAATGCCTTAAATGTTTTCTATCAAGTCCTAGAAAGTTCAGCCACCATTGACACTTGGTGTGCATTCCAAAACAACAACAGCAAAAAATTTAACAAAATGCTGTGCTAACCCATAGCAGGCTTTCCTGCTCTGTCCTTGGGAAAAGCCTGGAGTGAAAAATGACCTTTGCTTCCTCCAAGTGTCTTGCCTCAGCCAAGCCCACAATTAGCATCTCTCACTTGTCCCACCTCAGTTGCAGGTGTCATTCTCTGGACCAGTTAGAGTTTCCTGAGTGCAGCTGACACACTGCCACTCTGGCTAATTGTGATTCAGGGAGACTGAACAATGAAACATCAGAAGGACAAGAGCCAGAGAACAGTGGAGTCCTGGGAAATGAGATGCAATGGACAGTCCCTTAAAGGTGCAGAGATTCATATATTTTTATCCTTGATTCTATCTCCCAGTCAAGATTCAAGTTCCAGAACAGGGAAACTCTGATTGGCCTTGTTTAAGTCTCATGCTATCTCCTGTAACCAGGGGTTATGGAGAGGGCAGTTTGATAGATATTCTCACTGTGCAGGATTTGGGGGAAATGGGATGACCAATGCTTGATTTTTCTGGGAATTACCCAGTTTTATTACTAAAAGTCCTACACACTGGGAACCCTATCAGTCCCATGAAAAGTGGGGTTAGCTGCTCACACTGAGGGAGCCACTCACCTCCTCAGGGAGGGCTTGCTTCTCATAGGAAACTGAGACACTACTACCTTAGGCAGAGTGAATGCTGGGCTGGCCTAAAACTGTTAATATCCATGACCAAAAAAAAAAAATTAGTGTTATTACCAAAATAAGTATGGATTCTGGGCAGGCCCAAAATTGTAAGTGTTAACTTGTGCCCTCTTTTGATTCCAGTTGTGGTATGTAATTTTCTACATGCTACTGGGCCACCAGAGTGGGAAACATGGGAGAGAATGAGAGCGCCAACATGTGGACTTAGTTTTCCATCCTTGGAGCCCTAGACTCCTTTTAAAGGAGGGAGAATTCATTAGTTAGCCAGGAACATCAAAGCACTGTCATCGCCTTTTTCCTTGTGGTTTTTTTCTGATTCTAAAACCAGTTTCCTTAAAAAACATGGGTTTGAAGAACAGTGTGTACATGCTCCACACTGACCACATTGTGCTGTCAACAAATTCAGAATATACCAGCTCTAACTCAGCATCTGTTCAAAAACAGGCACAAAAACTCACGTGGAGTTACAAACACGACCAGGACCTAGACCACAGCTCTGAGGAGCATACAATGGAGTGGCCCCAGTCATGGAATCAATTTCCTTGGAATCAGTTAACTTTGCTGAGTTTCACGGCCACAAACTGTACCTTCCACCTCCTGCAAACCTCCCTCCAGTGAGTCTCCAGGAGTCCAGAGGAATAAGTTTCCACACGTCTTTGAAACTATCCTGCCTCTCCTATGAAATCTATAGACCTCTTGTTCTCCTTAGTACAGTCTGTGAATATGGAGTGTTCCATACATACCTTGCACAATTAAATGTAATTTCTGTGTCATGATTAAAATTACCAGGTGACTAATATTTAATGATACATCAACTTCACATTTCATCAGAATTCTTACTTCTATTTCCTATTTCATCAGAAAATGTATATTTTCATATGTACAACTGAGGTAGCTGCACTGGGGACACCTAGGAAATCAGCATTGCCAAAGTCATATGTGATGTCCGTTCAGCAATTGCTGAACATTGTTTTTAAAAAGCCAAATTTTAAAAAGTCTCCTTGAAAATTTAACTTACGCTTCTACTCTGAGAAGATTTTGGAATGTAAGAGCTAAAATATTAGTCCTTAGCTATTCCTTTAGACTTAAGAGGATTTATTCATTTTTACTTCAAATTTTGATTTTTTTTTTGCATATGTCCAGATGCTTCTTAATTGTTGTAAAAGTAGATCTTTCTATTTTATTATATTCTTTGTATTCTTTAATCTTAAAGCCACGCACATCCCAAATTTGCAAGGGATGTCCCAATTTATATTATTCCATTTTCTGCATCAGAAAAATTAATCAGATATTCCAATGTTCAGTGTTCAAAGCACATCTCATGGACAACCTCTTGCAATAAAAATGGCACAAAGCTGATGTATTGTACAATTTGCCCCAATTTTTGTTTGGGAGAAGAGGATGACACTCTACAGATGTCGCCCTGAGAAAGCAAGGCAGGAGCTTCAGCTGTCTCTCTGCCTGAAAGTTGCAAATGTTAAGAGCATCTGTGATGATCACAGGAGCATAGACAACATACACTGTGTTTTGTTTTTAGTGAACAAAGATGCATAATGTAATGAGTGTACAGATCCTGCAATTAGCCAGAACATTTCCTGTGAGGCAGGTAAATGTTCAACATATTACTTGGCATAAAGAAGATACAACAAAAATGGGGGACACAATGCTTTGTGTTACGGGGTGAATTGTGTCCTCCCCAAAGAAAAGTTAAATCACTAAACCCCAGTACCTATGAACGTGACCTTATTTGGAAATTGGGTCTTTGCAGATATAATCAAGTTAAGATGGGGTCATTAGTGTTAACCCTAATCCGGTATGATTGGTATCCTTATGAGAAGATGGAAGTTCAGATTTAGACACAGGCACACATGTGATGACAAGGCAGAGATTAAGGTGATAAAGCTGCAAGCCAAGGAAAGTCGAGGACTGTCAGCCACCAGAGCGAAAAAAAGAGTAAAAGAAGGATTCTCCCCTACAGCTTTCTGAGGGAGCGTGGACCTACTGACACCTTGATTTTGGACGTCTAACTTCCAGGACTGTGAAACAATAAAAGTCTGTTGTTTCAAGCAGCCAGTTTGTGGTACTTTGTTACAGCAGCCCTAGGAAACTAATACCTCATCTTTAAAAAACAGCACTGCACAGAGATTTGTTGATCACCAGTTTTGTAATAGACAGTGGGTAATTTCTGGGGATACAAAGACGAATAAAATGTGGCTGACTTCTTGAAGAAGTGTGTATATTTTACACTATTTGGATGTTTTGCACAGCTGGGCATGATAGCTGACGGAAGCCCTAAAAGGCAGTTTTGATTTCTTGGTGCCGTCATACACTTTAAAACAATAATTGTATTGTGAACCTCTTCCCAGGCCTGTAGGATATTTCAAAAAGGTGTAGATTTATAATGATAAAACCTAACAACAGATTGTTATGCAAGCTGTAGTTTTCAGATCCTATATTAAGGAAAAATTTCTGTAGGCTAGAAGATTAAGGGTGGGGATTATAAATCATTGCTTCTCAATATGTTATTTTGAAATCTCCTGTAGGGCTCCAAAAAAGAGAAACCTGTGTTCTTTACTGCTGTCTGGTCCTGAGTCCATATTTCTTGTTGGTAATTGCTCTTGATTTTTGCACAGCAGCTTTGTGGAAGTATATCTCTTTCTATCAAACGTGTGATGTTTGATCTTAGGAAAATATTAGTGGCAACTGGTAAATTTGGGATGTCTACCTTTGAAATTGCATTAAAGGCAAAAACACCATCTATTGTCTAAGGCTTTTATTTAATTCCAATTATCAGAATCTTTGATAGGAAAGTAAATTTGAGGATAAATCCACAGTGTAAGGAATCCTGAGAGATTCTGACACTATAAGGAGGATTGCTTTAAAATTATTGCATGGATTCCTCTTTTAGTTTTTAACCCTTAACAATGGTGTCATGACAAAGTAGATCACAATGGATCCATCTTTCTACCATATGTTCTCACTGTTTAATATTAACACCTGCCCTGGGGTCTTGTAAACTAACCGTAAACGTTTTTTAAGGAATATTACAAGTAAAAGAATGGTTAGCCAACATTTCTCACCCCATTTTATGCAAATGCACTAAATTATGAGCTCTGAAAAAATTAGGAAGGCTATGGAATCAAATACTATCTCTTTCATTGAGAAAATTAAAATTTAATACTTAGAGATATCATGCAACTACTGGGTATTGAACTCTGTCTCTTTCTTTCACAGAAACATATCTGGAAAAATTCAAATAAGGACTTAGATTTAGATATTATCTTCTTACCCTCCTTCCATTGGAAAAAATAAATATCAGGCCCAGAGTAGCAATGTTTTTATGATTATACAAATGGAAGTATATATACTGAAACCAAGAGTGTCGTTTTAAAATATACCCCAATATTTATTTGGGGTAACCCATAATATGAATTATACTGACATCTGAGAGTGTGATATTTCATTTCCTAGAGAATAATAGAAGAAAATTAATTTTGATTACTCTGTGAGAAAAAGAAATTTTGGTGAATATTTTCATGTCTATAGTTAAAGCTATACTTTTAAAAAGCAAATAGAATTTAATATTGACCAGATAGTATCATTTCAGTAGTACCATTATTCTTCTAAGCACCAAGCCAAACTTCACACAGAATCCTAGAGTTTAGAGCTTCCCCTGTCCCATGCAGAGATCCTGATGGGAGTGAGGGAGCTGCTGTGCTACACCTACCAAATAGGGTGATAACACCGCCCCCATAATTACATTGCAAAACACCACCTGACCCCAAGCACATGGACTGGTTAGATTAAATTCTGGCTGATCCCTGTGGCATTTGATGATTGTGTCCCTCTTAGGCAGTGATGTTGGGGGAGTCATTTAATTTCAAATATTTTCAGTCTATGACTTGGGAACAATAGCAATTTGTCACCAGTTTCCATCAGGGAATATGCAGAACTCAGTGGTTTTTGTTTGTCTGTTCTGAATCCTGAACAAGACTTTTCACATTTGGAATGATTTGAGAATCTTGCAGAAATGCAGGGGAGGAGCCGTAACACTTCTGCATCTCACCGTTGAGCATGGCCCCAGTATTATTATTTATTTCATGCTCCTTTGGAGTAACTATAAAATCACTTCAAAAGGTAGCAGCTTGGTCTTCCCTGGTGGCACAGTGGTTGAGTCCGCCTGCCGACGTAGGGGACACGGGCTCGTGCCCCGGTCAGGGAAGATCCCACATGCCGCGGAGCGGCTGGGCCCGTGAGCCATGGCCGCTGAGCCTGCGCGTCCGGAGCCTGTGCTCTGCAACGGGAGAGGCCACAACAGTGAGAGGCCCGCGTACCGCCAAAAAAAAAAAAAAAAAAGGCCCGCGTACAGCAAAAAAAAAAAGGTAGCAGCAACATTTAACTTATGTAAAGTATTTTTTGTTATTGCCAATAAAACTATAGACATATATAAAAGATATAGTTTGAAGAGTTCTACTTTGCTTTGAATTAATTATTTATTTGATAAACTGCTAAATTAAAAGAGATACATATAACATGTGAAAAGAAGACAGGAAAGAGGAACTTGGATCTTAGTCAAAACAAAAGGCTTGGAGGGGACCTTGAAGATGGCGGAAGAGTAAGACGCGGAGATCGCCTTCCTCCCCACGGATACACCAGAAATACATCCACACGTGGAACAACTCCTACAGAACTCCTACTGAAGGCTGGCAGAAGACCTCAGACCTCCCAAAAGGCAAGAAACTCCCCACGTAACTGGGTAGGGCAAAAGAAAAAACAGAGACAAAAGAATAAGGACGGCACCTGCACCAGTGGGAGGGAGCTGTGAAGGAGGAAAAGTTTCCACACACTAGGAAGCCCCTCCGCGGGCGGAGACTGCGGGAGGCAGAGGGGGGAGTTTCGGGACCGCGGAGTAGTGCACAGCGACGGGTGCGGAGGGCAAAGCGGGGAGATTCCTGCACAGACGATCGGTGCTGACCGGCACTCACCAGCCCGATTGGCTTGTCTGCTCACCCGCCGGGGCGGGCGGGGCTGCGAGCTGAGGCTCGGGTTTTGGTTTTGGACGGAGCTCAGGGAGAGGACTGGGGTTGGCGGCTTGAACATAGCCTGAAGGGGTTAGTGCACCACGACTAGCCGGGAGGGAGTTCGGGGAAAAGCCTGCACCGGCCGAAGAGGCAAGAGACTTTTTCTTCCCTCTTTGTTTCCTGGTGCGCGAGGAGAGGGGTTTAAGAGCGCTGCTTAAAGGAACTCCAGAGACGGGCGCGAGCCGCGGCTAAAAGCGCGAACCCCAGAGACGGGCGCGAGCCGCGGCTGAAAGCGCAAACCCCAGAGACGCGCGCGAGCCGCGGCTGAGGGCGCGAGCCCCCGGGACGGGCGCGAGCCGCGGCTGAAAGCGCAAACCCCAGAGACGGGCGCGAGCCACGGCTGAGGGCGCGAGCCCCCGAGACGGGCGCGAGCCGCGGCTGAAAGCGCAAACCCCAGAGACGGGCGCGAGCCGCGGCTAAAACCGCGGACCCCAGAGACGGGCGGGAGACGCTAGGGCTGCTGCTGCCGCCACCGGGGGGCCTGTGTGCGAGCACAGGTCACTCCCCACACCCCTCTTCCGCGGAGCCTGTGCAGCCCGCCACTGCCAGGTTCCCGGGATCCAGGGACAACTTCCCCGGGACAGCGCACGGCGGGCCTCAGGCTGGTGCAACGTCACGCCGGCCTCTGCCGCAACATCACGCTGCCTCTGCCGCCGCAGGCCCGCCCCGCAAGCAGTGCCCCTCCTACCCCCATCCCCCAACCCCCGGCCTGAGTGAGCCGGAGGCCCCGAATCAGCGGCTCCTTTAACCCCGTCCTGTCTGAGCGAAAAAACAGACGCCCTCCAGCGACCTACACGCAGAGGCAGGGCCAAATCCAAAGCTGAGCTCCTGTGAGCTGTGAGAACAAAGAAGAGAAAGGGAAATCTCTCCCAGCAGCCACAGAAGCAGCGGATTAAAGCTCCACAATCAACTTGATATACCCTGCATCTGTGGAATACATGAATAGACAAGGAATGACCCCAAATTGAAGAGGTGGAATTTAGGAGCGAAATCTATGATTTTTTTCCCTTTTCCTCTTTTTGTGAAGGTGTACGTGTATGCTCCTGTGTGACATCTAGTCTGTATACTCTAGCTTCCACCATTTGTCCTATGGCTCTATCCGTCCATGACTTTTTTTAAAAATTCTTTTTCTTAATAATTAAGTTTAATTGTAATAACTTTATTATACTTTACCTTCGTTCTTTCTTTCTTTCCTTCCTTCCCTCCCTCCTTTAGACAACGAATCACCCCAAATTGAGGAGGTGGTCTCAGGGAGCAGGATTTATGATTTTTCCCCCTTTACCTCTTTTTGTGAAGGTGTATGTGTATGCTTCTGTGTAAGATTTTCTCTGTATAGCTTTGCTTCCAACATTTGTCCTAAGGTTCTATCCGTCCCTTTTTTTTTTTTTTTCTAAATATTTTTTAATTCAATAACTATATTATACTTTATTTTATTTTTACTGTATCATCTTTCTTTCTGTCTTTTTTTCCTTCTTTCACTCCTTCCTTCCTTCCTCCCTCCCTCCCTCCCTCCCTCCTTTCTTTCCTTCTTTGCTTCTTTCTTCCTTCCTTCCTTTCCTCCTTTCCTTCTTTCTTTCCTCATACTTCTACTAATTCTCTCTACTTTTTCTCCCTTTTATTCTGAGCCGTGTGGATGAAAGGCTCTTGGTGCTCCAGCCAGGAGTCAGGGCTCTGCCTCTGAGGTAGGAGAGCCAACTTCAGGTCACTGGTCAACAAGAGACCTCCCAGCTCCACATAATATTAAACAGCGGAAATCTCCCAGAGACCTCCATCTTAACACCAGCACCCAGCTTCACTCAACGACCAGCAAGCCACAGTGCTGGACAACCTATGCCAAACAACTAGCAAAACAGGAACACAACCCCACCCATTAGCAGAGAGGCTGCCTAAAATCATAATAAGGCCACAGACACCCCAAAACACACCACCAGACGTGAACCTGCCCACTAGAGAGACAAGATCCAGCCTCATCCAGCACAACACAGGCACTAGTCCCCTCCACCAGGAAGCCTACACAACCCACTGAAACAACCTTAGCCACTGGAGACAGACATCAAAAACAAAGGGAACTACGAACCTGCAGCCTGCAAAAAGGAGACCCCAAACACAGTAAGATAAGCAAAATGAGAAGACAGAAAAACACACAGCAGATGAAGGAGCAAGATAAAAACCCACCAGACCTAACAAATGAAGAGGAAATAGGCAATCTACCTGAAAAAGAATTCAGAATAATGATAGTAAGGATGATCCGAAATCTTGGAAGTAGAATGGACAAAATGCAAGAAACAGTTAACAAGGACCTACAAGAACTAAAGATGAAACAAGCAACGATGAACAATGCAATAAATGAAATTAAAATCACTCTAGATAGGATCAATAGCAGAATAACTGAGGCAGAAGAACGGATAAGTGACCTGGAAGATAAAGTAGTGGAAATAACTACTGCAGAGCAGAATAAAGAAAAAAGAATGAAAAGAACTGAGGACAGTCTCAGAGACCTCTGGGACAACATGAAACGCACCAACATTCGAATTATAGGGGTTCCAGAAGAAGAAGAAAGAAAGAAAGGGACTGAGAAAATATTTGAAGAGATTATAGTTGAAAACTTCCCTAATATGGGAAAGGAAATAGTTAATCAAGTCCAGGAAGCACAGAGGGTCCCATACAGGATAAATACAAGGAGAAACACGCCAAGACACATATTAATCAAACTGTCAAAAATTAAATACAAAGAAAGCATATTAAAAGCAGCAAGGGAAAAACAACAAATAACACACAAGGGAATCCCCATAAGGTTAACAGCTGATCTCTCAGCAGAAACCCTACAAGCCAGAAGGGAGTGGCAGGACATACTGAAAGTGATGAAGGAGAATAGCCTGAAACCAAGACTACTCTACCCAGCAAGGATCTCATTCACATTTGATGGAGAAATTAAAACCTTTACAGACAAGCAAAAGCTGAGAGAGTTCAGCACCACCAAACCAGCTTTACAACAAATGCTAAAGGAACTTCTCTAGACACGAAACACAAGAGAAGGAAACGACCTATAGTAGCGAACCCAAAGCAATATATAAAATGGAAATAGGAACATACATATCAATAATTACCTTAAATGTAAATGGACTAAATGCTCCCACCAAAAGACACAGATTGGCTGAATGGATACAAAAACAAGACCCTTATATATGCTGTCTACAAGAGACCCACTTCAGAACTAGAGACACATACAGACTGAAAGTAAGGGGATGGAAAAAGATATTCCATGCAAATGGAAACCAAAAGAAAGCTGGAGTAGCAATTCTCATATCAGACAAAATAGACTTTAAAATAAGGACTATTAAAAGGGACAAAGAAGGACACTACATAATGATCAAGGGATCGATCCAAGAAGAAGATATAACAATTGTAAATATTTATGCACCCAACATAGGAGCACCTCAATACATAAGGCAAATACTAACAACCATAAAAGGGGAGATCAACAGTAACACATTCATAGTAGGGGACTTTAACACCCCACTTTCACCCATGGACAGATCATCCAAAATGAAAATAAATAAGGAAACACAAGCTTTAAATGATACATTAAACAAGATGGACTTAATTGATATTTATAGGACACTCCATCCAAAAACAACAGAATACACATTTTTCTCAAGTGCTCATGGAACATTCTCCAGGATAGATCATATCTTGGGTCACAAATCAAGCCTTGGTAAATTTAAGAAAACTGAAATTGTATCAAGTATCTTTTCCGACCACAACGCCATGAGACTAGATATCAATTACAGGAAAAGATCTGTAAAAAATACAAACACATGGAGGCTAAACAATACACTACTTAATAATGAAGTGATCACTGAAGAAATCAAAGAGGAAATAAAAAAATACCTAGAAACAAATGACAATGGAGACACAACGACCCAAAACCTATGGGATGCAGCAAAAGCAGTTCTAAGGGGGAAGTTTATAGCAATACAAGCCCACCTTAAGAAGCAGGAAACATCTCGAATAAACAACCTAACCTTGCACCTCAAGCAATTAGAGAAAGAAGAACAAAAAAACCCCAAAGCTAGCAGAAGGAAAGAAATCATAAAAATCAGATCAGAAATAAATGAAAAAGAAGGAAACAATAGCAAAGATCAATAAAACTAAGAGCTGGTTCTTTGAGAAGATAAACAAAATAGATAAACCACTAGCCAGACTCATCAAGAAAAAAAGGGAGAAGACTCAAATCAATAGAATTAGAAATGAAAAAGGAGAAGTAACAACTGACACTGCAGAAATAAAAAAAATCATGAGAGATTACTACAAGCAACTCTATGCCAATAAAATGGACAATCTGGAAGAAATGGACAAATTCTTAGAAATGCACAACCTGCCAAGACTGAATCAGGAAGAAATAGAAAATATGAACAGACCAATCACAAGCACTGAAATTGAAACTGTGATTAAAAACCTTCCAACAAACAAAAGCCCAGGACCAGATGGCTTCACAGGTGAATTCTATCAAACGTTTAGAGAAGAGCTAACACCTATCCTTCTCAAACTCTTCCAAAATATAGTAGAGGGAGGAACACTCCCAAATTCCTTCTACGAAGCCACCATCACCTTGATACCAAAACCAGACAAGGATGTCACAAAGAAAGAAAACTACAGGCCAATATCACTGATGAACATAGATGCAAAAATCCTCAACAAAATACTAGCAAACAGAATCCAACAGCACATTAAAAGGATCATACACCATGATCAAGTGGGGTTTATTCCAGGAATGCAAGGATTCTTCAATATACGCAAATCTATCAATGTGATAAACTATATTAACAAATTGAAGGAGAAAAACCATATGATCATCTCAATAGATGCAGAGAAAGCTTTCGACAAAATTCAACACCCATTTATGATAAAAACCCTCCAGAAAGTAGGCATAGAGGGAACTTTCCTAAACATAATAAAAGCCATATATGACAAGCCCACAGCAAACATCATCCTCAATGGTGAAAAACTGAAAGCATTTCCACTAAGATCAGGAACAAGACAAGGTTGCCCACTCTCACCACTCTTATTCAACATAGTTTTGGAAGTTTTAGCCACAGCAATCAGAGAAGAAAAGGAAATAAAAGGAATCCAAATCGGAAAAGAAGAAGTAAAGCTGTCACTGTTTGCAGATGACATGATACTATACATAGAGAATCCTAAAGATGCTACCAGAAAACTACTAGAGCTAATCAATGAATTTGGTAAAGTAGCAGGATACAAAATTAATGCACAGAAATCTCTGGCATTCCTATATACTAATGATGAAAAATCTGAAAGTGAAATCAAGAAAACACTCCCATTTACCATTGCAACAAAAAGAATAAAATATCTAGGAATAAACCTACCTAAGGATACGAAAGACCTGTATGCAGAAAATTATAAGACACTGATGAAAGAAATTAAAGATGATACAAATAGATGGAGAGATATACCATGTTCTTGGATGGGAAGAATCAACATTGTGAAAATGACTCTACTACCCAAAGCAATCTACAGATTCAATGCAATCCCTATCAAACTACCACTGGCATTTTTCACAGAACTAGAACAAAAAATTTCGCAATTTGTATGGAAACACAAAAGACCCCGAATAGCCAAAGCAATCTTGAGAACGAAAAAAGGAGCTGGAGGAATAAGGCTCCCTGACTTCAGACTATATTACAAAGCAACAGTAATCAAGACAGTATGGTACTGGCACAAAAACAGAAAGATAGATCAGTGGAACAGGATAGAAAGCCCAGAGATAAACCCACGCACATATGGACACCTTATCTTTGATAAAGGAGGCAGGAATGTACAGTGGAGAAAGGACAGCCTCTTCAATAAATGGTGCTGGGAAAACTGGACAGGTACATGTAAAAGTATGAGATTAGATCACTCCCTAACACCATACACAAAAATAAGCTCAAAATGGATTAAAGACCTAAATGTAAGGCCAGAAACTATCAAACTCTTAGAAGAAAACATAGGAAGAACACTCTATGACATAAATCACAGCAAGATCCTTTCTGACCCACCTCCTAGAGTAATGGAAATAAAAACAAAAATAAACAAATGGGACCTAATGAAACTTCAAAGCTTTTGCACAGCAAAGGAAACCATAACCAAGACCAAAAGACAACCCTCAGAATGGGAGAAAACATTTGCAAATGAAGCAACTGACAAAGGATTAATCTCCAAAATTTACAAGCAGCTTATGCAGCTCAATAACAAAAAAACAAACAACCCCATCCAAAAATGGGCAGAAGACCTAAATAGACATTTCTCCAAAGGAGATATACAGAATGCCAACAAACACATGAAAGAATGCTCAACATCATTAATCATTAGAGAAATGCAAATCAAAACTACAATGAGATATCATCTCACACCAGTCAGAATGGCCATCATCAAAAAATCTAGAAACAATAAATGCTGGAGAGGGTGTGGAGAAAAGGGGACACTCTTGCACTGCTGGTGGGAATGTGAATTGGTTCAGCCACTGTGGAGAACAGTATGGAGGTTCCTTAAAAAACTACAAATAGAATTACCATATGACCCAGCAATCCCACTACTTGGCATATACCCTGAGAAAACCAAAATTCAAAGAGAGTCATGTACCAAAATGTTCATTGCAGCTCTATTTACAATAGCCAGGACATGGAAACAACCTAAGCGCCCATCATCGGATGAATGGATAAAGAAGATGTGGCACATATACACAATGGAATATTACTCAGCCTTAAAAAGAAATGAAATTGAGCTATTTGTAATGAGATGGATAGACCTAGAATCTGTCATACAGAGTGAAGTAAGTCAGAAAGAAAAAGACAAATACCGTATGCTAACACATATATATGGAATTTAAGGGAAAAAAATGTCATGAAAAACCTTGGGGTAAGATAGGAATAAAGACGCAGACCTACTGGAGAACGGACTTAAGGATATGGGGAGGGGGAAGGGTGAGTTTTGACAGGGCGAGAGAGAGTCATGGACATATACACACTAACAAACGTAGTAAGGTAGATAGCTGGGGGGAAGCAGCCGCAAGGCACAGGGATATTAGCTCGGTGCTTTGTGACAGCCTGGAAGGGTGGGATGGGGAGAGTGGGAGGGAGGGAGACGCAAGAGGGAAGACATATGGGAACATATGTATATGTATAGCTGATTCACTTTGTTGTAAAGCAGAAACTAACACACCATTGTAAAGCAATTATACCCCAATAAAGATATTAAAAAAAAAAAAAAAACAAAAGGCTTTAGCTTCATAAGGAGATTGGGATTGACATGTATACACTGATGTGTATAAAATGGATGACTAACAAGAGCCTGCTGTATACAAAAATAAAATAAAATTCAAAAATTCAAAAAATATATATATATACAATATGTTTATCTGGCAATTGGAAATAAATATCAGAGCAGTGTTTAAATAATATGTTTGTTAGTTTACTAAAATACTTCCCCAGCAATTACCTTGGGGGATTTATTTAAAAAATATGATTCTTTAAGGACTCTTGTTAGGAAGAAAAGTAGTGTTAATTATCAAATGAAACAACTATGTAACTGTTGCTAGCTAAAACCCATTTGAATTTATTACAACTACAGATCTTCCTCAACTTATAAGTGTTATCCTGATAAGTCCATCATAAGTTGAAGATACTGTAAGTCCAAAATGCATTTAATACACCTAACCTACAGAACATCTTGGCTTAGCCTAACGTAACTTACACGTGCTCAGAGCACCAACATTAGCCTACAGTTGGACAGTATCACCTAACACAAGGCCTATTTTATAATAAGGTGTTGAATGTCTCATGCAATTGATTGAACATTGTACTGAAAGTGAAAAGCAGAATGGTCATCTACAGAATGGTTGTGAGTGTATCACTTGTTTACCCTCGTGATCATGTGACTGACTGGGACCTGTGTCTGCTGCCACTGCCACGCATCAGGAGAGAGTAAGTATCACACCAAATATCACTAGCCTGGGAAAAGATCAAAACTCAAAGTAGGTTTTCTACTGAATGCATATCACCTTCCCATCATAATAAAGTTGAAAAATTGAAGTGGAATTATGTTAAGTCACAAACCACCTGCATAACTGAGGGCAATATTTTTAAGGGGATTCTGACTTATTAGTATTAACTTTTAAACCATAGTTTAAAATAGATTAATGTTAGTGAATATAGACAATATTAATGAACATATGTTAATGCCTACTCTTCAGCAAGTTACCTAACTTCTATTAGTATATAAAACGAGGATGAAATAATACGTGTCTCCTTGGGTTGCTGGGAGGAGTAAATGAGTTGATATGCTATAGCAGTATTTGCTATTGATCAAAGAATGTGTGTGTGTGTGTGTGTGTAATGTAAATAGCCCTACACACTAATTTTCACTTCTCATTATATCATATACATTTTCACATTGTGCTACAAGTTACCCTTCTATCAATGACTGTATAAATCTTTTCAAAGATAGATTCCTAGAAAGTTCTAACATCAAGAAAAAAATTGTTGTACCAAAAAATGTGAAAAAAAATGTAGGCACCTAGAACATGTTACCCAATTACATTATAAAATTTCATAACAAATATCTATATAAAACAAATATATATAATATAAATATATAAATACATATAAATAAATAAATAAAATATATGAATTATGTGTATATATATATATATATATATATATATATATATTTCCTTTTTTTTTTTTTTTTTGCGGTATGTGGGCCTCTCACTGTTGTGGCCTCTCCCGCTGCGGAGCACAGACTCCGTACACGCAGGCTCAGCGGCCATGGCTCACGGACCCAGCTGCTCCGCGGCATGTGGGACCTTCCCGGACTGGGGCACGAACCCGCGTCCCCTGCATCAGCAGGCGGACTCTCAACCGCCACGTCACCAGGGAAGCCCTATATATTTCCTTTTCACTTCAAAGTAAAAAGTGAGTTGATGGCCTAAAAGATGGAGGCCTGGATAATACACATTTTACAGGTCTAGACTCTGTTTCGGTCAAGTGTGCAGAATCTGACCAATGCGGGGGGCCTTACCTAAGTGCTCCTCTTCTTGCAGCCTTCCCCATCAGCCCTCCACACTGGGGTCAATGTCATTGTCAGCTCTTTGATTCTTTAGTTTGCAGCTTCTCTAGGGCAACAGCTACCTCAGATTTACCTTTAATGAGTCTATCTGATTCCCATTCAAGTCCTGTGAAGTTGCTCATGAGGACAGGCAAGTTTAAGTGGGTCAGGCATGCGTGTAGGGAGAGGTGTTAATAGGTTACAAAATGACTGGACGTTGGTGGATGCTCCTGAGTGAATCGGGGAGGTCTGGGCAGTCAAGGAAAGAGTTGCGGAAATAAAGACTAGCTGGTGGGAATGAGCACCGTCTAGTTATTCACAGCTTTTGGTACAGCAAAAGTCAGTCACCATCACTTGCACTTGGCGGAAATGTCTTATCGTGGAGAGCAAGGAAGGCCTCAGGTGTGCCCTGAATGGAGGCTTTCAGCGTGGGGAAGCTGGAGGTGGGCTAACTAGAAGCAGCGGGCATCCTTTGTGACTGGCTAAGGTGCATATTTCTCTAGTTGGTCCTATGTGGGAAGTAGGGACAAAAATTAGGGACGCTGTCAGTTATTAACCAAATCCTATCCATTTGGGGCTAATGGTTACAGGGGTCATTGCTTGGCTTCCCAGATTACTGCTAGAGACGGTGGTCTGACTTCCTACAAGTCTGATGTAGACAGCAGGCTGGCTTCCTAAGCTGGTTCCTTGGTTTCCTGGGCTGGTTGCTGCAGATGGTGGGTGGGTTAGAGTTCTATTACTCCATATGGTCCGTGTATTCAGTCTCTCAGCCCGAAGACTATGGAGGCTCCACAAGGCACAGAAATGCGGTCTGACACATATGTCACAAACACAGCTTTCATTGCTTTGCCCCTTAAATACACCATGGCTGCTCCAAGCAGTTGTGGGGTTTAGCAAACTGATAATCTAAGATCTCAGAATTTCTCTCACCCCAGCTTCAACACATTGCCCTGCAGAAGTGTTTCTGTAAAGAGAGATCATTATTCATCTTTGTTCTGTTTATGGCAAAGGAAAAATACAAACGCTGTACTTATCGAGAGATTGAAAGGATGACAGACGAAAATTTCCTCTTCCCCTGAGACTTTACCGAATTTCACTAATAATGTTCTAATTCAAAACAACAAAATCTCAGTTTTTATCAAAGAAGAGCAGACTCACATCATTTCTAGCAAAATAAAAGTTGGTTTGTGAGTTTGAATTTACATTCCCCACATCACCTGAAATTCTTAATCCCATCAGGTATGTAATTAAGTGATTTTCCCCCTGACTGCAGAAATAGCAGATCCTTGCTTCTTTTGCTGGCTGTCATACCAATGTGCTTTGTCTGCATTATGGATACACCAAACCTCACAAGTTTGGCATTTTGACAAAACATTTGACCCCGAGTCTTGATGGTACTCATTACTGGCTTGCTCTGTCTATGTTTCTGCGAGCTGTATCTTGAGAGAAGGCTCTGTTGCGCTGGCTGAAGCTTTTCTGAGCCTTGCAGTGAAATCTGGCAGTGACCTAACATTGACCTCCCTGGGCTGGGGTCTTGCCTTCAGGAATGTGATCTAAAAGAACATATCAGCAGCCTGCATCCCAGACTCCTATTAAACACCAGATGTAAGTTCATGAATAATTTTCACAGTCCTGACCCAACTACGTGATGATTTGGAATCTAGGCTGCTGTCTCTTCTAGGACAGAGTGTTTGTAATATCTACATGCTGAAATGTGCAAATTGTGTTTTCTGAGATCCAGTGGAATAATCATTGTATTTTGTGAGGGGGCTAAGTGAGATGTGTTGGTACCTTCCTTTGGATGACCATTCCAATGAACTGCTAGAAGTTCATTATCTGTGATTTGTACATCCAGTGGGCAGTCTCTCTCCAAGGACTTTTCCCTGATCAGAATATTAATCCATCAAATAACTTCAAAAAAGAAAGCTGGTCTGAGAGGTGACAGGGAGAGGTGAAACAAGATGAGAGACCTCAAGCAGAAGAGTCACAGGTTTGAGCAGGAATCAGTCTACAGACTTAGGGACCAGAATGAACAAAGAAAAGACATAAATTGTGTGTGAGTTTATTCACAAGGATCAACAGACTGACAAAATTATTTTGTGATAAATAAATAAGCAAGGCTAATGAGTATTCCATTTCTTTGATCCATTCAGAAAATATTTATGTCACTTATCAATCATGTGTTGGGCCTCTCTAGGCACCATAAGGGATACAGAGAAAAGACACACAAGCTGATTACAGACTTTCAAAGTGAGGGAGGAGAAACTTGAGTCCAAAACCTTTTCCTGAAGACAAAGTGAAAACTCCTGGAGAATGGGTAACAATGATTGTTTTAGAATTCAAGAATCTGATAAGTCTCCTGGGGGAGGTGATACTTGAGACACGCCTTGAAGATGAGATGGACTTCAATAGGCAGAAGAGGGGGAAGGAAACAGCCAATATTCCAGAGAAAAGTAATGGCATGGGCAGAGACAGAGGCAGAAAAGTGGAAATTTGTTGAGTACATTAAGTTGCGGGTAATAAACAGGGTGAGTATATGAGAAGATTCTCATCTGTCAGATACCTTAGGTGGTTTGTGTCTTCAATGTTAGAACATTTCACACAAGCTATTACAGATTCCAGTGAGCTTTCATATTTAAACAGAAGCAATGTTATATTTTTCTACCACCCCTCACAATTTGATTCTTAGTTTTTGTACTACTTGTGTTGAGAAAAAACCTTGCACACATCTTAACTGCACAGTTTGGTAAGTGCATACAGGTGTGCAATGCACATTCCTGCACTGATATAGAACACTTCTATCTTCCCAGAAATCCCCACCTCTATTCCTCCGCAGCCAATCATCATCCCCATCCAGAGGCAGCCGCCATTCTTATTTCTTCATCTAGGTTAGTTCTATATAACTAAAATCATACAATGTGAATGTTTTTATGTCTGGCATATTTCACTCAGATTTATCCATGTTGTTTTGCATATCAGAAGTTTTGTTTTTAACTGGTTAGTAGTAATTCATTGAGTTAATATTACTCAATGTGTTAATCGATTCTCCTTTTGATGGGTATTAGGCCTGTTTTCAGTTTTGGGTATTGTAAGTAAACTCAAGTCACTTTGTGGAATATTCTCCAAGTATATTACTAAAATGACTGTGAGGTTCATCCATGTTTCTATGTGTATCTGTAGTAGTTGTTCTTTTTTACTGCTGAGTAGTATGGATTGTATTGATATACTACAATTTTTTAAATCCACTTACCAGTTGATGGACATTAGAATTGTTTCGCGTTTTAACCATAATTAGATAATATGTATATACACATACAGGTTTAATTGTAGCTATCTGATTTCATTTCTCCTGAGTAAATACTAAGGAGTGGGATGTTTGAGTCCCATAAGCACATGGTAAATATATGCTCAACTTTGTAAGAAACTTCCAAACTGTATTCTCAAACTGGCTGTACCGTTCTGCATTTCCACCAGGTAAGCTTGAGAGTTTCAGTCATCCTTCTTCTTCACCAAGACATGGAATGATCAATCCTTTTAATTTTAGCTATAATAATGGTATGTATAATGGTATAATGTTATGGTTTTAATTTGTGTTTTCCTAACATCTAATGATGCTGAGCATCTTTTCTTATGCTTGTTGGCCATTCTCATATCTTCTTTGGTGAGATGTCTGTTCAAATATCTTGCCAATTTTTAAAAATTAAGTTAGTTGTTCTCATTATTATGTAAAATATTGTTCCCTTATTATTATATGAGTGATTATTGAGTAAAGTTCTTTCATATTCTGGATACAAGTTTTTCATCTGATGTGTGCTTTGCAAATATTTTCTTCTTAAACTCTGGCCTGTTCTTTATTATGTTAAAATATTTTTTTAAAGAACATAAATGTTTAATTTTGATGAGCATCAATTTATCTCTATAAGATATTTACAATTTACAATGAGGTAAATTTGTCCATAGAGATAACCATTTTTTTGCACCATTTGTTAAAATACTTTCCTTTTCCCCTTGAATATCTTTGAAAACTTTGTTAACAACCAATAGTCAGAATAAGTGTGGGTCTATTTTTGGACATTTTATTCTGTTTCTTTTATCTATTTTTCTATCCTTTTGCCTTAATATTATTTTAACTGGTTCATTCATCAAGTTACTGGAGAATATATCAATATTTCCCTCAATAATTAATGTCTTAAAGCATTTTTTCAGTTACTCTATTTATTTGTGATTGTCTTCTCAAGTTCTTGACTTCTCCAAAGGGGCATATTCAGATGAAAAACAGACTTAAATCATGCCGATGTGAAACTGGGGTTTAACTTTTGTATATGGTGTAAGTGATTAATTCCTCATTTATCTGCCATTTTGAATAGTGCATAATTATGTTATTCTTTTCATCTCCTTTTTCTAAAATTAAGGAGGCTTTAAGTTGACATTTCTTACTGTTTTCTCAGACTACTGATAGGCTTTAGTGCATATACCTCAAGAAATAGTGCCTGGGTTGAACACAGCTTTGTCAATCTACTACACAGTTCAATTTCTCCTGCTGCCTAATCTTGCTGCCTCCCTATTCGTTTCATAGGTGTTGATCCCTAATTTCCAATTTATATCCCAAACTCAAATCAAGCATCTGATTATGGTGAAACTGATTTGAGTCAGGAACATAAATTTGTCAGAAAGGAGTTTAAAATAGAACATTCAGTGAAAACTCCTTACTTCATCTATCTTGTAACAACTTCACCATCAGTTTCTTCACACTAATGCTTTCATCAAATGACCAACTTTTTTGGGGGGGGGGAGAATGTGTTCCCTTTTTGACATAGAAAGATGAACTGTGTTTGTACAGTTTGGGGGACGAGGGAATCAGCCAGCATCTGTGTCATTAGCTTTGACTCACTGATGATCACTGCTGCCAGGCAGCCTCTCTGGGGCTCCATGGAACTGTATTATACGTGTCATAGGTGTGTGATGCATTGGGAGTCATTGTGATCCTTACCCTATTTTGTTTTGCCATGCATGTTTGCTAAGATTGTGCAGAGTTTCTGAGAACAAACCAACAGATAACAAACAAGGCACCACTTTTCCCTGTCAATCATTCACTCAATTATGGCAAAATGCCCCACGGATGATGGAAAGTAGACAGCTACCTAATTGGAGATACCTCCTTTGTGTCAGCTTAGATATGTCCCTGAGAGGAGGGGGAATAAAAACCAGGAGTAAAGTCAGTTCAATCTTGTGAAGATGGACCCAAAGTTCCAGTCTCTTGTGAGGCAGGTATCTCCCCATGTTCTGGTACCTCCCTTTCCATCTGCCCACGTCACCCACTGCACTTCCAGCACTTGAATTTAACAGACACTGAGTGAGGCCCTCACCGTTTCAGATGCCCCTCCCTGCCTCCTTCCCCCTGCCCAGGGGTGGAATCCACAGATAGGTCATGGTTGAAAAAGGAATCAGAAACTTAAAAAAGAGGCCAAAAACAGGGCAAAATGTGTTCAGAAATATATGCCATGAGGACTTGAAACCAGGAAGTTTAATGCCAACTATACAAATTAGACCTCAACTGGAGAAATTTCCTCTAAGATTTGTTTTTATATTGTACTTTTTTTGTTTTAATTAATTTTTATTGGAGTATAGTTAATTTACAATGTTGTGTTAGTTTCAGGTGCACAGCGAAGTGAATCAGTTATACATATACATATATCCACTCTTTTTTAGATTCTATTCCCTTATAGGTCATTACAGAGTACTGAGTAGGGTTCCCTGTGCTATACAGTAGGTTCTTACTAGTTATTTATTTTATATATAGTAGTGTGTATATGTCATTCCCAATCTCCCAATTTATCCCTCCCCGTCCCTTTCCCCCTTGGTAATCATAAGATTGTTTCTACATCTGTGACTCTATTTCTGCTTTGTAAATAAGTTCGTTTGTACCATGTTTTTTTAGATTCCATATATAAGCGATATCATATATTTGTCTTTTTCTGTCTGACTTATTTCACTCAGTGTGACAATATCTAGGTCCAGCCATAATTTCCGAACCTTTGATTAGGGAGCTCAAGAGGATTTCAGTTCACGGCATTTTGGCGATGGGCTCTGAACTGGAGTTTGGATTAATTTCTGAGGGCATCACTTGAGGGGCGATGTGCCAGGAAGATCAAAAAGAAATCACTTGCCTTTGGGCACATTGGGAATTCCAGGGACATTGGTCATCATTGGAGGGCATTACTTTAGGTCCAGGCTATAAACTCAAACCTGAGATTTTAGAGACTCAATAATTCCTTTTCATTGGTTATTGAATGCGGCAGGGGTCAGCGACAATCCAGGTGGAAATGAAATACAAACAAGAGATGTGAGGGGCTCATTTTCCTGACCCAGATCCACTGCCCCAAGTAATACATCTTCTGAAAAACAATAGAGATTAAAATTTTAAAGGTTTCTAGGCAGCAAGAAAAATGGAAAAATAAATCGCTTTTTGATGGTTTAGGAAGTTTGAGGAGGAAAAGTCATTTCTAGACCTATAATTATGAATACATTTCACATATTTATTTTCTTAAATTAGCACTGAGTACTGGATTTTATGTGTGTGTGCACTCTCTTTTTACAATTGATTGGCATGTGTTGACATTTTTCACATTTTCACAGCAACCAATTACCTGCAAAGTATTTAATGTTTACAGAAAATGTATTCAGTGATTCTGTAATGGATTGTTAGCCCCTGCTCTTCTTGTTTATAAATAGCTATTTCCTTTTATTGTTCTTCGGGTTTGCTACCAGAGTCCAGAACATGTAAAGTTGATTCTTTTCGTACTCAGGGGACAGTAGATGCTGTTAGCAGGTGAGTGCATGGAGATTGAAACTGGAGGATGGGAGATGTCATTTCCCTTCACAGAAAATCTTTCTCATCTAAAGTGAGGATGCGGTAAGAAATATGTCCAGTGCTGGTGATGATGTGGAAGGCTACACTGATGCTCCTACAAAGTTGGGTTACATATCAGAAGAGGCACATAATTTCTAAATCAACAAGAATACTTGTATAGTGGCTTTCATCTGTGGTTACTTTTATGGGCAACCTGACTGGGTTAAAAGATGTGTTAAAACATTATTTCTGGGTGTATCCATGAGGGCATTTCAGGTAGATATTAGCATTTGAATCAGTAGACAGAGTAAAAGTGACCACCTCCACCAATGCAAATGGACACCACCCACTCCGTTGAGAGACTGAATAGAACAAAATGGTAGAGGAAGGATGAACTCACTCTCTCTGCTTGAGCTGGGACATCCATCTTCTCTGTCCTCAAACACAGGTACTCTTGGTTCTCCAGTCTTTGGACTCTGACCAGGACTTATACCTTCCATCCCCTGATACTCAGGTAACTGACTCCAGTTGGGACTCACACTATCAGTTCCCCTGGTTCTTATGCCTTTGGACTTGAATGGAATGACTCCAGCAGTTTTCCCGGTTCTCCAGCTGGCAGACAGAAGATCCTGAGACTTTTCACCTCCATAACCTGGTAAACCAATTCCTGTAATAAATCTCTACTTACATATTTCCCTATACATCCTAGTTGTCCTGTTTCTCTAGAAACCTTAATTCAGCATCTCTCTTTCCTGCTAGTCTGTCCCACGACACGGAGAACACAGGTGGAGTAGATCTTACGATTATCTCAACATTTAAATGAAGAGGCAGATCAGAGAAGTTAGGAGCCTGCCTGAGGGAACGCAGGACCTTGGACTTCACACTCAGAACACCCCTCACCAGCCTTGGACAAGGTTTGTTCTCCTGCTCCTAGAACAAGTCCAGGCTGTAATAAGCCGTTGTTTAGCTTCCTCATGAGAACCTGGTGAGGCCGTCAGGGCTGGACCCCAACAGGCTTTCCACAGGCAAGGAGTTCCCCATCAGTCCCGTGAGGCCTGAGGAGAAGGGTCTAGTTTTAAGTAAAAAGCTGCATTCACTCACAATGAATTCACACCCTTGTTTTTCATTGAGAAGTTTTCTTTAGCTTTTCAATGTTAATTTTTATAAGAATATCATTGGGTGATTGAAGTGAAAAGAATGTTAGAAGAAGCAAGACAGCTGCTTCCAGCTTTCTTATGGTTTCTTTTACTAATGGAATAAGTAACATCGCCTCTAAATGTATTTTCTAATTAAAAGTAACACATATCTACAAATGATGAATGCTGGAGAGGGTATGGAGAAAAGGGAACCGTCTTGCACTGTTAGTGGGAATGTAAATTGATAGAGCCACTATGGAGAACAGTATGGAGGTTCCTTATAAAACTAAAAATAGAACTACCAAACAACGCAGCAATCCCACTACTGTGCATATACCCTGAGAAAACCATAATTCAAAAAGAGTCTTATACCAAAATTTTCATTTCAGCTCTATTTACAATAGCCAGGACATGGAGGCAACCTAAGCATCCATCGACAGATGAATGGATAAAGAAGATGTGGCACATATATACAATGGAATGTTACTCAGCCATAAAAAGAAACGAAATTGAGTTATTTGTAGTGAGGTGGATGGATATAGAGTCTGTCATACAGAGTGAAGTAAGTCAGAAAGAGAAAAACAAATACCATATGCTAACACATATATATGGAATCTAAAAATAATGGTTCTGAAGAACCTAGGCGCAGGACAGGAATAAAGACGCAGACATAGAGAATGAACTTGAGGATATGGGGAGGGGGAAGGGTAAGCTGGGATGAAGCAAGAGAGTGGCATGTACATATATACACTACCAAATGTAAAATAGATACTAGTGGGAAGCAGCCTCATAGCACACGAGATCAGCTCAGTGCTTTGTGACCACCTAGAGGGGTGGGATATGGAGGGTGGGAGGGAGGGAGACGCAAGAAGGAGGAGATATGGGGATATATGTATATGTATAACTGATTCAGTTTGTTATACAGCAGGAACAAACACAACATTGTAAAACAATTATACTCCAATAAAGATGTTTTTATAAAAGGAAGGTATTACTCCAAATAAATTATACATTTGCTTTGTAGGTACCTCACAAAGAAAAGAAAAAGTAACACATCATGTTTGGTTTTTGCTAGTTATGTTAAAGGAGTTGGCTACTTATGTTAAATTGGCTAGTTATGTTAAAGGAGATTTGAAAAATTAAGTTGAACTACTTTCTACTTGCTGTATTTGTCTCTAGGAAATATTTCTGCCTTATCTGTTCCTGTTCCACCTTTATCCATCTTCTAAATACATGTTCTTTTTCCTACAGAATACTACACATTTCTTCCTGTGCTTGAAGGAGCATCAGACCTGAGAGAGAGAGAATTGGAAGAGCTCTTACACCACCGGGTCCATGTCTTTATTTCTCCAGGAATCACTTTATTTCATTTCTTTTTCCTTGGGTTTCGAGCCGCCCCACCATTTACCAAAGTTCAATTACTTCATATGGTCTATTTCTTTCGTGACTTTATTTGCTTATTGAATATATTAATTCATACTTATGATAGTCATTGGCCAATATACTTATTTTTAATGAAAAAATAAGTGAGGTAGGTAGAACAATAGACCCCCCAAAGACCTCCATGTCAAATTGCCCACAGTTGGTGAATGTGATATGCTACATGGAATTAAGGTTGCAAATGAAAGTAAAGTTGCTAATTAGCTGACTTTAAAATAGGGCAATTGTCCTGGGTTATCCTGGTGGGCCCAATGTAATCACACAGGCCCTTAAAAGCTGAAGAGGATGGAGGCAGGAGAGTGAGTTAGAGGGATAGGACAAAGGAAAAAGAGGTCAGAGAGATCTGAGGTGTGAAAGGGACATGACACACTATTGCTGGATTTGGCAGTGGAGGAAGGGCCGGAGGACAAGGAATGCAGGCATCCTCTGGAAACTGGAAGAACAAGAAAATGGATTCTCCCTTACAACCTGCAGAAAGAAACCAGACCAGCCAACACCTTGATTTTGGGCCAGGGACACTCATTTCAGACCTCTGGCCTCCAGAATAGTAAGGAAATGAATTTGTATTAAGCCTCCAAAGGATGGTTTGTTAGAACAGCCATAGGAAACTAATCCAATGAAGAAAATAAAGACACGTGGGAATGGTGACAGTCATGATTAAACCACAGCTTTCCAGTAACGAGCTAGCTGCTCTGTTGCTTCTGAGTCCATCCCGAGGAAATGGAGCTTGCATGGATAGGGGACTGGTTGTCATGGGAACATATGTGCAAAAGCCTTTGAATTAACATGACCTTTTCTTCAAATGATATATAATGATTGCATTTGTGTGTGTGTGTGTGTGTGTGTGTGTGTGTGTGTGTATGGTGGTGTGTTCTAAAATTTTGTTTTGACATTCATATACATTTTTAATATGCCAGGAGCCTAAACACTGGGTATGGGGAAGCTCCATGATGTCCCACTGGGCATTTCTGAGAATCTTCATCTTCAGAGAGCCTGCCATCAATCTCTGAGTGTTTTATTACACTGATTTTGCCATTGTTCCCTCAGGCAATTAAGACCAAGAAATGCAGCATATTTTCTTCTTATCTTTGAGGAACTTTTTATTCCCTTTCTAACTATACACAAAACTACGGATAACACTGCAGGCTCCTTTCCTACGTTTTCCATATATACATTTATATTTATATAGATTTTACATTTTCAAAATATAAAGCTTGAAGAAATGAACAAAATAAATGTAATCATCTGTGTAAAATAAAATTTAAATGATAAATCAACTGCCTCTTTAAGCAATGAATGCATAAGATTATATAGAGTATACAGTAGTTCCTGGCATTTAAATTATTCTGTAGAGTTAAACCAGTGGCAAATATTTTCCTGCTGTAGAGTAGTCTGTTTATATTTTCACAGCTATTTATCTTTTTTCCATGTTTGGTTAAAATTATTATTCTTGAGGTGCTCTGTATATATTCTATGTTTTGGAAACCCTACCTGTCTCGCATTTGTGGTGTTTTTAGTGAGTACAGCTAGCAGGGCATGACACTATTGCCTGTCCTTTATCCTTTTTTGAATTAAAAGGTATAAATACGTAATATGAGACTGTTTATAAATATTCATGGAAAGGCAATGTGATTGGTGTCACCAATTTTATGCAAATTTCAAATTTCCATCCTTAAACACTTTCTATGATCATTATGAAAATTAGTGAGAACCATGCATAACCCCACCACAGCAGATTATCTGTGTGGATATTTTTTTATAGTAACTTACTGAGACCTTGAATTCTATTTTTATTATCTTCAAATGACTGACTTAATCTTTCCAGATAGCTGTATAACCATTGATATAGACAAAGAAAATATGCTGAGAATTTTATAAATTATTACGTTCTTAGACATTAGGAGCTGAATTGTGTCCCCACTCCCAGCCCAAATTCATATGTCTAAGTCCTAACTGACCAGTACCTCAGAGTGTGACTGTACTTGGAGATAAGACCTTTAAAGAGGTAATTAGGTTAGATGAGGTCATTAAAGTGGGTCTTAATCCAATGTGACAGGTGTTCTTGAGGAAGAGATTAGGACACAGGCACACACAGAATGAAGGTGATATAAAGATACAGGGAGAAGATGGCCATGTATAGGCCAGGGAGAGTGGTCTCAGGAGAAACACACCTGTGGACATCTTGATCTCAGACTTCCAGCCTTCATAATTTAAGCAAATACATTTCTATTGTTTGAACCTCTCAGTCTGTGGTACTTTGTGATGGCAGCCCTAGCCAACCAATAGACTAGATCAGGATCTTGAAAACCAGCAACTCAACTCCTCCAAATGAAGCAGAGGATAGAGTCTGTCGTTCAATAACTACCATTTCTTCTAGACAGCTCGCTAAGAAAATTGGTGACATTGACAGTGATTTTACAAGTTTTAGAATTTTTAACTTATTTTTTTACATTTTGATTAATATGTCCCTGAAATACATTCAAAACTAACTAGAACATAAAAACATATACATTTTACATGAATTTATTTTACTTTTGTTTTCCATTAATACTCATATTAAATTTTCCTAATCTGTTTGATCTCTTTTATTTTCTAGATTTCAAGTTTATATTTTTGTCCAACCTTTGGATTTCAGAAATTCCTAGGCAAGAATAACTGGAGAAACCAGAGTCTCAACTATTTTTTTTCAACTATTTTTAATGTTTGCAATCATTATATGCTTGTTTATAAAGAGAGTGTTCATTCAAATTAGCATAGATGATGAGAGTTCCCACTTTTATTTTTTTCTTCAACTATGGGTTCTACCCTTTCTAACTATAGAAGATTAAAATTAGCCATAGGAGGCAAGAAATCACTGGAAAATTGAGTAAGGGAAAGAAATAAATTAGAAAATGGTAAAAGTAGGGTGAGGTAAATATACTTTGGCATGTACACTTCAAAACAAAAGCAATTTTGGACAATAATTTTCAAAGTTACTTTCTTATTGCAGTTGAGAGCAGTGACAGCCCAGAATTTTTTATTTCTTCAACCTTTTTCAAATTTCTATAACATTTTGGTCATTTAGCCGTTTACCATATTTGGAAAGATTCTCTAAACAATTGTTCATTGTCTCAAAAACTACCAGTTTTTAAACCATGCAGATGCATTTAGGTAAAAAAATAAATAGAGGCAAGACTGGGTTTAAACAACATGAGCTATAAACATTAAAAACATGGTTCACTGATTGTTGGCTACTAATGCATTGATTGTGTATTTGCTTGTTTTTGTCCACAGGGGTAAGAAAAGTAGTAAGGCAAGTGTGCTATTGATTACTTTCTTCAAGGAGGATTTTTTGATTTGATCACCTCTGAGTTACAATCTTTTTCTGACCTTTAGAGTAATTTATAATTAATGCCTATTTAGAAGTAAAAAAAGTCAAGGATATTTAATGTATAATAACGTAAGTGTTCAGAGTCAATTAACCATTGTACCATGACCCAAGGATAAATGAATTGCTGGAAAGAACAGTGCTATTCCAGTTTGTTCAACAGGGTTGTGAGCATGAGCTGTTTTCCCTTTAAAATTGTTCTCTGAGCTTCTAAAATGTGAAGGCTGCCACATGCCCTTTATTTTTCCAATAATCATCTTTTTTTTGACAAACAATAATTAATTCTGTGGTCTCCCTTGGCATTATTAAATATTTCTGTTAATACAAACTAATTGCATTGGAAAAGTAGACCAATCCTGGCAAAAATTATAAATGTATAGGTAATATCTGAAATTGTCCTTTTTTTTTTTTTTTTTTTTTTTACTTTTCAATGAATAAAAAGAAATTCTATGTATATAACTCTTAAAAGTGACTTAGGGGGCTTCCCTGGTGGTGCAGTGGTTGGGAATCTGCCTGCCAATGCAGGGGACACAGGTTCGAGCCCTGGTCCGGGAAGATCCCACATGCCGCGGAGCAGCTAAGCCCGTGTGCCACGACTATTGAGCCTGCTTGCTACAACTACTGAAGCCCGTGCACCTAGAGCCTGTGCTCTGCAACAAGAGAAGCCACCGCAATGAGAAGCCCACGCGCCACAAGGAAGAGTAGCCCCTGCTCCTCGCAACTAGAGAAAGTCCACACAGAGCAATGAAGACCCAACACAGCCAAAAATAAATAAATAAATTTTCTTAAAAAAGTGACTTAGGGCATTTTTAAAATTCTACATTTACCCTAAAAGTTTTCTTCTGAATTTTGAGCTGTTATTTTATTTTTACTTGTATTAATTTATTAAAAAATTTGTTTTGAACACCTACTATATAGCAGGCTATCTTCTAAGCTCTAATATGTTACTTAAAATATACCAGTTCCCAATGAAAACAATTTAAATTGAACTCAGAGGAATATCTGATCATCTGTCTAAATTTATTAGACTCTCTAGATTGTCCTGATGGATTCTCTGACATCTCAACTAATTTGTCTCATTTTTACTTCTGTTACAGGCATATAATAGTTCTAATATTGATTACAGATTAATATGGTAGGTTACTCTTGGGTCATAGTAGGAAATCAGTTGATGCCATACAAAATTCAAACACAGTTAAAATAGCAACAACAAAAATAATTCCAAATTTTATGTTTGTGATAATCCTATTTATTAGCCTTAGAGAATTTTCTAGAAATTATTCCTTCTTAAAGTTAAGAGAGATATAATATAAATTCAACAATTTTTTCAACGTTGCATCTTCTAAATTCAAGTAAAACCAAATTAAATATAATACTTTAATTACAATTGTTCTGTATAATTAAATATATATCTTTATATTATTGTTTTTCTATTCATTCTTCTGTATGATTCTAGGCAGAGGGTACTGTAGGATGATATTTAGGTAACATTAACAATGGTTATTTATGGGTCATGAGATAATTATTGATGTTAAATTTCTTCTTTGAACTTTCTATACTGCAAGGGAATATCTGAGTGATAATGCAGTATTCCAAAATGAAAATAGGGATTAATTTCTTCCCCAATAAGTGTATGACTTTATTATAAAGCAAAAGTCTAGTCATGTTATCTAATGGTACAAGTAAAATTTAACCATACTTAATTGATAATTTAAATTCATTGATTTACATTCTAAAAAATTGTGTTTAGGCCTATTTCCTTAAAATCTCCAAAATATACTTAATCACTCCAAGGGTATATTTCTGGATGCACTTGACCAACTCTAAATGATTGCTTTGGATGAAGGTACATGATAATGGAGAAGAAAGAATCATCAAAAGTAGGAAAACACAAAGCCTGTTTTGGGAGGTAGGAACAGCCCATGTGGTCTCAGGACTAAGCCGCAGTAGGTATCCCTAGGGGACCCCGGTCTTTAAAGTGGAGTGCAGACAGACTGCGGGGGATTTTCCGTGTGAGGTCCATGAGTTTGTGGTCAATTACGGAACCACTGGACGTTTTGATGAATAGAACCTCATTCACTCGCTCATTCATTCACTCAACAATCATTTGCCGGCCGCCTCTCCAGCAACATAATGATGGAGACAAACGGGAGAAAGTCATGGCTCCCGCCCTCGTGAAACTCTGAGTCCCCAAAAGGAGACAGGACAGTGAGCCAATAATGAAAGTCCCAGGAGTTAAGGATTAATAAGGACACATGAACAGGAGCACAAGGTGGGTGGGATGAGTTTTCCGGGGGCTCATCCTTGAACCCGGGCAACAAGGGCCCCGTGTGTTCTGCGGGCCACCGGGTCCTCAGGGATCCACGTGCGACGGCGTGTTCAGTGCGCACCAGGCCGGTGGACTTACCCCCCGTTGCCCTCGGATGCAGAAGCACAGAGAGGGCAGGAACCTGCCCAGGTGCACACAGCCTTTCTGAGGTGCAGGTGGAATCCTTACCGCACACGAATGCACTGGTAGACCCCATAGCCTACTGTGTGCATTCTGATTTTCATTCGATATGAAAATTTGAGTAAACTGTCGAAATTTAATTCGTTCATTCGGAGTGTTTTGACTCTGCAGAGTTAGACAGGAAATGGTAGTGCTCTTCAACTGTTTTTTCAGCCATGTATCCTAGAGCAGAGGTCAACGCCAATTCTTTGAGGAAGATGTTAAAGAAGGAAAAAGATTATCAGATTAAGTTCTGAATTTTCCCCCAGTCTTCAACAACTCTTTTGTTTCTACTGGCTATTTTGAAAGAATTGAAATTCAAAGCTATTGGAAAGAGGAAAATAAGTTGATTTAAACCAAATGTCTTACTAATTCTGTCTGAAATATCTACAGTTCCTTAGTGGCACATACATTTACGGTAGAGGAAGGAGGCTTGCGGGTCACGAAGAGGTCATAGCGCTTCCAAAAATGCAAACAGCTCCACTGCTCCCACCTAAAACTGGTCCCAGGGTGGAGGGATGGGGGCGGCTGCTGCATCAGAGGGGCGAACACGGAGCTGAAGGTCCAGGAGGAGACTCTGGGGTTTACAAAGCACCCACTCCCGAGTTATCCTGTTTGTTCCTCATGAGAGTCCCACGAGGTATGGGACTATATCATCTCCATGTGACAGATGTGGAAGGAGGGATTCTGAAGGACCGGGCTTGCCCAGAGCAGTGTGGCTCAGTTAGGGGCACAAGGATGGGAGACGGGCTATGGAGAGGCGCCCCCGAGAAGGACGCAGCCCAGGGATGGCACTGGGGAGCAGGTCCGCAGCTGTAGGTGCACCCACACCGCTACTGCTGCTCAAGGTCTGCTGGCTGGAAATACACTTGCATTATTAGACGCCGATTAGACTCTCTAATTACAAGAACGTGAATGTTCTTTTTGCAAAAAGAACCTATGGATTATGACTAGTTAACTCCTGTAACTCCTGTAATCTATTGTGTCCCAAATCCTATGTAGCTGGCCTGTACTGACTTACAGGTTTAAATGAGTTTCCAGTGTCAGCCACATCATAGAATGTGTTTTCTTGTTTGGGTCATAAATTGTACCTAAGTGCAGTGTTTAAAGGTCAGTGTATGTTTTAACAGCACCATAAATGTAAACTTGGTACAACAGAGTGTCGTATTGGCTTCAAGGAAGAAGTAGCATTCAATAACTTTGGGATATATTCCATTTTTAAATTGCTCTCTATTGTGAAGATTTCTATGAACTTGGCCAAGTTTTCATTTTAACCAGTATATTTCTCTCAGGAGCCAGCCACCTGTATCATTCTTTGTTAAGTGGATACAGAATCAAAATAGGCTAAACAATATTACTGGTATTTATGCTACAGAAGACATTTCTGTCCATAGTTACTCAGACCTCAGTCATGCCTCCTGCAGGTTTTACTAATAAATGTAAGGCTTTTTTAACTGATCATTTGCTGCATAGATCTTTGGATGGAAGTAGCTTACACTGTGGCAGGAAGACACATTTTTGAGCAGCCTTTTGCCTGGATTTCAAGGCATCCTTTTGTATTATGGGAATCTGAGTTGGGGAAACATTTGAGAACATATTTTGTCTGAATATTAATCATCTTTTGAATGTGGAGTTTTCTGCATTAAGAGAAAAAACACAGCAAAACTTTTGTTTCATTAAATTAAAAAATATAAATGATATATTTACTAAACCAGAGCTTGTTGGAAACCTGGGACACATGAAGGTCACCCTGTTTTTCTCTACTTTGGGGACATCTGCAGCAGAGGCACGGGAACATCCTGATATTTGTAAACACTGCTGCAGAAGTCTGGTCACTAAGAGGGGACAACAAGTCCTCAGTTGCTTACCCTGGAAGGAAGATCAGCAAGGCAGAATGGCATGTCTCTGTGGTGTTTTGCTTTCACGGAAAACTATCAGGTGTGATAGTTCATTGGATACGTAAGACTGCCTTTTGTTAATCTTCCCTAACTCTATACAAAGCAGGGGACACTGGTACCTTTGAAGAAGAAAAATACAAGTTATGTTTGAATTGGTTTGAACCGGGGCTGAGAACAGCAGGATATTTGCTGGGAGATGGAGGACCAGGTCGGCCTCCGTCTGTTGCTCTGGGATCAGAGGATTCTCACAGTCAGATCTGGTTACAGTCAGATCTGGAAGACCTCAATTGTCACTGCATCCTTTTTTTCCTTCTAGAAAGTTCTTTCTTCTCCTCCATAACAGACTTCTAAAAAGCATCTGTCATAAGTACCAATTATTTTCTTGGTGTTTAAATTCGTTTTTCTGAAGCCCTTCTGTTGGAGAACTGAGTTGCATTTTTTTTCCAAAGACTGGAAAGCAATGTATGTATTGAAACATTGTCTGTTTGTCACCTCTGGGGGCCTGGTCATAGTGGGGCAGGCTAGATCAGAGATGACCATGAGCGCAGAGACCCGGACTGGTCAGGGGCAAGCTGTGATGCCAGAGAGGCCCCAGGAGCAGGCAGTGGGAGAGACTGCTTAGGATCAGCAGGGAGGTGCCCCAGGCAAAGGAGAGAATGTGTCTTAGTAAGTACTTTTAGTCTGCATGTAGTTAAGGGTTATATGATGAGACCATGAACCAGGAAGAAAGCAGGAGACTCCTTAATCTGAGCAAAAGCTTACATAATGACATTGAACACAATGTTCTTTCTTGTCATCTGGCCGTGTATCTTACCAGATATTCCTGTCTGTTAAGATCTCCTGACAATATAAGCCCTCCTTCTCAAATATTCTCTCCTACTTGACCAACCTCTCTGAGATCAATCAGTGTAATCAAAGAGGGGACTATAATTTTCATATTTAGAACTGAGCGATCATCTTCATACATCATGCAAAGTAGAGAGTGGTTCCAAGTTAAGAAGACAATGGGACGTATATAAACAAACAAACAAAGAATGCCAAATGTTCTAGCCAGCACTGAAGACTTAAACTGAAACAACAAACACTGACATATTTAATGTTTCTGAGTTTCAAAACCTTGGAAGCAAGTCTTCTGAATTTCCTGACAAAGATAAAATATAATAAGTTTCCAGGAAAATGCATGAGCTACACCTAGGCTTAGAAGGATTTGCACCCTTTCCTGTAAATTTGGGTAAAAAGACTGAAATAATGGGCACTTATCTAGATGAGAGGGTAAAACACTCACACACACACACACACACACACACACACACACACATAAAGACTGATATTCTTTGGGCTGATGCAGTGAATGGAGTGAGATAAAACCAAGTTTTAACTTTAGGTTCAAAATTAGCTAAATTTTTCCTAAGTTGGCTTTTTAGTGTTGAACTATTTGACAGCCCAATAATAATTAATTTCAGACCTAGTTTTATTCACAAAATTATCATAAATTACAAGAAAAACAGATAACTGTAATTTTGATCAATAAAATATATGTTTAAAACTTTCTAAATAAAGCATATATTTTGTGGTACAGAAAGTCATGATATCTATTCAACATCTTTCTAACTGCTGAATTTAAAAAGAATAATGGCTTATGTTATTTTATTTGATTTTTTATTATTTATTTATTTATTTTGGCTTATTTATTTTAAATTTTGCCCTGTGAGAATGCACTTGTGTCTCTGTATATATAAAGAGTATTTCTACTTTCTGTACATTTCATAAAAATAATACAATTCACCTTCCTTTCTCAAGAATTCAGATATTTTGCAATATTTTTGACAAAATTCTTTCACAGATAAGGAGAAAAGAAATAAGCATTGGAGAAATGATTACAGAGACTTTTATTCTGAGGAGAGACCTCAGGAAGAATATTGAGCTATATATTTTTTTCAAATTGTCAAGGTTTTTCAAAGATGACATCACCTCTGTGAATGAAGCCCATAGATGTTTCACCTGCCATTGTCCAGAAGGTGAACATTATGTACAATCAAACAGCAAATGATTCTTCTTACTCTTCATCTGTCATATGATTCATCTTATGGTCTGGAGATCCATAAGGAAGTTGGTATTAAAAAGTTTAATGCATCCCACATTTAAAAATCAGCTAGTAGGGCTTCCCTGGTGGTGCAGTGGTTGAGAATCTGCCTGCCGATACAGGAGACACGGGTTCGTGCCCTGGTCCAGGAGGATCCCACATGCCACGGAGTGGCTGGGCCCATGAGCCATGGCCACTGAGCCTGCGTGTCTGGAGCCTGTGCTCTGCAACGGGAGAGGCCACAACAGTAAGAGGCCTGCGTACTACAAAAAAATAAAAATAATAAAATAAAATAAAAATCGGCTAGTAAATGCCACTTCTGTAAAGGCAACCAACAACCCTCTAAAATCTGCTCCTCCATATAAGCAATAAGAACACTGGCAAAAATTGGCAACACCAACATTTTCAAAACTCTGGAAATTAACCAAGTTTTAAAAAAAATTATTCTACATAATAACCGAATATTGGTAAAAACAGTGGTATTTTAATGTAATGTAACTTGGCTGATTTCTATCACCCTCCACGATAGCCTTAGAAATGAACAGCCTAGCAATCATTGTAGCAATGAAAAACAGCATTCTAGAAGTCACCGAAAGGAGCACAACAGGTTGGAACTCCCCAAAACCCCGTCCTAGAGAATTGTTATTATTTGGCCTGTCAATTTTCTATCAATAGATACCCCAACTCATAGGCCTACTCCTGACCCAGGGTTCAGTCAGTATGAACAGCCTTTCCCCTGGGATTGTTTCTTGAAAACAATTAGCAGTAGTTGTTTAACACTGCAGCTGCCTAAGGTGAACCAGTTGGGACAAAAAAGAAGTTGACTACAGAATTTAAAAGGAAAAACTCTAATTTCTCACCTGTGGCTAGCCTTGAGGCTTGGCACAGTAGGAATAAAAGGTAAGGCCAAGTTGTAAACTGCCTGTCAGAGAAATTAAAGCATGTCCCAACATGCACAGCGAGCCCCTCAGTAAAAGCTGGGGGACTTATCGGTTTAAGTCATTCTGGAAAACTTTTGTCTAAGAGTTAGGTGACCACCAAGCTTACTGAACAGAGACTTTAGTTGTCATACACCATAAAGAATATGGCCTTTGTTGAATTACTTCAGGAAAGTCAGTAAACAAGCAAAGAGAAATAATAACAACAAATCCCTGAGAAGGGGAAGATGCTGATTTCCACAGTTGGCACAGTAAATGTTTTTAAATGTCCAATTTTCAACAATAAATTATCTTTTTCATTTTATTTTATTTCTTTAATTTATTTTTTTAACATCTTCATTAGAGTATAATTGCTTTACAGTGTTGTGTTAGTTTCTGCTGTATAACAAAGTGAATCAGCTATACATAAACATATATCCCCATATCCCCTCCCTCTTGCATCTCCCTCCCACTTTTCCTATCCCACCCCTCTAGGTAGTCACAAAGCACCAAGCTGATCTCCCTGTGCTATGTGGCTGCTTCCCAGTAGCTATCTATTTCACATTTGGTAGTGTATATATGTCCTTGCCACTCTCTTACTTTGTCAAGCATAAATTATTAGATATGCAAAGAAACTGAAAAGGCAGACTCACGGGGGAAAAAAAAAAGTAAACAGAAATTGTCCTTGAGCAAGCCCAGATGTTGGACTTACTATGCAAAGAATTTTTTTTCTCCGCAAATTGTGATTCTTTTTTCTAAATATTATTTTAATTGGAGTATAGCTGCTTTACTATGTTGTGTTAGTTTCTGTTGTACAATGAAGTGAATCAGCTCTATGTATATCCATATCCCCTCCCTCTTGGGCCTCCCTCCCACCTCCCACCCCCCATCCCACCCATCTAGGTCATCACAGAGCACCGAGCTGAGCTTCCTGTGCTTTATAACATGTTCCTGCTAGCCATCTATTTTACGCATGGTAGTGTATATATGTCAATACTAATCTCCCAATTCGTCCCACCCTCTCCTTCCCCCACCAGTGTCCACATGTCCTTCCTCTATGTCTGTGTCTCTATTCCTGCCCTGCAAATAGGTTCATCTGTACCAGTTTTCTAGATTCCATATACATGCTTTAATATCTGATAGAAGCTATTGTGTATTCAAAGAACTAGGTATCTAAAGAACTGAAGGAAAATAGAAACAATGTCTCACCAAATAGAAAATATAAATGCAGCAATAGTAATTGGGGGAAGAGGGGTAGTGGAAAAACCAAATAGAATTCTGGAGTTGAAAGTAAACAAACTAAAACTAATAAGCATATTTGAGGGAAAAGATAAAAGAATCATTGAAAATTAAGATAGGACAATTTAGATTATCTATCGTGAGGAACAGAAACAAAAAAAATAAAGAAAAATAAAAAGCACCTCAGACACTTGCAGGACACCAATAAGAATGTACATTATGCATAATGGAAGTCCCAGGCAAAGAGGTAGAGAAACAGGAAGAGGAAAATTTTAAAATACTAATGGTCTAAAATTTCACAAATGTGATGAAAAACTTTATCTGAAAAAAAGAAACCCAGTGAACTCCAAATTGGATAAACTTAAAGAGATTCACACCAAGACACATTGTGTTAAAACTGTTGAAAACCTAAACAGAATCTCAAAAGCAGCAAAACAGAAGCACCTTATTGCATGCAAGCAACCCTCAATAAACTAAATGGCTGCTATCTCATCAGAATCCATGGTGATCAGAAAGCAGTGGAATGACTTACTCAACATGCTGAAAGTCTGTCAGCCAATATTTCTATATAAAACAAACAACACCGTCCCCTTCATAACTGAACATTCCCAGGCAAACAAAAACAAGGAGAATTAGTTACTAGGAGTAATGTCCTACCAATAATACTAAAGGGAGTCATTCAGGCCCCTGACCTGTCTCCCTAAGTCCCCGACTCCTGGGCATAGCCATTCCAGTAAGAGTTTGTTCCCACAGGCGGTTTGTCTTTTCAGGGGTGGCCGAGGAGCGCTGAGAAGCTGGAGCAGGTCTGTGGGTTGCACCTTCCCGGGTGGAGGTGGAGCCAAGAAGAAGGAGGAGCTTTGACTGACGGCCCCCAAGTTCTGGGCTCTCAAGATATGGCTTGACGTCCCTTAGTGGCGATGGCCTTGTGCAACTACAGGGACTGCCTTTTCTAGGCCCCAGGGTCCCTGAGATATTTTGTTCATATAGAGCCTATGAAGCTCTTAAAAAGTGACTAGGGAGATCAGCTTGGTGCTTTGTGACCACCTAGAGGGGTGGGATAGAGAGGTTGGGAGGGAGACACAAGAGGGAGGAGATATGGGGATATATGTACACGTGTCGCTGATCCACTTTGTTATACAGCAGAAACTAACACACCATTGTAAAGCAATTATACTCCAATGAAGATGTTAAAAAAAAAGTAAGTGATTAAATCCTGAAAAATAAAAAAACAAATAGCAAATAAAGGCACGCTCTCTCTCTCTCTCTCTCTCTCTCTCTCTTCCCACCTCCCCTTCTCTCCCCCCAACACTCTCTCTCACCTTCTTACCTCCTGCTTCACTGATTTCAATTCTCTCATTCTGGTCTGCCACCATAACATGTAAAATGACAAAGTCCTTTATTCAGTGAGAGGAAGGTACAATTTAGATCCAAGATGATTATCTCAGAATCTGCTTTGTGTGTGTGTGTGCTGCTCACTGTAGCTGTGAAAATTCCTTTATGCTTTTTCTTTCTCATAATAACTATGCTTTCATTCTCCATAGTATGAATTAACTGACAGGACCTCCTGCTGCTTATTATCTTCAGTTATTAGGTGGAGGTTTAGTTACTAAGACACCTGATACCTCATCTCTCTCCAAGCCTCATTATATGCATGTGCAGCTCTCCAGGAAGATTTAGAACATAATCACACCATCTTTATTTAAAATAGACGATTCTGTTAAAAAATACCTAAATGTTTATCATAAATAAGCCATCAGTTCTCTCTAGTGTCTTCTAAACTTACTTTTATGATAGACACAGATATTTTCTTAGCTATTTTTCCAGCCAGAGAATTGTAAGAGGCTTGAAGATGATGGCTGGAACTCAATGTCCAATTCATGAAAATGTACAGAGAAGGAGAAAAGGCTCCAGCAATTAAATCCCCCATGAATCCTATGAGCAGAGGCAGTAATGTTATCCACAGCCTTATCTTCATCCCAGGTGCCTGCTGTTACCAACACATCTGTCACTCCTCCATGATACAGCACTTCTTCTGCCACCATATTTTTTTTTTTTTTTTTTTTTTTTTTTTGCGGTACGCGGGCCTCTCACTGTTGTGGCCTCTCCCGTTGCGGAGCACAGGCTCCGGATGCGCAGGCTCAGCGGCCATGGCTCACGGGCCCAGCTGCTCCGCGGCATATGGGATCTTCCCAGACCGGGGCACGAACCCGTGTCCCCTGCATCGGCAGGCGGGCTCGCAACCACTGCGCCACCAGGGAAGCCCCGGCCACCATATTTTTAATTGAAGAAAATTTGTACTCTGAATGGCGATTGCTCATAGGAAGCCGTGAACTGTCAATCACTACTTTGAAATTGTTTGCGTTTCTTCTAACCTTGTGCTTGTCCATGGTTAGCTTACTTTCTATGTTTGGGTTTTGTCATTGAGTGTTTCTTTTTTAACGTTTTCTTTGGTCTTTCAAATTTGATTCCCTAAGACAGAAAACAGGGAAATCTGCATATACACAACTTAGAGCAGCAGGCTAGTTTAGTGCAGTGGCTGAATGGGTGGACTCCGTGTATACTGACTAGTTTCAAGATACGACTCTGGCACTTCCAAGCTGTGCAACCTTGGGAAATTACTTAACCTCTCTGTGACTGCCAGTTAATTTTATGCATCAACTTGGCTAGGCTTTGGTGCCAAGTTTTTCGGTCAAACATCAGTCTAGATGTTGTTGTGAAGGTGACTTTTAGACATGATTGACATTTAAATCTCTAGACTTTGAGTAATTCAGATTACTCTCCATAATGTGGGTGGGCCTCATCCTCATCCAATCAGTTGAAGTCCTTAAGAACAAAGACTGAGGTTTCTTGAAGAAAAGGGAATTCTACCTCAAGAATGCAACACAGGAACCCTACCTGAGTTTCCCACCGACTGTCCTGCAGAATTTGGATTCAATACTGCAACATCAAATCTTCCCTGAATTTCCAGCTTGCCAGCCTGCCCTATAGATTTCAGACCTGCTTGAGTCCACAAGCATATGACCCAATATCTTAAAATCCTTCCCTCTCTCTGTAGTTCCCTCACCTAAAACCCTGTCATTACCTCACAGAAGAAGCGTAATGATATGCTGCCCTCATTTTAAATTTTTTCTTTGTTTATGCATGAAAACAAACATTTATGGGAACTAGGGATATAGAAATTCAGGATCTAATGAAATAAGAATGAACACAACTCTATGTGTGAAACATTGAAATAGACCATGATTATGGATTATAATTAAGGCTATTACGGTAGAAGAAATATTATCTCCCATTCCTCTCGCACATCCTGTGGGTAAGTTGGGCTTGATAACTGAGCTTATGGACACAGAAGTCATTGGTGCAAATGTCTTTGAAGAAAAAGGTACAAAGAATCACATGGAGGTGAATTTTACAAGAGTGGGAATGGTGCAGAAAGACCTTTAAAAGGGACTAGGCACGAACTGTGCATGAATTGTGTGGTACATAACATTCCATAAGAACATTTTTGCTTCTGGTCAAGGTGAGACAAACTATAGATCTTAATCCTCAAGGCAGGAAGTTTGTACTTGATCCAACCTCTTCCTTAGTGTCTAGAGTTTATCAATTGAACTTGTATGGAAATACAAAACAGGAATTTGTGATTGGTTCATTTCCTTGGTCAACATGAAGATCATATAAAGAAGTTCCAATAATTTTTCTTTGGACTCTTTGTCATTATTGTCTTATCCTACTCTTTCATTAAACCACACACAAAGCTTTACTGAGTCTCCCACCTTCTACCCTCCACCCCCTTGTTAGACCTTGAGCCAAGCACTGAAAGCACAGCAGCTGAGATATGATTTTGTTTCCTTGACTCATTGAAACCCAAATTTTGTTGAATCGGCAGAACTTTCTAAGATGGCCTTCTTCACTTACATGCTTAGATTTTAGTGGCTTTGCTGTTGCAGAGAGAATTCATTTGTAATTTCTCCAGACTTCATCATTCTGCACTTCCAAGTTTATATTTCTTTCTATCCTCTTGCGATTGATCCTAATGAAAGACATGTTTTTTTTCCATGATAATTATACAATGGCCTTCAGTCGTAAGGACTGATTTCCCAGGTGGAATGGGGTATTTTTTTTAATAAGTAGGAGTTTGCCCATCTTCTATGGAAAGTTCTAACTTTGCATTGGTAGAAGCTTATATTGCATGACTTCCAAGAAACCTTTACCAACGGACCCAGGTCTACCCTCCTAGGAGTCAACACCTTTCCAAGCTTCAGGTGGAGTTGGAGTGGGGACAAGGGGTCCTTTATTAGGTTGCCCAGTGCTGGGAAGACTTGCTTGGATAGCGCTTATATCCAGACCTTTTTTCGGTCTGTGTGTTATAAGTAATTTGTTGTGTTGAAAGGAACAAAACCTGGGCATCAGACGGACCTTACTTTGAGTTTTAGCTTCACCAATTACCATTTGTATAATCCTTAGAAAATTACTTATATATGGTAATCCTCAGTTTCTTCAATGTAAAGTAGAATTGAAAATATCTACCTTGAATTACTGCAGTGATTAAATTATGGAGCAATAACTCTAACGTCCATGCCGTGACCCAAGCTTGCGTATATGTAGGGAATAGAAATGATCCATATGGTGAATGGATTTCAGAAACTTCATATATGTGTCTGAATCTCAGTGGAGAGATCGGGGCCAAAATATAAAAATGGAGCCTTCAGCATATAGGTGAGAACAGAAGACATAGATTGAGAGGAGATGAGAAACGAATGTGAAACCCTGAAGGGCCCCCAAATGAAAAGAACCGGCAGGAAAAGTAGAAACCAGGTGTAATGGCTAAGATCAAATCAAGGAAAAGATTGCCAAGTGTAGCCAAAAATTTAAAACTAAAATACACTTTAAGTTCTACTCAAAAATAAAAAACTTTCACAACACAAATGAAGGAAAATATACAAGAAAAAAAATCATATTAAGTGTTTTGCTTTTGCCACCATAACAATAGTATTAGGTGAGCAAGCTCACATCATTGCTTTGACCCTTCAGGGAAGAACATAAGACGGTCCATCAAAGCTATGATGAATTGGATTAAAGGATGAGATAATGTAGAAATTTCACAATTCCACTGTCTCTCCATTTTGCTTGTTTTATTATAATAGTCTAATGCAGTAAAATGTAAGCAATATGTATGACTTTTATAAAAACATGACACGAATACAGTAGCAGAACAAACTCTTAAAGGTTTCATTATTTTATTATGTATTTTGGCAAAAATCAAGACTATTTTCTGTGGGTGTGAAAATAATAGCAGTAATTACTGCAGGAGTGGTAACTCACATTAAAGTTGTGAATATCAAAGTGTGGTAAAATAGTATCTTTAAAAAGTGATTGATTGACATACCATACAAGTCAACAAACTTATTAAAGAATGACATTTATTTGAAGATACTTCAGTGATATTAGTAACAACATGGCAATATGTTCCAAAATTTACTGTTTCTATCAAATTCCACTGGCTATTTTGAGGCTAAGTATGAGCACAAATATTATAAATTTTCTCAAAGAAACCCAGTACACAATATCCTGTCAAATAAAACATTTTGTGGAATTCTTACTGATATTTTCAAAGAGTGAATATGATCAATGGGGCAAATTCAAGATTTCTTTTACCATGTTTAAATCTGAGATTAAATCGTGATGAAATTGAAACATGAAGTTTTCACTGAGGAATAAGGACATAAAAAATAGAATATTTTGAAACTTGGACTGCCTGCTAAAAACATAAAGCACTGAGCATCTAATATTTAAAAAATAATTTTGTTAAATATTTTGTTAAATTAGGGAGTCTAAAACTCTCTAATAGTGCTGATAATTTGTTTTAATGTAATCTTGATAGCTGTTGTGAACGTAATTTTGTACAAATATGTTTAAAATGTATTTTAAACATATTTTGATAATTTTTAGTAAGGTTGAAGATTTGTATATTCTACAGCCCAGTAATTACATTAGTAGATAAACTTTAGCTCCTTTTACCAGAAGTTAAGAATATTCAAGAGGCTGTTCATAAGAGCAAACAATTCAGATGGCAATGGGATGATGGGTTCACACCTTGGAATATTAAACAGTCCTGAAAAGGAATTTACCACAGCTACAAGCTGTAGCATGAATTAAATTTTGTGACCACATTGAAAAAAGAAAAAAAAAAACAAATACATGAAGACTAGATTTAGTAAATTAGCGTTGGAATAAAATTAAGCAAAGTGATAACTAAGCAAAATGATATTCTTTTAGGCATATACATATATATGGCTAGATAATACACAGGCTCTGAAGTTTGCTCTTGGAAGAGGTGAAGTGCCTTTGGTGTTCAAATTGTATCCCCTTATTTCTTGGTACAACTTTGGCTGTAGCCATATCTGTGTGAACTCAGCCCCCTGTCATGTAGGGGGACAATAACAAAGGCTTTCTGTATGCTTCTCAGTAGTTCCTTGCGTAATCAAGTCCCTGTGACCTACAGCAGTGACTTTGAAAATCCACCTACTAAGATTGTCAACTTTGGTGGGTTGGCATGGGTTAAGAGTGGAAGGCGAAGAATAGTCTTGTAAAGGAATAACCATTTAGATATTATAAGAACAAGAAAATAGCTCTGCAAACAATTGTTACCAAAAACAGCTTACAAAATATTTGAAATAAACCCCAGCAAGGAATGTTAAAATCCTTTTGTTAAAAAATATTAAACTATATTGAGCAGAGTTCCCTGTGCTATACAGTAGGCCCATGTTGGTTATCCATTTTAAATATAGCAGTGTACACATGTCAATACCAATATTATGTAACAACCTAAATGGGAAAAGAATTTGAAAAAGAATAGATACATGCATATGTATAACTGAATCACTTTGCTGTACACCTGAAACTAACACAACATTGTTAATCAACTATACTCCAATATAAAATAAAAAGTTAAAAAAACAAACAAAAAATATTAAACTATATAAAACCTATCTGCGCCCTGAATGCATGGAGAGGTATACAGTCTTCCCATTTAGGCAGACTCAAGAGTGAAAAGAAAGCAATCTGGCCATAATTATAATATAAAATCAGCAAATTTTGATAAAAATTTCCCAGAAGCTCTTTTATTTATCTTGATAATTTATTTATTTATTTATTTTTTTGCGGTATGTGGGCCTCTCACTGTTGTGGCCTCTCCCGTTGCAGAGCACAGGCTCCAGACGCACAGGCCCAGCAGCCATGGCTCACGGGCCCAGTCGCTCTGTGGCATGTGGGATCTTCCCAAACTGGGGCACGAACCCGTGTCCCCTCCATCAGTAGGCAGACTCTCAACCACTGTGCCACCAGGGAAGCCCTATTTTTTTATTTTAGTTTATCTAAGGTGTTTTACAATGTTGTGTTAGTTTTTGCTGTACAGCAAAATGAATCAGTTATCCACATACATATATCCACTCTTTTTTAGGTTCTTTTACAATACAGGTCATTACACAGTATTGAGTAGAGTTCCCTGTGCTATACAGCTGATAACTTAATTTTAAATTCATTTAGAAAAAATTCCCAACAATGATCAAAGACATGTAAAACAATAAAGGGACTTGCCTTACCAAGTAGCAAGGTACATTATAAATCCAGACTAATTAAAACATGATATTGATATATAAATATGAAATCCAGTCATTGAAACACAATGAGATAATAAAAATAACATAATAATGAGATAATACATATATATGAAAGCAATTAATCATAAAGATAATATTTCAAATCAGTGATAAATAAAGGAATACCAAAAATAAATTCCACAAGAAACCAAGTAATAAATGTAAAAGAAAGCAAAGCTATAAATGTATTATAAGAAAATAAAAGGAATTACTTTTTACTTTTGAGGTAAAAATAATTTAGTAAGCAAATAAAAAATGAGAGCTTTTCCCTTTATCTCAATAACGATAAGAAAACAAAGGTAAATTTGACATCATGAAAATATGCTTGAATAAGACAAAGTCACTATAAATTTAAATATGAACTAAAGACAAGAAATATTTGCAGCATGTATAAGGAAAAATGATTAATATTTAAAGTATATTTAAAAATCTATAAGTATTCAAAAAACATAAAAATCCAATAGACCAGGGGACCATGAGTGGAGAAAGAGAATTCAGAAAGGAGGAAACCTCAAGGATCCACAAATAGACACAGGGTCCAATTCTATGCCTCAGAGCGAGAGATGTGAAAATAATATCAAGATTTATTTTTCTGTAAGATTTGCGAGATCAAAAAATGTAAGAATGGCACCATCTAATTTTGTTGACAATGTAGGGAAAGAAGCATTGTCATTCACTGTGTCCAGCCTACAAAGGACAACTTGAGTCTTTATAGACGTGATCAATGTGCTTCACTTTTAATTCATTATTTTCACTTCTCTGTATCAAATCTTAAAACATACTTGCATGGGAAAAAACCAAGATAGTAACAAAGTTTTCATTGCACCTTTGTACTTAATATTAAAATATGGGGGGAAAACATTTTGACAGTCATCTCCAGGGGAATAGTTTTACATCCACATCATGAAGAAGTACAGGGCAGTCCCCACATTAGTCAACCTCTCTCAAATTCCATATTCCTCAAATGTAGCTATGCTAAAGTGTACTGTCTGTCTTCCTTGAACTTTAAATATAACATTCCAGAGTTTTATTTGGAAATTATATATACATATATGTGTATGCATATATACAAATTTGTATATGTATGCATATAAACCTTTAATATGTAAATGTATATATAAATAATAAATAAATTTGCTCCATATATGTTTTTTAAACACAAAGCACTTTTCTAGCTATATTGTTCTGTAATTTGTATTTTTTTAGTTATTAAGGTTGTGGAAATATTCCTATAAAACCCATGCGATTTTTCCTTATTTGTATTAACCTTGGTTTAAAAACTCTTAATTGACTATAAAGCACAGGAGAATGATGTGTGTGTGTACATGTGTGTATGCATGTATGTGTACTTGTGTCTGTGCATATTAATTATTAATTGTTAAACCAAACTTGAATTCCTGGGTAAACCCAAACTGATCATGTGCATTTACTTTTTTCCTTTGTTTATTTCATTTTTCACTTTTTAAAAACTGAAACATAGTTTATTTACAATATTATATTAGTTTCAGGTGTACAACATAGTGATTCAATATTTTTATAGATTATACTCCATTGAAAGTTATTACAAAATAATGGCTATATTTCTTTGTACTGTATTATATATCTTTGTTGCTTATTTATTTTATTTTATTTATTTTTTAAAAAATTTTATTGTAGTATAGTTGATTTACAACGTTGTGTTAGTTTCAGGTGTACAGCAAAGTGAATCAGTTATATATATTTCCATTCTTTTACAGATTCTTTTCCCATATAGGTTATTACAGAATATTGAGTAGAGTTCCCTGTGCTATACAGTAGGTCCTTATTAGTTATCTATTTTATATATATAGTACTGTGTATATGTCAGTCTCAATCTCCTAATTTATCACTTCCCCCTCCATTTCCCCTTTGGTAACCATAAGTTTGATTTCAAGATCTGTGAGTCTGTTTCTGTTTTGTGTTTTTGTTTTTCATTTTAACTTGCTGACTTTGTTAACAATCTGTGCAGAATTTTCGTATTCACATTCAAGAAAGAGATTGTCCTGTGTCTTTCTTTTCTAGCACTGTCCTTCCGAGTATTAGCAGCAGTATTTTAAAAGTCATGTTTTTGTATCTTCTGTGTGATCTAACAGAGGCTTATGCTTATTTACTATTCGATATGCTTTTGGCTCATACTGCTTATTTGCGACATAATACAGTTATTATATTTTCATTATACTCTAATAATAATAATAATACTGGTATTCGCGCTGGAACTCTTATTTTGTGGATATATTGTAATTTATTCAGCTTTAACCCTGAGCACAAAATCTTTGTTCTTGTGAGTCCATTCATTCTGTGTGGCTTTAATGAGCTCTGTGTTAATGGGCCTCATGGTAAAAACATCATGCACTGCTTTGAACAGTGAGGGGCAAAGGTGGAAAATAATTAGTATCTATTTTAGGCCTCAAGGTCTTTCAGTGACAATAGGAAGAGGAGAGGGCAAAACAGAGTAATGAGGAAAGAACTTTGCCCAGCAGGACACTGGCGTAATTAATTTACCCCAAGTTAATCTGAAAAGAGTGGAAAATGGACTCAAGATGCTTATACTCACATGCATGTATTTTTTAATTACTACGCTTTTTTATTGGAAATTTTGCTTTATCCCAGTAAATAACAAATTTATTTACTTTAATGAAGATACTCTATAAACCTGAAGCAAAAAAAAGGAACACTATCATTTATTCATTTTAATGCATCCATTCTTTTTTTAACCAAATGATAAACATGGACAATAAAGGCATAAAATGTGAAATAAAGTGGAAGGGAAATACTTCTAAACAAATATTGTTCCAGCAATAATAAAGTCATTTTCTTCATGCTTTATCAAGAAGACTCATATGTGACTTTTAGTTATGCTTATTCTTTAATTAGTATTTTTGTGATGTTTTCAATTAGGACCATGAAGCAGATTCAAGGTCCTGTGTGCATTTCAAATAGCCCTGAGTGATCAGGAAAAATATGGAAAGTTCTTTACTAGTTCCAAAGAAGAGAAAAGAAAAAATAATTTAAACAATATATGAACATAACAAAGAGATTCACTCTTGGGTTTGTAGATTTTTCTAAGAAACAACTTTCTGAAGAGATTACAACCCAAGACAATATCAAAGTCAAGCAATTAAGTAATTTATCATGATGTCTCAATGAAAGAGTCTTTCCAAAATCAAAGACTTCTAATGGTCTCTTTTCATCTCAGTTCCTGACCTGGAAACTTCACGGAGCCCCTTCTTGCATGAGGACCTCTTTATTAAGAATATGTGCACAACACATGCTGTAAGCAATGTCACAACGTACAGCAAACTAGTCCATGATCCACTGCATGGTTGTATGATGAGCAACTGTGATGGTGAATAAAGCAATGAGAGACTCACAATCACAGAGACTCACTTTCTCAACGGTGTCCATTTAGAAAGCCCCGTGGCCTTTCTAGTATCATTTCCTCAATTGTAAAATAGACATTATTAGTCTCACTTTATCGGATTTTTAGTAAAAAGTATCTTTTCTTGGAAAACTTTCCTCACTATGGTAGTATTAATTTTAATTAGGTTACATCAAATATTTCCTAAATTCCCATCTCAAGATGCTGCAACTGATACTTTGGAGTGGTGCTGCCAATCATTTCTCATGAAGTACTAGGTATTGGATCTTACTCTGGGCATAAGTCTCGGGATAAACAGATTTATCTGTGGATTTATCTGTAGCCTGTGGACTCCTGTGGGTGGGTGTACATTTGGAAGGGAGTGAAGTGCACTGAGCTTAAACCAGGAAAATGGTATGTTTCCTTTCAACTACTGAGATAATTGTAGATTCACATGCTATCTTAGTTTGGGCTGCTGTAACAAACTATCACAGGTGACTTAAACAATAAACTCCTTTATCTCATATTTCTGGAGCCTGATATGTCTTATACCAAGGTGTCAGCAGATTCAGTGTCTGGTTAGGGCTCTCTTCCTTGTTCATAGATGGCCATTTTCTCATGGTGACCTCTCAATGGCAGATTGAGAAAGAGAGGGAGACAGAGAGAGAGAGAGATTGATTGGCTGAGACCACTAGCACTTGTTTCATGATAAATAAATTTGGTTTATCTTCATTTTCTTCTCAGCTCCTAGGCTGTGATAACTACCATCAAACTTTTTTGTCATTTGATTCTCAGCTTTTGTAAAGGCTACTCTATGCATAGCATCAATTTTGGACCAGGATATGACCATCTGCCTTCCTAAATGCCCCTAAATGACATCTGAGCTTCTGATAACCTTCACTGCTCCTGATCTCACACCCCTGCTGAGAAGCACCTGTTTCTACACTACACTCAATGCCCAGTGCCCACTGGGGTGACACAGGAATGATTTTTGTGTCAGTTCCTCCAGACCTCCACAGACCATGCTGGGAGCTGCCTTCAGATGGTTATTATTCTCGGCTTCAGCCATGGCCCCATTAAAGGCAGAACTTTAGAGATGAAAATTCCTGGATCTCATTATCCGTCCCTACTTCAGACATGAACTCTGAAATTTGAAGGCTCTTCACGTAGCTTCTGCACCTTAACGACGCCATCAGTATCTCCTACCTGAATGAAGGCTGCACGAATTATGGCCCTGAGATGCACAACTATCTTTCAGTTAATTGAGTTCATTTGCTAGTTTGCAAAATCACAATTAAGAAATTGTGTATGTCATATATTTTGCAGGTCAACTTTGAAATGATAGGTGTTTGATCTGCTCTAAATAAAATGAGAAAAACAGTCCATGCTGAACTATTCATAGGCAGAGGTGATGAACATATGTTTCTAATTTGAGCTAGGAGAAAAGCAAAAATATACAATTTTAGCAAAAGCTTAGTTCTTGACAACCACTCACAATATATTTCAGCTAAGAAATGAGCATATGTTTCAAAGTATAAAGAAACTAGCTGGCTTGATATGGAAATGAAGCTCCTAGGCTCAGAGTTTCATGACTGCTGTAGTCTTGTTCTTTTCTGAGGTTGAGTCTTCAATATTTTCTGCAGATTCTCCCATCAGCAAAAGGAGGCTGCTGATCCATACAGGTGAGTACTGTTGGGATGGCATGGGTGCCATCACTATTTTATATCACACTTTAGGTGGGATAAGTTTCACAAGGAGATTATTAGGTATCTTCAGAGCTGCCACATCTGGATGTGATCAGGTAGCTTGATTTACTTCAGGGAAGTGTGAAGTGTGATGGGACAGGGTGTTGATTGCCATCTGAATGGTAAGGAAATATGGGCTCAAAGTGGAGAAGGAGTTTGACCACTATGATGCTTGGTTTCTTTTTCAGCCAGAATTGCTTTATTCCAGTCAAACTATGGACAATTTATTTTATTTTTGGCACATCTGGTTTTTTTTAAATTCCTAACCCTAGGTATACAATACTGGCTTTGCATTGTAATTTATAGATAAAACATTGCTTTTAAGCTATCTCTAATGACTGAGTCGGACTCTGAGATGTACAAGGTCCTTAGATGACCCCTGCACACATTACAGTTGCGGAGTGGCAGGAGGCGTAGTAACAGTCCCAGCTATTTTCCACTTGTCTCTTAAAGGGAAGCTGAGCCAGGAGCAGAGGACTGGAGTTGAGGCCATGCACAGACCCCTCTGCAGAGGGGGTGACAGAGATCCCAACATCATACCCACTTTGACCTCAGCTAGCCTCTTGCTTGGTGACCCATCCCTTTGGTGTCGCCTCACGTACTGATTATGTAACACCAGCTTCCCTGGAGTCATAACTCATTAAGATGTCAGCATTTTCTTTCCAAATAGCATTCTTCAAATGCTGCTTCTCATCCCAGCAGTAATGGCCAGGTATGTTCCTTATGTCTCTCCTACACCCTCACCCTTCTCAGACCACTGGGATTTTTATGAAGCTGTATCTTCCTCTGTAGTTGCAAGGAGACCCTTGTCTGAGGCTTGTGTTCTTCCCTGCACCACTCACTGGAATGTGACCCCAGGTTCTCTGCTCCCAGAACCTGGTTCTTAAAGAAGGCTCTGTAGTATCTTCTCTTGGGGGGCTGGAGGCTAGAGGAAATATCCTCCAAATTCATTTAGATCTAACTCTTATCTTTTCCAAAATTATTTCTCTCTAAACCTTCAATTCCATTCAGGCAGAAACCCTGTTCTGTCTGCCTGGATCCTCTCTAAGACCCTTCCATCCCCTCTTGGATATATACTAACTTTAACTGATTTCACTCCTGAGCTGGAGGTGAATGGCCATCTCTGTCTCTCACCTGCACTGAGGTGGTCATAAGTGAAAGGAAACAAAGGTGTGGGCTATTTTCTCAAATTTACTTTCTCCTATGAAGATTAAAGCAGCTGATATGAGGGGTCCTGCCATCTACAAGATGAACTTTGCCAGCCCTGTTATCTAGACCCCGCTTGAAAGAGATAAGCACAGTTTGGGTTTTAAAGAAGTGGCTCTAGATGCAGGATGAGTAGAGGTCAGGAGATAGATAAAGACAAGACCGAAGGGCTGGTGGCTTTCACCAAGGACTGGGTCCAGATCTGCCCCCGGGTGCCACATCAGTGGACTGCCTGTGCTGTACACAGTGGGTTAGGCTAACCTCATTCCAATTGTCTACTATCTTACTTATTTGGGAAAAACCATTTTGAGCAGGGGAGTTACTTTACAACCCAAATGCTATTTGGTTTCCCATTATTTCTGCAGTCCTTAAAGTGAGTAGTGGTCTACTATCAGACTTTGCAGACAGGCTTCGTTCCTGAGAGTGCACAGCACACCTGCTCATTGAGAGTACAGGTTTGTTTGCACAGATGTGTAAGTGTCCAGCTCCTTTGGGGGAACTGGCCTGTACAGGATGGCTCCCCCTCATGGTTCATGAAGGTTGAGACCTCACTGGTGAGCAACACTAGCCTTCCACTTCCTCAGAATGGAGGCCTTGTGTTTACTTCTCTCTCCTCATCCCCTGCAAGGGAGTTAGAAAGGACTCACTTCTCCTTATGCCTTCGATTGAAAAATATCATGGTAAGATGTGTCAATCATTCTCTCAACCAATACTATGACTAACCTTTCCAAATAAGGTGTGGAATTCGAGCTATAGAGCATTCCATAAACACATTCCATAAACACAAAACAGCATAAAGTCTGACTCCTGGTGTTTAGTGACATGTGGGACTTTGTCTCACCCACAAGTAGAACTGGAGTAATTTATGTTCTGGGATGGACCCCAGGCTGTGTGCTTGAGGACATGTCTCTGAAGAACCCACCCCCCGCACTGTACACACAACTGTGTACATCTTTTCTCATATCTTCCCAGAGCCCTTTTCACTTCTCTTCCCACCTGTGCTATAAATCTCTTTTGTGTGGGTCAGCTGAATTATTTATCACAATTTGCTGGAAAAATGCCCATAAACTAGATTTGCTAGAATGACCTTCCCATCCATCAACTTGGCCCTACGGATCATCCCAGTTAAATGGTTGGACAAAGTTTCTTGGAAACTGACATTATCTTCAGAGTATGTTCCCTGAAAATGGAGCAAGAGAGAACTTCTACGGGAAACTGTTATTTAAAGGGAATTAGATGTGTACTTGTGTTTCTCAAGCCCATCCCCACAAATAAAAAAACTCGTGATCTGTCACTTGTTTCATGGACAAGAGACTGCTGCTCATAATGGTAAAATTAGGTGCTCAGATGCTCGTGAGAGTGTAAAAAGTGTGTTAGTCTGTAAACCAGCTACTGCTGGAAAGAACCTGTGCATTTGAAAATAACAAGAGTTGATAGCTAACCAGCATCCTTGGAGTACTTGTTATCCCAGTGAAACCAATCATTGTATAATTGAGCCACAAAGATCTTTCAGGCCACTGAAAAGGTGTCACCTCTTACTACACAGCAAGAACAAAGCTTGTAGGAAAATACTTTTGTTTGGAAAAACTACTGGAGATTCTGGAAGCAAAAATGAACTTCCACTTCACATGTTGTATTTCAAACGTATATACCTTGAAATGTAAGTTACCTTTATATAAGAATATATACCTTGCTCTTTAGTTATCTAGAGGATAAAAGGGACTTTTAATATCTACTTCTATAATTCTTTATTGAAGGTAGGTGAAGTTCAGAAATTTTGATTAAAAAAATTATTGTGGTGTCTTTGTGGATAAGTTTAGGTAAGTAAATCCGTGGGCTGGCTCATGTTCTTCCTTTAGTAATGTGTCTTGATTTCAGTTATTTTGTAGGGTGTGGTTTTAAGGCTGCACGATATATTAATATTTTTATTTGGTTGTAGGATTATTGTCTCAAAGTTTCATCCTTAAATTACCTTCATCTCAGAATGATTCCTTTCTCACTTGTTAGAATAACAGTATTAATAGATAGTCTTAATAGCATGATAGTCTTAATAGAATTTGATACTTGAGAAGTGAAAATATACTTCAATGCAATCCATCTGAGCTTTAAGTTTATATGAGATTATAATAGCAGGCCTTGTGAAGGGAGTAAAAAGATAAGGGAAAAATTATTACATCCATTGGCAGTAGTAAATCAGTTAATTTAGTAGTTTATTCAATAAAATGTTTGGGTTTCAATTATGTCTTTGCTCCTGTGTTCGCTGGGTATAAACATTCAGAGGCTACAATCTGTGCCTTGCCAAAGCTCTTAGTCCAGTACAGAGTTACCCAAACTCAACACTATCGATATTTGGGTCCAGGCGATTCTCTGTTGCAGTAGAGAGTGTTGAGTGCAATGCAGCATGTTTAGCAGCATCCCTGGCCTCCACCCACTAGATGTCAGTAGAATTCCCGACCCCAGTTAAGACAACCAAACAAGTCTTCAGAGTTTGTCAAATGTTCCCTGGGATGCACAATCATGGGTGACTGTCCTAGCTGGACAGAGTTTGTTAAGGTCAATGAGAGGTGATAAGTGCTAGGAGAGCACAGGGTGCCTAAAGAAAGCTGTGAACTGACCTCACATCAGGGCTAAGAGAGGCAGAGTGTCCTTAATGGCTTGTTTTGATGACAGTTCATTCAGTAGCAGTAGGCTAAAAATTTTAACTTAATCTGGTACAAACTGAGATATTGTGCTGGCCAAAAAGTTCATTTGGGTTTTTCCATACCATGTTACGGAAAAACCCAAACGAACTTTTTGGACAACCCAGTACTTCTAAAGCCTTATTCTCCCTGAAGTGATAAGATGAACATTTTTGTTATCAGCCAATTTCTCTGTTCTGAGACTTGAAACTTGTTTATGACTTTAAGATGAGGAAGATTTTCCTAAATATTATCTGTCCTAAGCTTTTTCACAAGTGTCTTGCTTCTTACATTCATACAATATATTCCCACAATTTTAGACTGAGGCATTGATCCAATTTTATTTCCTTCATGTGGTGAGCAAGTTTTTCAGCCTGGTGATCCTGATTGGTGGTGCTAGGCTCTAAACAACTGTGGTTTGCACTCTACACTTCTTCTATTCTTCCTTATTAGCGCATTTATCTGTATCTTCCTAAGAGCCAGTCTTTGGCTTTGTAATATTACCTCCTATCTAGTAGAATAAGTCCTCTCTTTTCCTTTTTCAGAATTGGCTCATAAATCTAGGAAGACTTGTATTGCCATAAATTTGAAAACCATCCAGTCTCCTCAAAATCGTTTAGGTTTCTATCAGTCACATTAATATTTTTTTGTTTTATTTGGGAAGGATGGATATCTTAACAATGTTTGTCCATACACCTTTTATCTACACTGTATTTCACTAAATAGCTTACTTTCTAAAGAGCCAATATGCCTAGGGTAATTCCTGGCTATGTGATAATCTAATGTTTATGCAAACAGTATACCTTACTGAATTTTCTAATAACATTTTCTGCATTGCCTTAGGTTTATGTTTTGACCCTTATAGCTACTTTGTACTCACACTTTATCAGTCTTCTGTTGATTCTTCTGATTTTTGTATGTATCATATTTAAATATACCCTGCAGATAACAATATTTGACTTTTTTCTCCTAATTCTTATGCTCCTTATTTTTCTTTTCTTGATTAAAAGTATCTAAATGAAAATCTTTATAGATTCAGCTACATTATAATTGGAGAAAAACACAGAAACAAGAGGCAAGTGATTATCCAGAAATTTATATTTCTTATATAAATTGACATATGACTATTATCTAAAATATTGTAGTAACTCTTAAAATCAATATGGATAAAGAAACATAATCCGGTAGATTAATTATCAATAAATCTGAAAAGGCAACTCATAGTTTAAAAAATCTGAATACCCAATAAGTTTGAGCATCTCTCCATATGCTTATTAATAAATGAGAGGATAGTACATTTAAAATTGAAATATTATTCTGTCTCCCAATTGTTAAAGTTTAAACAGTTACAAAACTTACTGCCAAGGAAATATGTAAACAAAGTTTTAGTGAGAGCCTGAACTAATGCAGCAAATTTGAAACAAAATTCAAGCATTTAAATAAACCAGGGTATATGTTTAACTTAAAACACAGTGGTTCCACTACCAAGGTATATACTCGAAGGGAGTTCTGAGTGAATAATTTATTGTGCATAGTGGAATGAAAAGGAGATGTTAAAATTATCTGATCTACAGCAGGCATAAACCATGATCACCCCAGGCAAACCTGGAATATCTGGTCATCCTCCCCATGGAACGCTCATGTAAGTTCAAAGACATCTAAAGAATGCTAATTTCATCATTGTAATATTGAAAAAATGGAAAAGTCTAGATCTATCAATAAAATGGACAAATAAGTCCTGGCATATAAATATCTTGAAATACCATAAGATAGCCCAAAGTAGTACATGTCTACATATCAATATAGATTTACCTGAAAAGCAAATTGGAGATGAAAAAATGTAATCTCTTATATATGGAATTATATGTTTCTATAAAACATATACATCAAAAACACTATTTGCTCATTATTTATTTGTATATACATAGTATCTTAGTCTGTTTGGGTTGCCATAACAAAATACCATATACTGGGTGGCTTAAACAACAGAAATTTTCTTGCAGTTCTGGAGGTTGGAAGTCTGGGTGGCCAGCATGGTCAGGTAATAGTGAGAGCTCCCTTCCTGGCTTGTAGATTGCTCTTCCCCGCTAATGCTCACATGGCCTTTCCTCAGTGTGTGTGAGATCAATCTCTCTCTTCCTCTTCTTACAAGGCCACAAATCCTATTGGATTAGGACCCTACCATTAGGACCTAATTTAACCTTAATTACCTCATAAAAGCCAACAGCTACATTGGGAGTTAGGGCTTCGTCATATGAACTTGGATGCAAAGAACAAAATTTAGTCCATAGAATATAGTAAATCAATAGATTTTTATTCATTTATTATAAGTATCTTTTATGAAGTTTCTATGTAGACATTGGTTTATATGAACACTAGTGTTTCACACATATAAGTATATAGTACATATAAGTATATAAGTACTATATACTTATAAGTATATAAGTATTTATAAGTACACATATAAGTATATAGTACATACTATAAGTACTTATAAGTATATAAGTACTTATAAGTATACATATAAGTATATAGTACATGGGAAATAGATTAGGATTCAACATATTCAAGTTGCTGTCCATGTGGAAAGGGTAATAAAATAAAGACGCAGAGGAAAGGGTCAAAAAATAAAGCTGTCCATGGGCTGATGGATGATAATGTATCCTATACTGGGAAATATAATTGATGGTATAAATTCAATTCTATACCAGTGAGGATAAGCAGATTACAATATATGAATTTAAAACTCCAACAGTGTGTAGAATGAAAAGTCCCTTGGTAATATATCTTGGAAAACTCCCAAGTCTAATTCAAGGTTTTGCTTATTTTGACCAGAGATGGCAGTTAGCAATTATCACTTCATCTATTGTACCCTGCATGGATTCCAAAGAAAATAAAGCAAAAATTCAGCGCAATGTTTTTTTTTTCAATCTAGTCTTCTGTGAAAAATAAATAACATGGTATCACAGTAAAAAGAATAAAAATCTAACAGTGTGAAATGTAATCAAGTGCATGAAAGTGTGGAGGGGAGTAAAAATGAAGGGTAAAATGAAACTATTATGAACCAGCAAAGTTGAATTCATGAGAACTTACAATTGTACTCTAAGTAAAAATAAGGTCATATTTTAATAGATGTTAAGTGGTAGAAATAATACCAGTTGAAGGCTAGCACACATGCATGATTTTGCACCATTTAGATGAGGGCAAATCCATTAATATTTGTGATATTTGTAGCAATTAATAACTTGAAGATAAGATATAAATAAAATGAAGAACTCTAATTTAGACGTGGTATACTTAATGTGATTCATTTATGATAGAATAACATTTTCACTTACAAGATTAGCACAGGCACATGCTTTCTTTAATCCAGGACAATTCTCATCAGCATCTCATATAACCTCCATGTTGTCACGCCCCATGCTTACTTCCCTGTTCTCATCTTACTCATTTTTGACACAACAGATATTTCTCTAAATAACCTCTTTTTCCCTACTTCTTTATCTGTTTCTTTCCAATCTCACTTGCTGGGTTGTTGTGGGGCTTTTTCCCCTCTTCAAACCTGCCTGGGGCTGCTGTTCTCTCTTCTCTCTTCCCTTCATCTGTATGTTCTCTCCGTAAGTGGTTTAATCCATCATATGCTGCTGACTCACAAATCTGTATCTATAGTCCTACCTTTCTCTGGATCCCTGGTCTTTTACAAATAACTGCACACTTGGTATCTCTCCTAGGATGTCAGATATGTACATCACATCTAACATACCCCATATATAACTCTTGACATCTCCCAACTTAGTTCTATGATTTCCTCATGTTAAGAAACAGCACTAGAATTCACTGAGTTGCTGAAATCCCGAACTTGAGTCATCTCCCTGACCCACTCACTTCTAATCTCTCAGCGTGTCCTGGTGAGGAGGTCCTGAACTACGCATCTTTCTGCATTCTCACTGCTCTCTCTCTAGTCCATCATCTCAAACCCAGACGCTTGATGAGGAATGGTCCCTGCTTCCAATCTTGCCTTCCCTGTAGTGTCCCTTCCATGTAGTAGGTAAAATGACCTTTCAAAAATGTTAATCAGATCATATAATTCTCCAGTTTAAATCTGATCTTACTAAGGATGAACTACCAACTCCTTACCTGGACGATTCTGGATCTATATCAGTTGGCCACCGTCTGACGTTCTGACCTTCATTCACTGGGCTCCCCGCTGATGTCAAGTCCCAGGCACACAGGCATTCTTCGTACACTGCAGTGCACCACTGTGTGGCATTTATGGCTCTAGCTCCCTCTGCCTGGGATTCTCTTCCCTTGGAGTTATACCTGGCTGATGCTGGCATGTCATTCAGTTTGCAGGCCAAATGCTTCCCCTGAAGAGAAGTCTTCCCACATAATCCAATCTAAGCAGGACCCTCACAGCCCTATCTTGCTATCACATTGCCTGGATGTATTTTTTTCATATTATGTTTTCCTTTTTTATTGTAATTGTAATTATCGTCTTTACTTCTTGAAGTCCTTTGGAGTCTCTTTTATCCACTAGAACTAAATTTCACGGAGACAAAGATTGTCTCTTCCGTTCATTAATATATATTAATATGTTCCTGCTGTGTAGAAGGGACCCTGGCACATGGGGAACAGAAGGGCTGATATATTTGAATGCTTGTTATGAACCAGACATGGTTCAAAGAGTGTTACCTTAAATCACTTATTGCTTTAAACAACCCTGTGCAGTAGATGTGATTAGGATTCTGTACTACAGAGGAGCTGTAGTAGACAAGGACAACGGGCTTCCTGGAGGTGTATTGCTAACAACAAGCAGAGCTCGGATTTTAACCTAATATGTCTATGTCCAGAGCCCATACTCTACATGGAACATTGTTACTGTGTCTAAGTGTAATGAACTAAGTTGAATGAAAGAACAAATAAAAATCTTTTATTCATGCTGTCATATATTATGTTAGTTCTTATTTTAAGACTGTTCGGATTATCTAGTACCCTCAATGTTAAATGTTGGAAATGCCTCAGCCACTGGAGGTGGGAACAGTAAATATTATATAAACAAAACTGAAACCATAAAATCCATTGATAAAGTACTATGTACGCTTATTTCCTCATGAATAACTGGAAACATTGAGAGTAATGATTTATACCCACTACCCTGAACTTACAGGCTAAGATCCAAGAGGCCTGAGATCCCTCAGTGAATCCTAAATTATCCAATGTTTTAGGAACGTTGTCCTGAGCATAGCTTTTCTTACATGTAATTATTCTGTCTTTGTGGCATAGTCTTCCATGCTCCTCTTCAGTTTCAGTGGGTGACTGTACCTGGATGGTGGTGAGCCAAGGTGCAGCTTACTTCCATCCCCTTTAGAAAATCAACCCAACACCCAAAGTGTGAGATGTGTTTATTCTTATCATTGTCCCCAGTAACCCACCCACCATTGCTACTAATAGTCATTAATGAACAATACCAGTAGGTGGATCCATGAGTCTAAACCTGTGCCTTTAATTCATGATTCATGCCTTGCATATTACAAAGTATACCGTGTGGACCCCCTGTGCAGATTCAACTTCACTTTGTGACTTTGCTTTCATATGTGCATAACCGCAAGGAAGTCAGACAAAATGGCATTCCTGCTAACTACTGAATTTCAGCAAAACTCCTATAGGGCTGCTTATTTTGGACAAAACTTCTGTTCATTTTAGCTGTCAGTTAATAACATACATCATCATGGCAACACACTCTAGGTTTATAGAACTGAGGCATAAGACTTCACCTTTAGCTACTGAAATAGCAATTTTCATCTTAAAGAATACTGAAGTATGAAAGCTATTGAAGAAAGCTTTCATATCATTGTATAAAAAAAGGATTCTAATAGGCATAAATCTATCTCTACAGACCCGTTTGCTTTTACTGAGCCTGGCCTTATTTCAGTATGTATTATTATTCCTTAAGACAGGCTTTATGCTTCCTTCTCTATGTTGAGCTATTTATGAAGGATGTCTCTGAATTGAGATAAGGTTAATGAGAAAAAAATATCACCTACAGCATCTGAACCAGGGAAGGGACATAACTTCATGTCAAATTTTTTTTAAGTATGGTCAAGGAAAAAGACCTTCTGGAGAGGAGAAGGTAATGCAACATGGCTTTTCCCCTAACCACAGCCCTATTTGTGTCACAGAGCTGTACTGTGAACTGATTCAGTCCCAGCAGTGCTCATTAATACTAAGACTTGGAAATAATCAAAATGAAGTTTCATGATTAACTTCTTCCTCTTCTGACTGGGGGAAAATGAGTGAAAATGAGTGAGTTAGGAAAGCAGACAAGAAGACTGCTCTCCTCTGTCTGAGTTGAGACTCCATAGCTCCATGGTGAATTGAGAAATGATTTGAAAAATTAGGGTATTACCCTTGGGGAACACACACACACTCACAAACACAACACAGTATATGGTAATGGCCCTGATCTAGAATATTTAACATACTCAAAGGAAAAAACCAAGTGATCTAGGTAAAGAGGAGACCACCAAGGTGGGGTTCTCTCCTCTCCAGCACCCAAGTCATTCCCACAGGCTACATGCAAGGGCACTGCAATTCTGGAGAGAAAATAAACTGCTACCTCATAGGATGGGAAGAGAGTCATATAGCTAGCATATTACCTCGAGAGGACCAATAGGATGCCTGCCCAGATTTGATCATCATGAACAGGATAGAATGTTGAATATGCAAACATAGAACAAGGAGAAATATACATCAAAGGGGACAGGAGAAAACAGAAAAAATTAGGACAAAACTTAACTCAGGATGGAGGAAAATGTTATTAATTATTTCCTGATATGAAACTCAATAAAGAAATTCATATGAGGAGCTTAGATATAAGACAATAGGAAAATGAAATGCCGTGGGAGATTTCCAATGAGGGAAATAACGTTATGATTTAAAACACCATGATTATAGGTCAAAATAATGGATTAGATCAAGGAACAGAATAGTATTATAAATATTTAATCACTAACATAGAGGAAAGATTGAGATCATGATAGAACATATATGAAAACAACAAATTAAGAAAATGTGGATGAATATGGAAGACATACTGTAATTTTTATTCCTAAATTATACATTTCAGCATATGAAACAGATATACTTAAAGATATATTAAAATTTTCTCCAGAAATTAAAATATACTGAATCAACAAGTCAATTGATAACATCATACTCCATGGTACTTGGATACAAAATGCTAAATACTAGCACATATTTGAGTTAAGTGATTAAATCTCAAGGAAAAAAGTCCTTGAGGCATCCAGGGAGAAAATTAGGCAGGTCATATTATCAAGATTTGAATATTGGTCTAGGCAACACCCATAAAGTTCTGGATGTGTGTGACTTAAGGATACTCTACATAACGAAGCCTGAGATAGCTAAGGAAACATTACTCTAGAAGCCCTCAGAAAAACTAAACTGACTTAACAATGAAATTCTTCCAGTTAGAGATAAATCAAAATAAGTATCTCAGAGACTGAGAAACCATGAAAAGTTGAGTAATAAATTCATTTAGATATGGCACTAAAATATGTTCACATGATATTTTGAAAGCTATAGAAATAAAATTAGCATTAATACTAAATTTGTGTAACATTTACAAAGCTAGAGAAATTATAGCTGTGGAATGTGACTATTCTATAGTGACCAAAGATCACTTCAATACTTGATTACGTTAGGACTTCCCTGGTGGTCCAGTGGTTAAGACTCCAGACTCCCAATGCAGGGGACACAGGTTGGATCCCTGGTCGGGGAAGTTCTGCATGCCATGGGGTGTGGCCAAAAATAATAAGTAAATAAATAAATGGCATAAAAAATGATTGGTTACATTAAACAAAGAAAATGTATATTCTAGGTTTGGGAAATATAAATAAATGTTTATACTCATTTTTTAATTTCTAAAAATAAAAATATAGAATTATTTTGGTGATGAGTAGGTAACTTTGTAAGTTTTAAGAAAATGAGGTTAATATATAGAATTTCTTACAACAGAAAAAAAGAGAATGGATGGAATGGCTAATGACGAGTTCACAGAAATTGGAAATCACAAGTATCTCTAAATTACGGTAATAAGTGGCCTTAAATATAGTCTTTTCTCTTTCCCACACAGATATTAATGATATCTCTCTATGCAGAATATGGAGGTGAAAGCTAAGTTTTATCAGCTTTGCAACCAGCCAGTTCAATTTGCCTGATTGTTTTGCAAGTGAGCCTTGTATCCTGTGTCATTCCATGACTTCGGCTGACTTCTTTTGTGTTCCTTGTCAGGATTGTTCCAATGCCTTGGGGAATATGAAAATAACATACAAGGCCCTGATTTTCCCCAAATGACTCCATCCTGTAGCCAACTGTTGCCATTATTAAGGTCACCCATGGGCTGGTGACTGAAAGAAAGGACAATATTTCCAAAAGCCCGTAGTAAACTAATACTTCTCATATATCACTCATATATTTACCTAAATTCATTATTTCATTGACAGTGATCCATCTGTGATCCTGCTGAAATACTGAACTTGATTTAAAATCTTGGTACGTCAACAGGATTAGCTCAACACCAAATTAATGAGCCAGTAATAGAATTGGCCACAATTAAGAGCAAGCATCTTGCTCCAAAGCCATCAGCACCCAGTCCTGTGAATGGGAGGCTGATGTTTTTCAGTACTGCTGCTCTATTCTGTAAGCTTTAAATGGCTTAGCTTAAATTTTATTGGATCTATTTATGTTTAAATATTTTACAAAACAATGTCATTAATTTGCTTTCTGTTATTAAACACACACACACACGCACACACACACACACACACACACACAAACAAATGGTTTGTTTATCCTTCTGAAATCCACTCTGGAAAATGAATTCAGAGATAGAGACTTGAGGAGTTTTACTTCCTACCAATAAGAACTTTCACACAAAGTTGCCTATTTTAAAATATTATTGGAAGTGCTCAGTAGAAATAGACATGTTATTTTGGGTAACTTTATTAGGCAAAACTCTCATGCAGCTTTATTTTCTAGTCTTCCTATCCTATCTCCATCTCCCTCTAGTGATCCCGTACTCACACTCTAAGCCAAGGTTGGCATCACTTCTTGGCCTTAGCTCCAGACGCTATCCCACACCAAACCAGTCACCTGAAAATGTATTCCCACTATTCTTTGTGAGCTAAGGTAAACATTAAAGTCTAAAGATTCTCTTCCTCCCAAAACCTTTTATTTTCATTCCAACCCCAATCATCTCCCCCTTTTGTGAATTTCTGGAGCATTTACAGTTACCCCAGTGAAACCTAGTTCTAGGTCATGTGTTAGGTTTCACTTTCTACTGTTTCTAGCAGGCCATCTATGTCTTGTCTCTAAGCGGCTAGACCATGTCTAGAAGAGGCAGGGCCCATGCTCCTTGGGTACCCGCAGACCTGAACACAAAGCTGAGACCCTCTGTGTACTAGACCGTCTTCACCGTACAGTGTCACAGCCAGGAGGATTCTAACTAAAAGCTTCCTGGCCTGAGACTCTAACAAGGCTCTCATCAAAATTTATAAAATAAAATAATGTCAGAACCCAGATAAAGCATCCAAACATATACACTTGTTTTAGATAGCATGTGATTGGCTCCAGCCTTTGTTCACAAATCTGCATCCCAAAATAATTACCCAAAAGTTCTGAATAAAGAAAGTATTCTCATTTGAGAAATGTTTTATTACATTTCAAGGCAGGTGCATTATGTCTTCTTTTAAAATCCAGTATTCAGCAAGAGTGTAATTTTATATTTGTTGGTTTACAGATTCTAAACATGGTTTATGAACAAAATGAGAGAAAGAAGGTGTCAGACAATATGAACGATCCCCCTCCCAACCCCAGACAGGAAAAACAAAAAAAACAAAACAACGCTGGCGTAATATGCCAAATGTGTCACCATAATGTTAGGTGTCTACAGTCTACATAAAAAATATGTTAAAATTCACAAAGTTCAAAATGATGAGTCTTTTCACTTATTAATCTAGATTTTCCTCCCTCAGGGAAATTTAATCTTACAGATTTCAGTGGGAAACACACTTTGAAATAAAAAAGGACACTACTTTATCTTCCTCAGCAAAGCTGTCACACGATTCTCTGCACGAGAAGAAACACTTATATTAGTGCAGACTTGTTTGCAGGTTGTAAATGTTAGTTGTTAAAAAATAACCTTTTTTTTTACTTTTTAAAGTTATTCTTCTAGAATTTATTCTTCAAAAAAGACACTTTAAGCCATCTGAATAGTATCTTTGAAATTATAGCATCCTAAAATCCTTAGAGTTTTTATTTCTTCACTTTTCACACATATTTGAGATTCTAAGCAAATATTAGAACATATTCAATCAACAGAAGCAATTTGTTAAGTACCTTAGCTCGGCAATGCTATGTGCCGAGCATTGCGATGGATGCTGGGAATAGTGAACAGGACATCCCATCTTCCTGGGAGACAGACAATGAAACCTGTAAAGCTTAATCATGTGATAATGGGAGACACACAGGGAACTAGGGAATGTGACCAAGGTCAACTCAGCCAGGTCTAAAGATCAGAGGAGGGGGCCCTGATAAAGATATATTTAAATTGAGCACTGAACCAGAGGTGAAGGATGCAAGTGGGGGAAGACTGTTCCAGGTGGAGGACACAGCAGAGATGAGAGAGAATATGGCAACTTTGGGACAAGTGAAGGAAGTCAGCAGACCCGAACCCTGGAGAGGAAGAGTGATGACAATGAGGGAGGAGAGGCTAGATCTGGAGGGTTTGAGAGAGCCCGGTAGTTTGTACATAGTCTGCACAGTGATGGGAGGCCATTAAAGAGTTTAAGTACCAAAATTATGTTTATAACCATCCCTCTGCTGTAGCATCTAGAAAGGCAGAACTAGAGGCTCATGATAAATAAGAGAGCTGGATCTATAGTCCAGGAAAAAGATGACTATAGGTCCTGCCAGAATTGAATAGGAAAAAAATGGAGGGATGCAAGAGATATTCCAGAAGTAGAGTTAAACATATTAGGTGATTGTAAGGACTTTGACGATGAGGAGGAAGGAGAATATTAGCATACCCCATAAGGCTGTGCAGGTTGGGCACTGAGCAACCCAGGGGTACCACTGTCATCACATCTATATTAAAGTCTCTTGATGAAGCTGTGCATTATGGTGGAATCTGAGAGACCGATGATTAAAGACTATGTCTTGTTCTCTAGCCTGGCCAAATGCAATGGTGGTGCCATTTATTGCAAGGTAGGAGGCAAATCAGGTTCATGATGGGTAGGTGGGTAGTGGTGGTAATGGCCAGGAGAGATGACAAGATGACTGCTAAACAGTTTGAATGAAGATGGATGCTAGTCAAGTGTCTGTGTGTCTGCTATTCAGGATACTGGCATGATGGTGTATGTTTGAAGAATCTCCACATTCAGATGATAATGGAAGCAAGAAAGTTTCCTGAGATGAGACAAAGAGTGTGTAGGGACTGAAAAAAAACCTTTGGAATTTCAACATTCATTGGTAAGGAAGAAGCAAAGGATGAAGAGGTGGGAGAGGTAACTGAGAAACCAGGGAAGGCTGGGGACACAGGGTCCATGGATGAGAGGGAGGAAGGGGCAAAGTAGCTGAGTTATAAAAAGGGAAAGTGTCCGCAGGGTATAATGACACAAGGGTGGCCTTGATTAGAATGGTTCCATTAGAAAGAGGAGCAGCATCCAGGCTCTAATGGCTTGAGGATGGAATAGAAAATGCAGAAATAGAAACAGGAGGTGTTGACAACTCTTTCATGCAGTTTAATTAAGGAAATTAGGGTGAGTAGGGCAGTAGCAGAGGGAAAGGTAGAGTAAAGGGAGGTTTTAAAAATGCAAAACAGGAGTAATTTTTTTTTAGCAGGTTAAGCAAGCAAAGTTGAAGCGATTAGTTTCCTGTTGAAGCAGATACATATCGTGCTTTGTAATAAGAGAGACTGTTATCCCACACACTTATTTCTGTTTCACTTGAGTTAGCTCAAATCAAAAGGAAATAAACTGATACAGAAAGACATGCAGAAAGAAAATTTTCAGGAAACAGCTTGAAAAATCATATGTTCCCTAATACAATTACTATTTTATCACTTTTTGGAGAAGTTCTTTTTCCCTTTTCAATTTACCTGCTCGGTGGCTTATAAAATTTTAATATTAGTAGTACAGGAAACTCAAATAGTGATACATACACAGCAGCAAAAGAATATCAGTCTTATACCAAGTTAGTTATAGAAATCTTGAAGCTGAATTTCGAAGAAGTAGCTGGATTCTTTTTTTTTTTTTTTTTTTTTTAGGTACGCAGGCCTCTCACTGTTGTGGCCTCTCCCGTTGCAGAGCACAGGCTCCGGACGTGAAGGCTCAGCGGCCATGGCTCACGGGCCCAGCCGCTCCGCGGCATGTGGGATCTTCCCGGACCAGGGCAGGAACCCGTGACCCCTGCATCGGCAGGCGGACTCTCAACCACTGCGCCACCAGGGAAGCCCCTAGATTCTTGAAAGAAGCGTCCTCTGCTACACATCCACAGCCTGGCAACCAGAAGTCCACATTTTTTTTTCTCATAATATTCAAGGAAAGAGTAAAAATGAGTTATAAATAGAAATCCAACAATTTTTGATCAGAAAGGAAATTTCAATACTTTGAGTGCTTTCAATATATATTAAAAAGAAGAGAGATTATAAATATTGTATTTATCATTTCAAGAAGTTATCCAGGGAAAGATTATTTCCAAGAAAATGTATTTGAAGAAGTTTCACAGATTACTTCATGAGAACAACACATATAATACTTTTGAAAATAGTAATTTTAAATAACTTGTGATTGCTTCTGTTGAAATAGTTTAATTCCTGTTGAAGGAATTTTCATGTTAGAATTGGAGAAACTAACTCAGTATTCATTGCAGGACCTAAAGCAGCAATTCCATATAATTAAATGCTATTACATTATATATTTGGTTTTCCAAGCCATTTTCTTTCTCTTGAAGATTTGGTGATAATTCTTTCTTTCTCAAATGTATGTCTTTCATTTACACCACGGAAGTTGGGGGTCTTCTGTGTGATTCATTTTCAGTGTCTGTGTTGGCACATCCAAATGGATGGTCCATTAGCTGGGAAGCATCCAGCCTGTCTGCATTTGGCATCTTAGTCACCTGGAGCACCACCTGTCAGGTTAACATGCTGGCATTCTCTCATACTATAATCAGGTTGCAAAGTCCTACTCTCCGTTATTGTGAGTTCACTGATTTCTCTTGAGGTGCTAAATTTCTTCAGCTTGATGTTTGTGTATGATGGATGAAATAATCGAATCCAAGCATAGCTTCAGAGACACTGTATTGTCCAGTAAATTATTTTTATTTTGTAGAAACTGTCCCATTCTGTTCTCTTTACTCTTGCAGTGTCTAAGAAATTTTCTGTTTTGTTACATCAGTTTACCAATTTGGAGAGAAATGACAGAATATTTAATGATAATATATGGGAAGGCTAATTATAAATAATTAATAGATAAGGTGATACATTTGTTATTTCCTAATTATTAGGAACATTGCTCATTTTGATTCCTTTTGCATTCTAACTTTTTAATGCATTTTTTGTAGTTCCACTTCCCAACATAGCAAAATGTAAGCATCATTATATGACATTTCACATAAGAATAAGAAGCACTTTTCTCTCAACCCTCATCACCTGACAGTCAGTTCCTGGCTCTACCACCCCATAATAATTGCTTCTAATTGACAAGAAACAGTAGGATTTTATCCACTGTTAAAAAGTAAACAAAAAATTTTTGATTCCTTATGTTAGAAGTTTTTGATATTCTAAACAAAACTCATTTTTGAGTAGCAAAATCATAGAGGCAAGATAATTCCATCTATAACATGTATAATATATGTAGTTCTCTCCAAAGATCCTGAAATTTTTTTCTTAAATTAAGTAAGCAAAGTATACTTAATGCAAGTATAAAAGCCTCCTAAAGCATATTAACCATGGTCAGCACATTATTCCTCCGGAGTGTCTCTTAGTTGAGAAGGACATATTCATTCTCAACAACCAAAACAAATCTCTGCATTTGTTAGTTCCGAAATACAAGAATCTTGCTGTCAACTGAATGGCAAGGCTGGTTTTGAGGGTAGGAGGGATGAAAATCACTGGCCTCATTCCCCTCTTTTACTAAAGGAGGCTCTTGTTAGCATCTCTTTTGCATTCTCTTGCACTGGGTGTAATTTTTGATGAAGGCTCATACTTAGAAAGAACTCGTATATTTGTTGAATTGAAAATAATGTTCACATTTCTGTATTGACACCGTCTGAAACTTTGTGGGAAGGAATTAAGGAACCAGAGGGACACTGTCCTCTCAAAAACTCAAGCAGAATCTCACATGACCCAGGGCATCAGAAGGGATGGCAGGAAGTAGCAGACTGAGAGGGGAGGGCCGAGGACAAATGTGAAAAGGCTTTTCTGTGATAACTAATACAGAACCTCAAGGCATCACACAATAAAATGTTCCACTGCAGACAACACTCCAGGGCATTTGTTGATTTAGGCATCCTCCATCTTGTCATGCTGCCACCTCAACATATGACTTTGAGTCTGTCACTTGTGGGAAGAGAGAGAGAGAGTCACTCAGTAGGTCTTAAATGTTCATGCTCAGAAGAGACAGGGGCCATGCTGCTTGTATCACATTGACCAGTTGTCACATGTCCTTACCGGAGAGCAAGGAGGCTGGAAATGTGGATGAGGTTTGGGCTGCCCAAAACACAGGGGATACCTCTGATGCACCAGATTAAATGCTTTGCCTGGGGTTTTTCTATCAAGTGCATCATGTCTAAACCCTTATCAAGATGTCACATGTGGTGTGTCAAATCTGTCCTCTTCTCTCTCTCTATTTTTCTGCTCTGTGTAAAGTAGTCAGACAAGGAAAGGTGGTCATGCAAATAGGAAATGAGATACCATTTTCTCATTTATGAAAGCTATGTTCTTTAGAAAATATTAATTGAGGTTTTCAGTTGAGGATGTGAAAGATTTGAAATTTAAGGAGAGCAAATATGTTGTGGAGGTCTGAGGAAGAGTAGTAGGGTTGTCTCATAGGGTAGAGTGTCTTCCTGAGATTTGCTTGTGGATCCTCATTTGAAGTGAGTCTGGCCGGTACAGATACCGTTTTCTCAGTAATCTCTCAGCCGTGTGTGTGCACTTGTCTTCAATTCTGGGAAACACTTTTCTGTTGTTTAACTATTGTCTTCTCATCATTCACTGTTTTATCTCCTTCTGGTGCTCTCATTAGAAAGATATTCGAAGATCTGTTCTTTCCTCATGCCTTAACTTTTCCTTCATTCTGTCAGTTTAACACCCTTGCTCTGTGTTCTGAGAAAATTCCTCACTTTCATTTTCCAGCTTCACTGATTTTGTACCTATTTTGTATTTAAACTACCTATCACATATCTGTTTTGTCAAAAATACTAATTTCCTAGTCTCTCTATGATACCCTTTTCTCTTGAATACAATATTCTCTTTACACATTCTGGGATGATGACTACATTAATTTTTGATGTCTACTTTGTTGGGTTTTAGAGTTTTGTTTCTTTCTTTAAGAGGGTACACACTTCCATCGCTCTATTTCATTCTTGGATCCATTTCACCACACCACAAAGATGCTTGTGGATAAATGTCCACCAACCTATAGTCTTAATTGATATTTATTTTACACATGTTAATATGGAAATAGAAATATTGTATATTTATGTTTCTTTGCCCATATATTAACATTTATATACAAATATTTGAGTCATTTATAGTCCTTCTAACTACCTTGTAGTTTTCCTCATATATTCAGTATATCTTTGTTTTGGTTGAATTGGCCTGTCTCTTAATGAAACTGGTTTTTCCATGTTCTTTTTATGTACTACAGTCTATTTTTTGATTTACAGCTTATAACCTAGAAAATCACATGCTTTCAGTGTCAAGACTTCAAAACTATCTGTTAATGTTGGATGATTTTCTCTCTTGTGAGTTTCCAGCTTTGGTTGCAGTTGTAGGATTTTTTCTGGGCTATTTTCAAATATTTAGCTATAGTCTCTACTCCTTCTCAACAGCCCACTTTTACTTTTCAAAAAGTTAATACCTCTTTAACAACAAGTATACATGATTGGGCACATGGATTGTCATAAGGCCAAATATTCTCATGACTTGTGTGTTATTTCCTAGCAATGATGGATATGACCAGTGACAGATGTGATATTAAATGATTCCGTTAGAAACACAACTTGGCTACCTTGTATCTCAGTTTTTAGTTGCCTTTGTTGCTCATTCAGGCAAAGAGTTTTGAAGGGAAATTTGCCTTAACACATTACCTAAGTAGCCAGGAAGCACTCCCTAAGGGTACCAATGGCCCCCCAAATTGGGGCTTACTCTTCTCCTTTCTTCTTCCATCTCAAAACTTCCCCAGGGCTCCAGTTACTGGAACAGGACTTGATTCTTCTACCTGATCCTTCTCTAATCCTGTTTATCATATCTATGCTATGGGGAGGGTTTGGGAATAAGCTGGTTATGAAGTTTCACTGACATATTTATAAGTGAGGCACAGAGAAATCATCTGTTTATCATTGACTCAACTGCACTAATTTAAGGAGAAAACTTAAGAAAATTGTGGGTTTTCTTGTATCTAAGGCTAGTTTTAGGGTCCGTCATTAATTTAATCAGCCTCTTCTTGAGGGAAGAAATATACTACAAATAATACATCAATTATAAGGTACCATCTAATTTTTTAAATTTAAATGCTTTAAAAATTGTGTTTTGGAATAAAGGGTATGCAATTGTGAAATTATGTCTCATTTTGATTCAAGACACATATTGTATGCAATACCTATCAATTATCTGAATTCTGGCATTTCAGAGAAAGGGTACAAAAACAACATTTGGTCAGGGCTGGCTACATAATTTGTAGGATGAAGTAGAAAATAAAAATGTAGGCTTCTTGTTGAAAAAGCAGAAAAAAATATGTGAACTACTAAAATATGAAGGTTTTTCCTTTGTTCTGTGGTATCTTTATTTGTTATACTGCTTTTTGTATTTGTCATTTAATGTCACTGTAAGTAACGACAGTAAAAATGATAAATGATTAGCAGGTGTTTTACCATTCATTTTTATATTATGCAATACCAGTGTTAAATTCAAATATAAAAGAATTTAATTCATTTGCAGAATCACCGAAATTATACAATTCATATTTTATGTCTCATACACACATGCATCTTTTGTTCTTATCAGAAACACTGTACAACATTAAATCACCTGCTTTTTGGCTTTTGTCTTCACTTCTTGATGTGCCTGCTTTTTACCAACATTCTCTACCTCTGGCTTATTGATGAGTGAGGAATCCCTGAGTGAGGAAGGACTGAAAGGAAAAGGGAACATGGATTATTCTATTTTTCTCTTTCCTTGTCATCATTTTTAGCATAAGCGGTTGACTAATACAGGAAAGTAACATAGGTTAAAAAAAAGATACGATTATGTTCCCTTATCAATTGTGTTTCTTACCTTTCTCTGTTTGAAGCAAATTCTCGTTCAAAGCAAAGTCTGGTTTGAATGGAAAGATTGGCTTATCAAGGCTGCCAGTGCCCCCATTTACTTAGCTGTAGACCTAACATGTTCACCTTGTGTTCATGTTGAACCTAATTGGACCACCAGCATCATGATTCCACATAAATGCTGTGCTCATTGAATATTAAGAAGGCTATCTGGGGGGGGACCTTGAAGATGGCGGAAGAGTAAGACGCGGAGATCGCCTTCCTCCCCACGGATGCACCAGAAATACATCCACACGTGGAACAACTCCTACAGAACACCTACTGAACGCTGGCAGAAGACCTCAGACCTCCCAAAAGGCAAGAAACTCCCCACGTACCTGGGTAGGGCAAAAGAAAAAAAGAAAAAACAGAGACAAAAGAATAAGGACAGCACCTGCACCAGTGGGAGGGAGCTGTGAAGGAGGAAAAGTTTCCACACACTAGGAAGCCCCTCCGCGGGCGGAGACTGCGGGAGGCGGAGGGGGGAGTTTTGGGACCGCGGAGTAGTGAACAGCGACGGGTGCGGAGGGCAAAGCGGGGAGATTCCTGCACAGACGATCGGTGCCGACCAGCACTCACCAACCCGAGAGGCTTGTCTGCTCACCCGCAGGGGCGGGTGGGGCTGCGAGCTGAGGCTCGGGTTTTGGTTTTGGACGGAGCTCAGGGAGAGGACTGGGGTTGGCGGCTTGAACATAGCCTGAAGGGGTTAGTGCACCACGACTACCCGGGAGGGAGTTCCGGGAAAAGCCTGCACCTGCCGCAGAGGCAAGAGACTTTTTCTTCCCTCTTTGTTTCCTGGTGCGCGAGGAGAGGGGTTTAAGAGCGCTGCTTAAAGGATCTCCAGAGAAGGGCGCGAGCCGCGGCTAAAAGCGCGAACCCCAGAGACGGGCGCGAGCCGCGGCTGAAAGCGCAAACCCCAGAGACGGGCGGGAGACGCTAAGGCTGCTGCTGCCGCCACCAAGGGGCCTGTGTGCGAGCACAGGTCACTCTCCACACCCCTCTTCCGCGGAGCCTGTGCAGCCCGCCACTGCCAGGTTCCCGGGATCCAGGGACAACTTCCCCGGGACAACGCACGGCGAGCCTCAGGCTGGTGCAACGTCACGCCGGCCTCTACCGCAACGTCACGCTGCCTCTGCAGCTGCAGGCCCGCCCCGCACGCAGTGCCCCTCCTTCCCCCATCCCCCAACCCCCGGCCTGAGTGAGCCGGAGGCCCCGAATCAGCGGCTCCTTTAACCCCGTCCTGTCTGAGCGAAAAAACAGACGCCCTCCAGCGACCTACACGCAGAGGCAGGGCCAAATCCAAAGCTGAGCTCCTGTGAGCTGTGAGAACAAAGAAGAGAAAGGGAAATCTCTCTCAGCAGCCACAGAAGCAGCGGGTTAAAGCTCCACAATCAACTTGATATACCCTGCATCTGTGGAATACCTGAATAGACAAGGAATGATCCCAAATTGAAGAGGTGGACTTTAGGAGCGAGATCTATGATTTTTTCCCCTTTTCCTCTTTTTGTGAATGTGTACGTGTATGCTTCTGTGTGAGATTTTGTCTGTATACTCTTGCTTCCACCATTTGTCCTAGGGCTCTATCCGTCCATGATTTTTTTTTTAAAATTCTTTTTCTTAATAATTAAGTTTAATTGTAATAACTTTATTATACTTTACCTTCGTTCTTTCTTTCTTTCCTTCCTTCCTTCCCTCCTTTAGACAACGAATCACCCCAAATTGAGGAGGTGGTCTCAGGGAGCAGGATTTATGATTTTTCCCCCTTTACCTCTTTTTGTGAAGGTGTATGTGTATGCTTCTGTGTAAGATTTTCTCTGTATAGCTTTGCTTCCAACATTTGTCCTAAGGTTCTATCCGTCCCTTTTTTTTTTCTAAATATTTTTTAATTCAATAACTATATTATACTTTATTTTATTTTTACTGTATCATCTTTCTTTCTGTCTTTTTTCCTTCTTTCCCTCCTTCCTTCCTTCCTCCCTCCCTCCCTCCCTCCTTTCTTTCCTTCTTTGCTTCTTTCTTCCTTCCTTCCTTTCCTCCTTTCCTTCTTTCTTTACTCATACTTCTACTAATTCTCCCTACTTTTTCTCCCTTTTATTCTGAGCTGTGTGGATGAAAGGCTCTTGGTGCTCCAGCCAGGAGTCAGGGCTCTGCCTCTGAGGTAGGAGAGCCAACTTCAGGACACTGGTCAACAAGAGACTTCCCAGCTCCACATAATATTAAACGGTGGAAATCTCCCAGAGACCTCCATCTTAACACCAGCACCCAGCTTCACTCAATGACCAGCAAGCCACAGTGCTGGACAACCTATGCCAAACAACTAGCAAAACAGGAACACAACCCCACCCATTAGCAGAGAGGCTGCCTAAAATCATAATAAGGCCACAGACACCCCAAAACACACCACCAGACGTGAACCTGCCCACTAGAGAGACAAGATCCAGCCTCATCCAGCACAACACAGGCACTAGTCCCCTCCACCAGGAAGCCTACACAACCCACTGAAACAACCTTAGCCACTGGAGACAGACATCAAAAACAACGGGAACTACGAAAGTGCAGCCTGCAAAACGGAGACCCCAAACACAGTAAGATAAGCAAAATGAGAAGACAGAAAAACACACAGCAGATGAAGGAGCAAGATAAAAACCCACCAGACCTAACAAATGAAGAGGAAATAGGCAATCTACCTGAAAAAGAATTCAGAATAATGATAGTAAGGATGATCCAAAATCTTGGAAGTAGAATGGACAAAATGCAAGAAACAGTTAACAAGGACCTACAAGAACTAAAGACGAAACAAGCAACGATGAACAATGCAATAAATGAAATTAAAACCACTCTAGATAGGATCAATAGCAGAATAACTGAGGCAGAAGAAAGGATAAGTGACCTGGAAGATAAAGTAGTGGAAATAACTACTGCAGAGCAGAATAAAGAAAAAAGAATGAAAAGAACTGAGGACAGTCTCAGAGACCTCTGGGACAACATGAAACGCACCAACATTCGAATTATAGGGGTTCCAGAAGAAGAAGAAAGAAAGAAAGGGACTGAGAAAATATTTGAAGAGATTATAGTTGAAAACTTCCCTAATATGGGAAAGGAAATAGTTAATCAAGTCCAGGAAGCACAGAGAGTCCCATACAGGATAAATACAAGGAGAAACACGCCAAGACACATATTAGCATATTAAAAGCAGCAAGGGAAAAACAACAAATAACACACAAGGGAATCCCCATAAGGTTAACAGCTGATCTCTCAGCAGAAACCCTACAAGCCAGAAGGGAGTGGCAGGACATACTGAAAGTGATGAAGGAGAATAGCCTGCAACCAAGACTACTCTACCCAGCAAGGATCTCATTCACATTTGATGGAGAAATTAAAACCTTTACAGACAAGCAAAAGCTGAGAGAGTTCAGCACCACCAAACCAGCTTTACAACAAATGCTAAAGGAACTTCTCTAGACACGAAACACAAGAGAAGGAAACGACCTATAGTAGCGAACCCAAAACAATATATAAAATGGGAATAGGAACATACATATCGATAATTACCTTAAATGTAAATGGACTAAATGCTCCCACCAAAAGACACAGATTGGCTGAATGGATACAAAAACAAGACCCTTATATATGCTGTCTACAAGAGACCCACCTCAGACCTAGAGACACATACAGACTGAAAGTAAGGGGATGGAAAAAGATATTCCATGCAAATGGAAACCAAAAGAAAGCTGGAGTAGCAATTCTCATATCAGACAAAATAGACTTTAAAATAAGGACTATTAAAAGGGACAAAGAAGGACACTACATAATGATCAAGGGATCGATCCAAGAAGAAGATATAACAATTGTAAATATTTATGCACCCAACATAGGAGCACCTCAATACATAAGGCAAATACTAACAACCATAAAAGGGGAGATCAACAGTAACACATTCATAGTAGGGGACTTTAACACCCCACTTTCACCCATGGACAGATCATCCAAAATGAAAATAAATAAGGAAACACAAGCTTTAAATGATACATTAAACAAGATGGACTTAATTGATATTTATAGGACACTCCATCCAAAAACAACAGAATACACATTTTTCTCAAGTGCTCATGGAACATTCTCCAGGATAGATCATATCTTGGGTCACAAATCAAGCCTTGGTAAATTTAAGAAAACTGAAATTGTATCAAGTATCTTTTCCGACCACAACGCCATGAGACTAGATATCAATTACAGGAAAAGATCTGTAAAAAATACAAACACATGGAGGCTAAACAATACACTACTTAATAATGAAGTGATCACTGAAGAAATCAAAGAGGAAATAAAAAAATACCTAGAAACAAATGACAATGGAGACACAACGACCCAAAACCTATGGGATGCAGCAAAAGCAGTTCTAAGGGGGAAGTTTATAGCAATACAAGCCCACCTTAAGAAGCAGGAAACATCTCGAATAAACAACCTAACCTTGCACCTCAAGCAATTAAAGAAAGAAGAACAAAAAAACCCCAAAGCTAGCCGAAGGAAAGAAATCATAAAAATCAGATCAGAAATAAATGAAAAAGAAATGAAGGAAACAATAGCAAAGATCAATAAAACTAAAAGCTGGTTCTTTGAGAAGATAAACAAAATAGATAAACCGCTAGCCAGACTCATCAATAAAAAAAGGGAGAAGACTCAAATCAATAGAATTAGAAATGAAAAAGGAGAAGTAACCACTGACACTGCAGAAATAAAAAAAATCATGAGAGATTACTACAAGCAACTCTATGCCAATAAAATGGACAATCTGGAAGAAATGGACAAATTCTTAGAAATGCACAACCTGCCAAGACTGAATCAGGAAGAAATAGAAAATATGAACAGACCAATCACAAGCACTGAAATTGAAACTGTGATTAAAAACCTTCCAACAAACAAAAGCCCAGGACCAGATGGCTTCACAGGTGAATTCTATCAAACGTTTAGAGAAGAGCTAACACCTATCCTTCTCAAACTCTTCCAAAATATAGCAGAGGGAGGAACACTCCCAAATTCCTTCTACGAAGCCACCATCACCTTGATACCAAAACCAGACAAGGATGTCACAAAGAAAGAAAACTACAGGCCAATATCACTGATGAACATAGATGCAAAAATCCTCAACAAAATACTAGCAAACAGAATCCAACAGCACATTAAAAGGATCATACACCATGATCAAGTGGGGTTTATTCCAGGAATGCAAGGATTCTTCAATATACGCAAATCTATCAATGTGATAAACCATATGAACAAATTGAAGGAGAAAAACCATATGATCATCTCAATAGATGCAGAGAAAGCTTTCGACAAAATTCAACACCCATTTATGATAAAAACCCTCCAGAAAGTAGGCATAGAGGGAACTTTCCTAAACATAATAAAGGCCATATATGACAAGCCCACAGCAAACATCATCCTCAATGGTGAAAACTGAAAGCATTTCCACTAAGATCAGGAACAAGACAAGGTTGCCCACTCTCACCACTCTTATTCAACATAGTATTGGAAGTTTTAGCCACAGCAATCAGAGAAGAAAAGGAAATAAAAGGAATCCAAATCGGAAAAGAAGAAGTAAAGCTGTCACTGTTTGCAGATGACATGATACTATACATAGAGAATCCTAAAGATGCTACCAGAAAACTACTAGAGCTAATCAATGAATTTGGTAAAGTAGCAGGATACAAAATTAATGCACAGAAATCTCTGGCATTCCTATATACTAATGATGAAAAATCTGAAAGTGAAATCAAGAAAACACTCCCATTTACCATTGCAACAAAAAGAATAAAATATCTAGGAATAAACCTACCTAAGGATACGAAAGACCTGTATGCAGAAAATTATAAGACACTGATGAAAGAAATTAAAGATGATACAAATAGATGGAGAGATATACCATGTTCTTGGATGGGAAGAATCAACATTATGAAAATGACTCTACTACCCAAAGCAATCTACAGATTCAATGCAATCCCTATCAAACTACCACTGGCATTTTTCACAGAACTAGAACAAAAAATTTCGCAATTTGTATGGAAACACAAAAGACCCCGAATAGCCAAAGCAATCTTGAGAACGAAAAAAGGAGCTGGAGGAATCAGGCTCCCTGACTTCAGACTATATTACAAAGCAACAGTAATCAAGACAGTATGGTACTGGCACAAAAACAGAAAGATAGATCAGTGGAACAGGATAGAAAGCCCAGAGATAAACCCACGCACATATGGACACCTTATCTTTGATAAAGGAGGCAGGAATGTACAGTGGAGAAAGGACAGCCTCTTCAATAAATGGTGCTGGGAAAACTGGACAGGTACATGTAAAAGTATGAGATTAGATCACTCCCTAACACCATACACAAAAATAAGCTCAAAATGGATTAAAGACCTAAATGTAAGGCCAGAAACTATCAAACTCTTAGAAGAAAACATAGGAAGAACACTCTATGACATAAATCACAGCAAGATCCTTTCTGACCGACCTCCTAGAGTAATGGAAATAAAAACAAAAATAAACAAATGGGACCTAATGAAACTTCAAAGCTTTTGCACAGCAAAGGAAACCATAACCAAGACCAAAAGACAACCCTCAGAATGGGAGAAAACATTTGCAAATGAAGCAACTGACAAAGGATTAATCTCCAAAATTTACAAGCAGCTCATGCAGCTCAATAACAAAAAAACAAACAACCCCATCCAAAAATGGGCAGAAGACCTAAATAGACATTTCTCCAAAGAAGATATACAGAATGCCAACAAACACATGAAAGAATGCTCAACATCATTAATCATTAGAGAAATGCAAATCAAAACTACAATGAGATATCATCTCACACCAGTCAGAATGGCCATCATCAAAAAATCTAGAAACAATAAATGCTGGAGAGGGTGTGGAGAAAAGGGGACACTCTTGCACTGCTGGTGGGAATGTGAATTGGTTCAGCCACTGTGGAGAACAGTATGGAGTTTCCTTAAAAAACTACAAATAGAATTACCATATGACCCAGCAATCCCACTACTGGGCATATACCCTGAGAAAACCAAAATTCAAAATGAGTCATGTACCAAAATGTTCATTGCAGCTCTATTTACAATAGTCCGGAGATGGAAACAACCTAAGCGCCCATCATCGGATGAATGGATAAAGAAGATGTGGCACATATACACAATGGAATATTACTCAGCCTTAAAAAGAAATGAAATTGAGCTATTTGTAATGAGATGGATAGACCTAGAGTCTGTCATACAGAGTGAAGTAAGTCAGAAAGAAAAAGACAAATACCGTATGCTAACACATATATATGGAATTTAAGGAAAAAAAATGTCATGAAGAACCTAGGGGTAAGATGGGAATAAAGACGCAGACCTACTGGAGAACGGACTTGAGGATATGGGGAGGGGGAAGGGTGAGTTTTGACAGGGCGAGAGAGAGTCATGGACATATACACACTAACAAACGTAGTAAGGTAGATAGCTGGGGGGAAGCAGCCGCAAGGCACAGGGATATTAGCTCGGTGCTTTGTGACAGCCTGGAAGGGTGGGATGGGGAGAGTGGGAGGGAGGGAGATGCAAGAGGGAAGACATATGGGAACATATGTATATGTATAGCTGATTCACTTTGTTATAAAGCAGAAACTAACACAGCATTGTAAAGCAATTATACCCCATTAAAGATTTAAAAAAAAAAAAAAAAAGAAGGCTATTTGGACACAGACTGTACACCCTTCCTAAGAATAACTCAGAATGGATCACAGACCTAAATGTAAGATGAAAACTATAAAATACCCAGAAGATAACATAGGAGAAAACTTAGATGACCTTGGGTATGGCAATGACTTTTCAGATGCAACATCAAAAGCACGACCCATGAAAGAAATAACTGATAAGCTGGTCTTCATTAAAATTGTGTTATGGTAAAGATAATGTTAAGAGTCAGAAGACAAGCCACAGTCTGGGAGAAAAGATTTGCAAACAACATATCTGATAAAGGCCTCTTATCTAAAATACATAAAGAACTCTTAAAACTCAACAATAAAACAACAAATTTTTTAATGTACCAGGAACATAGGAGGGAAAAAACCCAGTACACAAGGTGGCACCCTTGCCAGACTAACTGTGCATTTAGATAACCATAAACAGAACTTAAAGAAAAAGCCCCCTATTTAAGAAAAAGCAGTGGACCCACACATTTGCGTCTTTTAATTTCACTCCCAAGCTTTAAGGAACCTAGTGATTGTTTCCCTGTGTCTGCTGATGAATCAGAAGCAAACTAATCTTTCCTGAGCGGCGCCTGAGTTCTACCAGTTCTGCGGCATATCCTGCATACTTGCTTCAAGGAAAACTTTTCATGAACTCACCTCCCAAGCCACCTACTTTATGAATCACTTTCTGAATAACAAATCTTAAAATAGAATTAACTCTTCTGGCTCTGGTTGGCTCTAAGAACTTTGATGACCTTAAAGGAACGTGAGATATTGACTATCTTCTGCTTTATACATATACTTATTTTTACACGTTTTGTAATTCTAATTCAACGGTAAATGAAATACAAGACAAAAATGTCTTTTTTCATTTTATTGGTAGGAAGGTACCTAATTTATCTCTTTATGTAACTCGTTAGTGTGCATCTAGTTTTATTTCTTATAGCCTATACCTGTGCCTTAAACCTCAAAAGGTTATTTCTGGGTATGTGATAGAATAAATGTGCTTCCAGGCTAATTGCCACCAATTATAGAATTGAAGTGAGAATATCAAAAATTGGTGATTGGGACTTCCCTGGTGGTGCAATGGTTAAGAATCTGCCTGCCAATGCAGGGGACATGGGTTCAGGCCCTGGTCCGGGAAGATCCCACATGCCGCAGAGCAACTAAGCCCGAGCGCCACAACTACTGAGCTCTACAGCCTGTGAGCCACAACTACTGGGCCGGCATGCCACAACTACTGAAGCCCACATGCTTAGAGCCCAAGCTCTGCAACAAGAGAAGCTACTGCAATGAGAAGCCCACGCACTGCAACGAAGAGTAGCCTCCACTCGCCTCAACTAGAGAAAGCCCGTGCAGCAACAAAAGACCCAATGCAGTCAAAATTAATAAATAAATAAATAAATACATTTATTTTTTTAAATTGATGATTAATGTATTTAAATTGTATTAAAGACAGAATGTAAACAAAAAAGAACATTGCCCTCCTTCAAGCCAACACTGATGCTGCAGCTCTCACCCGTGTTCAGATTATTCTTTAATCCTATGCTCACCAGTTTTCTCACCAAAGCTGCATCTCCAGTGCTGGACATCCACACTCCGATTTGTCATCCTCACCTAGAGTTCAACAAATGCAAAAACAGATTCACCATCTAACTTCTCCTCCTCCGACTCTTCCCTTTTCCTAAGGATACAACTTTTTCAGTCCATCACCCCTGGTTGAAGCCTTGTCATCTTTTTGTTTTTTTTTTTTTTTTTTTTTTTGCGGTACGCGGGCCTCTCACTGTTGTGGCCTCTCCCGTTGCGGAGCGCAGGCTCCGGACGCGCAGGCTCAGCGGCCACGGCTCACGGGCCCAGCTGCTCCGCGGCATGTGGGATCTTCCCGGACTGGGGCACGAAGCCGCGTCCCCTGCATCGGCAGGCGGACTCTCAACCACTGCACCACCAGGGAAGCCCCTGATCCTCATTTTTGATTGATCAATTTCTTTCATCTCCTTGGGCCATTCAGCCACCAAACCTTTTCCCTTCTACCCACTGCACAGGAATTAACGTATCAGACCTGAGACTTCTATCCTTAGAAAGACCTGCTTGCAAGGTTGGTTCCTGGCTGGAGTCTGGGAACTTGGCTGGTATACAGTGCCCTGCACTGATGTAGAACTTCCCCTAAATGATAAGAATGGCTCACAGTGCCTAGGCTGTTTGTACAAACAATGTGGTCCATGCTGAACTAGTCCTTTCCTCATGGGAGTCAGGGATTATACGTGGTAGGCAGAGAATGCCTATTTGAGCAGCCCCTTAGGAAAACCCTGGGCACTGAGTCTCTAGTGAAGCTTCCTTGGTAGATGACACTTCTCACACACTGTCCCAACTTATTGCTGGAGGAATTAAGCACATCCTGTGTGACTTCACTGGAGAGCACTGTTGGAAGCTTGAGCCTGGTTTCTTCCAGGTTTATCTCCCTGCACGTTTTCCCTTCACTGATCTTGCTTTGTTTCCTTTTGTTGTAATAAATCTTAGCTGCGAGTTTAACTCTATCCTGAGTCCTGGAATCTTCCTAGTGAATCTCTGAACCTGGGAGTGGTCTTGGAGACCACTGACACACTAGTCATTTTGTCCCACTATTTTCACTCCTCTTTAGATCTTTATTGTACATCATATGCTTCTATTTATTTCAGCCAAAACCCTAGCTTGCCTCTCTGGCTCTTGTCTTTCCACCTTCAAAATAACTCTAGATTATTATTATTAATCTTATAATAATTAATTATTAATAATAATTATTGTTATTCTAATTCTTAAATGTAGTTCACGTCTCTCTTTATTACCCCACTTTCTTACTGGGGCCGTTGTGGAGGAGGGTCCATCTGCAACCATCGGGCCCTCATCTTGCCTAGTCCATCTTTCCTAATTTTCTAAAATAACCCATGACAGACACAAGTATAATCATGATATCCCCCATTCATGACACTACAAGGGCTCCCTGAATGACAGTCGCCTGATATGTCTCGGGAGGCCCCATGTCCCTAACTTATCACTTACTGAGTCTTAGCTTGTCCCTATAACCCACCCATAGCTACCAGTCATGTCAAACTGCTCCCTGTGTCCTGGATACACCAGATCACTTAATTGCTTTGGGTCTCTGAAAAATGCTCCCTCTCCCAGGGATATTTCCACCTTGCAGCAACACCTGAATTTCCAGAACTCACATGAAGAATATTCTCCTTGTGAAGACCTTCTTATATCCCATTATCCTCAGGAAGATCTGACCATTTTCTGTGTGTTGTGCATCCCCTCCTGGCATGGCTTCCTTCTGTTCTAAGACTCGTGTTTGTATACGGGTGTGTGTGTGTGTGTGTGTGTGTGCGCACGTTTGCAGGCACACATATATCCTTTCTCACAAGAAGCCCAGATGCCCCATAGCATGCTCACCCTGAGTCACTCATGCCAGCTCAGTCACTGTCCTGGATTAGGCACTTAAGCCTCACTGAGGACTGAATGATTTTGCTCACCCTCTTCATCATAAAAATTCATTAAGACCCAGGAAAAAGAAACATGTCAGCAACTTCAGCATGAATTAAAAATAAAATTAAAGCTGTGAAACGAAATAGGTGTAATGTAGACAGGATGCTCTTTTCATTCCTTTTTGATATAGATATATCCAGGCAAATAGTGTGAAGTTATTTTCAATAGTCAGGTAAATAAGGTAAATGACTCATATTTGTTTCAGATGAAGCTGTTTAGGATAATGCTTTCATATTATCTTTCACTGTTTAAAGCAGGTTGCCAAAATATATACAATGATTTATTTCTGTGGTTGAACTGGAGAAAATCTGCAATATATCGTATAGAGAATAATAAAAAAATAAGGGCATGAATGATTCTGATGTTTTAACTTGTGTGATATCACATATTTCATAAGGTAAAATAACACATTTTTTCTTTAAAAGGAAGAAGAAGATACAATTTGGACCAGTAAATAAAAATGTACCAGAAATTACAAGGAAGTGTGTTTAGCCATATGAATATGAAAGTTGAATTAATGCTAACAAAATAGCAAACATTTTGAATTCTTAAAGTAAACGTAATAAAAGACAAACTTTCATTCAACAACCTCCTGGCAAAAGAAAAGTGGGGGAATTTGTTACCGGGTTGGCGTGCATTGTGTCAAATAGCTTCAACCGAGGAGGTCAACAGGAAGATCCGGACCGGCAATCTCGGTCCTTGTGATAGCAAGCAAAGAATTGAAGACTACCCCTTCTGGTAAGGGCAAAGCAAAGGGAGAGCAGGCTGTTTCTGCCAAGTGAAACCAGAACTCCTGCACAGACTTAAGGGTGTTTATAAGGAGCTTTCTGCAAGGAGGCGGTGGGGTCGGAGGGGGACGGGGTGGGGGGAGTGATTATGGATGAGAGCCAGGTGATCATTATTTGATTGACAGTCCCGAGCTATGTAACAAGTTCATTATTGCGCATGCCCCTACCTATGATTCGCTAAAAAAAAAAAAAAAAAAAAAGCCCACGGTATGTGTGGGGGTTGGGAACACATGCAGATTTTATTATAATGATGGTATAATGAGTTTGGGTTTACTATGGGTCATATGCCTGTCTGGTCTGGGCATGTGCAGCCCAGGGAGGTTCCCTCATGTTCCTGTGCTCTGTCTTTAAGTTGCCCATCACCCGACGATAGTTTCACCCATTCTAGGTGTGGTCACAGGAAGGTCCCCAGATGGTTGGGGTGTGGCTTAACTCTTCCCCTCTTGTCTTTTTGCCACTGTCACCTCCTTGCTGTTCATGTCTGATTACCTAACAAATTGGTTGTGAATATTGAATTTAATGTACATTATTAGGTATTATATGAGTTTCCTCACTGAGTTAAATGTAGGTGAATGCAGGTAAATATAAAAGGTTGAAAAATCATTGAGTTCATAAAATCAGCATCTGAAAGAGTTTCACGTTGTGCAGAGTAAGATTTGATAGCTGTTGAAGTTCAGAATTGTTATCATTACAATAGGACCTACACAATCTTTTTAAATATACACAAGGTACATGTATTATGACCATTGACTTAAAAATCAGTCTGATTAGAACTAGCTAGAAACCTGACTCCACAGGCCTCTCAGCTATAGTGCTGGATTGTAGCTCATGAGCAAGTTTCTCCAAAGCACTCTTATGTGATAAGTAGGCCCTGGGTGTCTTGATTGTGCTTGAGTAGTTTCCTGATGTTGCATTCAGGATCAGAGTGAGATTTGATTATCACTTAGAAGTTAGGACTTGGAAGAGGGAAGAGATATGGGAACATATGTATATGTATAACTGATTCACTTTGTTATCAAGCAGAAACTAAAACACCGTTGTAAAGCAATTATACTCCAATAAAGACGTAAAAAAAAAAAAAAAAAGAGTCATGTTAAAAAAAAGAAATTAGGACTTGGAAAGGGTGGGAAACTGCTAAGGACTGTGTATTTGCCATCTGTGCTCTGGATCTGATATCTAGGTCATTTCTGGTATGTTTTATTTATTGGTTCAAAAGTATACCTTCTTTTTAAATAAAAAAATATTATTTTACCTTATGAAATGTATGTGAGATTACACAATATCTAGCACAGCATATGAATAGCAAACATTTGTAGAATAGTGAATAAAATTTAAAAATTAACTTTATAATAAGAGGAATGTTTTTGGTTATATCTGGACCTCTGATAACTGTTGAAGAAATTGGAGCTTCGTGAAAAGGGTCATAGCCAGCTCATAATTCTCCAATAAAAATTTTGACCAGGAAAACCTGAGTATTTTGATCTCAATAACTTAGATTTCCATGTATTTCAGAGAGTACAACAAATAATCAAGTCATTCTATAATAAATCCAGAAAAAAAGTGTACAAATTAGGTTCAATTTTCTTTATCATTTAATTGATATTCTAACCTACAAGAGTAATCTATTTAATAAATTTAAAGTGAAGTCATCATAATTTTTTGTAACATTCAGAATCACTTTCTTTTTAAAGTGAATATACTCGAATTGGAGCCAGAAAGTTTTTGGTTTGTCTGTTTAAACTTTATCTATTTATTTATTTTTGGCCACCTGGCATGGCTTGAGGGATCTTAGTTCCCCAAAAGAGACTGAACCCAGCCCACCACAGTGAAAGTGCTGAGTCTTAACCATTAGACTGACAGGGAACTGAGTATATATGTATGGGTTTAAAAAAGAAGAAAAAAATAGGTTAGAAAATGCTGAGAACAAGCAGATTATGTAGTATCTTGCTGATAGGAATTCAATCTGAGTAAAACTCAAAGGTATTTGGAGGGTTTTGAGCAGAGGATTTGCATGATGTCATTTACATTTTAAAGGATCACTCTGACTGCTGTGTTGATAGCAGACTTTGCGGGCGGCGGGGGGTGGGGGTGGGGGGGGGTGGGGGGTGGCGGTCATGGTTGGAAACAAAGACCATTATTATTGTTACATGTATTAGTTCAGTAATTCATGTATGAAATGATGGCAGCTTGAACCTGAATGATATCAGGAAAGGTGCTGAGAAGTAGTCATATCATAAGTGTATTTTGAGAAGGATTTGCCAGAGAACATTTCCTGATAAATCAGATGTGGAGTGCTGGAGAAAAGGAGGGGTAGGGGGGGCTCAGAAATGAATACCATACTTTTGCTTGAGCAAGTGGAAAGATGGAGCTCCCACCAGAATTTGGGAAGGTGGCATAATTATGGGGAATTATTGAGTTCTGTTTTGTACACATTAAGTTTAAGGTGTGTATTAGATGTTCCAGTGGATGTTGAAGAAGGAGCCAGTGATATGAACCTGAGAGCTTGAGAGAGAGATGTGATCTAGTACATAGATGCATTTGAAGTCAGGAAAGTAAAGGAAATCTAAGAAAAGACTATTGATTAAGAAAGCAAAGAGGACCAGGGACTTGGAGCCTTGAGTTTCTCCAACATTAAACATCAGGGAGAAAGGGAGAAAACATTAAAAGAGACTGAAGGAGGAAACTAAGAGTGAGGTGTCCTCAAAGCCAGGTTACTAAGTGATCAGCTATGTCAAATGTTGCCAAATAGTGTAAGGACTGAGAATTGATCCTCGGAATTCACAGCACGGGGATTATCGCTGATCTTGGAGAACAGTTATGGTGGAATGGTGGGGTGAAGCCTGCTTGAAGGGGGTTTAAAAGATAACAGGAACATAGGAATCCAAGACAGCACATACAGAAAACTCTCTGGAGAAATGTCATTATAATGGGGAGCAAGGAAATGGGCAGTTATTGATGGGAAAGTGTAGTGAAGAGAATATTATTTTTTAAGGTAGAAGATGAAACACCATGTTTGTGTAATAATGTGAATGATCCTGTAGAAAGAGAAACTTTGATGACAAAAGAAAGAGGAGAGGGGAGATGTATCAATTTTTGCTCTGGAGTAGGTAGAGGAGATGAGAACAAATGTACCAGTGGAGGTATCTGTGCTAGAAAGGAGTTGCGTAGTTCATAAGTGTAACAGGAAGTTGGGGTAGGTGGGTGCAGATGGTGGTTGATGGGTGTAACTGCTTGTGGGCACCTGTGAAAGTTGTTTTTATCAGTGAAGGGTCCTGGTCATCTGCTGAGGGTCAGTGTGGGAAAGGAGAAGTGGCATTGTTTGAGAAGAGAGCCCAAGGTATGAAATGCTCACATAGGAGAGTGGCTAAACAAATGGAAAAGAATATGTAGTATGATCACCAGGTAGCATTGAGGGCCCAGTTGACGTTGATGATCATGAATTAGATACAACGCCATTCAGGGTGTTGTTACATTTTTATCCAACCCTTATCAACTGCATGGGTGCAGTGCAGAGCTGGCAGAAAGCCAGCAGCGAACTAGAGCACAGCAAGAGAGGCACAGTAACTTCAAAGATGTATGATGCAGTAAGAATATAATTTTACTGCCTTAGCTTAGATTATATTTTTAACTTCATCTCTTATTTGTTTTACTTCTTTAACTTCTCATAGTTTGGTCTTTACAAAGTGGCATATGTTCTTCTAAAATTGCCAAGCAGCTCTTAGAAATGTCTGTCCTCTTTAAGAGTTTATTTTCCAACATATTACCTTTTTGTTGGTCTTCAGCACTTTCTCAGAAAACTGTTTTTCCTCATTTTCTTCAGTTATCCTAAAACAAGGCCAACCTTGGTCCACGTTATCAGAAGACACCTTGGATTGATCATTAATGTATGGTTGACAGCTAGAGTCTCTTCTTTAATCCATAGTGAGAGAGACAGAAGGATGCTCACAACTCCCATTCTTATTACCATTTTTTTTCACATACATTAATTTTAGTATTTACTGTATCTAACTGTAACTAGGTGCTTTTAATTTTTAAATTATGATTCCCATTTTCACGGGTAAGAAAACTGAAGTTTAGAGTAGTGAAGCCACACTGATATCTGCTTTGAAAATTTCTGTGTAATAGCCGTGGAATTTAAACTTTCTTTTTGTTGTGTTGATGACCAGATCATCTTTACAACCATTCTATAATATTGTTTGCCTGTAGTTACACCTACAAGTCCAAACCTATAAGTGAGTTTGTCATCCCTACCATGGATTTCCCAAATTTCCTAGCCATGGAATCTCTGAGAAAAACAATATAGTTTGTCATAATGGAAAGATAATTAGAAGAACAAGTTAATTCACTGTGATCTATGCTGATCACAGATTGCTTCTTTTTCTTTTTTTTTTGAATTTTATTTTATTATTTTTCATTTTTTTGTGGTACGCGGGCCTCTCACTGTTGTGGCCTCTCCCGTTGCGGAGCACAGGCTCTGGACGCACAGGCTCAGTGGCCATGGCTCACGAGCCCAACGGCTCCACGGCATGTGGGATCTTCCCGGACTGGGGCATGAACCTGTGTCCCCTGCATCGGCAGGCAGACTGTCAACCACTGTGCCACTAGGGAAGCCCCTGAATTTTATTTTATTTTATTTTTTATACAGCAGGTTCTTATTAGTTATCCATTTTATACATATTAGTGTATATATGTCAATCTCAACCTCCCAATTCTTCATGGACCAAACTTTCAGCTCTTGGCCAGAGATAATGCCTTAGCAAAAAGTCCTACTGCAGCTTTCTTGGTCAGAAGTACTCTTAAATACTCTCTTATTCTAGCTTTCATTGAGTAAACATATGCTCATTTATCATTTCTTCCCCAATACTGAAAAATGTTTTTCATTATGTTAAATGCTTCTTTATTTTTCAAACTATGAATTATTCATTTCAAACTTATTGCCTTGAGTGAGAATATTTATTATATATATATATTTTTTGCTGATGATGCCAAATTAACAAGTTTTAGAATATAATGATAGCAATTATTTCTACCCAAGTCTTTTGGACATTTGAACATATGGCTATTATGTGCATGGTTTTTCATTGTGTAGCATAATTTTGCACTAAATCAAAGATGTTTTTGGCAAGATCATTATGGAAAAGCCAATAGGATTTTGAGATGTGTGTAGGTGCCACTTGGTTTAAGATTTTGTCCAATATATTTTAATTTTGAGGCTGATAAATGCTTAATTGTCACATTATATCCAGAAACAGTGAATATAAAAAAGCTGTGGCTGAAATCTAAAATGAATGGAAGTGTTCTTTAATCTCATTAGGATTAAAATAGGAAAACAGTCTGCACATCTATTTCAATAATCTCTTGTATAAAATTTTAAATTATTTTAAAAGTGTTTACTTGATTATAGACTTTCCAAATCACAAGTAAACTTCAAAATCATAATGGACTTTAACTTTTTTAAAAGAAGTTTCATAGATATTTGTTTTGTTGTTGTTGCTGTTTGTTTGCTTCTTAGATTTTGCTTTGAATGATTTTTCACTCTGACTACTTTGTTACTCTCAGTTCCTTGATTCATAACCTTTATCTCAAGGGCTCTGAATCCCCAGAGCATGAGTATTTGAAGTGAAGACTAAGAATGTCATATGACCTGGATACTATACGCATGACACTAAAGAAGTCAAGGTCAAAGGTTTAATCTTCATAAATTCAAGTTAATACCACACAAATTAAAATGAAACAAAATGATTTGTACAGTTCAAAAGAAAATTGTATAGTTCAATGTAACCCCTCATATCTACCAAAACTAAGTAAATAAACAAACATATGTGTGTATTAACAATGGTCTGATAACGTACTTCTAAATGAATTCCCCACAGTAATATACAATAATTAAAATTAAGTCCTATTAGGTTTATTTGTTCTTCTAATTATCTTTCTGGTATAACAAACCATTTTCTTCTCAGGGATTCCATGGCTCAGAAGTTTATGAAGTCCATGGTAGGGATGACACACATCTCTCTCCTGGATATCTGGGGGCTGGGGGCACAGCTGAGAAGACCTTCATGACAGGGAGATGGGACACCTTGTTCCTGGTAAATTTTTGGAATTTGGAGATGAGATAGGGAGGTTAAGAAAGTAAAGTGAAGATTTATTTAAGCAAGAATATGGTCTCAGAGGGAAAGCAGGCAGACCAGTGAGGAGATGCTTCCCTGGGTTTCTTTGGCAAGCCTATTATGAGGGGCATACAAACGAAGGGGTGGAATATTCACTGGGGAAGGAGGAGTTTGGGGATCATATTCCCTGATATCCATCCCAGCTCCATCTTTCTGAGTGGAAGAAGGATTTTTGTCCTTAATTAGCTTAGTCCAGAAGTGTCATGGTGTCAGTGCATGATGGGTACTTCTTATCTGCAAGGCTGATTTTATTATAATGAGAGAATAATGAGCAAAGTTTACATTAAGACACAAGAGATTCCCACCTTTCTCCACATTTCTTTGTCTTTTTCCAGGACACTTATCACCCAAAATGTGTGGTTTCCTCTCAGTCTGGAGGTTCCTGCTTTTCTTTGCTGCCCATTGACCTCCGGGGTTTACAAGATGCTTGACTTCCTGCCACCTGGCCTGTGCCCCCCTTTCTCTTCTCATATCTAGCTACCTGCCTGCTGTAACAACCTGGCTAGAAACTCACTTCCAAGGTGGCTTTCACCCTCACTGTTCTGATGCCTAGACTAATACTACCTGAAGGCTGTTACCACTGAGGACCTTTCTCCAAGTACCCAAATGAAGCCTCTCCACATGACTTGGGCTTCTCACAGCATAATAACTGAGTTCTGAAAAAGAGCATGTTCAGGTGGGGCCTCAGGAAAGAGAGCTTCCCCATGATACAAGCAGAGGTTACATGACTTTCTGACATAGCCTCAGAAGTCAAGTGTGGATTCCATTCACTGTATTCTACTGGATGCAGGAGAAAATAGTCCACTCAGATTCAAGGGGAGGGGACATGCCTCCCCCACTTCCTGGGAAGCATGACAAGGTCATGTGATATAAGAAGATGTGGAAGGGCAATGATGCTGCAGCCACTTGGAGAATACAGTTTGTACACCTGAACGCTATTACCATTTGCTTCCATCTCCCAGGATAGTCACATGTATACAGAATACATTCAAACACCACATATGAAGCCACGCCTATGCAAATAACACAAATATCCTGAAATCTCCCTTGAGCCCTCTGATGCTGCCGCTTGGATCTTGGCTTACTCTTGAGATACCTTACATGAATTATTTATAAAAAAATCCATATTTAGTTATACTATGACAACAGTTCTCTTGAGCATGTTAACAGCACGTGTACAACACAGAGTAATGAAGATGAAAATCAGTGTTAATGATCTCGGTTCCAGACCAAAAGCGGTGAGATACATTTTAAAGTGAAATGGAGCCAAATCAAGGGATATGTACTATCATCTATTTTTTAAGTGCTAGGAGGGAATTGGGGCAAACATAAGATGTTTTGTAATATTTTCTATATGCACTGTAAATTGATGTTATATCAAAAATAATCTAAGAAAAAGTATTCAACCACAGCCTACTACAATATGCATTTTTGTCAATTCCCTTCTGCATAAATATGAAAGATTTCTCTGAGCACAGAGGGTCTGCTGAGAGCAATTTGCTTTGCTTAGACTGCATTTTTTAGTTCACTACTTAGAAGTTTTAAAATAAAATATGTTACATACATGGAATATATGAAAACATACAGAATTCTACCATACTATATACCTTTTTTATTTTTACCGAATGAAAGTCCTTCCCCCTTCAGGAAAACTTCTGTAGTCAAGTGAATATATGCATGTAATTAATTGGATTACCAAAATATAATTTATTGGATAAAATAGATACATATATGTATTGAGACTAAATAACTGTCCTTTAGATTATTGCATAAAGCAGTACTATAGTACCTGCAGTTGACTTATTAAAAGAGTAACATAAATTTTAAAAATTAAACTATTTAATTAAGTATGTTGGTGACACCTAAGCCTAATCAAAAGTAATAAAACAATATTTATGGAGGAACTGTTTATTATTTTTGGTCATGACATTTTTTTATTAGACATCAGAATCCATGCAGATACCTACACCATTTAAAGAACATCTATGTTTTCAGAACTGATTTGCAAATTGTCCAAATAAAGCTCTGACCTTGTACTGCTTCTTTCAGACTGAATGGGGTCAAAAGTTACTTGCTCTTCTCTCTCTCTCTCTGTCTGTATTTTATTATTGTGTATTCCATGCTATGTTATTACAGCTCATATATCTGGTACTGCACTTGATTATCCATCTTTCCGTCCCCAGTGTCTAGCACCATGAATAACAATCTCCTATCAAAAACAGGAATATTCAGTCAATTTATTATTTGGTTGAATAAATGAAAGTATGAATGTTAATTCACTTCTGAATCTGCTACAAAAATTGCTATTATCTATCAATTTTCTAAATTTTTTTTCTGGTAAAATTGATCATATTAAATTTATTAGAGTTATCCAATTAGATAACCCAGTTAAAGCTAGGTTTCAGTCATTTCTTAACCTGGACTTGTACTGGATATCCAGTGAGAATTGCTTTATCAAGTCACAGTGTTCCAAGGGTTTTCAGAATGATCCAATCCTTACCTTTCATTAGTAAGTGAGTGAGGCAAAGCTTAAAATACATCTACTATATTCATATTTTCCTATTTATTAGATATTTGGTACAATACTATACACACATGTGTTCACCCTGGTTTTTTGTACTAAATACATATAGATGATCTTTCCAAAAGAAGATGTAGAGTTGTTTTTAGTCATTTTCATAACTGCAGCGGTCTCCACTGGGAGAATGTATTCATGCAACCAGGCTGCTACACATGGACATAGTTTTAATCATTTTTGCTATTACAAAAAGTGCTGCAATAAACAGCTCTATGTATATATCTTTAATTTTCTGCTAGTTTATCTTTGGGATAGATTTTGAAAAAAAGTTTTGAAGACATGCTAAATTGTGCTCTGACGGATGTGCAAATACCCCTCTGACGGATAAATACTCAGAAGTGGGATGACTGGATCATATAGTAGTTTGTTTTTTTTTTTTTTAATTTTCTGAGGACTCTTCATACTGCTTTCCATCATGGCTCCATTTTACATTCCCATCAACAACAGTGCACAAGGGGTCCAATTTCTCCACATCCTCAGCAACATTAATCTTTAAAAGAAAAAAGCAATCCTAACAGGTTGTAGTGTCAACCCTGCCTGACCCTTGGGTTTTCTCTTTTTTGTAATGCCAGTGCCTGACTTAAGCTTTGATTCCTGAGGCATCTACTTCAAAGACAGCTATCTCTAATAAACACGTTGCCACCACAAGACTAGATAAACACTCAGAAAGACAAATATCACAAACAAAAGTTTATATGTGGAATCTAAAAAAGGGTACAGATGAACTTATTTACAAAACAGAAATAGAGTCACAGATGTAGGAAACAAACTTATGGTTATGGGTGGGGGTGGGGGCAGAGAAGTGTGTGAGTGGGGAGGGATAAACTGGGAGATTGGGATTGACATATATACACTACTATATATAAAGTAGATAACTAATAAGGACCTACTGTATAGCACAGGGAACTCTTCTCAATACTCTATAATGACCTATATGGGAAAAAAATCTAAAAAAGAGTATATATATATATATATATATATATATATATATGCATAACTGATACACTGCTGTACAGCAGAAACTAACACAATATTGTAAATCAACTATACTCCAGTAAAAATTTAAAAAAAACAAAAACAAACAAACAAACAAAAGAAGACTCAGTTCTCCTCCCTAAGTCCCCTACCCCCAGGCTCCTTTGTTTTAGAGATTTTGATTGATTTCATTAACTGACTATTCATATCACTTGTTTTAATCTTCCTGCACTTTCATTCCCACTCTTAGGTTGTAAATTCACCAATGAAGCATGAGCCTGGGAGACCCTAGGCCCTGACCCTCAACCCCAATAAAAGCAGAACCCCAGACCTGGGTTCTCCCTCTCTGTCTCTACCAGGTACCTCCCTGGGCGGCCCCACGTATGGCAGGTAATTTCCGGATCTGTGAGCAGCAAAACTTTTTTTCCCCAAAGTTTCTTGGTTATTCCTGAGAGTGTCTTGCAATCATAATAAGAACCATAAGGGCCAGTCCAGCCATGAATTTGATTAATAATAGTTTGAGACCTGAAACAAAAGACAGGTGTGAGGTGATCTTTCATTGTAGTTTTGTAACAGGGAAGAGCCAATTTTGACTCCATGTTGGATCTGTTTTTTTGAGTTTAGCCTTTGCTTTTCATTGCTTTTGTTATTATAATCATATGTAAATGACCTGCCATAGGGAACCCTACCCACCTGTCGATGGCTGCAAGAAACAAGAAATTAACACATCCCCTCCCGAGGCTGGCCATTCCAGATGTTTTGCAAGACCGTGGCCCTTTTTACTTTACTTCCTCCCTGCCTCTCCCTCTCTATTCTGCCTTTCCACTTTACTCCCCTGTCTGATTCCATAAAAGAAACTGGCATCCAGGCCCCGGTAAGAAGGTTTTTGGGGGACCCTACTCTGCCATCTTCTTGGTCTGCCGGCTTTCCGAATAAAGTCGTACACCTTGCTTCTACACCTCGTCTCCGATTCATTGGCCTGTCGTGGGGCGAGCAGAGCGGGCTTGGACTTGGTAACAGTTTTGAGTTGCATTTCCCTGATAATCTGTGGTATGTGAATATAGACTGAAAAAATACATGCAGCCTGAAAGTTGAGAGTTATGCTTTATTGGGCAGAAATTTTTAGGACTTCAAGCCTGGGAGGCAGCATCTCAAGTAACCCTGAGAAAACTGCTCCGAGGAAGCGAGCGGGGAGCCAGGTTATATAGAAGTTTTGCAACAAAGGGCAGGGAGTCTGAAAGTCAAAAGATTATTGTAAATTAAAGAAAACCAGATAGCCCAAGTTAAGGAATTTAGCGCCTTTCTATGTATGGGAAGATGCAAGAGTCTGGGCTCACTGAAATCATTCCTGTGATATGCACCTCAGCTATCTGGGGCCAGTATCCTGAGCTTTCACATCCTGAGTTTCCTCAGGGCTGTCTGTGGGGAGTGGTTGCAGTGTGATGGCTGCTAGATGGCAGGTATTACTTCCTTCCTGAGTTCCCTCAGGGCTCACGTTGGAGGCCTGCAATTGCTGATGGCTGTGACATCCCTTGTTTACTGATATAGCAGGCAATATTCCATTTCTCATGAATGCTCCCTCAATAAAGCTGCTAAAATTAAGATAAATACAAGTTATAAGCTATATTAACAAACTTTCAAAGGTACAAGACTTCGTTGGCAAGATTAAACTGGTAGGCAGGACAAGGTATTAAATGGAGCACCTCTTGATTTCCTTTGACCAAAGGTTGGGTACAGTATTCACTAGGGAAGGTGATTTTAGCAAGCGGCTTCAGAGTCTAACATGCGTTATATCAAGGCCCAGTTCCCATTTTTGCCCTCAATTAGGGAGTGTGATATTTTCCTTTCTAATTTGTAAATAAAATTTCAACATTTGAGTATTCCAGTGGAAACCCTTATAGATTTTTTTTCTATCCCTGAATTTATTCAGAAGCCATGAGTATATCTGCAGAGTCTCAGAGCTGAGAGGGAAGTTATTAGTCAATAAGTCAAGAAGTATGGCCATAGTCTTCCAAAATGAGAAAATATAAGTCTAGATGTTTTTGTTGTTTGCCAAGTCAAAGGCTACTGGATTCTGGAATAGAAACTCATTATTTCAATTCAAAACAGCTGTCCCACCGTATGGGGTGGAGGGTGGTTCCAGGAGCTGTCCCTCCTAGCCCCCAATCCCAGCCTTCCCCCCAATCCGCAGATGCTCACATGCTTTATATAAAGTGGCAGAGTACAGCTGGCACTCCATATCCATGGGTTTCCCATCTGCAGTTTCAACAAAACACAGATCAAAATTTTGAAATTTCCACCCTCTCTTGAATCCACAGTTCTGAAACCCTTGGATACGGAGGGCTGATTGTCTTTAAACAAAACACAGGGAGAAATGGTTTCATGAGCCAGCATTTGAGAAGTAATAAGAGCCTATAGGACATAAACCCTAACAATAGCAACAAAAATACACCAGGTAAGTACAATTTGGCTATACGTGTTTGTAGTTACCTGATAAATCCAGTTAGTGGCATTTCCTATCATTTTGAAAAGAAGCTTACGAAATCCACTTATGGGATAATATAACACCTCATTTGCCTGAGCAAATTTTTTCAGGAAATAAGCCAACATGCTATAGCATTATATAGATTATTTAAATCTAGCTTTTTTTTTTTTTTTTTTTTGCGGTATGCGGGCCTTTCATTGTTGTGGCCTCTCTTGTTGCGGAGCACAGGCTCCGGACGCGCAGGCTCAGTGGCCATGGCTCACGGGCCCAGCCGCTCCTCGGCATGTGGGATCCTCCCTGAGCGGGGCACAAACCCGTGTCCCCTGCATTGGCAGGCGAACTCTCAACCACTGTGCCACCAGGGAAGCCCTAAATATAGCTTTGACAATGCTGTTTCCCATGATAATTTTTACCTTTATTTACTTTTCGATCAACACTTTGCCCTAGAAATAAATGTGTGTATTATATATATATGTGTATATATATAATTTACTATACAGACTACTATTGTACTTTTTATTCTAATGCTCATAACAGCTAAAATTTATACTCGCAATCATTGTGGTTTCACCAATTTACATTCCCACTAATAGTATATGAGGGTTCCCTTTTCTTTATATCCTTGCCAACACTAGTTATCTGTGTTCTTATTGATGATGGCCATTCTGACAGGTGTGAGGTGATAGCTCATTGTGGTTTTGATTTGCATTTCCTTGATGATTAGCAATGTTGAGCATCTTTTCATGTGCCTGTTGGCCATCTGCACTTCTTTTTTGAAAACAATGTCTAATCAGTTCTTCTACCTGTTGTTTAATTGGGTTTTTTGATATTTTGATGTTGAGTTGCATGAGCTATTTATACTTGTTGGATAGTAATCCCTTATCCCAGTGTGAATTGGTGCAGCTGCTGTGGAAAACAGAACTACCGTTTAAGCCAGCCATTCCACTCCTGCGTATATAGCTGAAAAAAACAAAAACACTGCTTTGAAAAGATACATGAACCCCAATGTTCATAGCAGCATTATTTACAATTGCCAAGATGCGGAAGCAACCTAAGTGTCCATCAACAGATGAATGGATAAAGAAGTTGTGATATATATATATATATATATATATATATATATATATGTTCAGTGGGATACTACTAAGCCATAAAAAAAGAATGATTTTTGCCATTTGCAGCAACATGGATGGATTTGGAGGGCATTATGTTAAGTGAAATAAGGCAGACAAAGAAAGACAAATACTGTATGATATCACATGTGGAATCTAAAAAATACAACAGGGATTCCCTGGTGGCGCAGTGGTTGAGAGTCTGCCTGCCGATGCAGGGGATGCGGGTTCGTGTCCCGGTCCGGGAGGATGCCACATGCCGCGGAGCACCTGGGCCCGTGAACCATGGCCGCTGAGCCTGCGTGTCCGGAGCCTGTGCTCTGCAACAGGAGAGGCCACAACAGTGAGAGGCCTGCGTACCGCAAAAATAAATAAATAAATAAATAAAAATAAAATACAACAAACTAGTGAATATAACAAAAAAATAAGCAGACTCAGAGATATAGAGAACAAACTAGTGGTTGGTTACCAGCCGGGGTGAGGAGGGGCAGTATAGAAGTGAGACAGTGGGAGGTACAAACTATTGGGGGTAAGATAAGCTACAAGGATGTGTTGTACAACACGGGGAATATAGTCAATATTTTGTAACTACAAATGGGGTGTAATCTTTAAAAACTGTATAAAAAATTTAAACATCATCGTGGTTTCAAAAAAAATCATAAATACCGCTGTTCAGTTTATTGGATGTTTAGATACCAATGACAAATTGAAATTATAATGGAGTAATCATAGTTAGGGCATACAAAACTGGAGGGGGTCAACCACTGAGTTTGTGTTCTCAGACACATCCCTGCACCACTGAGAACTTGAGATTTCTGTGAACTATACCTAACCCAAGGACACCAGTGTTTTTAAAACAATATCTTCTAGCTGCTACCTTGTCTCTTAAGGTTGTTTCCCTTGTAACTCTGCAACCATTTCGGGCCCCAACCAATCCCTACTTAATAAGCACCCATTACCTCTTACCAGCTTCAATATAATTCTTGATAAACCACTCATGTAATTAACTGTGACCTTGTGGGTTTTGCTTTTATAAGCCTCCCTTATTTTGTAGTCTGGCAGAACAATTCAAGTGCTTCTTGAATCTGTGTCTCATGGGCTGCCGTCCTAACCAACCCCAAATAGATGCCTTTTTATTTCAGTCCAGTCTCCATTTCTTTGAATTTTGGTTAACAATACTTAACATGACTTTATTCTCTGTAACTGATTTTATTCTGGACATCTGCTTTTACTGGACTTTTTTTTTCAATAAATCTGTATAAGAAGATTCAAAGCTGTTGGAATTAATTTCAATATATATATTCAATTTATTGTATATATGTTTGTTTCTCACTTTTTCAGTGACATTATTTGAAATAACAAGTTTATATTCATTATTTGAACTTTGGATCTGTCCTCTAGTAGGTGTACCAAGTGAATATTGACAATATTAGCAGCTATTAATTGGCTGCCTTTACATTTGTGTTAGTTCTGTCTGCATAGTGTTTATTCTTAACTCATGGTTAAGAAAACTATTACTTATAGATGTTTCTGACATATTCACTTCTTTTTGATAGTGCCAGTCTTGGTTATTATTGTTGTTGTTCCATGGTTGTGGTTCTGGTTTCCATGAGGATTTTTACATGTCATTGTACCATTATGATCTGTGAACAGTCACTAGATAAACTATGAAAATTATATTTTTTCATTACATGAGTTATTAGTCCTCATTTTAAATTTTACTTTCGTTGGAATTAGAGTAGTTTTTATTATTGTTAGCAAAAAATGAGCTTTCCATTATAACAACTCAAAGGGAAGCATACTAAAATCATAGCTATAGCTATGTTCCTTTAATTAATTAGGACTTTAGTCTCTATCCATGTTCTTAAGGGAAGTAAAAATGTATTTCTTTTGACATTTAACAAAAGCGTAGGAGAGAGCTTCTTGCTTTCTGTTAGATTTAAATACTTTGGTACATACCAATATGTTCAATGAGTATTCAAAAAATAATATAGACTATTTTATGGCAATTATTAATTGCATCTGCAATTAATAATTGCATCTAATTATTAATTGCAAAATTCTCTCCTGACTTGAATCCCATCATTATGGGATTCTAATTAGAATATCCATTAGTATCCAATTTGGTCTTTCTGAGAAATATTGGTTTGAATACACAACATTGATTCTTTCTTGTTGGACATCTTGCTCATTGTTCTTCATCCCAGGAAGGCTGCTGTCTTAGAATTTCAGTGGCTCTTTTATTGTCTGTTTTAGACCTCCCTGTAAAGTTTTTGAGGCTCCTTCCACAAATGGCAGAGTCTAACTTCTCTCCCCTTGAATGTGGACATTTGTAATGAAAAAAGAAGCAAAATTAAAATTACATTACCGCCGAGACAAGGTTAGATATAGTGATACTGCTTTTGCCTGGCACTCTCTCCCTCTTCAGATATGTGACTTGGAAACCCTAAGGCAACTAGTAAGAAATTTGCCTACTGTGAAGACACCATGCTGGAGAGGCCTCATGGAGAGGACACATAGAAGGAGAAATGCCCAAGGCTTAGCAGTGCCCATCTGTTTGAATCTTAGCTCAACCCTCTGACATGGGTGGGCAAATCTTCAGATTATTCCAGTCGATTTTAAGGCTGCCCTACTTACTGCAAATCCTGAGATGACCCTGTCCCTTTCTGCCCTGTCAAAATTCCTGTTCCATAAAGTCTGTAAGCATAAAAGATGATAGCTATATGCCAAAAAATGTTTATTTGTTTTGCAGTCATAGTAACTGAAACCTTTCTAAAATATATTCTTTAAAAGACCTAATTAATCCATTGATATCACAGGTCCCTTCAGATGTTCTTTCTCTCTCCCATCTCTTAATTTAAATCAACTTGCTAATCAATAATGGAGTATAAAGGACATATCTAAACAATAAAATAAATAACTTTATTTTATTTTAGAAGCTAAGTATAAAGCTACTAATCTTTTCTACACTTTGAACACATTTAATTCCAATAAAATATAACCTTTATTTACATTTATTTTTAAACATTACTTCTTTCCTTTTTAGACAATGATCATTTGAGTTGGAATAAAGCCCATAAGTGTTTTCTAAGCAAATTTTATATGCAAATCATTGAGCCTCCTTCATAATGAAGTTTATCATTCAATATCCAGATAGGTGAAATTGTTCAGCAATGAGTACCAAGTGCTGCTGAATATTTACAAAGATGAGGAATGAGAGAGACTACAGGCTAATAGTAGCCTTTGTGAGAGACACTTGAATGGAATTTCATGATAACCAGGAGTTTGAAGGATTAATAAGATATGGAAAATAAAGATAGTGAGTATAGCCAATTCAAGATTTTTAGCTGTGAAGTTGAGAAGAGATATAAAACTGCAATTCCTAGCAAACGTGGAACCAAAGGAAGGTGCTGATTTTCCTTTTTGTTCTTTTTAAGATGACAAATACTTGAGCAGGTTTAAATTCTTTATTTAAGGACTCAGTTGGAGAGAAAGATTGACAATACAGGTTTTAGCAAAGACAGAAAAGAGATCAAGATCCCTAACTAAGGGAAAATAAACTTCCTCATTTCCTACTGAGCTCACAAGGAAGGATTTGTTTAGAGAAGAATAAAGGGTATCACTTTATGTAAGATAAAAGTAAGATAAAATAATATTAAGTGCTAAATAGAAGATTAAACTGAATTTGCCAAAAAATATAAATCCTAGAGTCTTGAAAGGATGAAAGGAGATAGAGAATAATCTAGAAAGAGATTTCTATATTAAAGGACTTGCACTAGGATACTAAAGATTATGACTTCTAGTAAAAGAAAAGATGGGGAAACTCTTCCATCTCCAGCTCTTCCAAGCTAAGACTAAAGAACTACAAATATTTAAAATATCTTCCACAGCTAACAAGGAGGTCTTCTGGCAGAGATGTCCATCAGGTGTCCTTCCTTTTCTCCTCCTAAAAGAAGTCAAAACGATATTTTCATATTTTTAATGATCGAAGCCCTCAATTCCAGGAATATATTATACTACTCTTTTGACAGTATTTCTTTGACATGATGCAAATGAATAAATCTTCTAAATATGATAACATTTGCCACTACCTTTTTGTCAAGTCATAAAGAAACTACATTAAGTTGTATAATTAGAAGATCCACTTTATAGCTACAAAATGTATATTCTGTGTATGTACCCATGAATCTATGAATAAAGATAAAATATACATACAGCATTTTCATTTACATTCAATTGCTCTGACAAATAAAGCTATGGATTTGTTTAAAATTCCAAAAAAACTTTGCGGAGAGTGAAGAAGTGCTATAACACAGTAACATTTTGGAGCCATTTCTATTTCACATAGGTGTTTAGGTAGTATTTATTTCTCAAGCAGACTTATCTAATCTCAAAAACACTATGGAATAAACGAGATTTAAAACATCTTATTATCTTCGCTATGTGTAAAATTATTGTGTTCGTTGGTTAAAACCTCCAGCCATAACACAAAAAACAAATCATAAATAAACATTTATGAGACTGTAGACATTTATAAACATTTATGAGACTCTAATTTGGAAGTATTCTTCAATTTCATCAACTTGCATTGTGCCATGGAAGTAACCCCTACTTCCACCAAATATCATTTGGACATTACTGTCTAAAAAAACTATTTTTATCTAGGCAGTCCTTATTATTTTTCAAGCATAAAGCAAGTAACTTTAGCATTTTTTTCTGTCAGGCTTTATCATTATTACATTTTATTTCTTAACATCATTCTGAGTTTGAGTGACAGGAGGAGTCTGCTGAAGATCTAGCCCATGGTCCACACTAAGATCCTTAACTATAGGTACTTTGTGGAAGTATAACTGTAGTTATTAGCATTTGTTTGTTTATACTTGCACCCCAGCTCACACATGCACAATATACAAGGAATAAAACAAAGACAAGATGTAGAAAACTGTCAGGAAAGGAACCCAAATGAAAAGATAAAGTAGTCCCAGAAGTTCAGCAATGTCTGGACACACAGGATCTTATAAAGGAAAGATAGAAATGAAGTGAACAAGAATAATGGTTGTTATTGAGAGGTCAGAACCAGTACTTGTGAGTGCAAAGGTAGCCAGTAGGGGACAAGATAAACAAGGCTTACCTGCCATTAGAAGTTGGTATTGTTGAAAGAGCCATTGGCTTGTCAACTAACTGATTGTTACAATCAGCAAATCACTCAATCCTTTGAGGTTCAGCTGCTTCATCTGTAGAATGCCTGGGACTGGTAAAACAGGAAATATAAATTTAAAGGCAATAGTACAGGATAGAGAAGTCCAAAGAGTAGACATTAGAAGCAGAAATTCTGCTTTGCCTGCTTCTTCCTCAACATCACTTGGATATGGAGATATATAGATACACACACACACACACACACACACACACACACGTAATTTCATAAATACACATATATGTATATGTATTTGATTTACTGAAATTTTGTTTAGAATATTTGTCTCAATGTTCATAAGGAATATTGGTCAGTGGTTTTCTTTTCATGTGATTTTTTTGGTTTTGATATCAGTGTATTAGGCGCTATATAATGAGGTGAGAATTATTGCCTCCTTTTCAATCTTCTAGAATAGTTTGTACAGATTTGGTATTAATTCAGTGTTTCTTAGAATTTTCATTGAAGCTATATGGGTTTGGTGCTTACTTTATGGAAAGGATTTTACCTATATATTCAATTCCTTTGATAGGTAGAGTTCCACTTAATTTTTTTATTTCTTCTTGAATAGGTTTGGTAATTTATTTATTTCATGCAGTTGTTCAGTTTTATCTAAGTTATCAAACACTGTCACAAAATTAATCATAATATTCCCATATTATTCTTTTAATATTTTAAAATTTTAGGGCTTCCCTGGTGGCACGGTGGTTAAGAATCCGCCTGCCAATTCAGGGGGCATGGGTTCGAGTCCTGATCTGGGAAGATCCCACATGCCGTGGAGCAACTAAGCCCATGCATCGTAACTACTGAGCCTGCTCTCTAGAGCCCATGAGCCACAACTACTGAGCCTGTGTGCCACAACTACTGAAGCTCGTGTGCCTAGAGCCCGTGCTCCACAACAAAAGAAGCCGCTGCAATGAGAAGCCCGCGCACTGCAATGAAGAAAGTAGCCCCCACTTGCCACAACTAGAGAAAGCCCGCGTGCAGCAACGAAGACCCAACACAGCCAAAAATAAATAAATAAAATTAATAAATTTATTTTAAAAATTAAAAAAATAAAAATTTTATAGTGATGTCCTCTCTATTATTTTGATAATTTTCATCTTCTCTTTTTCCCCTAATCTGTCTAGCTGGACATTTATCAACTGTATTGATCTTCTTAAAGCATAAAAGTTTTATTTTGTTGATAATTTATTTTGCTGTTATCTATTTTATTATTTCTGGTTTTTTAGCATTATTATGTTTTCTGCTTACTTTACTTTGATGTGATATTACTTTTCTAGTTTCTTAAGGTAAAAGCTAAGGTCATTGATTTTATACCTTTCTTTTTTCAATAAAAAGTTTATTAGTATAATATAGAATTCCCTATGTATATTGCTTTAGCTATATCTCAGAAGTTCTATATGTTGTATTTTAATTTTCCTTCAGTACCAAAAATTTATAATTTCCCTTTTGATTCCTTTTTGCCTGATGTATTATTAAGAAATGTGTTTTAGTTTCAGAATGTCTGAGGATGTTTCTCAGATATCTTTCTGTTAGTATTATACAAATCAATTGTATTTGGGTCACAAAACCTACTTTAAACCACTGAAACTCTTAGGAATTTATTGATGTTTGATAATATGGCTGACACCATGGTCTACATGGCTTGCCTCCATTTTTGCAGGTTCTGCATCTGCTGCTTCAACCAACTTCAGATTGAAAATATTCAGAAAAGATTCCAGAAATTTCAAAAAGCACAACTTGAATTTGCCATACACTGGCAACTATTTACATAGCATTTACAATGTATGTACTGGGTTGGCCAAAGCATTCATTCGGGTTTTTCCATATGGAACAATACAGCTATTTATATTGCCTTTATCTTGTATTATAAATAATCTAGAGATTACTTGAGACATATAGAAGGATTGTGTGTAGGTTTTATGCAAATACTACATCATTTTAGTTAAGGGACTTGAGCATTCACTGATACCAAGGAATGACTGTGTTGGAAAATGTTCTGTGTTCACTAAGATTGTGTATTCTGGTGTGTGGAATGTTCTAGAAATGTTGATCAGATCGAGTTTGTTGCTTTAAGTCTTCTCCATCCTTACTGATTTTCTGTCTTACCTGCTCTATCAATTATAGGGTACTGGGTGTTGAAGTCTCCAACTATAATTGTGGACTTGTCTCTCTCTCCTTTCTAAAGCGCTGTAAGTGGGTGCATGGTATAAATTATTGTGTCATCTTGTTGATTAGACATCTGAGAGTAATCAGAAAAAGTGAACAGAAATCTATTATCTCAATTGCCTTTGAATGAAGTTGACCGTATTTAAAAGCTGTTTAAGACACTGATGAGTTTACACAGACAAATTAGTGATTTAAAGGATACAAGATGGAGAGGCAATTTAAGTTCTGGGGGGGAAGCTCAAACGGAAGATGCAGGAGTCAGCATATTGATCAGGGCTTTGCAGAGAGAGGGTATCAAGAGGGTACCCAGTGGCAGGGGGACCAAAATGTTACCTTGCAGAGTTGAAATGTCTAAGATGGGACTGGTGTTTTCTGTGGGGCGTCTGGCATAAATCTTTCCTAAAACTGATGCACAGAATCTTCATTAAATTCTGCTTTTATACTAATGCTCTCTATTCGAACAGCAACTTTTTGCTCAATTCAGAACAGTTTTGAGTTTTAAGTCTGAGTCACCATGGTGAGGCCCAAAGACTGACCAAATGCAAGAACACTGGGTCAGTGTGGCCATCAGAATGGGGATGCCTGAGAGTCTGAGGGAATTTAGGAAGCTTTGGACTTTTTCAAACCATGGAATTTACGGCTGAAGGTATTCACATATGTTGTAGCTGGAAGAAAAAGTTACAGCAAAATAAAGGATTTTTAATCATTAAATACACTAGATTTACCCTTTTCAGAAGTGGATACAAGGGCAGTCCTAAATTTAAAAATCCTAAAAATTGTACTGCTTCCTGTACTTACTAGACGAAATCTCAATGGTGAAGCATATCACTGCAACTTTGAATGATTTACCATTTGTCTATGGTCAGATGTTTTCTGGTTATAGTTTTGAGAACCACAATATATATATAGGCTTACGCATTTATTGACATCAGAGGTTCCACACATGTGCTTATAATGAGTCACAGGGTCATTTGAAGGAAATTTACATTTAGCTGAGGAAGCCTTAAAAGCCGTTACTTAACATGTTTTGAGTTTTGTTTAGAGTTTTCCATATGTCCAGACTTTAACAATCTGTCACCCAGATTAAAAAAATCAGTTGCAATCACCCAAGTTTGCTTCAGCATATAGAATATATACCCAGAAATGTTTGAAGATAATTAAAATGAAAACCAGCAGCTTAGAGCATACTACGAATTAAGGTATGCTACCTGATTTAAGTGAGAATATTTTTGAGAAACAGGTGAGCACTTTTCTAAAATGTCAATAGCTTTCACTGATCTACAGGGTCTTTGACTCATTCAGTCCAAATGTGGAGATGGTGCTGTGGGAAAACGAGCGTGGGTGTGTTGCCAGCCGTGAAATGCCCCCAAAGATGGAATGTTCTCAGAATAAATGTTGAAAAGTGAGTAGCAGTTTCTAATAAGTTAATTTGGAGACATCATGAAAAACTCAAAAATGCAAAACCCATGCCTCATTCAACCTGTGGAATTGGGGCTAGTTCTTCCCAATATAACTTTACTGTATTTGAAATTTACAAAGAAGTTTAAAAACAGAGCCGACAAAAATCTATAATTATACTGGAAGCTGGTGTATAAGAATGATCAAAGCACTGGCGTCATATTTTGCTGCAATAGGACCTCATCATGTATCCGTAGGGCTGTTATTTCACTTCTCTGAGGATGACTGGTTCTTCATCTAGAAGACAGAGATGACGATTTCCTCTCCTGATGAGATTACTTTGAGAACTAAACCAACACGATACACATGGAAAAAAACTCAGAAACAGGCACTGTACATGGTCAGTGTTCAATAAATGCTTGCTCACATTGTGAGCAAATTCCCTTATCAGAGGAAGGACATTTGGCACCTTTTGTACTGATTATATGGCACACTACACCTTGGGGATGTATGTTTTAATGGCTTTCATAAATATCTAAGTAAAGGCTTTTCGTTCATAGCTTTTTAAAATCATTCAAAAAATTTAAGCACTGGGAAAATGGGTCTGTGTCCTGAGTAAATATAAGCAAAAGGCCTAATAAGGGGTCAGTTTTTTGTTTGGGGGAGAAAATGATCATTGCCTTAAGGCATCAACCTCTATTATTATGTTAGTGCAGGAACTTTTTGTTATGAAGTACTTACAGGATGGAAATTCAGGGACATGCAGTTTACTCCATCTCACTAATTATAACACTAAAATGAATGAATGGTTTACTTTATACGCTTAATGAACTGTTATAAAGGTCTGATTTACTAGATTATATCCCTACCATAGAGATTAAGTAAAGGCATTTGATTTTGCAGTACAGTAAAATTGTGTCATCAGGCAATAAGTGAGGTCCAACAGATTCAATCATGTAAAAATGCAGGTTGTATTTTTATGAAAATAGAAGAAAAAGATACTTTGCTGTTCATATATGTCATCATGAAAAGCTCCAAATAAAAGAGAGTGAAGCATACAGCAGCCACTGAACTTTCTCTGAACTGAGGAAATCCACAACATCAGACATCAATCACTTCTTATCAAGTTCCCTGTAATGAAGAGCTTGAACCCAACCACATTTGACAACTGGGGCTAACAGAAGGACAGAGGTTGCTGGTGTGTGTTCTTGAACTGGAATTTTCTGTCTGCTTCAATGCATCTCTTCTTGCCAGTCCACGTACAGTGAGGATCTTTTACCAGCTCCCACTCAGATGTGAACCTCATTGTTAAGATGACACTCACTTTTCTCTGACTAAATTACATGGTCAACGACCGTTCTCGCTTGAGGGTGAATTGTCAGTAAAATCTAAAATTCACGTAACTCAGCTCTGGCTGGATAGTCACACTCCAAAGCTCCTCAGCCCTTCAGAAGAGGGGATCCCAGAAGCCACCTATGCCCCACACCTCCTGGGAGGGTGACCATGGTCTTCACAGAGCAGAATTCTGCCCTATGACTACACTGAGGTTGACACCTGGTGACAGTACTCTGCAAGCCCAGGTAACCTCCCACAAGCACCATGCTCCATTCTGTGGGACTCAGTGGTCGTTGGGTGTAGCCTGGGCTGGACATTAGGACTTCTCGTCAGCCAGGACAATTTGGTGTGAAGAGTCAGATTCCCAGCTCTCTCATTTGTCTGCACAGTACTGAGGCGAGCTCTACAGGAGGGTTGAGTACTAGTCTACATCTACTAATGCCGCCAAACTCTGTAGGGGATTTTTTTAAAACTGTGCTTCTCTCACTCAGGGTGCCATTTTTTTCTGATCCATAATTCTCCATATATATACATGAAGGAAATATAAAATAATAATAAGGGGGCTATTTGCGTTACTTGTAACTTATATTCTTCTAAATTCTAAATGAATGAATGAATATACCTCTCTCTTTCAGAATAGGTCTCTGACCAAATATAACCTCCCTAAAGAGGCATCCACTGACCTCCAATTTAAATTAGGATTCCTGTGACTCTTTAGGAAAGGATAAGTGCTTTTCTTCAGAGCACTCATCTCTACCTAATATCGCATTTTAATGTAATAGTAAGAATTATATTTTTCTCTCTCTCCTGCCAGAATGCTACTCCTTTAAGGCGAGTGACTGTCTCTTTTGTCCCCTGTCACATTCCAGCCCCTGGAAGAGCACCCGGCACAAAGAACAAGCTCAGAAATATTAGATGCATAAATCACTGGATTAATAAATGAGTGATTTGAGCACAGGCAATGATGATTCCAGCGCTCAGCATTTCCCCATGGTAACAGTGCTTTGAGGATCCAGAGGTGATTAAGACAGATCCCTGCCATCAAGCAACTAATTCTCCTGGAGTACATTGCCCAAGCTAACAACTTTATTCAACTCTAATTTGCATACCAATATTCCACCCACTGAAAATGGACCCACTGATTTTAGAAAATGTCAATAATCAAGCAGTCACCATCCCAGTTCAGTTTTAGAACACTTCCTTCAACCCCAAAAGATTCCTTGTGCCTATTTTGCAGGTAATGCCCACTCCCAGCCTCCACCCCAGGCAACCATGAATCTGGCTTCTGTCTCTATAATTGTACCTTTCCTAGAAATTTTGTATAAATGGAATCATATAATAAGTAGACTTTGCCTCTGGCTTCTTGGACTTAGCATAACTTCTTGAGGCTCACCTATGCTGTTGCATATATCAGTAGTTTATTCCATTTTATTAATGAGAAGCATTACAATGCATGGTTATGCTTTATATTGTTTATCCATTTAACATTGGATCGACATGTTTTGGCTGTTGTGAATAATACTGCTTTGAACATTCACGTACAAGTCTTTGTGTGGACCTAGGTTTTCATTTCTCTTGGGTAGTTACCTGGGATGGAATTTTTGGGTCATCTGATAAATGTATGTTTAATATTCGGAGAAGCTACCAAACTGTTTTCCAAAGTGCCGTTTTACATTCCTACCAACAAGGTACGATAGATCTACTTTTTGTAAATCTTTGCCAACAATTGGTATTGTCCATCTTTTTGATTAAAGCTTCTCTAGTATGTATGCAGAGTTTTCTCACTGCAGTTTTAATTTCCATTTTCCTAATGACTAATAATGTTGAACATTTTTGCATGTGCTTATTAGTTATCCTCATATCTTCTTTGGTGAAGTGTTTTTTTCAAATATTTTCCCATTTTTTAACTTGATTATTTTATTTTTATTATCGAATTGTAACAGTGCTTTATATATTCTGGTTATGAGTTCTTTACCAGATAAATGGCTTGTAAATATTTTCTCCTAATTTGAAGAAGTCCAATTATCAATGTTATTTTACAGATCATGCTTGTAATACCATACGTGAAAGTCATTGCCTATCCTGAGATAAAATCAATTTCATCCTCTTTTCTTTTAGAAGCCAGATAGTTTTGACCTTGTAGCTATTAGTTTTCCTTCACCTGTTGTCTTTTTTCTCATCTATCACTTTTATTCATTGAAAACTTTTCCTCAGATTTTTGCAACCCAGGAATAATGGGGATCCCATTCTCTTCTTTAAATAGAATGAGCGGCTGTCATTTGTTTTTGTTTGCTTGCTTTATCTATTTGTTGTGGTGAGAAATTGCCTCGATGCAATGGTAGCTTCCACGTGTGACTGCCAGGCTCCTCCAGGGGCTATGGAAAAGAAAGAGACACTGATCATTTGAGCTACATGAATCACATGGGGTGTATATTTTTAATTTTTCTGGCTTTACTGAGGTATACTGGACAAATAAAAATTATATAGGTTTAAGGTGTACAGCATGATATTTTGTTATACATACACACTGTCAAATGATTACACCACAATCAAACTAATTAACATATCCATCACCTCGCATAATCATAATTTTTTGTGTGGAGGGGGAAAACACTAAAAATTTCTCTTGGCAAACTTTAAGTATACAATACAGTGTATACCTATTACCTATACTCACCACACTCTACATTAGAGCTCCAGAACTTATTCAATACCAATCCTTTGTATCCTTTGACCAACATCTCCCAATTTTTCCCACCCTGCTGCCCCTGGCAACCATAATTCTATTCTCTTCTTTTGTGCTTAGACTTTTTTTAAGATTCCACATGTAAATACAATCATACAGAATCTTCTTTCTGTTTTTGGTTTATTTAACTTAGCATAATGTCCTCCAGGTTCAGATATGGAAATGAGCGTCCATTGATGGATGATCAGATAAACATATGACATATCTAATGAATTTAAAACATACAGCAAGAAGCAAGAAGAAAAAGAAGCAAGGAAGAAGAGAGTGGGATACACGCACAGTGTCAGGAGTTCAGCTGATCTGGGAGAGAGAGAAGCAAACTGTCAGATGTGGGAGTAGCTGATTCAAGCAGGAAGCCCAGAATGAAAGAGGCAAGCCTTAATCACTTACTGTGATTAAAGCAAGTGTCCAAAACTGAAGAAAGTGCCAACTTGCCATGTTCCATTTGTCTCATGGAGAAGCACACCAATCCTGGGTCAGGTGGTCAGTGCAGACATGGGGGCTATTTACTTTTGAGGGAGCCCTGAACAAAGGCTCCGGCAGATTCATGGGCCCAGTTTTATGGGCCCTGAGGTCAGAGGAAGGGCACAGAGTTGAACAGTACTAGGTACTGAGTCAGATTAGGGAAGGCATTTCAAGGTTTCCTGCTTCTCCCCTTCACGAGGAGGTCTCAGCAGAGAGATCAGAAGAGGACTTCTGTGGAAGGCTGCAGGAAAAGAGACAGGAATGAAGAACAAACAAACACTGGGCTTGCCAATAACAAGTTGAGCAACTGTAGCTTTTATATGAGGATCTCAGACAACAAACATGGAGCCAGATGATTCTACTAGAGAGTGGCTAGTTTAAGGATAGCGTAGCTTTCAATCTGAGGTGACAAGATCAGTGCCTTATGCAGAGATACAATTTACTTGGTTCATCCATTCTTCCCCATTGAATTCCAGCACAGACCTAACACATCTTACGAGCTAATTGCTTCTTTTTATTTTGTTTTGTTTAGTTTTTAAGCAGGATGGAATAGTCCATCATCTCAAGATCTTGGAAGAAAAAACACTGTTGTCCTCGTATATGAATAACACGCACAAGATTTTGTCAAATTACATTGACAGTATTTAAGAAGTACATCAAAATAAGTTTGAATTCTTAACACTGTAAAATCAAAATTAAAACCAGAAGATGGTATATGACAACTGTCTAATTATTAGACAACTGTCTACATAAGCAATTCAAAATGATTGGATTTTTTAAAATGTAGAATGAAGAGGAAATTTTTTAAACTACCTTCATATTCATTTGCCAATTAAAATTTTGCTTTGTTAAATGAAAAAAATGACATATGATTTTTATTTAGGTAGAGAAAAAACTCAGCAATGAGGAATAAAAAAGGAATCACTGAAAGAAATGTTCAAAGCAGTGGGAACATGTGTCATTTCATAGCTGTATTCATATCAATCTTTTCAAAGTAAATTTTAAGTTTTCATAGACTGTAGGGGAAATTAACATATATATGGCAATACATGAATATATGATTTATTTGGGTCCATACATTCATTAGTCTTTTTTCCACAAGAGAAATGAGAAAGTCCACAGAAGACCTTACAAAATTGGCACATCTATCTTCAAACCTGAATGTCTTTTTCATACTTTCTTGTATGTCTTCTAGTATATATATAATAAATTACTTTTCCCAAAGTATTACAACGGTAGGTATGGTAATTAGAGTGAAACAAATTGCAGTGGTCATTTAGTAAGATGATAAATTGGTCAGAACCAATTAGAGGCAGAAAACTTAACATTAAGACTATGATGAATGGGTGAGTGATGGTAAGACTTATCTATGAGATGGAGCTTGACAAGAACTAACTCTCCATATTCAAAGCAACAAACTCTTCATGGTGAAATTGAAGATGCCCGTAAGTTGAAGGGAGATGGATTTCAATTTCAATATATCATGCCAAGTACTTCATTTTATGGCAAAATTACCTTTCCCCTAAAAAGAGGACTCTTACTCCTTCAAAAAACAAACTGCATATTTGAAAAAAATCCTATCCTTTATCTTTTTATCCCAGAAAATTACTTTTTACTTCTATGGCAAAAGTGACATTCCTTGAACTCTTATTTTACTTCTCTACTATCTTTAAAGTTTTTAAATGGATTAAATTCCTCCCCATCCCATCATACGACTTTGTTGATCCTGTACCATTAAATAGCTTTTAATTTTATCCAATGGAAACTGTATTAAGATTACTGAAAAGAATAAACTTATAGTAGAAATTTCAAATATACTCTGAATCTAAAAATGTGGTAGTGAATGTGACTGCAAAAGGGAAAACTATAATTTTAAAAGTAATAATTAATTAAAATCTCAAATGAGGACTTCCCTGGTGGTTCAGTGGTTAGGAATCCGCCTGCCGATGCAGGTGACACGGGTTCGAGCCCTGGTCCGGGAAGATCCCACATGCCGTGGAGCAACTAAGCCCCTGCACCACAACTACTGAACCTGCACTCTAGAGCCCGTGAGCCACAACTACTGAGCCCACGTGCCACAACTACTGAAGCCCGCAGGCCTAGAGCCCATGCTCCACAACAAGAGAAGCCACTGCAGTGAGAAGTCCGTGCACCGCAACGAAGAGTAACCCCTACTCACTGCAACAAGAGAAAGCCCAAGTGCAGCAACGAAGACCCAACGCAGCCAAAAATAAATAAATTTATATTAAAAAAATCTCTAATGATTTTATGACATTGACTTGTAGAGTATTGTTAAATGCAAATACATACAAATATACCTGTATCTTTTTGAATGAGAATTCTCATCCACTACCAATAGTACCTTCTTCTGGAATTAAAGAGAGCTCCAAGTTGATTCAAATTAATCTTTTACTTGTACCAACTTAAAACTATTTATGGGTAAAATTATCTGTAGAAGTGACAGATTACTAAAGATTAATATTTGAAAATACATTATAACTTAATGTATTTTTTACTCATTATTGCAGTAACTAAAAGTAAATTACATCAGCTGTGTAACAATGGTTACAAGAAGGTTCTTTTCCCCACACACACACAGGATTGTTACAGATAAGGCCATGTAAATGCAGTGAATGTCAGCTCCATCTCTGTGATTGAATAAAAGATGGTCAAAATTAATCAGCTTTTAAAAACTAGGAATGTAGACCCAATTTCACTCCATTTCTTTTTCTGTGCTTAATCAAGAAAAGAAAATATTTTTCACATTTAGTTTATTCACATAATTAATTACATCTATGGATACCTTTTAGATAAGTCCCCTAGAGATATTAAAAATGTCACAGTAGGACTTCCCTCGTGGCACAGTGGTTAAGAATCTACCTGCCAATGCAGGGGATACGGGTTTGATCCCTGATCCAGGAAGATCCCACATGTCGTGGAGCAACTAGGCCCATGCGCCAGAACTACTGAGCCCGCGCACCTAGAGTCCGTGCTCTGCAACAAGAGAAGCCTCTGTAGTGACAAGCCCACGCACCACAACAAAGAGTAGCCCCTGTTCACCACAACTAGAGAAAGCCCATGCATAGCAATGAAGACCCAACACAGCCAAAAATTAATTAATTAATTTTTTTAAAATGTCACAGTGCATCACCATTTCTCACAGCGTACTCTCTTAGAGCTGTTATAACAAATAATTAAAAAGTAATTCAACAAGAGTAATTTTAATCTTTTGAATGATGACTGACAAATGGGGTATGGGCTGATGACTCATGGGCAGGTGAGAACAAGTTACGTTCCTTATAACCTTGCTCATGGATGCTTAGCCTTTCTGGTGTCATATTCTAACTTTAAGCTTTCCTTGTCAGATAGATTTCTACAACACATTATAAGCACCTCCAAAAAGATAAGAAATTTATGAACATCATACATATGTGAAAATGGGGTCAAGACAGCAAGGTAAAGTTCTGATAAGCTATCAGCATTTTAATTTCCCCACTTTTCTATGAAAAAGAGTGGATAGTTAATTTAAATTCTCTTTTCAAACAAAGTTACCAGAAAGTAGAGTGTCACTCTTGCTCTGGATAATCTTTAAGAACTTTATTTGGCATTGTATTTGTTCACTTTCCTTTCTTCAAATCTAATGTTACCAAGTCCAACACTGTATTGCTTGCCAAATGACAGGCCAATAAGTCAAGAGACGAGTTGTTGGGGAAAGGAATAGTGACTTTATTTGGAAAGCCTGAGAAGATGGTGGACTAGTGTCCCAAAGAACCACCTTACCCAAGTTAGAATTCAGGCTTCTTCTTTTTTTAAAAAAAAAAAATTTATTAATTTATTTATTTTTGGCTGCATTGGGTCTTCGTTGCTACATGCGAGCTTTCTCTAGTTGTGGTGAGCGGGGGATACTCTTCGTTGTAGCACGCAGGCTTCTCATTGCAGTGGCTTCTCTTGTTGCTGAGCATGGGCTCTAGGCACGTGGGCTCAGTAGTTGTGGCACGTGGGCTCAGTAGTTGTGACTCACAGGCTCTAGAGCACAGGCTCTGTAGTTGTGGCTCATGGGCTTAGTTGCTCCGCGACATGTAGGATCTTCCGGGACCAGGGCTTGAACCCATGTCCCACGCATTGGAAGGCATATTCTTAACCACTGTGCCACCAGGGAAGCCCCTCAGGCTTCTTTTATACTAAAAATGGAGGGAGTGTTGCTGGTTGCTGTAAAATTCTTGGGGCCAGAATCCTTTGTTCTTGCAGTTGTCCCCATAGGTCTGGTAACAATGTCCCTATAAACCTCCAACAAGACAAATGTTATTCTCTGTTCTGCTACTTTTTATCTATACAGTAGGAAAGTGTTATACCTTTAAAGGTCAGGGCCTTGAGAATGGCCTATCCTGTATATTTCAGGCTATAGGCAACATTCTTTTACAGAAGGTGCAGAGCCAGCATGACTAAGAACAGGCAACAGAGCACAAGGGTTAGAGCTAAAGGAATAGATCCAATATGGAGTCACATTTGTTCTTCTTTACTACAATAAGATAAATCAAAGGCTTGCCTATAGTAAAAACAGAGCCATGTGATATTCCGGGCTCCGCAGGCCCCCTGCAATTAAAGGACCCAGGGGATCAGGCATTTTCAACACTGATAATGGATTCTATGGATGCTGACAATATCCATAAGGATTGTTTAGTCCTTCTGACTATACTCTAAGATTTCTAGGCTCCTTGATCCTAGAGAGGGTGCCCTAGCTGAGGGATACCTGAATTCATCTTTGGTTTGTCCTGGTACACCTCCTATAGTGCATGAATGCTCTGTGGATAGCAGTTAGAAGTACAAGATACAGATGATCAGGGAGATCTTCAATTCCTGAATCCTATCATCTTCTCTTCATGGCAACGTGAAGAAGATCCAGAGAGCTGTGGACCCACAGAAAACAAGCCTGACAAGAGAACACATATTGTACCATTAAGTCAGCACTCCAAGGCCTGAAGGCATGGTCCAGTGCCACCCCCTAGGAACTGGAACTGTAGCTAACAAACATACTTTGCAGAGCTGGAGGCAGGCCCAGGGCTGGCTGAGCTTCTTCCTGCGCACCTTTCCATCTTGACTTGGCCCTGAGTCAAGGATTTTATTGACCCTCTGATGATGATGAAAAGTCAGTCTCAGGAAAGCAGGACAGTCATCAAGAGGAAGGTAGGCTAAGGACACAAGAACAATGCTGACACTTCCTGATGAGTTAACTTTTCTGACTATTCCTGCAAAGCTCTTATGTTTGGTAAATCTATATTTCATCTCTGCAGACCCATAAAGGACATTGCCTGGGCATAATCTTGGAAAACAAATAAATCAACTTGGAATTCAATACAAAACAGGAAGAAAAATGAAGTACTATCTGTCATCATTTTTACATTGTAAAACCAAATTCCAGTCAATAGAACTGGAGACACAAGAACCCATTGGGTGAAATCAAATTATATGATTTACCTTTAGCACGTTATACTTGATCTAAGGAGCAGTTGTCTATGAGAAACTGAGAGCATTAATCCCTAATCAAACTTGGGATAAGGCTAAATGTGTAAAATCCCTTTTACACTTTTGACTTTGCTAGAAAGATTTTGCTTCGAATGACCTATTAATTTGGAGCTCTACCCCAAGATAGAGTCAGCTGGGGTAAATAAATAAACCATGTAAGCAGAATAATGGTTAGAAACACTTCTCACTGGTGATTCTATTTCACTGCTAAGAGAACTTTTCTAGTAAAAAATAGAGTTAATGGGATACTTAGCTCATCTGGAAACTGTTAATTCTCTTGAATGAGCTGAGAGGAAGTTAACCAGGTGTGTTATCCCGATTTTACTTCATCTCTAATACTCAATTGCCTGCCCCAGGTCCTACATTCAGTTCACCCCCATGCTTTTGCTTTATCTTCTCCATATTTTCCTGGACTGGCATTGTCATGAATGCTGCTGAGTTCTCACCTTATGTATGAATACAATATGTAATAAATTAGGATGACATTAAAAAGAGGTGGCTCATTAAATCGTGATAGGATCTTACTGTTTATCATCCATGTTTGATCATTCTTCTTTCAACTTACTGCCCTCTTGCCCCATCAGGGTTGATGTGAAGCCTGTTTTAGTCACACCAGGTTCTTCCAGCTGTGTCCTCACATGTCCCTTTTCATCACCCCTCCCCCATCTTTGCCCAGACTTGAAAACTGCAAAGAGTATTGATCTGATGATCACGGGCTAGTTTTCCCTGCAGATGTAGGGCCTGGCCCTGGTCAGCATCTGGGTGGCCTTGGACAAGTAGATAACCAGAGTCTCAGCGTCTAAAGGAGATGATAGCGCCAGTCTCAAAGGCAGCTGAAATGAAACGACTCAGTGCATGTGAAAGACTTACCTATATTTCCACGCTGTTGGTTATCATTAAGGTTCCCCACCCCACACTCAGCACCAGTGAAGTTTGCTCCTCCTTTTCTGGACATCTTTAACGTCCTCGTGCCTCAAATTTATGTTACACTTCTTTCTTACAGCCTTTCTTTGAAATTCCAGTCCCCACGGGTCTCTCATTTCCTTGAACTTCTACAAAGATAGTGGATTCTAACTTTATACCTGATTCTATTCTTCCTAGGTTTGCTATGTCCTTGAGTCTGGATCTGAGTTGTCTTCCTTCAGGATGTGTCCAGGCAAAGCCAGATTATATAATGTAGTTTTCATCTGAATGAGTAGAGGCTGGGCTATGCTCCTGACTCTTTCTTCTCTCCATTGTCCTTCATAGGTTCTCCATACATTGAATAAGAACACATTGCTTATTAAGTCTACCTGTAGTGGGCATCATACACTCTCTTGGTTTCATAGGTGACTGTTAATTAGCAGACAACAGAAAACTTTTTTTATTATTTTAATTTTTAAATTTTTTTATCATAACAGAATTTTATTTACTTTTTAAAATTTTTATTGGTGTATAGTTGATTTACAATGTTGTGTTCATTTCTGCTGTACAGAGAAAGACAAATATCATATGATATCGCTTATATGTGGAATCTAAAAATATGGTACAAATTAACTTATTTACAAAACGGAAATAGAGTCACAGATGAAGGTGGGATTTGACCTAGTAAATAATTCATGCTTAGACATCAATAACATGAGCTTCTAGGAAAGAGTAATAAAATAAACCTTAGTATAACCACTTCTGTGATTGGCATCCAATCAGATTTGGACTCTTTTAAATGGGCATCTAATCAGATTTGGACTCTTTTAAATATGTTAGATATGCCAAATCACCATATTTGCTTACAAGTAGCCTATGTATTATGTAGCTTCTTAAAATATTTTCTTTCAATTAGAATTGTATCTTATTGTCATGCTTTATTCCTACTAATTTAGAAGTCTGCCTTTAGGAACAAAATAAAAACGTAGGGATTTTCCAAGTTTTAAATACATCCACAATTGTTTGCTATATAAGTATGCCCAGAATGCTATTAGTTGCCAAATTAGGCCAGAAAGAAATGAACTACATTTGAAAATTCTCAGAAATACAGTCTATCCAGATATAAGCAGTTTCTAGAAGCCAAATAATTGTGATTGTCCAAAAGTTCTTTGATAATTTGTCTGCCATTCTACAGAGGGCTTTCAGGAAATCTTGTTCAACACTCACAACCAACACCCTAATAATTATGAATGCCTGCACCATGCCCTAGGGGTGGAGAATGCCATCATTTTCTGGAACTCCATAGTTTATTTGCATTTACTGATATCTATGTTTTTTCATATCATGTAGAATGAACAACTTGAATAGTTTAAAGTGCTCTCCCAGACATTATTAAAAAACTCACAACATTCCTTCCAGATAAATAACTGAGCAAACAAACCTCTCACTTTGTTATTTATTTAGACACAAGATACAAGATATCTAACACAAGGTTAACAGATAACACACAGATAATAGATAGTTAATAGATAGTAAATAGATAAGGCTAATAGATAGTAAAATCTAAAAAGAAAGATGCTAAGACAACAACAAAAGATAGCAGCAGGGCATCTTTTTGAGGCAAGCTAGACCTAAAGTCTTGGTCTGTGAATGATGTAGAGAAAGGCCTGGGACAGCAGTGGGGATACTTCCACCAGCTCACATGCTTGGCAAGTTCTCTGCATCCGGGAATCAAGTTCCCTTCACGTGCTCCTGCCTAGGTGGCTGCAGGCAGCGGGCTCCAGTTGTCCTTCTGTGTTCACTGAGAAACATACAGGCTCCAGCATTCTGAGGTCTTCCTCAGAAGGCTGATAACTTCACTTGGCAAGATTCTTTAACATGGTTTATTGCTGGGAGCCCTCAACTCTACTTGGTTCTACCACTGCTTAGGGTACCTGCACCTCCCTTCGGCCTTATCTGTATCAACCAAGTCCTCTTCTCACAGCTGTGGCCCCGTTGGGTCCTGATGGTGCAAAGCTGAGATCTGAAACTGCACATTCATCCCTCTGAATTCTTATCTCCCTGAATGAATAGAATTAATAAAAAGAGATCCATCTTCCTACTCCTTGTAGTTGACATATAGATTGTAAACATTCATTAAGATATTTGTTTTTGTAAACATTCATTAAGATATTTGTTTTAACTGTGTGTGTTTTTATCTATTAACGATTTATCTGCTTTTTATCAGGCAGCCCCTCTCTTCCCCGTTTTTTTAATGTGCTTCAGTCCATCAGTTTTTTTTTTTTTAACAGGCTTTTGACCTATGTACAGAAACATTCTCCCATCTGCATCCCTATAAATATTTTTAAGATTTGTTCTGGGACACAGTTTCTTAGAAAATTACTTAGAGACTCATTGATGTTTTGGTGTCTTGCTTTTTAAGACTTAAAAGCAGGGGAAGAGCTGTTTAGTCCAGGGCTGATTATTTCAAGCCACTGAGGCAAGACCCTTCTGAGTTTTCCACCCAATGACCCAGGAATTAAGAAATGTTTTGAGTCTGGCAACGCACACTATTTTCACCCCTGTGTGACTTTTAAGTAGAGATCTCGCCAATGATTTCAGGAGAGTCTTCCGTCATGTGCATGTGCTGATAGCTCTCTGCTGAATAAGGGTCCTCCATGGATCTCCAGAGTTCCCATTAGAGGCAGGATCTCTCCCCTTTGGTGTTCTGTCCTAAGAACTCCGATCACCTTGCTCTCGCCAGATTTCTGGCTCTATCTCCTTAATGAAGGAAGACCACTGAGTTCCTGCTGAGATCCCAATCCCTGCCCCAAGGCAAGGAAATTCTCCACAAGCAGGAAGCTGGAGAAATTTCACTGCTCACCTCACTTGGATCCTATCTCTGGGGAACCAAACCCTTGGTTTCTCAACGTCTATTTCACATATTTTGCTTTGCCATATTTGTCTACATATTTCTGTTGTTTCAGACAGGAGTGTAAATCTACTCCCTTTTGCTCTATCTTGGCCAGAAGCAGAATCCAAGTACCATTCTATTTTAATTACTATTCCTTTCTGTTATGTGGTTGACATCAGGGGGTCTTGTTCAAGCTTGTTCCACTGCAGTTTTGGAAACATTACACCAATTCATACACATTTATTTTTCAAAAGTTCTTTAGAATCAGTTTATCTATATATAAAAACAATCCTCTTTCATTTATTGGTGTCCATTAAAGGCATAGGCTAATTTCTGGAAAAATAGTTTCCACACAATAAAACCTTTTATATTCCAAGAATAGGATGTGCTTTCTTATTATTCCAATCTTGTACACATTCCTCAGGAGCGTTTTAAAATTGTATTCCTATGGAACGGGTATGTATTTTGGTTTATTCCTACATATTTACCCACTTTTGTTGGTTTTGAAACTTGATTCTATTGTTTCTTTATATTTATTGTGTTGTTTCTATTTGGGAAAGTTACTGATTTTTGCGTATTAGTTTTGTACACAGGAACTGACTGAATTCTGTTATTTATTCAATGGTTTTTATTTGAATGTTTTGTTATCTTTTCATACAGTTCTATCTATCACAGATACCTACTCTGAAATAATGTATTATTCATTTGTATATTTCAATATGCACACAGCCTAGGTCCCTTTGCTTTTGGACCACCTTCATTTCTATAAAGTTACTAAGTTCTGGTTCTACCTCTCACTTTTCTCCATGTCGGTTAGAAAATTGTAGCTTGAGGGCTTCCCTGGTGGCGCAGTGGTTGGGAGTCCGCCTGCCGATGCAGGGGACACGGGTTCGTGCCCCGGTCGGGGAAGATCTCACATGCCACAGAGCGGTTGGGCCCGTGAGCCATGGCTGCTGGGCCTGCGGGTCCAGAGCCTGTGCTCCGCAATGGGAGAGGCCACAGCAGTGAGAGGCCCGTGTACCGAAAAAAAAAAATTGTAGTTTGAGAAAAATCTCATTGATAATTCCTCTCTGCTCTTACCTATTCTTTTCCACTTCAAGGGAGTATCACGTGAATATATAAGGTAAATTTCTTGAAATGATTAAGACTGTTCAAGAGAGAGATTTTACTTAAGTATTAAGAGTTAGCAGAGTGCTTTATGTTATAAATGTTCACAAATAAAGAGATAGTAGCATAAGAATGGTAAGTGGGTTTGGCTGTGTTAAGAATTTAAGCTACATGTTCATGAATTAAAGATTCATTCTTAATATACATAATTTACATTAGGAGAAGTTTAAGTACATGACTTGGAGAAATTCAAATGCAAATATGTATCATCTCAGGTTGAGCATGGAGAAAGGACACAATTTAAAAAAGTAGATGTGCTGAGCGTTACAAGGGTGAATAATTTTCACTGTATGTCAATTTTTTTTAGTTTTCTAAAAATATTGTGATGTCTATTAACTATAACAGATTAATGCTACAGGGGATAATCAACATCCAAACTTCCAGCAGCTTACATAGAAATCTGTTCATGCATTTCAGGGATCAGTTGGGATAACAGACTAAGCATTTTGGATATAAAAGGTTTACTATAGGAAATAGCAACTTATACAACTTCTGAAGAGCCAGAAAGCTGCCGTGGCCATCTCAGGCAGCCTGATACACTGAAGTATTTCTTAGTCTCACCTGGAAGCTGCTGAAGTTCTCAGGAATCCCCAAGAAGCTCCTGTCAGCTGTGGGGGTCAGTGGCAGTGTGGAGAGCACTCTTCAAGGGATCACCGGGAAGCCACAGTGAACCCTGCATCCACCCAGAATCTACCTATAGCTGGTTCTGAGGAAGATGACTTATATACTCTCTGTGGCAAACTCTAACCTGGACCCAGACAGGGAAGGGAAGTCTCTGCTTCAGCAACACAGAGGTGTTTACAAAGGGGTGATAGACAACAGAGAAAAATGCAAACTCATGTAACGGTGCAGAGGATAGTGGGTAGTCCTGGCTGGTGTGCTCTCTGGTGGTTGGGAGGACGAGGTGATACTTGCCTGTCCACTCATGTTCACTTTCACCCCCAGCATTTCACCACTTTCCAATGACAGGGATAGGCTATATGGCTCCACCCAGCTACAAAAGGGGCTGCCTCTCAGTGACTATCTATAAGACGGAAGGAGGAAGAGTAATATGAGTGAAAAGTTAGGTTAACAAGTAAATAATTTAAAGAAAAAAATTCAATTAACCTAAAACCGGCAAAAAAAATAATGCTGGATCTAGTATGTAATATGAAATAATAATTTATCAACATAAATTATACTGTTCACACCTTAGATTTTCTTATTTGTTGAATGATTACTTTTAATATCTTAGAAACAGTCTAGTGTTTTCTTAGGATACAAATATTAGTGCTGAAAATCAAAGCTGCAATGAGGTACCACCTTACCCCACTCAGAATGACCATCATTAAAAAGTGTACAAATAACAAATGCTGGAGAGGGTGTGGAGAAAAAGGAACCCTCCTACACTGTTGGTGGGAATTAAATTGGTGTAGCCACTATGGAGAACAGTATGGAGGTTCCTCAAAAAACTAAAAATCGAGCTACCATATGATCCAGTAGTCCCACTTCTGGGCATATAACTGGACAAAACTATAATTTGAAAAGATACATGCACCCCTATGTTCACAGAAACACTGTTTACAATAGCCAAGACATGGAAACAACCTAAATGTCCACCGACAGATGAATGGATAAAGAAGATGTGTTATATATACACAATGGAATACTTCTCAGCCATAAAAAAAGAGTAAAACAATTCCATTTGAAGCAACATGGATGGACCTAGAGATTATCATACTAAGTGAAGTAAGCCAGACAAAGACAAATACCATATGAGATCACTTATATATGGAATCTAAAACATGACACAAATGAACTTATTTACAAAACAAACTCACAGACATAGAGAACAGACTTGTGGTTGCCAAAGGGAAGGGGGTTGAGTGAGAAATGGAATGGAGTTTGGGGTTAGCAGATGCAAACTATTATATACAGAATGGATAAACAACAAGGTGCTACCCTATAGCACCGGGAACTATATTCAATATCCTGTAATGAACCTTAATGGAAAAGAATATGAAAAAGAAAATGTGTATATATGTAAATGTATAACTGAATCACTTTGTTGTACACCAGAAAGTAATACAACATTGTAAATCAACTATACTTCAATAAAATGAATTTTTAAAATAAATAAATAATTAATTTAAAAACAAATATTAATGCTGAACTAACCCCAAATTTTATTTTTTTTTTACATCTTTATTAGAGTATAATTGCTTTACAATGGTGTGTTAGTTTCTGCTTTATAACAAAGTGAATCAGTTATACATATACATATGTTCCCACAACTCTTCTCTCTTGCGTCTCCCTCCCACCTTCCCTATCCCACCCCTCTAGGTGGTAACAAAGCACTGAGCTGATCTCCCTGTGCTATGCAGCTGCTTCCCACTAGCTATCTATTTTATGTTTGGTAGTGTATATATGTTCATGCCACTCTCTCACTTTGTCACAGCTTACCCTTCCCCCTCCCCATATCCTCAAGTCCATTCTCTACGTCTGCATCTTTATTCCTGTCCTGCCTCTAGGTTCATCAGAACCATTTTCTTTTTTTTTTAGATTCCATATATATGTGTTAGCATACAGTATTTGTTTTTCTCTTTCTGACTTACTCTGTATGACAGACTCTAGGTCCATCTACCTCACTACAAATAACTCAATTTCCTTTCTTTTTATGGCTGAGTAATATTCCATTGTATGTATGTGCCATGTCTTCTTTATCTATTCATCCGATGATGGACACTTATAACCCCAAATTTTATTGTATAAAAGTACTGAATTAATATGCTAACTTTTCTCTGCTGACTGTCACAATGATCCTTGTCCTTAAGGGAATGGTCACATTTCTGGGAACTTGCAGAAAACCTACCTACACTATAAAGTGATGAAGAAGATCTGAAGTTTGCTGATAAAACACAATTTTTGTACAAACATAAAGGAGACCCTTTTGAGCTTCACTCGATCACATATAGTATGATTATGTGAAGTTTTACAAATAAATCATTTTATAACCTTGTTTTGGCTAGAAAATAGAGTCTTGGATTTCACTCATTATTGTGAGAAAAATTAGAGGTTACCTGTGGAAACTTTTAGTAAGCCATGAGAGAATGAACATATTTATGTTTCCTGAAGCACCTTCTATTAAGTTTGGAAGGAGATTTGAAAAATTACTTAAGCTAGGAACGTGTTATACATTTAATTCACCTAAATACATCTCACTGAATGGTTTCTGAATGAATGAATGGATGAAGTGAATTATTTATGTAATGTGTTTACTTCTCTGTCTCTATAACAAGGCTCTCAAAATCAGATATTTTATTGCCTTCACCTAACAATATCTGCCACATTAATTTTTGTGAATGAATAAAAGTGGAAATTACAGTCAGATGTGCCTGATCGGCCCTTTTCCTCTCAACTAAATATCCTAATATTTCTCTGTGCAAAAGGATCTTAATTATGCATTCACATCACACCAATTTACTTCTCTTACGCTACTGTCCCCTTACACTACTGAAGTTCAAATAAAATCTACACCATTAATGTTACCCAGTCACCTACTCTATATTTAGCTTGCAATGTCACATGCATTTTTACTACAAAAATACTACAGAGATAGATAAACTGTGTTTCCCCAAAGCAGCACTACTTTCTAAAGCACAAGAAGAGTTTTACTGTATGTCTCCAGGTCATCTGAGTTATTACCTAAATAGCCTTAACCATTAGTAGCTGCCTGAATTATAGCTTCTTCAGGGATTATCTGAAATTTGTTTAAAATTTGAGAACAATTAACAGAAACACTGCATTATGGTAGGCAATAGTTACAGCTCTGACAAAGGTATTTTACAGATCATATATTGCCAAACATTTTTTTTGTCCTAAAATAAGCTTAGCACAAAACGTCTTGTCTTGTAGATGTGTTATCTAAAAATTTTAGGCAAAGTGGATTTAAAAGTGAATAAACCACAAGATAATAAAAGCACATTTCTATGTAATCTAAGGTTGAGAGTAATATAATTTAAATTCTACAAAGCAACTTTTCATGTATGGGGTTTTCATACATGTAATTGTAAAATGTAATTCACAATGGTGATTGGAAGTAGCACATATAGAGTTTGTGAATAGTCAGGTCAGGGACAATCTACGCTTATAGGAAATTAAGTACCTGTCACTTTATGTGTTTGTAAAGAAAACCTAAAATGAAAGGTAGTAACAGAAATTCATAACTTCCTCAAAAATGGGACATGAAGTGTGTGTGTGTGTGTGTGTGCGTGTGTGTGTGTATACAGACTTTGAGAGCAGGTGCATCTTACAGCCCTCTCAGAACTGTGCTGCCAGGTAGAATAGATTCCCTAGTGTACTTTCCACTGTGACTTACAGTAATAGAGGCAGTTTCTCAGGATAGATTGTAGCATCCTTGGCATTACTGTGTTACTGGTCCTAATCAGCTGTTACATCGGTGTTAGTTTTAGTCATATAAATAGGACTGCATTTTTAAATTATTATGACATATTGAGTAAATAAAAATATAATTGAGTGGGATTAATGTTCTTATTTTAATCTAAAATCTGATAATATATTCTGTCACTGGCACATATTTTAATTTGTCACTAGGCCTCCATGACAATAGAGAAGGTAAACCTGTTATTTGAGATACCTATGCCTTTTCCATAATTAACTATGGAGAAATCAATTATTACAGAAGGTGCACAGTAATTATTGTCTTGTAATTTTATCTCATAAATGACTAAACATTTTGAAGACTTAATTATAAATTAACAAAGAAAAGATAGACATGATAAGGAATATTACAACAAGTTATTGCACCTGTTAATTAAGCAGAGGAAATTGATATTTGTCCACCAGGAAATATCTGTAATCACATAGTATTATATAGAAAACAATTATATTGTCTTGATGAATAAATGAAAATTGATGTTTTTATACCCCAAATTGTTGGTCTATATTTTACCTACATTTGATGATTTTTAAAACATGAATGAAGTTATTCACTCTGTTAAAATGCTAAATTCACTCTATAATTATACTAAAGGATAGTATGCCAACTTTCTGTTCTTTGGCAGATTTTTAGATTAATGAAATAATAGCTTAGCATTTATTATAGTTTTGTATTTCTTATATAGTAATAAAACAAACTAGTAAAGCTTATTTAAAGCAATCTATTTAAATAATTGAAAGTCTACAGAAAGATCAAGACAGAATGTGCAGCTCAAATTGCAAATACTCCATCAGAGCTAATACCAATGTAAACTCTGGTCTGCATGAAATCATTACAAACTAAACTGAAAAAAACTGATATGCACTTGACTGAGCTATTCAGTGTTTAATACCTCCTCACGTGTGCATTTTGTTTTTCGATGCATAGTTTTGTCAGTTCCTTAGTGCATTTATATAGGAACACTTTTTTTCCCTGGATTAAATTGAATATAAAGCTCCTTAAGGACATTATGTTGAAAAATACTGAGTAGCATTAGAAACTTTCAGCATAAGAATTTAACCTACAGGAACTGCGGAGGTTTCAAATGCTGTGAATTATTTTAGTAATGCCAAACCCTGTCAAACAACACTCAAACTTTGCTTAAGGTTAAACATTTTTACTTATAGGGATAGAAATTAACATTTAAATATTTAATTTGTATTTTTTTTGTTTCAAGTTCTTGAATTTTACATATTCTTCATTTTATAATGTATGTGTTAACTAGTAACAAAGTCATATTCTTATGCATGGTAGAATTCACGTTTTTATATACAAAGAAGTGACAAAAATAACTTTGCATTGAAACACAATTTTTGTACATTTTTTTAACATCTTTATTGGAGTATAATTGCTTTACAATGGTGTGTTAGTTTCTGCTTTATAACAAAGTGAATCCATTATACATATACATATATCCCCATATCTCCTCCCTCTTGCGTCTCCCTCCCACCCTCCCTATCCCACCCCTCTAGGTGGTCACAAAGCACGGAGCTGATCTCCCTGTGCTATGCAGTTGCTTCCCACTAGCTATCTATTTTACATTTGGTAGTGTATATATGTGCTTGCCACTCTCTCACTTTGTCCCAGCTTCCCCTCCTCACCCCGTGTCCTCAAGTCCATTGTCTATGTCTGCGTCTTTATTCCTGTTCTGCCCCTAGGTTCTTCAGAACCATTTTTTTTTTTTTTAGAGACACATTTTTATAAGTATGCCACTTGGTAAAGACAAAAGACATAGCAGAAAAAAGAGGAAAGTAATTTCAAAGAGGAAGAAAAGACAGAGGTGTAAGCACCAGGTAAGAGACTGTGGGCATCGTGTTTTGGTTTTAACATTTGCAGGATCATCACCCTTTTTGGTGAGTACTCTCTGTTAGGACCCTGCTCAAACACAGCTAATCTCTTCAGCACCCTCAGGCAAGCCCACAGAGGAGCTCTGAAGCCAGTTCGTTCATTCCCCACTATTCATCTAACTTCTGAATAGACCCAGCTATGTTTGTGTCATAGGAACCTCTTTAACACTTAATTTTATTACTATAAAAATGCTAATCCATTGTTTCTGACTTCCATTGCTTCCATTGAGAAGTTAGCTGTCAGCCTTGGGGTTTTTCCTTTGAAGATCATGTGTCTTTTATTATTTCAGTAATGCCAAATTTAAATGTTATATTTCCTTTGATTTTCAACAGTTTTACTATGATGTCCCCAGGTGTTGTTTTCATTGTGTTTTTCTTTTCTGGGGGTTCTCCGAAGTTTATTATATGTGGGTTGGTCATCTGCATCATCATGACTTTGATTTTTGCTCTGTACCCATTCTCCCTCTTCACTTTTTAAATTGGTTTTGTATTTATTTTATTTAATATCATATGGTAGCTCTATTTGTAGTTTTTTGAGGACCTTCCATACTGTTCTCCATAGTGGCTGCACCAATTTACATTCCCACCAACAGTGCAAGAGGGTTCCCTTTTCTCCACACCCTCTCCAGCATTTATTTTTGTAGATTTTTTGATGATGGTCATTCTGACTGGTGTGAGGTGATACCTCATTGTAGCTTTGATTTACATTTTTCTAACGATTAGTGATGTTGAGCATCTTTTCATGTGCCTCTTGGACATCTGTGTGACCAGCAATCCCACTACTGGGCATATAACCCGAGAAAACCATAATTCAAAAAGACACATGTACCCCAGTGTTCATTGCAGCTCTATTTACAATAGCCAGGACATGGAGGCAACCTAAATGTCCATCAACAGAGGAATGGATAAAGAAGATGTGGTACATATATACAATGGAATATTATTCAGCCATAAAAAGGAACAAAATTGGGTCATTTGTAGAGATGTGGATGGACTTAGAGTCTGTCATATAGAGTGAAATAAGTCAGAAAAAGAAAAACGAATATCTTATATTAATGCATATATGTGGAATCTAGAAAAATAGTATAGATGAACCTATATCCAGAGCAGGAATAGGGGTGCAGATGTAGAGAATGGACGTGTGGACACAGGGTGGGAAAGGGAGGGTGGGATGAATTGGGAGATTAGGTTTGACATGAAAACACTACCACGTGTAAAATAGATAGCTAGTGGGATGCTGCTCTATAGCACAGGGAGCTCAGCCCAGTGCTCTGTGATGACCTAGATAGTCAGTACTGTGGGGGTGGGGGTGGGTGGGAGGGAGGTCCAAGAGGGAGGGGATATGTATATACATATAGCTGTTCACTTTGTCATACAGCAGAAACTAATGCAACATTGTAAAACAATTACACTCCAATAAAAAATATTATATATAAAATACATACATATATACATATATACATGTATAAATATAAGTTTCTGCTGGTTTAATACTGAGTCCATTGTTTCAGATATATATATTTTTTTCACGTTTTGAATGTCCTTTGGCTATTTTTGTAAATTCTCAATTCTCCATTCTTTCATATAGTTTGTATATATTTTTTAATATTTTCTTGAACATATAAATAAAGTTTTTATAGATCCTTTTGTACCAGCTCCAATGTCTGAACCAAATATGATCAGGTCTCCTTGGGTTGTTTTCTTTTTCCTTTTTTATTTGACATGTAATTTTTTTTACCTTTTCATGTCTCATATTTGTTTCTTATTTTATGTTAGACACGGTATAGAAAAAAAAACTTTGGGGCCTTCAGATGCAGCTGTCTCCAAAAGGAAAGATTTTAGTTGAAGGACCGATAACCTCAATCCAGTCAGGATGTGGGGCTGGGCTAAGATTTAGTCCTATTCACTTTTATTCTCATTTGTTCCTGTTCCTTAGGTGTAGTTTTCTAGGATTTTAACTGTGGGTATCCATCTCCTTAACTCTAAAAATACTGTTGGAAATTCAGCTTTGCCCTTTAGAAATTACCAGTTTGACTGTTGGGCCCACACACTGTGGTAATTTGCTAATATCATGCAGAAGAGACCAGATGTATGTTTGAGGAATTCCCCCAGATTGGGGCTTGGTTCCTAAACACTGCAAGACTATAAGATATTTTATTGTGCATTGGAAAAACCTCTAATATAGCTCTGACATATTTTTCTTCTTTATATTACTAGCATCCTTCCTGGAATTTGGTGTATGTTAAGTTTATTTAAATTTTGATCCATTCTTTCCAATAATTCTACTTCATATGGCGTATGATATTTTCTTGTTTTTATTTCATAATTTTTTTTTTTACCCTGGGGTAGCTAATTCATGGCTAGTTTATTTGAGAAGCAATTTCAGAAAGCCCATGAAAGAGAGTGGGGAGAGTGAGGTTGCTACTATTGCTGCACAGCAAATTAAAGCCAAACTTAGATTCTTAAAATTATTGTTTCTTTGTTTTGGGGGGTAGGGGTTGTTGGTATTTTTGTGGGGATTTTTTTTTTTTTTTTTTGCTCTTGAATTTTTGGGTTAGGAATTTGGGTTGGACTGCTAGAGCCCACGTTTTGTCCATCAATAAGTTACATTTCTTTCACATGAAAAATTCACTTATCTCTACCCAAGAACCATCAAAATTTTCATCCTGTTATAGCAATGGTCCTGGCTTTTTACTATCCACATCACCTGAGAACTTGTTAGAAATGCAAATTTTCACTAACTCTCTCCCCAGATCTACTGAATCAGACCCTTTGGCAATGATCCCAGCTATCTCTATTTTAAGAAGCCCTCCCAGTGAATAAGATGCACCTATTTAACATTGACTAAGAACGTAGTGACTGAAGTTTCCAACATTTCTGGTTTGAGTGAATGAATGCAAAAGCTATGATTTGGGGAAACACAATTTGAAGACTGTAAAGAGTCTTGATTTAAACACATTGGGTTTTTTGTGCTTATAGCATATCCAAATGACCATATCCCAGTGGAAAACTGAATACATGCCCCTAAAACTGAAGGCAGTGATAAGGGTTGAAGTTCTAAATTTGAGAATAATTAGCAAACTGTTGAATAAAACTGCTATTTTGGACAAGGTTGCCCAAGGAAGGCATGTAGAAAGAGAATAACAATGGACCAAAAATATAATTCCAGGGATTCACATTGTACAGTAGGTATACAGAGAGATGGAGAAGAGAGATCTGTGAAAGGTAAAGATAAGGAAAGATTGGAATTAATGGAAAAAAGCCAAGAAAGAGGAGAGGTATGCAAAATTTATTAGTCAGATGGTTTCAGTTCCCTATCAGTAAAAATCCATTAAATTTTTGTAGGGCAAAGGCAGAAATTAGTTCATTTAAGTAATAGGGACATGTGAATGAGGATTGCTTCAGCCCAGATGCCTTCAGCAGTTCAAAAGGTGCATTAATATTGTTTGTTCTCGGTCTCCCTTAGCTTTACTTCCTCAGTCTCAGGCTGATTCCTGCCTTGGGGTGACCATCAGCAGCTTCAGTGCACATTCTGAGAGATTCAAGTTTAGTTGAAAGGAATGTTTTATTTTCCAAGAAAATTCTGGGAATCAGTCTGATTGCATCATCCTTGGATCAAACACCAAACACAAAACTCAATGCTTGCCTGGGACGAAGCGAGAGAGTGGCATGGACATACATACACTATCAAATGTAAAATAGATAGCTAGTGGGAAGAAGCCACATGGCACAGAGAGATCAGCTCAGTGCTTTGTGACCACCTAGAGGGGTGGATAGGGAGGGTGGGAGGGAGGGAGATGCAAGAGGGAAGAGATATGGGGATATATGTATATGTATAGCTGATTCACTTTGTTATACAGCAGAAACTAACACACCATTGCAAAGCAATTATACTCCAATAAAGATGTTAAAAAAGAAAAATTCAATGCCTGCTTTGCTTTGGCCTGGGTTACATACCCATCTCCTAAAGCCAGGATTAGCCACCAAAACACCATACACTAAAAACACAAGGTGTGTAATTCTTCATGGAAAATACAGGTTATTTTAATGAATAAGAGGCAAATGTTGCCAAAACTCGATCTCTGTTCACTGGTGCCGAATAAAAACGTGGAGACAGTTTTGGGTGAAGTAGAAAAGAATAGCTTTTATTGCTTTGCCAGGCCAAGGGGCCCACATTGGGCTACTGCCCTCAAGACTGTGTGTCCCACCCTGGAGCGGGTAGTGAGGGGTCTTATAGTGTTCAATGAGCAGGGCGTGGTCAGCTCATGGACAATTCTCTGATTGGTTGGTGGTGAGGTAATCAAGAGTTAGCATCATCAGCCTTCTGGTTCCAACTGGTCTGGGGTCTTGGTGCTTGTGGGCAGCGTACAGTTAACTTCTCCCACCTGGTGGGCGTTTCAGTATCTGCAAAACAGCTCAAAGGACATGGCTCAGAATATCATCTATAGTCCTTGAGGAAGAACTAAAGGTGCTTGACTTTGTTTAATAGATAAAGTATTATTACTTTGTCCTGCTTGCCTGTTTTCCTTTCTTTCTGCATTTTCTCACTTCTCTGATTAAATTTATTCGTTGACTAAAGTTTTCCTACAGACAAAAGGCAGGTGGAGGACATGGGTGGGGATGTACTCTGGGATGGCTTCATAGGGTCCTGCTTGGTTACACAAGAAGCACACATATGTCCACAGAACATAACCAACAGAAGTAACTGAGTAAACATCTTCAAGGAGTGAGCTATTGGTAGTGGCAAATTCTACAGAAAGATTCATGAAAATCGTACTGACTAGTGTTAGTGGGTCATTATCCTCCCAAATATTATTGTCTTTAAAACTACTAATGCAATTCTTTTCCAACACCTGTATTAAACACGGGGTTTATTTTCACACAAGCTAACTTTTTTCTTGCAGTACCCAACTAGATTATTATTTCAACTCTTTAGAATATATTATTTTTTGAATCAAGTTTTGTCTGATAGAGACATTTGCAACAATTTCTCCCAAATAGCTCGGATATAAAGGCATTTCTGTTCAATATTATTTGCCAAGATAAATAAAATTTAGTTATATTTTTAAAATCATCTTTTCAAAGATTGATCTTGCCATCATAATAGCAAAAAAATGTATTTACTGAACCACCATAAAGATGTTTAAATTGAAACCCAAACACATTAGTGAATTAGTCCATTATTTTCTATTTGTTTTCCTTACCAACACACATATTGAAATGTTCAATATGTCTCACATATTTTGGTAACTATAAATTTTTCAATATTTTCTTCTTAAATAAGTTTGTTATTTAACAATTATTTAAAATTGAATACAGGAAATAGTTGATTTGGAAGAATCAGTCAAGAATAATAAAAAATTAACTAAATTTCCTGCTTCTCTGATGACAGACCCAGCTTTGTGTTCAGATGCAGACATTTTCTTTCATAATATTTTCTTAATTTTTCTCCTTCCCTCACTTTATTATTCAGCTTAAAAAATTGCTTGTGAATATTATTGTTTGGGGGCAGTTCGCTATAAACTCCTTCAATTTATTTGAGAATAATATGTTAAAAATGATTGAAACGTGAGTAAATTGTTGAATCATGAAATTTTCAATTTAGTGTGTCACTGATGGTATTTTGTAATGTAGCTTTCCATACTCAAATGAGGTTGTAGGTTGTTACATGACACTCATTCGTGACATTTCGCATTCTATGTGCTGTCATAAAAGCTTGCTTTTTCTTTAAACCCCGTAGTGGCAAAGTGAGAAAGGCTGGAGAATTAGCAGAAATAATTTGTCTCTCTAGGACTTAAAAGAAAATATTTCTTTAGTTTATGTACTTTTAAAATTTGGGGTAGTGTCTTACTCATTTGTTTGTTTTCAGGAAATATACTAACACAATTGCCTTTCCACACTCCTGAACTCTGATCAAAGCTGGAGGGTCTCTTTATAGGAGTGGTAATTATACCACATATCTGCATAAGGAAAGAAATATCCATAACACTATCCTCTAACAGTCAATGTTTTCAAGGGATTATTGTTAATGCAGAAATCTCTTTCTGCATATTGTTTTCTCATGAAGTAACATTTTAAGTTATCACTAATGAATGACTGATGCTTCTTTCAACGTATATTTTACAGTTTTCTAAAATAATGTAGGGAAACCAGCTAACTGCCAAATTCATTTTGCAACCATTAATACTCTATAAATCCAGGGTAAAGATGATTTTTAAGGATACTTATTCAAGTTTTCTCAGTCATGATATTTTATGTTCAACAAGGTAATATTTTAGTTTGATGATTTCAGTGACTTATGGTCACATTATGCTAGCGATTTACAAAGATTTATTTGATTAGCTTCCAATTTTTCTCTCTCTTCTCTTTCCTAATTGAAAATATCTTTAACTCATCCCAGTCATGATCATATTTTATATGAATTTCTATATACAGTGTTCTGACCTTTCTATATCAATTCAGATTTACTTTCAGCTCCTAGTAACAAAAACCTGACTTCAGACGTCTGTACTCATAAGGATTCATTCCCTCACATAAAAGGGCAGTGGAAGTTGTCTGTCCAGGGCTCAGAAAGCAGCTCCACTAAGTTGTGAGAGATCTAATGTATATGAATCTTCTATCTATTTTGCCACTTTCAGCATAAATCTTCCAGCTATAAGAACACCTCATGTACCAGGATGGCAGCTAGAACAGCAGCACCCATGCCCATCACATCAATATTCCTGAATGTTGATAAAAGGAAGCCTGCTATTAGTATATTCCCCCAAGTTGGACACCAAAGTTAATGAGATAAAGACAAATTTTTAGAGTGAAAGTGAATACAATGTTGAAAACATAAATTTTTACTCACAAAGTTTCTTAAATGAGTAATTAGATGAAAGATATGTTTGGACAATGTGAAGGTTCCTGAAAAACAATTTCATTTTATTACAGGCAGAGAGTTTTCCAGATCTATTTTTACAAACATGGTCATATAAAATTGTGGTTTAACAAATCATTCCTTCAGAAAATTTAAACTCATTTTTTTGCCTTTTTCAGGAAATTCAAACCTCAAACGTCAATACTGCCAAAAATGGTAATGAACTGAAGATGGTCTACATCAATGAGTATAACTTGCACACCCCTGTGTTAGCAATCTGTTGATCATATCCAGCAATAAGAAAGTACATCACTAGTGATTTACAATATATTTGGACCATTAATAGTTTAACATGTCAATCACCCTACCAAACTGATTTATCCCTAAAGATGAATATTTATTTATAAGATTTATTAAAATATTCCTACCTATCTATATGTAGGGCATAAAGTTTATAGTGGTTGGACTATTAAATAGTGATAAATTGTTACCTCATAGAAATTAATTTTATTTAGTGGCCGTTGACTTCCCAATAAATAGCTTATTATGCACTTCAGCATCTTGTGAAATACGCATCTTCATACTTCAGTGAATATATGAAGCACTTAAAGTGAATATTCTTCTAGTGTAAGGAGTAATGTTCTCAGTAACAATATTGTAAATTGCTCGTGCTTTGCTAGCATATTTCTCTCCACATGCTTCTGCCACAAATACTTTATTAATGCGTTACATCTGCCATTAAAATAAAGTGACTTATATCACTCAAAACAGTACTATCCACTTAAGTTATTCATCCCATTTCAAATACTTTGTGCAAAGGGGAAAGTTAAATTAACACTCTGAAACTCATGAAATCCATGCCCAAGATGATTTTTCATGGATTATTCTGAAAATAACCTGGTATTAAGTTTATGTCTCATTTATTATTTGTCTTGGAATCTCTGAAGATTTTGAGGTGTCTATGGCTTCATTTGAAATCCACCCTCTCCTTAATATTTTCTTCTTAAATTAACTCAAAGAATTCTGAGAATTTTAGCACCTGTGTGCTGAAGTGAGCACAGAAACACGAGGACCGTCTTCTCAATCTAGTCTGAGATTTTAGTGCTCTGCTTTGATAATGTATCTACTATTGGAGCTATCAAATCTAAAGAATTCTAGTCTTGGACTGCCTTGCCTATAAGCGTGTCATGTTTCATAAATGGATTTTTCAAGTGATTTTTGTCTCAGTTAATCACATTCAGTCAATTAACAAGTATTGACTTAATATCTGTTGTATCTGAGGCATAACATTTACATCTGAACTGTGTCTTCTGCTGACATCTCACCATCTTAGAGACTTTGCTCCTGTATTTGAGCCGCTTTTTTAAGCTCCACATCTGTGCTGATCTAAAACTTTACCTCCTGATGACTTTCCACATGCCTGCCTCTAGGACAAGCCTGGCTCTTCACCTTCTCCCAAAGACCTCCATTCCACTCAACCTATTCGTTTAGAAAGTTCCAGCATGTTCCTGGTGTTTCTTAAATTACTCCTGAGCAAGTTTATCCAACTACATATTTCATTTGCTAGTGTGAGGAAATAAATTCATAGATAAAGTTTGAATCAACTGCATGTAAAAATCATCAATAAGAACAGGGAATGGGATTTTATTCTGGGATTTAGAACTGACACCCTAATGAATTTCTGAGAATTATTTATAATAGTTTATCAGATAGATTGTATTGCTTAATTCATGGTGTTCTCATGATTTTCTTTTTTTTTAATTTTTTGTGGTACGTGGGCCTCTCATTGTTGTGGCCCCTCCCGCTGCAGAGCACAGGCTCCGGACGCACAGGCTCAGCGACCATGGCTCACGGGCCCAGCCGCTCCGCGACATGTGGGATCTTCCCGGACCGGGGCACGAACCTGTGTCCCCTGCATCGGCAGACGGACTCTCAACCACTGCGACACCAGGGAAGCCCCATGATCTTCTTTTAATAGTACATGGAAACCAATGAGTGTATTGTCTAAGCTTTATATACTTCTACTCACTAAAAGCCAACAAGCTTCTGACAGAGCTATATATTCTTGTAGGGAAAAAAACAGATTTTAAGTGCTGGACAATAACTTGTCATTTTCCTTGACTTCTTATCCAACTTTGTCTTTGGCACTTGTCATTTAGAATAAAGCATTTTACATTAATTACACTTTTGTGACCCTTGACTACTCTTGTTGGAAAAGCCAAGCACTTCAAGGAATAAAATTGTACTGAAAAAATCCATGTGATCATCTCATCTCTCTAGGCTGTCAATTCAAGCTCTAGTTCCTTTGGGAAATTGTTCAAAGGGACCTCAATGTCATTTCAATACAAGGATACTGAAATGTGTCTTTCATTTCACAGGAAATAGGAAAAATAAGGGGAAATTACTCATACCTCTATGATTTCACGGCACCTTCAACAGACCCAGTGGGGTGTATATTTCTGTGTTTACTTGATTTGGCATCTAACTCCCCAGTAAGGCTATAGTTTTTTTTGAGGGACGATTAAAAAATATAAAACCTCTCCAGTATCTAGCATAATATTTGTTATATCAATAGTGATGAACACTCACTTGAATAGAGAAATATCATAGCTGCTAATACATAGTATATATGCCTGCTTTTAATTGATTTGTTAGATGCTATTTCTAGTTTAGTTTACGTAAAGTTTTTATTTCTTATTCACTTAGGCTTGGTGCAAGCTTGTACTTTGTACATGATAGTCATGTAGCTGAGAACATATGCTTTTTCTTTTTGTGTTGATATGCAACACTGCAGCTCGGCAACCTTACACAAAGTTTCCATCCTATGGCTGAAGGTCTTCAAACAGGAGATACAGGCTAGATATATTTTAGTGGGGTGTTCCTATTTTCTTGATACACTTGGCTTAGTGAGAAGTATTGTTTGTCCTTTACTCTTTGTCAAATGCAAGAATGAGTATGGACTTCTAGGAAATGCTTTTTCATGTAAACTTCTAAATATTGCCTCACATTAACAGCTTTATTAATTTTGAACTTCTCGTGTTTCTGTAACTAGCATTACTTTGTCTTATGTGCTGTCCTTCTTATATCTTACTAGATTTCATGGTAAAGGCTTTTACGGATTTTTGTATTCATATACAGATTTTAATGCTAGCACATGTTAATCTGAATAAGATACACTATGTTGAAGTAATGAACAAACTCCCAGTCTCAGTAGCTTAAGCAAGAAAGGTCTATTTTTAGTTGATGGTATAGATGCAAAGCTGTTGAGCAGGGGACTCCATAAAATCACTCAGGGACTTTAATCCAAAAAGTCATATTCATCCTTTTCTGACCCCATCAACAGGAGCATGAGACCTTCAGGGTCACCGAGGCAGAGAGAAAGCATAGGAATCTATGCTTTCTTTCCAGCCGAATGTCAGTTCTTGCAGCCACTGGCTTGAAGTGTGGACTTGTGGCTCACTAAGAGGTTGGGTTGTGTAGTCTTTCTTGTGCCTGAATGCAGAACTGCATATTGGTAAGCCATGATAATGTGGAACATGTTTCTATATGTGTTATGTTCTGGAAGAATTGCAATAATTTATAGTGGCTGCTTCCTAGGATTTCTGTGATGACTAAATAAGTTAATATATGTAAAGCAAATAGAGCTAGGCACATAGTAAGTATGAAAACCTGGCTGCTGGTGTAATTATTATACCAATTAGGAGTAATAATGGTGGTGGTATAGTGGTCAAGATAGTAACAACAATCGCATTTATGTAAGTAGCAAGAGTGGTAATATTGGCAGCAGCAGTAATAACAGCGACAGTGGGGATAGTAGGAGTAGCAGTAGTCATACAGGCAGTGGTGGCAGTAGCTGTAGGGGCAGCACTAGTAATAGTAACAGTAGTACTAGTAGTAGTATCAGTAGCAACGGCAGCAGCAGCAGTAGTATCAGGGGAGCAGAAGTATTTGAACTACAGGCAGACCTTGGGGATATTGCAGGTTTGGTTCCAGACCATTGCAATAAAGATAATATCGCCGTAAAGCCAGCCACACAGATGTTTTGGTTTCCCAGTGCATGTCAAAGTTATGTTTACACTATTCTGTAGTCTATTATGTGTGCAATAGCATTATGTCTAAAAAGACAATGTACATGCCTTAATTTAAAAATATTTAACTGCTAAAATATTCTAACCATCATCTGAGCTTTCAGTGAGTCACAGTAGTAACATCAAAGGTCACTGATCACAGGTCACTATAACCAATATAATAATAAGGAAAGTTTGAAATATCGCAAGAATTACCAAAATGGGGCACAGAGACACAAAGTGAGCAAATGATGCTGGAAAAATGGCAACAATAGGCTTGCTCAACGTAGGGGTGCCCCAAACCTTGAATTTGTGAAAAGCTCAATGAAGCGAAATGCAATGAAACAAGCTATGTCTGTAGAGCAAGAGTGGGGTTAGTAGAAGCAGGAGTGGCAGTAATAGTAAGGTAGCCACAGCAGCGGTCGTAATAGCTGTGCTATCAGCTCCCTCAGCACTTGGCAAAACTCATGTATGTAGGCATATATACAGCCCTTTACCTTTTTAACACTTAGCTTTCAGATTCCATATTCCATTTTCAATTTGCTTAGTTTATTGTTCTATTCAACTTTCCATTAGAAATTTAATTAAGCGTTAGCATTTTTACCTTTGTTTATTTTTAAAAAATGTTAAAATATTAATTCTGTGATTGCACCTTATATGCTCACAAGACCGTTCTAATATCCTCTGAGGTGCTTAGATTCTTGGATATCAAAACTAGATTTTTCTGGGCTTTGGTGCTGGCCCCCACTCCTGAGTTTTCTCTGTTTCCTCAACTATAAAGTGTGAATCATAATAGTAGCAACTTTGTAGAATTGTTTTAAGGATGAAATGAGTTATATATATGTGAAGTACTTTGAACGGTGGCAAGCTTAAAACAATTGCTCACTGAGAATTAGCTCTTACTGTTACATAGATGGTGTCTTTTTTCCTGTGCTATTTATTTGCATCTGCTCTCTTTTTCTCTTAATCAGACTTGTCAAAAGATTTCTCTATCTTTCACTTAATTGATTGCTTTTAGTTTCTAGCTGTTATATTTTGTAATCCACTCTCTTCTGCTTTCTTTGGCATTTTTCAGTTGTTTTCACCAAAGTCCTACAGTTGTGTAATTAGTGAATTTAATTTCAGTGTTTGTTTTCTCAATATAGGCATTTAGAGCTATACTTCTTTTGCCTAACAGTTTGCTTTGTATTTCCTTACAAAGCAATGTAATGTAATGTAATGACCCCTAATGTACAGTATTTTTTCATGTCCTTATTGGCCATTCATATGTCTTCTTGTGATGTGTCTGTTTAAATCTTTTGCTCATTTTTATTAGGTTTCTTTGTTATTGAATAGTAAAATATTTTATTATTTATATTATATATTATGTTATACATATTTATATAATCTAGATATACATTCTAGATGCTGCAAGTATCTTCTTCTAGTTTATGACTTGTTTTTTCATTTTTTTATGACATCTTTAGGAGTGTACATATTTTTCATTTACATTTCCTTTACCATTTTTGATTTTTGTATTCTAAGAAAATTTTGTGTGCCCCAAGGTCACAAAGATTTTCTTCTATATTTTCTTTTAGAAGTCTTACAATTTTACACTTAGGTCTTTGTATGGGGTGAGATAGAGCCCATCCTCCCACACCCCACTGCATATAAGGACATCCTACTGTTTTAATACCATTTCTTGAAAATAATACACCTGTATCTATTATTTTACTGTTTGTTTTCTTTTGATCTCACCAATCTGATGTATCTGTTTTGTCTCCTCTTTCAATTTCTTTTGGATTAATTCATTAATTATCATTATCTGCTCTTTAGTTGTATACTCTTTTACATTCAGGAGTTGCTTTAAATATTACAGCATACTTCAATGAATTATTTTATCTTAAAATAAATTATTTTATCTATATCTTCTTATACTAGTATTTGAGAATACTTTAACTTCATTTACATCAAAAACTGTTTAAATTTTTATTGTGCTTGCCTATTTTATATTTACATATATTTTATATACTACATGGCATTATTATTGTCGCTTTCTAATGCTAATATTCATTTATATTTACCAATAGATTTATTCTTTCTGTTGTCCTTGATTCTACTCTAATTTCTTTTTTTCCATCTTGGATTATTTTACTCTGGTGAGAAAACTACCTTTAATATTCCTTTTAGGGAATATCTGCAGGTGATAATTCTGTTTTTATTCACTTTGTCTTTATTTATTTTAACTGCATATCTGTAGGATATTTTCACTTGATATGGGAATTCTAGATTGGAAATTATTTTTTTCAGCTTTTAATACTGTCATTTTATTTTCTTCTGACTTCCTTTATGTGCTGAAAATAGCAGCTGTCAGTCTTTTTTTTTTTTTTTTTTTTTTTTTTTTGCGGTACGCGGGCCTCTCACTGTTGTGGCCTCTCCCGTTGCAGAGCACAGGCTCCGGATGCGCAGGCCCAGCGGCCATGGCTCATGGGCCCAGCTGCTCCGCGGCATGTGGGATCTTCCCAGACCGGAGCACGAACCCGAGTTCCCTGCATCAGCAGGCGGACTCAACCACTGCGCCACCAGGGAAGCCCGCAGCTGTCAGTCTTAATCTTGCTCCTTGGAAAGTGCTGTTTATTTTTATTTCTGTCTGCTTTCCATAATCTCATCAATTTTTACCAGGACTTGTCTGGGTGTGGTCATTTTGTATTTAAGCTGCTTGCACTTACTGAACTTCTTGAATCTGTAGAGAGTGATCCCTTCATTGATTTGGGGAAATTATCAGATTCCTATCTCTTTCTCTCCTTTTCTTCTGGGATTCTGATTATATGGAAGTCAGACCTTTTGACTAAGCAACCCCCTCCCAGTTTAAACTTGAGATATTATCTTATTCCAGAAAAGGTTCACCCTATCCTATGGTAGCTAGCTGGAGTGAAGCAAATAATTTTGTTCCAGTATAGATCTGGCTCAAATTTGTGTTGAAATTTGGAAACTTCTGCCTACAGCTGATTCACCACTGCTACTACTGCATAGCTCTTCAGTTGTCAAACTTAGAGTGTTATGTATTGCCAGGGTTCCAAGCACATCTAGGTGCTCAGCTCCAGTTTCTACCTCCTCTACATTGGAAATCAACTGAAAACTACTCTCTGATGTTCAGCTTTTGTCAGCTTCATTTCTCACGCTTCACCTGTGCAGCTTAAGAGTTTTGCATTTGACAACATGAAAAATCACTGCTCAATCCTTCTCTTTTCTCCAAGATTTTGGCCTCTTGAACATGAATTGTCTACCATTTTGGTTCCAATTATGCCTTTGGAATAAAATTCTAGCATAGCCAATTATTGGTTAAACGTCTTAACATTAATAAAATTTTGACACATGTTGCTAAATTGTCTTTCACAAAGATTGAATCAATTCACTCTTTTACCAAAGTGTATGGCATAAAGTGTATTTACTTGTAAAGTGATTATTTTCTATAGTCTCTTGCATCAATATAGGCAATAAATAAAGACAAACAAAATTGAAGGAGTGGTTTTATCTATAAGAAAATCCTTCCATAAGTAAGAGGTGAAATGTAGTGGCAGAGAATTCCTCTTAGCTTAATAAGAGAAGATAAACTAATGGCGCTTCCTTGATGAATCACAAGCATCATATAGACATCACCATAAATTTAGCATTAGACAGTAGATCAAAGACTCATGTTTTATCATTTCACTCACATCATTTAGCTGTGAGAAGAGATAAGTCTTTGCTTTTGCCTTCTACGGGTTTGTGTATATTTTTATCAATGCATAAATGTTTATGTGTTTTAATAGACTCTAAATTATCTGAGATTTGGGACCCTGTCAGTTCTCCTCCAGTTACATGTCACAGCTCCCAGTGCATTGTGGGTATTTAATAAAAGTGTGTTGAGCGAATATTTCTGGAAGGATGCAGACTTAGCAGTATCAGCAAAATCTTTAACCTAAAATATGTCATCACATTTGCCTTTTTCTAAGAAATATTTCATGAGTTGGTAATAGATTCCTCTTTGTAGGTCAAAAAACATTACTGGAGCATCCAAGACACAGAGAAGCCTGGACCAGTCAAATGGGTCAATTATCTTGTTAAACATATTATCTTATAATTTTAAATTTCAGAATCTTTTCTTGCTAGTAGAGCTAGTATCCGAACAAGAGGGAATTGTTTGTTTTTACAATATTAAAACTAAGACTTAAAAATATGGTCTGGGAATCTTTCATGATTCATGCCCTCAGACTCCCAGGGTCTATAAAGTATGGACACATATGAGCCTGAGAACAAATTGTGACTCATGCAAACCAGAGGAAAGGACTCAGATCACACACACACACCACAGTGTAGTTGGGACGTCTGAAGAATTATTCACAACTGTTTCACTCACATCTTTTAGTCAAGGTTCCCCCTGTCCCATAATAAAGGCCACATGGCTTTGGTCACCTTGATAGATTAAATGTGTCTGCAGAGCTTCAGGCACATCCTCACAAATATTCTCTCCAACCACACATTTTACAAGGCAACGGAGCCCAAAGTATCGGTGAAACTATTAATCAAAGTGTCATTCTTTAGAACTCTTAAATTACAGCCTTTAATATCCTTGTGACAGTCATGATTTGATAGGACCTAGACTTCACTGTTTTTATTTGGTTAAAAATTCCCCCAAATTCTCAAAAACTTAATGTCCTAAGACACAAAGTTTCTTCCAAAATATAGGCATTTTGTAGAATTAAATTAGAACAGTATCAGGCCTTAAGGGAAAGTCCTTGTCAAATAACCATCTCAACAATGTTGGGGAAAGATTGTTTCTGCTTCAATGATTGGGTCACCATTTACTATTTCGCTAAGCCAGGCGCAAGTATAGTTATAATTGGAAAGTAGTTTACCATATAAGATTAAAAAGCAACATGAAATGTATGGACACCAAGGGGAGAGAGTGGCGGGGTGGTGGTGGTGGTATGAATTGGGAGATTGGGATTGACATGTATACACTAATATGTATAAAATGGATGACTAATAAGAACCTGCTGTATTAAATAAATAAATAGATAAAATACAATTCAAAAATTAAAAGAAATAAAAATATAAATAAAATAAAAGATATAACTTGCACTTCGCTGAGTGCACAAATCTTAAAAAAAAAAAAAAGCAACGTGTTGCACATCTAACAATAGTCAGGTTTATGATCAGGAGTGCTCTTATCTATAAAGCTGCTTAACTTTCAAACCTTAAAGGGAAAAGATAAACACCAGTGGCCAAAACACCAGTGTTTTGGTTATACAACAAGAAAGCCTGGACAATGAGAACTTTTTTCTGGGTTGGTTCCACTGATGCTTTGTCCTTGAAGTCAGAAAGTACCTTATCATTAAGCGACTGCATTTTAAAATTCTACTGATATTGAACAACTCCTCTGGCCACACAGAACCCCATGAGTTCAACACCAAAGACATTGAAGTGGTCTACTTGGCCCCAAACAAAACGTCTTTAACTCAGCCTCTGGATCAGAGGGACATAAAAGCCCTTAAGGCTCATTTCACATGGTACTCTATGGAAAGCGTTGTCAATGCTGTGGAAGAGAACCCCGACAGAGAGGACATCGTAAAAGCTGGGAAGGATTACACCACTGAAGATGCCGTCATTGTTATAGAAAAGTCCACAAAAGCCATCGAGCCTGAAACAATAAGCTCCTGCTGGAGAAGTTTGTGTCCAGATGTTGTCCGTGATTTCACAGGACTTACAACAGAGCCAATTAAGGAAATCATGAAAGAGATTGTGACGATGGCTAACAAGGCAGAGGGGAGAAGGGTTTCAAGATTTGGATCTTGGAGAAATTCAAGAGCCAATAGACACGCCACCAGAGGAATGAACAGAAGACAACTTGATGGAGATGAGAGCTTCCGAACCGGCCTAGACAACAAGGAAGAAGACGTAGAGGAATCAGTGACAGTGGGAATTCCCTAGTGGTCCAGTGTTAGGACTCTGCACTCTCATTGCTGATGGTCCAAGTTCAATCCCTGGTAGGGGAACTGAAATCCAAAAAGTCGCTCTGCGTGGCCAAAAAGAAAAAAAAAACATGTAAAAGCAGCAGTGCCAGCAAACAAGTTGACATTAGACAATCTGGCAGAAGGGTTCCAATTAATCAAGATTGTTTTTGGCTTCTTTTACAATGGGGACCCTTCTATGATATAGGCACTGAAACTAAAGCAAACAGTGGAAGAAGGCTTGATACCACATAGAAACATTTTTGGAGAAATGAAAAGCCACAAAGTCAGAAATTATGAGGTATTTCTGTAGAGTTACACCAAGTGTGCCTGCCTCTCCTGCAGCCCCTTCCACCTCTGCCACCTCCTCTGCCAACCCCAAGACAACAGGACACACCCCCTTCTCCTCCTCTGCCTGCTCTGCAGGATGAAGACCCTGATGATGATCCACTTCCACTTAATGAACAGTAAATAATCTCATGCTGTACAGTTAAGAGACTCACCTCTTGTGTATGTGTGTGTCTTCATGTGAAATCTAATAACTGTATGGCAAGAACTGTATGAGATGCTTTTGTACCATCCTCATCATCGCCTAAGAATTCATTGTGTAGAGCATTGTATGTAAGACTTGTACCAAGGCTACACTTACATGGCACAAGGTGAGTGATATTTAATATAAAATTAATAACATGCTATTTTTCTTACTGCTTTATAACTTTGCTTTCAAAGAATTACATTGTTGTACAGTGTGTCTCTCTCTTACTTGGAGAAACTGAGTATCAGCCTATCATCACAGCTAGGTAGGTGTTTTTTTTTTAATGTAACAATGTTTCCAATACCGTATTATAAATATGACTGTAATACTGTATGCCATAAAAATTTTATAATGACTTAGTCATTAGAGTATAGGCTAAGCTACCATGAAGCAGTTGTATCAATTACACTAGGCTACCCTAAAGCAATCTTATTGCTGCTTCTTCATTATCAATGCGTAAGTTGTTATACCTGCAAATAAATATGAATTTATTTTTCACACGGTCTTTTCATTTTGGCATCTACTGTTGTAATACATATAATGACTACATTGTTTTGTATCATATAAGATAATACTGATGTAGGTACTGATAGATAATTCATCTTGTAAACAGATGATGTAAACATACGTTGTCAATAAATAAAGTACAGTATTGTAAATATATTTTCTCTTCCTTATGATTTTCTTAATAACATTTTTTCTCTAGCTTACTTTATTCTAAGAATACAGTATATAATACATAGACATGCAAAATGCGTGTTAATCGACTGTTTATGCTATTGATAAGGCTTCCAGTCAACAATAGGCTAAGTTTTGGGTTAGTCAAAAGTGATATGTGACTTTTGCCTTTACCAACCCAGAGATCATAAAGATATTTTTCTATGCTAAAAAAAAGGAAATAAAAAGCTGTCTCCATCAAAAAAAAAAAAGTCTACAAATAACAAATGCTGCAGAGGATGTGGAGAAAAGGGAACCCTCCTACACTGTTGGTGGGAATGTATATTGGTGCAGTCATTATGTAAAACAGTATGGAGGTTCCTCAAAAAACTAAAAGTAGGGTTTCCCTGGTGGTGCAGTGGTTGAGAGTCCACCTGCTGATGCAGGGGACATGAGTTCGTGCCCCAGTCGGGGAAGATCCCACATGCCGCAGACGGTCTAGGCCCATGAGCCATGGCCACTGAGCCTGTGTGTCCGGAGCCTGTGCTCCGCAACGGGAGAGGCCACAACAGTGAGAGGCCCATGTACCACACACACACAAAGAAACAAAAACAAACTAAAAGTAGAGTTGCTATATGATCCTGCAATCCCACTCCTGGGCATTTATGTAGAGAAAACTATAATTTGAAAAGATACATGCTGTTCACTGCAGCACTATTTACAGTAGCCAAGACATGGAAAAAGCCTAAATGTCCATGGACAGATGAATGGATAAAGAAGATGTAGTACATATATACAATGGAATACTACTCAGCCATAAAAAGAATGAAGTAATGCCATTTGCAGCAACATGTGTAGACCTAGAGATTATCATACTAAGTGAAGTAAGTCAGAAAGAGAAAGACAAATACCATGTGATATCACTTATATGTGAAATCTAAAATACAACACAAATGAACTTATCTATGAAACAGAAACAGATTCACAGACATAGAGAACAGACTTGTGGTTGCCAAGGGGGGACAGTGGGTAAGGGATGGATTGGGATTTTGGGAAAAGCAGATGCAAACTGTTATATATAGAATGGATAAACAACAAGGTCCTACTGTATAGCACAAGGAACTATAATCAATATCCTGTGATAAAACATAATGGAAAGAATATGAAAAAAGAATTTATATATATGTATAACTGCATCACTTTGCTGTATGGTAGAAATTAACATTGTAAATCAGCTATAGTTCAATGAAATACATTTTTAAAAAAATAAAATAAAGATACAGAAAAAAAGAAAAAAGTGATATGTGAACTTTCACCTGCTTAGGAGGTCGACACCCCTGACCCCAAGTTGTTCAAAGTGGCGGCTGTATACTTAAACCGTTTACTTAAAAGGAGATAAACTTGAAACCTCAAGACAATCCAGAGAACACATTTTAATAACTGGCACCAACATGATACCTAGAGTAAATAGGAAGAAGAAATAATTGACTAATGGGTGTTTTCTCTCCCTCCCTCCCTCCCTCTCTCTCTCTCTCCCTCTCCCTCTCCCTCTCCCTCTCCCTCTCTCTCTCTCTCTTCCCCCCTCTCTCTCTCTCTCTCTCTCCATCTCTCCCTCTCTCTTCAGTATTGCATACTTGAAATAGTATGTAGGAGTCTGTAGGAAGAAGAAAAAATAGTAGCATATCCTGGATAATTCTCAATCTAAATAATAACACCCCAATGCTCTTATTTGGCTTAAAATTATCTCTCTGTACGTAGAAATGGAAGGGCTGGAATTTCTAATAAAATATACAGGTTCCATATAATATCCCGGTGTTGTTTTAAAATTGAGGACACATAAACTCTTACAAGTGGGAAAACTCTCATGACACTGTGTCTATCCAGTGTGTTTGGAGCAGTTGAATTATTCAACTCTATGCCTATAGAGTTACCCTACAAGTAATAGAGTATACCCCTATTACCCCTGCCTTACCTAAAGTCGTCATTAGGTAAGATAAGCAATGCCAAACACTGAGAGGGAGCAGAATTTTTCAAATGCCTATTTCAAATATTTGTGTCAATAGCTGGAGAATGGGGGAGCACTCTTTTTCTCCCCAGCTTTACTGAGATATAATTGGCATATATCATTGCATAAGTTTAAAGCATACAATGTGTTGATTTGATACATTTATATGTTGTGAAATGATTATCACAGTAAGGCTAATTAACACTCCTATTACCTCACATAATTATCGTGTGTGTGTGTGTGTGTGTGTGTGTGTGTGTGTGTGTGTGTGTGGTAAGAACATTCTCTTAGGGATGTTCAAGTATATAATAGAGTATTGTTAACTATAATTACCCTGCTGTGCATTAAATCTCCAGAATTTACTTATCTTATAACTAGAGGTTTGTACCATTTTGACCAACATCTCCTCATTTCTTCCCATCCTCAACCCATAGCTATCACCATTCTACTCTCTGTTTCCGTGAGTTCGGCTTTTTTATACTCACTACATAAGTGAGATCATACAGTATTTGTCTTTCTCCCTCTGATTTATTTCACTTATTTCAATACCCTTCAGTCCACCCATGTGGTCACAAATGGCAGGATTTCCTTCTTTTTATGGTTGAATAATATTCCATTTTATGAATATACCACATTTTCTTTATTCATCCATCTGTCAAGAGACACTTAGGTGGTCTCCATGTCTTGGATGTTCTAAATAATGCTGCAATGAATATGGATGTGCAGTTAATCCCTTCGAGACAGTGATTTCATTTCCTTTGGATGTATACACAGAAACGAGAATGTTGGATCATATGGTTGTTCTATTTTTAATTTTTTGAGGAACTTTTGGGAGCACTTTTGAAACCTGAAAATTTCTCTTGTATATTCATTAAAATTTCACATTGTTCCTGGTCTTATTCCATATCTTGTCTACTGATGTATGAAATACTCCTTAATGCATCTAAATACAAAATATTTTCTTTACATAAATTGGTAAGCAATCATATAGTTATTCCCATTTAGAACTTGTTAAATGCAGTAACATACACAAACAAGATAAGGTACTTGGGGATATGACACTGTCAGTGGATTATATGATCTGTGCCAGTTTTTTTTTAAACACAGATTCCTCCTAATCTTCCTCTCATTTCTGATGATGTCTTTATAAGTCACCAGCTGAAAATTATGTATCAAAAATATTTGTTTAATATACTAGTTGGATCCCATTTCCCTATTGGTAAACTTGCTTAGAAAATTAAAAACACAAAGTACTTTAAAAAATATATTTTCTTGGAAATGTTTCATATTTAGAGAGAACAGCATTTACAGCAAAGCAACAAAGAATTAGATGTCAAGATTGAGGATTTTCGGAATTTTCTCCTTAGATTTTTAGTGTAACATTTTAAGCATGTCACCTATGGTGTTAAACCAAATATGACAATGACATTATATATTTTGAAGATAGATACTTTACATTGGAGTTCTGAGAGTTAAAAATGCTGCTCTTCCATCATTAAAAATCCTGAAATTGCTGTTTTAAGAACGCTCTGTTCAGTAACACATTTACTTTCAGACATCCCTATTTAGATGAATTTAACTGCTGTCACAATGGTGAGTCGCTGAAGTCAGATAGAACATTTTGCTGACAAATACTAATTTTCTTATATAGTTTGTATTCCATAAAAATTATTCAACATATTTGAGGCCATGTTAACCATTTTTAAAATAAAATATTAATGATATGTTTTCCTGTGGATATCTGGAACATCACTACATATGGTTTTGTTGTCAGTTGCATAAAAGTATAAATCATAGGTACTTAAATATTGATATATGCATCAGTCCTACTCTACTCCATTTACGCTTCTAATTTAAAAAATATTAATTTTTACCAATGCAGTAAATGAATGTTTCCATATAATCATATCTTTACAATCTGATTTATAAAATTATATCATTGCCTGAAATCCCCAGGTTTATATACTACCTTCATTCACTGCAAATGTAAGATGCCTCAGATAGTCCTAGCGGTGCTAACATGTCTGCATAGAAGGATAGAGTATGGATATTCTGAGGGGAGAGAATAGCAAGTTTGTCTTTCACTGACAGTAATAGGCAATGTAGCTAGATTCTTTCACATGACAGGCACTGACCCTGGGCCATGCATGAAGTCCAATTCACTGGGAACGTTAAAGCAGTTTATCCACCAGACTGCAGAGACATTTTGTAGTTAGACAGTCATTTCCCAGCATGTTCCCTTGTGTATTGTCGCTGATTTGAATTCTTGTGGGCCAGCATCCCACTAACCAAATCTGAATTTCTTTTCTTTGACATAGCTGATGCCTGGTGCTCTGACGGCAGACACCCTAGGTCACCTATTGTGTTTAGTACATGCATTCAAAAGTGGAGTGTTACTGTCCTGTGTTCTTCTAGGCTACTGCTACATCTAAGTGCTTATATAATATTTGAAGGCTCAAATTAAGAAATTTATGCCCTCCATACATTTCCCAAAGAAATGTGCATTAACTGATCATATCAAAACTTACACTCAAATATCCTATTATAAACTTTGCTCCTAAATATTTACTCTGGTTTGTTTTTGAGGGCTAATAAAAATTACACCAATTTGTCACTTTTATGTCACTATATTTACCACAGGAAAGTAAAAGGGAGGAACCAGGAAGGAATGGTGAAGAAACCAGTCATACCCTCCAAAAAGGGTATTTAGTAAGCAGTAGCTTTAGGAAAATACCTTTTTCTCCTAGCTGATGGAGAAGCTTTATCATAACTTTATTTCCAATAAAGTTCATATAATTAATAAAGTTGTCACTAAGTAAAAGTTGGTCAAAAACAAGAATGCTTCTTTTATCTGTGGAATCTAAAAAATGCTTTTTTATATACTAGGGTGATCTAGATCATTTTAAATACAATGAAAAACATACCCACTTTGCTGAAACTCAAGTTTCAAAAGCATTATCAGATTAATTGCTTAAATTGCCTACAGCAAACATAGCCTTGACGACTTGAGGCTATTCATAGGAACATTAAGTTTTGCAGTGTCCCAGGAACAATAGGCCTTTCAGATGTGGCATTGTTCTCATCAGTCTATATTTGCCTCTGCTCTTGAGCTACCTCGGCTTGGATTCTCAATCTTACCTTCACCAGTTTAAATCCTCTGGCTGTCTTTTGCTCCCCAAATCATCCTCCTAGGCATGTCTTTATCACATGCAAGTTAGTACAGTCAAACTCCCCTATTTGTTTCATTCTGATCTCATGTGACTGCCACCCATAGCTATGGATAGCCAGTTCTCTGTCAACAAGACATTGCAGGGTAGAGGTCAGGGAGCAGCTTACTATTTAGTCTGAGGCTGACAGAAGGGGTCAAGGCTGGAGACTGACATTTAGAAGTCATCAATGTGGAGACAGTATTTGGTGCCCATACATTTAGCGTCACTGGATAGTGTCTTAGTTCGGGCTACTATAACATAATACCATAGACTGGGTGGCTTAAACAACAAACACTTGTTTCTCACAGTTCTGAGGCTGGACATCCAAGATCAGGATGCCAGCGTGGTTGGTTCTCATGACAGCCCTCCGTCTTGTTCAGACAGCTGTTTTCTCATTCTGTTTCACATGGACAGGAGAGCAGAGAAAGAGCAAGCTCCCATGTCTTCTCTTATAAAGGCACTAATCTCGTCACAGGGGCTCCAACTTCATGACCTAATTACCCCCCAAACTCCCCACCTCCTAAAATTATGACCCTGGAGTTTAGGATTTCAGCATACGGATTTCAGAGGGACACATTCAGTTCATAACAGACAACCTGTGATTTCCTGAGAGGGAGAAGTACCAAGGTCTGAACTCTGGGTTACTCAACCATGTAAAGGTTTTACCAAGAGATTGGGACCAGCAGAGGAACTTCTCAAGGACTGGCCAGTAAGAACAAGGGAAAACCAAGAGAATAGGTCTCAGAGAAGCTGAGAAGTATAGTGTTTCAGGAAGGAAGGAGATGTCAAAGGTTGAAAAGTTTATGAAGAAGAGGATTTTAGGCAAAAAATGGTAAACTCATTCTCCTTTCAGGCATTGGTGCTTTGGAAGATCAACTGTCCATGCACACAATGAAAATACCTACAACTGTATCATAAATGTAGGACACTCTTTCTCTCTCTCATTAATGTGAATAATTATAAATCTCTTCATCACAGGTATTTTAGAAAATGTTAGTTTAAAACCTTTCTAGTATACTTTGAAGGCTAGAAGCCAAGTTGGAAAAGCATTTACTGTCATGGAACCATCTTCTGTGCCAACTGGCTTAGTGGGAAAGGTGCTGATGCACAGCCAGCCAATATAAAACAAAAACAAAAGCAAAACCCTTAACTGATCATTGAGATAAAAGCAGATGATGTAATGGTGTAACAGAGGAAATGAGACTAGAAGGTAACCATTCACTCTCTCAAGGGGCCTGGGTTTCATCCTCTGTGGTGCAGTAAAAGAGCACCCTTTGATGTCAGTCGTAGAGACAGGACTCTGATTCTGATTAATCTCTCACAAGCTGTGTGATGCTGGCCAAGCAGATCAGCTTCTCTCATCCTGTTTTCTTGCCTGGAAAATGGGGGAAATCATATCTACTTCATGGAGTTTGTATGTAGACTAAATTAGATATTTCTGTAAAAAGTTTAGAAGGGCATTCAACTGTCCCTCAATAAACATCTTCACCCCCAACATATACTGATATATTTCCACGTTATCTGAATAACAACTAACCTTTAATATATTTTTAGATGAATAAGTAAAATAAATTTATCCTATTATATACTAACCTTACTCATAATCTCCTATATGCTTGTTAAATAATGATGGAAAGATAATCTTTGTCTCCTCTCTGTTATGTTTTAGCTCCTGTATCCCCCAACTCTTAATATTTTAGCTGATTTTTTTTTCTCAATGTATTTTGCAAATAAAAAAGCTTCAGGTCATAGAGGATGAGGGACTGGCTCATAATCATATAAACAGTTTGGAATGAACAAGGGAAGGGAAGTTCATCCAAATCTTCTGTTCTGTTCACTAGTCAGAGATTCTGGAAAGCATGAAGATTGTATCAGATTAGTTAAAACTGTTGCACCGCTAGTTGTATGTTTACCCTAATATTGTGTACTTGTGGGTGTTTGAGACATCATATCTGTAATTTACACCTTTATAATGCTTAGAAAAATTGGGAGAAACCCCATAAGGCCCTATTAGGAGTTATTCACATAAACTTGCAGAAGAGAGACATTCAGTGATCACAGATAGTTATCTTGAACAGCACCCAGAAGTGACTTTTTATCAGTTATCACTTATTTTAGAGATATTAAAATGTTTTTGGTTAATACTACTTTGAGAATCTAAATAATTCATTTTTGCTTTTATTTTTCTGTCCTCTCACAGCCAAAATCCATTCAGCTTATTTTTAACATGAGACATTAAGTGGGAGGTTTAATTAATTTTACAAGTGAATCACATGATTGTCTGAGTTTTTTAAAGTGTGTTATCTTCATTTAAAAGTTCACTGTAATTTCATGACAAAAGATTAAATCCCAAAGTCACTTTACATAAACTGGAGAAACAATTTGGCTCTCCAGGTGTGTGGGATGTTTTTACTTTAACAATTAACTGACCGAAAAATAAACATTGTCACCTAAAGATGCCAATTACTGTTGTCTGTTGGCATGGAGGATTTGACTCAATATGCCTTGTCTAGAAGCACTTTGTTATCGATAACATATTGCTGCTGTACCTTCTCAAATTCAGAGCTAATCCCATAATATGCTTTAACTTTCATTGAAAGTTCCAAACCAGTTTAATTAAAGCTTTGAGGGGTTATCATTATTAATATTTTAAAGCTAAATATTATAGATCATGTTCATCCACACACAGTTTATAATCAAAGAGAATTAATCATCCTTGATAACCCGCTGACAGGTCAATTTGAAAGCCTGCCCCATTTCTTAGTTCAATTTTAACCTAAATAATCAGCCACGTTTCCTAGTTCATATTTGAAAGGTGCTGTCATCCATGTGCCTGAAATTATAAATAAATGGATGAATGAAAAAATAAAGAAAATGAAACAGTACCTCCTTTGTCCTGTATAGAAGTATTATCAGCATATAATATAAAATTTAAAGATACAGAACACAAAGACAAAAGCATCACATTCAATGCCCTCTCCTGAGAAAAAATCACTTTTTACCACTTTTACAACCGTGATGTTTTCTGCCTGTAACAGTGTATTTATAGAGGTGCGTATGTACCTACGTGTGCTAAATTATACAAACACAAGAGGATGTTTCCACATACATATGGGTATAGATAGTGGTTTTGCATATTCTATGTTCTATTTTTCTATCAGATATTTCTATTATTTTTCATTTTCTAATAAGTGCTTACGTTCAGTTAAGTGGTAAATACAGTCCCTATGCAAAATCCATCTCAGGCTCTTCAGCAGCTTGTTCCTGCCGTGCTGGAGAGTCTACCTGAAGGTGAGTGTACTACCAACTTTACTGTTGCTTCTGTTCAGCAGCCACGCCAGCCCACAGTCTGCACCATATTTCATTTTACCCATAGCATCTTAAACCCTGCTTTCTAAGGACATGGTCTTTTTATCTCCCTCCCTTTGGAAACAAGACTCAAATTATACTCTTAAGTTTTGGATTTTTTGCCCTTTGGTTTCTCAGAGTGAGAGTGATCAAAGAAAAAGACCCACATGAAAGGAAACATTAAAAATTCTGTACATTTTTTCTCTGCCCCAGACAACACTGTTTTGCAAAGGAGAATATGCTTATGATACTAATAGAAACATTTATCTCAATAAAATGAGTATTGTCATTGTAGAGATTGTTATTAAGGGCAGAGGTGGTATTTTATATGTCTTGAGAGGTCAATTCTTTTTTTTTTTTTTGGAAATATATTCCTTTTGGCTGTGTTGGGTCTTAGTTGCTGCACGCAAGCTTTCTCTAGCTGCGGCGAGAGGGGGCTACTCTTCGTTGCGGTGTGCGGGCTTCTCATTGCCATGGCTTCTCTTGTTGCAGAGCATGGGCTCTGGGCGCACAGGCTTCAGTAGTTGTGGCACATGGGCTCAGTAGTTGTGGCTCACGGGCTTAGCTGCTCCTCAGCATGTGGGATCTTCACGGACCAGGGCTCGACCCCATGTCCCCTGCATTGGTAGGCAGAGAGGTCAATTCTTATTTTAAAAGTTTGGTGTTTTTCATTGGTAAATCTGTGTTTTGTTATTTATTAGTGCATTGAACTCTTAACATCATTATTAATAACATATTTACAGTAAATAGAATTCTCTCTCTCTCTCTGTCTCTCCCTCCCACTTTCTCTTCTCCCTCTCTTTTTTTCTCTCCTTATTCTGACCTTCCAAATGCCTTCTCCACCCAGCTAATTCTAACACTGTGCTCTTGGACTTCAAATATTCCTCAGCTAGGGATAAGAGAAAAAGAATAAAATTTAATTTTTTTTTTCCCCAAGGAAAAAAGAAACAAGGTTCTGTGACAGGGCAGAGAAGAGAGCAAGTTAAATAATTTATCAAAGAAAAGAAAGCCCTGCCCATCAGCCTACAGAGAAGTTGTCAGCTCATTATCTCTGTGCTGACTGGTGGACACACTGCTATGCCAAGGTTAAAACCAAAAGCGGTCACCTCACATTGTCTTCAGGCAAAAGATTCCCAAAAGATAAAGCACAACTTTTTAATTTCTCCTGAGGTTAAAAAATAAAGGTAAGAAAATGAGCCAATTTATTTAGGAATAATCAAAAACAATGTTTTCTTTATTAATCTAAAATGTTTAATTACTTACCATACCATTTGACTATTATACATTAATCACATGATTAATCTAATAACTTTGATATTCATAGTAATAAAATCTTGTATAATATGCACAAAGTGAATCTAGTGAGTTGAGTTTAAGTTGGAATGATATTTAAAATTTTTGAAAGAAGAAAACTTGAGAAACATATAAAGATATGTGACAGATTTGCATAGTTATATAATATTTTTATAAGTTACAGAATACATAAGATGGGCCATGATTCATGATTTAAGAATGCATCACATCTATTTCCTAGACTGCATTTCTCTCATAGGGTCCTAGGAGTTTTGCTTTAAGACGAGGTGTGTCTACTTCATAAAAAGGGACCATGAGAACTGTGCATTTCATAATCTACACAGACTTTGAGCCTGGCTTGAATACATTGGGTTCTCTTATCTGATTTCACCCTCAGCTTATGATTAACTTTGAAAAATGTATATAAAGATACAATGTAAGTAAACACTGGGAAACATGCCACACCTCCACCCAACAACAATGCTTATATGTAGAATGTTAGAGGTTTCAGGCATTTTCGTATTATTTGCTAAGAGTTTTTAACTTTGGCATTCATAGTGAATAGATTGTTCAATATTTATTCCCTCCAAAAAACTATTTTTTTTCCTTTACAAATTTCTAATGGCTACTTTTCAAAAAATGTTAATAGTTTTCCTTTTTTATTAAGTGAATGAATGCACATATGAATGTATTTTTAGTAGAGCCTATCAGACATCTTAACCTTGGAAGCCTCAGAGATGTCAAGTCAGACAACACATATTGAATAATTCCATGATGCAAAAGCAATTGCAGAAACTGTTTGTCCCAGGCTGAAGCATTCCATACTGTGTTGCTCCTTGAGTTATTACATTTGCTCTTTATGTTTTTTTTTTCTTCTTCTTCTTGTGCTGTCTGCTGACATTGCTCAATGCCAAGCATATCTATTCATTGAGGAATCTTTTCAATGATGTATGGTATCTGCTCTGTTCTGGAAAGCTGCATGCCCAAACTGAAAGTACGGGAAGAAAGTAAATGAGATATCTGAGAAGAGGCACATCGTGTAGTGCCAGAAGCTAAGTGCTCAAAGAAAAAAGAAAGAAAGAAAGAAAGAAAAGACTAGAATAGAAATGAGAACACACTGTCAACTGGACACAGGAGCCAACTGAAATAACCAAAGCTGGAACAATCTGGGCATCAAAATTAATAAATAAGTAATGGATTATAACCCAAAGTAGAAAATAAATATCCATGAGTGTATATTAATATAAATAAATGATTGAATAAGTAAATAAATGGGAGGAAAAGTTTCCTATGCAGAAAATTTCCAAATAAATTATGTTTATACTCTGTCCTCCTTCAGGTGGAGTTTACTCCCCACTCCTTAGATGTGATCTTCACATAGTGACCTTCCAATTGTACAGCAGGGAAAGAGGAGATAAAAGAATAACTTTACAGAAGAGAAATCTGACAAACGCCATCTCAGCCAGTTGAATAAGGTCACCAATGGCCATAAATCATGTTGAGATTATATACCCTTGATATTATGTGATGAGAATGGCACTTTGCCTCTGTGGTCTTTGTCCCAATAATCCATAACCCCCACCTAACTACAAGAAAAATGTCAGACAAACCCAAACTGTGGGATATTCTACAAACTACCCGACCAATACTCCTCAAAACTGTCAAAGTCAACACAAAATACAGAAGTCCTGACAAACTGTCACAGCCAAGAGAAGCCTTACTAGGTATGATGGCTAAATGTAATGTGGTATGCTAGATTAGGATCCTGGGACAGAAAAAGACATTAGATACAAACCAAGGGAAATCCAAAATAAATTGGGACAACTGCATGAAATAACTTGAGTTAAGAATAATCTATTGGGCTTCCCTGGTGGCACAGTGGTCAAGAATCCGCCTGCCAATGCAGGGGACACGGGTTCAAGCCATAGTCCGGGAAGATCCCACATGCCATGGAGCAATTAAGCCTGTGCACCACAACTACTGAGCCTGCGCTCTAGAGCCCATGAGCCACAACTACTGAGCCCGCGTGCTGCAACTACTGAAGCCCGTGCGGCGAAAGCCCGTGCTCTGAAACAAAGAGAAGCCACCGCAGTAAGAAGCCCGCACACTGCAACAAAGAGTAGCCCCCGCTCGCAGCAACTAGAGAAAGCCCGCGCACAGCAATGAAGACCCAACGCAGCCAAAATTTTTAAAAAATAAGTAAAAATAAATGTATTTATTTAAAAAAGAATAATCTATTAACATTTGTTCGTTAGCTGGGATAAATGTATCACACTAATATATGCAATGTTAGGAATATGCAAGTTGGGTTGGGGTATACGGCAACCCTCTATACTATTTTTGCAAATTTTCTGTTAGTCTAAAACTATCTTAAAATAGTTGACTATTTAAAAATAGCAACAGCTTATTTCATAATACTTGAGAGTGTTAAATCCCCCTATTATTTATGGGAGGTGTCATATAATCTGTCACTTTAAATCAGTGTTTCCCAAGCTCTAATCTGCATAAGAATCACTAAAGTCTTTGTTACAATCTTATAAATAGTTCAGAACTGCTGTATGTTGGCTTTCCCTGTAAAACTACCTATTTCCGCACCCCTCACTGAGAGACTTTAATTTATTTGCTCTGGTGTGTGCCTGGACAACAGGATTTTTAACCACTCCCCAGTGATTTTGACGTACTGACAACAGTGTGAAGCCCTGTCTTCGTCTTATATTGCAGATGATAGCAGTGTTTTTTCCCCCTCAGGATGTGAATAGCTGACCAGTTTTTTACACATGAAGCTTCCTGGTTTCTACTCCACAAGTTAGAATGATGATCTCAAGGTTTAGGTCAAGAAATTCCAATTTAGCAGCAAATTGCTCTTATCCCTGTGTGACTTTCAATTGGCTGATAGTGTAGAGTCTTAAGGAAGGAGAGAAGCGTGGGGGGAGAGAATGATTTAGGGAGGGAGGAAAGAGGAGGGGGGACAGAGGGGAGCCAAAAGCAATGGAAAATAAGTTTTAAAGACTGAGAAGAGAATAAGAAGACAGAGGAAGAAGCCAAAGTAAAGAAAATAGGAACTAAAAGTTATTGGGTTTATGATTATCCATCTTCCATATATTATGTTCAATATATTGTCTTATTAAAGTCTCATAAGAACACATTTTTGGTGGTATTGTTGTTCCTATTTTACACATGAGGAAAGGAAAAGACTCAGTGAGGGTTAATAACTTGCCTTGAGAGAGTCTGTGGAGCTGGGAGTCTAGCAAGCACCGAGGAGGGGTGGGAGAGAGGGGTGTGAAGCAGGTGTTGCCTGCTGCTTGGGAGAGGACAGAGGGAGTTGATGATGCAGCTGGAAGATTTATATCATCGAAGCAATAAAGTCAGACAAACCCACAGCAATTCTTGTGTCTGAGTCAGTGCTTCTATGGAGAAGTGCTCTTGTAAAGTCAATACACCCATTAAATAGCTTAATATTAGAATAACTGCATGGATCGATGTAACGAGTGCTTGTCTTGACCTTTCATTGGCGTTTTCCTTAAGTTGTTAAGTATTTCCTTTTTGAAATAATGTTTTGTTTAATATAATCATAAAGAATATGTGCACTCACCATGTACTATCTAGCTATGGATGTTTCCTCTCTTTTCCAGGGGGGTTTCTTCTAGCACACCTGTAAAGAATTACCTGAGTCAGGGGGACTTGTATCAGAAGAGGTAATAACCCCGTGTGGGCTCTTCCACGCGGGGCACTGCACCAGCTGGGATGAGTCCATGGTAGGAGTAAGTATACAGGAACATGAGTGTTTCAGGTCCCAGGATCGAATTCTGAGAAGTGATTGGGAAAAGCTGTTGCAGAAACGGCCACAATATGGAACGAGAATATTTAATGATGCTGTAGAATATGTAGACACTAATTGCAAATGAGAAACATCAGGAAAAATACCTCTTCCTATTTGGAAACATTATCGTAGTGATACGGGCTTTGCTTAAGGAGAGAACTATAGTACTATTTAGCTCAGGAAACATGAAGAGAAATGTGTTCTAAGAAGAATTAGGAAGCATCCCTTGATAATGATGAAGAGCTCAGCACGTGTCAAATGGAGGAACTCATCCATCAATGGGTACTACTTGTATTGCTATATTCAAATGAAATGAGGGTCTTGGCTGCAGACAGTGAAAAGGAAACTAATGGGGCCAGCTGTATAAATGACTTCAGAGGGAGATTCCATCTCAAGCTACCTGAAAGATAACAGAAGAGAAAGCAAAATCCTGTGGTGGGTGTTAAGGTTTCATTCACAAAACTCTCTGATGTTGCTAACTGTTTATATGGAAAGAAATTAGTCTACAAATGACTGAAAAAAAACCCCAGCAAATCAGGGAGTTAGGGAGAAAGGCACGATAAAAGAAATGAAAATAGAACTTCATAAAGGTAAGAAATTTACATTTGTGGAGATATTTTCAGAAGAGAACACATGCTGGAGTAATTCCCTTTTTTTTTTTTCACTTTTTGTTATTGTTTCCTATGAGTTGCAAACCAGGCATGTTTTGGGTTCACTCCTTTGTATATATTAAAATATGGTATATATATGCAATGAAATGTTATTCAGCCTTTAAAAAAGGAAATTCCACCATATACAGCAACATGGATAAACCTGGAGGACATTATGCTCAGTGAAATAAGCCAGACACAGAAAGACAAACACTGTATGATTTCACTTACATGAGGTACCTACAGTAGTGTGACCCTGATCTTGAATTAAAGTTGTTGAAGTATATGACAAATATTGACAGCCATGTATGTACAGAGCTGTGAATTGTTCATTCATTAACAGCATGAAAACAATAAGATAATTCCCTACTGCTGACATAGTGCCCTGGCAGGTAGACAGGGAGTGTAACTCTGGGTTCCCCACTTGGAGGTCTGTTACCATGAGGATGTGCGTGCCCTCTGGTAGGCTACTCCACGGCAGCATGCCCTGTGTCCACTGACAGACCAGCCCTGGGGATGTCTTCCCAACCTCAGACCTCAGATGATGCAGACTCGTGTGTGTGTGTGTGTGTGTGTGTGTGTGTGTGAGAGAGTGACTCTAATTATCAGCCAATATCTAATTGATTTTGTCTAATTATCAGCCTCCTTTCAGTTTCAGCCCCACTTCATCCTTAGGAAACCCAGGGTTTCCTGGGTCCTGACATAAGACAGCATTAACTGAGTCACTGTGATAACTTGCTTAATATGGTCAACAATTTGTGGAAATAACAGAACCAATACCACTCATCTACTAACCTGAAGTGCTAACATTACCAGAGATGTGCCATGGCTTGTCCATCTCCCTAGATGTTGTATAAAAATATTTGAGAAAATAATGTGTAAAAATCATTCTGGTGGGCTTCCCTGGTGGCACAGTGGTTGAGAGTCCGCCTGCCGATGCAGGGGACACGAGTTCGTGCCCTGGTCCGGGAAGATCCCACATGCCACTGAGTGGCTGGGCCTGTGGGCCATGGCCGCTGAGCCCACGTGTCCGGAGCCTGTGCTCCGCAACGGGAGAGGCCACAACAGTGATAGGCCTGCGTACAGCAAAAAAAAAAAAAAAAAAAAAAAAAAAAAAAATCATTCTGGCATTATTAAATGCCAGAAGCTATTTAATATTAGAGACTGGTGAGGTTAGATCTTGACCGTATAGTTCAAAATGCTGATTTAGACTGAAAGGCATCCAGGCCAATATAATTAAATTCAATTTATTAAAGTAGGAATCTTTATTATAAATATTCATATTTAACATATTCCATAGAATTTTTAACTTAAATTAGGTAATATTCAACCATAAATCATTTTAGAGGTCAACCTTTTCTTTTTGTATTTTGAACTGGAATGGAGGGAGTGACCCTGGGAGGTGACTGTTTTGTATAATACATAGCTTTGTTGAGGTATAATTGATATATAAGAAACTGCACATATTTAAAGTATACAAGTCAGTTAACCCCAATATATACACCTGCAAAACCAACCACAATCAAAGCAATAACATATTCATCACCTCCAAATTTCCTCCTGTTCCTTTGTGTTTGTTTTTTGTTTTATTTTTCGTTGTGGTAAGAACATTTAACATGAGATCTACTCTCAAAATTTTAAGGGCACAATACGGTATTGTTGACTACAGGCACAATGTTGCACATCAGATCTCTACTCTTTATTCATCTTACACAATAGAAATGTTATACCCATGAATAGCAACTCCCCATCTCCCCCTACCCCCAACCCCTGGCAACCACCATTCTACTCTCTGCTCCTATAAGTTTCACTTCTGTAGGTACCTTATGTAAGTGAAATCATACAGTATTTGTCTTTCTGTGTCTGGCTTACTTCACTGAGCATAATGTCCTCCAGTTTTATCCATGTTGTGGTATATGGTGAGATTTCCTTTTTTAAAGGCTGAATAACATTTCATGGTATGTATGTACCATATTTCCTTTATCCATTAATCCATAAATAAACATTTAGGTTGATATCTTGGATATGACACCAAAGACAAGGGCAACAAAAACAAAACTAGACAAGTGGGACTACACTAAACTAAAAAGCTTCTGCACAGCAAAGGAAACAACAGAATAAAAAGACATCCTACAGAATGGGAGAAAATACTTGCAAAACATGTATCTGCTAATAAGCTAATATCCAAAATATATAAGAAACTCCTACAACTCAATAGCAAAAAACCACCAACTAATCCAATCAAAATGGGCAAAGAATTTGAATAGACATTTCTCCAAAGAAGACATACAAATGGCCAACAGGTATATGAAAAGGTACTCACTATCACTAATCATCAGGGAAATGCAAATCAAAACTACAGTGAGATAGCACTTCACATCTGTCAGAATGGCTATTATAGAAAAAAAAAAAATACTGGTGAAGATGTGGAGAAATTGTGCATTGTTGGTGTGAATGTATTGATAAAATGGTGCAGACACTATGGAAAACAGTATAGAGGTCTCTCAAGAAATTGAAAATAGAACAACCATATGATCCAGCAATCCCACTTTAGGTACATATCTAGAATAATTGAAATCGGGATTGAAAAGATCTCTGAACTCCCATGTCAATTGCAGCACTGCTCACAATAGTCAAGACTCTGGGAGATCTTGCTGCCACATTAACTTAACACATCCAAACATGAACTCACAAGTTCTTGAGCAGACCAGTTCCCAGACCAACCATCTGTTGACCATCAATTTTCTACCTGAACATCTCTCAGGTTCTTTCTCTCTCTCTCTCCACCCATTCTCCTGGCTATCCATTTGGGACCCTGTTGGAAGAGGTGTGGACACAACCCAGTAGAAAGCAGCCCCCATCAGAGCTAGTCAGCAGTCGACTGGGGGAAATGATGGTCAGGATTCCTGGGGTTGCAAAAAAGCTTGCTAGAGGGTGAGCACCATCGTGGGTACCCCAGGCATACCTTTGGTAGCCTTGAAGCAAGCAAGTAGGAAACCCACTGGTATAAATATTTTTAAAGTCCTTTCTCATGCAGTGTCCCTCCAGCTTCCCATCTCCTGACATAGTTTAACATCTTCTTAGTTGGAAAAGGAGAACTACTTAATGTTGCTTGTTATTTTATCATGGAGCAAGATGAGGGTGTATTTGGAGACGAGGGGCAATAAATTGATAAGTGACCCAGCTGCTTTCCTGGCATTGTCTTTGGTGTGTTTTATTGGCTCATACATTTTTATTTTGTGTTTTCTGTCTTCCAGAGTACTTAAATCTGACCAATGGAGGCCCATCTCAGCACTAGAAGACTGAGGACTGGTTCACACAAAAGGCATTCACAACACGGCAAATGAATTGATAATTCAGTAAAGAAAGTAGGACGTGGCTTGCATCTGTGGATGAGAAGAGCTTAGTCATCGTGATTCATTTGTTCAACAATACTGGAGTGTTTAGAAGTGTCACTGTTAGAGAAAAATGTGAGCACCTTAGTTTGTATAAAAGGAATCATTCATTTTAATAACAAGGATATAAACATATAAAATCAACATATTTACACATAAGAACTTGGTTATAATCACAATCAATAAATTTTTGTATTGTACTGGGGAGCTCATTACCAAAGGGTAAATCAATCTCAATCTCTCTCTCTCTCTCTCAGATTATTTTCATAATATGAATAATGTCATAAAGTATTTTTCACAAATTCAAAATTGTAACACTCTACTTTCATAAAACTAGATGATCATGAAACTGGTTATGCCAAATATATTGAAAATCACCTCTCTGCCCACTTGTGATTGTGGCTGAACCTGGATCATTCTTCACTGGTAATGCCAGGCCATTATCTTCATAAAGTTACTGTCTCCTGCCTAGGGAGGACAGGATGAGAGATGGCTTTAACTTCACCTGACAATCAATGCCAAAGTGTGGAGAGAAGTCCACCACATAAGCCAGCAAACCCAAACTCTTATTCAAACAAGAGCCTGGATTGGAATCCGCTGAAAATATCCTGAAGGATCTATGTAATGAATTGGGCTTTTACACTCCTCCCAAGAAAGGTTTCCTCCTAACTGGCATTCAAGGAGTTTTTTGAGACATGTACTGTTTCACTGTGAAATAAATAATGACCAAAATATAAGTGTGGGGAGATGTAAAGAAGGGGATCTAGAGAGTTGGGGGAGGGTGTCAGTCTTATTGGAATTAGGACCAGGACAGCCACTTATTTGGCCATTCAGCGGATTAATTTGTGCTACGGTTATTTGGGAAAAATGGAAAAATCTTTACCCCAAGAATTGTATTTCTTTTTAGATATGACTAAGTCTTGATGACAAAAAAATTAAGTTAAATGAATTATTTGGTTTAAAATAGGTAAAATAAGTTACAATATTTTCTTCCAAGAATGATCTAAAATAACTGTTTATATATTCAGCTTCAGTAAAATGCCACCAGACCTCATATAAATATAAGATATCCAGCACTTAATGATGCATGAAAGATTAGGAATGATTACAGACCTTCCTATTAGTTTTATTCACATGGTAGAAGCTCATTAAATGCTGAATAATTGACAGAACCTGTAGACTGAGACACTGGACTGGAAATCAAATTCCACAGGTAATTATTTTTTCCCCTGGATGACTCCTCCACATTGCAATTCCTGAGTTCTGAGGAAGCTCTCAAAAGAGATGTCAGTGTCCTTTGGAGGATTATTTACATTTCCAATATAGTGTGAGTTAAAAGGCCCTCAAAGAAAAATGGCATAAAATAACCTGGGCCCCAGGGGACCCCATAGGAGGATGTGACTGGAGTGAGTTACTTGAAGAATGTAAGGCAAATACCACCCTGTCAATAAAGACAAGCTCTTTCAGAAGATGAGTTGTGGGAGAATGAATCATAAATAGGTTTTCAGGTGTCAATCAGGAAATAAGCCATTACTTTTTCCCAAGTGAAGCAGTTGGGGACAACAGAGCAGAATATTGCATATCTGGAAGCTGCCATGAGCTCTGGGTACCATGACAACCAGGACAGCATTGGGAGTAAAAATCATTCCCAAAGTAAATGGATCACAACAGGTTTCCCTTCTGAACTCAGAATACAGAGGCTAGGAGGTATAAATGGATCATTTATTTCACTAACTTCATCCATGACATTCTGAGAATGTCCAGAGTTCTGGAGACCATCAGGCAGGCCCAGGGCCATGGGTGGGTGATGGAGAGCTAATTCAAACAGTCTCTCTTCCCTCCCTTGCTGTGTGAAACCTAGCAGCATCTCATTTTCACCCAGTACAGAATAGCACGGCTCAGAATCTTTACCAACTGCCACTGGGAAGCAGACAATAAGGGAATGAAGTGGAGATATTTTGAAATCAAACAACTTCAGATAACTTATATTTTGCATAGAATGTGAGTTACTTGTTATTATAGAATGATAATTTTGAAATTCTAAAGACCTTCATCACCCATTCATCCTGGGATCTTAGTAACAAGAAGAGCTGGGTGGCAGGACACTGGGCGATCCCCTTGAATTAGTTCTTTGATTCTTATTTTTGAGTGGCATTTCTTTTAAGATAATAAAAACAAAAAGCTCAGATCTGGGCTTATGGAAATACGAGTGGGCCAGAATCAGAATGTACCACGTGAGACATATTGATTGAAAATTTAATGTGCTATTTGCAATCTTCCTTCTATCACAGTTTTCTCTGCATTAAAGTGGCAATCTGTCTGTTAAAGGCTAAATGAATTAGTTTTTGGTATAGTCAGGATCACTCCACAGCCTATTTTAAAAAATACTTTTGAACTCCCTTACTCCAGACTCTCTCAAGTTATGGCTACAATTCTGTACCCAGTTCTGATGTGTGGGATTTTCCCGCACACCAAGCAATTCTTCTCACCAGCTGGATGGCCTAGGGTTCAACTCAGTTCTGATGCTACCTACCTGAAGACAGCATCAGATTCCACAGGTTAAAGGTTCAGTCCTACAAGACTGGTGACGTGGTGTCCACGTCAGACACCAATCAAAAGGCCAGGTTGTTATCTGGGCTTCTGACCAATTTGCTATGGTTTGGAGGTTCCCACAACTGCATCCTTGGTTCAGTTAACATGCTAGAGCAACTCACAGAACTCGGAGAAATATTTTACTTACTAGACTATCAGTTTATTATAAAAGGATATACCTCAGGAACAGGCAGATGGAAGAGACACATAGGGCAATGTATGAGGGAAAAGTGCAAAGCTTCCATGCTCTCTCCAAGTGTACCATTCTATCAGAATATCCACATGTTCACCAACCTGGAAGTTGTCTGAACCCCATCCTTTTGTGTTTTTATGGAGGCGTCTTCACATAGGCATGGTTGATTAAATCTCCAACTTCTTTTCTCTCCCTGGAGGTCAAGGGGGTGGGGCTGAAAGTTCCCCTGGTAACCAGCCCCATCCTTAGGTGCTTGTCAAAATTCACCTCATCGACATAAACTCAAGTGTGGTTGAAAGGTATTTGTTATAATTATAAATTCCAAGGGTTTAGGAGCTCTGTGCCAGGAATGGGGACCAAGACAAAATACATATTTCTAATTATAAATCACAATATTTTAGTGACTCATATGTTCCTGTGGGCCCAAGGCATCTTCTCATATACAAGAATTCTGTGAAATCTTTATCATGTTGTGTTTTTATCTCATTGAGAGTCCTGATTTTTTCTGTATTTTAAGAAAACCTTTTCTTTTAAATTTATAATCTGTGTTGAAGGATCTTCAACACATGTTATTCAACATGAAATAACAGAGATATATAGCTATGGAATTCAGTTAATGAAAGGTTAATGCAGACTGCTCTGGTTCCAAAGACAGACCTGAAAACAACTGGAGGGATTTGCAGGAAGGTCAGTTTCTGGAAATTCTGAGCTCATCAGAATTGAATTGGTTAGTTTTTGAGGAAGTGTATCCCCAGCTTTTTAGCAGAGTCTGCACAGTTATGTGAAGAGATGGGATCTGTGCCTCTGGTGATATTGGTTAAATGAGCTCCAAGTGGCCTCATTATATTCCTTTACTCTGTGGCTGGAGGACCTGGCTGTCGAGAATGTGGAAACCACAAAGGCTCAGCGCTCAGACCAATGTGTTCTGCATATTCCATATTAAAGCACTTGCAGACACTGAAAGCACTACTAAGAATGCTAGCAAAGTGCCTGCTTTCCTATCCTATCACCTTATCATCGCGAATCATCTTTGTGTTACCGAGTCCACTCCCTCTGCTAGCCGCAGGACAGGCCACTGAATCGGAGAGGAGGTGTTGAAGCAGGGAGTACGACTTTATTCGGAAAGCTGGCAGACTAGGGTCCCCCCAAAAACCATCTAATCGGGGTCTGGATGCCAGTTTCTTTTATAGAATCAGAGAGGGAGACGCAGTGAGGAAGTAAAGTAAAAGGGCCACCAGTCTTTCACAACATCACCTGGAATGACCAGCATCGGCGAGGGTATGTGTTAGTTTCTTCTTTTCTGCAGCCATCACAGGTGGGCAGGGTCAGGTTGTCCCCCAGTGAGCTGAACTGCAGAGGGGCAGGGTTCCCTGAGGCAGGCCGTTATGTATGAGTATAATAACAAAAGCAACGGAAAAGCAAAGGTTAAAGTCAAAGAAACACATCCAACATGGAGTCTGATTTAGCTCTTCCCTGTTACTTTTGTTTCCTTTTTTCTTCTGAATAAATAACGGGAAACATTCATGTTGAGAGGAAGACCATTCATCAATAAAATATGTCATACGCCATTTATCTGGGATTCACCTTTAAGGATTATCCCAGTATAAATTTCATGGTGGTTACACAACACTCTGCATTTGTCAAAACTCAGAAATATACCCCCAAAAGAGTAAATTTTACTGTAGATTAATTAAAACATAAGTTTTTTAAAGCTGACTTCTAAGATTTCTTCCAGATCTAACAGTCTTTATTTAAAGGAAGATGTTCACTTCCCAGAAATGTTTTCCAACATTTCAGCAGAGACTGCCTTTGAAGGTTTGCCTTAGTAGGGTCCTGACTTATACCAGAGATCTAATTAATATTGAGAGAGGGCTACACCATATTTTTCTTGGGCTGAAAAGAGTTTCAAATTACTAGTAGCCATGAAGTTGGCTTTCGAAGGAATGGAGTCACTGATGGAGTTGAAATAGCTTCCATTGGAGTTTGCAGAAACGCAGCATGTTTATTTGATGCAAAGTAACACCTGGTGGTGTTTTGTACTTCCATAAATGACTGAAAAAAAAATTTCTAAATATACTGACATTAACAATCTTGGGGGACTGTACAAAATGTTTCAAGTGGATTGTTACACTTAACCTTCACAACAAATTTGCAACCTTGATGCTGTATGTTATTTTCATCTTTTGCAGAGGAATAAAATTAATTCACTCCTGTATGCTCATTCAACTATAACAGACACGGCTGAGATTTGAACCCAGGTCTGGCTGTCTCAGAAGCTCACCTTGTCAATGACATACAGTAGGTCACATACATCTCAGTTTCTCTGAGCTCTATTTAAATTGATTTTGAAGCTCTCTCAGAGGCTGGATAAACTTTGTAGCCTTCTTAGAAAGCAATAGGAACCCACCCCTCTGTTAAGCATAAAATCCTACAAATAGGGTGTGGAAATGCTGCTTTCTATGACTTAAATAATCACTTTATTTGACTTATTTTTTTTTAATCTTCTTTTAAGTTTTTAAAAGTTTTGGGCCACACTGTGTGGCACGTGGGATCTTAGTTCCCCGACCAGGGATAGAACTCGTGCCCCCTGCAAAGGAAGCATGGACTCTTAACCAGGGGAAGTCCCTGACTTAAATTTTAAATCAACATTTAAATCCACCATTGTTGCTTCCCATTTGAAATAAGAAAACAAAGCACTCTTTGGGATTGTGAACATTCTCAGCCAATGTGCCTGCCTATGAGGTTTAACAAACTCTTTGTGATTCTCCTGAAGTGAGACGTGCCCTGTGGACGCCTGCAGGCTTCAGGGCCGGGATCTGACGACATCATCCAGTGGCTGTCCTTAGTTTTCCTGGAGGGACAATATGTGGCTTGGGGGCCAGCAGGGGGCGGCGCATTAAGATGTTCAGCCATATGTTTGCTTCTGCACGTTACATTGAACCAGAAGTCACTCTCCTCTGTGTCTGTCATGTTAAGTTGTCTTTGACAGATTATTTTTTTTGTCTTTGTTATTTTTTCTGTCTTTGACAGATTATTTCTTCCAAATTATTTCTGGAAAAGTTCAGTGGCTTGTGAACTTCATGCTTTTTTTCTGATCTATAGGCAAAGAAGTTCTGTTTGTGATTCAGCGATCGGGGGTGGGGAGAGGAGGGGATCCTTCTTTGCCTGTGAAGCCTCCAGGTGATCATCCTGTACAACGACGGGAATTGAAATTACTGACCTCGATAATTTAGTCTATGTTGCTGTTTAATCACTTTCATACTATTGCTTTAGGGAGGTTCCAAAGTCCTTTCCATGTGTTTTCTACAGATTCCTTTCCCACAACCATATTCTGTTCCCCCTATAAAATTACCAGTACTTGGGAAATATTCAATACAAGTAAAGCTTCTGTATTTTCCATTACTACCACTTTGTTTTCTGATATAACAATCTGGTTTATGAAGCAATAGAAAGGACCTATGTTCACTTAAGAAAAGAGAATAATAAAGTCACCCCAATCCATTCAGTTTCTTAGTGTCAAGGTTTAGGTGAAAGGGAGATAAGTCTATGATAATGGCTTTAAGATATTTCTCTTCTTCCACAAAGCTATGTTCACGTATCTATGGACCTTGCTCAGCAACTGTCTGGAGAACAGGAGCCACTCCATAAAACATGCTGCACTGTGTGTGTGAGGGAGGTTTTTCCTTTTGCCTAATTTGGAAATGCTGCATGCTGCAGTGGTTCCGTACAGAACATTAAAATCACAAGGTTGTGAAGCGTGAGTTCCTCTCACTAATTTATCATTTATTTGCACTTGGATCATTCTCTGACACTGAACATCTGGTCAGGAGCTGACTGGGCCCAACACGTCCCCCCAGAGCTTCTCCAGCGGGAGAGCAGCAGGCCGGCCTCAAGACCAGTCCAAACGAAGCTCTGTGCATTTCCTTTTAGTAACAGGTGCTGCCTGAGCTACCATAAGCCTGACAACTTAGAGAAGGAGAGAAAAAATACAAAGTGATAATGCCACAAAAAAATAACCGCTGGCTCAGTCTCTTAAGACTTGTGATTTCACAACTTCTGCTGAGAACATGAATGGGGAATTCATTAGCCATTGTTGTGACTGATACTGAAGCCCATAATTTTTCTTTTTATGGGACTGATGTGTTATCTAGGCTAGTTTGCAAAAGTTTTATAATAAGAGGTTTCACACCAGCATGAAAAATAAATCACATGTGATGAAAACCTATTAAAAACATTCAAATAATCAGTCTGCAAACTGCCACTCCCAGTCACTGAAGGTCATCAAAAGATAACCAAACAAAGGAATCCATTGAGAGCTTCAGATCAAATTCCATATTAAAAAAGAAAGAACGAGCTTCCCTGGTGGCGCAGTGGTTGAGAGTCCGCCTGTCGATGCAGGGGGACATGGGTTCGTGGCCCGGTCCGGGAAGATTCCACATGCCGCGGAGAGGCTGGGCCCGTGAGCCATGGCCACTGAGCCTGCGCGTCCGGAGCCTGTGCTCCGCAACGGGAGATGTCACAACAGTGAGAGGCCCCCCACCCAAAAAAAAATGCAAGTCTGATCCTATCAATTTTCTGCTTAAAATCTTCTAATGAATTCTTATCAGATTTAGGGTAAACGTCAAACGCTGGCTCATCAAGGATCTGTATGTCTGGTTCTGCCATTTCTCCATCCTCCAGCCTCACCACTCTCCCCTCTCCCACTGCAATCTGACGTAAGAGCCTTCTTTTTGTTCCCCAGCCACCTCAAAGAGCCCATCTGTAGGACCTTGGGAATAACTATCATCCCTGCTTGATCTCTACATAGCTGGCTTCTTCCTGTCACTCAAATCACAGCTTAAATGTCACTCTTTAGAAAAATGTTGTCTGCCCCACCTCCATCACATAACGCTATCGAAACTCTCATTATTACTCTCCTTACTGGCATTGTTCTTGTTAATTTGTTTGTTGTTTATAGGCTGCCTCTCCCAAATGTAATTAAGGTACATGAAAACGGGCTCTGTTCTCTTTGATCAAGTCAGACTGTGCCTGACACCTAGAAACTCAAATACTATTTAAACAAATTAATTGTTATTTCCCCAATACCTCACAACTGCACTTGGCACGTTCAGTGAAGGTTTTGAAGGGTTTTTTTTTTTTTTTTTACTAAATGAATCCTGGATAAAAGAGCCCAAAAGACACTCAAGAGTCATCCAAGTGTCTCATTTCACTTCACTGTATCACTTAAGTAGGCAGTAACATGTAATTTTCATAACCTTTGAATCAAAATACCTCTGTGACAGCTGGCAGCCGAGTACTCTGATATGCCTAATATTCGCCTTCCGTTTTGGACATAGAAGCCTTATCTCAGGATTTTCAACCCGATTTGTCATGTATTGTTAAAAAGTGTCACTAAGTGTTATCATCCCCCATGAATCACAACCATGTGTCCTGTTTGCCTGAGGATGGAGATTAATGCACCTGTCTCATCAAAAGAAGATTAGACTCCTCTTTAACTGGGTAGGGGGGCATTTCCTTCTCTACTGGGAAACATTTCACTCTCAGATGCAGGGGTCTGATTAGAAAAATAGGAGCGTATTTGCAGATAGGCTGCAATAACCATTTATTATAGAATAAATAAGTAAATTAAGTAGATATTCCTTTATTTCCCCATAGAAAGCAAAAAGCTAGTTCAGTCTGAATAATGAACACAATCAGGTCTCACTAAAACAGCCATTTATCAAATTGACTCTGTTGCACTCATGGGGATGAGGGAGGAGAAGAGGAAAATGAAGGTATTGAAAACATCATCACCCAACTGGGGTCTGAGCCCGAGAGAGTACAACAAGGTGGTCAGCAGTCTCAGGGTAAACACGGCTTATTATACTTCAGCACTGATTTATCTCAAAATTTTGGAGAAAATGTTAGGCAATTAAACTTACAAGTTAAGATCATAATTTTTTTAATTAAAATAACACATTCTTAGGAATGCTAAGAAGCAGAATGCATGTTCACAAGAATTTACGTGATACAAGATGAAACTGTAAAGGGAGACCCCTTAGGCTTAAGGACTGTTTAGGTTATATAATCAGGGCCTCTGGAGAGTTCCCACTGCCATTCATTTCCCACTGCTATTAGAGATTTCAGCAGAAAAATTCAAGAAGCCCAATGATGAACAAGACCACCTTCCTACTGCCTTTGCCCTAAATCCCAACAGACACATCCACCTTCCAGCTGTGCTTTCTTTCCTTTCTTGGCAAACCCTAACTGGTTCCTCCATGACCTGCTCATGGGCATTCCCTCAAGGAGATTTTACCGTAAGGAATCCACGTAAGGTACCCGCCTCACATTCCACAAGCTGCCTAGACTTGCCCATTCCACTGGCCTTCACGATCTGCTCCACCACCAGAATGGAAGCTCCATCACTCTAGCAGCCAAGCTTCATCTCTGCATTCCTGACTTCTGGTACCATCAGGCCTCAATAAATACCTGAAGATTTCATGGACTTACTTTTCTTCTTAGATAATTGTGCTGGACCCGATGATAGAATAGTGGACAAGAAAGTCATATGAGCAAAAAGAAGCATAAAGAGGATAGGAAGTGAGGGGTATAACGATGTGAGATGATACTGGAGAGGTAAGGAAAATCAGACCATGCAGAGCCTGGAAGGTCAAGCCAAGGGATTTGGACTCAGAAGAGGTGCAATAAGAAGCCTTGAGAGTTTTCATGGAGGGCACTCATAAATTAGCAAGTTATTGCAATTTGCATATGATGGCTGAAGGACATTTTGCAAAGTACTTTTAAATCTTAAATTCATATAGTCTAACATAATCTTAAATGTGTAGAGTTTATATGCAATTAAATGGATGCAGAATGCCAGAATAGAAAGTGGTTTCATTTATTTTAAATATTTAATATGATTTAATTAAATTTTCTTTAAATTTAAGTAAAATTTTAGCATCAATAAAAAATTTGACATAAAATATTGTATTCGATAATTATGTTTATATTCTCTTCTAACACTGTTATCTTTTCCAGCCACACCCCTTACTGTAATTCCCCTTGCTTCCTCTGGGCTTCACCCAGACTGAAATTGCTTCAATTCTCTAAATATATTGCACTTTCTTTAGAAACAGGGTTTTGAAACTGACTGGATTCCCTTTTTGTCCTTTCATCTGATCCCCCACTGAGACCACTATAATGCTTGTGTCCAGGGGGTTTTGGTAAGATTGAGGCAGCAAGTGGGAAGGAAACTATGAGATGAATGTTAATCCAATATAAAAATCAATTTATCCCTGGACTCAAAAATTATACTTCTAGTTACCTAGTGGAAAAAAGTACTCAGAGTTGCTCCAAAATTATTTCACTGCAACATATTCCATCACAGCAAAAATTAAAAACCATCTATATGTCTCTCCCTAGAGAACAAATGTATGGATACCAAGGGGGAAGAGAGGGGTGGGAGGAATTAGGAGATTGGGATTGACATATATACACTAATATGTATAAAATAGATAACTAATAAGAACCTGCTGTATAAAAAAAATATAAAATTCAAAAAAAGAACCTATAGGTCTCTTGATAAGAGACTGATTAAAAAATGTTTTGCCCATTTATACAATGAAATATAATACTAGGCCCTTGCTAGAGCTATATGTAATAGGACTAAGAGAAAAATCATATTATTAAAGAATATGAAGAAGCAGGAAAGCTGAGCACTTGGGAATGCTGCACATAAGAGACTGTTACTTTCTCTGTTGATTGGAATTTTATTATTTATTACCAGAAAAAAAGTATATGTCATTTCTGGAACATAGAGGTAGAAATGAGTTTAGATGTATCAGCAAACAAATCTTAACTTCTAGGTCAGAATTAGAAAACTTTCATTCTATAATAAAATCATCTATTTTTCCCTTTGACTCTTTCTAGTTTAATTTTCTGCCTGCATTTTGTGCTAAGGTGTATGAATGATCTATGGAATACAATCAGCTATGTTTGAGGAGTCACTTTTATTCTAAACTCTTGTCCTTAGTCACTTATAACTTCTTGAAAAATATTAGGTTTGGACCTAAAATTTCTCTAGCTGCCTTCAAGCAAACAATAAATTTTATTTTAGAAAACTTAAAGAGGGAAAAAACTTAGCTCCTTTCAGTTATTAATATTTAAACCAATTGTGGTTCTTTATGCACAGAGAGAAAAAAAAAAAAAAAAAAACATTTAAAGCCTTCTGCCCTTATTGATTAAAACCTGAAAAGGTTTCCATTGAATTGACCTCAGATGAGCATGGTTGCAGTCTGAATGTTTTTTTAGTTTTCTCTATTTGTACCTACATCCAGGTGAGTAAAAGTGAGCAGTATTGCCTTTGTGACTTCTCTGTATAAACATCAATTTCCATGTGGATCCATGCAGATAAATAAGTCTTTTCATGGAACCAGACCATTGTTTAAGTCTTTCCTTACATGAACACATTTCTTTATGCTTGCTTTTAATTATGGCAGCAAGTCAATATGGCATCTCTTATATTTTTACATTATTCTCTCTCTCTCTCTCTCTCTCTCTCTCTCTCTCTCCCTCTCCCATCTGTTCTTTGACTCCAGTAGACATTTTTTCTCTTAAAATGATGAATGCTGGCATGGGTCTATTTTATAGGATACTATTTATCTAAACATTTCTTTCCACCTTCCTTATTTTAGCTCCTTTGTTCCCATGCCCTGAGATGCTAGATGGTGCCAACTTGTAAGCCATTTGAAGAATCTGCCATGTAAACTGAGTAAACTGAGGTTCCCACCTTCTCTCAACATGCTTTTAGAGTAGATGTGTTCTCCCTCAAATCACAGCATTATCTGGAAGCCTCGGGTGTCCCAGGTCTGTCATCAGCATCTTCTTCCAGATTCTAAAACCCCTTTGCTCTTGTGGCCTCTCCCGTGTTTTGTGTCTTTTTAAAACTAGTTCTGTTGTGATTTCTGGAGGGAACAGATTTACTTCTTATAGCTTGAATTCCATCTTCCAACTTATCCTAGAAGTTGTGTATAAACTTTAATATGAGTGCAACGTAATTCTGCCTTGTAAGTGGTTCTGGTAAGCTGAAATGGGCAAAGAAAATTTGACCATGACATCCACGATTGATTCCTTATTATCTTAGGCAGAAAACAGGCTAAACTCTTCAGAACTACATGTAATAAACAGAATAGCATTTTATACAATAACAAATTAAACATATTTCAAAGCAGCAGTACTAATGCATCTAAGTTCCTGTGTTACTGAAATATTAAAGAATCATTTAATATCTTACATGTTAAGATGCAAAGTTAAAACCTTACCTGTAAAATATACAAATAAGTTAAAAGAGAATTATGTAATGCCTCTGCATGAGGTGGATAATTATTGATAACTTCCCAGCTCTAAGGTATTTGTTCTAAACCATGAACTAGAGGAACATTTGAAGTGAGTTTTATGGTACATTTTTTATTATACAATTCAGCTTCTCCTAAAAGTACAATTAGAAATTTATGAGAAAGGAATCAGAACTCATTAAAGAGTAAAGCTGATATCAAATTTCTAATTTGTGGACTTTCAAACTTTTAGCCTTCTAAATTTACTTCTGAAAAACATAACTCATTCCAAATATGTTTTTTTTTGGAAAATGGGTCTATACTCCTTAAAAGTGCATAGAATGAGGAATGCTGGAAAAAAAGTATGACAATTATACTTGGAATGAAGGTAACTGTAAATTGAAGAAAGGAGAATTAAAGAAAACAATTTTATTTATTTCAGCTTTCCATTGAATTTCTCATTTTGCATAAGCAGTCACACAGAAAATTAATTTAATACATGATTAAAATTTTGAAACATTTCTAATTGTTTTGTTCTTCACTGATTCCTAAAGTGCTTTATGAGAATAAAATTCATGGTTATAGCCATTGAAAAGATGTATGTTTTTTGCACTATCCAGAAATAGCATACATTATTTTCAGTCCTCCTCAGACAGTTATTGGAAATATGCTTGTACATTATCAAAGTGTTTCTGCATTGATATAATAATAATTATTCTTCTGTCCTGTGACATACAAATTTTGAGTTTAGTCAACAGAGTTTAAATGTAACAACTTCTAGATTTGTCCCCATTCAATTAATATTTGCAAATATCTTAGATATATATAAAGTAAAAGGTTACTATTTTTTAGAAGGATGACAAATTCTTTTGCCTTTCAAAAATACAAAAACATAGTGCATGCATTTTATCTCAGAGAAATACTAACATATGGCATATTGTAGTAAATTTCTATTTATGTGAAATTCTCTCTCTTTAAAAAAAAATCAGGGGGTATATCATAACATTCAGTATTCAGAGTGTTGTTTCTAAGGCCCTGCAAAATCTTGACTCTTAGATAAATGAATGCTTCTCAACCTGCCAGTTTCTCCCAGGATCCCAATCAATTAAGAACTTCTGAAAATGGGGCTCAGGCATAAATTTATTTTTAAAATTTCCCTAATCATAATGTGGATACAAGATTGATAATTACTGACAAAGTTCATCAAATAGAGGTGTCTGTTATATCTCAATTGTTGCTTTTCTGATAAAAATATATATTATAAATAAATACATATTTGCATATCAACTATTAATCAGAAATTTAATTCCAAATAATCCTGGATAAGTTTGTATTTTATATTTGTTTGATAGAATATATTAAAAATAAAAATTTAATATAGAATAATAGGGTAAAACTAGGGTGCCTTGACATATATCATACAAGAGAATAAATATAAACTCACTGAGTTCCTCCAATAACACTATGAACTTAAGGGACAAAACTACTGCCATTTTAAGGTAAGGAAACCAAAGCACCGAATAGCAAAGTAACTTGCCCATAGTCACAGGAGAGGGAGGAACCAAGGATGAACCCAGACAGCCTGGCTTCAGAAGTCCCTTCCTTTACACTTACACCCACACTTTCCTACTCATATAGCAGTGATTTCCAAATGAAAAATAACCTTCCTGGAACATCCATTCCAAAGATGTCTTCCTTCTGAGTCTCATAATTCCTGAATTGTTTTCTACTACTACCTCTCAAGATAACCAGAGAAAATATTTTCATTCTTTTTTCTAAGGACAGTACCCCCAAGTCTTGGTCCATATTATTTCTATGGGGTATCCTGGCTCAATTTACCATGTACACACAGTTCACCAGTAGCTCCTTCAAACACCTTCTACTCTACAGCAACGTGAATGTGGCAGATGCTCCAAGTCCATGCCCATATCCCCTAAGGCCACCCAGAATTTACCTGCAGCTTTGGAAGAGAGCTTCCAAATTCACCTATGGCATCATAGCTCATGAACCCACGTCTTTCTGCCTAAGGGCTGTTCCTGAGAGCAGGAGTGTCTAGACTCACACAAGAGGCAGGGAGTTGAAGTTTCAAAAAGCAATCCTTTACCATGAAGGGAGAACAGTGGATAAGAACCCCAGATTCCTTGCTCCTCAGTGGTATAATTCTGTGTTGTGTTTTACACATTCTCTCAGAGGTTGCCCAGTGAGAGCCCTCTACCCTGTAGCCCATGGTGATCGCCCCCTTATTCATGCATCCCTTACTGGCTTTCCTTATTCCCACTTTGTGCTCCTGGGGTCACCTTCAAATAGATTACATGCACCAAATTCCTGATTCGGAGTCATTTCTCAGGGGAACCCAAAGTAAGGTGATGATAGATCACTCTTCTGGTTCTCCCCTTCCGTTCCTTGTTACTCTCTGTCCAGCTCCTAAGGAAGCTCTTCTTGCTCTCTGTCCATTACTTGAAGGATGATATCCTCAGGGTGCTGCATGGACTCTATTCTCATCTCACTTCCAGAGGGATCTCATCCTTTCAAAATTAAGTTATCCTAAATTACCATCTGTATGTTGATTGTTCCAAAATCACTAACTCACATGCCTCTCCTCTGTTTTATCATTGTCTTTCCAGTCAGTTATTCCACAGTATTAACTACACATTTATATTGTGTCTGGCACTGTTCCGGCCATGAATATAAGATCTTCAAACACAAATCCTACCTCAGGGGGTTCACATCCCATTATGGAGAGAGAGAACACCAACAGACAATTACAAAGTATAACTGACAAGATTATCTAGTGAGCATAATAGAAATACAATGGAAATTGTGTCAGAGATTCATGGAGTTGAGGGAGAACTTTGGCTAAGATGGCCCAGGAAGACCTGCAAAGTTAGTACCTGAGATGAAACCTGAGTTTCCTCCTCTCCGTTGAACAATCCCATCAGGTACCAGATTGCCTTTGTGAGAGCTCCACTTAGGTGTCTAGCTATTGAAAACTGAGCACACCCAATACTAAATGTGTGATTTTCACACAGATATGCTTCTTCTGCATTCTTCCCCATGGTCAACTTTATCGGTCCAGTTTCTCTGGACACGGGAAAAACGAATGACCCATTTAAGTCTTGCTTTTATGATAAGTTAGGTGCGACCAGGGCAGTGTTTAATGTAGACTTAAGTATTCCTCACTATGAAGGCAGGACCCTTTGAGCATAATTCCGTCTCTGTGGATTAGGAGATGTTACAGTCTGGGTCATGGGAGCAGGTGCTCTTCTATCTGATTCTCTTGGTTGTTTCCTCCCCCAGATTTGAGGAGTTTATTTATACATATACGCTATTCAGTACTCTGTGAAACATACTCTGTGAACATCTCCAGATCAAGACCCTCTGAAGACCTCTGGGTTTCTTTCTCTCTACAAGGTCTCTTTCCTCTCTGATTCTCTGTCCTGGCAACTCTAGCCAGCTTGGTCTTCTGCTGATATTGGAGGAAGTAGTCAATTGATGTCAATTATATCCACTTGATTGATGGTGCTACTGAATTCAACTGTGTCCTTCCAGATTTTACGCCTCCTGGGTAGCATGTGTCTATTTCTGATAGGGTGTGTTTCCAGCTATAATAGATTCATTTATTTCTCCTGTATTTCTATCAGTTTTTCCTCATATATTTTTATGCTCTGTTTTTAGATGCATACACATTAAGGATTGTTATATCCTCTTGGAGAATTGACTCTTTATTGTTATATAACACCCCTCTTTACCCTTAATAATTTTCCTTGGGCTGAAATCTGCTCTGTCTGAAATTAATACCACTACTTCTGCTTTCTCTTGAATAGTACTAACATTGTATGACTTTCTCCTTCCCTTTACTTTACCGCAGGCCTCTCACTGTTGCAGCCTCTCCCATTGCGGGGCACAGGCTCCGGACGCGCAGGCTCAGCGGCCATGGTTCACGGGCCCAGCCGCTCCGTGGCATGTGGGATCTTCCTGGACCGGGGCACGAACCCGTGTCCCCTGCATCGGCAGGCGGACTCTCAACCACTGTGCCACCAGGGAAGACCCCCTTTACTTTTAATCTATATCTGTCTTTATATTTTAAATAGGTTTCATCTAGACAGCAGACTTAGGTCTTATGATCCACTATGAACATCTCTTTTAATTGGTATACTTATAACATTGACACTTAAAATGATTATTGATGTAGTTGGATTAATATCTACCGTATTTATTGAGATATAATTGACATAGAACTTTGTATAGTTTTAGGCATACAGCACAATGATTTGATATATGTATATATTGTGAAATGATTACCTCAAAAATTTAGTTAACATGCATCACCTCACATAGGCACTAATTACGTTCTTTGTCATGAGAACTTTTAAGATCTTCTCTCCTAGCAACTTTCATATAAGCAATACAGTATTGTTGACTATATCACCATGCGGTGCATTATATCCCCAGAACTTATTCATCTTGTAACTGAAAGTTTGTGCCTTTTGACCACCTTTACACAAGGCTTTCTGTTTTTGTTTGCTGTCCTTGTTCCTATTTTTATCTTCCACTCTTTGTATGCCTTTTTTTGTTTGTTTTAATTGAGCATTATATGTGATTCTGTTTTCTCTTCTTTATTAGCATATCAGTCATATTTTTCTTTACCTTTTTAGTGGTTGTTCAAGAGTTGGCAATATACATTTACAACTGATTCAACTCCACTTTCAAATAACACCATACCACTTTATAAGTAGTGCAAGTACGTTATAACAACAACAAATTCCTAATTCTTCCTTCCCATCCCTTGTATCATTACTGTCATACATTTTACTTATACATAGGACATATATATTTGCATAAATAATCAAATGCATTGTTGCTATTATTTCTAACAAAATGTTAGACGAACTAAAGGTAAGAAAAATAAAAGTTTTTATTTTACCTTAACTGATCCCTTCTTCCATACTCTTCCTTTCTTTGGATAGAATCTACTTTCTGAACAATATCATTTTTCTTCCTCTTTAATAACTTATTTTAAAATTTCTTGCAAGAAAAGTCAACTGGCAACAAATTCTCCTAATTTTTGTTTGTCTAAGTTAATCTTTATTTCTCTTTCACATCTGAAAGATAATTTTGCTGATCATAGAGTTCTAGATTGGTGGGTTGTTCTTTTCTCTCAACAATTTAAATATTTCTCTCCATTCTCTTTTTGCTTGTATGGATTCTGAGGAGCTGATATATGTAATTCTTATCTTTGCTCCTCTCTAGGTAAGGTGTTTTTTCCTCTGGCTTCTTTCAAGATTTTATCTTTGATTTTCTGAAGTTCGAATAATATACGCCTAAGTGTACATTTATTGGCATTTATCCTGCTTGGTGTTCTCTGAGCTTCCTGGATCTGTAGTTTACAATCTGACACTAACTGGGGAAAATTCTCAGTCCTTACTGCTTCAAATATTTCTTCTGTTCTTCTCTCTCTTCTTCTTCTGGTATTCTTTTATGCATATGTTACACATTTTATGTTATTCCACAGTTCTTGGATATTCTGTTCCATTATTTTTTGCCTTTTTTTTCTCTTCTCTTTTCTGTTTTGGAAGTTTCTCATGACATATCCTCTAGCTCAGAGATTCTTTCCTCAACTGTGTACAGTATATTAATGAGTCCATCAGAGGCATTCTTCACTTTTGTTACATTGTTTTTGTTCTCTAGCATTTTGCTTTGATTTTTTTCCTTAGAATTTTCATCTCTCTGCTCACATTACCCATATGTTCTTGCTGTTTCTACTCTTTCCATTAGAGCCCTTATTATATAGATCATAGTTGTTTTAAGTTCACAGTCTGACAATTCCAACATTCCTGCCATATCTGGATCTCAGTCTGACACTTTCTCTGGCTCATTACATTGTGTTTTTTACCTTTCTGTTTGTGTTATAATTTTTCTTGAAAGGTGGACATGATATACTGGGTAAAAGGAACTGCAGTAAATAGATCTTTAGTAATGTAATGGTAAGGTGTGAGGGAAGGGAAGTGTTCTATAGTTCTATGATTAGTTCTGAGTCTTTTATTGAGCAAGTGCCCTTGGACTGTGAACTTCCACCAGTGCTTCTCAGTTATTATTCCCCTCCTAGGTGGGACAGGATGGCTAGAGGGGGCTGGATTTGGATATTTCCCTTTCTTCATGTTCAAGGCTAGAGGGAACTAGAGTTGGGCATTTCCCTTCCCCCAGGCTTCTTAGGCTCTAATAAAACCCCAGTAAGGTAGGCTCTGGTAAAATAATTGCTCTTGAAGGCAAACTTTGTTAAGAAGATAGAATGCTCTGATGTATTTCAAGATGCTTACTTTTCCTCTCTCCCTGCTGGAAGCCAAGGGTATTTTTCTTAGATCTCCACTGTGAGAATCTGTTAGAGTTCTAGGAAGTAAAGCTCACAAATGCATGGGGACCTCCCTATGACCATGTGCCCCTGAAGTTTTTAACTCACAGATCTGTCCATACTTGTCTCCAGCAACTTGTCAATTACTGTTAATATTTTCCTACCCTAGCACTGGTTCTCTGGGAGATTTCTGCTCAGGGGTTTCTGTGTAGGTTAGTTGTGATTCTCTGCATCTGCCTGTCTTTCCAAATTTGGAGGCAACAGTTTGCCCTGTGATCTCACATCTCTGAAGGATCTAAGAAGAGTTGTTGATTTTTCAGATTGCTCAGCCTTTCACATGTTGTCAGGAAGTAGTGGCCAATTCTGAACTCCTTACATGACAGACCAGGAAACAGGAGCCTCTCATTCCACTTTGATTTTTATGCTACTTCATAGATTAACCTTCATACAAGTAAGGAAAAGAATAAAATTTTAAATATAAACTCACTTTTTAAATACTGTGAATAAAGTGTCATGAGATGGAGGTACAGTTTTCTTGGTTGCTTTTTTATTTTATTTTTTTTTCTAGTGTGATGTATATGGTTTGAAAAGAAAAAAAAGCAATTCAGTATTTATAAGTCCTGGTATTAAATATATCTTCATTGAACACTATATTATGCTTTTAGCCAACACTGAAGAGTAACTTATAAGACTATATCCAGAATCATGTTATTAAATATCCATGAAATAGAGATTTTACACTTTTTGGAGTCTTTGCTCACTTGGTAAGACTTCTTAGCAGAAAAGGAGGATATAAAATTTGGATCCCTTGTGAAACTTGATTCTCTTTAAGAGGTGTCCCCCCCCAAAATCAGGCATCAAATCAGTAGTCAGATATTTTAATGGACAACACCATGTTAATTTTAAGAAAAGTTTTAGGAAAGGAAGACATTTCTGATATTAGAGAAACTTTACTATCTTTGTTGAGAGTGCTTCTGTAGAGCCTAGTGTCCATGGAAAAAGGAGACTTTCACACACCTGGCCACTCTCATTGTGGAGTTAACCCAGGTCAAAGGAAATTCTCCAAAAAGACAGTTCTTAATTGTACCATCTCTTTAAAAGGTCATGTCACATTTAACCACAGCCTGATGTGAAGTAATGTATTGAAGAAAATGTTTTTTTTTAATTTAAAAAGTTTGGTGCAATATGTGAAGAAATCAGCTTAATATTTTGAGTCTTTTTGAAGTGATTGTCATATGTGGGTACATCACTATTGACTAACCCAAAAACCTCTTTGCACTTAAATAGACAAGATGCAAATATATGTCCTCAACCTCCAACCAAGTCTCATTGCTCTCTCTTTTCCTTGATTTCTTCTCTCTCTCTGTATCTCTCTCACACACACACATGCACACACACATATACACACACAAACCAGAAAATGTAAATTCAGTTATCAAAATTCATCCCTTCTTGCATCTTGTATTAATTGTTCACAATTGTTAAAGAAAGTTTATATGGTGATCTCTGAGTTATTCAGATAAAAATTCAAATTATTTTCTAATTATATTCTGTTATGTTAAATTAAATTAGTTCTCTAATTTAATAATATTGTGTTACTGTGTAATCAGCTACAGAAGATACATGATTTCTACTGAAAGTCCTCAGTTTGATCCTTCATATAGTGAATAAATATGAAATGGGACTTTTAAATTATTTATGTTTGCATTATCAAAAAATATTTATTTTTTAATATGAAAACATTGAGAAAACTAAAAGAAAATTGACCTGAAATTTTGTCTAGAATTAAGATTAAGAGTAAAAAGTAGTTATTTGATCATTCCACAGACAAAATATAGAAAGTTCAGAGTGAAATTCTCTATTATTATTAAAATTGCAAAATTTTATACCACAAAAACATAGAAAGGATAAAATTATCATTCTGTTCATGCTGCTCTTTGATGAATAGACTATGAAATATGTAAATGAAATTTAATATACAAAACAAAAAATTAATATTAATTCCTTTACATGTATCAATACTTTTATTAAGATCATTGTCTGCATTAAATTATATTTACATTTTATTTGAAGCTATAAAAGTCTTACTAAAAATACCACTTAAAATAGACTATAAAATAACAGTTGTGGGCTCCCCTGGTGGCACAGTGGTTGGGAATCCGCCTGCTGATGCAGGGGACGCGGGTTCGTGCCCTGGTCTGGGAGGATCCCACATACGCAGAGCAGCTGGGCGCATGAGCCATGGCCACTGAGCCTGCATGTCCGGAGCCTGTGCTCCATGACAGGAGAGGCCACAGCAGTGAGAGGCCCACATACTGCAAAAAAAAAATTAAATTAAATTAAAAAAAAATAACAGTTGTTAGAATAATAGCATTTTGTAATTAAAAAGTTTTTTGCGGAAAATCATATAATATTATACCAAATATTTCATTAGTTTCCTGATATGTACGTTTTCAGAAGTTATCATTTATAACAGGGGAATTAATCCAGAAAATTCATCCTGAGTTATTTTTTCCCCACTGACCAATGGCAGAGCTAAATGCTGATGCAATTGGAATATTTCCTACTTACGTATATTTTTCCTGAGGATAGTTTGAAATTACTTACATTTCAGTCATTAATTTAAATAGCTTGTATCACAAAAAATTCAAATTCAAACAGAACACACAGAGCAGCTCCTTGTTTACGGTTAACTTGTTGATTGATTGAGCCATTGATTGATTCACACCGTATGTACTTTCAGAAAGGCTTTAAGGCAGTTCACATTAATGCACACGATGTAGTAAGATAAAATACAATTAAAGCTCAACTGGAGCTGGAGACTGGGCCATTCTTTCACTCGTGTGTCTCTATCCTGCCTTCCTCCACAGGTCACACAGTGTTACTCAAAATCCCTAATTCTTTGAGAGAAAAAAAATGGACCCATCAAAGCGAGTTGAATCTGACTAAGCCACGTGGTGCTGAATATTCTAGAATGTCACCTGTGGGAATTCTGACCATTCATGGGTCTACAATTTGGGCAATTTTGCATCTGGCAGACATATTTCACATGCGACCACCTGACTATTCTCGTATTATACCTCTTTGCAGACTCTTTTACTTCACTTTTTAAAGTGGGGAGGTTGTCTTCCTAATCACAAGCTCACACAGAAGGAATAAGAACTGGAATTTATGATACTAGTGTTGCAGAAGCTTAGAAAATGCAGACTGAAATGTTCTGTGCTATGGGACCAACACCTGCTGACCATCCAAGATAAATAGCCATAAGCACCTGGAGCAACGAAGGAGAAAGCCACAGCCTCTGACCAGACCACCAACACATTCACTTTCTCAGGGAACCAACTCAAATAGGGCCTAATCAAAAGATAATTATAGCTACACACGACTTCTTGATTTGTCCTATTTGGTAACGTAAAAATTTCCACCAATAAAATTATATTCATTACTTTTAGAAAAGTCTCCATTACTTGAGCAAATTTACTTGCTTCATAGATGTGTAGTTTTATACCACTTCTCAAAAGTGGGGCAAAATGAAAATTTTCACAAGATAAAAATTTGTCCATCTTGACAAACTGGTCGTTTACCCTTTTCTTTCCTAAAGCTGATTGGACAAGTGAAGCCGAGAAAATGCCATCAGACCTCTGTGTTTTCCCTGAATTCTATTCTGTCCCCTCTTCACTCAGACCACCAGTCAACTGATCATCCACCAGGTGCTTAGGGTGTGGGAGACCCATGCTAGATCCCAAAGACACAAACCCTACAAACCCTATCTCCATCTAGGTGCTCCTGAAGCTCTAGGTCCATCGGAGTAGATTGTCCAAACAAATAAGTAAGTAAATCAATAGGGAAATGATTAGAAACTGTGACGTGTGTTACAAAAGCATGAGAACAGTGATGTGGAGTGAACCGCACAAGCCCCAGGAGGCTGGGCTCTGGGCTGGGCCCCCAGCAGGGTAAGAATCCAGAGGTAAGAGATGGGGGTGGGGGTGTGAATTAAGAATTAAAAGTGACTTCTAGAGGTTGTTATACCAAGTAAAGTAAGTCAGACAGAGAGAGACAAATATCATATGATATCGCTTATATGTGGAATCTAAGAAAATGGTACCAGTGAGTTTATTTACAAAACAGAAATAGAGTCACAGATGTATTTAAACAAACTTATGTTTACCAAGGGGGAAACGGGGTGGAGGGAGTGATAAATTGGGAGATTGGGATTGATATATACATACTACTACAGTATATATAAAATAGATAACTAATAGCAACCTACTGTATAGTGCAGGGAACTCTACTCAATACTCTGTAAGGCCTATATGGGAAAAGAATCTAAAAAAGAGTGCATATATGTATTCGTATAACTGATTCACTTTGCTGTACAGCAGAAACTAACATAACATTGTAAATCAACTATACTCCAATAAAAATTATTTTTTTAAAAAAAGTGACTTCTAACTCTATGACCCTGGGCTAATAACCTCTGACCTGTTTCCTCACACTGTGACTATTGAACTTGGCATATAGTACAGTAGGAGTGAGTAAATATTTAGTCTGTTCACCTTCCCTTTCCATTGCTCTCCCTTTTACAGTGCACTTCTTCTCACCTCCATTCATATCCCAACCTGCATTTCTCTCTATTCTTGAAGAACACACTGGGTCCGACCCAGGACTCATTCTACTCTTTAAGTCCTTTCTAATCCGATGACCAGGGAACCCCATATATACCTGAGTTCATCTAAACAGGAGATGTGTCCTATGCCAACATAGCCTTTAGTCCAGCTTTCCCTTAAGTCAGCAACACAGGAGTCCAAACTGGGGAGCTATGGAAGGAGACAGTCACAGAGAACACTGCCACTTCCAGCTTCAGAGCAACAAACCTACACATGGCCTGTGACCATTCCAGGGCTTTTGTTGTACTGATGAGGGCACATCCTTTTTTACCTGAGGATTAGCTACCAGTGCTTCCAGTCACAGGTGATCCAGGGTCCTCGATTCTTCTGTTACAGACAATCTGGCCCTCAAATTTTATGTGTAATATATATATATATCTGCACTCCCCACTAGTGAGAGTTATTGTATTTTTTATTATAAATCTGTGTTGTAGACAGAATAATGCCCCTCAAAAATGTCCACATTCTAATCCCTTGGTCCTGAGAATGTCACCTTACATGAAAAACCAGGGGCTTTGCAGATGAGGTTACATTAAGGATCTTGAGATGGGGAGAAAATCCTGGATTTCCTGAGTGAGTCCAATCTAATGAAATAAGTCCTTGAAAGCAGAGAACCCTTCCAGGCTGTGGTCAGAGAACTACGTGACCACAGAAGATAGATCAGAGAAATACAATGCTGCTGGCTTGGAAGAAGGAGGGAGGATGTTTTGTATTCTTTCATGGATGGTCAGTCAGGTATGACCAGAAGAAGACACACAGGAGAGATGCAGGAAAGCAAAGTGTATCTCACTACAGGTCCTAGAGAGACAGAGTTATCATACATCATGAGGGGGTCACATGGAGGGAGGACGAAGGGAGATGACTCCACCCAGCAGGGGGGGAGCCCAGGGTGAGGACCCTGGACCAGTGCCTTTAACAGGGTCAGGGTGAAGTACACGAGCAAAGGGTACGAGGGGGTCTCATTGGTGCATGTGAATGCCACTAGGTCACAGTCAGGGGAGGGCAAGAGGGGAAGCTGGTCCCCTGGGAGGAGTATTCGCAGTGTGTTGGTGGGAACCTTCAGGCAGCAGGAAAATACTGTAAGTTAAAATTCACAAACTGACCTAAATGGGAAGGAAATCTAAAAAAGAGTGGATATATGTATATGTATGACTGATTCACTTTGCTGTACAACAAGAAAGTAACACAACATTGTAAAGCAACTGTCCTCCAATAAAAATTAATTTAAAAAAATTAAATAGATAAATAAATATAATTTATTTATTTTTGTGGTGCTTCAACATCAACAATACTAATTGGGATGGATGACACTTGCCACCTGAGTTGTGGAGAAGTTTAGGTGACTAGGACCACGTGACACAGCCCCTGAAGGCACACGTTGATAAAGGCAACAACTAGGAAGAGTCCAGTTAGGCACATGATGAGGGTTTAGTTCCCACTTAGTACTTTGTGGGAAGAATACCTCAGGCTCCTCTCGATTAAGGGAATCTGTTGGAAGATTTGGTTATGTTATGAAAGACCTTTATCTCTTGGCCTATTCCTCATACCTTGGCCTGCACCCGCGTTTTATGTACATTCAGCTGGAGGTACTCTGAATGGCACAAACCCCTCCTTCCCTGGCTAGTAAAGCCAGTCAAGAGCCAGTCTGTTACCTACACCCTTGGCCCCTGGGGACCCTGGCAAATATAGGAGAAACGTCTGATGTCCAAAGATGCCAGGGGTGCTGATATAACCAATGACCCTCCTAACGTATGTCAGCCTGACCACTTTCCTCCCTTCGGTCCCCTCCCAGTGCTACAGAAGCAGAGGATCCCCATGCGGGCTCTATCTGGAGATATGCCAGTGTTGAAATCTCCGTTCATCACCTCTGGATGTGACCTTGGGCAATTACTGAGCCTCCCTTCACTTTAGCTTTGTCCTCTCTAAGATAGGGATAATAAGTAGTATCCACCTTCTTGTGTTACCAGGAGAATTAAATGAGTTGATATATTTAACTGCTTAGAAAGAGAGTGAGCATGTAGTTAGGACCAGTAAACTGTATTTTTCCCATGGTAATTATACCTCCTGACATTCATCTGAAAGGGGAAAACTTAGAGGAAAAACAAAAGCAGTCAAAAAACACAAGCACAAAAAACATTGGTTTAGATGCAGAAAATTTTAGGACAGAAAGAATCATAGATATACTATCTAATCCAAATTCCTCATTTTCTGAAGTAAGGAGGAAACTGTTTTGTACTGAGTACCCTCAGTGAGTTAGCAGCAGGACCTGGCTGGAATCAAAAATGGAACCAAGTGCTGGATCAATGCCCTTTCTATACCACTGAGACTTCTCTGCAGACTCTTCTTCCAGAATCCAAGTGGAGAATTTATTTGAAAACCACCAGGGAAAACCAGGGTGACAGCACGTACATTCTGATGAGATATATTTGCTTTTCTCTCTTATAATTCATTTTTTATTTCTAGTTTTCTACTTATGATAAAAAAGAGGAAAAACTACTTACAATCAACTATTTCACATTGTGAAGAGACGTTAAATTGTCTATAAACATCTTCTAAATCAGCCTGGGTAAAGAAAAACCATCTATGTCATTTATCTTCTGCAGCACACCAAGTTCTGACAACTCTGTAAATGTCACAAGACAAAGATTTTGTTGTCACCTGTTGGGTTCAACAGGTCTTTGAAGTCTTCATATGAGAAAGGCTTTTAAAAAATCCCTCAAACACCAGGACACACACAAAGACAATTACACCAAGGAAACAGTTAGAATTGGGTGGTCCAGCTCTCATTCTAGGCACTTACCAAGAGTATTCTAAGTAAAATGGGTAAATATTTACATGATGAGGATTGAAAGATGCATGAGAATTGCCCTTTAAAAGTCAAAAATTTCCTTTTGCCCCCAAGAAAATAAAATTTTATTTCTTGGGTACCTGGAAGCAGAGGTCTGGAGGATAGGAGTGAATACATATAGGGCTGGCCTTCCTGATTTTGGATTACTGAGATAAACTTGGGGTCAAATAAAAATATATCTCTTGTCACAGATGTAGAGAACAAACTTATGGTTACCAAGGCGGGGAGGGATAAATTGGGAGATAGAGATTGACATATACACACTACTATATATAAAATTGATAACTGGGCTTCCCTGGTGGCGCAGTGGTTGAGAGGTCCACCTGCTGATGCAGGGGACATGGGTTCCTGCCCCGGTCCGGGAGGATCCCACATGCCACGGAGCGGCTGGACCCGTGTGCCATGGCCGCTGAGCCTGCGCGTCTGGAGCCTGTGCTCTGCAACGGGAGAGGCTGCAACAGTGAGAGGCCCGCATACCGCAAAAAAAACAAAAAAAGCAAAAAACAAACAAACAAAAAATTGATAACTAATAAGAACCTACTGCATAGCACAAAGAACTCTACTCAATACTCTGCAATGACCTACATGGGAAAAGAATCTAAAAAAGAGTGGTTTTATGTATATGTGTAACTGATTCACTTTGCCGTATAGAAGAAACTAACACAACATTGTAAATCAACTATATTCTAATAAAAATTAATTTAAAAAAGAAAATGTAGGGACTTCCCTGGTGGTCCAGTGGTAAAGAATCCACCTTCCAATGCAGGGGATGCAGGTTTTCTCCCTGATCGGGGCACTAAGATCTCACAGGCCACGGGGCAACTAAACCCGTGTGCCACAACTACTGAGCCTGCCTGCCACAAACTACAGAGCCCCTGCACCTAAACCAAACATCCCGCATGCTGCAACTAAGACCCGATGCAGCCAAAAATAAAAAACAAATAAATTAAATATATATATATATATATATTTTTTTTTTTTTTTTTTTTTTTTTTTTTTGCGGTACGCAGGCCTCTCACTGTTGTGGCCTCTCCCATTGTGGAGCACAGGCTCTGGACGCGCAGGCCCAGTGGCCATGGCCCATGGGTCCAGCCGCTCCGTGGCATGTGGGATCCTCCCAGACCGGGGAACAAACCCGTGTCCCCAGCACCGGCAGGCGGACTCTCAATCACTGCGCCACCAGGGAAGCCCAATAAAATTTTTTTTTTTTTTTTTTGCGGTACACGGGCCTCTCACTGTTGTGGCCTCTCCCGTTGCAGAGCACAGGTTCCGGACGCGCAGGCTCAGCGGCCATGGCTCACGGGCCCAACCGCTCCACGGCATGTGGGATCTTCCCGGACCGGGGCACGAACCCACGCCCCCTGCATCGGCAGGCGGACTCTCAACCACTGCGCCACCAGGGAAGCCCAATAAAATATTTTTAAAAAGAGAAAAAATACCTCTTACCCCAGATGTGCAAATTATAAATGTTTTAAGTTTCTTTTTGCTTCCCAGGCTGTTGCTAAGGTGCTCTTTGGTCCCTAGGCACTGGGTCTGTTCCTCTCTCCCCAGCGCAATTTGGCTCATTACTTTTTGTTTTGTTAGCTTGGCTTATTCCTGTTGTTTCCCAACCTCAACTTCAGGTGTCACTTCCTCCAAGACACCTAGCTGACCCTCACTGTAGAGGGTCGGGGGTTCTTCTATATGAGACCCTGTTCAACCACTGTCATAATGATTATCACACTGTGTCTCCATTGCTTTGTCTATCTGTTCCTCTGAGCAGTGAACTCCCAGAGCACAGGGGTCTTCCATCTCTATCTCCCTGGCACAGAACACAACTCCTGGGGCATAATGGACGTTCGGAGAAGACTTTACTCAGTTAAACCCCAGCCCTTTCTACTCTCTGACACCATCAGGGCACATGCGCTAGCTTCCATACCAACCCTTTATTATCCCCTCGTGAAAGAGTTATTAGAATGCAAGTGATGGAGGGTCAGGTTCTAAGGGTAGCACTCCATCAACTTTGATATACAATAAACAAAGAGATACTATGAAACCATTCTAACTAGTAACAGATGGCTTGTAAAACACCTCATGTCAGATTACAATTTATAGGTGTTTTACTAATCTGGAGTTGATAAACTAGTACTCATAGATAAGGAAAAAGAAAGTTCTGTGGAACAGATATGTCCCCAAAACACATGAAGACACAAGTATTACCTTGGCTCGAGCATATTACCTATGCTCCCCCATATTACCCATGTTAAACACAAAGATATGGGGTGAGGGGAGCAACCCTCAAGAATCCAAAGTTAAATGTTACTTTACAATAATATAAGTGTCTGCCTATAGCAAATATATAATGACTCTCCTCCAAGGTATGCTAAGTACTAACCATAGAGGGGTAAGGTATAGTGAATTTAGGAACTACTTCTGCTGTATCTACTTAGATTTATTTGGTAGCCAAGTCTACCCTGTTTTCCTGACTGTGATTTTAAAAGTGTAAATGTTGACTCATACTATAAACCCAGATTACAGTCCTAGTTCACAGAACTACAACAGGAGTTGAGTAAAATCGGTTGAGGAATTAACATCAAGAGAAACTTTACGAGATGAACTCTAAGCTGAAAAGAAATGTTCTGCCTTTGTTCCACGGTCATCAAAGTGAAAAGTGTTCTAGGTGCCATGGAGCGCACCTAATGACTATGCATGTGGAGGGATCCATCCTGTATTCAGTTGTCTCCCGGCAGTCAGGTGTGTACAGAGCACCAACCTGGAGATGTCAGGCCCCTTAAGGGAGAGCCAGATGCCAGTGCAGGGTTTCAGAATCAACACTGGCAAAGAGAGATGATGCTTTAAAATCGAAATGCTGTTCAGAATTTTTAAACATCTACTTTCTCCATGGAGGTTAGTGCTGATGGCATCTCCCATAGTAATTCAGTCCTGTGAAACCCCAGTTTGATGTTCAGTTCTGTTGTGGTGCATTTGCTATTACCCTGTGTGAGGGTGTGGACCTCACAGGGGGAGCTGGGCAGGGAACATAAAGGCCAGGCTCCAGCCTGGCCCCCATATTGCACTTGGATGCAAGAAGCTCTCTGCACTGAGTTTCGTCCAGTAATGATGACAATGAGTGAGGACCTCAGCCCAGAGAGTTCACCAGAGAGAAATACCTGCCAGGATCCCTTGAGGGTGTTTGAAACAGAAGAGAGCATGAGAAATGGACATTGACAAGGAGTGAAGGATGATTAAAAGCATCAGATATGAAAACCAGGTGTAGTTTTACCTCAATTGTTTCAGTGCTGCTCTCTCATTAAAGTCCATGAGCAGCAAATGTCTACATCTTAAGGCTTAAGGAGACTCAGAAGAGTGAAGGCAACTAACTTACGCAATAAGTTGCAATAATTTTTCTGAGATATCGAGGCCTCACTTTCATCTGTCCCTGGGTGAGGTAAATCATAAGAATGTTACTTTTCTACACTGATGTCCCCCGTGAGCCCCCATCCAAGCCCATGTGAGCAAAGCTTCAATAGCAGCTTTCCGTGAATGTGATTTACTGGCTCGTGGAAAACTGACAGGAATGCTATGGACTTGCACATCAATGTCTCAGCCTTTTGTGTAAAAACCATCAACATCACATAAAAGGTATACAATTAAACATATGCGAGATGTTACAAAAGGCAAAGTTCCACATATAACAGAAAATGTGCCAGCCCTCTTGGGAGAACAGAGCCCATCAGTAACGTGGGTTATATTTTTACTCTGAAATTACTGGTTAAAATCAGAAAGTAAACAGGAGAGAGAAAAAGGGAGAGATGAGAGAATTTCATTATATTTGGATTTTTAGTTCATGTATAATTATTTTTGTAGGCTGTTGGATTTTTTCCATTGGGATATGGAATTGGTCCAATATATTTTATTTAATAATAAATATATTATGAGATCAGCAGACATATCATGCGTGTATTAAGGACTTTGTTCTTTTTATCCTACAAGCACTGAAAAAAATCATTGGAAGTTTTTATTAAGGGCAAGACATGATTAAATTTAATTCAGAATCTAAAAGAACATTCCCCATAGAGTACAGAAAATGGATTAGAGGATCAAGAAAGCTTGTGTTGTTGGATTGGACTATTTCCGTGTTCCTCTTTGGCATTAAATGTCATGATTCTAAGATGAGGGTCTCAAAGCAGCCTTTTTTCCTTGTATGTGAGTCACATGAACTTGACCAAAAGTTACATTCTGTAAAAACCCTTCAAGGAATGGTATTACTTTTTCCAAAGATGCAAAGAACAGCTTTGAATCTATAAGACAGCAGGAATTCTAAGAGGCCAACAGCAAATTCAAACAGGGTATTCAACAAATTCTGCATCCAACAGAATATCAGTGTTCTGTATCGAATGCCTTTCAGGATGGCGAGATTTCAAGAAAGTTTATATGACAACTGCAAAGATCAAGATCGTATTGTGTTGTAGGTCATTTTAGAAACAGTATGATATATATATATATATGACATTTGCCAAAACTGAGAATTTCAATATAGACCATTTACTAAGAGGATGGAAATTGTGTGGATGAACTAACTTAGTACTTTCATTGGACCAAACTCAAGGAGGTTTTGTGAATACTCAGATGTACCTTTCCCCCAATCAATCAGCTATGAAGTTCTGGTTATCTATTGCTAAGTAACAACTAACTGTATTAAAACAATTTGTCGTCATCTCTCACAGCTCTGCCAGTTGATTCACAGTTCTGGTTCATCTGGGTATCTCCTTATTGGGGTCCCCATCAGTTGAGGCAGGTCAGGGCTGAGCCTGGAGACATCTGAAGCCCTCTTCACTACATGCTTGGCGTCGGTCCTGGACCCAAGATGGACAGAAAAGCTGGGGGTAGACCAAGCACCTCTTTCCATTTGTTAAAAAAATCTTGGGATCCTTGCATACACAGTAGTTTCAAGGGGTCAAACATCTTACATGGCATTTGGACTGCACCAGTGCAAGTGGTCTGAGAAATCATGGCACAAGTTTCATAGTGTCATTTAGGATTCTTGTAACTTAGTCTCAGAAGTCAGACAGCATCACTGACACTACATTCTTTTGGTTACACAGAGTCAGCCTGACTTAATGTAGGAGAGAGCTACCCAAGGGGCATATGCCAGTAGGCATGGTTAGGCATGGTTCATTGGGTCATTGTTCATCAAGGCCATCTGGAGGACTAGTTACAAGGAGGTTATATACATCTACTGGAGGCTAGTGGAGCAAAGAAGCTGTGACAATAAGGGAGTATAGGTTTTCAGCCAAATTTCTTTGAATAAGAGGGATGTGTGTTACACAGTATATCAGTGCCGTGATGCCTCATTGAGCACACCCCACACTGGAGGCCAGTTTAATTAAAAAGGAAACTCATTATTATTTAATATTTGTTAATATTTTGGGAGGAAGCAGAGAATAAGAGAGGCACTGAGCATTGCTATTTCTTCCTCCTAGAAAAGGATTAAACAACTGAAATATCTCTTGGAGTCAGCAGGTTAAATTTACTTGATAAACATTTCAGGAATGGTTATTTATTGCCAGGAAGTGAGGAACCAGCTCACTCCTTAGAATCTATCAGACCCTTGAATAGTCCCAGCAATCAAGGAAACTAGTAAATGATTTACCTGGAAACCAGAAATGTCATTTGCCTCTATCACCAATCAGGAAGATGTCCTCTTGAGATGTTGTAAAATGTGCTGCCTGGTAAAAATTAGCCACAATGAATGGATCTCTTTCTCCTCATTTTCCTCATCCTTTGGTGGCTACTGTCACAGGAATCACTCCAGAAACTCAAAAGCCCCAGGGCCTTTCTGTTAAACCTGCAGTTATCTAAATTCTCATGATTACGAAAGCTGAATGTCAAAAGAAAAAGAACAATTCCAAAAGTGCTCTAAAAGTACCTCCTCGTTTAAGTTGTCTGCCAGACAAGTCGGCTAGTCTCCAGCAGGACAGAAGCCGCCAGCAGGACAGAAGCCGCCTTTTCAGGAAGTGTGGAAGCCGATGACTAATACAAAGCAACTCGACATGAGAATTTAAGTCAGGAAAGAAAAATGCATATGCGATTGGAATCCCAAGAAGGAGAATCTCTGTGGGCACCAGGAACAATTCCAAACCCTGGAGAAGAGCCATCGAGGCCCGAGGCCCCAGGAAGAGCTGGACTTAGATGCTCAGGGGGAACCTCAGCCATGGGAAGACCCGCCCACCTCCAGGCCCCACCAGTGGGGTTCTGGGGCTGTGGAGGGGAGCTCCTTTGCCATCTGCTGGGCCACTGAAGACCCAGGAAGGTGCAGCGATAAGCAGTAGGACTAGAGGGATGCTGCACACATACCCAGAAGGTGAAAGCCTCTGAGGGCGAGCTAGTCTACGGACGTGCTCTCAGGGGATGAGACTCAACGTGGATTTGCAAATACGTGAAAGGAAGCCATCAGATTACTCACGTGCCACGTATTTAAGCTTTTCCTTTTTTGCTAGTTCTAGAAGTCTGAGGTGAGTCAGTGTATAAATTGACTCTGTCTTGGAGCAGTTTAACAAACAGGAACAGATATGCAAGGCAAGCAGCACATCTCCACCCGGAGGACCAGGAGAGCAGCCAAAGGCGGGGCAGGCAACCAGGCTCATTTCTCTTCTCACCAAAGTCCTCTTTGTGTTGGGCGAAGGGGATGCTTTGTGTCACCTCCCAGGGAAGGACGTGCTGGGGTGGCGCCTTCACGGCCCGGGCACCCTCACTGCTCAACCAGGGACACCAAGCATGTTAATGAAATGGCACATTCAGGCCCAACCTGACCTCAGGAAACAAAAGTATGTTTGGCTCTGAATTGACTCTGTCAACACAAGGACTGTTCCCAGCAGCTGTGCAAGGCTATTAGTGAACACAGTCAGCACTATGCTTGGTTGATTTATTTCTCCTTATTTCACTTTGCTAAGTCTCCCCAAATTCCCAGGATCAACAGAAGAATGCAGTGTGGGGAGGGGTAGACACAGAACCCTGCGCTGGGCCTTAGGACTTGTTTCTAGAACTTTGTAGTTTTACAGCCTTGCTTGTCAACTCCGTGCATTTGGATTTCATCCTCCTTAAACCAAAACACAGGGTTTGGACCAGCAGATCTCTGACCTTCTGTGGCATTTAGAGGAAGCCATGAATGATCATGAAGCATAATCAGGATATTGTTGATTTCATTCACTCATCATTCGCTTATTCCATGTATGTCTTTAAAGCCTGATATATGCCAGAAAGTTATGATAACAGAGATGATACAATGTAGCCCTGGTTCTCAAGCAGCCACCACCATAATGAAGAAACAGAGGCACAATGTCTTTGATTATGTTAACTGATATATTAAAAGTAATTAAAGTTTAACGTTTACTAGAAAAAAGAATGACCTCTGACCTGACTCTTCACAATTTGACACCATTTGATTCCATGGCTGTCAAAGACCCACACCCACGAAGCTCCTGTGCTAACGGGAGGAGTGAAACCAGGCGTCTCTTAATACAGCTTGTAGGGGTTCAATGAAACAACAGCTCATCAGGTGAGCAGGACAGATTAAAGTCCTACTACCTTCTCTGTCACACTTTTGACAGGTCACTAAACCCTGAGACAATTCTAGAATCCAACTCAGAAATTAAGACGTCTAAAGGACACCCCCAAAGTGAGACTTCAATAAAAGTATGACATTCTACATGACACGCGACATTCCCCCAGCCATTGTCACGTGCGATATTGCATTTGATTATCTCAAAATCGTGTGAGGTACACAAATGAGAACAAGCTAGGTTCTGGGAGTTTAGTCTTCCCAAATTTTCCCAGCTGGTAAATGGTCTCCGTGAATTTCTTTCAGGTAGAAATGCCATCCTGTTTGTTGAAACAAAGGATGCCAACCCCAATCTGGCCTTCGTTCACTTAATGCTTTTACCCGGGGCTCACTACTTGGGGTGTGTTATCAGAAATCCCACTCACAGGCACAACACAACAGCTTCTCGTGATGAACTTTAGCCAGCTCCCCCAAGGCAGCCACTTTAGCATTTATAGCCACTTCTTAATCCTCATGGCTTTTGCCCTGTGTTGCTTTTGCTTGACCTCTAGAGTTCAAGCTGTTCTATGCTGGGTTTTGCTTTTTTTGTTTTTGTTTTTGTTTTCTTTTCCACTAGGCATGCTCTGTGAGGCATCAGCTCTCTGCACAGAGTGAGCTCAGGGTGACTGTTACTCGAATCTATGGGCAAAGGTCTAGAGAGAACCACGCTTCACGGAGAAGCTCAACACACTAAGCTGTTCGCAGGTCATCAGGGAGAGGACTCAGATGTCAAGGGCGATCAGAAGTGCTCCTATAAGGTCAGAGCTGAGAACCACAGACTTCAGTAAACTGGGAGGACAGGAGGTTGGCTGGGCTTGGCTCTGTCACTATCCCACTCCCATGTTAGCACGGGACGGGAAAGGCAAGCCTGTGGGAAAGGCTGGGGACAGGCCCTCGACCGCCCAGAGCATGTGGGCAGCGCTGGGTCCTGCAGGCGTGCCTCCTAATTCCCAGCCCAGAGCCCTTTGACCTCCCTGGGACCCTGTGCCTGGCTTTTCCCTTTGTCAGTTACAGTGACCATATTTATCCAAGAATGGTGCCCATGGGGCTTTTCAGAGGACCTTGGGGAAAGGGTATTTCTTGCGAGGTCAGGATCCTTGACACTTAAAGCTGAAGACTGACGTGAGACTAAATCACACAAGCCACTAGTTCCCAACAGATACGCGCCTCAGTGCTTGTTGTGGGAGCCTTGCAGGTGGAGCTGGTGCACGTTCTCTGCAGCCCTTACTTCTCCTGAGCTGCAGGAGGCTGAATGCAGTCATTCCGGGGATGAGAAGTGAACCGGGGAGTCTCAGCTTTCCTCCACGTCCAACAGCCTCTGACGGGGCGGGTCCCACACAGGCTGGGGCTGAGACCCGGGGCTGATGAATCAGCAGAGCAGGGCAAGTGCATGTGTGCACGTGTGTGTGTGTGTGTGCGTGTGTGTGTGTGCGTGTGTGTGTGTGTGTGTGTGAAAGGGAGGGGGGAGAGAGAGGTGGGTGGGAAATGCCTCTGAGTGTATGTGTGTTTGTAGCATAGGTTTGAAAATGTGTTTGCTGAGTGGATGATGAGTGTAAGAGAGTGTGAGTGGGTGCATATGGGAGTGTGCACGTGTGTCTGTGAGCACCTTGTGAGTTTGTGTGGACGCGAGTAAACCGTATATGAAAATGCGAGGTTGCAGTTGTGACTAGACGGATGGGTGTAAGCGTGTAGGAGAGCGTGAGAGTGTATTTGTGTGTCTGTGAGTGAGTATGGGTATGTGGACGTGAGAGAGTGTGTGTGAAAGGAGGAGTGTGTTTGCGTGTTCTACAGGATTGGGTAAATGTGGTGAGAAGGGACATAGAGTCAGGCATTTTCCTAGGAAAACACAGACCCTGGCTTTCCCCTAACTCATGCTTGCATGTCTTGCTGAACCACAGGCCCCGAAAGCCTGTAAAAATGATGTGGCAACCCTACAAAATGAAAAATAGGATCCTTGTGAATACAGTGTCCCAGTGTGCATTCTTGTCCTGGCCCTGCAGCACCTTTAGCTTGCGGGCAGCTCTCAATCCAGGTGTGGGTTTGCAGTGTGGCTGGAAAGAAAGTCCGCTAGAACCACCTGTGCAGATCTGGTGTCCTGCTCTCTTGTTTTTTCAGCCTGTCCTTTAGTCCCTTTGTACTTTCAGAACATATGATGCTGATCCCTTCTGGGCAACAACTTTCAAAAAGAAATGATTTGGAAAAGGTCTGTTTGCTTGTTTTAGATTCTGCTTCCATACACCTGTTAAAGCAACTTACGTAACAAAATCAGCAGAAACTAGAGGAATTTATGAATTTGCTGTTTCTGTTATGCCCTGAAGGAATCCCCGTAATTGGGCACTGGGAGCTCATTTGAAGGGGTTAACCAGAGAGCACGGCTGCACCATTTTTCCTTGTAGACAGAACACCCCTCCTCTGCTGGGGAAGGTCTTTCTACAGGCATTGAAGGGCTGCCGTGGAGCAAAGGAAAACCCTCATCACGGCCACCTCTTCTGCCTAATCTCTCTGAGAAAATGAGTGTTGTCAGCTCACATCCCCCCAGACAGCTTCTTTCAATCCAGGACTTCTCTAGAAGAAGGAAATGCATTCACTTAGGGAGAAGGCAAAGATGCAGGAACAAGGAAAGAAGACAGACTGTTGGAACGTCCCATGGGTGAGAACCTGGGCCCAGGAGTCAGGACCCAAGGTTTCCTCTTCAGGCTTGCATCTTGACATGTGATTCCAGTTCTGAAATATTGACATCCCATATAGATACATTTAATAATTATTTTGAGAAATCTTGCCTTATTCTATGAGAATCAAAGATCATGTTATAAAAGTCTATTTAACTGCAGACTTTTGAGGCACAAACAAAGAGCTATCAGTGGTAGCACCTCAACATGGGAAAGTTTCTGTGTCGATGATGCTGAACTACAGGCCCAGGCAAACGGGGATGGAGACATTTCAACCTTTCCGTTGGCCTTTGTCTTGGGTCCATTCTGCAGCTCCCTACGGTGGTCACTGCGGTCATGGTGTCAGGAGATGACCTATACAAAGAGGAGGCAGAGCTGGGTCAGGGTCTCCGTGCTCCCAGACATTGTGACCCCACCCTGTAATTACTTGGTCTTGGCTGCTTTTTCTTTTCTGAAAATGCAAATAATGCCTCTCCTTTATCTATTCATATCGGTATATGTGTCATTATTGATATAGTTGATCCTACTGGAAGAATATTCCTCCTGATTTGTTTCTTTATGGATTTTCGCTTTTACGACCCCCATGGTTCTAAGATTCAACCCAGAGCCAAAGAGAACGTACCTGCTAATACTGAGAAAGGCATTTCAGTGTCATTTCTAACATTTTAAGAAGCCAAGATATTTTCATTTCCAAGAAGAACAGCACCTGCAGCAGGGACTATGCCTTGAGCTTTTCTTACTGACTAAAAATAGAGACCCGGGGCTTCCCTGGTGGCGCAGTGGTTGAGAGTCCGCCTGCCGATGCAGGGAACACGGGTTTGTGCCCCGGTCCGGGAGGATCCCACATGCTGCGGAGCGGCTGCTCCCGTGAGCCATGGCCGCTGAGCCTGCGCGTCCAGAGCCTCTGCTCCGCAACGGGAGAGGCCACAACAGTGAGAGGTCCGCATACCGCAAAAAAAAAAAAAAAAAAAAGAGACCCGGAAGGAATTTTAAAACCTCTAGATTGAAGAATGTGGGGAAGAGTGCAGTTCCACATATTAGTGACATCTCTGGAAAGTTACCTGGGTCATCTGTACAGGGCCTGTCTTAATCTCTCTACACCAACACCAATGGACTTGCGCTGTTTTCCTCCAGCCTCAGAAAGTCAACCCAACATTCTCCGGTTAGGTGTGTGCTCCAAAGAATTGAGGGAGAAACAAGGAAGACAAAACTAAGATTCCACATTGAACACTGGAGTGTTTTTCACTGTAAGGTCACTACATTCAGATGAAAATCCCTGTATATATTGCTGTATGGTGACCAGGCCTTGTATCCAGTGAGAAAGGTATCTCCTTCAGTGAAGCTGAATATGAATGTTTTAGCTTTAAGTTCCTTAAAGAGAAACCAGATTGCTGGTTCTGAGAAGATACTGAAACTAAAAGATTAGTGTGATGTTTAGATAAAAAAATTCAGACTTCCAAAATGGTATCTTCCAGAGCATGGGATTTAGAAGAAGCAAAGTACTTTTAGTGAATGCTGGAGCGAAATTTGAAAATGTGCATCCTGGCATAGTTGAAAAGATTTTGTTTTCGGAATGTATGGAAAATGCAAGTACAGTATTGTGTTACCCTACTGATACAGGTCCCAGGAACATAATGAAAAGAAGAAAGAATGCGTTCATATATACCAATTTAGACATTAAGAGAGGAAGCTCATTGAAGGAAAGCTATAAGACATCTAATTGCCAATCAATGAATTATAAATTAAACTCTCATCTAAACAGAGATACATCTATTTAAGTAGAGCTAAGAATAAGAGTATTTCTCCTATTGTTCTAAGTGTACCACAAGCATTTTAGTTTTGTATTCATTGTCCTCCATAGTATTTTGGACAACTTGATATGGGCTTTCCATGTTCTGAAACAAGTAGCGGCATTTGAAGCTGTGGCAGTGTACCGTACCATTGCCTACACTCAGAAAAACCATTGCCACTGAGGCAAATTTGCTACGCTTAAACATACCTTCTTGCAGCTGTGTGTTTTAGTCAAGAATGTAAGCTTGCTTAGTGGAAGGTAAACCACACTGCTTGGATATTCCATTTGCTTTGAAAGATACAAAGAATAAAATACAGGTGCTGAGGTGGTTCCACAGTTGCTGCCATGACCAATGACCAAAAATACAGAGGCTTAAAACAACAGATTTATTACCTCACAATTCTGTAGGCTGGAATCAAGGTGTCAGCAGAGCTGTGTTCTTTGCTGGACACTGTGGAGCTTCACTCCTAGGCTCCTGAGGATGGTTGGCAGAATTCAGCACCAGGTGGCTGCAGCACTGAGGTCCCCATTTCCTTGCTAGCTTTTGCCTGGAGGTCATTCTTAGCTTCTAGAGGACACCTGAATTCCCTGGTGCATGACTGCCTTCATTTTCAAAGCCAATGTCAAATCTCTCTCAGGCTTCATATCTCTCGACATTCCTTTCTGCCTCAGCAGAAAACAGTTCTCTGCTTTTATGGTCTCATGTGATCTGATTGGGCCCACCTGGATAATCCAGGAGAATCACCCCATCATAAGGTCCAGAAATTTAATTAGATCTGGTAAATCCCTTTTTATTTTTAAGTGTACATTTCTTTAATTTTTAAAAGCATGCACAAGAGAAGCCATGTGTTTCACATAAGAATGTACACATTAATAAAGCATTCCTTAGTTTTCTAAAACTATTATAGCAGTCTGAAATTTATTGATTAAATATATCCAAATTTTTAATGTTAAATTGAAATCCCTAAAACTACTGGACATGCTAGACTTTTTCCAAAACCAAAAGAACAGAGACTCTGAATATGGTTTGTACTAAATAAAATTTGTTTTTAGCTCTACTGAATATATTCTATAAGATGCACCGTTATTGTGCCTTTACAAACAGGATAACTTTCTTTAAAAACTGACCAAAATTTTCAACACTTATAGCTCTATATGACAGATTACCGTGCAACACTATTCTCATTGTGTGATTATAGACATATTATAGAACCCAAGAGCACCAGGTAAGCAAAAGAAATACAACTCTGAGCCATCTGAACAAGATATAATGGAAAAAATTCATGGGATTCAGACATTGGGGTGCAGACATCTCTGTGTAGCCATTATTCTTTCTGTCTTGGGAACTGTTTTTAAATAATACAGAAAGTTTAACAATTATCCCCATATAAGCATCTGCTATTTTGGAATAAGATATTAGAATTTTGAATTTAAACTATTTGGAGTTATTTAATACTGAATTACATTGTTCAAGTATCTTGGTAAGGATATATGTCTCATATTGTTTCCATAACTTATGTCTCTTACTGCACATGTACACATAATTTGTATGTTTGTATTATATATAAAATATAGCATATGTATACATGAATGTGTGCATAGTAAAAGTATAAAATAAAGGTCACCGAATTTTTCTTATCTGTATTGAGTATTTCAATCTCTGATGATTCATTACTTTCTCCTTTCTGCTGTTTTTTGATGTTTGTTTGTGATTTTGTTGCTCTTGTTTTTTGTTTTAACGGTTATCATTTATTTTCTAAGTCATTAGCAAAGCTTTTAAAGACAGTTTCATTGGGGAAGAAAATTGCTCAAATAAACATGAAGGAGATCTGCCTCTCTTCTACACATTTTCTCCTATAATATAGTGAATTATTTTAGGGCTTGTACAAAATGTAGTGGGTTATCTCTCAACCCAAATGCTATGATTGTTAATAGGGAAAATTTAAATTAATAGGGGAAAACTAAAATCATTATAGTTCACATTTTATTTATCTTTATAGTGGTCCACATTATTTTTAAGGGCATAATATTTACGTTTATATTTTGCATGTACATTTTTGCATTCATATTTACTAGAATCAAATATTTAACTTTCAAATTGCAAACTGGGTTGATTTCTAAGAAATATATTCCAATGTGATCCCACAGAGGATAGACAGTTGCAAAGCCAAGGCCAGATGCTAATACCTGATGCTTCAGAAATCTTCATTCCAAAACAATGACTAAAAGACTGAGAAAGCACCCAGCACATCTGCATTTCAAGGGAAGCCTTTGGCTTTTCTCAGGCCACAGAGAAAATATGCTAAAACGCTTAAAAGCCTGAATGATTTTTGTTGCTCTAATAATTTGTCACAGTTAACACTGGACAGGAGAAGACTTTGCTCCTGTCTGTCCAAGTTTCTAAACAAAGCACTGAAATTCAGGTCACCATATTGCCAATACTCAATATGTTTTCTTCTTCTTTTTTAGAAAGTAAATTCTTTTTTAAACAACAGCTTGTAATTTCTGTTCAAAATAAAAGGCTGATTTCAACTCATTTGCCATAGAAAGTTTCTAATGTAAGAAATTCAGAGCAAAATAAATTGAATAAAATTTCTTCTAATGCACTGCTTAGTGACGGCAAAGACTTTTGGCAAAGAGAAAATTACAGCACTAAAGGTTACATAAAAAGGAACCCTGAAAATAAAATGACACAGAGGAAATATTAAATATGAGAAAACCTGCCCTGAGCAAATACTGTGCATTGATGTCTTGATTTCATGGCATTTCCAACATCATTTGTAAAAATGTTCTACAAATTGCCTTTAATATTTTGAAAGGAATTCGATAGATTCAGGCAAAGTTGAGGAACAGTATCCACCAGTGGAAGCTAGGGCGCCTGGCTTTGGCACCAGAGTTGGCCTCATAGCCTCGGACCCCGAGTCTCTGCCAGCCTGTGAGTCCTCCTCTGACGTCACCCAAGTGCTTGACGTCAGTGAGTTGCAGCAATGAGTGACGTTACCCCAGGCAGGGTGAGGGCAGGTCAGTCGCTCCAGCCTCACTCACAGGAATGAGAACACACGAACAAGGATGTGGTCACGGCACAAACAGTTCAGTCTCCTTGCGACAGGCAGGGGGTGACGGGGAGGCCAAGGAGTATGGTGCAACCCCCCGCCCCATTTCCCCACCTGCCCTCTGCATCAGTCGGGGAGTCAATGAGCAGATGCCTCATCGGGGCATCACCCCCGTACCTGGTAAAGGCTGTTTGGAGGACACAGGCTCCTGCAGAGGAAAGGATGCTCCTTGAACCCGGGAACAAGCCACTCTCCTTCCTCCACCCAGACCAAGGGCAGGGTCTGCAGGGCAGACTCACTGGGTGGGGCAGGTGCCCCTAGAGAGGCCAGGACAGGATGGCGCCAGGCAGCTCAACTCGCTCTTCCCAGGGTCCCGGCTGGACACAGCTCTTCCCTGGGTGCAGGGGGGAGAGTGGGGAGAAGCCGGGAATCACACTAAAGAGCTCCCTTCCCGGGGTGAAGAATCAGGGATGGGACTTGCCCCCAACACACGGGCTTTGGGGTGAGACACCTCTGACCTTGACTCTGGACCAGCAACCCGAGGTAGGCAAGCTTCCTGATTCTCATGAGGTTTCCTTTCCTCCTATGTAAATGCAGATACAGTTCATTATGTAGATTAAGGAATGGGAGATGAAATATGTGAAACAGCAGATGCTTAGTAAGTTTATATAAAAATTGTGACTCTGAGCCAAATGTATATTTAGTCAGTCATGGTTTTTGATACTTATTCATACATTAACATCTGGCTGGTTACAGTTACTCCACACCACAGTGCCACTCCACTTAAACTATCTGCATTCATTCTGATACAAATCAGAATATCCTGGACAAGGAGAATGGCATATTTTCAATCAAATGCATGCAAGTGTAACTAGGTTATAGCCAGGTGCTATAGACTGAACGTTTGTATCTCCCCAAAATTCATATGTTGAAACCTAATCCCCAATGTGATGTAGTAGGAGGTGGGTCCTTCGGAAAGTGATTAGGTCATGAGAGTGGAGTCCTCGTAACAGGATTAGTGCCCTCATAAGAGAGACCCCAGAGAGCTCCCTCACTCTTTCTACCATGCGAGGACACAGAGAGAAATGGCTCTCTCTGAACCAGGAAGCAGTTTTACCAGACACTGAATCTGCCAGTGTCTTGATCTTGGACTTCTCTGTGTTCACACTGTGAGAAATAAATTTCTGTTGTTTGTAGGCTACACAGTACATGACATTTTTATTATAGCAGCCTGAATGGACTAAGATACCAAGTTCCCCCCGCCCCCAAAATCCCTCTATTAATTTTACCTTCTTAATATGGCTTAAATTTGTTTACCTTTCTCCACTTTCTCAGATACAACCTTGGTGAAGGCAGCTCTTACCTGTCCTCCTAAATAGGCTTCTGGTGACTGATCTGCTTCCTTCAATCTCTACCCCAGCTAACTGAGAGAGATTCATCTAAAAATGCAAATCAATTCAAGTACTTCCCTTTTCCTCAAGACAAAATCTAGGCTCTGCTTCTCTCTGCAACTTTATCAAATGCAGTCACCTCCTAGAATCTGGGTTCCAACCATCCTTGCTTTAGACTGAGTCAGTTTCCCCCCGTGTGCCCACCCTCTGGACCTTTGCCTTCTCTCATCTGCATCCTGCTCTCCTCTCCTGGCCTGGTAAACTTTATTAGTTTTTCACCTTCGTGGTATATCAGTCTTCATATTAGATGTGACTTTCTCAGGAAAGCCTTCTTTGACCACCCAAGGCTGGAGTAAACACTTAATATTCAGGCCATAATCTTATATTTCACTTTATGTTATAACTTAATTTTTAGCTGCCACTCCCACCAGACTGGACACACTGCCAGAACACAGAGCAAATTACTTCATGAGTGTTCTCACTACTAGGCCCAAGGATAAGCATATATTATGCCTTGAATAAACACTTCTCCAATTGACTAAGAATGAATGAATAAGATAAAAGTTCATGACTTTACTTCAGTGACTCTCCTCTCTCTGTTCCCATTCAATATTCTTATTTTCCCAGCCACCACCTTTCCATCCCAGAGATCAGCTGTGACATTCCTTTACACTCCACAACCCCTAGTGTAATTAATGTCACACTTCCTACTTTATCTGGAATAATCAGGGTAAGATTCAAAGTCAAGGTCACTACTGTGACATAATGATGCAATCAGTAGAGTTCTCAGCATAAATATTAAAACTATAGAACCCACTTGGTGCACCCCTTTGAGAATCTATTTTTCTTGGGGTTTCTTCCTCTTTGATTTCTCGTCTTTTGCATCCTGCTTAGTATTTCCTCCTTCTGCATGTCATAATCATCCCTCTTCTTTTGGACTGGTCAACTTGAACATTCTTTTGGCTTTTATATATTCATTTATCAGCTAAAGCTGGCTACATCTGCACAAAACTAACATCTGGAACTTTAGAATGGACAGGAAAGAACCCAGAGGAAAAAGATTCAAATCTTTGACCAGCTATATGAGACTTGAGAAAGTAAGCATCTCATTCTTCTCCTTACGAAGTGGAAACCTGTGGAGGATGAAAAAGAGGGGCAGGTCTAGGTGTGTGAAAGATGCTAAAGACAAGTGCTTTTTATTCACTCTGGCTGTCCTGTACAGGTCAGAACCAAGTCTGTGCAACTAGCCTCCAGTCCATACTGGTCCACCAGGCACAACTCTTCCACACTGTGTTCCTAGATCAAAGAAGAAAGTGATAAACATTTGCTTACTCTTCCCTGCTGATCTCCTTCAGATCCTTGCAGAAGTGGGTGGCGGTCAACTACTGGAGGTTTTAAAGACCTTGTATCCAAGCTATTTCTCCATGGTTTCTACACAGACAAGGAGGATGTCCTTGCCTCCTGATGAGGGGCAATCCCCCTCCTAGTGTCTCTGACTTTATCTTACCTTGCACGATTAAGCATGACTTCTATCTCGTGTCTCCTTTCTCCTCTCCGGTTGCCCCCTTCCTTTAGCATAAAGCAGTCTCTGTTAGTCATCATCTCTAAAAGAAATCTTTCCTGAATCTTCTCATCATTTCCTCCTCTCATGCAGCTGACCTACCTCTATCCTTCCCTTTTCTTCCAAACTCCTACAAAGAACCATCTAGAGCCACCGAACCCACTTCCTTAACTTTCATTAATTGTGTAAGTTCCAAACTCTGTTATCTCCTTGAAATCAAATTGGTTCTTTCTTATTTTCTGGAAATTCCATTTGCCAAGGTCAACAGCAGCCTGTAATTTGCCATATCCAATTATTTTCTTTTCATTCGAGGGACCTTTTCTAAGCAGGCTGTTAAAATGTTTTGGGGGCTCTTTGGCCTTTTGAAAGCATGGCCCTCTCCCTGACATCTTTACTGACAGCACTTCCTCACAGCTCACCTCTCAGTCACTCAGGTCTTCTCCTCTTCCACTCTCTCCCCTTATCTGGTGTCACTCAGAGGTCTAATATGAGGCCTAATTTCTTCACCATCTCTGTGCCATTTACAGATAATACTATCGATCCCCATGTCTTTAGCTACCACTAACAACTTTTAAATGTCTTTTAGCATTTTGACTTTTTGTTTTTGAGGTTTAAATCCACATTTCCAAACTGCATAGAGAACAGTTTCATGAAAACATCTTAAGGCAACTGAAATGTAAACTTCTAAAGCCATATCTTATTATCTATCCCTAAACACACTCTCTTCTCCTATACTCCTTATGGAGCCAGGATGGTTTTGTTAATAATGGTTTATTAATTATTTAAAATCATTACTGTTTTCCATAGGGAAGGCACTATAACAGAGGCATTCTTATTGAGCTACAGAACACTTTGGGGTGGATGTAAAGCTGAGTTTATCAGTGAAAGCTGGAGTGAGTTAAATGCTTGACATAAACAAGAATTGTGAGTGCCCACATACTTTCCAGGAGAAATAATGAGGAATTAATACAGGATAAGGGAAGAAGAGAAAAGAGCAGGCAAAATAATAAACTGCAGTTTGATTTGGTAAAGAGGAGTTAGTGAGAGACTATCAGGGTCAGGGTAGCTAAAAGGAGACACAGGTCATTGTGAGTTTCAATTCATACCGAGTGCAAGGTGAGCCCTCTCAGCATTCCAGGAAAGAACCTTCCAACCAATTTAGTGATTGCCTTAGATAGAGGGAATAAAGCAGAAAGGATTATTTCTTGGGTCTGGAATGTTACCAGGGCAATGACTTAAGGACCATCTTAAACCAGACAGAAGACAATCAAATTCATAGAGGTAATATGTTGACAACAAAGGCAAGGAAATGTGGACCCTGATGAAAATTTGGAGACATCTGGGGGATGTGATCAGACTGCCACAGTTTTTGGAAAAAGGGTTGGAATCAATCTTTTCTGATAAGTCCCCCCAGAGTGGACTTCCTCAACTGAGTTCACAACTTGATCACAACCAGCTATCTGAGTCACACTCAACTGAGAGATATTCACCATTACCACCTACGTCTCCAACAGGTTCTGCTTCTTGACCTGTTGGTCTTTACCCCATTCATCACCATCTTCTTGCTGCTTTCTAGCACCAGGTCCATCTCTGCAGGCTTCATCTCCAGTTCTCCCATGACAGCTTTGTTCTTGTGGGATCCGGCCAATGGGAGGCTCCAGAAGGAAATGAGAGGGTAAAGAGAAGGGAAAAATCAGAGCATTTCTTCCCTCCATCTATTGTTGGTGGAGTCTTTGTCAGCCGCTAAGTCTCCTCTGTGGATCCAGACAGAATTCTGTGCTTGTCCTGCCACTGGGTGACCCCAACCCTGGGCTCTGTAGACTGTCTCCTGCCTTTGAGCTTCCAGCCTGCAGAGGAGTAAAGTCCTGTCCTGTGTGGCTCATCCCTCGGTGGCCTCACCAACACGTTCAGATTCTCAATTTCTCCATCACATGTATAAGCAATGTTGTTTAAATCTTCTCTGCTTTAAATACATGAAATGGTTTCCTTTTTCTTGTTTAAAGCCTCACTGATAAATTACTTATGGACGAAGTTTCCCCAAAAAGCCCTAATGAGACATATACACTTGTGTTTCAGTTTGGATGACATATTTCAACCGATATCATTTCTCAAATTTAATATTAGAAAGATATCTAATGTATTAAGTACATAATCTATACTAAACAGGGCTATGTGAAGGGTAAAAAAGCTCTGGAATGTAAAATGTTTTCTTGGCATTTTGAACAAACCAGAGAAAGGAACAAAAGTCGTTCATCCATTCATTTCTCTGCACCTATTTGTTTAACAAACGTTTAACAGCATCTCCCATGAATCAGAAATTCTCCTTTGTTTCTGCAGGAGAGGGATTAGAGGCGTGTGGACAAGGATAAATGACAACAAAATCAGAAACAACAACAGCAACAGAACCGGTTTCTGCCTCTGAGGAGTTCAGATTCAATTTCAGGAGAGCATAAACAGATAATTACTGCCTCCAAAGAGGTTCTGCTCCCGCATAAATCAGTGCCAACTGGGGAAGGAAGAACCCCACAGTCATTCTCATTAAAAACACAGAAGTGTTAACTATTAAAAACAAAACAACAACAACAAAAAAACACACAGAAGTGTGATTTTTAAATAAATATGTATTATCTCCTGTGTGTTTACTCCTACTGCAATTCGCTTTTATGCATCTTCTGTTTGACTTTCTTAAGCTTGTTGGATGCTCTGTCCTGCAAGCCTTGCATTCTCACAGCTGCTGGGAACTGAAGTCCATGTTTTTGTGTGAATTTGATGTATCATACAGGAAACAAATGTGTGCTCTGCCAAAAGGACCAGAGCAGCCACATAAAAAGACCTATTTTAAAACTGACTACATTATGTATTGCTTTTTTTTCCAATTCATTGAATATTTCCCAGAGCAGAAATACATTTAAATTTGTTATTTCGTAGACTTATCTGTGTACCACCAAACACAATACTTCATTTGATTTGAAAGCCAAATGCAGTCTAAGCTGTTCCCCATATCTTTTATGAAATGTTACAGCATGGAGCAAACCTTGAAGAATCACAGATTGTGAGTGATGTCGTGTGGATCACCTCAGGATCTGTGGAGCCAGACCCATCTCCATGATTCATAGCTATGGGCATAATTTAAAAGGGGCACAAAAACATTTTTGGAAATCAATTGTGTGACAGACTGTATATACAAATGGACAATGTCAGACCATATATGGAAATAGAACTCTGACCCACAGTCTGCAGCAACCAGCCCAGGAATCCAAACCATTATCCACATAAAGAGCCCAGGAAACCAGCCTGCTTTTTGTGTCACACTTGTAGGAAGTCAGGCCACTGTCTCTAGTGGCTAATCCTAGAAGCCAAGCAATAACCTCTGTAACAATTGGCCAAAAGGAACAAAGACTTGGTTAATAACTGACAGCTTCCCTAATTTTTGCTCCCACTTTAAATTTAGTGTATTAAACCAAATACACACCCCTAACAGTCACATAGGATACCTCACTTCTAGTGAGCCTACCTGAACCTTCCCCAGGCCAACAGCTTCCAATCAGGGCACACCTGAAACAGTCCCTTTTTTTTCCAAAATAGAATTTCCCACTCCTCTGCCTGCCTTTGAGTCTGCCAAAATGCAAGTGATAGTAGCTGACTCCCTTGCTATGGCAAGTTCTGAATAAATAGCTTTTGCTTTTCTCATTTGGTTGGTCTTTATTTTCACATATGATTTCTCTGCTTTCTCTTTGCACGTGCCAGACAAAGAGTTCATTACTGTGTTGAACAATGCACTCAGGTTTTAAAGCAAGATTAATTAACAGAGCTTCAATAAGCTACTTCTGAGAGAGATTGTGAAACTGTTTATCATAGCATCTTGACTCTAAACCTGAATATATCTAATAAACCCAATAAATGTACTAAGAGAAATTCCCTACTGGGGTCTATGTCATTTGTGCTCAGCAGAAATGTAAGTTCTTATGGGGACAAAAGCTAAAGAGGTGAAATTAGAATGTGCCTGGGGAACAACTCGGCCATATGAAAGAAGATCCTTAACAACCACAATAACTGGGGAGAGGGTCAACAAGACACCAGGATAGGTCTGGAAACCTCATTAGAGTGTGCCAGTTACAACAGGAGGCAGTCCACCCACAGCAGAGATAAAGAAGAATTTCACAACTTTAAAGGGATCTGTGGTTGGAAGGAAAAGGCAGTCTGTTTTGTGATGCTCTAAAATACAGTACAGGGATTAGCATGTTGAATGTATATGGAAAAAGATATTTCAAATGTATGATTTGAGGTGGGCATTAGACTGGATGATTTCTTATCTGTCTCTAAGATTTTATGATTCCACACAACTATAATTATTATACTGAGACAATAAAGTAGCCAGATATTTGCTTTGCAAATCTCCTAACTAGTGTACTTCTACTGAACAAATCCAGGACAGTGTTTTGAATTCAGGAAGGAAGGTTTTCTCTCAACAGTAGCAAGAGCTTGCTTTATAAGAAGAAATGATAAATAAATCCAATGTTTTATCCTAGGTGAAATCCTGGAACAGAAGAAGAAGAATAGGGAAAAACTAAGATAATCCAAAAAAAGTATGAAGCTTAGTTAATAACAATGTATCAATATTGGCTCTTTAGTTGTGATAAATATGCCGTACAACGTAAGATGTTAACAGTGGGTGAGAGTGGAAGGAGATCAAGATGGTGGAGTAGGAGGGTGCTGAGCTCACCTCCCCCCCACAGACACAACAAGATCCATCTACATGTGGAGCAATTCTCACTGAAAATTACCTGGAGTTTGGCAAAATGGCTCTTCTACAACCAAAGATAAAATTAAAAGAGTCCATTCAGGATAAAGAAGATGTGGCACATATACACAATGGAATATTACTCAGCCTTAAAAAGAAATGAAATTGAGCTATTTGTAATGAGATGGATAGACCTAGAGTCTGTCATACAGAGTGAAGTAAGTCAGAAAGAAAAAGACAAATACCGTATGCTAACACATATATATGGAATTTAAGGGAAAAAAATGTCATGAAGAACCTAGGGGTAAGACAGGAATAAAGACGCAGACCTACTGGAGAACGGACTTGAGGATATGGGGAGGGGGAAGGGTGAGTTTTGACAGGGCGAGAGAGAGTCATGGACATATACACACTAACAAACGTAGTAAGGTAGATAGCTATGGGGAAGCAGCCGCAAGGCACAGGGATATTAGCTCGGTGCTTTGTGACAGCCTGGAGGGGAGGGATGGGGAGAGTGGGAGGGAGGGAGACGCAAGAGGGAAGACATATGGGAACATATGTATATGTATAGCTGATTCACTTTGTTATAAAGCAGAAACTAACACACCATTGTAAAGCAATTATACCCCAATAAAGATGTTAAAAAAAAAAAAGAGTCCATTCATACTAAAACGATTTTACAAGAAGTGTTAAAGTGTCTTCTTTAAGTGGAAAAGAAAACACTACAACAAGAAGTAAGAATTTATAGGAAAAGAAAAATTCCACTAGCAAAGGCAAATATAAAGTAAAGGATGTGGCTCAACCACTTAAAAAACTGGTATGAAGATTAAAAGACAAAAATTATAAAATCAATTATAATTACAATAAACCATTAAGGGATAGACATGAAGATATAAAATATGACATCAAAAGCACAGAATGTAGGGGAGGGGAGTAAAAAATGTACTTTAGAATGTGTTTGAACTTAAATGATTATAAGTTTAAAACAAGTAGATATAGTTACAGATCAACATATATGAAGCCCATGGTATGCACAAATCAAAAACCTACTATAGATACACAAAAACTACTGAGAAAGGAACACAAACGTAACTCTAAAGAAAATCAACAAACCACAAAGCAAGAGACTAAGAGAAGAAGAAAGAGCAGAGAAAAACTAAAACAAAATAAAACAAAGCTCCAAAAAGCAAGTAACAAAATGGCAATGCAATGTGTACACACCTATCAAAAATCACTTAAATGTCAATGGACAAAATAATCAAATCAAGACATAGGGTGGCTGATTGGATAAAAAAACCTGGATACACCTACATGCACCCCAGTTTTCATGGAAGCATTATTTACAATAGCCAAGATATGGAAGAAACTTAAGAGTCCATCAACAGATGAACTGACAGAGAAGATGTGCGACACACACACACACACACACACACACACACACACACAATGGAAGAATGGATGAAATTTTGCCATTTACAACAACATGGCTGAACCTGGAGGGTATTATGCTTAGTGAAATAAGTCAGACAGAGACAGACAAATACAGTATGTTATCACTTATATGTGGAGTCCAAAAAATAAAACAAGCAAATAAATATAACAAAACAGAAACAAACTCACAGATATAGGGAATAAACTAGTGGTTACCTGTCAGGAGAGGGATGGGGAGAGGGCAAATTAGGTATAGGAGCTTAAAAGGCACAAACTACTATGTATAAAATAAATAAGATACAAGGATACATTGTATAGCACAGGGAATGTAGCCAACAATATATAACAACTTTAAATGGAATGTGATCTATAAAAACATTGAATCACTATGTTATACCTAAAACTAATATAATATTGTAAACCAACTGTTTTTTAATAAAGAAAAATACAATAGAGGAAAGAGTATAAAATATACAGGAACTCTCCAAACTACATTTGCAGCTTTTCTTGAAATCTGAAACTATTGTAAAATTAAATGTTTATTATAAAAAAATTAATGCTCCTTGAAAATGCAAATGACTGAAAGTGCATAGTCTTTTTTTTTCTCTTTCACTAGGGTTATTCAAGTAAGAACATTGTCAAAGTTATAACATATCAGAGATATTAGATTAAGTTCTAACCTAAATCTGTGAGGTGGGAAATTCAAATAAAGTGAACAGAGCTCATGCTACACAGACAATTCACAATAGTCAATATATTTAGGAAAGTTTGAGATTCAGTCATTGCCATAGTTTCAACCCCAAACCATTTTTATTTAATAGTTTTTCCAGTTTTCAAGATTAATGTTAAGGCATGGGAGTAGAAATCTCTATTACAAAATGTATAAAATATTTTTAAATGGGCAGGTTCTTTCATGAGATTCCACTTATGGATTTGGATTTCCTTTCTAAATAGTGCGGGAATTTTACTTTTAGTCACTACACTAAATTAACTGTTATAACCAAAGACTCTAGATAACGGCACATTATTTAATAAACAGCCACTAACAATATTCAATTATCGGGGGGCTTTCTTGGTGGCGCAGTGGTTAAGAGTCCACCTGCCGATGCAGGGGACACAGGTTCGTGCCCCGGTCCGGGAAGATCCCACATGCCACGGAGTGGCTAGACCCGTGAGCCATGGCCGCTGAGCCTGCGCATCCGGAGCCTGTGCTCCGCAACGGGAGAGGCCACGACAGTGAGAGGCCCGTGTACTGCAAAAAAAAAAAAAAAAAAGAAAAAAAGTTAAACACGAGAGATGAAGGAAAAAAATAAAATATTTGTAAGCAATTCAAGCAATCAACACTGGATTTCATTAGGAATCCATCATGGAGATATTTTAATGCATGAAAGTTAAATTATAGGAGACAATTATAGAAAGATGACTTACTTCTGCATTTTGAAGTATGTATATATGCTGGAGCTTTAAAAAAGTTTTATTGAAGATATAATTGACATATAATAAACCATATATAGAAACAGTAAAATATGTGCAAAAAACATAAGACTATTACCACAACCCAGATAGTGAACATATTCACCAACTCTGTAAGAGTCCTTGTGCCCTTCTGTAATTTCTCCCTCCCTTCAGTGTTTGCCTCCCATCCCCAGGCAAATACCAATCTACTTTCTAAAGTTTCTAGATTTATATATAATTAGATGATAGGTAAATACACACACAGAGAGAGAATATACTTCTTTCACCCAGTCTATTTTGCGATTTATCAATGTTGTGTGTATTACCAAAAATAGCCCATCCTTTTTAATTGCTGAGTAATATTCCCAATATTTTATGGTATGGATGTACCAAACTTTGTTTATCCATGCACCTGTTCATAGACATATCAATTGTTTCCAGTTTTTGTCTGTTGACAGTAAACCTACTATAAGCATTCACATACGAGTCTCTGTATGGACATAAGCTTTCATTTACATTGCTTAATACTTAGAAGTGGAATAGCTAGGACATATGATAGGTGAATGCTAATGTTCTTCCAGATGGTCATACCATTCCATGTGCTCCTCAGGAGTGTATCTCTGCACCATCAACAATACTTTTTGTGGGCTCTCTAAACTTTTAGCCATTCTAGTTGGTATATATCTCATTATGGTTTTAATTTGCATTTCCCTAATCACTAATGAGGTTGAGCATTTTTCAAGTGCATATTTGCCATCTATATGTCTTCCTTGGTGAAGTGTGTTTTGATATATTTTGCCCATTTTATTACCAGGTTGTTTCCTTTTTATTGAGTTTTGAGGGTTCTTTATATATTCTGGATACAAGCACTGTATCAAATATGTGACTTGTAAATATTTTCTCCCAATCTTCTGTAGTGTCTGTTTTGATTCTCTTAATATTGCCTTTCAAAAACCAGAAGTTCTTAAATTGGATGAAGTAATGTGTATCTGTTTATATTTTACATATCTACATGTGTGTGTAATTTTATTACATATAAATCACTTCTTCCATATGTTGTTTGCTTGTTCGAATTTGCCCAGCACATTCTCATTCTCCAGGAATCCTAAGAGCCAAATGTTTAAAAGACTCACCCTCCCCCAAGGAAGTGAAGTATATCTTCTCATGCCTTAAGTGTGGGCTGCATATAGCAACTGCCTTCTGAAAAGTACAATACTGAAAGGAGTAAAAAGAGTAATTTCACAGCGAAGAAACCTGACAAAACTACCTCAGCCAATTGATCAAAGTTAACATCAGTAGTAATCAGTCATGTTGATAGTATGTAACTTTCATATGATGTGAGGAAAATGGCACTTTATCTCTGTGGTCTTCCTCCCAAAACCAAGAACCCCAGTGTGAGAAAAATAGACACAACCCAATGCAGGGCGATCCTACAGTATAAGGGACCAGTACTCCTAAAACTGTTATGGTCATCAAAAGCAAGGGAAGTCTGAGTAACTGTCACATCCAAGCAGAGCCTTAAGGAGACATGACTGACTAATAAATGCAATGTGATAGCCTCAATGTATCCCAGAACCAAAAAAGGACATTAGGTAAGAATTAAGGAAATCTGAATAAAGTATGGACTTATAATAATGTATCAACATCAGTTCACTAATAATAACAAATGTACCACACTAACATAAGCTGTAAATAATAGAGGGAATGGTGTGAGGCATATGGGAGCTCTGTGTACTATCTTTCCAAGTGTTCCTTAAATCTAAAAAGGCTCCATTTTCAAAGGTATATTTTTAAAAATTGTCTAAGGACTTGGACTTAATACCTTTAAGCTCTACTTTGGATGTAGATATTACGAACTGAAGGGTCATTTTCTATATTTCTTGTAATAGAAATTGGTTACCAACTGCCATAAAGCTGCTGATTATATAAGAGAGCAAATGTTCCTTTTCCTGTTCCTTTGTTCCAAGTGAGTTATTATCGTGAAAAGTCACTGCATATGATTTACAAAAGTAGATAAATATTTCACATCAAAGCCTCCCATGGCTTATAGAATTTTCTTTGCTTGAGTGGTTTCTGAGGATGAAGTTCAAGCTGGAACAGATATTATAATGAAATCTTAGTGAACTTTGAAGAGTTCTGAAGGATTGAAAACATTTAGTGAAACAAGAAAAATATCACTCCTTTCCATAGATAATACTGTAAAAATATAACCAACTGAACTATTATGTAAAATAACTTTAGTGACATTTAACATTTTGACAGTTCTGTATTTACCATATGAACATAATGTGAGGATTTAATTACACGGTTGCTATAAAATCATTAAAAACAGAGTGGTAATAACAGGAAGAAATAGTGCAAGGTGGTATGTCAGATTCTGGTCTCCACCTTACTTGCTATGCTATTTTAGGTAAACCATTTAACCCACGGTGTTCATTTTTTTCCATTCTGTAAAAAAAGGGATAATAAAGTATCCACCTCCTAGGATTATGAACTACTGTTATTTTTGTCATATCATTTACCCCTAAGTACATCTTAAAACCTACTTTATAGTGCTATTCTCTTAAAAGTCAATTTTCTTTTAAATGAAATAAAGAAGAAAGAACCACTGTCTTTTATAGTTAATCATCCATTTATCATGTATTGTGCTCACCATTCCTACCTCTAGATCCAAGTTTCCAGCTGGCCTCATGGCCTTCAGCCTGAAAGACAGTCCATACTTACCATTTCCTGTGTCACAAATTGTCTCAGCTTTTGTTAACGTGAAGGTATCTTGATTTCTTCTCACTTTTGGAGGACTTTTTGGCCGATAATATTTTATTTTTTAACATTCAATACTTTAAAAAAAGTAATGTTTCTGTAAATCAGTTTTTCTTATCTTTACGTGCCCATACATAATGTGTCTTTTTTATCCTCTGGTTGTTTTCAAGGTCCTTTTTTTTCTTTTCTTTGAATTTGGTTTATACCATTTTGACTATGGTATGTGTTGTGTGAGTCTTCTAATACTTATTTTGCTTGCGTTTTACTGAGCTTCTTGCATACATAAATAAGTTTTTTCATCAAATCTTGAAAGGTTTTAGCTATTATATCTTCAAATATTTTTTCTATTCCAATTTTACACTTTTCTGTTTCTGAGGAACAATTACATATACAATAGATAATTCGATATTATCTACAGTTCCCCGAAGAGCTTGTCATTCTTTCCCGATCTAGTTTTCTCTGTTTTCCGATTGGATAAATTCAATATTTATATTTATATTTTAATATCATAGATATTTACTATTTTATACATTTTATAGATAAATATTATAAATGTTTAATATGCAAAATGATATAATACATAACACATACACAATATATTACATATTATTTATATATATGTTATATATTATAATTTACAATATAATTATTATTAGTAAATATATAGTATATTAATATGAATATATTATAATATAGATATAAATATTTATAAATCATGTAAATGATATATAAATATATTTAACCTATAAAATTTAGACATATTTAATTTATATTTTGATTATACATAAGGTGTGTAGTATATTATATTAAAATAATGTATAAATATAATATTCTGTTATATGTTTAATATTTTATACATAGTTTATGTAATATATTTATATTTAATATAAATATGTAAGTATAGATGTTGTATGTGACAATCTGTATGCATATATTTCAATATGTATGCATATTTTTGCTTTAAATAATATATGTTAATTTTTTTATGACTCAGATGCTTAGCTCCTCCATTTATCTTTTGGCAGATTATAATTATGTAGCAGTTACCACTGTCCTTCCTCAGTAGGTTTGTATTTCCTTGATATCCTGAGCTCACACATGGCAATACAACTTGCTTTGGTCAATGAAATGCAATTGAGAGTGACATGTGACATTTCCAGGCATTGCTATAAGAGTCAGTGTGCCCTTCATCTGATATTCTCTTTTCTCTCTGCTTTGTTGTCTATCCGTCTTCTAGAAAGTTGAAGTCTCATCAGGCTGAGTTTGGCATGAAAGTTACAATCATGCAAAGCAAAGATCTATAATGATCTGAGGGAAGAATAAATATTTGTTGTTCTAATCAATGAGATGTGAGTGTCACTTGTTACTGTAGCCAAGTTAATTTATCCTGCTGATACCTTAGATAATATATGTACTAACGTATTACAGTTTTAGAATAACATGTCATTTTTAACTACATTCCATTAGATATTTCTTGGAATTTTATTAGTCACACAGAATAATTCAAAGTAATAGACATATTTAGATCATTGAATCATCCCCTTCAAAAGGATAATGTGTGTTTCCATTTATGTAAATCTTCTCTTACGACACGAAGGAGGCATTTTAGTGTCAATTATAGCATAATTTATGTCAACCTTTTTCTAAAGAAAAGTATTTTTATCTTTAATCTATTAATAGTAGGATAATAAAATTATTCTGCATAAATATTTGACATGATGTCTAATTAATCCCTCATCATAAATGCATAGAGTAGGATTATTAAATTAAAGATGATAATGATCTTTAAACTCTTTTTTTTTTTTTTTTTTTTGCTGTACGCGGGCCTCTCACTGCTGTGGCCTCTACCGTTGCGGGGCACAGGCTCCAGACGCTCAGGCTCAGCGGCCATGGCTCACGGGCCCAGCTGCTCTGCGGCATGTGAGATCTTCCTGGACCGGGGCACGAACCCGTGTCTCCTGCATCGGCAAGCGGACTCTCAACCACTGCACCACCAGGGAAGCCCTAAACTGTTGATTACTGCCAAATAATATCTTAGAAAAATTGTTTCAATTTACTTTCCCACTAGCAATATATCTATACTTGTAATTTCATACATACAATATTATTATTATTATTAAATTTTATCTTTTCTTCAGTAAAGCATTCAGATGGGTGAGTAGACGGATAGAGAAATAGGTAGATAACATGTGTTTTTTGTGAGTGTTGGTGAGGAAACCTCCACAAATAACAAGTATTTTAAATGCATGTATGTATATGTGTGTATACACACGTACATGTATTTTTCACCTAAACAGTGAAATATACTGATATATATTTTTACACATATTCATATATTGTTGTCTGTTGCTAGCAGAGTTAGAAATCATTATTTGGTCAGTCTTACTTAATTTGTAGCCTCTAACTTCCTATTGGAGCACAATGCAAATCCCAGACATCGTATAATTTTACCTATAAATTCTTCACCCAAGAATCTTTCACAGATAAGAATGCAGCACCATTACTGCTATTAGCAAAATCATAGTGCTTCCTTATATTGATAGCTATATAATATTCACTTTGTTCAAATTTCCCCAAATATCTCACAAATATTTGATGTTTCAGACTTTTTTTGTTTTTCTGTTCCATTTATCAATGGAATTTTAGATGAAAAATTACTTAAAATAAGACTGCCTTTAACATGCTGTGCATATATCCTTGTAAATGTGTGATTCGTTTTATCTTTGGTCTCTACATAAAAGTGGAACTGTGGGATCATGGAACAATGCATCTTCTCCTTTTTTGGGGAGGATGATACTAAATAATTCTCCAAAGTGTTTATACTTATTTATCTAACCACTAATAAAAATTATTTTTCTTATTTTTTATTGATCTACATCCCAGCTAGAATTTACTTATAATAGTCCATTATCTATTGCTAGATCTGCTTTCTCTAATTATTAGTGCAATCGAGAATCATTTCATGTTTAATTAAGGCTTTTGTGTTTTATCTTGATTTTTTTTTTAGATCCTTGGATATTTTTCGCTAACAAGAAGCTTTGTCTTATTATTATTAACTATTAAGATAAGTTGTAAGATACCTATATATATTCTGAATATCAATCCTTTGTAATAAACAATATAAACATTTTCTTCTAATCTTTGTTTTGACTTTTACAAGGTTTAATGGCACATAGAAGTCATGTAGTTTTACATTTTAATGCAGTCAACCTCTTCCTTTATGCATCCTTTTGTTTCCTGTATAAAAATTATTCCATATTACAGGACCATAAAGATATTTTATATATTCTCTAAACATTTTAAATGGTGCTTTCACATTTACATGTTTAATCTATCTAAAATGTATTTAGGATATTTCTCCACTTGGTTAGTCACTTTTCTCAAAACCATTTTTTTTCTCATTTTTTCCCCAACATTTCTGCTATTCCTAGGTCTCATTCATGTTTCTACTTCTTGTCTACCTGTTTTTTAAAAATTTATTTATCCCTCCAAGAAGAAAACTCAAAGATGGTGTAATTATAATTTTCTGATAAATTATGTTATCTTGATTAAGTCAATTACTACTATTCCTCTTTTTCCTTCAACATTCTTCTTTATTGTTCTTAAAATTTTATTCTTCTACAGGAAGTTTAAAATTAGCTTATCAAATTTGATTTGAAAAATCTTATCAGGATTTTGATTGGAATTTATTAAATTCATACATTATTATAGATAAAATTAACATTTTACTTTGATTATTCCTGTATTTCCCCATTGTGTTATTCTTTTTTTTTCTTTTCTTTTACATAACATTTCACAGTTTTCTCCATATGTTACATCCATCTCTTTTTACTGTTCTATTTCTAGGTGATTGCAGTAGACTTTTCTGCTTTTTACCCATACTTCCATTCTCTCCTCTAGACCCTTGGAAAGATTAAACTACCCCACCTTGAAGTTAGATGTGGACAGGTGTCTTGATTTGACCAATGAGATGTGGACAAAACTGATGTTTATGATTTCTAGATGTCAGCATTTAAGAATCAGTATCCCAGGCTGATTCCCACGGAGTGGCTGGGCCCATGAGCCATGGCCACTGAGCCTGTGCGTCTGGAGCCCCACAATGGGAGAGGTCACAGCAGTGAGAGGCCCGCGTACCGCCAAAAAAAAAAAAATCAGTATCCCATTGCTTATGATCCTATAATGAACTCACAGCAACCAAGGGTATCTCATGTTACACACGGAAGCTACAGGACAGTGTTGCCCCCTTCAGCCTGGATGGTTGGTATATGGGGGATATGAAGGATAATTGATCTGGAGACACAATCAGACTTGCAGTGGACACTGAATCAGCAAGAAAGAAGATTTCCCGTGCTAAACTTCTCAAGTTGGGTTCTCTACAGCATAATTTATCCTAATCTGATTGATATAGTACCCTCCCAGTAAATTTTCTATGTAGACTATATATATACAGTAAAAATATTCTTTCTTCCTTTGTAACCCCTATACCACTTATACATTTTCCTCATCCATTTGCATTGGAAAGAATCTTCTGTGCATTATTGTACATGCACTGAATGCTCATTGGATAATAAGGGGACAGAGGATGACTTTGTTTTGCTCCTTTGCTTAAGGGAATAGCAATTAAGGTATCTCTAAAAGTACTACTTTTGTTGTAGGTCTCTGACCACTGATCTTTATCAGGTAATAGAATTTTAACGTTTATTTCTTCTTTATTTGATAAGTTTTTTTTTTTTTTTTTTTTTTTTTTCGGTACGTGGGCCTCTCACTGTTGTAGCCTCTCCCGTTGCGGAGCACAGGCTCAGGACGTACAGGCTCACCGGCCATGGCTCACGGGCCCAGCTGCTCCGCGGCATGTGGGATCTTCCCAGACCAGGGCACGGACCCGTGTCCCCTGCATCAGCAGGTGGACTCTCAACCACTGCGCCACCAAGGAAGCCCCTATTTGATAAGTTTTTTAAATTGCATATGAGGCCGAATTTCACCAAACATTCTTTATATATCTTTCTCATAAGACTTGGAATCTGGTGATAATTATTCAAGGTAGTTTTGTATTCTAGGTCCTTTGTTTTTACACAGAAAGTTTAGAAAGGACTTGTAATTTTCAACAACAAAAATAAAAACAAAGCAACAACAAAACCCACTGTGATTTTTGAATTCGTCAATCTATTTGGGGAGAATTAATAGTAATAGCAATATGGAATGTTTGTTAACTTCATTATATGTCATTAGTTTTATATAAAAAGAGTGTAGACTCTAGGTATGAGCTGTTTTGGTTTATTTGTTGGTTTGTTCTGCTTTTTTTCCCCCAGAAAAGATTATCCCTGTCCTGTTAGGCAGGTGTGATGAGGGGCTGATTTCAGTTCAATCAGGAGTTGAAGAAGGTCCCAGTTGATAGCTGTTTTCGTGACACCAAGTCCTCCTCTGGTTTCTAACATGTGTAGCCTGTAGGCTCTGCTGTTAGGCTTGTTGCAGACTCTTCCTCCAGGGGGACTTTGTCCCTTGGACTCCAAGAGGATGCAGCCCTGCTGTTACCCTCCCTTCCCAGTCCAACACTAAGCAAATGCCCCATGGAGAAAAGCAGCCTCCTCCTAGATGGGGTCCCCCTGACGTCTGACCTAGCAGCCTTCCCACTCTGCTGGTGTCTTTCTCTTGCAGAGTCCTGTGCCCTGAACCAAGATCATTCCCTCCAAGAATTGTCAAACACCCCCAAGAAGATAATGTCCCATATCTCAGCCCATTGACTGAGGGCTCTTCTCCATAGAGAATTTTATTTTAACTGGTCCTCTCTCTGACTCTCCTTTAACTTTAAAAATTTGATTTATGTAATGTGTCCACCTTTTTTCTGGTTTATGTGGTAGGGGGCAAGAGTTTGTCACTATCTACTATATACCCTTTAAAAGAGGAAGTTCTTGTAATATTTTTGAATGAATTCTTTGGCAATTTTGAAGAATTTTACCATGATTACTGGTATTTTGAGATTTTGTACTTCTTGAGCTAAATGTGGTAATACTGTTATCAGAGCATTATACATTCATACTTTCATGCATTCATTTGTTCATTCATTGACTTTTAATTATATTAGCATAGAAATGTACATAGCTGTCTACCACATCATCTTGTTACAAATTTAATTCATGTTTTCACTATTTTAAATTAATCAGTGATTTATATGTTTAAGCACCTTAATCTCTTTTTATCTCATTTTCAATTTACACTTTTACTTTCCAAATTTTATTCTCTTTGCTTTAATGTGTTTGATGTTATTTTCTACCTTTTCGAATATCCCTATATGTAAGAATACAGAGTGAAAATTTCTGCCCAAAATAATGTTATAAACATTAAATGAGATAATAATGTAAAGGCTCTTAACACAGGTCTTAGCCCATTTTAAGGGCTCAACATCATAATGATATATAAGGCTTTATTTAATTACATCTTTGACTTATACTATATTTTTGATACATATTACTCTCCTTATAATTGTTACTTTATATAACTTTTAATTCAGTCCTTAGCCCATTTCTGATCCTAAACTTATACGTATAATATTTATATAAACTTTATATGGCCATATATGTATATATTTTTATATAGAGATACACACATATATATCTAGAGGTGTACACATATACATATAGAATAGAGAAGTTACACAGAAGGGAAGATTATATTTAATTGCTCTCCTTGATAAAATCTTACCACGGACATCTCTCAGTGGTCCCCTCCTTTTGGATCTCCCCTCTCACCTGCAATCGGCAGTCTCCTGCAGCCTCCCCGCCCCTCCAATCGCCCACTGTGTCTGAGCATCTCTCTCTAAGGAGCCATCCCCTAGCGCTCATCAGGCAGTGTTCTGTTCATTATGATGTTGGCTCATACCCCTCTGTATTCCTTTGTTACCTTTATTCTAAGCAGGAGGATACGTTTCCTGCCTTCACTTACAGCAAATGAAATAACTATTTGAATTATAAAACATTATACAAGTTTTGTGTTGTGATTTTTTGTTACAATAAACTCTTAAAGTTAATTTATCTCCCTTCACCCAGTAGGCCTTAGGAAATGGAATTCTACATCTTCTCGCAAACGTCCAGTCCTTTAGCATTTACAGAATGTGTGTTCCCACCTTCACTAACCCGAGAAAACAGCTGCTCTGGGGGCCTTTCCTAGCACTTCTCCGGGAAGACAAAGACGTGAAAGTCCTAAGGCTCTGTGATCATTTAATCCTACTTGTAAACTGCTGGCTGCACGAGGTATGGTCTCACGTTACTCCATGCACTCCGAGCCTTGCAGCCATCCTTCTTGCCCCTTCACTTCCTTTTCCTTTTCAGATGTAGGATGGAGTTCTCGCCCAGCTGGGAGTCCCAAAATACTATCTTTATCGGGTACAGACACGTAGTCAGTTGTTGGTAGCACCCCGCCCACCAACCCCAGCCTGACAGTCCCCACTCCTTCATTCAAGCAACTCTGAAGAACAGTCATCTCCGTGGGTTATTTGCCCCCCGAAAGAGGCTCACTCTTCTTCTGCAGTCTGAGGCCCCAAGTCACATTCAATCTTTGATTCTCCATAACAGTAACTACACCACAGGGCTGCTTTGTCCATGTTTCCCTGCACCCAGGCAAGTGGAAGGTCCCCTCCTGTGATCATTTCCTGTGGATGCCACCCTCCCCTTCCTACACATAGCTCCCAGCCAGACCCCAGGGTGCTATGGACCCTCGCACTTCTGTGTGCCTCTGAATTTGCAACCCGAGGTGATCAGGGGCAGTAGAGACCATTGCATCATTATCAGCAAAATGCTTTGTCCAAAGTGGAGTCTAGATTCACTTCAGAAAGTGCTGGGATGTGGAGCAGGGCAATCTTGGGTCCTGAGCAGAGAGAAATCCATGACTTCTCTTCTCCTTAGGCAACCATGTTCTCACGACAACCAGCTTTTTGATGGGTTACAAAATCAGGCAGAATACTATACATTAAAATTCACAAATACTGAAGACAATTAGAAGTGAGAGTGTAAAACCATGATCTTTCAGGGCCTCGCTGCCTGAATCCCTTCCAAGGAGAGGGATGCCCTTTCACTGGCTGGAATGGCAACACAGATGTCTTAAGGATCCCACACATAAGCTTTGGAGTAGGGATGAGCCATAAGGGAAACCAATGCACTCCATGATGGAATATTGTAAAAAGCTGCTGAGAGAAGTTTGGCCAATCTTTCCGACCTTCTGTTCTTCTCTCAGTACCTTTCCCAGAAGGTAAGACAAGAGGAGAAACTTGCAGCAGTGGAGTGAAACTTTCTTCTGACCCATTTATTATTTGCCTGGAAGCACTTGCTAGCACTAAACCACCAACAGTCCCCCGTTGTTTTCTGTTTTTAGCTGTTGTGTGTCATCTAATGCATCACATCTCCATTTTAGCAAAGGCACAATTGATGTAATGCCAGAGACTTTCCTAGCTGCTGTCATTAACCAAGAATTCTCCCTCAAACACCTGTTACCCTGCAGACAGAAATATCATTAGAGTATATCAGCCTTAAGGAAACATCTTGAACCCTAAAACAGTGTTTCTGGAGAGCAGTGCTGCTTTCTTTGAGGGGCTGAAAAAAATGAAATCTTTCCCTCCTTGGCACTTTCACAGCACAGTCATTCAAGGGAGGGGTGATTCTTGCATATTTCTGTGTTCCCCGTGAGGACACAGTTGACTGCTTATGAGGCAACATCACCTAGAGTCTCCATTTTCATCTCACTTGTTAAAATATACACACTTGCCCTGATTCTAGTCAGTTTCTGCAAGAGAGCAATTTCTCTGTCGTACAGCAACACTTCTTAAAAATCTTCCTCCTGACATAAATCTCAGGACAGAGAGAGAAATGGACCACTTAGATGTCAGGGTGAAAGTATAGCTTCAGAGAAACTGAAATTCATACTGAACCCTCATGTTTCACCTGTAAATACCATGTGAATTTTTACCATGTGCCATTTACATTTATTTTTTTCAGAGCAGTAGTATTTTGTGTAACTCATCTTCAAGCAAAATTAATTCTACCTGAAAGTTCCCCATCTTCATCTTGCAGTTTCTTGTCCTCTCTGACATATTGAGTCCCAGTTTTTAAATTAAGGGTTTAAGTTTCTTAGTTTCTCTTACTTGGAAATACTGTATCCCTTAAGTAGCAGATCATTGAACAGTTTATCAGTCAACTACTCAATTAGAGTTTAGTATGAATAAGCTTGTTAGATCTTTCTTAAGAGAGAGTGAATGTAGAAGAAAAGGTAGGATAATTATGAGGATGCTGGTGAACTAAAAGGGGAGATTGGATAACACTGAGTGAAGATAATGGCACGGAGCTGAACAGGAGGACCAATGAATGACTGTGAAGCAACACACATCCAACTGTTATTTTAGGAACTAGTACTAGGGATCAGAAGCTCGCCTTACTGTTTAATTAAGGCAATTTTAATAACTTCTATAAGCAGTAGTTCTTTTAATCTTACAAACTATATTCCCAATAACAGTTAGCAATAAAAAGTAGAACATATTCCCAGATTAAAATGAGATCTAATAGGAAGTAGATATGAATGATTGAGGCAAATGCAATGTCATCTAAGCATGCCTCACAAGGTTGGCACCTGCTCTAGGAGTTCAGTTCATGGAGAAGGGGCCATGGAGCTTTTCAGAGCATGAAGATAGACTTAATAGCCTCATAGGGATAATGTGGATAGTAAATGGATAGACTAGAAAAAATCAAGTTGTACAGGAAAAGAGCTCATGACGCATTTGAAACATCACCAATTTTTAAAACCAACTTCATGTTTTTAGAGCAGTTTTAAGTCCACAGAAACATCAAGCAAAAGTATAGAAATTTCCCATATACACCCTACCCTCATCAGCAACTTCCACATTATCAACATCCTCCCTCAGAGTGGCACGTTTGTTATAGAGCGGATGAACCTACACTGACACATCATTACCACCATAGTTCACATTAGGATTCACTCATGGTGCTGTACATTCCATGGGTTTTAACAAATGTTTAATGACATGTATCTGTCCTTATAGCATCATAGAGAAGAGTTTCACTGCCCTAAAAATCCTCTGTGTTCTGCCTATTTATCACCCTCTCCTTCAATACCTGATACCATTGCTTTTTACTGTCTTCATAATTTTGCCTTTTCCAGAATGTCATATAGTTGGAATCAGACAGTATGTAGCCTTTTCATATTGGCTTCTTTCACTGAGTAATACACACTTAAGGTTCTTCCATGTCTCTTCATGGCTTGATAGCTAATTTCTTTTAAGTGCAAAATAATATTCTTTTGTCTGATGTACCACAGTTTATTTATCTATTCACCTACTGAAGGACATATTGACTGTTTCCAGTTTTTGGCAATTATGAATAAAGCTGCTATAAACATCTATGTGTGAGTTTTTGTATGGACACAAGATTTCAGCTCATTTTGGGTAAATACCAATGAAGACATTGCTGGATCGTAAGGTAAAAGTATGTTTAGTTTTGTAAGAAACCACCAAACTGTCTTCCAAGGTGACTGGACCACTTTGCATCCCCACCAGCGATGATGAGATTTCCTGTTGCTGCACATACTCACCAGCATTTGGTGTTGTCAGTGTTTTGGATTTTCATCATTCTACTAGAAATTATCAGTTTTTAACTTGGCTGGGATTCAGGGCATTTGTAGGGGAGTGGTAGAGGCTAAATAAGTAAATTGAGCTTAGGCTGTAACTGACCCTAACAGCCCTCCTAGAGAGACCACATCATTCACTAGACACATGATCTAAGTGTCCTCTTCCATTTTCCAAAGGTCAACTCTTTCCAGGTCCAAGTGGAAAGAGAACAGAGTTTATCTTACAATCCTCCAGTTTGGGGCTCTGGATTTGCTTTTCCCTGGCCTCACTCAGTCCCTCCCAACCTGCCCCTACCCCCAACCCCCCCCCCCCACCACCTAGTGTCTCTCTGCTCATTCCCTCCCCCGCAGTTCCCTTCCTGGCCCCTTCCCACACTTCTCATTCTCTGCCCCTATCCCACGCTCCCTCCTACTTACCTCCTTACGTCTCAGCCCTGCCCATCTCCTCCTGCACCTTTCCTCTCCTGCTCTCCCCAGTGGGATGGATGATGCACAAGAAGACGCTCCTCTGAGAGTGTAACAGGAAGGAGGCCTCAACTGCCTTGACTTCTCTTCTTTTACACCCTGTCGCCCAACCCCACCCAAGGCTCTACAGGTGGGTCAGGGCACACCTGAGCTCCTAACACAGTATTTCTCCTCTTCACATGCCATGAATTTGAAGAAAGGGCACCACCCCAAACCTGTGATGGGTCAGTCTATACCTGCCTTTCCAAAAATGGGACTCAAACTCATAGGGGTGGATTTGCCCCATAATCCATCCCCTCTCCCAGAAGTGCATGTTGAAATCTGACTTAAGAATGACCTGTGACATCCCAGATGCCAAGAATGTCCCAGAAAGGGCTTTCATGATCCAGCTAAAGGTCCCAAGGGCTTCCTGGGGCAACCCTGTCTACCTCCTTCAGAGGTCATGGCTTCTCATCTTTGCAGGTGACAGTTTACTGTCAGACACAGGAACCACACACGTGTGTGGAGATTCTCCCTGCACAGACACAGATTGCTGACACCGGCTCACCTGCAGCTTCCCCCACTGCCTAAAGGTCACTGGCCCTAGTCCAGCCAACAGCCTTGGACCTTGCTCCCATCTGTTACCACAAGTCCCCATCCCAGTGACACTGGTGTCCAGGTACTCATCACTTCCTGACATTTTTAGAGACAGCTATTTCATGAAGCCTGAAATATGGCTTGATTGATGTGAAAACAAATGCCTGCATGCCTGCTTCTGGCTTGTCTGGACTTGGGCACCCACTCCCTTGTGAGAGATAACGACATGGTGAGAGGATAATTGAGGTCAGCTTCTGTCATGCCTGGACTGTGGCTCTACCCTGAATTTTTTCATTTTTTATTTCCTTTTAGCCTAGGAGAGGTCACGGCAGTAACTGACCAGTTTGAAAAAACGTCAGTATTTTGATTTTGCATTTGAAGGTGTGTTTTGAAGGTGGTCATTGGAAACCATCAGCACACTCAAGGAGATTTTGTGAGAGCAGGCTTATCTGTTTCAGTAGTTTCAGCGTTTTGCTTACAAGAGGATAAATAACATTATAGAAAAAAATATTTTCAAAAAGCAATGCTTTCTTATTAGTTTGTCAACCGAGGAAGATAACTGGCATTCTGTTCTGGACAGGGATGCACATGAGGCAAGAGCACTAACACATGTGAGCCCTGAAGTCGTAGAGCTTGGGGCTTGGTTACCATGACAATCACCCACCTCTCACCTATGGTGCCCCTGTGATAATTAAGATTAACTGTTGTATTTTACTTTGGCCCATGGATGGACATCACAAAGAGCCAGTTTGGGAATTTGCACAGTTAAAATCCCTACTGGAATAAAGTACTCCCACGCCTGGGTCCCACCCGGAGATTTTGGCTTGCTTGTTCTGTGATCAGACCTGGACATTGGAATGATTAAAATGTTCAGCCAAGATTATATATCCCTGATCACCAGGCAAGGTGGGGATTAGGTCTTAGGCAATATTGTTCCAAAGCTTCTTTTCTCTTTTGAGTCTTGGTTTGAAGACTGATTAAAAAAATAATAATGGTAAGGCACCTCTATGCACACATACTCTCCAAGATTCCAATTAGCTTTTGATAAGCACAAAGTTTTCTGGGCTTGATGGGATGTTATATTGAATCCAAGCACCTTTCCTTTTCCCAGGAGGTGACTTACTTTACGTTAACAGACCCAGGAATGAATGACTTCACCAGGAACCTGGAGGCCATCTGAGGGCTGACCCACAGGGCCCTACCCTCTACCACTCATGGCTTTTCAACTTGTGAACTGAAGGTGTGAAACTGTGTTACCATGAAGTTCCCTCTCAACCTGCATTTCTACCAACAGCTTAACTGTGTCACAGGCATTAGAGATATTTACAAACGGGTGTCTTGTCCACCTTCTTCTGCACATGTCAAGGCTGAATTTCATTTCTCTCTTTAAAAGTGGGTTAGCATGTGAGTTGATTTGGCCATTCAAGTATGACAACTTAAATAAGTAGATAAATTTCTCCAAAGATATCAACTAAATTGACAAAAAAAGAAGTAGAATATTTGAATAGTCTTATGCCTATTAAAGAAGTGGAATTTGAAACTGAAAGCCTTTTTACAATGACACAGCAGTTCTAGATGACCTCACTGGTGAAATCCATCAAATATTTAAGGAAAAAAATATACCAATATTACTCAATATTTTTAAAATAAAAGGGTAAAATATTTTACAAATCCTTTTATAAGGCCAGCATTGCCCCATTACCAAAACCAGACAAAGATAATGTAAGTAAAACTGTGACTTTCAAGAGCACTTATTCAAAATCCCTTAAAAAATATTATTTAGCAAAATAAATATAGTATAAAAAAGTATAAAAACTTAATTCATTATGGCCAAATGAAGTTATTCCCAGGAATGTGAAGTTGACTTACAAATCAAAAATCAATTATTTAAATTCTTCATATTGAGAGAATAAAAAAGAAAAACTATATGATCATCTCAATAGAGGCAGAAAAATATATTGTCAGAATTCAACACTCATTCACAAGTTTAAAAATTCCTCAGAAAACTAGAATTAAAGGGGAATTGTCTCAACTTTAAAAAGATCATTTACCAAAAATAATAATAACTTTACACACAACATAATATGGAATTGTGAAAGAATAAATCCTTCCTGTCCAAGTTTGAGAATACTCAACTATGTCTTCTCTCACAAGTTCTATTAAACATTATATTGACGATCCCAACCATTGAAATAATGCAGGAAATTATTACATTGTAATGCAATGAGATGGATTATAATGACATGGACTCATCACATAGAATATCCTAAGGAATTTTCATTAAAGCTATCAGAGTTTATAAGTGATGATTGAAGGGTAATAGGATATAAAAAGTCAACACACAAAATAAATATATAATATACAAAATGAGATATATACACATACAAATGAACACTTGAAAAAATAAAACAAAATCTCCTACAATTACATCAAAAACACGAAACTAGACAAATTTAATGAAAATATTCAAGAGCTATATACTGAAAACTATAAATCATTGCTGAGAAAAATTAAAGATCTCTATAAGTGAAAAGATATATTTTGTCCCTGGATCGGGAATCTCAATATTGTCAAAATGTCTATTCTCCTCGACGTGTCTATGGATTCAAGGTAATTCCAAATCAAATTCTAGCAGGTTTCTAAGGAAATTTGACAAACTATTTCTAAAATGTATGTAAGAAATGCATATAAATTAGAATAATCCAAACAATTTTCAAAAAGAACTACTATAGTTCTTTGTTTCAAGAGTTATGTTAGAGCTAAAAGGCATTAAATTGGAGCAAAGTGGATAAACGCACATGTGGCTTCATTTTAACCCTGAGGCTGTAGAAATTATGAACTTCTAAAATCATGATTCCAGATTTCAGGATTCAGTCAATGACAGAGATTGTCATTAAAGCCGTGGCTCACTTCTGCTCCAGGCTACACTAAGAACAGTGGGGCATGGACCTGTAGACTCAGTATATCCCCATTCAGAGGCCCTGACAGCCTGGGCATTTCTGGGCTAAGGAGTTAAACATCCTTTAGTCTTATTTTGCTAATTTCTTATACCTGCCCTTGTGGGGCGGTGGATGGTCTTCTTTTAACTTTTTTTAAAATTCTAAATAGTCTCCCTTAAAATTGCAAAGGCATGTTTAATGTATATAAAACCAAGGGAAACCATAAGGGAAGAAATTAAGATTTGACCACTGAATAATAAGAAGAAACTACTTAGTACTATTTTTCTAAAGCCATACAAGCAGAGATACAGGCAAACGTGAGATGAATGTCGAATATTAAGAAACTGGTTTGGACTTACCTGTAGCAATAAACGTCAAGACAGTAGTTGCCTTCAGGAGGATACAGAGTAGGAATGAACACTTGGAAGCCTTCAGGATGCTAGAAATATTCTCTAGTCACATGTATGTGTAAATACGTAGAAGTAACTCTGCTGCACACTTAAGATTAAGTGTGCACCTTACTCTATGCATGTTTCCCTCAATTAAACAGCACAAGAGAAAATTTGGGAACCTTTATCTTGCTAGTGTGCTGGGAGAGAGAAAATACAAAATTAAATATGGAATTATTTTATTGTCCTGTCAGAATCTTTCTTCTTTTAAATAGATCTAAAACAAATTGAGGTCAGGAGAGGCAGGCTTTGTTTTATCACGCAGCTCAGCGGTCATGTGGGATCCAATTAATGAGAAGAGAAATAAAATCATCCCCCATCAGTGAAAGTCCCCACCACCCAGGAATGGAGTTCCGCTGAAAGGCTGAGCAATGACCTGCTGACTTCACAAGCAGCATGCCTACGAGAGTGCCCTGTCAGTCTTTATTTATGACACTACACACTCTCCCACGACACACTCTCTCACACTTAACACAGGCATCCCATGTGCAGGTTGTGTGTGCCAGCAGATTTTTAACTACCAGGATCACTCTGGATCATGCCACTTGCGGGCAAATTCCCTCTCTGAGAATTGATGTCCATCAATTGTTCGTCTTTCACTGATGCTACATAGACAAGGTAGTAGCAAATTAAGGAAGACTGAAAGCTGAACCCTGGGAGGCTCTCTCCGCACAGTTGGGTTTATTTGTTCTCCTTACAAGGCAAGATAATAAAGGACTTTAACTGGGTAGATCCCAATATTATTGCAGATGGTAATGACTGACTAAGGGACAGACTACTTAGCTAGCGTAGTGTACAGTATGGAAGTCCTGGGCTTTGTAAAACAAAGGTCCTGCAAGGAGACAGGGTAAAATATTCTGCGTGAGCAATTTACAACCATTTCAAGTAAGACAAGCAAAATATTTGGAGGTAAAACAGGTGAACCAGAAATCCCAATGACTCAGCATAAGAGAAAATTATTTCCTGCTCCTGTAAAGTACAATGGATGTGTTCAACTTTGTGCAGGCATTCAGGTGTTCATGCCACTGGAAGCTCAGCTATATGCAACATGTGGGTCCCCAGGCCACCTGCATTTGACTACCTCCCAGCTGATGGGGGGAGAAAGAGATTGGATGAACATAAATTATATCCATCCACATCCAATTTACCAGAAATCAGTGACCCCATTCAGATAAAAAAGGGGTCATCAAAAATAGCTACATTATGGAAGAGATGCATGAGTCTTTGGTGACCAGAGAGCTTTCTCCACCACAGACACCGCAGTACTGTTTAAAATAAGTTTCAAGACTATTAATGCAGTAAGGTACTTACATGGGTCCAAACCAGAAAACGTTTGCTCTGAATATCAAAATATCCAATATAATTAGGTGAGACTATCCAAAAATAATCTGCTAGAAAGATTTGTCTTTGGGATAAAATAATTTCCACTTTTAGGGGAGAGCAATAAGCAAAATTTAATAGGATGTGAATATACATGTTGAGAAAAGGGAATAGAGGCCAATATTTCCTAATTAGAGAGAGTTCTTAATGAGGATATGATTAACTAATTTCCTTATTAGGTTATGGGAGCAGAAATTTTAAAACATATACAACATTTAATTTTTTGAATAGCTTTTTTATTGAAATGTAATATATAAAAACTGCACAAGTGTGCACCTCAATGGATTTTCACAAAGTGAACATCCTAGGAAATAAACACCCAGATGGAGATAAAGAACATGACCAGCAGCCCCCAGCCCTCTTCTGTCCTACACCAATCACAAGGCCAGATATAGTTAACTGCTCTTCTGGCTTGTTGCTATTCCATGCCAGTTCTACCTGATTTTGAACATTATAGAAGAGGCACCATATGGTACATGCACTTTTATCTAATTTCTTTTCCCCAACATTGCATTTGTGAGATTCATACATGCTATTGCATTTAGCAGTAGAATACACACTTGGTTGCTGAATGATATTCCATTGCTACTTCTGAGACTACTCGTTCCCAGGAGTTTGTGCATAGCCTTTGTTTTCTGTTTTCTCTAAAATCTTTCTCTAGAATTTATCTCTAATTTCCACATAATACTGTACTCTCACTCATTCCACCTCAAACTGGACCCCTCTGCTAATGATAATGCCTGCCTTTTTTGATAAGATACTAAGCATAGAGCCTTGAGGTACAGAATCTGGTCTATGTAAGTTCTGTCTGCAGTATTCCCCAGTCTCTGCAGTTAGGTATGGCCATATAACTGGATTTCAGCCAATGGCATGTGTGTCTAAGTGATGTCTGAGACTTACAGGAATGACCCACAGGAATCGCTTTCATTTGATCCTCCGTGTTCCTTTCTCTCCATCACCAAGCATGGGGACCTTGGAAATCACCTGCTCAAGATGATGGAGGCTGCATTCGTGAATCACTGCTTGAAGGAGAGACTTCTGCCAATCCAGAACACCAGTTATGGGATTTCTATGAGTAATAAGTAGTCTTCTACTCATGCTTGAGATATTATATCTGTTTTTGTTTCTTACAGCAGCTAGAATCACCTTAACTAGTACACCCGCTGCAGGTGCACATAGCCAGCTGCCCACTGACAGCTCCCCTGTAGGTTTCATAGGCTCTTCAAGCTTGGCAGAATTGAACCTGTTCTCCAGAATTGAACCTGTTTCTCCTTCCCCACCCCAAATGAATTTCACTTTCTCCATGCCATGTCTGCAATCTACCCACATATTTGGAAGTCAGCCTGGAACCACCATAACCCCAGAGTAATCCATCCCACCATTTTTATGGATTCTTCCTCCCAAGTATCTCTTTTCCCCATGTCCTTCTCTCATTTCTCAACATCATTGCCTAGTTTGAGTCTCTACCATGTCTCACCTGAACCTCCGTGTTATTTCTGCTCTCTGATTACTCTCTGTATAAATCAGGGTTCTCCAGAGAAACAGAACAAATGGGATATATAGATATATAAGAGCAGATTTATTGTGAGACTTGGCTTATGTGATTATGGAGGATGAATTATGCCAAAATATGCCATATGCAAGCTGGAGAACAAGGAAAGTCAGTGGTATAATTCAGTCTGAGGCCAAAGATTTGAGAAGTGTGTGTGTGTATGTGTGTGGCAAGGGCAGGTAAGGGGTGCTGGACTAAGTCCCAGAGTCTGAAAGTCTGAGAACCAGGAGTTCTGACCCCAAGGGCAGGATAAAATTGATGTCCCAGCTCAAGAGGAGAGAGAGAATTTGCCCTTCCTCTACCTTTTTGTTCTATTTGTGTCCTTCAAGGGATTAGATGAGACCCACCCACATTGGTGAGGCTGATCTTCTTTATTTGGACTAATGATTCAAATGCTACTCTCTTCTGGAAGCACCCACAAATATTCTACTGGCTATCTGAGCATCCCTTAGTTGAGTCAAGTTGACACATAAAATTAACTGTCACACTGTCTGTCAGAATATTATTCTTATAATAAAAATCATTCCAGACTTCAAAGTCTTTAATGGTCCTTAATGTTTTTTTAAAAGCCCAAATATAGAAGACTTTTTAGGATCTATGACTACTGTCCAGGTGCATCTGACACTTTCCCCAGCCCCTCCACTGTGAATGTCCCCATGCCTAACCACTGACACCATCCTGTGATTCACCTGTGCTAATGGACTTCCTCTGGCATATGAAGATGTGTATTTCCTAGAGGCTTTCCTTATTCCGTGTTCTCTGCCTGGCACACCCAGCAACATTTTATGAATTTTGGGGAAATCTACTCAGAGCTACCCGTTACCACAATCTACCTTCCTTAGAGGGAAGCCAGGGTTATTTAAATCATCTGTTTTCTGTATCAAAAGCAATATTCTCTCTCTCTCTCTCTCTCTCTCCATACTGTTTTCCTTGGCATATCCACTTTTCTAAGCATTTCTGATCCTGGAGTTCCAAGCAGCTTCATTCATACCCAAGAAACTTAAGCCACTATTCCAAAGGTGAGGTTTCATCTTCCATCATTAACAACTCATTTCACAGCAACCTGGCTTCCATGTCTCCTCCACGCTCAGATATTTCCTTTGATTTCCTAACATAAATTTAAACAAACAAACAAAAACTTCTTTCAGTCCTAACAACTTCTCATCTCCTTCAGCCATGACATCGAAGAGTTTAATTCCATCCTGATCTCTATTCCCTCCACACTGCTTGAGCTCTCTCTGGGTTTGTTTGGGACTCTTGCTAAAGTCACACTTCTTTGGCTGGCCCCTCTCTCAAAGGCTCTCTCACAAATGCTGTCCCTGACTCTCCAGGTTTCTGGTTTACACCCTTTCCTGGATGTCCTCGTGCAACTCCCAGTGCTGTCTGATAGCACCTAGGTGATGAGGATTGAAAATCGGTACCCCAGCTCTCCTCTGGACTCGGGATTTCCTCTGGTGCCTAAAACTCATGATATCCCAAAGAAACCTGCTTTCTCTACCTATAAATGTCCTTCTTCACTTTCCACTCAGCTTTTCAAGCAGTAACGTTTAAGCCTTCTTCAATCTTTCTTCCTTCCCTCCCCCAAATCCCTCTACCTCCAAAATCTCTCTTGTGTCTTTCCACCTGCATTCCTCACTAGGTGAGTTTCTGCCCTGATCACCTCTCTCCCAGGCCACTGGGTTTGCTTCCCTTCAACTTCCAAGCAGCTGCCAGAAACTTCTTTCTGAAGTGAAATTAGAGATATTGCCATTCTGCCTAAAATGCTCAGGTGGCTCTTTATCAAATGCAGAGTATAATATAGGGAACCTTAAAGTAGTTTTGGGGTTTCCAACCAAATAATATTACCAGTAACTGAACCCTGTATCCAAAGGTTTTCTTGCTCTGCTCTCCCCATGTGTCCTACCCTGGAGGCCCTCACAATGTTTTACATTTATCTGAGCACACCATGCACATCTTCATACACCCTTCTGTCTAAGAAACCTTTAAATAATATCCTCTTGTGCTCCTTTTAAATCTTAATCTATTTTTAGAGACCCAACTTAGATATCTCTTGTGATGCCTTTTAATCCATCATTTCTTTGTATAACTGTAGCACTTTATTAACATCCTTATTATAGATTTTCTTACCATAAGTGAACACATAATACATTTCTATTTTCCTTCTAGAATATGATCTCTTCAAAATTAAGGACACCATGTTTTTCATTGTTGTATTCTCAGAACCTAGCATAATGCCTAGAATATGATAAATTTTTGGAAACATTTGGTTTTTGTCCCTATTGAAACTGAGCAGGACCCTGTAGGGCTCCTGGGAGTGGAAGCCTTTCCATGTCCCCCATTTCTTGTTTGTAAGGAAGAGCTCCTGCCTCCATGACCTTCCCTGAGTTCCAAAGGGCAGATTTGAACAGTTGCTAATCAGGGAAGGGAAGGGATGCAGAGACAATGGAGGAGCAGCCAAGAAACAATAGTGCAGCCTTAGGGCAGGGTCCTGGTTCTGCCTCAAGGGATACACATAGCAATATTTTTGACTCTCTATAGAACCAAACCCCCAACAAATGGAGTTAGCCTTCTTCATTACAAAGAAGACCACCTGAAGCCAGATTAAAGGAAGCAGAGAAGCTCATCAAGAGATTACCTGAGACCGGATTAAAGGAGTGCAGGTCCTGCACACACCCTAATCTTATCAGCAGCCTTGCCCTTGAACCATTGTTATAACACTCCTTACCAAATTGAGTAAGGATCCACAGTTTTCAAATGTGGTGTCCCGCTGTGTCCTACTTTGCCTGGCAAAGCAATAAAGCTATTCCTTTCTACTTCACCCAAAACTCTGTCTCAGAGATTCGATTTGGGACTGGTGCACAGAGACCAAGGTTTCATCAACACTATCAAGCACTTACATTCTATTTTGTGTTATACTTCCATGTTGGAATTTGAGATACTACTAAAGCAAAGCCAGGAAAATTTGTATGATGTCATTATTAACTTTGAGAAAATGTTCTTTATTCGCATTATTATTTTTTCAAGGCCTCCTTTTTTCATAGAAGCTTTAAAGGTTATGTTCAGCACAGCTTGTCTAACTACTGTGAACTCTGAGATAATGGACTCTGAATGAGATTATAGAACATAGAGTACTTTCTATTGTGGAACAACATGATTGACATATTAATAGCAAACATAACAGCATTTAAAGTTAAGGATTCAAGACAAGTCAATCACTTTAAATACCCAGTAACTTAACCAATAGACAAACAATGACATTGGTAACAGTGGTCCTAAATATAATTTCATGTACTTTAAATCCTTAGATATTGTCTTCACCAATATGGGGGAAACACATGACAAATACACTGGTAATGAAGATTAAATAGCAGTTAAAAAAAAAAAGAAACACTCACAGCGAATGTATCAGACTCATGAGAAAACGAGCTGGGTATTCTTTTCATGGTTTAAAAATCTTGAGATAATGTAATGTATATAAGAATAGTCAAGAGTTGAATGCATCTCAGGCCATCTACAAAAACAGAAGCTCTTAACCGTAGGAGAATTCAGATGCAGTTTCAATAAGAACAACAAGGAAGCCAAAATGGGTCACAAGAATACCCATTCTTGAAAAGGTATTCCCTTTCCTGGAAAACATCAGCACTTACCCTATATCATGTACACATAAAACTGGAATGCTGCCAAGGACTTCTTGAACTAGAGATACCAAACATTCAGCTTCTGGACAGCCTGCATTATAAAGGACAGAGCTTGACTACATCACCTTGTTTCTCCAACAAAAACATATCCCTTTGAAAAGAAGAAAAGACAAAAATTCTCCATACTGAGCTCCTCTACATTTTTTGTCTTTTGTCTCCCTGCGTATTTTTTTCCAATGTCAATCTTTATAAAATCATATTTGCTTCCTAGCCTGGTGCTTGGGCTTGGCTGTCTACCAGGATTATTGTTGATGTTGTGATGCTGTTGATTCTTTAATTTAAGAGGATATCCCGAAGAACCATTTCTACTTCCTGCCACCTGGTGTTGAAGGCCATGTCCTGGCTGGGGAATCTATTCCATGAGATAAGCATTACATCTTTAATTGCTCTTCTAACAGTCCTCTGATCCATAACAGTCCTTTGCCTCTTCCTGAAGAAGAATCAGTCCTTCCTTCAAATGTTCCCAAGTCACAGAGTCACTAGTACCAGTGTGACAGCACAGAAGGAAAGAACAAGTTTCATATACTAGAGGGAGCAATATTTATTTTCTTCCTTTTATAAGTATACTATTTTTCATCTTAATAACTGAGTTTACTTGGGTAATTAGTTTTCAAAGAGGCTACTTTAACTCAGTTTTTCACTGATCTGAGGATTTTTTGCTTGTTTCTTTTTAAGACTGAGGAGTATTCTACATCATTTTTCATTAATGAGTTACTGTGATTTTCTGTAACAAATTTTCTCAATAGTTTTGTTCCATGAACAGGTGGCTCGGAACCTTCATCATTTTGTTGCATTGCTTCCTTTTCCTCAGTTCATTCCTATGGCTTCTTAGGGGAATTCCTGATCGGGTGAGAGAAAATGTAAAGATTCAAGCCTGGTTTACAAATGGGTCTGCACAATAAACTAGTAACACTTGAAAAATCAACAACTACAGTATTACAATCCCACTTGGAGAAATTTCTTTCACCACTGTCCTTCAAGGTCACCTCTGAGTGCTGGGGCAGACCCTTTCTCCCTCTCATCCTCTGCCTAGCACAGCCTACCTAGATGTCCAGTTGCTCTGAGACCTGGGGGTCTTCAGTGTTCTCATGAAGCTGGGGCAGCAAGAGGGTCCTCCATGGTCTTTGCAGTCTGAGGTCATGAGCCCGTGGGAACTTCCCCAGAGAGGAGGACAAAGGGGCAGTCTTGTGTGTTTTGGGGGACACATAGGGCAGCCTCTAAGAGCTTCCAGAAATAACTGGAGGACTCTTGGGGGAAAGGACGGATGCTCCATCACTAACACAGAAGGAATTTATCAATTCAATGGCTACGGACTACGTCATTGTTTCACACAGCTGTGTTACTCTCCTCATGAGCAGTTCCCATTGTCTCTTGGTTAGGTGGTTTATACCAATTATACAGCAGATTTCACTTTCTCCTAAAGAAATACATTCATGTTCTTACCATTTCTCATAATTCGACTCCCCAAATTGATTAAAATTGAAAAAAGAAAAAAAAAAGATGATTCCCCTAGCACTATTACTGATATTCAATTCCTAGCACTAGTGAAGGTACTTGGAAACGAAATAGAAATATATCAGGATAACCTTTCCAAACAGCAATTTAACAATCAAATAAAAAGCCTCAAATACATGCCTAACTTTGACCCAGTAACTTCTTTTACAGGAAATGTCTTGAGAAATGGAATATTTCTTGCCATATCAGTAAATAAAGGATGTTAGAGTGAACATGATTGCAGCTACCTCCGACTGTGAGCTGATGAACCCTGAGGGAACTGAAGAAGGAAAAGAATACCTGCCATCTAGCAGCCCTCAGACTCCAGCCACTTCCCATGGTGAGCCCTGAGGAAACTCAAGGTGTGAAAACACAGGATACTGGCCCCAGATAGCTGAGGTGCATATCAAAGGAATGATTTCAGTGAGCCCAGACTCTTGCATCTTCCCATACATAGAAAAGCACTAAATTCCTTCATACAGAGTGAAGTAAGTCAGAAAGAGAAAAACAAATACCGTATGCTAACACATATATATGGAATCTAAAAAAAAATTTTAAATGATCATGAAGAACCTAGGGGCAAGATGGGAATAAAGACACAGACCTGCTAGAGAATGGACTTGAGGATACAGGGAGGGAGAAGGGTAAGCTGGGACAAAGTGAGAGAGTGGTAGTGTATATATGTTCATATATACACTACCAAACGTAAAATAGATAGCTAGTGGGAAGCAGCCGCATAGAACAGGGAGATCAGCTCAGTGCTTTGTGACCACCTAGAGGGGTGGGATAGGGAGGGTGGGAGGGAGGGAGACGCAAGAGGGAAGAGATACGGGGATATACGTATATGAACAACTGATTCACTTTGTTATAAAGCAGAAACTCACACACCATTGTAAAGCAATTATACTCCAATAAAATTGTTAAAAAAATAAATAATAGTGCAAAGGAAAAAATAAATCATTAACAACAATATTTTGATGTTTAGACTATCTGCCCTTCGTTGCAAATCCTGACTCCCCCCTCTCCTGCTCGGAGCAGTTCTCTCAGGGTTACTTGAGATGCTGCCTCCCAGGCTTGAAGACCTAAAAATTTCCACCAAATAAAACATAACTCAACTTTTAGGTTGTGTGCTTTTTTCAGTCAACAGTCTTAAGACATACTTAAAAAGATAGTCATCTCAGCCTTGTTTGTAATAATGACTCTTGGAAATGACCTAACTTCCCACAAATAAGGATTTTACATTTGCGACATGGAAGCTATGGAGTCACTTGGCATAATGGAGAAGAATACCTAACAGCTTGTTTCATGGAACAAATTCATGTACAATGTTAAGAGAGGAAAAACAGGTTAAAGAGTATTTGGCTGCATATTTATAAACATATGTATAAATGCCGAATCATGCAAACCCCTCACTGAAATAGGCACATTCTGGATATGGGTTTGCCTGGCTAGCGCCACCATCCATAGATTCACAGAATCCTTATCTATTATCATGGTGTCCACACAACAATGCTTTTGATCAAGAACTCACTTCACAGCAGTAAACACTGCAATGGGCTTATATCCATGGAATGGACTGCTGTCATCACAGTTCCCCTCACGTGGAAGCAGGTGGCCAAAATGAATGGTGGAATGGTTTACTGGGGACTCAGGTATAGCACCCGTTTGAACACAATACCCTAAGAGAATGGCGTTCTTCTGTCTTACAGATGCAGTTTATTCTTTGAATCAGAGACCATCATATGGTGCTCTCTCCCCCATAGCCAGAATGCATGAGTCTGGGGATCAAGGGTTGAAAGTTGGTATGTCTCTTCTCAATATTATCCCTAATAGGCAACTCACAAAAGTTTTGCTATCTGTTCCAGACACATTGAGCTCTACTGGTTTTGGGGTCTTATTACCCAAAGGGTAATGTTTGAATGAAAGGATACAGCAATAGCTCACTGTGTTGGAAATGAGACTACATCTGGACATTTTGGTCTTCTTATGCCATTGAATCAACAGAAAGAAAAGGGGTAACTCTACTGACTGAAGTGATTGATCTTTATTACCATCAAGAAATGCAATCACTGCACAATGGCAGACAGGGAATACTGTCTGTAGAACCCATAGGAATTCTCTGGGCCGATGCTTAATACTTCCATGCCCAATGGTAAAAGTTAATGGAAGACTACAGTAATCAAAATAGTAGAACTCTTGAGTATCAATACTATAGAGGCATGAAATTTTGAACCACTCTACTAGCTAGAGAACCCTGACCAGCTTAGTTTATGGCTGAAGGCAAGAGAAATGTGAAATGTTATTGGAAGGAAAGAGCCAGAGATAATCAACTACAGTCTTGTGACCAATTTTTAAAATGGGGATTATTGTATTGATATATTTGCATATTTCCTCATATTTTATATATATTTATATTATTTGTAAATACTAATTTGTTTTTTTTCCCCTCCTTTCCATTTTTATTTTATAGGCAAGTTATTGGCAGTAACTTTATTATAAGTCTTTAGTGGTTGTTTTGGGAGAGACCAGCTTGCCTTTTAATTATCCATGCTTTCCTCCTTCCTCAGTCTTAGCACTCAAGTAGTAAGAAAAATTATTCCATAGGACTTGGTGAATATGCAAATGAATGGTTATGCCCACGCAAAGTCAATTATAATTAAATTTATCATGCTTTCAGCTCGGTCTGATTCATTACAGGAAGGTAAGTTTTCAGGCAACTTTGAATTAATACTAGAATAGAATTTTGGTCTCTAGTTCCTTCCCTTGAAGCACTATTAACAGTCAGCCAGTGGCTGTGATTTAAATGCATTCCATTTGGAAGCCAGCCAGAGGAACTTCCCTACAGAATTAAGAGGAAATGAAATAACTTGGTATTTTCATAAGCTTATTTCAAACTGCACACCATCAAAATTCATTGAAAAATGTGTTTAAAACTCAGCTTCCCAATCTGTTCATCCTTGTTTGGTCACATTTCTAATGCAGTCGTTGAACTAACACGCATCTTCCCAAAGTCACAGATGAAATCTCTGAACTTCCAGCAGTGCAAAAAGTCAAGCAACAATGCAGCTCAAAATACATGACATTACTAGCCTCAGTTTCCTTTTCTGTAAAATGGGGGTCAACTTATCAATTTTAAGACTTACTGGATTTAAACGAGATACTATTTTAATACCCAGTACCATGACCACCTCATAGTAAGTATGCAATTGATATTTGTATTCACCTCCTTTTCTACTCACAAACTTCAAAAACTAGCATCTGCTCGGTCTAGGGCTCAAGTTTATTCTCTGTTTGGCTTCAGTTTAACTTCTACCTTGCCTTCAATTTTTCTCCTAAGTCCTCAGCTCTCCCCTGAACCGTCCTGGTATCATCTTCCAATCACTGTGTGTAACCACCTCCAGCCTTGCTTCTGCCCTGGCTGCTCTCCCTCCCTTGCAGGCTCTCCGCTCTCTCCACCTCCCACACCTTGGCGACCCCCAGTTTTCCACCTGTTACCTCATGAGGGCCTCTCCCACCTGCTGCAGCCATCTATTGGATCTTCATAGCAGAGTCACCATCTCATTGTGAAGGCAAGGCCAGGTAGCACTAAAGTTAATGGGGTGGGTGGGGATCTAGAACACCTGACTTACTAGTCGTGTGACTTGGGCAAGTTCCTTAATTAATCTTGAGGAGTCTCATACCCCTGTCTGTAGAATGGGATGACAGTGTGCCTGCATCATAGATTTGTTATGGGTAAGAATCAAATGATGGGCACACCTGAAGTGCTTAGGATAGAGCCCTGCAGGTGGTACATGCTCACTAACCCCAGCGCCCTGCATCGTGCAATGACACGGATCCTCTGCTAGGGGACCTGGCATCCGATGACGCATCCCAAAGCTCTCAGGGAAGCAGGATACAAAGGGAACACCTTCTGGTATAAGCGAAATCTCACGTGCCCACCACTGACAGCAAATAGGTTTCCAAAACAATAGAAACTGAAAACGCTACATTATACTTTCTATATTTCTTGTGGTACCACTTGATTTCTTTCATTTTATATTTTAATTAGCGGCATGATTCCTCTAGGAAACTGAGAAACAATTAATTAAAAAGTAAACCGCCTGCTCTTAATTTTAATTACATTACATAGTCTATACGTCACACTTTAGTTGAAAAATATTAACCCAGACTCTAAATCCAGCTTGAAAAATGACGGGCCACAGCACCCTAGAAAAATGCATTTCCCTTCAAGAGGCTTATTGTCTTTATTTAATGAAACACAAATAAAACAGCTGCCCTCACAACCTAGTGTATTTACTGAGAGTTCAGATTGAATAATTTATATGAAAGCTGTGTGACAGCTTTGAACTACTATTGAGTCACAGAAGTCTATCAGGAAGCTGAACTTACAACAATGTTTTAAATTACACATTGCCTGGTGACAGGTTTTCAATGTGTCAACTGCTCAAAGTTGCACAGAGCAATGGGTTGTTACTTTAGTCCAGTTATGGCTTTTTGGAATTCATGATCAAATCAAACTGGACAGGGGGATGAAGTGTGGCCTTTTCTTTCCAATCTCCTTAAGTTAATTATTAATGAATCAGGTTTGATTTGTGTGTTTTTGTGTAGGAATAAGACACACAGCCATATATGTTAATGTCTAGACTCTCAGGAAAATCATAGAGAAACGACATACGCTTCTGCTAGAACGGAGTGATTCAACGATTGTTTAAAAGGCAGAAAGAATGCACGTGATTCCAGAATTTTAAGTCTTCTTACTGTTTCCAGGTCCCTGTGTCCAGCAGGGTTTCCCTTCACAGCACACCAGAATAACAAGAGTGTCACGATTGTGTGGTGCTGTCTATCTACCTGCTGTGACAGTGACCATGAAGCAGGAGATGGGTACCATCACCAGATAAGCAGTGCTGTTTGTGTTTTTCTGCTGCTCAGATGCTGTCTATTTTTGCAGAAGTAGAGAGAAGTCACTGCAGAGGTTGAGAGCCATTTAACTCTCCAGCGTTCTATTGCCTCATGTATGGCATGGGGATGATGGGACCATCCTTCACAGCACGGGAGTAAGGATTAGGCGAGAATTCACAGGCAGTGTCATGGGGACCCTGTGTCTGGCTTTTCATCCCTCTGTACCTGCCTGGACACACACTCCCTGCCTGCAGGCAGCGGGACTCCACAGGATTCCTTGTGCTAGTATAGGAGGCGTCAACAGGTGCGTCTGCCTTGAGAAAGCTTGCGATTTCTGTGGTTTCCATGAGCGCTGCTTTCTTCTAAGTAGGATAAAGCACACAGTACCGTTAGAAGGACCTTCATGGGGTTCGCCAAGAGTGAGAAAGACAGAGGCCCCTTAACCTCTCCCCACCAGAGGCTGCGGAAAGTGCAGGAGAAGATCAAGGAAGAGAATGGAAAGAACTGGAATCACCAGACATTTTCATGTTCCCTTAAACCTCCCCAACAGCACTCTGAGTGGGGTTATCATTCCTCCCATGAAGAAGTTGGGAGGGATAAGTCACATTCTTATAGTCACGCAGAGAGGGCACGCTGTTCCTGGTTGCCTAGGTACACACTAGATCTCTTGGAAGACCCTGCATCCCCCTGGCAAAGGAGGGGACAAGTTAACCTCCAGGCACCCATCCCCCTGGATGTGAGATGAAGGAGGGCAGGGGAGGTGGGGAGAATTACTCTGTGGATTCACAAAACTTTTGCTTGGGGAGAATATCTCTTGTTGAGATGAGCAAAAAAGGTCTTCCTTTCTCCCTGTCAAGGGCTTTATCATTTTTCTCCTTTCAGTAACTTGGAGCCAACAAAGGATTGAGAAGAACCAGGGGAATGCCCCTCTCCTGTAGCTCAGAATGAATGACAGGTGGCCCACGGGAGGGGAAGGTTTTGATGAAATGCCTCTCAGCCAAACCATTCACCTGGTAAAATGCTGACTCCACCGTATGTCTGCCTCAGCCTTTGCCAAGACATTTCTTGGCCAGTACGAGTGCAAGCCAAGATTCTTATGCATTGCTGGAAAGGAACTAAAGAAATACTCATTTAGTGAATCTGAAACTACAGAAAATTGGTCAAGTTAATGATATATACGTCAACATTTATCATAGAACAACTAAATTTATTCTGGATGTTGCAAGAAGATACTATTATGGGACATTTATTTTCTAGTTGAAATTATCTTCTATATAGCATGCATTTGTTGGCAGCAATGAAAATCTTTCAGATCAAGAATATAATGATTTGTAACTTAACCAATTCAGAAGTCCTGGTTTAGAAAGATGCAATCAAATTCTGGATTGTGGTTGATACTGTGCCTCAGAATGGTTTACAAATCAAAACTGGCAAGCAATTGCCTCATCCATATATTATTATTATTAAACATTTATAATTGAATTCTTAATTTAAATGCATTTCAGTTGCTTGCATTGGGACACCTCATAAATGTATAAAAAAGAACTAGATAATTTGGATATTATGGCATAAATGTTTTAAAAGATTTTTTGAATACTGTGATTTTGCAGAGGTGACATTTATAGCTTAATATAAATTTTGAATACAATATAGTAAGATGTGTGACATTGGAGCTTATATACTTAAATATTAATCTAAGGTGTGTGATACCAGGAAACTGAAAGGGCAGATACAGGTAGGTCAGGGCAGCAAACATGTGACACATGAAATGTCTTCTGTAGAAATCATGAAGAAATTGTGCTGACTCCATGGAGATATGAGGGCAGTAAAATTTGCATTTTCAGAAAAAAGAGATTGTAATTGTGCATTAAAATTGCATACTTAGCATGTTCCTGGTACTGTGCTGAGGATTTTACAGGAATGTCTCATTTAACCTTCAGGATTTATCAGTGAAAGAACAGCAGGACTCAGCAACAAGGAAGAGCACTGAACTTCAGATTTGACTTAATAAGGTGGTATTGAAAATTACTGTTATGAATGGCAAGTCATCCCCTGCCATCTAGGAAGAATTTTCTGCAAAGTGAGCGTTTCTTGACAGTGTATGCATGTCAAAGAGTTTCAGTTATTCTTGTAAACTGGTATAGTGTAAAGATAATGAATAAACAGAGAAAAATGCACTAAGGAGGAAAGGAAATTAAATAGGATCAGATCATCAAATGAAATGGAGGACTACTCAGCCACACCCCGCCAAATTCCAGAGTCAGACCAAACACATGACATCCTATCTTATTCTAATTACATCATAAGCTCAGCTGGGTCAGTGGTTAATTGAAGCAGAAGCTGAAGAATTTCTCTTTAAGTGTAGGTCATACAGTGTTCCTGAGCATGGCAGATGGAGGTAGTTTGGGGAGATAAATATAGTTCTTCGTATATGCGCTAAACTTCAGATTGAATCATGAATGTATTTTCAAACTTTTTTTTTTTTTTTTTTTTTGTGGTACGCGGGCCTCTCACTGCTGTGGCCTCTCCCGTTGTGGGGCACAGGCTCCGGATGCACAGGCCCAGTGGTCATGGCTCACGGGCCCAGCCACTCCGCGGCATGTGGGACCTTCCCGGACCGGGGCACGAACCCGTGTCCCCTGCATTGGCAGGCGGACTCTCAACCACTGTGCCACCAGGGAAGCCCCAAACATTTTTTAGTACCATAAATAATACAAGTTGGACATAAAATGAAACTGGGTCATCCATCACACCTTTTGACCCATCTAGCTGTGACTTCGAGATACTCAGTTTTTGGGGCCTCTTATTTTCCTTATCTGTAAAATTTGGGCAATTGATTACCTTGTCCCTTTAAGGGAGATGATTCCATGGCTCTGAAGAATATATCCCTTGCCAGGGAGTGTTATAATAGTGCTACACAGAAAATGTCAAAACATCCAATTTTCCTGCCCAATAGGTGAATTTTGTTTTCACTTTGGAACCCAATGTTCCCATAGAAAGATTGACACACCTACCCCTAAATAGAAGTAGTTGGGGATAACAGTATATGACAGGTTCTCGAAATGGGGCCTGAGGACCCTAGGGAGTACCTGAGTCCCTATCAGGCAAAATACAAGGTCAAAACTATCTTTATAATTATTCTAAGACATGATTTGCCCATTTTACTCTCATTCGGGTAGAGTTGAGTTTTCTAGAAGCCCCATGCATGATGTCACCATCACTCTGATAACTAGTAGAGTGTATGTTTGTATATTCCTGTATTTTCTAGAGTTTTCTAAAGTAGTATATTTAGCATACAAATATGTGTGTACATTTTCAGAGATCAACTCAGTTGATCTCAGTATTCCTACATCCAGTTCTATCTTGAGCTATGCCTGCTAAATTTTCTTTAACCTCAGTATTGTTAAGTAATAGTTATTTTCACAGCTGGAAATTTTCCTTAGCCATATGCAGAAACAAAATAAGAGGCAAGTACAATTTGTTTCTTTTGCAATATATTTTTATTTTTTATGAAAAACATTTCTAAATTTTATTTATACCTTTATTTATTTTAGAATCTGATAATGTATTCTTTTAAAATACAAGATTATTTATATTACCTTTTCATATTACCATATGACCCAGCAATTCCACTCCTCAGTCTATACCTAACAGAAATGAAAATATATGTCCACACAAAAACATGTACACAAATGTTCACGCAAGCATTATTCATAATGGTCAAAAAGTGGAAACAACCAAAATACCCATCAAGTAAAATGTGGCATAGCCACACAATGGAATATTATTCGGCAATAAAGAAAGAACAGAGTACTGATACATGGTACAACATGGCTGATTCTTTAAAACATTAAGAATGAAAGCTAAATAAAAGAAGTCAGTTACAAAGAATCACAAGGTGTATAAGTCCATTTACTTCAAATGTCCAGAATAGGCAGATCTATAGAGACAAAGTATATTAGTGGTTGCCTAGGGCTGTTGGGAAGGGGAAGTAAAATGGGGAATGACTGTTAATGGGTAGGAGAGTTTTTTCAGGGTGACAAAATGTTCTAAAATTGATTGTAGTGTTATTTTTCTGGATTTTGTGAGTTTATAGCACTTGTCATCTTTTTAAAATGTATAATTCATTGTGATTTGTTCTCATTCTAAATAGTCTCTTCTGTAAAAATAAATAAATTTCGTCCACAAAATCAGAAAAAATAAAGTAAAATAAATAAATAAAATATCTGATTATTTATATTACCCTTTCCTTGTGTTTGATGTTCCATCATTGGCCTAAGAAGGTGTTTCAGCACTCACTTTCTCAAACTGTAGCAGCACTGTCTGTACCTAAAAATGCTGAAAAAATGGGGCTTCCATGTCAGAGTACTCTGACTCATGAGAGAAAAGAATCTACGCCAAAGAAATGAGTAAAGCTATATATAAGATATTAAAATAGGATGCAGACAATTTTTCCTCTGGCTTCATAGGTGTTAATAATTGACTATATTGAATCTTATGTAATAGAACATTTTAAATAATATTATGGTGCCAGGTAAGTTGCAGCATCATTCTGAGACTAATCATTCAAAGATTAAAGAAAAAGGAATTGACTATACTAAGTATAGATACAATGAGCTCATTAAGAGACACAAACTGTTACAGACTTTCACACCAGAAATGAGAAAACCAGGAAGCATCTTCCAGGGTGAGTTACTGCAACATATTGGCTGAGGGACCACAAACAGCTGAGAAATGCACTGCTGAATGCCTGCTGGGTGACAATGCAACATATGAAGCATTGTCACTTTCCCAGGATTCAGTAACTTGTTGATTCACAAATTTTGCTACAAAGACTGAGTCAATATCTCAGGGACAGAATTGCACTTTTCCTTACAAGTGGCTAAATCTATAGACGTGACAGGACTTGCTATTCTGCTCACATTGGTCCAATATGAGTACAAAATCATCATTTAAAAAAGATTTTCCGGTACAGTAAATGAATATTTAACACAAGACTTAAGTGGTGCTGAAATATTTGAACTATTGAATAGCTTTTAAAATCATAGTTTATCCCAGAACAAAAAAAAGTATTGATGTTTTCACTAATGATACAGAAGCAGTGGTGGATAAAACTGCTGGCACATGAATCAAAGACATTGCAGGAAACTGTACTAGCAGGTTGTATTCCTCCCTACCACATACACCCATTAAACAAAAGAAACAAATTTCAAAAAGAGTTATACTTAAGAATATCCTAGATGAAGCAGTAAAAATTATTAAATCTCAACCCTTTAGTATACATCCTTTCAAAAATATTTTGGATGTTAAAATGGGAAATGTAATGGTTATCTCAAGAAAAATCACTTGTGTGATTTTTTTAAAAAATTAATCTATTTATTTATTCTTGGCTGCCTTGGGTCTTCGTTGCTGTGTGCAGGCTTTCTCTACTTGCGGGCGAGCAGGAGCTACTCTTTGTTGCCACGAGCGGGCCTCTCATTGTGGTGACTTCTCTTGTTGCAGAGCACGGGCTCTAGGCACGTGGGCTCAGTAGTTGTGGCACACGGGATCTAGAGCGCAGGCAGTAGTTGTGGCACAGGGGCTCATTAGTTGTGGTTCACGGGCTTAGTTGCTCCGCAGCACGTGGGATCTTCCCAGACCAGGGCTTGAACCTGTTTCCCCTGCATTGTCAGGCGGATTCTTAACCACTGTGCCACCAGGGAAACTCCTTGCGTGATTATTTGAGTTACAAATAATACTAGCTATTTTTCCACAGAACACCTTTTACATTTGAAAAAATAACTGACAGACCAACTATGGTTTTTCGAACATAGATATTTGGCAGATACTTTCTTAAAAATGAATAAAGTGAGGCATTAACTTCAAAGGAAATAGCTGACAAGACTCGTTTTCAATGACAAAATCTGAGCTTTCAAGTAAACACTGAATTTTGGAAACTTTATGTTGGTCACTGTGAGCTAGACAGCTTCCTGATATTTTAAAAATGTTTCTTATGAGCTCGGTAGCCATATTAACAAACGTGATTATTTGTGTGATGTCTCAGTAGATGGAACACTCATAAACAAAAGCTCTTTTGGATCACTCCTTAATGTTTTAAGAGTATAAAGTGGCCCTGGAACAAAAACAACAAAAATTTGGAAAATTAGCGTAGTGAACTGTTGCAGGAAAACAGAAGAGAATCAGTGGAAAATAAATCCTGGTCAGACCTACCAGAAGAGAGACAATTTTCTTACTTCAATTCAGCACCTTTGTGAGGAGGGACCAACAGTATTTCTAATATGGAGCCACTTTAACATCAGCCACTTTAACATCAATATGGTTGAACCAGAGCTGTGTAAGCTATGCCTGAGGAAGACCGGATCTCACTGTGTGACGTGGGGCTCAGCCTTGCCTGGGTGAATGACCAAGGGACATCGGTATCATTGTTACACAGTCCATGCTCGCTCTGCTCACCGTACAACAGGCCAATAAATCAGAGAGGGGGTGTAGAGGCAAGGAATACGACTTTATTCGGAAAGCTGGCAGACCAAGAAGATGGCAGACTAAAGTCTCGAGATAACCAACTTATCGGCGTTTGGATGCCAGTTTCTTTTATAGCACAGAGAGGAGGAGGAGATGAGGAAGTAAAGTAAAAAGGTCATAAGTTTTGCAAATGTCCCCTGGAATGGCCAGCCTCAGGGAGGGGATGTGTTACTTTCTTCTTTCTTGCAGCCATCCACAGGTGGACAGGGTCCGGATGCTTCCCTGAACAAAGGCACTTTGGTTTAACATTCAGGCAGAGGGGCAGGGTTCCCCGAAGCAGGCCATTATGTACAGACAGTATCCTTTTAGTGAACCAAAGCAGCGGAAGCAAAGATTAAAGTAAAAGAAACAGATCCAACCTGTAGTCAGATTTGGCTCTTCCTTGTTACATCATGGCCGATGAAAGCGCTAATGTTGGGATAACAGGTATCTACACGTGAGTCCTGGCTCTGTCCATAACATTCTGTGACTTAAGTTGGGCCAACTGAGAGTTTTCTTATTTTTAACGTTAGGATACAGCAGTACATAACTCACAGGGTTGTTAAGACAATGCACATGCATGCAATGTCCTGACAAGAGTGCCTGAAATAGAGTGAAACCTTAGTAAATGTTCTCTGCCTGCAGCAATTTAGTGCCCAGAGTGGCCAAACGGAAGCCATCTTCCTTAGAGCAGTGGTTCTCAAACTTGAGCGTGTTTTCGATCCTCAGCAGGACACTCCAGGGCCTTTGCAATCAGGTGCCCAGTTCTTTTACAGGCTCAGCTCCCACCACTGTATGAACAGACTGTGATCTCAGTAAATCACCTGCCTGACTGTTCCCATTCCTGGGCCCCCTTCCCCTCCCTAGCTTCCTCCAGTTAAAGTGGAGCAGCTGTGCTACTTCTATCAGGAGCCTCATGCACAGCCAGAATCAGTGTCCCCATCTTCTGATCCATCATCACCCTCTGTGGTTTCTTATTACAGAATTATTTATTATAATGTGTGTCATTCTTATATATGAACATACCCAACATTCTATGTGACACATAGATGACAATCTGGAACTGTTTCCTGAAGTGAACTGAGAAAATTTCCTCAATAAGGTGGCATATTATCAGAGAAGATAGAAACTTCTCAACTTCAGGGTGATCTTCCTGATATCAGTGTCTTGGTATGTAATGCTGGCATACCAAAAATGATAAGACATTGCAACAAACTCTATTGTTTTTAAATTAATGTGAGAAAATATTTCAATAAAAAGTCATGTCACTCTTTTGATACAAGTCTAATATAATGACAGAAGTGACTAGTGACAAGAATATTCTTAAAGTATTAAATGAGTAATCACCTTTTATGTTTATGTAAACTTTCAGGAAGCAATTTCTGAACTTTATTAACTTAGAATACTATTAGATCATGTCCAGTCCCTGGTCATATAGGCAGTTCTTTAGAGGCCAAATTTTGCACCTATAGAAAGATAAAAAGAAGTCAACTCAAAGTGTGGCCTTGTCGCCTTTATTCAAGCTTGTTTCGCTTCAAGTAAAAACTGTTGATTCAATAGGATGCTAAAGTATATGTCATTCACATTTAATAGGCAGAAAAACTAGTAGACACTTCTAAAAAAGTCTAAGATCATAATACATGTGGAAAGTGAGTGTTTTATGGGATAAAATCGTTCTTTGTTGTATTTGGTTCACTTGAATGAGTTGGGGCACCAAAGATATCTATCACAGGCCTAATATTATGTTGCTTATTGGAACAAGTTTGGGCTTTGAACTTGGTCATCGACACCTGTCTTCACATTCTAACCCTTACGTGTTTGGCTATGATGCAATTTACATTATTTCTCTGTGCCCCAATTTTTCTAAGCTATACAGAGAGAAGGAGATTTTCACTTCTTGGCATTGTTGGAAAACTAAATGTGATACAGTACTCAAAGTGCCTGACAGAGGAATCATTATTTTTCTGTTTATTTTGTTTATTTGTTTTTCTTTTTTTGGAATTGTCGCAGGCTTCTAGGATCTCAGATATTTTAGAGGCTGCATGGGTGATCTCATTTCCTTATTTATGAAGGCATGTAGAATATGGTACTGATATTACAGGCAAAGGATGAATTAAACAATGAGTAGTATTTACTCAATAACAGGTCATTGCTATAAAGAAATTACTGGACATAGACACCAAAAATACTGGGTTTGAGACACTTGCAAAATGGGCCTAATTATCTTTTTCTTCTCCCACAGATGTTTGCAAGATTCAAATCCAATAAATGGAAGTACTTTGAACACACACATATACACACATGTGCGCACATGAAGGATATTGATTTTATTCTGAAAATTAAAGAGGAATTAGATTTAACATAAAGGAAAATATGCAACAAACTATAAAATAATCTAATTGTTCACCATTTTCACTGGATCCTCTTCAAGAACTTAGAATATGGATATTGAACACTCCCCACCGTGTATTCTTTCAACCAAATTATACAGCAAACTATGTGCTGGACTCTGTGACAGGCAGGATGTCCATGCTATGAACAAAAAGAATACTATTCTGCCTTCAGAGAACGCTTTGTCAAGCCAAAAAGACAGACATTAAACAAACAAGAAACAAGAAAACAAAGACAACTTTAACTGCACATGTGTTAAGTCCTATAAATGAAAACAATTATGAAAAAGCAGTTATGAAAAAGAACCTGGGGAGGGGGCGGGGCCCTGATTTGGACCCAGGTCAGGGCAGTCTCTGCCAGGGTGATGTCTACCCTGAGATGGGAAGGATGCATGGAGGTGAGGCAGGTGAGGCAGTGGGCGATCTCCAGAGGGGAGCAGCATGTATCAACATCCTCAGCTAAGATAATGGGCCACCGTGGCTGGACGTTAGAGAGCAAGGGGGGGTATTGGGAGTTGAGGTGGAGAGAGGACATATGAGAGATTGTTTAATTTAACCCACGTGCAATGGGAATCCATGGAGGGCTGTCACATGGGAATGGCAGGATCCAGTCAAGGACTGCAAAGGTCACTCGAGCTGCTCTGCACAGAGTACACAGGAGGGGAGCAGGTGGGTGAAGGTGGATCAGCAAGGACAGCATCCCTGCCACCAGGTGTGTGGGGGGAGGAGGGCCTCTCACTACTGGGAGGGGAGGGAGAGGAGGGCCTCTCACTATTGGGAGGGGAGGGGAGAGGAGAGTATCCTGGGTACTTGGATGAGAGGAAGGAAGATTGGACCCAGAGGGAGGGAAGGAGGTAAGTGGAGTCGGGATATATTTTGCAGGTAGGAAGGCCAGGTAGGTTTGCTTAAATTATAACAGCCAGACTGCATCATCATCTATCTCGCTGTGTGGGAAAGACAATTATATGAGCAGGAGGAAATAGCATGACTCTTTTAAAAAGAAAATTTTGCTTGACTAATGGCTTTTGAAAATTATTTACAAATATGATTTAAAATATTGTATAACTCTATTTTCCTCATGGGAAAAAAAAGCAATATTCTAGTAATTTCTCAAAAAACAATTAAAGCAAAGTATTGAGTGATGCTAAGAGTGATAACTGGCAATTACTTTAGTCAATATTATTGTTTCATTTATCCCAAAATTGAAAGTTTATCATCATAATTCTATAATAATGATTTTTATCATTAGTTTTTGTGATTATACTTCAGCACTATTATCATACATTTTCATTTGCTACTTCTACTTTTCTAAAGTTTCCCTACATATATTTTTACAGAGATGTTTTTATGTTAAATGTTTCAATATATTAAGCCTTCAATAATTACATTAGTCACAGCTCTATTTTTATCCTACTGTCTTTTTTTTAACTTGATTTTATAGCAAGGGTATTGCAAGATATGGCAGGTTTTCATAACCATTTTAAAAATAGATGTACTTAGGATGATATTTCTCTGTAATTTTGATAAAATAATAATTGCATTATGACTAGTTTGTCAAGGAATGGAAAAGGAACTTTTCACTGTAGATACATAAATCATAAGAATTTTACAATAAACTGGCCAGCCAGCTAGCATCTGAGATAAATGTCTTCAGGTTTTATTCATTATCACATTTAAGCTTGTTACCTTCTCTGCATTATTATTAAGAACTCAATTATCCCTCCTCCAACTCTGTCCGCACTCATGGTACTCCCTTTTGGGGAGCTGGGCAGGGTGGGAGGATGCATGTTCTCTCACATGAGGTACTTAAGCTGTCTGAAATTCTTCATCCTCTTTGTGATTTTCTCACAGCAAATGTTTCCATATACTCCTTTCCTTTCAATGTATCCAGTGACTGATTCTGTAATGCATCTTTCATTCACCCAGGCACTCATAAAAATAACGTAGTTTGCTCCGTGACGTCAATAATAGGAGAACTACACCTGCTATTTGCTATGACTGAAGATGCTACCTATCAGCCAATTCATATGAAGTACATCGATCGTAGCAGCAACACTAATAAAGTTTTATAACAGTTTCATGTGTCTTAAGATTCTGAATCGTGACCAAAGCAGTAAATAATTAAGAATCAATCAACTCCACGGAGATTAATAGTTTCCAACTTAGCAGAAATCTCAGGAAGCCACATATGGTACAGGGAGAAAGGCTTCCAAATTCCCAAGAGCTTCAGTTCATGACTTTATTGAGACACTTAGCCCTCCTGGAGGGGCAATCTTGGGGAAGAAAGAACTGGAGAATAAATTATCTTGGCTTCTCTTAGATGTTTTCAGTTTGGTCAGAACCAGCAAACCTTAAGCCACCTGCTTAGGATCAAAGATGCCAAAAGTGTTTATCTTCCCTCTGAGCCCTTAAAATTCATGTAACTCCAAATACTGGGGGTAAAAATAGGGTGTGTTGAGTTGCTTTGGTTCTATAGATAATATTAAATTACCCAGGAAATAAATCTAATTTTGTTTCTTCTCATAGTTCTGTCCTCTCTACAGAACAACATAATTATAAGGAGACATTGCGTGTAGTTTGTCTTCTCCTAAAGAAAAGAAATTCTATTAAAAATAACAATGAAAGTTTTAAACACTCTTTGCATAATTCTAGAAAGTTGACATAGGCTTCATATCAGTCTCTCATTTTAATTTTATGCACATAGCAATGCAGTGAGGAAGGCAGAGGGTTCATTGGCTCTATTTCACAGATGGAAAAGATCAGACAGGAAAGTTGTATAATTTCCCAAAGGACTTGAAGCTTGGACACGGGGGACAGAGATTCAAGGCAAGATGTTCTAATCTCTTCCCCCAGTAACCTAAGCCTCCTTACTGCTCCTTTCTTCCCACTGGTTCACAGTGCTTTGGGACAGGGACTCATGTAAATTCTATTGGTTTAAGGATAAAGCTACATGAAAATCACAAATTTATTTAAATAATATTAGTACCTATTTTCATTATATTACTTTGTGTTGGCTTGGCTAGGTTTCTAACAAGTTATCAGTGGATTTGCACTCTTCTGATAATTGTATCAATAGATTAGTTTATTGCACTCCAACCCTCCCACCAAGAACAACTAGAGACACTGACAAAATAAAAGGGAATATCTGTTGGAAGGCTTTGTAGAACTACCAAGAGAGGAGAAGCCAAGATCCCAGAGATAAAAGGAAGTGCAGAGAAGCAAATTCACCATGAAACATGATTTTTTCCCTTGAACCATTTGTAAATTAAAAAGCTAGTTCCCACTGGCTCAGAAGCCAATCAGGTAACTAAAGCTGAGAGGTTAAGAAGCTGAGCAGAACATTCAGAAGTCTCATTGTATTAGAGACACCAAAAATGGAGTTCAGATCTCAGCAAGAGGAGAATGCCTGGCAATTAACCCAGGCATTCAGTGCAAATCCTGAAGGGCTACATACTATGAGTAAGAACAAACTGAAATGAACCAACCCTTTAAGAAGAATACAGCTCAGCCTCTAGTTAATTAATCCCTGATCAGATTCAATTTATGGTTTGCTTCTGAGCCATTGGGCTCTGAATTTTTAGTTCACAAAATCTCAAGGGTCAATTGGTACTTAACAATGAATTATCTGCTTGTCAGAAGTAAAAACAGATCATCTCTAAGGATGATAACAAATTATCTTTACAACATTTAAAAATATATGTGTGGCATTAAATTTAAAAAAGTACTTAACACACCAGGAGATAAGACCAAATGATAGAAAACAAAGAAAACAAACAAAGGGAAACAGACACAGAACCATGAGAAATCCAGACATTTTAATTTATGTTATCAGACAAAAACTTTAAAGTATATACACACATATTAATATGACCAAGAAATTAGATGGCAAAATGGAGATTATCAATAAGGAAATTGAAGCTATAAAAGTAAATCTAGTGGAAAATATAAAATTAAGTGCATGGTATAAATATAATTAAGAGCATAATAGATTGTTTGACAACAGGATATTGAGAGCTGAAGAAAGGATTATTAAGCGGAAAGACAAGTCAAAAAAATAGACTAAAACTGAGGGAAAATATGGTTCAGAGTATACAAGATAATATAGTTCATGAAGAAAAAGATCTAACATTATTATGCTTAAGTGGAGTTTCAGAAGTAGAAAAGAAATAGAATGCAGAAAATCTGTATAGGAAAAAATAAATGACAAGAACTTTCAAAAACTGATAAGCAATATACACTAAACAAAAAATGTGAAGAGAAACATACCCATTGGAGTAAAAACTTTTAAAATTTAGAACAAATAGAAAATCAAGAGTGGATAGAGGGGGAAAACAAAACAGAAACTTCAATGATGAAAAAAGTTTGACAGAATTTCTCAACTGAAAAAATGCAAACCAGATTACCTGATAGTAAAATCATCAACCTGTTGAAATAAAATATATGCCAAACTAGAATTCTATCCCCACCTAAATATCATTAATTTTTAAAAGACAAAATAAAGATACTTTCAGAAAAATAAAAACTGGTGGAATTTGTAACTTCCACACCAAATAAATTATCCCAGATAGGAGGACAGAGATATAGAGAAGAAAAAGAGCAAGAGAAAGAATTAAATATGTGGGAAAACACCTAAATGAATATTGACTTTCTCAGACAATTATATTGTTTCACTGAGTTTTAAATATCTAGAGTATTAAAATATATGGCAACAATAGCACAAAATATGAAAGAAAAGCAAATAAAGTGTTCTAAATTCCACATAGTAGTAAAAGTAAAAAGTATGGATTCAGGTTGTAAACTCTCTGGCATTTGTGCACCAAGAAACATGAATAAGAATGTTATAACAGCAGTATTTGTAATAGAAAAATGAAACCTGGAAACAACCCAAATAGTCATCAACAGGAGAATGTCTAAACAAAGTATGGTTCATTCATACAGTGGAGAACTATACAGTGATAAGAATGGACACACAATATGAATGAATGTCAAACACACAAGAAGCAAAGCACAGCAGAATACTACTGTTCATGACTTTCCTTATAAAATTTTCAAAAATCATTAAAGCTTAGCTATGCTATGTGAAGTGAAGATAGTGTTTTCCAACTCAGAGAGGAGAAAAGAGCTGGTGATAGGGAAGGGCAGAGGTGAACTTCTGATGTGTTGGAAATGCTCTTTCTCTCGATATGGGTGATGTTTACATGCTGGGTTCACTTTGTGATAATTCATTACATAGAACATCTATTATTTCTGCACTTTTCTGTACATATGGTATACTCCAATAGAAAAGAAAGGAAAGATGTCTTGGAAACTAACAAGTAATGATAATCTGTGGCCCCTGATTCTCAGGGTAATATAGAATGCCCTTTTCCAAAAGTCACCAGTGTTTGTGCCAGGCTGGAACCTCTACTGAACCAAAATATCTGCTTTTGCTAACTCCTGCAGATTCTCCTGTGTTTTCCCCAATGTTGATATTTTACTTTTTACTGAGGCTGGAAGGAATAAGGGAGAGGATGAGCAGGAAGTGTGAGGATCGTGTGGGATTGCATGAACGTGAGCCGTACAGAGTAAGCCGCCCACTTGACTGGCCTGGAGTTGTGTTTATAAAGCAGTTAAGTTAGAATACATTTGGTTATATTAAGTAAAATGTCCCAAATTAAATTTAAAAATTAGAATAGAATTACTTACATTTATAACCATACCAGCATTATTCATTTATAAGATTACTTCTGCTGGAACATTACCCAAAGTGTAAGACTGGGTTGAAATGAGTTTACAACTCATTAGCAACTGTATTAAAAGATCAGAAATCAACCACTGAGATTTTTTCTAGTAAAATATAAAATAGAGTACACACAAGTTCCAGTACTTCTCACCAGAATACTATGAGTAATACTTTTACAAAGTTAGCTTTTCTTTATTTCTGTGACCACCCTTCTCTCTTCTATTTTTTAGTATGGAATGATCTGGAATAAAAAAACTTTTTCTCCAAATCAGAAGTAGGCACTGAACAATATCATTGTACATTCCTTCTTTCATTCATTTCGTGGTCTCTTATCTGTCTTATGAAACCCCTGAGCTTTAAGAGTCAGTATTGAAATCAAACTCTACCAGATCCTTACAAAAATAGTACATGGGAAAATGTATAACCAATAGACACAGAAGCTACATCATATTCAGAGGGGATTTTCTTTCTATCTTCATTCAAAGTCATTACTAAAATTCTGTGAACTTAAATCAATGGTTTATTTTACAGTAAAGATAGCAAATATGTAGGAGAAGTTATTTTTAGATGAAAATAAACATCCCAGAATGGGATGAGAATTTGTTCTCATCCAATCCATTTGAGTCTCTAAACTATGACCAATTCACTTTCCCATTCTCTATGGGTTATTTCAAATATTTTCCCTTCTCCTAAAACTCCACTTCTATAGAAGCTCTCCTTTCTAGCATCTTTGGGAATTTAACCATTGCCTGATCTATGTCAGATTTTTATCACCAGTTCCACGCAGAAGTGCTTTCACTTGTATTCATCATTTCTTTCTCCCCTTCAGTCCTTGGGAGCAGATGCTCCTGAATTAAGCCAAGCTTCTCCCCAGACACCCTACGGACTCATCCACTTAGCCACCTCCTCAATTCACAGCAGCCCTGAACTAGCAATTATCTTCTTTCTGCTCTATATTCAACCTCACCATTTTCAAAAATCTCCTCATCAGCATTTTAAAATGCTCAAGATTCTCCCTTCCTAAAAAAAAAAAAAATCCCCTTGACCTTATATATTCCTCCAGTTACCCACATACCCCTCATTTCACACCAAAACCTTCTTGAAAATTTGCTACATTTTTTCCCTCCATTTCTTCACCACTACTCTCCAACCCGATCATAGCTCTCATTTCTCCCAACATGCAGTTCAAACTACTACACATAAGGCTCTAGTGACTCCTTGCGGTCGGACCCAATGAATGTTTCACATCTCTTCCTGCCCAGAACGTGGTCCTCCTTTCCCAGCGGCACCGTGTTCTACCTAGAGTCAGAAACCTAGCAAGGGGTGCCGCGGAGATGAGAAGAAACATCACCTTCCTGGTTCACTGCCCATCCTCATGGGATCCTGCCGTGTTTCACAGACGAAGTAAATGCCAAACGCTTTTTAAGGCTCTTGAAATATTTTGGCAATTATCTTCCAGAATGTTACATCAGTTTATTATTCTACTTAGAAGTTCACGAAAGGGCTGGATTTGACAACACTGGGATATTTTCATTCTTTCTTTTTGTCTTGGCCAACGTGGTGAGTGAGAAATGGTATTTTACGTTTTTGAATTCCAATAAGACTGGGATCCTTTCCCATAGCTCTTGGCCCTTTGTGTATATGGAGCTTGCATTTTTATCTTTGGCTCATTTCCGTATACTATGTCTACTTCTTCCTGGTTTGTAAACACTCTAAAAATTGATATGACTCTTTTGAGTACATTTTTTACCTATAAAATATACCCAAGTTATATATTATTTTAATTCTATTTACATATATATAAAATACAATCAAATAAAATCAGCTCAGAGTATGGTAGAAGATCACCAACTGTCATTAATAAAATACCAGCATCATGGTAGACCCAGCTTTGGGGCTGAGTAGATAGTAATAGGGCCAATGAATTACATCTTACTCAGAGTGAAGAAAAACCTTGAGTGTTTTACTAGTTCATTCTAGGACAGACACTACATTGCTTCTCAATGAAGCTCAGAGTTCTTGATTTTAGTCAGTCTTCAAGGCAGGAGGATTGCAGTCTTACTTTTTAGTGAGCTGTGAGGTGCCTCCAATCCCTCCCGCGTGGGTGTATCTGTCACTGTGATGAACAGCTGCTCTGCCCCTCCTCTGGGGCTGGGTCAGGGGCAGTACTGGACAGTCGGGGTGAGCTGCAGAACTGAGCACAACAGCTGTCTCATCAGGCCCCAGTATACGTGAGAGTCCAACACTGACTCTTTACAATTATGTGACCTCAGTGCTGAAAAACAATGATATGCAGAAATCCGGACTAAGCAAGAGATTGTTTTCAGCTCTTATTAGACAGACTCTACAGGGTTTCCTGGGCGCTCTCACCCCAGCTCTCTCCATTCCTTACCTGGAAGATGCAGCCGACCTTCCCAGCCTCCCTCCCTGCAGGGCTCCCTCCCAGCCCGAGCTACACAAAGTCAACTGATACGTCTCCCCAAACTTTGACTTTGGCGCTATCACTCTCTCCAGGCTCTAAAGGATAAGAGTAGGTTTAGGATACCTAGTTCAATGTCTGGCACTTACTTCCTGAAGAAAGTATCCGTTCCTTTTCCAAACTTTGAATGATAATGATAATTCTTTTTTGTTTTATTCGCTAGTTTGTTATGTATTTTAGACTCCACATATAAGTGATACCATATAGTATGCCTTTGTCTGACTTATTTCACTTAGCATAATGTCCTCTGAGTCCACCCATGTTGCTGCAAATGGCAAAATTTCATTCTTTTTTGTGGCTGGGTAGTATTCCATTATATATATATATATATATATATATATATATATATATATATATATATATATATATATATACCACATCTTTATCCATTCATCTGTTGATGGACACTTAAGTTGCTTCCAGACTCACAGATTTAGAAAACAAACTAGTGTTTACCAGTGGGGAGAGGGCAGCAGGAAGGGGCGATATAGAGGTGGGGAAAAAAGGGTCATTATGGGATTATATGAAATCACATGTGTAAAACTTTCGAAAATTGTAAAGCACTATAGAATTTAAAGAATCTTTCATGCAATTAAAAAAATAAAGACACTAATAATTCAATGAATCCACTCTTTACAGATGGAGTGTAAGCATCTCAGTACCCAGTTGAAAGCCTTGCATCCCCAGAGGTGTCCATTTGCAGACAAGATCCTCTGTCCTGCTCTTCATTCTCCCCTAAAGGACCCATGGACCCAACTCACTTTGACCTGCCTTCTGCATTTACTAGGAGTCCTGGCTCCTCCCTGGGACGCCCCCTCCCGACTCAGGCTGGGAAAACCCTATCTTTCACCCAGACACTTTTTCCTCCAGCCCATATGACCATGAGGACCTCAAACTCCCAGTGTGGGTGTGGTGAGCAGCGCAGCATCCCAGAGCCTCAGAAGATGCTGCATCTGGACACACCCTGACCCCTGGGTCAGAATTTTAAAAACATCTGGAGGCCAGTCAATGCTCCTTCGAGTCTGAAAGCACTGATGCGACCATCCTCCACGTGTGACTAACCCACAGCTGTCAGCACCTGTTTTCTTAGCTGCCGAGAAGCAGCCCTCGGCCTCTCCTTCCCTTTGCCCCTAGGCTCTCCAGGCATTGGCAGTGATCACAAATCCACTGGGCCTTAACCCCAGTCCCTCAACCTCCTGGCTTACAGGACTCAGGGTTGCCTCCCTCTCTTACCCAGAGCTTCTGCTGAGGCAAGTCTGGACCTGCCTGCTGGTACCTGGATTCCCTCATGTCCCACATGGGGCCCAAGGCTACACCTTCCCACAGAGTCTGTGGCTCAGCCCCTGCTCAGCCACACATGGCCCTGGCCTGACAGACCCCAGCGCCCCCTGCTCTTCAGATGACAAGTAAATGCACCCTTCATCTGGGCCTCCCCCTGATGCAGGGGTCCCACACACAGGACTTCTGAGATTCCTGAAGAGGAAGGGGTTTCCTGGGACCGCCTGATTGCCCTGGGCACTGCTGGTATTAGAAGGAGAATCAGAAATTACAGAAGTACCTTCTCGCTGACACTCCTCCCTGTACCATAAAACGCAAAGAGAAAGCCCAGTATGAGCAACAGGGAAATCTAAGCTTATGTGTGGGATTATGATCTGCCCAAGACAGCTTGTTTTAGTGAGGCAAATGCCACTTTCCCCACTTTGCTGCCCTACATTCTACCCCCTCAATGCCCACACATGATTCTTAGGAAAAAGGAGGCAAGTACGAATAAAAAGGCCAAATGGTAAGAGTATTCACGTCTGATTCCTGTTGCTTTCGTAATGGTAAACATCGCTTAACTCATTCGGATACAGAAGCCACTCTGATTAGTTCCTATGTGATCGTAGCACATAGAACACTGATAAAAGATTTGGTTGATGAGTTAAGCTATTCAACATTTATAACAGTTTATATCCATTCAGATCAATTCATATTGACTTCTCATGAAGTCTGATTCTATAGATCAAATTGAGGAAGAAATTTGGTAATCACGCAGTTACTGTCAAAGATGGTAATTGCCAACATAGATTAAGTCAGGTGAAAATGGCCTTCATTTCAGGCCTCAATTATGCATTTTCACTGATCCTTGCAGTTTTCCATTAAGAGGACAAAATAGAAAATCATTCAGTCTAGCCATTTGACAGTAAAGATGACAACTAAGAAGGCTAGTTCTTCCTAATTGTGGCATGTCATTTCTTCTCTGATTTTGCAGAAAAGTTTATTATTTTCTTCTAAAATCTCTTTCCTTTTTACCAAATTTGTAATCATAATAACCAGTAAAACATGTTGAGACTACTGTATCACTTTAAAATAAGGTGAATATCTGTCTAAGTGTGTGTGTGTATGTGTGAAATATGAAAGTATGAAAGATTAAATGCAATCAGGGTAAGTTAAAGGAAAAATAAGTAGATAGTAACTACTTTATATGTGTCTAGTTCTGTGTTTCTTCTTGTTTTATCTTCTAATGAGTGCCTGTGGTCACATTTGGTTGCTATTTTTCATGATGATTGTTAAGATGTCTGGAATTCTGTTGATACGTCTCCTCATATTATTTTGTAACTTGTTTCAGAGTTTCCTTCAACTGCAAGTAATAGCAAACTGAATAATGAGAATAGACTAATTAAATTTTCTCCAGAGGCACCAGAAGGGTAGATGCATTCTGGTTGGAGGAGTATCTCCAAACTGAACCTCAGAACCAAGTTCCTCCTACCTTCCTGTTCTGTGATCCTTAATGTCTGACTTTCATCCTCATGTTCATGGAATGGTTGCTGTGCCTCTAGGCATCACATTTGTAGTCCAGGCAGCGAAAAAGAAGGCGGGAAAGGGCAAAAAGGGTGTGCCAGCTGAGTCTGACACTTTTTATCAAAAACAGAACAGCTTCTCCAGAAGGCCCACCTCCAAATTTGGATTCTTTCTTATTGGGCAGAATTATGTCACATGGTCACCACTAGCTAGAAGGCAGCCTGGAAAATCGAGATTTTTTTTAGCTGGACACATGGCTGCCCAAAATGACACAGAGGTTTCCTTAGAAATGGAAGAAGAGGGGTAATAAATATAGGTAGACTAATTACAGTGTCTTCTGCAGTTCCCGCTAGAGTTAGGGTATAGTTATACGGTTATTTTAGATTTAATAATTAACACTGGATATGAGTTAGAGATATGTAAGACTCATAATATTTGTGGTCTGAGAAGAGGGAGCTATGATCCGGTAGGGAATCATCAAACACTGTCTGACTAGTGTGTGGCAGTGCTCACGGGATTGTCAGATGAGCCCCTGGAGAACGGCTCTAGTACAGCCGCTGATGCTGTTATTGTGTGTTCCCTGGGTTTCCTGGTAGGAGAGTGGGTGGGAGAATGGCAGGGTGTGAACCAGGAGAGAAGAGGCTCCAGAGGTGCAATGTGGAGGGGGAATGACTTACAGAAACACTGAGAAGATTCACTCCTGTGCAGGGCTTCAGATGCTGCATCACCGTTTCCCTTGATTCTGTGTTCATCACAAGTAAGTATATTTTCCTGAAGTCCTGAAAAAAGAACACTGTCTAATTTCTCCACAGGACACTGACCACCCCAGCGGGGCCAGTGATGGTCATCATAAACACAAAAATGTATCCAACATGTGCTAGTAACTGAGTTAGATTTTTTTATTGATACCGCAGCAGATGCTGTGTTGGGTTCTTCATCTGCAGGGTCTCTTCTAACCCTTGTAAAAACCCTGTGAAGCAGGAATTATTAGCCCCATTTACACACGTGTACCCGTGACCAGACAGACCTCCTGCTGACCCAAGTCTACATGTCTACAGCATTGTATTATTCAGGGTTCTTCAGAGAAACAGAACCAATAGGATGTAAAAATATATATACCTGTGTGTGTATGTAGTGTGTGTGTGTGTGTGTGTGCATGTGTGCACATGTATGTGGGTATATGCACATCCAGAAAGCAGGGGAGGGGAGAAATGGAGAAACAGAGGTACCCACTGATCAGGTTAGAACCTCTTGGTCCAGCCATGCCCAAACTAGATTTCTGCTCTGGGAGCCATTAAATTCTCATTTTACATTAAGCTAGTTTGAGCTGGGTTTCTGTTTGGGTAGAATCTTTTCAACTGCATTTAATAATCATCTCTTCTTCCCCTGCTGCCAAATGGATAACAAGCTGTACACATTTTCCTTTGAGGGGTTCTCCTTTCGGCATACATGAGCCATCCCCGGGGTCGGGCGGGGTTGGGGGGAAAGAACACGTCAAGTGCAGCTATCACAAAAAATAAAACATGCACAAATACACCAACACACAGTTCCTAGCCCTGAGAGAACTGTCCCTGCAAAGCTCTGCATGTATAATTTTGAAGTCATGATTTAGAAAAATGGATTTGTACTCTTGTATAAAGAAAATGAATCTGCTCACTTTCTCTTCGTCATATCTCCTCATTTTGGTGTTCTTTGCCAATGTAAAACAAATTAGGATTCTAAGTCGAATAGTTGATATTCTTAGATTGTGTTAAATCGTTTTGCATCAGGAAAATAAACCAAGTTTCGATCTGTGATGATACACATAATCTTTCTTTCATATGGAAGTCCTAATACGATGTGTCAGACGGCATTTATATTCTCTCCCACCACTACTATGACAATTGCATCCCGAAAGGAGAACTTTCCTTTCCACTTAGTACACTGTGAAACCCTCTGCCTCGTCTCTATCCCTCTGTGAGAATAAACTCTTTCTCAATACTCCCTTTCATGCAGTCACTTTAAAATACAACCAATTTATTCTCTCTTTAAAATATCTATTTTAAAATCTTTATAATTTCTGGAACTCATTGGCCATGTTTCATGTTGACAAGAAAATCATCTGATTATATGATACATATTGAATGTATTCCATATGCACACAGCCAGACTTACTCTTCAGAAAGTAGTTTAGTAGCATAAATTGAGGACAAGCGAATTTACACACCTAGAAATAGATGTGGAGTTCTTTTATTCCTTTACTGATTTTCCAAAATGGTTGTCCTGGCACCCCAGCATTTTAAATCTGGCTAAATAAGGGAGAGCTATATTCCTCTTAATTGTCTCAGATGTATCACCATGTCCCATAACTTCTCTTTCTGAGCAGGGCATTCTCTCCCCTGACCAGACTTCCCTCTGCTGGCACTTAGCATCTCCCAAATCCAAAAATAACAGCTAATTTACAGGCCGTTTTGTTTCTACTTCTACCTAGTTCTGTGCCAGTTGTTAAGAACCATTTAACTAAATTACTGGTGAAGGTGATCAACCTTAAATTGACAATATTAGAACCAATTATTAAAAGCACATTTAGTGATTTGTTTTGTTTGTTTTCTCTTTTTCTCCTTTGGGCTTCAAGAAGTAGAAAAGGTTTGTGTATTAGATTAAATCATAAGCAAATTTGTCTTTGACCTTGTTTCCCAAGGTGGGGAGGCGTGTGGCTAGTTGAGGGTCATACAGATGGTTTTTGAGTTGGAAGAAGGCTTTGATACGTGTGAAAACAACCATATTCAGAATGGACAGGGTCACAGGTGGAACATCATCTGGAATGTGGATAGTGGGGTTTCATTTGCATATGACCCTTGGGGAACTCGGTGAGCTCCAAGGGAATTTTTACTTGTGAGTCTGCCAACAACTGTGGCTATAAGGACATAGCTGTGGAGTCTCCAGTGATTATCTTTGGAAAACCATGCGAGACCCAACAGACTGCTAAAGCATAGAAAAAGATACTCTTTTTTTTTTTCATTAAAAAAAATGGCTAAAAGGAAAACTTTCCAAAAATCTAGGCGTAGATAGTCAAATTTAACACATAAAAGTACTGGAATGAATTGCCAAAGAATCCATTTGTACTCACTTTCACAATCATAAGGGATTCGGTCCAGAAATCTATGGAGCTTTGTGAGGAACTTATTCAAGAATACCAAACCAATTTACTCAGCTATTATGACATGCCTGAAAGCAGACAGGGCCAGTCTCCTGCGAATGCCATTGATCCCTCCAGCTCTCAGACCGCAGCTTAGAAAGTTTGGTCCTTGAGGTCTTAGAAGAGAAACACAAATCCCCTGTAAAGTTAGCCAGCACTGCAAGCCAGTAAACTGAGGATATAACCAGACATAATTCCCAGCAACTATTTACTAAGAAAATCAACCCTGGGCAAAAAACTTAAGAAGAGGCTCTCAGTATGATTATAATAAAATTAAGCAAAAGAGAAAACATAAGTTGCACTGCATTAATATATCTCTATTGGAACTTTGCCTTCTGGGGCCTTAATTACTTAGTCATCTTAATTCATCTTATATTTTACTCAATAATCCAATAATATTGTTACTTACTATTATTATTGGTAATAGTGAAGGAATACTATTACTACTACGTATATGTGATTTCACATGCAACTGAACCCCAGGCATGATGCCATCACAATTTCTGATTTTAAAGAGGAAGGATCTGGGTCTTCATCAGTTCACATAAAGTGTCCCAAATACACACAGTGAGTGGCAAGAGCAGAGATCTGAGTCAGGTTGTCTGAGCCCAGAGCCAAGTTCTGTGCACTTAGGCATCGCTGCCTCCCAAATTCCTGTACTTATTATCTGGGATTTAAACATTGAAAAGGATCTTGAAACCAAGGTCACTAATTTCACCTCTGCTGGAGGCTTGACTTGTGTAGTTGTAGAAAATCCTCCCTCTGAGATTGTCTTTCTCTCAAGATGTTTAAATCAACTTTTGTAGCAGATGCTTAAACTAAATGTCCACAAGGCCAGGCAGGTAACCTGAATGTGTGATTTCTCCGAGTATAAGAAGAAACATTTCAAATATCTTCACCCATCTGGTAGGCTGTCTTTTTGTTTTGTTGATAGTTTCCTTTGCTGTGCAGAAGCTTTTTAGTTTGACGTAGTCCCATTTGTTTACTTTTTGGTTTTGTTTTCCTTGCCTGAGGAGACATATCTAGAAAGATATTGCTAAGACTGATGTCAAAGAATGTACTGCCTCTGTTAAGTTTTATGGTTTCTGGTCTTACATTCAAGTCTTTCATCCATTTTGAGTCAGTTTTTGTGTACCGTGTGAGGTAGTGGCCTAGTTTCTTTCTTTCTTTCTTTCTTTCTTTCTTTCTTTCTTTCTTTCTTTCTTTCTTTCTTTTTTTTCTTTTGGCATGTGGCTGTCCAGTTTTCCCAACACCATTTATTGAAGAGGCTGTTCTTTCTCCATTGAATGTTCTTTGTTCTTTTGTCATAAATTAATTGTCTATATGTGCTTGGGTTTATTTCCAGGATAAAGAAGATGCAGAATATATATAAAATGGGATACTACTCAGCTATAAAAAAATGATGAAATCTTGCCATTTGCAACAACATGGACGAAACTTGAGGGCATTGCGCTAAGTGAGATAAGTCAGAAGGAGAGAGACAAGTGCCACATGATGTCACTTACATGTGGACTATAAAAAACTAATAAACAAACAAACAAAAAAACCAAAATAAATGAACAAACCAAACAAAAATGAATACGTAGATACAGAGAACAGAGTAGTGGTTACCAGAGGGAGAAAGGTGGAGGGAAAGGTGAAAAGAGTGAAGGGGATCAACTGTCTGGTGACAGATGGAAAATAAAATTTTGGTGGTGAGCACATCTCAGGATACACAAAATTAGAAACATAATGTTGCACACGTGGAACTTATATAATGTTAGAAATCAATGCTACCTCAAATGAATAAATAAAAATACAAGATGAAGAGGTCTGTATCTAAACATACACACACACTCACACACACAGGTGTGTGCTCACACAAATACTACCCCAGGCATTCAAATTCACTTTTATAGCACAACATAGGCTGACCGAAGGAAAGTGCTCCACAATCCAGATTGCACTTGTGGGCAAAGGTTTGTGGTCCTATTTCTGATGTCAGCAATAAAATCAAGTGAGAAAAGTGCTCATTTAAAACTTTGCTCAAAGTACAATTAGTGAAGAAGATTCAGACTTTGAGGTACCTTTGTGAATGCTCTGAATAAGTAGGTTGTAAATGGATATTCTTTCACAAGATTGAAAAGGAAAACTATTGGAATGAAGTAATAAACTTATACTGTTATTCTGAGGGCTATTACACTGAGCTGTAGTGGAATAAAAATTGGGCCACACTAATATTCTAATTATACGCATTGTTGAATGCTGCTGCTGTTATAGACTTCTAAGTTTTTCAGAGGTTAAAGTCTTCTGTTCTTATCTGATGTGAACAATCTCCAGTTATTATAAATGAAAAACTAGAGATGCCAAAATGAAATATTCAACTCATGCAAACTCCTTGAGCATTTGAATCTATTCTGTAGCAAGTTAACTGAGAAAGATAAGGTTCTGAGCTTCTATAATTCATCTTTGTTTAAACTGTAAAATAGTCTAGTGTTGAATCAAAAATGACTGGGAATTATATTTACCAGTGTTGGAGAATATTAAGGTACAATGTACAATGTAAACCTGCAACTGGGATTACCATGATCACCAGGCCACTTCAACAATCATAATGTAACTACCTTTCGGAATCACTGTTTTGGAAGAAATAACCTTTTAAATTTGTACTTTAGCTGCCTTTGGTTGTCTATACCTTACATCAGCAAAACGTTGTGTTGACATTGGATTCACACTAATTTTCAACTGTAAATGGAAAAAAAAGAAACATAAAAAGAGGTAGGACTGTATCAGAAGATGTCCATGTGAAGGCAGAGACACCGAGACAAGTACAGTTGCCAAAGACATTGCCATTTTACGTTGGTTATCTTATTAATAACATTCCTTAACTCTCAAAAGTGACTCAGTTTGGATGAAAAATATTAGATGTTAATTCTATACCTTGCATCTAGCCAGCTTCAACTCATCTTTAATTCCAAGTGTTCCCATTCTTAAGCATGTGAGTGGAGGGTACAAAGAGTTAAGAGATAAAGTGAACAGTATCCTAGTAGGAGGTGGTAATTTTAAATAACCTCTGAGATAGAAAAGAAGTGTAGGCAACATGTACTTAGTTGACATGCAGGAAAAGTGGTTGCTTCAATTCCTAGCTTAGTTAATCTGCCTGTGAATGGCAAAGCATTCAAAAGATTCAGGAACAGTGAGTAGAAACTCAGATAAAGAGAAGAGGACTCTGTGAGTTCCCATTTTTTACAGTTTTTAGCTGAGGCCAGGCTTCAGTCAGGGCCATGCTGGGTGTCTAAAACCCAGATGGAAACACAAGGCCTTATTGACTTGAGAAATGAAAGGACAGAGTTCAAAGTGAACATAGAAGCTGGAAAGAGAGAAAGGAAATCCTGATATTGGGAAAGCCACAGTGGAAGAGCCCCAAATTCTGTATGCAAACTACCCACATCTCTGGCTGACTCCAGAACTATCCACATGTAGTTCTACATGTAGACTAAGCTAAGTTCATCTAAGGCTAAAAAAACAGAACAGAGATTTTAGCTACTGTCCATTTCTAGGGAGACAGGGTGGGGGATTTGAGTTTAGTCACAACAGAAAACTAAATTGACACTTTTGAGAGGAATATGTCAGATTTCATAGTTTTTATGATGTCTCAGTCATAATGCACAAGATACAATCCAAAATTACCAGATGTACAAAGAAACAGGCAATGTGACTGCATACTCAAGAGAAAAGGCAATCAGTGGAGACCTCCTTCCCTGCAACTTCAGCAAAAGAAGAAAAGAAGCAAAACACTCAGCTATAACCACTTTCTGGCATATAGAAACTAGGCAGAGCCTTCTGCCTTGGAGTACCCACAATATTCTCTTTTTATTTTCACAGTTCCATTGTCAAGGGCCCTTACTTCAAACCCTCATCAATTAACTTTATCCTATATTATCAAAGTGATGGACAAGGATAGCCTGAGTGAGAGAGTGGAAAAGAGGAGGGAAAACAGTTTTGTTTTCCTAGTTAGGTGAGTTTGTTTTACCTTTATTGGACTTGAGGATATATGACACTTATGGGAGCTGCTAAGGAACAATTTTTGAGCTTTGGTGATCCTGCTGTTCATTTACTATACTTTGCAGGTCTGAGCAGAGGAGGTAACTATGTCCCTGCCAAAGACTGTGCATTGTCTCCATTTACCTCCAAGTCATATTTCCTAGTTGCTTTATTAATTTCACTCCGTAAGAGCTTAAAGGGCCCTGGGTATCATCTGATCTACTCTCCTCTTTTAAGAATTAGTCCCAGAAAACTCAATATATTTACAAAGTTAAACAGCTGGTTAGTGTCAGTACTGGACTACAGCACCATACCTTAGTCCCCAGCACCTATGTTCTCTGCACTTCAGCATCCTTCCACCAATCAATCCTTTGATTAATATATTGAATGTAATTTTGTCACATGCCTATTAGGTGCCGAGAATCGTCCTGGGAGATGGAAGTGCATTAGTGAACGTGATAGTGGAGGTTTATGCCCTCGGTCTATACTTAGCATTCTGTCCTGGAAGCTATACATCTCCTGACTTGGACTTTTAATCAACTGATAAATTATTTATATTTATTTTTTAATTTATAATTATTTATTATAATTTTCACTTCTGATAAAGAAATTTCATTTGTTGATTTTCCTAAACTGTTAACCCTCTGCCCCTGTTTAAGTGAGTTTGTTAAATAAAACTAGAAGTTAAATAAAACCAGGCATTGCAAAAAACAAAATGATACCTATCTAACCTTTGCTATAACTAGGCTCGCTTCTAGGCATTGCTCCCTTCCATTTATGCTATTAATCATTCATTAATGATTAATATCTATGAATCACTCATTGTTGTGACAATGGACCCATTAAAGACCATTTGAAATGATACAAGTTATACTCCATGGAATATTCTCTATTCCAGACTCATTTAAACACCTTTTACTTGCTATCCTCTTGCTGCTTTGTTCACTGCTGAGAACAAAGAAAACAACAGAATGAGTCATTACTTTTTACTTACTTCTTTTGGTAAAATTCATTGTGATCTAATAAAAATTCATTTTTCAAAAATTAAAAAAAATATTTGCATATTAACATAAGATTCTTGTTACTTTCCATGATTGTCTTCTCTTTGTTGAAACTTGACTCATGATATTTGGCCTTCACTGATTGGCTGTAACTATTAAAATTGAATTCAACTAAACTGTAAATGCAAAGCAAACACTAAAATCATGTGGTTCTTCATTTGCTCTAAGGTGACTGAATATGTAAGTGTGAGTGTTTATGCGTGTATATGTGTGGGTTTGGCTATTTTATTATATCTATGTTATCAAAATAAAAAATAATGTGATTTTTTTAGAATGAACATGTGGATTACCATTTATGATACACTAGGCTATGATTACTTCTCATTTATATGCTGCAAAGAAGCCCATAGCTTAATCTACATTGTTGTACTATTCAATATCTGATATCCAAAACCTAAAAATTGGTTAGCCAGCATTTTAAGACATTAATTATACTACTCTCCAATTTACTCAATAAAAGAGTTTCGTTAATAAAGTATTACTGAATCATCTAGTCCTTTAATCTGTGCATGTACTTATATAACAACAGGAGGAAGAAATTTCCTTGAAGATCTAATCAACCCTTGAGGATATTTTTCAGATTCTCTTCAAAGTTTCCTTTGTCCTACTTTCCAAAAGTGAGTCATTATTTCTAATATTAGACTTCTATTCAAAAGAGCAGAATATGCCCAAAGAACTCTGCCTTCCACTCAAAAATATAGAAAAAATGGAAGCACACACACAGACGCATACACACACTCAAATATAGGTTAAAAAAAATAGGCAAAATTAAGGTAATATATCTTTGTATATTTCTACAGAGGGGAGCCAAATATTTAGATGTCTAAATATTCTAGAATTAGAAGCAAGCAGTGGAGGCTCACATTTAATTTGTTCAGAGAAACAGCAATTGAATGCAGCCCACTAGTTGCAGGAGACCATAAAATGCCTCCCTGCATGAAGTAAGGCCTAAGTCTGAGTTCTTTTCTTATGAGCAGAAGCTGAACATGCCCTGGGAACCCAGCTGCCATATTGTAAGGAAGCCCAAACTGTCCCACACAGAGACCACAAGGAGAGTTCACCTTCAGTGGACTCCCAGGCCCTGGCTGAAAGCCAGCATCAACCAGCCAACATATGAGTGAATGAATCCTCAGATGACTCTAACCTCTGGGTCTTCCACATGAGGACCCTGATATTGTGGGGCTGAGACCAATTGTCCCTGATGGTCCCTGTTTGAATTCCAGACCCACAGAATCTCTGATTGTAATGAATGTCTGCTTCACACTGCTGAGTTTTAGGGTATTTGTTACATAGCTTTAGTAACCATTCACAATTTATCTCTTTATAATTTACTGAATGTTGATGATTTTCCCAGAGCTCAGGACAAGAATATGATTTATTTTCTCCCAACGTTTTATTTTCATTAGAGAAAAATGCAAGTAGATATACACCAGGCCTGCTCTGCTAATCTTTTTCATTGGTGACTTTTGTCAATATGTATTTGCTATTTAAATTTATGTAAATAAATTGTACAAACTTTCCATAACCAGGGTTTCTCAGGATGTTTTTTCATTAAGATTCATTATATCTCTTAGGTGGAGGTGAGGTGGGGAGAGTGTTTTTCTCACATTTGTTCCTATATTCTCCCCAAGTCCAAGGTTTAATTAGACTCTGCTTTCTGTGTAAGAACTCGATACTCACGACACTTATGCTCCACTTCCATCCACACATACAATTTTGTCTTAAAAATAAGTAAAGTTCTAAGACCAAGTCTAAGTAATTTCCACATCAACCAGAAATTAGAAGCTATGTGAAAAGTGAACTCAAGTCTGAATACATAATCTTTTCTTACTGTTTAATTGAAAGTTGGCTTTTATATAAATTCTACAGTCCTCTAAAGACATATTACAGGGTGTTCTTTGGCTAGCTTTATTTCTTTGAATAAATTAATATTTTTGGAGTCACTTAGCATTTTTGTCACTAAAGCCTTTTTCCTGAAGCCAATATTATCAATGCAGTCATCTGACTGGCAACACAAACAGCAATTACAGTGGTTACTTGTCAGCTGTTATTCATGACTGTATCTTTTTAGTATTTTCATTAGACAAATTTCTCTCTAATCCACTGGCTTCACATATCATGTAGATTTGATGTCCTCCTCACTTGCACTAAGTATACATTTCCATAGATCATAACATGAGACACAGACTCTTTCAGAGTGGACCTCAGGAGGTAAATTCCAGTGCTGTGCTGTGTGTTCTGCTGAGGGTAATTTAATGTCACTCTATCTTAATTTACTAGCAACGGTAATATAAAATAAGATCTGGTTGAACACCTGGGGTGTCTACTCAGGGTGATGAAGATGGAGTGAGAGTCAAGATGCCCTTGGTGTTAGCCAAGCCTGGACATATAATGCCCCCAAATGTGTGATGATGAGTTTTCTTTAACACCTAACAGTGTCCTTCCTATTGTGAATAATTATGTTGTTATTTTGCATGTGGAAACACGCATGCTTCCCATAAGTTACCCTGTTCATAGTTATGAAATTCTACCCTCTTGACAAGCGAACTAAACTCCTCTCCAAACTTTTGTATTTTTAGAGCTTTTTTCTGCTCTCCTTTTTCTTTAATTAAACAAAAATCTAGAGACATAGACTATCATGACTACACGCCTCCTTATTTACAAAAAGGCAGGACACTGTCCACTACTAGTCACGTCACTGGCAATTCAGTCCCACGTGTCTACAAGGAGCTGAGTTAGAGCAGTTGCAGCAAAGCATCAACTTGCACGTTCTGTACAATTCAAATTATGTGGAGTTAAGAATTCTTATAATATGATTTCAACACATTGAATGGTCTACTATTAAAGTGGGAATAAATAGTTTATTTATTTATTCACATGTTTATTTTAAAAATTTCTTAATCTAGCTTTCAGGGAAGACCTGCTGTATCTTATGTTAGACACATTAGATGTGAAGGACATAATAAGATAAAATCCTTTCATTCGCAAAAAAAAAAAGTCTAAAAGAGAAAAAAATAGATGCTAACTAGAGAGAAAATAATCTACAGGCTAAGGCTGCCTTGTGTCCTTTCTTGAGTGAACTCTTCCATTTTTCTAAATTCTGTAGCAGCGTTTGTTCTTGCCTCTAATATGACGGGCATCTGTCATGGAAATGGGAGAGAGATCATCAAAGTTTGGGGAAAAGATTATTTATGGTTGATGTTGAAAGAAAGCAAATTAAGGACATTGTTTTAAAATCCAGCATAAAATTTAAAAATCTTAAATTTTTTAAAATTCTTATATCAATCAAAATATACTCCCCAATTTTAAGCATCCAATGTGTACTTACTTCAAAGTATTCTACTTCACAATCGCACACAAGACTTCCATTGAGATAATCATTTTCGGGTGAGGAATGACTGCATTTAAGTGAAGCAATGTCTTTCTAGACATGAGATGATTTCATGTTTGAAATTGGAATGCACAGGTGGAACTTTCTTCCCTACTTGAGTTGCAGGAAGCATGTGGTTAGCCCCTTCTAATAAGTTAGCCCCTTCTAATAAGCTACTCATACTACTTTGCTGAAATCAAAAGATGTGAAGAAATGATCTTCCTTCTTTCCTTCTTCAGGACCCCGTGGGAACCTGGCTGGCCCTCCTCTGAATGAAGCCATCACTATTTACCACTCTTCTGGAACTTATCAGTGTCTCCCGGGTGTTCTTACATAAACACATAATAAAGTATGAGCTTCTGCAGGGCAAAGTCTGTGATCATCTCGGATCCCAAACAGCCCCAATGACGGGGGTTGACTCTCTGAGGTTGACTCTCCACCGTGGCTTCTTGAATGTGAAAGGACTTGTTCCAGGATCCTCACGGATGCTTTAATCCCATCCCACCCTCAACAGGGCAACAGCTGCCGGTGAACAGTTCCCTTATATTTAAGAGAGACATTTTTTCTAGAACTTGGAAACCCCTGTTATTATTATTATTATTTTTGCGGTACGTGGGCCTCTCACTGTTGTGGCCTCTTCTGTTGCGGAGCACAGGCTCCAGACACGCAGGCTCAGCGGCCATGGCTCACAGGCCCAGCCGCTCCGTGGCACGTGGGATCTTCCCGGACCGGGGCACGAACCCGTGTCCCCTGCAACGACAGGGGGACTCTCAACCACTGCACCACCAGGGAAGCCCCACCCCAGTTATTTTTACTTGTCATAATGCACACTTGTTCTCCACAGATCTGCTCTCTGTCTTTTTGTTAAAATATGCTTGGCTCAGTCTACAGGCTTTTATTGATGGCACCTCTGCTTCAGCACTCCTGGTTCTGTCTATTATCCCAAATCCACATCAAGTGCAGCAAAGCTCCATGAATTTGTGCACAACCCAAGAAGACAGGTGTATTGATGCCCTTCCTTAATGAGGCTGGAAGATCAGTCTTGTCTGTAGGCAACTAGCTTAAGAGTGAGGGCAGTGCCAAGCATGTCATCTGTGTTTTCATGCAGCTCAGGGTGCTTCGTGCCCTTTGCCTGGCTGAACTGAGAGGGGGGACCTTAGGGACCTGAGTGACACTGACAGGAGGGAGACAGCCAGCATAGACCCTCCCACACCGGCTGCTACAATGTGTGTTAGGTGAGATGCACACCCAGGAGACCCCACCCCAGGACGCCAAACGTAAGAAGAGTAGATCCCAGCTCTGACTCTGCCCCAATGACATCCGGGACCTGGAAAGTCACTTTGCCATCCTGCTTCAATTTCCTCAGGGGTGGAATGATGGGGCTGTAACCAGATTAGCTCCAAAGGCAATGCAAGCTCTGGTACTTGGTTCTTTAAAAATGTCAGAGACAAACACAGTCATCTTGAGTTCTATCAGATGCCCAAGAGTTTTGTGACTGTAAAGGATGTACCTGTGTCTAGAAAGAGAGTTAAAACGAGATGTGTGCAGCTGCAGCTAGTGTTTCCTGTGACAGAGAGGCTTGAAGATGGTCATAAATGATCGCAGGCCTGTGAGGAAACAAAAGGCATACAATATCCCAGGATTTCTATTTTTCTCTGAGGAATTTACAGAAGCCAAGGCCCTTAGATTTTATTCTTACATCATACAAAAGAGAGGAGTGTACCCCAGAGCAGCACAGCCTGAGGTATCAAGCTGTCACTGGAATAGGACTGTGAATGCAATTTTTGACAGTAGTTTTGTTTTATGAGGAGAAAGGTTTCTATCTCATTTAAATTGTATTACCTTGAAATCCACAAGAAAAATAATGAGATGGCAAAAATCAAAGAATCATTATCAAAATATGTTTATTGTATGCTTGGTCACTTTAAAGCATAGAAACACTTTACAGTGATTTTGCTACGGGTGTCACTTTTTTCATAATGTTCATGAAAATTTTGTAGCTATAATTTGGAATTAAGTTTTCTTTAAAGATACACATCCCTAAAACCTATCATGTGTAAAATATAAGTATTATCAGGTATAAGAGGTAGCTATTTTTGGTAATATTCTTCTGTGACTTGATTACCGAAGCAGGGGATTGTTACAAGGCATTCTCATGTCCCAGACACTCCTCTTTGAGGTGATTTATGGATGTGGCCACCTTGGTCTTTCCTCTGGGGAGTTACGATCTGCGAGATAAATGCACACACAGATAACCACAAAACGTCACACTGACAGGTAAATACCTATAATAGTACTTCTTGGTGTAGGTTGTTCCTTCTTAAACATTAACTTTGTGAATCCTCTTCACAAATCTGTGGAAGAGGAAAGGGTAGATAATATTATTCCAAGTTTACTAATGAAGATGTAACCTCAAATCACCCAAGGGCAGAGTCAGCAACTGAGAAATGCAGGATTTTGCTTCATCCCAGTACACCAAGCTATACTCACAACTCAGGGATGAGCATGGTTATTGTATGCCCCTGTTGAGATCAGTAACCGGAGAAAGCTTTTGATTTGAGTCAGAAGGAACAGGTGTGAGTTATCTTAATGGAGCCCAGGGTGTTGACACTTCAGATGGAGGAAAGAGTATGAGCAAAGGACACGCGTGACACAGTGTAAGGGAACAACACACTGACTGATGTATGAGGCACCCGGAGGGGAACAGGGGCAAAAGGGCACAGAAAAGAAGGCTGCATGTGTCAGATCTGAGCTATCAGGTGGAGCTTGGTCACAGAGAATTAGTCCATGGAAACTGAGAGTCAGTGGAACCATGCTAGCAAGCCAGCGATGAGTCAAGTAGGTGATTTGGAGAAAGCAACTTGGGAGCATCTTTTTGACTTAGGCTGAAAAAGTCTAACTGGAAATAGAATGAATTGGGAATTAATGAGGGTGGAGGGTAAGAAACTCCAATGAAATTAAATAGCCACTCAACAATAAGCCACTTTTACGTCTAGAGGGCTGCCATTTCCTAACCATCCCAGCTTTAAAACCTGCCAATCCTAGTTGGAGAGATTGGGTTGAGCAAAGATGTTTCTTCCTTGCTTAAGCAAATAAGAAACTCAGTGGATAGATATATGATAGATGATAGATAGATAGATTAGATAGATAGATAGATAGATAGATAGATAGATAGATAGATATAGATAGATATTTCATGGTAACCTCTTCCTTTGACAAGTGGCGGTTCCACCAAATTTCTTTGAAGATCCTCTCTTGGTCTCATTCCAAGAAACCTGAAACAAGAGGAGAACCCAGAGGGCCCCTTGATCCCCACAATTGATAAGCCTTTTGAACTGCTGCTCGTGAGTCTTGAAACAGTGATATCAGATCTGACCTATTTCATGGAGCTTTTACTGTTGAACTTATTTTGTTAGTCTACAACTTGTCTTAAAAAATAGGTTTTTGAATAAAGGAATTTGACCTTTCCTGGAGAGGTGCAATATTTGGTAAATATCGTCACAACTAATCTGATTCTTGTACTGCTTGTCTCACTTTTACTTTTTGTTCCCCTAACTGTACCAAGTCCTGTCTTGTATGTTTCCTTTTTTTCTGTATCATGTCTGTTGAGTGAACAAGGGGCTGCTCTAAGGGGAGATGTAGGCATGGGCCAAATAAGCCTCCAATCAAGCGAATCCCATTGACTGATGTTTGGAATCTGCAAGAATAATAACTAATTTGGGCAAAGGCTAGTGACGTTTGGGTCTCCTCTTGCCCCCATACCACCAACCAAGTCTATGTGAGGACATTCCTTGTCTTATCAAATCCTGAAAGAAGATCACGTTGCTAACTACTTATTCTGAAGTAAGTCTGCCAGGTTGTATATCATATGGCTTTTTGCTAGCCTGTATTCTTCAAAGACCCAAGACAGCATTCATTAGTTTAGACTCCTGACAGACTATAGCCTAATTCATGTTTGCCATGAGCTTGTCTTCATCAAAGCCACAGCCTCCTCCAAAGGAACTCCTGTTTCCTACGTTTGTCCGCTCAAAATAATCCCTGTGACCACCCTGATAACTGGCAATCGTTCATTAAAGAAGACCTAGAATTGCAACAGGCATTAAGTAGATGTTTTGGTATATAAAAGGTACATTTAACAGGAACTCCAGAAAACAGATAAAAAGTGAAACATAGTAAGGTCAGCTTTCTCTGATTGGATGTGGAAGCATCAACAAAAAGAAAGACTCCAGGGGAGCCTCCCTTAAAAATTCTATAGGAGGGCTTCCCTAGTGGCACAGTGGTTGAGAGTCCGTCTGCTGATGCAGGGGACACGGGTTCATGCCCTGGTCCAGGAGGGTTCCACATGCCACAGAGTGGCTGAGACCGTGAGCCATGGCCGTTGAGCCTGCGCATCCGGAGCCTGTGCTCTGCAACAGGAGAGGCCACAATAGTGAGAGGCCTGCATACCGCAAAAAAAAAAAAAAAAAAATTCTGTGGGAAAACCAAGGAAAAATCTGCACTGCCACCCAGGCCTTCTGAAACCTACACTCTTGCATCTCTCTACCTCTGACTTCGTCTTCACTGCTCATTCACACCACTTCCATTCCTTCTACTCCTCCTTCTGACTTTCTTAAAGTGCTACATTTTGCTCAAGATTTGCTTGTGTCTTTACTTTTAAATAGAAAAGAAAAATCACATTGAAAAACTTCCTCTTAAAATGTCTAGATCCAAAGCACATGAGTTTATACCCTGGTCTAGAAATGAGTTGAGGACTTTAAAGTTATTTCCCTAACGTTTAAAAGTATTTATGCCTGTTTCATGAAGACAGACATTAGTGACAGAATTCAGGATTTTGTTACATAATTATTGTTGTGGACTACTGTGTCTGTAGTTCCTTTCATTCTTAGGCCCTTGGAAGGGGAAAATGGTTAAAGCAACATTGTGGAAAATTCCAGGAGAGGATTTAAATAATCTTACTGCACATAAATCAGAAAATGGTTTTAAAAGGGCTTTAGAAAAGGAAATGTATTGTCTGAGGCCATTTCAGAAGTATTTCCCTTAAGTTCAGATGGGGCAAAAACATAAAATTATAAACAAAATAAAGATGTGTCAAAACAAAGGTGAGGGGCTTCCCTGGTGGTGCAGTGGTTGAGAACCTGCCTGCTAATTCACGGGACACGGGTTCGAGCCCTGGTCTGGGAGGATCCCACATGCCACGGAGCAACTAGGCCCATGAGCCACAACTACTGATGGAGCCTCTGCTCTGCAACAAGGGAGGCCGCAATAGTGAGAGGCCCACGCACCACGATGAAGAGTGGCCCCTGCTTGCCACAACTAGAGAAAGCCCTTGCACAGAAACAAAGACCCAACACAGCAAAAATAAATAAATTAATTAAAAGCTTGAAAAAATTCATCAGTGAAACCATTACAGCCTAAATTTAAAAACAAGAACAAAAACAAAAAAAACCAAACAAAATAAAACAAAGGTGAATATCTTTTAAAATAGGACAGAAATAGTTCAAACAATATTCTGGGGGTACTTCCCTCATGGCACAGTGGTTAAGAATCTGCCTGCCAATGCAGGGGACATGGGTTCAAGCCCTGGTCTGGGAAGATCCCACATGCTGCAGAGCAACTAAGCCCATGTGCCACGACTACTGAAGCCTGCGCACCTAGAGCCCATGCTCTGCAACGAGAAGCCACCGCAATGAGAAGCTCACACACTGCAACGAAGAGTAGCCCCTGCTTGCCACAACTAGGGAAAGCCTGAGCACAGCAACGAAAACCCAACACAACCATAAATAAATAAATAAATTTATTTGGCAAAACCCCCAATATTCTGGGGTACATAAAGAGTTGAATTGAAGAGAGATTTATTCCTCTTTAAATGAGGTTCAAATATTAACAAGAGGCTTAACAATGGAATTGGAGATTGTCAACTTAGAAGACTTTGAACATTTGGATGAATATCTTCAAAAAGCCCTAGAAAGTATTTGCAAATCATTATCTGATAATATGTTAGTAATCAGAATATGTAAGAACTCCTAAAACTCAACAACAGAATGACAAACAACAAAAACAACTCAAAAATGAGCAAAAGACTTGAATAAAGATTTTCCAAAGAAGACATACAAATAGCCAATAAGCCTGTGAATGAATGTTCACTATCACTAAACTCTAAGGAAATGGAAATCAAAGCACAGTGAGAAACCACTTTACACTCACAGGATAGCCATTGTCCAAAATATAGAAAAAAACAAGTGTTCACGAGGATGTGGAGAAATTGGAACCCTGATGTATTGCTAATGAGAATGTAAATGGTTCAGCCACTGTGGAAGATAGTATGGCAGTTCCTCAAAAAATTAAACAGGATCACCATATAATCCAGCAATTCCACTTCAAGTTATACGTCCAAAATAATTGACATCAGGGACTCAAACAGAAAACTGGACACCAGTGTTCACCAGAATTATTCATAATACCTAAAAGGTAGAAACAACCAAATACCCATCAATAGGTAGATGGATAAGCAAAATGTAGTATATACATATAATAGAACATCATTCAACCTTAAAAAGGAATGATGCATGATACAACATGGATAAAACTTGAAAATATTATGCTAAGTGAAATAAGCCAGACACAAAAGGATAAATATTGTATTATTTGACTTATATGAGGTATCTAAAATAGTCACACTTGTAGAGACAGAATAAAAGAAGGGAGACTAGGGGCAGGAAGGAGGGGAATTATTCTTTAATGGACACAAAGTTTCCGTTCGGGATGATGAAAACATTCTGGAAGTAGTTAGTGGTGATGGTTGTACAACAGTGTGAATGTATTTAATGACACTGAATTAAGCACTCAAAAAGGATTAAACTGATACATTTTAGGTCATGTATATTTACCACAATTGTAAAAGAGAGAGAGAAAGTCCTAGAAAGTAAGCAAGCTAGGAAACAAAACAAATGTGTAGCATTCTATATAAGAAAAGCTGGATCCCAAAACAAAAACATGACCAAAAGGCACTTTAATTTTTTAAATTAGGAGACTATAGATCAGGACACTTGTAGATAAAATAAGCACAAGGACTCCTGGAAGGACCAGTGTCCCATGTTGTCTAAGAAATAGAGAACAACTTTCAAAATCTTCCCAAAGATGCTCTGCCAATGGACACATCACCACCCCCAGATTCCATGTCTGTATTCCCCAAATCCTGTGTTGAATTTGTACATAAGTGTAAAATAACATGAGTTTTTTTGTGGACACGAGTCCCTCTATAACTACCATTTATTTTGATCACTGATGATTTAGAGCATCAATGACTTGTGTGTGGGTCTTAATTTATAAAAGCAGTGCAGTGACGACATGCAGAGGTCAATGACATTAAAAGTTTAATGTTACTCACAGTCTCCTTAGAAATGAAAGGCACGGCATGCCATGCAGGCCACAATGGAAAACATCAGAGTCATTCAGGAGGGAGAAAGGAGAGAGGGGAAGGCATAGACCAGAGTCTTTACTGGAATCTCCAGGGGAATGGCAAGGCAGGGAAGAGTAAACAGTTTAGGATTTGCTAGTTTTAATAATTCCAGCCAGCTTTGGGGCACAGGAGCTATCCCTAGTTGTCTGATCCCCTGGCCATGGGTTGATTTAGGGCAGGGGAAATACCAGCCTGGGGTCTGAGAGTCAGATAAAGGATGTGGCTGGGGGTATGGACTTGGGATTAGTTGCTTCTATATGAAACACATAAGCTTTGTGAACTCAGAATTTATCTAACTTCCTTTATAGCTTTGCCTGAATTTGTAACAAGAAGAGCAAATAGTAAAATTTAAATACAAGATGATGATTACATATTATATAGTATCATATGTCCCAGACAGTTTTTCCTAGAATGACCACCTCTTTTTGAATCTGATGAGAATACATAACACCCAGCCACCCTCCTCTCATTCTCCCGAGACACACAAATTATAAATGGATAACTTACTCAAACTCCTGCAGATCAGAAAACCCACATGACATTTAGCCTTCTTTGAAAAGAAAGGGAGCCAGCTCCTTTCATATCCATCTACTTTCGATCTGACCTCTTTTACCTTTAGAACATGGCCCTTATTTGCCTGCTACTCATTTTCATTCCCAGGATTCTAGACAGGATTTCCCAAACCATGTACTATGGAACACTGTGCTCCATGGAAAAAAACAAAGTTGTAAATAAATAATTTGGCAGAAACACTAAAAAATAAATGAACAAACAAACAAAAATAAAGAAGTCGAGGGAGAATCATCCAGTTTGGTTTAAATACTCCTTGACTTTAACCCATGTGTTGTTTGCAGAGTCATAGCTGCTTCCATGATGTGAAAATGCTGAAAACAGAAGAGATGACCTCATAATAGAAAGTACATAAAATTTGATTTCTCCCATGGTGGTGGAAGGATTAAGAACCATTCATTTGCTGTGCAAGCTAAAACCCATTAATATACTATTTCTTGTCAGTAAAAGTAATATGATCATGAAAGTAAAACATTTCCTCAAATGTTATTCAAAGTTAATTTCAATTTTAATAATAACAACTCTTTCCTGATCTTTAAATGATTCATAATAACTGATTATGCGATATAAGAACCACTGAGTTGTCTCTTCTATATTGGCATAATTTAAGAGACAATAAAAGCACTTAATAATTTCAAATGTTTCTTTAATATCCTAGCTAATATTCTTGTTGCTAATAAGCTGTTATTAAGTTGCATTATTCCTTAGAGAATATGTTTAAATATAGTCCTCCTTCAAACTCTATCATAACAGTTTGCTAATTAAAAATAGAAAATAAGTTATTCCTAAAACTATCGACATAGTAGCAAATACAGAGTTTGAATAGAAATAAAAAGATACTACACAATTCCTATCTATTGCAGGTTTACCTTTTTTGAGACCCAAATCATGGTTGGTACTGAGTGCAAAACTAAGCACGATAGGGCCTTTATGATTGATGTAATCAGAGGACACATTCTCTGAGGAAATCAACAACCACCACTATGCATAAGCTGTGCATTTCAGAGACATGGTATATACTTAAGGCTGCATCAGTAGGTTTCTCAAGAACAATTAACACACTCCAATGGGATATTGATAACGGTGTGTGCAAGGTTAAAATAGAACCAAAACGACATTCTAACACCCCAAATTTAGCAATTGTAAGGCTGTGACCCACCGTAGGTGTATGTCAAGGGAGGAGAGCAGCTTCCAGAACCCAAAGAGAGAGTTGTAGCTACAGAGAACGGTCACCCATAAGAAGCAGTGCCCTTCAGTGAAGGACTACAGCCACTTTCCACCCATGGTCCAGTAGGCAGTGAACTCGGATTAACTATTCAAACTTTCTTTTCCTCCCAAGTTATGACCTGCTCCTAGGACCTCTCATTGCACAAGTTCAGCTGGAATCCTGGGGACAAAGGATCCAACTGAAGCAGTGCATAACAGCACAGAGCAGTGGGGATAGGAGGTGGAGAACAGATCTGGAGGCACAGATGGAGAATATCCAGCACACGACCTTTGCTGCTCTTCACGTCTAGCGGAATCCTTCTTCCCTTCAAAGGGCAACAAGACCATCACCTTTCCATGAAGCCTGTCCTCTTTGAAACGTCAGCTGCTCTTCGAGCCCTTTATACTGACCACACTGTATTGTTTCTCACCAGCAGAGCTGCTCAGTGTGACCTCATCGTGAACAGAGACACTGTCTTATTAATCAGTCTTCCCAGCACCTGGCAGGATACCTGACATAAAGTGTATAAGAAAGGTTTGTTGATCGAATAAATGTATAATTTATTGGCACAATAAAACTGTTTGATATTAGTTAATATTATGAAAGAACTTTTCATTCAGTGGGGAAATTATAACTACAGTGGAACCCGGTTCTTCCAGAAATGCCCCTAATGCTGTGTTCACTTCAGTAACAATCTTATTTTTGCCCCCTAAGGCCGATTTCATGGAGTTTTCAGAATACTGCATTTCCCTGTCATTCATTACTACCATATGCCCTCAATCAGAGTCAATATCCTAATGAAATGTATCCATCACGGAGAAACTCCTAGCTTCCTAAACCCCTAAACCCTGTGCTCTGCCCTGATTGTCCTTTGATCCTGGTCCGGTGATGTACTCCCCTGAGTCATCTCCAAACGCAGAACAAGTGCCTTCAGTGGTCACCGAATTCATTTTGACTAGTCTCTCTGAATCAAACTAAGACCGAGGAAAGGTTTTCTAGCAAATTCCCTAAACAATTTAAGAATCCAAGTCCCTTTTCCTCACCTTCAACTCCAGCTGAGCTCTGCCCTCATTGACTGGGTTTCAGGGCTCCTCTTTCCTTTCCCGAGTTTCGTCCAGAGAATTCCAAATCCCTCTCTCTGTGTCTCTGGAGGCCTTCTCATGAATTGAAGTGGCTTTCTTATCAAAACATTTCTTCCAGACAAATTCAGCACAAAGCTCAGTCCATTGTAACCACCAATGAATATTAATTGGCAGAAGAAATAATAGCTAACATTTATCTAGAGCCAGCTCTCCTTTTTTTTTTTTTCGGTACACGGGCCTCTCACTGTTGTGGCCTCTCCCATTGCGGAGCACAGGCTCCAGACGCGCAGGCTCAGTGGCCATGACTCACGGGCCCAGCTACTCCACGGCATGTGGGATCCTCCCAGACCGGGGTACAAACCCATGTCCCCTGCATCGGCAGGCAGACTCTCAACCACTGCGCCACCAGGGAAGCCCCAGCTCTCCTTTTAAATGAACTCATTTAGTCCTAACAACCTTATGCAATAGCTGCGATTATTCATCCCATTTTATGGGATGAGAAACTGAACATAATCAATTTGGCTTGACCCAGCCTGAATAAATCACCAGCAAGAGGAATGGGGGACCTCCTGTGCTTTGTCCTAATCAAGACAATTCCAGCTGCCAGCTCGTGAATATCCACGCTGCACTGGTGGAGTGTACTTAATGCTGAGGAATAAACAGAAACATCTCATTTGCAGGTATCAGAGCACAGTGGCCAGGCGCACTGACTGGGGGGCCTGGATGCAGATCCTGGCCGCTCCCTCATGAACCATGTGACTCCAGAAAAGTTACTTAAGCTCTTGGAGCTTCAGTTTTCTGATCTGAGAGGTAGGGTAATAATGTGACATACCTCAGTAGGCATGGTTTAAGGATGAAATTAGCTTAGGGGGCTTAATGTTGAGAAGCAACATCGGGCTGGTACACTGCCATTTCCAGTTAGAGTTTACTGCCCAAACACATATATAACATTTACTCTCTGTTTGTTAAATGCCAAAGTGATGGTATAGCTTCAGACTAATAATAAAATTTCTCAAAATTTCATATTTTAGGAGTCTGTAATATTTTTAACAGAGAGGGGGAAATTGGGGCCTGCCTGCTGGGTTTTGGAGGACACAGGGACCTTATAAGGGAAAGGTTTTAAGATCCACAGTGACCGCATGTGAGGCATGGGATGGATGGGCCAGGACAAAGGAGGAGCTAGAAACTTCAAAGCTGGAAGTTTATTATTTTTCCTAGTAGAAAAACAGGTAAAAATAATAATTTGTAATAGTAATTGAGCATTTCTAGGTGTCAAACAGTGTGCTTGAGGTTTACAGGCGTTATGAGCAAGTAATAGTTTCATACTCATCTTCTAGATAACGAAACGAAGACAGATGTTCAGTATGTCAAAATTATAGAGCTAGTAAGAAGAAAGAGAGAAAGAAAGAAGAAAGAAAGAAAGAAAGAGAGAGAGAAAGAAAGAGAGAGAGAGAGAAAGAAAGAAGAAAGAAAGAAAGAAAGAAGAAAGGAAGAAAGAAAGAAGAAAGAAAGAAAGAAAGAAAGAAAGAAAGAAAGAAAGAAAGAAAGAAAGAAAGAAAGAAAGAAAGAGAAAAAAAAGAGAGAGAGAAAGAACAGAAAGAAAGGAGGGAGGGAGGGAGGAAGGAAGGTCCATCCGTTTCCCATGCTGCTGCACTTTCCATCTTACCACTGCTCCTTGCTGCTCACGGGGCTCTATTACACCCCCAGACAGCTCCAAAGTGAAATAACACCACCAGCCCCCTCCCTGCTTTTATTTAAAATGCATTCCATCCATTGCAGGCTAACCACGTTTCACTTTGCTCCTTTGCCAAGAAAATCCATGGCCCTGAGCACTTGCACAGGGTGTCTAAGGAATTCACGGCAGCGTAAAAGCCAATGCACGTGAGACGGCAGTTTGCTTGTGGGGTCAAGCCCCCTCTCAGCCCCTGAGTAGGATCCTTTCATTCCATTCACACCCATGGTGTTTGAGTTTGAAAATGGGAGGGGAGAGGGGATATTTTGGTGAGGGGAGACTAAACTGAGAAGAGGAGAACTTTGAGGGGTCAGGGGACACCTGCTTGCTGAGGTCCCTGGAGCTGGTTTAAACCTCCCAGCAAGAGAGGATTCAGACGCTCCAGACTGCTGACCTGGCTGAAGAACTTTGTCACCTGGGTTGCTGAGCAGCTGACCTTGTGTCCAGAGTCACAAAGCAAAGCACCTTGTTGCGGGGAGACCCCTCCTGCCTCCCGGCTTCTTCTCCCCACCAGCCTGCAGCCTGGAGGCCTGGCAGCTCTGAGACAGAGACTGGGACAGAAGGGGGTCTTCTAGGGGTTTTGCAGGCAGAGCTGGTGGGACAGCGCAGCGCGGGGTGCAGGGGGTTGCCAAGAGAGGAGGACAAAGGTACAGGATTGTGAGGGTACATGGGGCATCCTCGAAGGTCTTTCAAAACTCACTGGCGTGGAAGGGATCCTTGCGACAAAGGACTGATGCTCCATCACTAACACGCTAGGGACTTGGCAACCCAAAGACTGCCAACCACGTAATTATTTCACGCAGCACACCGCTGTCCCAGACCCAGTTCTGGTAATCTTCAGTTGAGATGGTTTACGCCTTTCATACAGATGGACCTCAGCTTCTCCTAATTATCTGCATCTTCTTAGCACCACTCACAATTCCAGAAGGATGTTACAAAGATTTTTTTTTTTTTTTTTTTTTTTTTTTGCGGTACGCGGGCCTCTCACTGTTGCGGCCTCTCCCTTTGCGGAGCACAGGCTCCGGACGTGCAGGCTCAGTGGCCATGGCTCACGGGCCCAGCCGCTCCGCGGCATGTAGGATTTTCCCGGACTGGGGCACGAACCCGCATCCCCTGCATCGACAGGCTGACTCTCAACCACTGCGCCACCAGGGAAGCCCTGTTACAAAGATTTTTAAAAAAAGATGATTCCCGCTTAACACTAGAGAAGGTACGTGGAAAGCAGGTGGAAATACAAATTGGAATAACCTTTCTAAAGGGCAATTTTGTAATCAAAAGCCTCAGATACCTGCCTAACTTTGACCCAGTAATTTCATTTACAGGAAATATCCTAAGACGTACTTACAAAGATAGTCATCACAGCCTTGTTTGTAATGACAGTTGGAAACTACCTAACTTCCCCCAAATAGGGGTTGTACATTCCTGACAGGGGTAAAAAGGAGCCACTTAACGTGATGAAGAAGCAAACAGCTTGTTTCCTGGAACATATTCATGTACAGTGTTAAGAGAGGGGAAATGGTTTGAATGGTATTCAAGTCTGTATTTCTAAAAACATTTGTATATTCCTAATAAAATGAACGTTAAGTGATAGCCGTCATCTCTGGATGACAGGTTTATATGGCAGGTACTGCTTTTTATCCACATATTCACCTCCCTGCCCTTCTTCCCAAGAGAATCCTTCCTTTGTTTAGAATTGCAGTGTACCAGGTAAAGAAGGATACTTTCCAACCTCCCCTGCACCTGGAGGTTTAACCAGATGAGATGGCGCGGCCGGCTGCCAACAGTTCTTAGGAATATTTTGCTGCTCCACAGCAGGGCCACCCTTTCCTCCTCATGCCTTCTTACCTGCTTCCTATCTGGAGTAGAGATAACACTTGCAGTTGCAGGAGGGCAAAGACCACTTGCTAAGAAGAGTAGAAACACTTTGAATAGAGGTGCTATAAACACCTGTGCACAGGTATTTGTGTGAATATAAAATTCACTTCTGTAGGAATGCAATTGCTCAGTCATATATGTTATATATATATGTATATAGATACACACATATATATATGATTTATAAGAAAATGATCAGTTCTCCAAAGAAGCTGTACCATTTTGCATGCACATATCACAATAGTTTATCAAGGAATGAGGCTGGATCTGCCGATTGCTAGTCCAAAGACCTTTCTTCAAAGTTACCATCTGCCACATTTATGTTCAATTGTTCATATTTACTCTATGTTCTCAATATGTTCATATTTTCACTAATATAACTCAATATGTTCATATTTACTCTAATATAACTCAGTTATGAGTGAACGTCATAAACGTTGCTATTATTGTCTTAATATTGTCATTATTTTAGTATGCTTCTACATATAGGTGTCAGCATCTTCTCCTCCCTTAAATCTGTGACTTAGAATCATTTCTATCTTGTCCAAGTTCAAGAAGCGCAATGAGACATACTACAAGTAGGTGCCGTGAAGGCTCCACAGCCAGCAGCAAGTGGAAACATGGTGATATTTTTTAGACTCTGTAAGGGTTGGTAATTAAAGTTTCTAAAACCTCAAATCATGGTTTCCATCTTTAGAAGGTTTCTCTCCTTGAAAGCACTTAAAGTATCTTATCTTCCTAGAGGATGCTAGAACCTTATACTTTCCATTTCTCATCAATGCATAATCTCCATGAACCCAACAGTGATTTTTCACAGAGGCTTGACATTAAAGGTACTGAAATTCTCTCTAGGCATGACCTTGAGCAGCTCAAAGCCATAACATAGAATCTCTGTCTCTTTAAGAAATTACTTCTGTCTTCTAGTAAGTACTTTGATTATTTTGGGCTAACATGGAGAAAATATACATGGTGTAAGTTCAAGATCTTCATTAAGTTCAAGATCTTCTTATGAATCAGAGTCATTTTAAACATTGCTTATCTCTAATGATGCAGCACAGGGAACTGACCGAACAAACAGTCTTGAAAAATATTACAATTATCTTTTTAAAAGATCAAAGGGCTTAAATGCCTGAAAGAGGAAGGATGTTTCTATAGAAAGAGACATGTTAAGTGATGTGTGTTAACATTTGGGGTAAGCAAACTGACTGAAAGAATAGATCTCAAATTGCATAATGGCTCAAACACCATGAGAGTTTGGTTCTTGTGTACATGTATTAATTACCCTGGTCAGTGAGGCCAGGAGCCGGGGCAGGTGGGGGGAGGGGCATGAATTATTAATATATTGGTATATCAGCAACTAATTATCCTGAGTCTTTTGAGGGTCCCCAGTGGCAATGCCAATGCCTTAGCCAACACAGAACTCCCAAGGACTCATGGACACCTCCAGTCAGCACTAAGAGACTCACACTGGAAGTGAGATATATCTTTTTCCATTGCTCACAGGCCATTGGTCAGAATCCTTACCTGATTCACTTAAAGGCACTAGGATAGGGAAATGAAGTCTCTCTCTGCATAGCCACTTCCCAGGAACAACTCTGGCCTATAATTGGGGAATACCAATCTTTTATGGACAGTTAGCTCTCTTTGACAAACTATTGTTCCAGAATTTGTCGTTTGTTTTATTCATTTATAGAATACCAGGACATTGAGATATGCCTTAGATATTTTTCCCTAAATCTTTTCCTCTTTATTTTCCCTGAGTGTCTAATCCCTTTAGTTCTATCAACTGCATTAAATCTAAGCAAGATAGTGTAAGCTGGTACCTGACAGTGCTTTTGAGTATTAATATGCAGGCGTAGCTGTATATTAAATCTTTTCATTGTTTTTGTCATGACTCTTAACTTCTATTTTGTATTTCATAGCTGTGGTTCATTTTGTCTTATTTCCTCAGTTCTCTCTTCTAATTACTGTCTTCTCATCATTCATATCTAATTTACCATTTACCCTTCTTTTGAGATCTTTTTCAATGATTATAGGGTTTTTTTTTCAGAATTTTGATGGATTTTCTGACTTCCCATTTTCTTTGTTCATCATGCCCTATGCTTGGCTTATAGATTCTACCATTTCTCTTATTTTTTCAAACATCTTAAACATACTTATTTTCAAATCATTTTATAAGATTTAAAGTAGCCCCAAACTAGAAATAACCCAAATGGGCATCAACTAATGGCAGTGTCTGAATATCTCTCAAGGTGGGATCTTCTCTTATGGGTCCATATTCTTTCCTTACCTTGTGTGAGAACTGTTTCAGGGAGACACGCGTTGACCTCTGGTGTGGAGAATTTATAATGAAACTTTACATTTGTCTCTGTCTGGTCCACAATATTTTATCCGTTTCTAGACTTAATTTTTTTCCATTGGCATTACTGAAATATATAAATAACACAAAATAAATTTTAAGGGTAAACTTTCATCATTGTTGACAAATAATGTACATTCTTTTAACCATTATAGTCATTTATATCACCCTAAAATGTCCCTCTAGCTCCCTTAGAAAGAAGGAGCTCCCTTCCCACCACAGCCCAGACAACCCCAAATCTGTTTTCTGAAGCAACAAGGATATACTATACAGCACAGGAAATTATAGCCATTATTTTCTCATAACTTTTAATGGGGTATAATCCATAAAAATACTGAATCACTATGCTGCACACCTGAAAGTAATATAATATTGTAAATCAACTATACTTCAATAAAAAGAAAATCTGTTTTCTATTACTATGATTTTGCCTTTTCTAGAATTTCATATCAACAGACTCATAGATCCCGTACTGTTTTTGTGTGTAGGGCTTGTTTCACTTAGTATCATGCTCTTGAGATTCAGTTATGTTGGTGTGTATCAGCAGTTTATTCCATTTCGTTACTAAGCAGAATTCCATTTTATGAATATACCACAATTTATCGTTCACTAGTTGCTGGACATTTGGAATGCTTTTACCCTTTTGCTACTGTGAACACAGCTGCTATGAATTTTGCATACAAATATTTGTGTCATATTTTCTCCTTTGCATGCTCGGTGTTAATGGAGGCTGAAAATTTCAAATTTGTGTTGTTTAATGTTGAACTTTATTTTATTCCTGTATAGAGTATTGGGACTTGTTCTGATGACCAATTATGTTTTATTTCAATTGCTTTGATCTTTTTAAGATTTGCTTTTAAGTTTGTTAGAACATGAGCAGATTTTATCATTATAGACTACCCTTCAACCTTTATTTCTATATTAGATTTTTGCACATCATACAGGCTGTGGGTTCTTCATCGTCACGGGCTACTCTTTTCCAACCATAGCCCAGAACTTGTTCTCACATGGGCCTGGGATTCCTAAGTAGTGAGCACTTAGGTTGTTCATCCTTATGTCATAGATGGGCCTGACTTCCCAGTTCCTGGCCCTATATCACAAGGTCAATTCTAGTTCGCTCCGGCACAAAAGAATACCATCCTTGCAGAGGCATTACCTGGTTCCATTGTGCCCTACTTCTCTACAAGAATGTTTATAACCTCAAGCCTAAGTTTCACAACCTTCTGCTTTAAAAGAGCATTTAGTTTAAGAGACAGCAGGCTTTATGGTGGAACTTTCTGGATGGGAAAGCCTTAAGTATCACAGCTTTTTCTGTAAATGTATTCTATTTCCCTAGAGACACTCTTTGACTATGTGCAGAATGGGTAGCATAGAAATAGGGGACTTGGTAAGCACTGGTTACAGTACTTTACAGGTGATATAAGAGCAATGCAGACCTACTTTTCCAAAAGAAATAGTTTCCCTCTTCAAAACACATATAATCGTTAAAGGGAGAATCCAGTGTAATGGAACAAACAATGATTGTCTTCTCAAGACAAAACTGGCAATATTCTCTCTAACGAATCCATTTGTGAGTTACATGTGTTAACTTGCTTTTGTTTTAGGCTATCAAAATTTTGTAAATGACAATGCCCAGTTATGGCAGTAGAGATGTAGGATTGAGACGCGCCAGATGCGCCAGATATTTTCCCTAATCCCTTCCTCTCTGTTGTTTCCACGCATCTAGTCCTTTTCTTTCCATTAGCCACAGTAAGCTGGGCAAGGAGAGTGAGCTGTCACCCCTCAGATACTAGAAGCAGATTCAAAGGGCATTTCCACCTGGGCTGGGTAACATCCCATTGTCTCACTAAAGGATCACCTTCACAAGCCCAAAAAACTTCCTAGACTGTTTGATAATAGGGTTGACTGTTACCTAGGTCCCATTTTCATTTTATTACACTCTTGAAAATTGTTTTCTGAAAAGCTTCCAGAAAATAACCTGACCACATTGTAAAGTTCACAGTGATGGGTTTAAAGATAAACAGGACGCTGGCTATTTTCTAAGCACTGAGAGCTCACCCTGGTGAGCGTCCTGGTCTCCAGGCCTGGCAACCTGACATTTGCTGACTGCCAAGGATCGAGGGCCCAACACAAGCCCAGCCCCTGCCCAAGGGGCCTTCCGTGTTCTCAGCACACCTATCTTCCCTCCTTCTTTCTCTCCCTCTAGATCACAAAGCCGGCCACTCATTTTGCGTTGTTTGTGTTTTTGACAAAGGCTCCCAGCGCCGTCTTTGGCGGGCCCCTCCTGACCTTTCTAACTTCTCTCTCCTCTCACCTGGCTCCACAGAAACGCTCTGTCCCCTCAAACTCTGCTTCCTCCCGGCCTCCCAGCAAACTGCCCCAAGCAGCCTCTCGGGCTTTCACCAACAAATACTCTCTGCTTTGCCTGGACATACGGCTGTTGATTGTGACACCTGCCCTTCCTCTGCTCGGTCCCCGCCTCCTGGGAAAGCGGCCGCAGGGCCCCATCTCTCAGGAGTCTCCTCCTCCCCGGTCCCGGCGACTTCACACCAGAGCCTGACGCCTCTCCTCCTTCCAGGCACCCAGGGCTGCGAGCAGAGGCCCGGCTGCCCCGCATCTGACAGCCCCTTGCCGCCCCTGTGCCCACAGCAGCCCGCAGAGTGGCCTGCTAGCCGGCAGCCAGCAGTCACCCCAGCTTCACGAATTCCAGTTTTGCATAACTTTAGACAGAGGTTTGCGTTTTCAGGAAGGCATCTTCCGATGAGATTGCTCCTATGAAGGAGGAGGTTTGTATTTAAATTCGGCTGCTGTCAAAGGGGTGATTTTGCTGAATTACGTTTATCCGAGCAGGTGCCGGTCCCTCCCCAGGGATGAGGCGTTTGGATGCAGTCAGTCGACCTGATCTGGCACGCGGTCTCGCTCTTGCCAGGACAGGGACCTGCGGATGAATGCGAGGAGGAAGAAGGAAAGAGAAAAGCACCGAATCTGGGCATCTCTCCATGAAGGCCGACCACATCTGGGTGCGGGCAGTTGTGGAACTTACTGAGATGACTGACGCCGCCGTCCTCCTGGCCGTCCTCAAGCCAGGCATTTCCCACGTGGCGCTGGCGTTTCTCCCACTGCACGTGCGGCGGCTGTGCTGTCGTGATCACGCACACACCGTCCCACACTCCTGCCGCCAACTGCGCACGGCGATGAGAGGCTGTCCTCTCGCGCATGCGGAGCTCGCTCGCGCCCGTTTCTAGGCACATCTGGTTTAGCTGTGAGCACTCTCTGGCCCGGGTACCTTTGGGAGGTGACGCGCGGCAGGTGGGCTGGAGCAGATGTGCTCCCGCAGCTGATGGGCACCTGCGGGCTCCGCGCTTCGGCCTCGCCTGCCCCTCAGGTGTTGCGCAGGTGCTCGGCCCGCGGCCACCTGCACTCCAGGAACTTGGGAGCCCCGGGCCGCGTCCAACGGCAGGACGCGCACCCGTGGCCACACCACAGGAAGGCGCCCCGTTCTCCTCACCTGGGCCCACTGCCCTCCCTGAGATCAGCACCTCCGCTGCTGCCTCTGCTTGCGGTTGCTACCACTCGACACCCCCCGACCCCGGGGGAAAGGCAGGGGTCTCACCCAGGGCACTACTCTCATTCCCAAGACCCAGCGCTCAGGGAACGGAGAGCTCTGGGCCCGCACACAGAGGGGGGAGACAGTATTCTCCCCAACTCATGCCACTTCTCAACACCACACCAAAACTGTGCTCCCCAAGACGCCCCAAGATACCTGCCTTCTCTTTGAAAACCTTCAAAAGCAGATAAACACTCACAGAAGGAGTTTCACCCAAGAGCCATCTGTTTCCCTGGGCAGTGGCCTCTGCTGTGACTGAGACTGCTTCCAGGCTGAGAAGCCCCGGCCCTGCCCTCCCTCCCCCCACCCGCTGATCCCATCACGCCTCAGCCCGCCTCACCGCAGCGCTCTCAGAGCCTCTGCCCACCTCACCTTGCGCCCAACCCGGGGACCCCCTTGCTTCTCACCACAGCAGGCCCGGGACCCTCCCGACTCCCCTGTATACTGAGGGAGAGCACGGGGACCTCTGTGTCACCTGGTCGCACTGGACGCCGGGAAGACTCGATTTCCTTTGGTGGCTTCCTCCTCACTCACACCTTGGCTGGAGCACTGAGACTCACGGCCCAGCCTCAGTTCGAAGGGCAGAGGAAGGAAGGAAAACAAACAAACAGGAAGACTGGGAACAGAAATGCAAACTAAGTCATTTCAAAAGTGTTATCCTGGGGCTTCCCTGGTGGCACAGTGGTTGAGAGTCCGCCTGCCGTTGCAGGGGACACGGGTTCATGACCCGGTCTGGGAAGATTCCACATGCCGCGGAGCAGCTGGGCCCGTGAGCCATGGCCGCTGAGCCTGCGCATCCGGAGCCTGTGCTCCGCAACAGGAGAGGCCACAGCAGTGAGAGGCCCGCGTACCACAAAAGAACAACAACAAAAAGTGTTATCCTGGTTCATGTTCCAATCAGAGCGACACCTGAGCCCCTTTCCAGGCACAGGATCGGGGCTTTTACCCACTTTCCTACGTTGATCTCCCATCACCGGCTGTGGTGGGTTCTCCACTCTCCTTCCAAAGAACTCTCATCGCCCAGGTTCTGGTCACATGTCTAGGCCCTTCCATTGGATGCCTCGGCCGGATTGGCCAGAGGCTCTGTCACCCGAAGCTGCTGCTGCCCCCGGTCTACTTTTTATTTATTTATTTTTTATTTTTGCGGTACGCGGGCCTCTCACTGTTGTGGCCTCTCCCGTTGCGGAGCACAGGCTCTGGACGCGCAGGTTCAGAGGCCATGGCTCACAGGCCCAGCCGCTCCGCGGCACGTGGGATCTTCCCGGACCGGGGCACAAACCCGTGTCCCCTGCATCGGCAGGCGGACTCTCAGCCGCTGCGCCACTAGGGAAGCCCTGCCCCCGGTCTTCAAGCTGGGTCTGGACCTGGCTCTATCCTCCTCGGAAGACAGTATTTTCAGGGCAGTGGGCAGCCACTTACTGTCAAATGTCTAGACTTTCAATTCTTTTGTGAATGGCTCTCCTTTGGACTGAATCACAATAGCTAAAAAGGCATGTTTACATTTAGTTCTGTTTTCTACAAAGTTTTCTTTTTCTGCTGCTCTCAAACACCAGAATCTGGCCAAGGCTACTTTGTATTTATGTGAGTCTGTGCAAGTAAGACCCCACCAAGTGGCTTTAGAGTCCCTCCTGTGGGTGCAGTTTGCATGGCTCCATTCCAGCTGACTTTACTTGTTCATGTATTGCCTCTTACCTGGAGCCCCCTCCATGCAGGGGAAACTTCTGGAAAATTCCAGGATGCAGGCTGTCTGAATTTTGGTATTTTACTTTTCCATATCCTGATTTTCATAAAACTTCTGAAAAAACTGAAGCAGTGAAAAATCAAACCGAAAGATCAAATGAGAAAACATAAAATACCCGGGTCATAAAATATGTTTTCTCTAGCAGGTTTTTCTCAAGTTCTCAAGCAGCCTGTGTGGTGTCATGATGACCTTGGTCTCCACTTTCTGAAGTTCAGAGGTTGGATTTTTGTTGTTTTTTTACCCCGTAGGGCTTCCCATCATCATTTCTCTTGACAAAAGAAAAATAGACTAGAAACAACTAAAATATTCAAAACTACCTGTCTTTTAAAAACTTGTTACTTTCTCTGGTTATCTCAAGGTCAAGGAGCCCAAAGTAACTAGCAACCTTGACTACTGACCACAAAAAATCTATCCTTTCCATAATTCTTGAAAAAATTAAAGTACCTCACATTCTTTGTTTACATAATACATACTAATCATGAGAATATCGCCTTAGATGTACAGAAAGCCTCCTTTCCAAGAGCTATAAGAATACCATGTGTCTGAGCAAGTCCTTTCATTATACTGTGAAGAGAGGATACAGGTTGTTCTATATCCACAGAACAGAGCAATCGAGAATCTAAATGTTCCCTTCCTGTTGGCACCTCTACCATGGATAATCATTACTTGCCTGTGTTTTGTCGACCTTTGAGAATCCCCTAAATGTCCATCTGACCAGCCAGATTCTTTGTTTCCCTGCAACGGTCACGTCTCTCTTCTGATAATCACTTGGCCTGAAAGCACATTTCCCCTCTTCAAATGCTGTGGAGTTTTTTTTGTTTTGTTTTGTTTTGTTTGAATTGTATAACATCCTAGTTGCCTCAAGGAGTGTTCAATAAAGTACCACTTGTTCAAATATTATTCACATTATCCTTCCATGTACAATGAAAGCAATAATAGTAACGACATGTTTGTTCAACGCTTTGTATGCGGCAAGGCCTTTTGCTACGTGCTTGTTTGTGTTAACTCGATGAATCATCAAAAGGACCTTTCAGGCTTCCCTGGTGGCACAGTGGTTGAGTCCGCCTGCCGATGCAGGGGACATGGGTTCGTGCCCTGGTCTGGGAAGATCTCACATGCCGTGGAGCAGCTGGGCCCGTGAGCCATGGCCGCTGAGACTGTGTCCGGAGCCTGTGCTCCCCAACGGGAGAGGCCACAGCAGTGAGAGGCTCGCGTACCGCAAAAAAAAAAAAAAAAAAGGACTTTTCAATACAGGAAGACCTCTGAGATGTGGATTAGATTCCAGACCATTGCAATCAAGTGAATATCCCAATGAAGCCAGTCTTACAAAGTTTTTGGTGTCTCAGTGCATATAAAAGCTATGTTTATACTATAGTGTAGTCTATTAAGTGTGTGATAGCATTATGTCTTAAAAAATACATACCTTTATTAAAAAGTACTTTATTGCTAAAAAATGCTATCGTCTGAGCTTTCAGTGAATTATAATTTTTTGCTGGTGGAAGTTTTGAAAATTTGTGAGAATTACCAAAATGTGACACAGACATACCAAGTGAGCAAATGCTATTGGAAAAATGGTGCCAAGAGACTTGCTCCACGCAGGGTTGCCACAAACCTTCAGTTTGTAAAAAACGCAGTATCTATGAAGTGCCATAAAACAAGGTGGATTGATGCTCTTGTTATCTCCATTTACATATGAGACACTGAGGCACAGAGAAGTGAATAGCCCCAAGGTTGCAGCCATAAGGACAGAGTCACTGTTTGAACCCAGCCCAACACGGCCTCCCTGTCATCAGGGATCCAAACGCACAGCTGTCTTAGCCAACTCTGTTCTCCCATTTTTCCAGCACAGACCTTGTGCCTAGTGGTCCAGAGATGGAGTATCATGGAGAGAATGGAGCACATGCTTCATCCCCTCACTTGCATATGTCATGTGGTTTTCTAAAATATGAGTGATTTTCTAAAATGTGATCAGGTAAAGAATTCAACTGCATGTAAGACTCCTTTCTCTTTCCATCCTGATTTCCCACCCTCTTATCACATTTCCCCTTCTAGTAGGGGGCACTGGAGTGGCTGTGGGCATTTCTGGGAGGGTTTGTGGGGAAACTGAGGTGGGGACTACATTCAGTTGGACTTCGGGGATAGTGTGCACGTGGTTTGCAGTCACCTCCATGTAAAGTGATGTTATTGCAGAGTCTTGTTGTCGATGTGACAGCACTCAACCTCCCTCCATCATGTCACCATGTGCTGACACAAAGATGTGGCATTGGAGGGCCCGTCCTGCAGTGCACAGCCCCCAAGTCTGTGAATAGTGAAGAAAGATTTGGAAACACAGAGCCATAAGCTGGTCTGCATAGGTAATCATCCTACTGCCTTAGCTTGTACCTGAAGGGAAGTTGGTAGAAATGTTCCAAATGTTGACAAAAATGCTAAAATTTACATGTGGTTACACATAACAAGGTAATCCACCTTGATTAATAATTATTTTCTATTCTCTCAGTAGAATAGGTTTTGTCTGGCAGTTAACACACGTACTCTGTTATTTTTCTTCAATTTATTACATATGTAGTTTCTGTCGTAACTTTTTTAAATTTGAAGTTTGTACAGATTTCTTTTCTAAATCTGAATGAACATTAATTTTCATCCTTGACTTGATAGTGTGAATTTTGTATTCCTTTTCTTTCACAGACACTCAAATTACATAAGCTTCAGATGCTTTAAAGTGGGATCTATCCTGAATATGTCCTACAAAATGCATGTGTCACAAAGAGTTAGGTTAGAATGACTTGAAGCCCATGGAAAATGTTTCTCCCAGTTCAGAATGGAGCCCCTGCGCTGTCCTGTGTACGAGTGTGACGAGTGTGTGTTCCCTTGTCTCTTCAGCAAACAGGAGCACCTCCTAGATTCAGAATGGGGACTTTCCAGCTGCCATGCTGATCTGCGAGTGTGTACACTTGAATCCTCCCACTGGATGGCTGTCTAGTCCTGGCTGCCCATCTGTCCTCCTGATGGGAATGTCCTGGCGCCATGTTGCTTCCCCCAACCATGCTTCTCTCAGGGAAGGGCGATGCCTGGCCACCAGGGGGCGCCTGTCTCAGGCATCTAGTAGCAGGAACAAGGAGGTGACAGCAGTGCTGAGGTGGGAGAGAGGAAGACGGAAGAAACTGAAGAGGAAGAGACCTGTGGACAGACCTCTGCACAGCACTTGAGTGTAGCTGTCTTCACTGCTCCCAGCTTTCTAAGGAAAGGTGGCCCATGAAACTGTAATCAAACCGAGGTTTGGCCAATAATTTGAGAGGCACGTGTCAGCAGAAAGGAAAGGTGCTTTAATCAGTAGAAAGGAAAGGCGCTGGGGAGATGGTGGACTTGTGTCCAGAGGCGAACTCCGAAGATTCTGCTCAGCCAGGTTGGTTTTTAAACGGAAAAATGGGGTGGGGTGGGGGGAGAATCTCAGTGAGCCATTGAGGCAGGAGGTTGGGTTCTGCAGCTCCACTGCGTGCAGACCGGCTGACTCTTTCTTCAGACGTTATCCTGCCCAAGTGATCTGCCTGCAGGACTGCTTAGCAGGGCCTACTGGGGGTAGAGAGCTAATCTTACTTCTTTTTATCTAGGAAAAGTATCAACAGGTTAGACAAGACATGGTGAGCATTCAGGAGAGCATAAGTCAAGAGTTAGTTTCAGCTGCTTAGTGATCTCACTCTTATAATTAGGTTCTTTTAAGGTTAGAGGGGAAGAGAAATGGGCAAACCGGAAAGGGGCAACAGAGCTGCTTTCAAAACCACCACTGTGACGAAAAATTCACCCTCTGGCAAAGGCCACGGCAAATACCTGACAAATATCATGGAGCGCACATGCATTAAGATTGAAAAATAATATGAATTTGATTTGAATTCATTTGAATCATATGAATTTGAAAAATAATATGAATTTATTATTCATAAAAGATGCAGAGGTTTGGGTTATAGTTCAGCAAAGTTTTCTCTGTGTTTTATGGTAAGACTCATTTTCAAAATATTAATAATGGCTTTTGAAACTAGAGATGAACTTTTGCACTTCCTGTGTACTCAATGAGGGATCATTTCACAAAGGGTTATTACTTTTTGACTTTGTTTCCTCTGTTACGCTTTTAGTAACTGGTCTAAGGAGCTCTGAACTGCCCAGAACTATCAAATGTTTATCAAATGTGTTCCTGTTGTTTTCAGATCTGGTTCTGATTGTGATCACAGGGGTGGGGTGAGGGCTTCATATACTCCCAAGGAAAATGTACGTCAAGCCGATTAATGAGAGAAAGGCCATTTCAGACATCACTTTCTGTTTGATTTTATAAACAAATTCCTTTAAAGAAGTAAACCAAGTATAAACAAGTGCAATTCCAGAAAATAAACAGTTTCAGATACTATTTTAAGGAAAATTTCTTCTTACATTAATTCCCTACAGTTGTGCAGTCAATACATATTCAATCATCCCTATATTCTTCACAAGCTGGGCTCAAGGAGGAGCTTTAAATGGAAATTTACATTGTATATTTCGAATATGTCCAGAAAGGGATTTTAAATGACATTTTAATTGTATTTGTTAAGAGTGAATGAAGTCGATTCTAAAAAGAGGAGGTGGATACATGAGCATTGGGTGAGAATGTCTAAATATTAGAGCACATCACTGTAAATAGAAAGATTCAGAAAAAAAATCACTAGAAAGAGAATTGTGGTACCACATTTATTCCACTCACTTTCTAAACTAACAGTCAAATGTAGGTTCTTCATGGAATGCTTTAAGATTTTAATATTTCATCTAATACAGATACGCAGAATCCAAACTGATTTGGTCTGAGATGGGGTCTGGGTGACATATATTTGTTTAAAGTCCCCAGATGATACTAATATGCAGCCAGAACTAATAATCTCCTGGATTGTCAGCCTGCCTAATCGGGAAAAACAGACCTCCCCAAAAGTCTGTAGGAAATTATTCTTCCTTCCTTTTAGCACTAAATTACATCCAACCTTCCAAAAGCAGAGAAGTCTTTTAATGTGTAGTCAGCCAGGATCATCTGGGTAAAGACAGATTTTAAAAATTAATATTTCATTAGTTGGGGTTAAAGTAGTTTAATCATTACCACATGCTTCGCTAGTTTATATTTTTGTATAGCTTTATTTTATTATGTTAATATTTGTATCCATATTAAATGGGCCTTTCAGCTTTGTGCTAACTGGAAATTATAGATATGTGGAATTATACACAGGTATGTTTATATTTACATGAATATGAGTATATATTAGACGTATATGTGTGTGTGTGTGTATATATATATATACATATGGAGAGAGAGAAGGAGATTTAATGGGATCATGAATACTGAAATACGTCTTTCAGGCATCTTCTAGCTGTGTTCATGCTAATGGTCAGCAGTTCGTTGTAGAAAAACCTTGTTTTATGCAAGGAAGAATGGAATATGGTGTGCTGTGGAGAAGGCGCGCTTGATATAACAGTAAACCGATCGTCAACAGAACAGGTTATCAACTCCTTGTAAATGAGAAACCTGGTCGATTTTCCTTGGCACACACTTCTTATTGTCCACAGAAATACTTGTAAAAGTTGTCCACGGCGTCACAGAATCATCACAAAGCTGGTTGGTCTTGTCTTGGCCTCCACACAAGAGGCTGTGGCATCTGACCACACAGGAGCGTGTTATGGGGTTCTCCCCAGAGGCCATCTGCAGTCTCAGTCCAATGAAACGTTATCCTTCAAGTAGTGATCGTGCCTCCGCACATCTGGGGACACGGGCCACTGAGGCTACGCAAAGAAAAATGCCACTAAATTGTTTCCTAAATGGTGGAATTTATTTCAATGCTAACTTACAATGGAAGGAGACAAACTATTTACATAAAGCTTAAGTACAAAAAATATAATACATTTTTTACTGTACATAATCTGGATTCTCTTATTTTGTCCCCCAAATGTTGGCAGATAGAGATGAAGCGGGGGCTGGTATGGAAGGAAGCTTGGGGGACTGTTGGCAATACTCGGGATCATCCTTCATGAATCTATTGTTTATAAAAGATGCAGAGGTTTGGGTTATAGAACCTGGCAACTCGCCAAGAGCAGGGAGTGCGTGGGACACTTTCACTTCGGGGATACCAGCTCAAAAATATGCCTCTTTTCCTCTGAGCTGAGGCTGGGAGCCCATGAGAGTTGGTTTCTGCTGACTGGTTGGGAGACACCTGCCCGCCCCTTCCCTGAACTTATGACATTGATCTAGGGCAGCGGGCAATGGGCACCCTGCCTGCACTGCCTCAGCTGGTGTCTTAAACTGATTTTGAAAACAGTGTATCTACCAGGTGTCATTAAACAACTTTTGTAGATATAGACCTGGACAGCTCTCAAGTGAGCATTTAAGACCAGTGAATTGATAAACAGAAAAAAATGAAGACCACTGGAAATCAGTATTACACATTTTTAACAACAAGGTTTCCAGTGAAACCTTGAAAGTCAAATGTAAGGGCTGAAAAACCCCCATCCCCCATTGGTCCTGAGGGGGAATACCCAGAAATCCACAAGCATTCCAACAGGGCAACCAAAGCTCTGTTTTTCTCATTCCAATAAAGGGGAGACAGTGCTACCTCATTCTAAGAAAGCTCCATTATGATTAATATATATGGTCTTTTAAAAATTAATTCCAAGATCAGTAACTTTCTGTAAGTTTACCAAGGGGTCAAGGTGGCTTCGGGAGAAGGTTCCATGAAAAAAAAAAAAAAAGAAATAATCCCAAATAAGTTTATTTTGTATCACAAAACAGCAACAGCAAATTAACACAGAATGAGGCATTTAACATTTCATAACATCTTCAAAAGTCACATCAAGTGGCAAAACACACAAATTTAGTTACACACTTTTGAAGAAAATGCACAAACATTGGACCGAGTTTGTGCACTTCCCTTGAAGACAGTGTAGAATTTTGGTGGTGGATGTAGGTGCTTGTGTTGAAGGTTCATAGTGTGCTTTCTCCCAAAGTGCAGAAGTTCAAGTCTGATTTTGGCCAACAGTCATGGTACAGGGGAAACACTGTTAACTTTCTTAACCCAGACTAAGAATGAAAACTTTGTGAACTTATGAAGCAAGTTTGACATTGAGTTCAAACAAACAGCAGGCAATATTCTAGCTGGTTCTCATTCCACTCACCATATCTGTGCCAGTCATCACCACCCTATGTCTGATTTTCCTGTATCTACAGACTTGCTTGAAGACAGACAGTAACAAAACCCTCTAACTTCTATAGGCATCCCATTGACATTCCCACTACAGAACGAACGTTAAGGTGTTTTTTGGAAAATGTAAAATTAAAGTGATGTCAGTTTCTGGAAGGCTGGGTTCACCTAAATTCTGAACACATCGTGGCACCCATTCTGGCATCATAGCCGCAGTGCGGGTGGAAATCACACCTGACGATGATGTGCTTCTTGTTCATTTTCTATTCCTGAGTTCAAAGAGGCATATAAGAATGATTTTCTTCAAAGTATAGCCAATCAGTCCTCTGCTTTCAACCAATAATATCCAGATGAAATGATAAATCATTATCTTAAACAAGGCACTGGCCACTTTTAATAGGAAATTAAACCATCTGCACTTACTAGTCAGGCTCTTTCTTAGTGACATGTTAGGGGGATAGTTTGGATTTTCTGGAATCCAGATTTTGCTCTCCAGCTTGTATTTATCTAAAACGGGGATCATTTTGAACTATAATATTTGGGCCATTTTTGGCATTAAGTTGCCAAAAATCTGAGAAAGTACAGGATCGTGTTTGAACTGCTGGCCTCAGATTTCTGACTGATATGCAAGAGGTGGAATGACTTCTATTGCCCATCCAACACGTTAGCTTAAGAAATACCATAGAGTGGTTTTCTATCTCAGTTTTTCTCCCTTCTGGTCTTAAAGTATGTTTCACTAGTTACTGTCATCATGGCAACAAAGTAAAACATGTTTGCCTGAATGAGAATTGGTACTGAATCATGGGAAATAAGCCTGGTAGCTTTTTTTCTTTTCTATGGCAAAACTAATATGGTCTTTTGAAAATACTATATGAGACACCTTTCACTAGGAACAGTACATTCATGTCAGGCTCTGATTTTGGTTTTGATGATGCTCTTAGACCCTTTGCAATGTGAACTTACATTTTCAAAAGAGAACAGGTCGCCATTCTTAACACTTCTGAAACATGTACCAAATTTTTGATGATGCAACATATGATCATTAAAAAAATCCCACTTTGATCCATCTGCTACAAAAATATCTATAACACATCTTTAACATAAAACCATAAAAAAGATTATGGAATAGTCATTTTAAAAATCCCTGCCAATGGTCCAACTTTACGTCTTGTTCATTACTTTTCAATTTCCAAAAGAGAAAATAAGCAAGGATGAAAGCAATATATTTTCTTGTGTTTTATCAGGTTATCAAAATGGATAACCAGAATGCATTGGTTCTGTATTTATAGAGTTACAAAACATCTTTAAATCAACTAATATTAATGACTTCAATAGGAGAGAACAGCAGAAATAAATTCCACAATGGCCACTGGTCTCCAAATATTTTATCTTACATGGTAATACACTTGAAATATTTGGCATTCCCTTTTGTACATTTCTCAGGCCAAGATGAATGTTCTCCCACTTCACACCCATTGATCAGAATGGCTTTCTAGTGTCTGATAATAGTTAAGGATAGGTAATCAGAGTTAATCAATTTTGGTAATGTCATGTCAACACGAATCACCAAGCCAACATAAATTACCATGAAATGATAGAAACAGTAGAAGGAATAAATGTGCTGGGCATGGCCAATGAGATCTGTGTACTCCAATTTGCATCATCTTAAAAAATAAGAGCAGAGAGTTTGCATATGAGTAGATTTAAGGTTAGTGTTTTAATTCCCTGCCTTCACGGACAAGGATTATTGGAGCTGTGGGATTTAAGCACAGCCCTGCCACATGGAGAGCAGCGGCTTGGAGTCAGACTCAGTGCTTGGCATCCACTACTGCTACCCTACCTGTTGCCTCTGGATAGATGTTCCAGAGTCACTTTTTGAAACAGAAAGACAGAATTAAATATAGTTACCCCAAAATGCCACACATAAGAAAACTCCACTGAAATATAAAAGACACCCTGGGGCTAAGGAAAGTTGATGCCCGCAGGGCTAAGTCAATGCTGAAAGTGGTTTGACAGTGTTGGGGTAATGGACATGATTGATTCTAAAAGTTAGGGAAATCTCATAAAGGGGCACTGGGATATTTGTAAATTCAGACACTAAGGAGGCTGCACCTCCAATGTGCATTAAGGACGTGTTTACACAAAATGACTAGCTGAACGCAGACCTGATATATCTTTTAATAAAATCTCCTTTGATCTGTGGTTACACAAACAGCATCCCTTCAGGTAGTCCCTGGGATTCCCCTGCTGAGACTTTGTCCATAACTTGAAAGGCATCTGACTCACGAACTCTACCAAAGTCTCCAGTGGGAACTCTCACCACACAGGCTTTGATTCTCATTAATTTCACCCTTTTGCAAATAAATAAGGAAATAGAGGCACCTTCGCCTGCACTCTGGGCAGTTGATCCTGCAAGATCCAGGGATCAGCCCACAGGACTGCGCAAGCGGATCGTGGATCCCCACCTGGGAATGTCCAGGACACTCGGCTGGGAGGGACCAGGTACCCTTCTTTTCAAGGGCACCTTCTCCCACATTCACTTCCTTTCTCTTTGCATCACTGGTGAGTCAATGGGGCCAGACCCGTGGCTCACGCCGTTCCCATGGGCTGAACCCTCCTGGGGACAGAGGCTTCTTCACGGCAGGGAGTCCTCACGTCCACTCGCCCTTTACTCCTCTCAGTTCCTTTAAAATCTCTGCCCACCCTTGACACACACAGGGAACCCTCTTTTTTTCCCAGTATTAATGCCGATTCTAGTCAGAATCTACAGGCTTAGTGAAATGTCTCTGGAGGAGCAGGGAAGTTCAGAACCTCCCATAAGCGTCCAGGGGCAGCAGCACAGAAACATGCCTGAAGCGAGTCAGACAACTGGGTAAGGAAACACCCAAGTCTGGGGATGCTGGGTCTTCACGCAACAGAGGCTGATCCTGTGCCCCCAGAGCACCTCAGAATTCACAGGAGTCCATCTCATTCAGGGTGACAAAGCCCTCAGTGTCATCAAAGCCATCATCTTCAGAGCTATTTGGGGAAGGCCACCCGCTATGCAGCGAGCAGGGATTCTGTGGCACTGCAGGGTTGACATTAACAGTGACTAGTCTAGTCTAGAGAAAGCACTGAGCACGGGGAATCACTTCCAAAGAATTTAAATGTGAGATTAAAGCCAGTTTCCTAATGATAACCAGCCAAACTTCAATTGTACCCAGAAATAACCCTAGAAATTAAACTGTGATTAATGCCATTTGATGTTAGGCTCAGAGAGATGCAATTTAAAAATATTAGTCTCTATCTGTACTGCTTGTACCAGAAAGAAAGGAAGGAAGGAAGGAAGGAAAGAAGGGAGGGAGGGAAAAGATAAAGAGAATGAAGAAATCACACAGTAATTTAAAAGGTGACAAGTGTTGGCAGGAATCCCAACCATCCCAGCCTAAGGAAGAGGTGCTTTATGAAGGTTCCAGTAGAAGTGGTAGTTACCAATGTGAAAGCCCATCACATGGGGGCTTGATGAGGGCTATGGAGGGGAAGCATAAACACATAAGCAACAGCTCTACACTGATGGGAAAACAAAAGTTATTCCATAGATGCTTAAAATACTTGGATTATAGCTAAAACTAAACAAACTGATATCCTGTTAAGTAAGAAGGTGGGATGGAGGGAGGGAAGGAGGACGAGAGAGAGAGGAGAACAATTTTCTTTTGAATAGAGTGTCAGGGAACAAAAATGAGTGAATTTCTTTGCAGTGATAGTTGTAAAGATTTATGTAATCAACAACATGAAAATTCCGTTGTAGGGAAGGGTGGTTTCCCTAGTCATTGCACAAGATTGATTAAAGACCAACTTTGATGTCATTTGGGAAGCATTTCCCATCAAGTCCAGTGATACTTTTTTGAAATATCAGTATCCTCTTTCCTAGGGGAAAGAGAATGAACTTTTAAGCTTTGAAAATATTGCGGGGGAGGAATTAAAAAACCGGCTAAAATACGCTACACAAATGAGGACATTTTTCTTATAGGAAAGTGATGAGACAGGTTGAAGCATCCAATGAAAATCCAACCCAAGGAAAATTAGAAAACTATCTGGCTAAATTTCACTTCCTAAGTGTGGACTTTGCGTAGAAACAGCAATCTCATACAGCATACAAGGAATACGGGAGATGTAGCATGAACTTCCCACTGGAAAGACCCGGAAAATCATTCATTTGAAATCTATCAGACCTCCCAGAGCCCAACTGCAATTTAGACTTTAATTTTAGTAGAGCCGTTTCTGAAAATTTGGGCATATAAGAATATTTTTGAACTCATCAACATTCATTACTAAACATAGGATTTTTCAAATCTTTAAATTGGATAGGGTGAAAACCTAACCAACCTATGTAGGCTAAAAGTCTGTGTCCCTCAATGCCCACACTGTAAGTTTTCCCAGATCTGAAGTTTCATTTATCAATAAGAACATGACTTTATGTCCACCCAGGCCTTTATCACGACACCCAGAGGCATAAAATGAATAATTTCAATCTTGTTCTTACTTTCAATAATTATTCAACCAACTGCCATATGTTATGCATAAGTTTTTTGCGAGTAATCTACCCTGTTTTTTTTTTTTTTCTCCTGGGGACCCCTCTGGATAGTATCATAACACCCTGAAATGTTTATGAATGATCGAAGCTCAGAACCATGGAATCATTAAAATTCTTACTTGCCAACACCCTGACTTCTCAAGGTACTTCTTGAAATGCTGCTGCCCCCATGCAGGAAGAAGTGGGAGTGGATGGATGGCAAAGCAGCACTGAGATCAAAAACAAGAGGCACCAGAGCTGAACATCTCCTCACCTGAGCTAGAGGAAGCAAATGATCACTTGGTACTTGGGGAGCCCTTCAATATGTACAGCAACAAGCTGCACAAAGCCAGCTTTACACATCATTAATGCTCTTGGTAGGGGCTGATGGCCATACATTAGTTTTATCAGGGAGACAGAAAATAAAAAATTTGCTTTTCATTAAATGTCAGGTTTTTCAATACTTTCTGTAACATGGAAAATAAAAAAAAGTTGTCAATTATATTTCAGTCCTTTCAATACTTTCTTCATCAGTATCATGAATGTTCAAGATTTTTCTTTGCAGAGAGAGGGGAGGTGTAGAGTCTGTTATCCAAATGCTAAACAAGTGGTTATTTTACAGAGTGGTTCTTTAGGATGTTACTGTGGACCAGACAGGTGGGCCACCAGGCCGATGCGCGACAAGGAGCTCCCTGAAATGCCATGAAATCCACAAGTCAGAATAAGGCGAGCTTCACGACAGCATGTAGAACATGTTCCCCCTTCATCGTGTCTGTACCTCTGCTCTTTACACTCACCTACCCCAGGGACAAAACAGTAACGGCAGCAAGACCAAGGGTAGAGCATCTCACACCTCATACCATCACCTTTGCAGATATAAGCCAGGTTGAATCCCTGGGTGACCTCAGGCAAGAAGCATTCCAAGTCCAAACACACACAGTATCATCCAGATTGAGAAGATGGAGATCCATGGTGAGTCATTGTATGGCCACATTCAGATTCTTCATTTTATCAATACTATAAACTGTGCGGAGGTGGGGAGGCTCTCATATAAAGTGCCTAATTTCTTGAATTAAAACATCATGAAGATTTACGCTCAAGGTCAAGAAGATGTTCACATTTCTAAAGACCCCTTCCATTGTGGGTGGTACAGTTATGAAAAAGCTCAAGAAAACAACTGACTTGTTAGAAAAATGGACTGAACACAATAAAAAAACCCTGAACACCATGGCTCATTAAACAATGATCAAGAATTGTAGACCAGATTTTCACGATTAGATTTTTGTTGCTTTTAAGAATGTGTCTTTTTGGCAGCAATGGGACACTAGTGGCTTGAAATGCACTTGAGATGTACCCAAACTCCATCTCTGAAGTCTTGGAGACATGGGCAGTCATGGAGCACAGGCCTTGAGGAACTGGGGCAGTTACAGGAAGCCAAAAATAGAAGAACTCTTAGTACTCATCATAGTTATTGAGATCTGTAAAGTAGGCATTAGAATAGGTCTTCCCAGTGAGATGTGGGTTGAAGTATTTGTTTCTTTCCTCTAAGATCAAGTTGTTTTTGTTAAATGCCTGTAAAAAATGAAATAGAAGATTTAGGAATATTCAGTAAGTAGTATTTCAGAAAGAGAATATAGTTAGGAGACAATTACAGTTGATCCTTGAACAATGCAAGTGTTAGGGGCAGTGACCCTCCTCGAAGTTGAAAACCAGAGTATAACTTACAGTCTTCCCTCCAGATACGTGGTTCCTCCATATCTGAGGTTCCCCTGTATCCTCAGTGCTGCATTTCAAAGGAAACCATCATAGCAGAGAGAGGGCATCAAATACTCCCTAAGAATATTAAGGGGAACCACCAACTTAACAGGAATATCAAAATTTAGGTAACTTAATGAAATATTGCCATTTGCAGCAACATGGATGGACCTAGAGATTATCATACTGAGTGAAGTAAGTCAGACAAAGACAAATATCATATGATATCACTTATATCTGGAATCTAAGAAACAATACAAATGAACTTATTTAAAACAGAAATAGACTCACAGACATAGAAAACAAACTTACAGTTACCAAAGAGGAAAGGTGGGGGAGGGATAAATGAGGAGTATGGGATTAATAGATATATACCATTATATATAAAATAAAAAGCAAGGATTTACTGTATAGCACAGCGAACTAGATTCAGTATGTTGTAATAACCTATAATGAAAAAGAGTCAGAAAAGAATATGTATGTATAACTGAATCACTTTGCTATACACCAGAAACGAGCACAGTATTGTAAATCAACTATACTGCAATGGAAGGACAAAAGAAAAAAAATCAAGAAAAAAAATAAAAGTAACTTAGCTCATGAGAACTCCCTGCATTCACGTGGGTGGTAGAGGAGGTTGGGTGCAGTAACAAGAGCCTGTGATGTCTTTCCAGCCACATTCCTGACCTCTTGTGTAGACACAGTAAGAACAGCAGCCACTATTTGCTGGATGCTGGGCTTCATGTACCTTAGTCCATTTCAACCTCACAACAATGATACAGGAGTACATAGTGTTAATCCATTTTAAAGATGGAGAAACTGAGGTTCAAAGAAGTAAGTAACTTGTACTCTGAACCAGGATGCAAAATGCCTCAAATAAAAACCACTTGTATTTTGCCAGGCAGTGTTCAAGGTATTGTGTATAATTTACCTCACTTTATTCTCATTATCTCCAGTTCACCAAGAAAAAAAATGTAGGCTCAGTTAGTATGAATACCTGGGAGAAGTCTACCTGGCTGGTAAGTGACTCATAAACCTAGATCTGTCAGGCTCACCCCTTTTCCACCTTTTCTTCCTTAGAACAAGAAGGAGACTGGTCATTCACTCTAAATTTCTGGGTGAAACACTGGGTTATTAATCACCCACTCAGGAAATTTAACACAATGCATCACCCCCCCCCCACCAATTGCACCAGCATCAACATTACACAGAATTGAAGAAATGTCATTATGCTTCAAAGTTATTAGAAGATAGTCTTTATAACAATGTAACAATTGTTCTCAGGATGCCATCCTGGGGATTCCTGTAATGGACCTGTACATGGACCTGTATATCTGATTGACCAAGCCCCGTCCTCATTTCACCACTCAGCATGTGCAGGTCCTCAGCACGGAGCTCTTCTCTTTGGTGGGACTGCTCTTTGGGTGCTGAGGCACAGTGGAGGCAGATCTGGATGGTGACCAATCACTCGGTGACCAATCACTCGATAGTTTCCAGCATTTTATTTGTTGCCATTTCCATGCCCATTTTTAACCTAATTCCCAATATGAGAAGCCACCTTTTCACGGGAACAGCGAAGCTTAAAAGGCATGTCAGAAAATGCTTGCTTGCTCCCTTTGTAGCTGTTGAGATGTCTGCAATGTGGCTGACAGGGTCCTGGTGCTCCGGCCGGGTGTCAGGCCTGAGCCTCGGAGGTGGGAGAGCCAATTTCAGGACACTAGACCACCAGAGACCTCCTGGCCCCATGTAATATCAATCAGTGAAAGCTCTCCCAGAGATCTTCATCTCAATGTTAAGACCCAGCTCCACTCAATGACCAGCAAGCTATAGTGCTGGACACCTTATGCCAAACAAATACCAAGACAGGAACACAACACCACCCATTAGCAGAGGAGCTACCTAAAGTCATAATAAGTTCACAGACACCCCAAAACACACCACCGGATGCGGTCCTGCCCACCAGAAAGCCAAGATCCAGCCTCAACCACCAGAACACAGGCACCAGTCCCCTTGATCAGGAAGCCTACACAAGCCACTGAACAAACCTCACCCACTGGGAGCGCACACGAAAAACAACTGGAACTATGAACCTGCAGCCTGCGAAAAGGAGACCCCAAACACAGTAGGTTAAGTAAAATGAGAAGACAGAGCAACACACAGCAGATGAAGGAGCAAGGTAAAAACCCACCAGACCAAACAAATGAAGAGGAAATAGGCAGTCTACCTGAAAAAGAATTCAGAGTAATGATAGTAAAGATGATCCAAAATCTTGGAAATAAAATGGAGCATATAGAAGAAACATTTAACAAGGACCTAGAAGAACTAAAAAGCAAACAAACAATAATGAACAGCACAATAAATGAAATTAAAAATTCTCTAGAAGGAATCAATAGCAGAATAACTGAGGCAGAAGAACAGATAAGTGACCTGGAAGATAAGCTAGTGTAAATAACTACCACAGAGCAGAATAAAGAAAAAAGAATGAAAAGAATTGAGGACAGTCTCAGAGACCTCTGGGAAAACATTAGATGCACCAACATTCGAATTAGAGGGGTCCCAGAAGAAGAAGAGAAAAATAAAGGGACTGAGAAAATATTTGAAGAGATTATAGTTGAAAACTTCCCTAATATGAGAAAGGAAATAGTCAATCAAGTCCAGGAAGCACAGAGAGTCCCATACAGGCTAAATCCAAGGAGAAACACGCCAAGACACATATTAATCAAAATATCAAAATTAAATACAAAGAAAAAATATTAAAAAGCAGCAAGGGAAAAGTAACAAGTAACATACAAGGGAATCCAAATAAGGTTAACAGCTGATCTTTCAGCAGAAACTCTGCAAGCCAGAAGGGAATGGCAGGATATATTTAAAGTGATGAAAGGGAAAAACCTACAACCAAGATTACTCTACCCAGCAAGGATCTCATTCAGATTCAACAGAGAAATTAAAATCTTTACAGATAAGCAAAAGCTAAGAGAATTCAGCACCACCAAGCCAGCTTTACAACAAATGCTAAAGGAACTTCTCTAGGCAGGAAACACAAGAGAAGGAAAAGACGTAAAAAAGCAAACCCAAAACAATTAAGAAAATGGTAATAGGAACATACATATCGATAACTACCTTAAATGTAAATGGATTAAATGCTCCAACCAAAAGACATAGACTGGCTGAATGGATACAAAAACAAGGCCTATAAGACACTGATGAAAGAAATTAAAGATGATACAAACAGATGGAAAGTTATACCATGTTTTTGGATTGGAAGAATCAACATTGTGAAAATGACTATACTACCCAAAGCAATCTACAGATTCAATATAATCCCTTTCAAACTACCAATGGCATTTTTCACAGAACTATACCAAAAATTTCACAATTTGTATGGAAACACAAAAGACCCCAAACAGTTAAAGCAATCTTGAGAAAGAAAAACAGACCTGGAGGAAACAGACTCCCTTACTTCAGACTATACTACAAAGCTACAGTAATCAAGACAGTATGGTACTGGCACAAAATCAGAAATATAGATCAATGGAACAGGATAGAAAGCCTGGAGATAAACTCACGCACATATGGTCACCTTATCTTTGTTGAAGGTAGCAAGAATATACAATGGAGAAAAGACAGCCTCTTCCATAAGTGATGCTGGGAAAATTGGGCAGCTACATGTAAAAGAATGAAATTAGAACACTCCCTAACACCATACAAAAAAATAAACTCAAAATGGATTGAAGACCTAAATGTAAGGCCAGACACTATAAAACTCTTAGGGGGAAAACATAGGCAGGACACTCTATGACATAAATCACAGCAAGATCCTTTTTGACCCACCTCCTAGAGAAATGGAAATAAAAATAAACAAATGGGACCTAATGAAACGTAAAAGCTTTTACACGGCAAAGGAAAACATAAACAAGATGAAAAGACCACCCTCAGAATGGGAGAAAATATTTGCAAATGAAGCAACTGACAAAGGATTAATCTCCAAAATATGCAAGCAGCTCATGTAGCTCCATATCAAAAAACCAAACAACAATCCCAAAATGGGCAGAAAACCTAAATAAACATTTCTCCAAAGAAGATATACAGATTGCCAACAAACACATGATAGGATGCTCAACATCACTAAACATTAGAGAAATGCAAATCAAAGCTACATTGAGGTATCACCTCACACAAGTCAGAATGGCCATCATCCAAAAATCTACAAACAGTAAATGCTGGAGACGGTATGAAGTAAAGGGAGCCCTCTTGCACTGTTGGTGGGAATGTAAATTGATGCAGCCACTATGGAGAATAGTATGGAGGGTCCTTAAAAGACTAAAAATAGAACTACCATGCGACTCAGCAATCCCAGTACTGGGCATATACCCTGAGAAAACCATAATTCAAAAAGAGTCATGTAGGGGGCTTCGCTGGTAGTGCAGTGGTTAGGAGTCCGCCTGCTGATGCAGGGGACATGGGTTCATGCCCCAGTCCGGGAAGATCCCACATGCCGCGGAGCGGCTGGGCCTGTGAGCCATGGCCGCTGAGCCTGCGCATCCAGAGCCTGTGCTCCGCAACAGGAGAGGCCACAACAGTGAGAGGCCCGTGTACCACCAAAAAAAAAAGAATCATGTACCACAATGTTCATTGCAGCTCTATATACAATAGCCAGGACATGGAAGCAACCTACGTGCCCATCGACAGATGAATGGATAAAGAAGATGTGGCACATATATACAATGGAATATTACTCAGCCATAAAAAGAAACAAAACTGAGTTATTTGTTGTGAGGTGGATGGACCTAGAGACTGTCATACAGAGTGAAGTAAGTCACAAAGAGAAAAACAAGTACCATATGCTAACATATATATGGAATCTAAAAAAAAAAAAGGTTCTGAAGAACCTAGCGGTAGGACATGAATAAAGACGCAGATGTAGATAATGGACTTGAGGACATGGGGAGGGGGAAGGGTAAGCTGTGACAAAGTGAGAGAGTGGCATGGACATATATACACTACCAAATGTAAAATAGATAGCTAGTGGGAAGCAGCCACATAGCACAGGGAGATCAGCTCGGTGCTTTGTGACCACCTAGAGGGGGGAAATAGGGAGGGTGGGAGGGAGATGCAAGAGGGAGGAGCTATGGGGATATATGTATACATATATACAATTATATCCCAATAAAGATGTTAAAAATAAATAAATAAATAAATAAGGCAGGTCATCCAAAGAATTTGAAGAATAGATACATGTAATCACTTTGCTGTACACCTGAAACTAACACAATGTTGTTAATCAGCTATGCTTCAATATAAAATAAAAATAAAAAAAATAAGAGGAGCCATTTACCTTGTCCCCCACCCTGTCACCTATGCCACCACCACTGAGCTTTGCCATCAGGGTCCACCTGCCTTCTCTGCACACCTGGCTGCAGTGGAGGCTGCTGATCCCTTACCTTGATGGCCTCCACCGAGTCATACTTGTCCAGTTTGTTGATGTGGTTAGTTATGCTGGTGTTGAGAGGGGCGGGCGCAACGGGGTGGATGACGGTGGCATCGTGGGACTGCTGCTGGTACCGCTGGCAGTAGGTGTAGACAAGCAGCGTAAGAAGGCAGCCCAGGATGGAGCTGCTGAGCCCCACGGCGATCATGTGGAACAAGTTGAACTCTGGGAAGACAACGTCAAAAGTGAGGCCACCCTGGAAAAGGATGCACTCCTCCCCAGCTCAGTGGGCTCAGAGGAAAAGAGAAGGACGCCATGGAAAGCTCCACACTCCTTCTAAAACTCAGGAAATCATAGGGCCTTCCTTTGAAATGTCATGGCCGCCAAGCCACTTCTCTGCAGCGAGCTCAGTGTAGTTTAAGTCAACGCTCTTATGGATTATAACCACCGTATAATATGGTGATCTTTTAAAGATCACCAAATACACTAGCAGAGACACTTTTTTCTTTAAAGGCTTGTAAGAGACCGTTCTTCTGTTTCAAGTGCAGCATGATCTGTGGTCTGGGGGGTTTCTAGTGAACATGTTTTCCGTTTTCCTGAACAGGCTGAGTCCCTGCTTGCAGCCTGGCTGTGTCCTGGGAACAAAGCAAGGATGTATCTAGTACTTCCAATTACTGCTCACCTGCAAGCCCGATTATTTCCCCCTCCTTTATCATTTCATTTTATTTAAAAATGTGTTCCGATTATATCATTCTTATGTTTTCCATTACATTTTTTGGAATACGAAGATACACATATTGTATAACATTTGATTGCATGAAAATAAAAGTGCAAAAGGATATACAAGAATAAATCTTTTTTTCTTTCTGAGAGGAAACCACTGTCACCACCTTCTCCTGTGCTCTTCCAGAGACACTCTGCGCACTTGCATGCTATGTGTGCGTGTTGTAAACATTATCCTGGGTACCATTTTTTCACTCACATTGTATTTTGGAGACCTTTTAAAGAAAATGGCTTACTCCAAAGAAACAAAGGATTTGTGTCAAATATGATCTATTAATGGTCATGAAATGACCCTCTTTTTTAAAGTGTTTTTCCTATCTAATAGCATCTTTAAGTAATTTTCTTTGAGTTATAAATACACAATGTTGAATAAACGAGCTGACATGGACTCATGTCTCTAAGACAGGATTGGTTTGAGTGACATCAAGGTAGCTTAACCAAGAACTGCTTAATCTCTGACAAAGAGCAACAAAAGAAAAAAAGATATTCATTGTGTGTTGGTAAAACATGTTACAATCAAAATTTTAAGCCTTTCAGGGAATAAAGACAACATCTGAGCCATGACCATGAAGCTGAGATTACTGAAAATCAGGTAAAACAAAACAGGACCTCAATTTTTCTATGCTGTGTTGGTACCGTATAGCTAACCAGTTGCCTAAGGGTTCTTGGCCCTATGTCTCCACTGCACATCCTGGGGATCTGGCTTTTCTTCCAAGGTGTCCCCTCCATGCACCACCAGAGGGCTGAGTGACACCCTTGCTCTCCCTGCACCCAAATGGGACCACTGAAGATGCCTGCTGGGCACCCCTGTGGATGCCGGGTGAGACTGCTGGGCCACGTGGGGAGGTCCCCAGGGCTCTCGGGGAGAGAAGACCCGTGAGTTTGTCTACTACACCCAGGTTCTGGGATGTTTTCTCCTTAAACACCTGGGATCCTTCCGAGGACTCTCTGAGCTGTCCTCGCCTCACCTGGGATCCACAGCACAGGTGGAACATCCTTCATCCGTCCCTAAACCCTCTAAGCTTCTCCCTTTAAGCTGTGCCCCTTTGCTGTTCCTGGACACTGTTTTTCGGGGCCCTGGGCCCTGGGAGGTAGATTCGCTCCAGGAGGTGGATGAACACCGCGTGGAGAGGCAGCCTCGTCCTCTGTTCTCTGTGAACTGGAACAAACGTACTCCACCCATGCTGAGACTCCAAACAGGTGACTCCTAACACGCGCCTCAGGTGTCTTCAGCACCTGGAGCTGGATAATCCAGGAGGACGTTACTAGAACATTCCACAGATATCACCCACTTCCTGACATCCACCTCAATTTTTCACTTCTTGATTATCCTGTCACTGGTTTAACAAAGTGAAAGGAATTGCTAAATCTTTGACTGTTCCTGATTTTGTCTGAAGACTCTAGGGCTGAACCTGGGACAGCTGGATAAAGCATCCAGGGGCCATTCTACCAGCAACCGCTAGAAGCTTCTACTCTAACCCTGAAGTTGCCCTCAAGATAAGCAAGAGTGATTTCATACCTGTTGTCATCTCTCTATACTTTAGCCATTTGGACCCCCCAGGGTCAATGCAGCATATGGATAAAAGTACTTCTGCTGCATTGATAAAATAATATATAGAAGATGTATGGCTCTCTCCCTATGCAGGTACTTTGTTATTAGTCAAATGAATCATTCCTGCAGGTGCCTGGGGAAGGTTGGGGCCATCTGACATCTTTATGATGATTATACAGTCTTTGTGTCTCATGCAACTAAAAATAGCTAAGTTGGAACATTTCAATAGGCCTACATTTTTTCTGCATAAGTGAAAAATCAAGCCTATTAAATCTCTTGAATCTGCTTAGCGTGGCTCTTTGCTTTGAATACAACGCTTTTTGCTGTTGATTTTGGTCAGTAAACCTAGAATAGAAACCAACTACCCAGTCGATTCAAATGGCTAATTTTCTGTGCAAAGTTTGATTCTTCTCAACAAACTGAAAAAAGCATCCCCAAACATCCTTGCTAGGTGATTGTTTTTACCTCTCAGCCCCACAATTAGCCCCATCTGACCTCTTACCCACCTACTCTGCTGTGTCAATGTCAGCAGCCTGATTTAAACGATTGGTTCTGAATATTATAGAGTAATTAAAGTTTCTGTGATTGAATCAATAGCACCTCAAGGCTTGACTTGGTGCAGCCTTTGGTACAGCTGGTTCAAACACGCAGGAGCTGCATTTTAGGATGCAAGTGAGCCTACGGCTTCCTGTCCTCCCGGGTGCTCAAGGCCTTGGCAGCACTCCCGTATCTGAACCCTGAGAAGGCTGGCCGGGGAAAGTGGTTTTTGAACTGTGTTAGGCCTGGAGGGCATGCTGGCTGCCCCCAGGTTCTGCCTTGACCTCCCTCAGGGCAGGAACACTCTCTACAAGCTCTGCTCCAGTGGTGACCCTGGGTGTTGTCCAAGAGTGTCGCCTGGCCGGGGCTGCTGTGGCTGCATACACCAGATACCCTCCTCTGGGACACTCAGCACCAGGCCCCTTTTCCCGTGGTGCTCCGGGCTTAAAGCTCACGCTGGGATCCCATTGCCCAGATCCAAAGCTGGCTTCACTTAGACTGTTTGTGTGAACCTCATCTCTCTGACCCTCATGATCCCTATTTATAAAATACAGATAAAAAGACGTGGCTGCTATCCCTTTCCTACAATTCCCCAAACAAAAATGTCTCTGAAAACTGATTTTTCATCACTCACCTGGCAGTGAAGCCTGACCTGACCTGATCATTTGCTTCAGAACCAGGATGATTGGCAGCTTCACTTCACCTACATTTCACGGCAACGTCATTAAAGAGGTTGGTTACGGAGTGCGACCCCCAGACCTCGCGGTGTCATACCTTATATGACCCGTATTACCCATCTATAATCTGAAGAATGCTGACTTCCAAACCCTGCTCTAGCTCCAAGGGTTTTACGTAAAGAACAGTGGGCTGTGGCACCCACGCGAATGTTCTTTGTGAGGATGAAATAGGATACCTCTACGGTGTCTGGCACACAGTGACTGCTGACCTAAAAATACTACAGCTATAATTCGTCTTATGTGAACCAGCCAACATTCATCTTGCAGCCGGATCCCCAAGTAGTGGCTCACTGAACTGACCCAGTCAGACACCAGACACTGCCCTTCTCAGGCACAGGGCTCTCTTGGGATATGACTTTTGGTTCCAGAGGGGCTGGGGCTGTTTGAGTCCCCACTGTAAGCTGAACACCCCTCACAAAACTGACCCAGAGCGGGTGCTCAGGAAAGATGATTGAACAAATGGATTAACAGACGGCTGACTAAACAGATAGAGCGTCACAGACAGCAGATTCTTAACCAGTGTAGTTAATAACTAGGTACATTCCTAAAACACACCGATGAAAATCCAGACTCCTTCTGAGTGTGAGAGACCAAAGCCCTTTGGGTTGAGCTGCCTGGGGCCTCCCGCTGGAATGGATTATGTTAGAAATGGTTAGGAATAGTCATCAGCTACACACATGAAGATGCTGGTCTTGTGTGTGGTTTTTGGCTCTGACACCAAAGGTGGACCAGGGCTGGGCTCTGATCAATGGACAGCCAGTCCCTCCCATCCAAACAGGATAGAACTAGATGGGAAAGTCCAAAAGCATTATGGATTTGACCCAGAGAATGTGATTTCTGTCATTCAGGGTTGCAGGAAGTTAGAAAAACATCTCTGGAGATATAGGTATAGCCTTTTGCCCATAATAAAATTCTGACATTTTATCATTTCAGCAGTTTGGAGATTTGAGGCTGGTTTCTATGGACTTGCACTACACATATAAAGAAAATGGTTGAATTCTGTTTTACTCATAGGAAATCTAACTGTAGCTAATACCCAGATCACTGGGCCATAAAGCTTATGTCCACTAGATTCACCTGAAGGGCTTATTAAGCCAGAGTGCTGGGCCCCTCTCAGGGAGGTTCTGACTCTGTAGATGGTGGTGCAGCCTGAGAATCTGCATTTCTATCAAGTTCCCAGGTGATACTGATGATGCTGGTCTAAGGACCCCCTGAGAACCACTGATCCAGATGTCAAATATGGACTCCTTAGCATTTCTATTGCCGAAATATAAGGTGTTTGGATTCAGGAGTTTCTCCGGTTTTATTTTATTTTTTTCTTGGCCAGTAGCTGAAACATCATATGAAACATATGGCAAGAGAAATGAATGGAAAATACCTGAAATTAATTAAGAAAAAGAACTTACCTCCACACCTTTTCTCTTCTACGCTGCTGGATCTTGCCACAGATACTTCTGGAAAAACAAAGTTTAATCACAATGTATAAAGGGTGTAGGGAAGGAAGATCACATTAATGATTCATTTATGAAATGTCTAATGATTTTGAGTTTTATGTGAGTCAGTTTCCAAAAGCCTGATTAATTGTTTTCAAAAACATATTTCTTTCTTTTTTTTTCTTAACCAACCAGAGATGTATTTGGTCAAGGTCACCTTGATTGGAAAGGGGTGAGATTCATTATTACAAAAAGAAAATGCTATGGTCCCTTGGGTTGAAACCAGGGCGCTAGCTTCAAAGTAAGGCTGGCATATGGGCTGATTTTCTGTTAGAATGTATTCTGCCAGCTGTGGAACCCCACAGTGTTTGTCTGTAGTATTTCTGCCTCAGATTTTTTGTCTCATCAAAGTCAGTGTTGTCACATTGCCTGGGGAGGGGGACCACACCACCAGAGCTCAGAATAAATTGCCAAAACAAATAACCTTCCTACTCGGAGCCCATTCATGATCTTTGCCATGGCCCATGTGAAACTGACAAGTAGGATGCCAGCAAAAGGAGAGATCCACCTAAATGTTTAAGCCCAAGGATAAACACCATTTCAAGAGTCCAGAAACACTATTCTCTCCGGTGTTGATTTCTCATTCCTTAACACGAATTAAAAATACGTCTATGGTTGAAAAGGAAACAACAATAAACACTCTTGCAGTTCTAGACCACAGAAGATTGAGGTGCCTTTTGAGGCTGAAGCTGATAGTTTTTTCTAAAATAATATCTTTCCTTTAGTGAAGGAAAACAAGGCATTCCCTGTTATTACCTTGTAAGAGGTTAGTCTCTGCTTTTGGCCCACATCAGAGTGCTAAGGCACATGGTGGGCACATATGTAGGCCTGTGCCTACAGTGAGCATATGATGGGTGACTAGCTATCACTAATAACTAAACATCGATTTCACATGGAAAATCCTGCAGCCAAAGGGCCAAGCCAACCTCTTCTCCAAGACGAGAGCAAGGACAGCCTCCCCTTTTCCCAAATAAACTAAGGTTGTGTGAAGAGAATGGCCCTCTTTTCTCTGTGCAAACACATACGCACAACCTTGCCAAAGCATTTAACTTAATATTAAAGTAACCAAATAACCTATTTTCATTTTTTGAACAAACTATTCTGACCGTGTTATAGGCAATAAATTGTAGAAGACGTTGTGCTTAAAAAAACCTTAAAACTCATGGCCTAAATTCAAGTCTACAGACGCAATTACCTACAAATCTATAATCACCTTGCAACCACAAGAGTTGATTGAATCATCTCTGTTTTAGCAAACAGGACCTGATAGCACAGATAAAACTCCCACCTAGGAATCATTGCCTCTCAAAATATTGGAAATGATTTTGTTCGCACTAATAAGCATCTCCCCTCTTACCTGGGAGGAAATTGGAATCAAAAACACAGGGCCGGCTCTCCGTGGTGTTTCCGGAACACTGGCTGCCCACGGGGAACAGAAGAATGCACTGGCGGATGCGGACCTGGACCCCAGACACATCACACTCGGACCATTCTGACCACTCAGACCAGCTCTCTGCAGGGGCCAGAAGAGAGGAGATGCGGCAACAAGACCCACTAAGATCCATCACCCTGGAAGTTGGGTCAGCTTATGTGCATTAAGGTTTCATATGATGTTTATAGTGGGTCTGTGTATAAATAAGATGGTCTCGTATCTTATGACCAGTCCAGTAAATAAAATACAAAGAAGCAAGAATAAAAGAGCTCATATACCTTTGATTAGAAATAATGTGCTTAAAATACATTTTCTAAAACTCACATTATTTTAATGCTCTAAATTAACTGTATTAGACACTCCATAAGCTAATGCATGAAGCCTGGCTGTGCGTGACCCTTCCTTGGTGGGAAAGAGATCATCAATGCAGACCCCATTCCTACGGGGTCATACTCAAATCCTTCTCCAGAAAATTTCTACAGGCCTCAGTGCTCAAGCAAGAGAAATGACAGTGTCTTAATGAGAAAGCCCTGGTTGTGAAAGGGGTTCAAGCTACTACAAATACTCTCTTTCCAGTTGTGAAAACAACTTTGCAGGGTCAGTACACCAAAGGCAGGCTGTACTCATAGTAGAATTCACTCTATCCCTTGTTTACTGCCACTGAAGCACATCCACACACAAGTCATCAAGGCCAAAAGATGAACTAGCTAAAGTCACTTTACCCCAAAAAGGTAGATTCGCTAAGATGTGTTAAATTCACCGGACCTACAGATGTGTAAAAAGAGAGAATACTCATTTTATGTAAGGAGGTTAAAAAAAAATGAACTCTCAATATTATTTATGAAATATTAATAATGTAAAATAATGTTTTTCTATGCAGCTTGGTTTTTTCCTCTTTTTAAATTAAATTTAGCAACCAAACTTGTGTTTTGATCCATTGTAAAGGGTATAATTTTCCTTAGAAATGTGTAAAGTGCCAGTTTTGGGGATGACTGAGAATCTGGTTTCTAGGAACTTTTCAGTATACATGGAACCTTCAAGGAAAGTCTGCAGGAGCTAGTTAAAAACGTGTGTGTGTGTGTGTGTGTGTGTGTGTGTGTGTGTGTGTGTTTCAAAGTCGAAGTTAGACTCAGAAGAGATTGTCTCATTTTCATTGCAAGTGGTCCCTACATGGCAGAAAACAAAGCTAATTCTTGGATGGGGTGGGCTGCTGCAGGGCATCCACTGGGCACATGGGCCAGCTGGCCTCGGAGCCCGGAACCCCCATGCCCACGGTCCTGGGGGGATTCCTGTGAAGCCACTTCACAAGGGCTCTCCTGCTTCCCCACCTTGATTCTAAGCAAGTAAATGTCAGCTCCCATTACCAGCGTAAATATTTTAAAAATACTTGGTTAACACTGGCTTCTGTAACTAGTTCTGCAACTACAGCATGGCGAGAATGACTCCATTGCAGAACAATGTATTATGAGGTCACATCACCGGCAATAGCGTGGCATTGACGTGTTCCCCTCTTTTGGTCTTATCGTGATATGGTTTCATCGTTTCACCATTTGCATATCAGGAAAAGGGTGAGTCTGCCCTGCTATCTGCACGGGCCTGGCCGGGTTGCTTACCGGGGCAGGGCTGCGTGTTGCAGAGAGCCTCTTCCGTGTGCAGGCCCAGGCAGATGTCGCCTCCATAGGCGGGGGCTGGGTTTGTGCACGAGCGGGTCCTCATATAATGTCCACCTCCACATGTCGCTGAGCACTTTGACCAGGAGGACCAGCAAGACCACACGCCATCCACTGGGAAGGGACACAAAGTCACACCGCTTCTGAAATCCCCATCTGACCCATGCAATGTGGCTACAGAGAGAGTCTGCACTGTGCGAATTCATTGTGCGCACCACTGACCATCACAGGAGGGGACTCAGGATCTTCCGCCTGGCTTTTCACATTCCTCTCTACGCTTCTTCAGTTCCTCCTATTCTTTCAGGAAATAGTTCTAAGCATGTAAAATGCAAGCACGAGGATGACCAAGGAGTGAGTGTACATCTGCAGTACAAAACCCAGTCTCTGGGAAAGACCACGAACTACAGAACAATGCTCTGTAGTTGTTCAGGTGGAGCCCCAGCTAGCGCTACCTCTGCCAGCCGCCCAGGACAGAACCAGTGTCTTATCCTCCTTTTGTGTCACTTGCAGTTTACAGAACAAACTGTGGACTCAAAGATTTCATGGACAGAGAGGCGAGGAGTGTTCTTAGCACACCATAGGTACTTAACTGATGTCATCCACAGAACACACACCTGTCCAAATTCACTTTGATTCAAAAGGTCTCCCCTCCATGAGATTCTCACTTACTGTTCCTTCTTCCTTGCACTTACTGTTGTCATAATAAAGAAGAAATAAATTATCTTACTGAATTGGAATATGACTTAGGAACAAAGAACCATCTGCTATCCTTTGTCAGCCAAGGTCTGGAATCAGTTCTGAATCAAACACAAATTGAGAAAAAGGAGTGATGGAGAAAGACCAAGCTATTTCTCAATGTTGGGAATAAATTATGTCAGTGAAAGTACTAGTTAGACCAAACCACAGAAGAAAAAGGATCATTTCAACATGGGCTCAACTTTCAAACCTTACTGCAAGTTTTGATCCACATTAGAATTGGAGATCGAATTTTTCATTGATTAATTTAAGAGGTAGTTTTATATTTCTCAGGTCTTCAATTAATTTTCAAACTTAATCGTAATGAGAAAACTTGTTTTTAAAGAAAATATACCACCCCTTTGTAACTGTTTCTTGTGGACCCAAGAGGACAAAGGAGGAGTAAATGCATAGGGAGGAAAGAGTCCTAAATGAAGTAAAAATAGCCTATAAGAGCCCTGAGTCTTCCAACCGCTCCGTGTTGAGTTGCATCCTGGCCTGTGTTAGGAATTTTCTAGCAGGTGGGAGAGAGAATTGACATTTGCCCCACTCAACCCCCTGAACTCATGCATTCCCAAGTGGAAAGTGAGAAGGGCCACTCTGAATATTTTCACATCCCTCTATGGAAACTTGGCTTTCAAAAAGAAGATGAGGACAGAGCTATTTCAAGACATTAAGGTTACGTGTACCTGATACTGCCTTGACCATCAAATCAACGAAAATAAAAACAGCCACTAGATCATGTTAATGGGAAATCTCGGACACGGGCCCACGCCTTGCACTCGAAGGCCAGGGCAGCATCCGAGCATCTGGAGGAGTCTGTACATTCAGCCAACAGCAGCATGGACCTGCGTCTGGAGCCTGGGGATGCGGAGTGGCTGGAGGGATCCTGACTTTCCCATGTGGCTTTCCCTCCCCCACTTTACAGGATGGATCCTCATCTAATCATGTTGCCCCAGGGATCCCCTCAGCCCCTGGGGAGGAGCCCTTCCATTCTCCAGGCTGGGGCTGTGGGAAAGACATGTCTCTGTGACCTTTCCCAGCCCCTCAGCATCGCTTGGCCAGGAAAGCTGGGTAGTTTGGAGGGAAGCATCTCCTGAGGCTGGAGAAACTCAGGCAGAGACAGCGGAGGAGGACTGGAGAAGCAAGGACATTACTGAGTGGCCCAGCTACAAAGCTGGGAGCTGTGTTTTTCAGCTTAATGTACGTGTTGATTCATCCATCCATCCATCCATCATCCGCTTATCTATCCATTACCTATCCATGCATCCACTCCTCCATCCACCCATCATCCATCCACCTATCCATCCATCCATCATCCACTCATCCATCCATCCATCATCCATCCACCCATCCACCTATCCGTCCATCCATTATCCACTCATCCATCCATCATCCATCCACCCATCCACCTATCCCTCCATAATTCACTCATCCATCCATCATCCATCCACCCATCCACCTATCCATCCCTCCATCATCCACTCATCCATCCATTACCCATCCACCCATCCACTCCTCCGTCCATCCATCATCCATTCATCCATCCATCCATCTATCCACCTATCCATCCATCTAATAGATGCTCACTAAGTACTGCTACAAGCCAGTTCCTTGCTTAAGGAACTCAGAAAGTTGTTTGTACCAACTGAAAAAGATGCTATATTTGCAGTGGTGTGTGCCTTTAAAACCAATGTACACAGTATTTGGAATGACCCCTCATGCCCCACCCCTGCTTGTCTGTATAACCAACTCCCATCTGTCCCTCAAGGCCCAGTCCAGGGGCAGCCTGCTTGATATAGCTGCCATGATTCCAGCTCCATGTGTCCCCAGCTGATGTAGCCATTGCATCTTGTCATCAACCCAACCATACTGGGTTGACATTATTCACAGGATGCGTCCTCACTGAACTCTTAAGTTCCTTTCTGACCTGGACCAGGTCACTGTGTCTTTCTTTACTCAGTGAATAGCACACAGTGGGTGATCCAAAATTGTTTGCTGAAAAACTGAATGAATAAAGAAAGGAAGATCAAGTAAGCAACTGCTTATTTTCTCATCATTCAATAACCATCCCTGAGAGCTATTTCGAGTGTGTGCCAGGCCCACGCTGGGAGCTGAGGGCACTGCCGTGAGTGAGATGGTCCTGCTCTCCTTGGGTGGTCACTCTTACAAAATCAAAAGGCAGGATGCACAGCCAGAGGCCAGCACTCAGGATGGCCATGAGGAATCGGGTTAAATTAAAGATCCTCTGACTGTGGGAAGGTCAGGGGGAAGCGATCCAGGTGACAGAGCTGCACTCAGAGCCGGGGCAAGAGGAAGGCACAGATGGTTAGAGCATCAAAGGTGACAGAGGAGCCTTCGGGGCTGTATTAGCAGACAACGCCCTGAGCGGGGGCGAGGGGGCTCCTTAAGGTCATTTTATTAACCCTGCACTTCTGTGGGAAGCCTGCGGAATGAAAAGCCAGGGGTCAGGAGGAAGACCCAGACAACACAGCTCCTGTGGGTCTGCAGGAGAGGATACTGCGTGTTTAGAGGACTGACCTCAGGAGGATGTAGACCCCTGTCAGCTGAGGGCACCAGGGACAGGCTTGGCAAGGCCCTGCTGGGCCACCCCTGATAACTGTCATTCTGGTGAGGACTCTGTGGCATGGAGGGAGGTCAGTTCTTGGGGGTGCTGGGCACATCAGAGTCTGGGAGGGACCGACCTCCAGTTTAAAGACAGGACCCTGCTCTCTGGACCGTGGCAGCCCAGCCCACTTCTCAAGTGGTGCAGTGCTTGGGGCCATAATCCCTTAGAGTGGCTCCTGAGAATGCTTCAGTTTCTGTTAAAGCAGAAGAAATAGATGAACATAATCCAGCCTAGGTGATATCTGTCTTTATACCAATGTAGTTGGAAGATTATAACTATATCTATCTATATCTTTATCTACATCTGTATCTATATTTATAACTGTTATATATCTACATCAATATCTATGTCTATACTTATATCTACATCTACATCTACATTTATATCTATCTATCTATCTACCACAAATTATGTCTCAAACCTAAAGCCAGGGAAGCTGAGTGAGAAAGTCTTCCAAGGCCCTTGATGTTTCGGTCTTTTCCAGATTACTCAATCCACTCACCAGGGCAGGGCAAGATGTTGCATTCCTGGTATTCCAGGGAGGGGCCCACGCAAGGCATGCCCCCAAACTTGGGCTCCGGGTTGTTGCAAACGCGCTTCCGGTTGCGAATGCCCCTGCTGCAGTCTCGGCTGCACTGTGACCATGAGGTCCAGGCTGACCAGGCCCCGTTGATGGTGTGGGAAGAGTATCTCCCAGCACGCAGGAAATCACCAGAAAGGCCTGCAAGGGAAATGGCCAAAGCACGATTCTGTTAGGAACTCTTAGAGTAACCAGAGTCCAAACTTTCATTCTGTAGCACTGTCTGCTTTGCTGTTGCAACTATACTCTCAAATATCAGTGGAACACTTTTTACACACCTCAGAAGCACAAAACTAAATAAAAATAACATTGCAGTTTGCATGATAATCTCCTATAACTTAAGCTTCTTTCTCTGCAGTTGCTATTAACAGGGGTGCAACTAAGAACTCAATTTGTCAATGTAGCAAAGTCCTTATACAAGTAATAGGGTTTTATGGGTAATAGGTCACTTACTGTTCTGAGAAATTTCTTACAAAGAAAATACACCTTTCTCACTTCCATTGGGAATTCTACAACAAATTGTCCTTGTGCAATTCATGTTCATTTTGATGGAAATGCTTACTGACTTATGAAAAAATATTCAGTCATTTTCTCAAAGGTAGGCAGTGTGACACAGTTTTAAGAAAAAACTCTCAAAGTATGCCATGAAGTTCTGGGGAAATGTGAGAAGTCAGATGTGTGAATAGTTCTATCCATTGTTAAGTTTCTTGGTTGTCTGCTTAAAAATTCTGGCTCAGAAACCTAGGCAGATGCTCTTCAGAGAAAATAGATTAGAAACCTTTTTCTCTGATGAGAGAGTAGTTTGTGGTTAATCAATAAAGAACACACAATTTAGCCTAATTTCATGCGATCAGAGGCAAACAGGTCCAATTTTGTATTCTCAAGATATCAATACCAAAATGTATGGCTAGTCGTTAGAACTTGAAGCCATTAAGACACAAGAAGGATAAACTATTTTTTAAGCCATGCCCACAATATACTTTTGGAGGAAATATAAGTCTTTTATAAATGTTTATCAAAATTTTTCCTTAGTTTATATCATTTAAAATGAATATTAGTTGGTTTTATATGTATCTGAGAATGGAAGGATTAAAAAATATATGTTCGGATAAGAGAATAAAGTTAAAGAAACAATGTCATTCATTTTCTCTTTTTTTACTTTGATGTCGTAAGAGGTAAGTTCACAGCCTGCTCTGAAATAAGGGAATAAGTGACTGAATTGGAGACAGGGTTGTCAGATTTAGCAAATAAAATACAGGAAGCTCAGTTAAATTTTGGTTTAACTGGGCTCTTCTATGAACTTAGAGATAAGACAGATCACCTGTCCCTGGAAGCGAGTCAGTCCCTACAGAGTCGCTTACTCACCGTCGGTGGAGCAGCTGCTGGTTCCATCACTAGAACAGTACCGCATCTCAATTCTCTGCCTTCCCACTTCCAGCAAGTTTGGATCAGGCAGGCGGGCCTTGCACGTGTACCGAAATCGCTGCTCGTAGTGGCCCCCATTGTCAGAGATGTTGACAGGTGTCCAGGGCGTCCAGGGTGTGGTCTTTTTCAGCTCAGGGCATGGGTTGGTATTACAAGGCTGGTACTCCTGGAGGAGAAAACACATGAAGTATGCTTATCATACTGCAGAAATAGAGCCAGGGGCATCCTTCCTTAAGTGAAGGAGAGGGCTCTCTAAAACTTCAGGTCCTGACACCCACCAGCTACTCTGCAAAGTTAAAAGCACACTTTTTTGTCAAATTAGGCATTGAAGAGAATGTTCGGTGTTCAAGTTAACTGCAAAGGAATCTGTACAGTTTCTACATCAACAATGAGGATGAGATAATAAATGTAATTGTGTGTGAATAAAAATGGTGATTCCCCCCAAATCATCTTCCTTTCATTGATAAGTGACCCAAAATGCTGAATATTCTGACGTTAACTTTAGCTTTTTTTTTTTTTTTTTAAGATAATAGTTAAAATGAGGGAACCAGAATTTGATTTTTGGACCTCATTATGTTCAGTCTAAGATTTATATTTTAAGCTCTTGATCACAGATTCAAAGTGTTAGAATGGTAGCTTTCCAGTTGATAACACAATACATGATAACTTTTGGTCTATAAGAAATTTTCACATGATTTCCCTAGTTAATACATTGTTGGCATTTTTCAGTCTCACCTCCCTTCCCCAGTACCAGAATACCTCCATTGTAAGCACAGCAGGGAGGACCCTGGCAAGTGGGACATGCCATTTTTGGGTGGTGGACTTTAGGACTATAAATTTGGGTCTCTTAATCTGGCAAGAATTTTAAACATTATGTCTTCAGAAACACGACCAAATCTAAGGGGCACAGGGTTTGACCTTGAACATAGCACTAGGTGTTTCATTAGAGGGAAAACCCACAACATATAATACATTCAATTATGGTCATACTTTTTTTTTTTTTCTTTTTTGTGGCACGCGGGCCTCTCACTATTGTGGCCTCTCCCGTTGCAGAGCACAGGCTCCAGACATGCAGGCTCAGCGGCCATGGCTCACAGGCCCAGCCGCTTTGCGGCATGTGGGATCCTCCCGGACTAGGGCACGATCCTGCGCCCCCTGCATCAGCAGGCGGACTCTCAACCACTGCGCCACCAGGGAAACCCTATGGCCATACTTTTAAAATAATTTTATTAATGTTAAACATACACAGAAAGGAAGAGTTAAATATCTTTCTAAGATTTATTATGAAAAAGAGAATTGTTTTATCCTTCCCGCATCTCTTTCAGTTATCTAGATACTTATCCCTTAGAGCTAACAACAAGAATTTTCCAGCATCAGGCATTATCCATTAACTGTGCACTATGGGAAAAGATTTAGCTCTTTATTCTTTACCCCTTTACCCCTCTTCCTGTGTCTCCAACCCAGATGCAGCCTTCCCACCTCCCATCATCTTTATGTAGATACGCTGCACTTTTGGTTAGATCCAAATCCAGTGTTTGCACTTATCGCTAGATGAACATTATCCACAGGTGACTGGTGCAGAGAGCTGATTGGTTTCTGTTTCGTGTCCAGTTCCCTCCCAGTCCGACTCAAGGACTTGCCTGGTTTGTCGGGGTAGTTGTCTAGTTTCTATGAACTTGTCATGAAGTCACTCTCCATCAGGTATTTTGACACAGTAGGAACTGTGATGGCTGGTTTATGCTTGGAAAATAAAAAAGTCTCAGTAATATTGTATAAATGAATTCTGGTAGGAGAGAAAGTAGCCATGTGTATCCACACCAGAAGCTTTAACTGGAAGCCTGTTAAAATATTTATTTTGTCATGATTCTAATTAGTCTAACTAGTTTTCTTTACGCAGGGCCTATCTTTTAAAATTTTTTTACAAGGGACAATACTCGAGGGCTCTTCATGTTTGTGACTTCATACGCTTCTAACAGAAAACATGTAGAGCAATCGTCACCACTTTCCTGATTTATCACCTCTTGCCTCCCTTCCCTGGCCCACACTGATGCTCCCCAACCCCACACCAACACACACCGGAAGACAGATGACTTCATTTTCCTTTGTTTACAGCATGTTTTATTATAGCATCTTTTGGATGCTGCCTTTTAAGTGAAAAACTAATAACCCCAATGGATGCCATAAACTCAATCATGTGAAACATTAGACAGAACACGTGTGTGCTCTTTTTCACTGGAATGGAGACCATGTAATAGGAATGCAATCGGCCTTGTCTGGGACCTTCCAGGCCCAGTGTGTGGCAACACTGCCAGCCCCAGATTGAAAATGCCATATGCATTCCCTTCATCACTCTGCGTCAGCCTGGCTGGGCAAGTGTCCAGGGGCGGCTGGCTCCTTGCCTAACTGGACTTAAAACATATGCTGTTTATGGACCCCTGCTTTTAGCATTAACAAGTTTGACATCACCTACAAAATAGTAAGATCCCATGTCTCAATAAACAAACACAGAGGGTCCTCCCAGTAAATCTGAGCTTCCTTGCACTAGAAATTTCACCTCTTCTATGGAGATGAAGTGTTTTTTTGAAACAGATGAATAGAAAATATATTTTAAAGCCTGGTTGGCCTCTGTGTACTGGTAAAATGCTCAGAACGGTGGGGGGATGGTGGCGGTTGTCACATGTCCCAGAGGTGGGTACACCTCACAGGTGAAGAAGATCAGTTCAGGCCCGTTAGACCTAAACCTCTGATAACAAAGTCTGTTCTTATGTTCCATTAGCTCCTCACTGTACAAAATCCAACAGGAGTCTCAGGACCTCTCCTTTCAACTGCCTTTTAAGATTTGATTATGATGCATTCATTTAAAATATCAAATTATGAAATACTGAGAAATGGTATGACTGATCTCTTTTATATTAATGACCAAAATTATAAAGTGGTTCAATTCAGTGGTGAGTGGTTGTATGGCTTAGCTGAGCCTGTATGCTCCAATTTACTGAGGAACTGCTGCTGTGAGTAAAATAGAGAGATGGTGACAATCCAAGCAAACCTAAATTTGAATGGAACTTGAACAGCATTATATCTGATGCTTAAAAGAGAAATTATTTTAAAAGGGATTTCAGGGAGCTAATTATTATACCTGTCACATAGGATTCTTAATATTCTGGTGGAAAATATTAGATAAGAATGGTCAATAAATCAATCCCACTGCTGCTATATATCCAAAGGAATTAAAATCAGGATGTCAAAGAGATACCTACACTTCCATGTTCATTACAGCATTACCCACAATAACCAAGATATGGAAACAACATAAGTGTCTAGTGACGAATTAATGGATAAAGAAGATGTGAGACAGACAGACAGGCAGACACACACACACACACACACACACACAGTGGAATATTATTCAGTCACAAGAAAGAAGGAAATCCTGCCATTTACAACAACTTGGACCTTGAGGGCATTATGCTAAGTGAAATAAGTCAGACAGAGAAAGACAAGTTCTGTATGCTCTCACTTATATGTGGAATCTAAAAATGCCAAACCCAGAGAAACACAGAGTAGAGTGGAAGTTACCAGGGGTTGGGGAAAACGGGAAAATGTGGGTCAAAGGGTACAAGCTTCCAGTTATAGGATTATCAAGTTTGGGGATCTAATTTACAGCATGGTGATTATAGCTAATAATACTGTATCATATACTTGAAAATTTCTAAGAAAGTAGATCTTAAATGTTCTCACCACAGTAAAGAAATGATAATTTTGTGACAGGATGGAGGTGGTAGCTAATGCTACGGTGATAAGCATTTTGCAATTTATAAATGTATCAAATCAACACACTGTACACCTTAAACTTACATAATGTTATGTGTCAATTATATCTCAATAAAGCTGGAAAAAAATAAAATAAAGACAGCAGCCGATGCAAGGACTGCTTGGACTGCAAGGACAAAAAAGAAAAACAAAAGGTCAAGAACAACAAAGGAAAAAATAAACATGGTTACTACATCAATTTTAAACAGTTCTCCTAACATGTTGCCTATGTTTTATATGTCCCAGTCAACAGTGATACAACCATCCATTTAAAAGTTTAATCTGGAGACCTGGGAGGCACCTGCCTGTTCTCCCTCACCTCTAGGCTAAGTCCTATAGATATGGTCTCTTAGGCTCCTTCTCTCCTCCCCTTCTCAACTGTCTCTTTTCTAATTCAGGTCACCATCATCTCAGTCCTGTTTCACAGAATCAAAGCGTGTATTTCACTGACATTTAATTGTGTATTTATAAGTCTGCCTCCTCAAACAGATGGTAAATTTGTCAAGAGCAAGAACTTTGCCATATTTATTTTATATTACCAGTCCTAAGTATAATACTATAATTTTTTGGTGAATGGATAAATCAATTCACAGATAAGCCCATTCTGGTGGAATCTGCATAAATCTGGGGAAAAATTAGATGGTTAAGCAGGGTCCCATTTTGCTGTTTATTTTTCCTTTGAGAAAACTAAAATATCTTACATTCCATAGGTTGAAAGTAAAATAGATGGTAACAGTCCAAGAAAAATTTTGATACCATGTGTTTAGCACAAAATAAGAAAATTACCCTTAAAGTGTTTTCATCAATAGCTGAATATGTGAACTAAATATATTCTCGTATGGAATACGTATGGTTTCCATATGTACTTATCAAATTCTCTTTCAGTAACTAAGTTGTTACACTCTGAAACAGAAAGCCATTCTGCACCAGAGGAACAAGAGAGTAATGTGCTTGCGAAGGGCCAAGGTATTGAAGCATATGTAGAGAGGTAGATCTCTGATCCCAGGAGCTTGAGGAAGCAGAGCACAGATTGACAGGAAATCCTGGAAATTAGTTGCATGGTCCCAGCAAGAAAGAGAAAGAAAAGGGAGACAGCGCATTCAAAATTATAATGCCACGGAATGACTTCTGCTTCCAACCAAGATGGGGTAACACAAATGGGATGAACTCTTTCACCAAGAATAACTTTAAAATACATAAAACAATAGTTTGTAAGACATCGGACGTTAGGCAACGAAGGGCAGTGATCACCAAGTTTCGGAACCATGAGGTGAGCTCCACAATTGACCCAGCCTACAACCTGGAGAAGGTTTCCAGGTTATGGTGGAGGAAGAAGAGACCCAGGCACAGACTAGTGACTGGGGAGACAGAACTGGGAGGTAAAGGAAGCCAAAGGGGCCAGGGTTCTCAGCAGGAGAGGGCTGCACAAAGAAGAAACTCCAGTTATGCACAGCTCCCCCGTTAGGTATTCAGCTGAGTAGAAACCCGTGAATGTATGTGTATGAAGAGACTACACATGGGTGGGGAAAGACCCACCTGAAAAGATCAGAGGGGACAGTGCACGTCACTCACATAGGGCTGGGGATACTGCTTGCTCCTAAGAGCTAGACTGAAAGGCTTCATAATTCTCCTCGCATCAGTTAGGGTACCAGGAAGGGTCTTGTCTCCACCGTGCGGAAAAATCACCCCAGACTAAACTCTGCTCTCATCTCAACTAACAAAGCTTACAAGCAAAAACCAAACAGATCAAACCTAGTTTCACATAACTTGATCTTGTCCCAAAGGACAGCTCTTGCATAATTTGGGGAATATAAAAGTGTCCAACGTACAACAAGGAAAAGGTCACAGTGTCTTACATCTAATCTAAAATTACCAGGTATGCAAAGAAGCTGCCAAAAAAACACAACTTACACTGAGGAGAAAAATCAGTCAATTGAAATTGGCACAGGAAAGCCATAGATGACACAATTTGTAGTTAAGAATATGTAAAACTGTTATTATAACTGTATTGCATATGTTCAAGGAGCTAGAAGAAAGACAACCTGTTAAGTAGAAACATGGAAGATATAAGGAAGAAATAAAATCAACTATACACAACATTCTATGAGGTCGACTTTAATCTGGTATAAAAAACCAGACACAGACATAAGAAGGAAAGAAAACTACATGTGAATATTCCCCATTAACTTAGACACAAAAGTGCTTAACAGGACTTTAAAAAGCAAAACTCCAAACTATTTTAAAAGGTTAATAGCTCATAATTATGTAGGGAGTATGTCAAGGGTGCAAGGTTCATTAACATTTAACATTGGATCAAGGAAATTCACCTTATTAACAGTCTAAAAAGTAAACCCATATGGACATCTCAATAGATACAGAAACGTCATTTGATAAGATGCCCAAAGCCACTCCTTATAGAAACTCTCAATCAACTAGGATAGAAATAAATTTCCTAAATCTGACAAAGGACATTTATTAAAAACATACAACAACATCTTAAAGGTTAAAGCCTGTATGCTTTTCTTAAAGCTGAAGAATATAAGATCAATATAAAAGATTAAGTCTGTTTCTATGTACTAGCAATGAGGAATCATAAATTAAAAGAATGCCATTTACAGTGCTATCAAAAATATGAAATACTTAGGAATAAGTCTCATAAAATATGTGCATGATTTGTACACTTAAAGAAAACTTAATCTTCTAAATGATCTATAGAATCAATGCAATCTTAGTCACAATTCCAGAAGGCCTCTTTAAAAAAATAAAATTTGACAAGCTAATTCTAAAATTCACACAAAAATACAAAGTATCTATCAATAGAATAGCAAAAGCATTTTGCAAAGAAAGGACCTTGTTGGAGGACTTACACAACCTGACTTCAAGACTCATTATAAAGTTACAATAATCAAAATGCTGTGGCATTAAGATTGAAAGATTGAGCAAAGGAGTGGAATGAAAAGCCCAGAAATAGACCCACATGCATATGGCTTATTGATTTTTCAAAAAAGGTGCAAAGGCAATTTAGTGGTAAAAGCAGTCTTTTCATCAAATGGTGCTGGAACAATTTGATATCCATATGTGAAAACCTGAACTTTGATCAATAACTTGCTCTATCCATGATAATAAACTCAAATGGATCATAGAACAATATCTAAAAGCATAAAACGTATAGAATAAAACCTGGGAGAATATTTCTGTGACCTTAGGTTAAGCAAAGATTTCCTAGATACAATGCCAAAAGCATCAGTCATAAGAGAGGTAAAAATAAGTTGTGTTAATCAAAATCAGAAACCTCTACTTTTGAGAGACACTGACTGTTAAGAGAATGAAAGACTAGACACACATGGGAGAGAATATTTGCAAATCGGTTATCTGATAAAAGGCTCATACCCATTATACACTTAAAAACTTAAAACTCAACAATAAAAGAAGAAAAACAGTATAAGCATTGTCAAGCGTTATGGAGAGACATTTCACCAAAGAAGATATACAGATGGCAAAAAAGCATATGTAAAGGTACTCAACATCGTTGTTTTTTTGTTTTTTGTTTTTGTTTTGTTTTTAAGAATAAAGGTAAATTAACACAGATATAGGTAACAAATGTATGGACACCAAGGGGGGAAAGTGGGGCGGGGTGGTGGTGGTGGTGCGATGAATTGGGAGATTGGGATTGACATATATACACTAATATGTATAAAATGGATAACTAATAAGAACCTGCTGTATAAAAAACAATAAAATAAAATCAAAAAAGAATAAAAGTAAATTAAAACCACAAGAAACCACCACACACTTATTAGAATGGCTAACATGAAACAGAACAAAAGAAACCTCGAACCTGACCGTATCAAATGCCGGTGAGCTTGCAGAGCAAAAGGAACTCTCATATCCTGCTAGGAGGAATGTAAAATGACACAATTGCTTTGAGAACTATTTGACACTTGGCTAAAAGCTTAAACATACACTTACCATATGACCTAGACATTTCCCTGCTAGATATTTACCCAAGAGCAAAGAAAGGATATGTCCATACAAATACCTGTACATGAATGTTCACAACAGCTTTATTTGCAATAGCCAAAAACTGGAAAGAATGCATATACCCATCAGCAGGTAAATATCTAAGCAAATAATATCCAAATAAGAGACTACTCAATAATAAAAAGAAATGAACTGTTGTTATATTCAACATAGAAGAATCTGTAAAGAATTGTGCTACGTGAAAGAAGCTCCCAAAAATGGAATGACAGTGTATGATTCCATTCACATAAAATCATGAAAAGTGAAAACTATGTAGAATCAAAAAGATGAGTGGTTACCTGAGACTAGGGAAGGCAGGGAGGTATATGAAGGAGGGGTTATGAAAGGAAACAAGGAAACTTTTGAGTTGATGAACACATTTCGTTCTCTTGTGTTGATGGTTGCATGGATGTACATATCTGTTAAAATGTATCAAATGTTAAACAGGTGCAGTATATGGTATACCAATCATACTCAATAAAATATTAAAAGCTATGTGGTCACTGAAAGACAATTCTCTTTCTAAAAAATGGTGGTTATTTTGCTAATTTAGAAGTGATATTCAAAACAGCTGTGTTTGCACGTACCTGCACACAAACTAAGATTACAGTTATTTTATGGCGTTCATGCTGGAATATTTGAGACCGAACGTAACTACTAAGTATTTGTAGATAAATGTTTCACAAACACAAAATGTGCACGGTCAAGCCAATTTTACCTGTCATCCCACGTCCTACATTGTATGATAGAAAATGTTATTTTCTATCATACAATCAGCCAGTGTAGCAACTGCCTGTTTAGCCTACGTATACACGTGCATCAACTGCATTCTTTGATAATCTTACTCCTCTTACAATCGGTTTCTTTAGCTTCAGTGCATTTTCATGCTGATACAGGTCTTTGAACATGAAGGAGTTAAAATTAGCTTCCATGGGGTTTGGAGATGTTTGTGAGTCACAGGATGGCTTGGTGGAAGTAGCACTCAGCCCCAAGGCCACCTTCTAACTTACTGTATAATCCTTGGCAAATCTTTTGAACATGTCTTAATCCGTTCAGGCTGCTATAACAAAATAGCACAGACTGGGTGGTTTATAAACAATTTATTTATGTCCCACCATTCTGGAGGCTAGAAGTCCAAGATCAGGGTGTCAGCATGGTTGGGTGAGGGTCCTCTTCCGGGTCACAGATGTCTCTTTTTATCCTCACATGATGAAAGGGGCTAGCTGGCTCTCTAGGGCCTCTTTCATAAGGACACCAATCCCACTCATGGGGGCTCCACTCTCATGATGTAATCACCTCCCAAAGGCCCCACCCCCTACTACCATCACCTTAGGCATTAGGTTTTCAACACATGGATTTTTGGGGGACACAAGCATTTAGCCCATAGCAGAACACACTGCAACAAACACCAAATGAAGGGTTATACAAGATGATCTCAAAGTACTTAACAAACACATTTTGGAATCCAGAATCTTGCTTTTAATTTAGTCAGCCAACCCCAAATAGATATTCAGTGCATGCACTTGAATCTGGTTCATAGAAGGTAAAACGATTTGATATCCAAAGGCTACATGACAGTCTACGCTAGCTACTTTAAAGAGGGGATGCTGATTTAGAGATTTTAAAGAATGTTCTTGTTTTATTTCCATTACTATTATTAGTCATTAAAGGCCCAATGAAATAAAATAGAAATACTCTTTAAAATGTGAAAGCAATATTGGAACAAAAAGAGTGAATATTTTTAAGTAGAAAATCCCACTGTTCTATTGCAGTAACTGCTTGCATTTCAGCAGACCTCCTCTGGGTAGCCACAGTCCTCTCTTTGGCCACGTTCATACATCTTTGCTGTATCACTCGTTTGCCTAAGGGTCTCCAAATCCTGCAAAAGCGTTTTGAGGGTAAAGCCTGGGGCTGATGCAACTTCCTTCCTCATTTGGGTGACTGGCAACACCCCTGGCTCCAAAGGGGGAGAGGATTGAGACGAACATCTCAAGGGCTTTCAAATGGGTACATTTATCAATACTTTCAACAGGCAGTCAACCTGCGTTCTTCTAAGTGCAGAAAAAGCAGCAGAATACTCCTCTGGTTTCATATTAAAAAAAGATGTGCGCCTGCGTGTGTTAGATTATATGCGTGTGCATATCTATAAAAACGGAGCTGGCTCTCCTCCTTACACATACTTTTAGGCATTCCTTTTTATAACACTGTAGAAATCCCAAGAGAATAAGAAAATCAGTGCTGTCGCTGGTAATCTTTTTTTATTATAGAGGCTGTGATTTGTGGGCACTCTATAAACTTACATCTCAAAGGAGAAGATCCACTTATTTGGTTTATTCTCTCACTATCATGCCCTTAAATTCTTAGTCCCTGAGGGCGAACATCAAGAATTCAGATATCTTTTTTTTCTGGCAAATACCTTGCAACAAGAGGAGAAACTACTTTTAGTTAGGAGTGAAAGCCTACCATTGGGAAAAATGCTTTTCCTTCCCAAACTAACCATTGAAATGGGTGACTTTGAGCATAAAAGTCCACCCTTTATTTCCATTCCTCTATTTTTAAAGAAAAAAAATGCTTAACTGTAATATACTTGCTTCAGAATATTTGGACCTATTTTAAGAGTTCTTATGAGGAATTTTGGAAGAACAAGAGTAAATAACACAAACCAAACTGACGTGTTATTTAAGATTGAGGCTTTGAAAGGACAACTCATGGGGCATTGCTTTTACACTAATACATGGGGGCAGTTGCCCTGGATTCTTTTAAGTACAAAAAAACAATAGTCACTTGCTTTCTTACTAGAAAATGATCGTGTGTGTGTGTGTGTGTGTGTGTGTGTGGGTGGGTGGGTGTGTGTCTCACCACCTCACTGTACATATACAACTGTAGAAAAACATGGCTTAAGAAAAGAAAGAAAAAATACTCCCTATCATCATAGGATTTGGATGCTATGGTTATAGCCATATTTGTGTGGGCTAAAGTGGCTTAATTTCTTGGCAAGAAGATGCAAAATCAAATTAGATTAATGGAGTGGTTATGGAAAATTCAGTCATGAAGATACAGGCTAAAACCATACTCATGGCTTGGGCAAACCCTAATTAAAAAAATTAAATGTATTAAAAGCTGTTACTTAGCAGCCTAGGCAACCACTGGTATTTTACCAACACCTGTTTATTAGTCTGTGGTTTGATAAGTAAACATTTATTTTATATATAAATTAATTTCTAAAATAATTTGTTTTGAACTTTTGAGAAATGTATTAAAAATAAATGTGAGGGCTTCCCCGGTGGCACAGCGGTTGAGAGTCTGCCTGCCGATGCAGGGGACATGGGTTCGTGCCCTGGTCTAGGAAGATCCCACATGCCGCGGAGCGGCTGGGCCCATGAGCCATGGCCACTGAGCCTGCACGTCCGGAGCCTGTGCTCTGCAACGGGAGAGGCCACGACAGTGAGAGGTCCATGTACCGCCAAAAAAATAAAATAACATAAAATAAATAAATAAATGTGAGTCAGATGGTGCTGATAAATATATACAACTTGTTTTTACCTGACCATTGACTGCAAAGTAATTAAATACCATTTTCCTCTTTTAGATAATTTGGATGCTTTTATTTTTTCTTTATTCTGCATGTGTAGCTAAAGGAACATAGGCCAAAACAGAATTGTAATGTCTTTTTCCATTTGCTTACTCAGCTGACAAAGTTCCTAAAGACATCAGTTTTCTTCTGCCTTTCTTCAGGCATGGAGGGTTGAGTAGTCCTACTTGGAGCCTTGGGAGCAGCTGGTCTATTTGTCATTAGTCACCTCCACCATGATTCCTTGATTATGGCACAGCTATGATCTTAAGGGTGCCCTGACAGTAAGCACCCACTCGCAGACTCTGGTAGGCAGAATTCTCACACGCCCCCAAGAGCCCCACCACCTGCGTATCACATCTTATGTAATCCCTTTCCTGTGAGTGTGGGTGGGTTCTATGAAAATGATGGCATAGTGAGGTTCCTCCTAATCTAAGATCTCCTTGTAGTGGACAAAAGACAGATTCTCCTGCTGGCTTTGAAAATATTGGCTGCCACATTGTGAGGGGACCACATGGCTAGGACCTGGGGGCAGCCACTGACAACATCCTCCTCCCTACAGCCAGAAGAACACGAGGACCTCAGTCTCCGAACTTCAGGTCACTGTGTTTGAGTGAAATAATGTTGGGTAAATGTCTTTTGTTTAAGGGCACAAACAGAATTTAAGATGGTGTTCTGTTCCTTCTATGGAAGAGCTTTTCCTAAAGTGTATCTTCATGGGGTGCTCATGGCGCTACAGAGACAAAAGCATCTGTTGTCAGGAGGGACTGAGAAGCTCTGGGTTCAACAGAGTTAAACGGGTTTCATCAACGGGCGTGCTCAGAGCTGATCTTGGAGCCCTTTTCTTAGAGCTTCTCAGGGAACCAGAGTGGAATAGAGGGCACCTTAGCAAATGCTGTCAGAGAGGATGCTACCGGGAATCAAACAAGTTCTCAAAAGGTGAGAGCAGTTTTCTCATCGGAGCACTGATTCTACAATCAACTTTATTGATTCAAACTGAAAGTAGGGGTATATCCCCAGAGTTCTGAAGTTGTATGGAAGTCATCCCTCTTCTGCCAAACCTAACAGGATTTAACAGACTGAGGATGCAGTCCTACGTTCATAAGATCCTTAGCCCACTTGACTCCATGTTCTAATCAGGAAAGCCATCTAGAATATCCCTCTCCTTCAAGCCTGTGGGTGGGCGGCTTTCCAGAAAGTGTATGATGTATAGGGAGCTGGCACTTCATTTGTCTTGCTCCTCCAATGACTTCCAGTCTATCTATAAGTGGGCTAAGCAGTTCTGATTGTGAAACTCTTTGCTCATTTCCAAGTTCATTGCCTTGTGTGATAACCAGGGGAGGCCACCAGGTCTTAACCTTAACCTAGGGCCTCAGCTTTCTCATCTGAAAAATGGGCACATAAAGAAACATCATTGGGACTTCCCTGGTGGCTCAGTGGTTAGGAATCCGCCTGCCAACGCAGGGGACACGGGCTCGAGCCCTGGTCCGAGAAGATCCCACATGCCGCGGAGCAACTAAGCCTGTGTGCCACAACTACTGAGCCTGTGCTCTAGGGCCCACAAGCCACAACTACTGAGCCCATGTACCACAACTACTGAAGCCCATGTGCCTAGAGCCCGTGCTCCACAACAAGAGAAGCCACCGCAGTGAGAAGCCCGCGCACCGCAACAATGGGTAGCCCCTGCTCACCGCAACTAGACAAAGCCCACGTGCAGCAACAAAGACCCAAAACAACCAAAAATAAATAAATAAATAAATAAAAAGAAACACATCATAATTTTCGGGGAGTGTTAACAAGATAAGGTGTTCACAGTGATTAGCAGGGATCCTGGCACATGGGGCATCTTTGGTCTGCACAGAAGCCTGGAAATGAAGATGGGTTGCAGAACGTGAAAATATTAGGGGTTCTGCAAAGTTGGTCACTAGCCATCTTGAGAAATCACCCTCTGTCCAAGAAAATGCGGATGGTCACAAAAACCCCTAATGATCCCAGCAAGGTTACCAACAAAGGAATGGATTTACCTAACTGGCAAAAAAGGTTTAAACTTAACTTGCATCCAAGTTTCCATGTACATCATTTCACTCGCTTGGGAATGTGATCATCCAGTAGAAAATTATCTTCAAAATTTGTTCTTAACTGAGTTTACATGAAGCTGACTTTCTATCAGTTCACATTCCTTAAATATTAGTTAAGGGTTCGTGTCCTAAAAGATAGTAGTAGGAACATTTATTTAATCTAAAATTCCTACAGCACGAATGATGCATTTGGGACACTCACTGCTAAGGTCAAAGTTCTTCTGTCATTTCCTTTCACCAGTATGGAAATGTTCAGAACTCTTGGGTATTCTTTTGGCTGTCTAAGCTGGGATCCCATCATTTAATGGATCTGGGAAATGAAAAACACGTATGTTTTATCAACATCTTTGCTTAGAATTTAAAGCACAAGGAACCCTCTTTTTGCTCTTCTTTTGGCCAATTTACCTTGGGAAATTATGTTCCTCAAATAAAGTTGTGTAAATGACTTTCTTCTTATAATTCAGATTAACTAGGTTTCTATTACCTCATGAATCTTTCCTGACAGAAATTATGGGTAATGTCCTATGTATTTAAATTTAAACAATTATATTTTTTAAATTAAAAGTCAAAGTAATATTGTACAAATGACGTTTTCAATGAACAACACAGTCATGAAAATAGAAGTATCATGTTATCCATCCACTCATCCATTAATCCTTATTCCAGTCATCACCATTGGAGCATCTATACCTCGTGCAAGATGCTAAGCTACATCCTCAGGGGATCTTAGACGTTAGTGGTGAAAATGAACAGGGGAAGTTCAAGGTAGACACGTGAAAGTGCCATTAAGTCCCACACCAACTGTGTTATGGGAATTAAGATGCAGGGGGGACTTGATCTTAAATCACATGAGGACACAGTAATTGACACTGTGGCCAATGCCATGGGCCACTCGGCCTGGGGTTCTGTGTCTGACAGACCGACCAGTTTTATACCAAGGGGTGTATTACTCCCCAGCCACAGCATCAGAGGTTGGACGCACCCAACAGCTTAGTTGCCTTGAGCAACAAATTCTGGCTAAATTATCCATGCCTTCATAGTACGATGTCACTGCTAATACAAAACAAATGAAAACCCCAGTGCAATCTTATCCACTTTAAGTTTCAAGTTTTGACTACATAAAATAAAAAAACTAACAGGTTAAAATATAAGTTGTCAAAAGAGTTGGCTATGTGTCCATATTTTTTCTTAATAAAGTTAAAATTCGTTATGCTCCAATTTTATAAATGTTCAGAATGTATGCACAGGGTCCCAGCAGCAGGCCTGATGAAAAGAGGAAAGTGCGACAGTAACCTGCTCAGGACTGTGGTCACAACTGATGGCCAAGGGTCATTCCAAGGCCTGGGTTGTGTCTCCAGATCATCCTTATTCTACTGGCTTTCCTCTCAAAGCTGGGAGCTACGTTCACAAGAGAGCCCCACTCTCCCAGCAAAGGAGACTCGTTTCAACCTGAGGATAAAGGTGTTGCTCTTTCTTGGTAGAGTCACAATCTCAATGCGGTAATATAAATATATAACGACTTTCCTAATATCGTTTTCAAATAGACTATCACAAAAGTGAATGATGTTTCTCAAATAAACTATCATAAGAATAAATATTCTGTCTAAATGAAGTGACATCATAACACAATCATTTGTCTAAGACCGCTCTTGATGGATTTATTTCTAAGATTTATAAACTTCTCTTCCAGAACTTAATTTAACAGTTTATTGATGTCTTGGGGATGTAATTAAATTTATTTATTACTGACAATACTATTAATGCATCCGGTTTGTTGCTGTTGCTGTTTTCCAGAGCCTAAACACATTTCTCACGTTTGCTTGAATTTTTTTTGCCGTGACCTGAGTTTTCGGCCACAGCTCTGCTGTATTATGCCCCCGCTTCTCGCGGTCCTCTTTCTCCCTCCATCTATGTGATATTCTGGACAATGGATCATTAAGCTGATTGGAGCACACAGCAAAGAGAACAGGCAGAACTTGTGAGGCCTTGGAGTCTGTGCCACAAGGCTGGACAGCAAAACCTTTGTACAGTGGTTTTGTCCGCAGTGGTTGAGAGTCCGCCTGCCGATGCAGGGGACGCGGGCTCGTGCCCCGGTCCGGGAAGATCCCACATGCCGCGGAGCGGCTAGGCCCGTGAGCCATGGCCGCTGAGCCTGCGCGTCCGGAGCCTATGCTCCGCAACGGGAGAGGCCACAACAGTGAGAGGCCTGCGAACTGCAAAAAAAAAAAAAGCTCCCATCTATGCTTTGTTTGTTGACTTTTTAAAAAACTGTTATGAATGAGTGTTGAATTTTATCAAACATTTGTTCTGCATCTATTGGAATGACTCTGACATTCTTTCTTCTTAATCTTATTAATATAAAATATATTATTTATAAATTCTCCATTTGCTCATTGTAAATGTCACACTATGAATATGAACATGTAAGTGCAATGTAAATGTTTATATATGTAAAATTTATATTTGTACATAAAGTCTGATGAATTAAGGTTGTACAAGGTTGCACAATATGTACACTGCAGAAAAGAAGATCCTGGCAAAGGGGCATGTGAGAGCTGAAATTCAGCCTGCATCTTTTCCTAAGCCATGAGTTTTGGCAGAGGGCTGTCTGTCCTCAGAGGAAGGAGCCTAAGAACATGCTGGCTGCCTGCCAAGACCTGAGCCTATGCCGTTGTGACCCTCAGAAGGGGAAATATGTACTACTTCACACAAAGGCACTTTACAGGTTAGCAGTGCTTCTGGGGCTCATCCATTTCTAGCCCTCGAGGTCAATGTCATTTACCAAGCAACTCAACCACTGGATATCTTATCTTGGGAGAACTTGCTACAGGATTCTCTCACTTTTAAACAAATTGTCCCTTTCTGCCTACTGCTCAGAATCCCTGCCACCATCTCTATGAACTGGCACCACTAGCTCTGATTTTTAATGCCTTTCCCCTACTCAAAGAGGTGGCCACGAGAAAAGGGACACAAATGTTTAAGTGAGGGAGAGAGATACAAATACAACTTAAAATGATGAAGACCTGACGCTTCTTGCAAATATGATGAGTGTTTGGGGACCTCTGGAGAGAATGCTTGATCTCTGCTCCTGGTTTAAATTTGTGACAGTTCTCCCTTCATTTGAATTTTTCCAGGGCCTTTCACACAATTCATTGAGCAGCTAGTTTGTGCCAGCTACCGAGAAGGTGCTGAGGATGCAGGGCTGAGCCACAGAAACAGGACATCTGCAGTTGGTGGCTTGGAATCTCACAGTGTTCTCTGCAAAGTATCCCCAACCCCCTGGGGAATCTCCCCTCTCTAGTGGAGAGGACCACAGAAAAAGCATCACCCAGCTTTCTCGAAATTCCGGCTCACCAATGATTTCACCCTGGTCCAGTTACAAGGACATGATTGACAATTTAAAACTGTGCCAAGCAAAGTTCTGTCTTCCACTGAGACATAAATAGAATGTTTGCAAAGTGTCAGATTGTAAACCCTTTTTTTATTTTTTGGCCACGTCTCGCAGCATGCAGGATCTTAGTTCCCTGATCAGGGATCGAACCCGTGCTGCCTTCAGTGGAAGTGCAGAGTCTTAACCACTGGACCACCACGGAATTCCCAGACATGTCTTTTATAACACTAGACCCTTATCTTTTTTAACTTGAGTACATATGCTGAAAGTTAATTAAGATGCCTTTCAAACAAATGTGGCAAAACCCGATAAATGTGTAGTAAACTCATAGCCACACCTACTCAGAGGCCTCCCCTACACAAATATTAGTCTAAAAGCAACAAAAGGGAAATTTTAAGTTCTGCTAAAGGCCAAGGAACAATGAGTACTGGGAAAAAAGTTACAACTTCTATTGATTATATATATATTTTTGCCAACATCCCAGTAAAAGATAGAAGTGAAGAGTCAGAATTTTAAAAATTGACAATTTGTATCAGGATGGAATTGGATTTCCTTTGGCCAGATTCCTTTCATTAGGCTGTGACTCCTGGGTCACATCTAAGAATAATATGATCTATGAGCACCAAGGATGACAAGCAAGAGAGAGCGGGAGAGGCCCTGAGAAGGTCATTTAAGATATATGCACCCAAGGAAAAGGCTGCCAAATCCTCACAAAGGCACCCACGTGGAATGAAACCTCCTTAACAGCCCCAGGAATTGGGGTTTACAGAACCTAGAATCAGCCCCAATGGACCAGAAGTATTTACGTTTCCAGTTTACTGGCTGTGCAGGCTAAAGGACCCGTCTGCTTCAATGAGATCCGCAGCGCATGGAGAACATAACAAATGCACTGGAGGTGCTCAGGCAGATCTCTATTCCGCAGGGTAAACAGGGGGAGTCCCTCAGTGGATACATGGGGGGTACCGGAGGCAAGGCACCCCAACGTGCACCCTCAGGGAAACGCCAGGGCCTCAGCCAATTCTAGTGCCAGCCCCTCCTGTGGGAGCAAACTAATGGGGACACCATTTGTATTCGAAGTCCCATTGAGCACTCGTCTTCCTAACTCTCAGTAACCCCTAAAACACCCAATTGACTTCTCCTAAAATAGTGAGGTGGGGCTTGTCCAGGGAAACCCATCCTGTGTACAGGGGGCTTAAAATTGCAAACTTGACTCCTTGCATCCTCTGGACACCTGTAGCTTATATTCAATATGCCACTGTCTACCAGGAGTTGGTGCTATGGGGTTGTTAGTATTTCTCGTCCCAGGCTGAGAGCTCCTTGAGGTCAAGAATAGCAGCTTACCCAGATTCATATTCCACCCAGCCTACATCCAGGCCGTGGCTCATACACATAGCTGTTCAAGACTAACTTGTCGAGGGAATAGAGCTCGACTCAACATTGACTGGGAGCATGAAGTGCACCAAAGGAAATAATACAACATTTGACTAGCATGCAGGATGATGGTCTGCAAAGGGCTCAGGGCCATTACATTTAATTTCTTATTTACAAAGGAGAGCTCAAATATTGGAATCCGTGCAACTTTAAAATATTAAATTCAGATTTCCTTTTCTAATTGGGTGCTCTGTAATAGTTATATGTACTCAAGTCTTGCCTATGGGGATGTGATAAGGTCTTGGAAGGTCACTGCCAAGTATAATCTAATATCAAAACCAATTTTAATGAACTTCATACACTATTACTGCAGGCATATTGGCTTTCAGTGCTAAATTTGATTCGTTTGGAGCAGCCTTGTAAAACTAATTAGGAAGAATTCGAAATAGTTTAAGAATATGAACAAGAAGTGAAATGTTCCTAAGCTAATATCATGGAAAGAAAAATTAAATATGAACGAAAGGCAGCTCCATTGGGGTATGAAGAGTCTCTGTGAAAGAATAACCACAAAATATGTTCCTTTATAAGAAACTGTAAGAAAGAACCAAAGAGTAGACAAAAACAATATAATGCACAAGAATGATCACTTCGTTTGAAAAGATGTCGCTAACATTTTGCCAAATTGCCATCATCTTTTAAAAAAATTAGTACATAAATTGAATAACTAGTTTCATTTATTCATTTTCTTACACTCTGCTAGGTATTGAGGATATAATCGCAAATAAAATAGATATTGTCCTTGACTTTAAAAATCTCAAATAATGGGATTCCCTGGTGGCGCAGTGGTTGAGAGTCTGCCTGCCGATGCAGGGGACACGGGTTCGTGCCCCGGTCCGGGAAGATCCCACATGCTGCGGAGCGGCTGGGCCCGTGAGCCATGGCCGCTGAGCCTGCGCGTCCGGAGCCTGTGCTCCGCGGCGGAAGAGGCCACAACAGTGAGAGGCCCACGTACGGCAAAAAAAAAATCTCAAATATCTTCTTTTTGGTATCAATAAGTTTAAAAACAAATTAATTTATCTCATATTAATGTTATGGAACTTTCCCCTTTGAAATAGGACTAAACTCAAGTTTCTATGACATATTTGGGGGCAACACTGACCTTAATTTATGTTTTTTTAGGTTTAGAAGCACCTATTAAAGTTGAAATAACGATTTTGGGAAAGTAGCAAATTTCAGAATAAGGTCTATACATCTACACACCCACATGGATTTGCATGCCTAACGTCAGGTATGTATTTACAATTAGATGGCTGCTTTTAGATAGTAAAATCTAGACGATTTTTTTTTTTTTTTTTTTGCTGTAAGGAAAAATAATTGAAAACATGATGTGGCTTACCTGCTTGAAATCACTGATGGGTTTATATTGTGGAAATATTAACACAAGAAAGTTATCCTAGCACCAATTATGTAACTGCAGTAGCAAGTAAGTAAGAGTCAAATGGCTATCTATGCCCTTTAGTTTGATACCCAAGACCTTTCAGGAATGAAACAGCTTACTTTCCCTGTCTGCGTCTTGCCATATTCCTTTATGCATCCTCAACCACGCAAATGACACTACTTACGGATCGCAGTGTATTCCCCATGCCCTTTGATTCACAGCCTTCGTTCATGTTTCGTTCACAGAGAAGCTCCCATTCCCATCTCAACTTGGCCAAATCCTAGCCACACCTTTGGGACCCTTGACCCAGCCAGCCAGAGGTAACCTCTCCCTCCTCTGGACTCACTGTTTTCTCTTAATGGTTCCATTGGCATTCCTGGCTTCTTCCTTATATTCTGGCCATTAGATTTATATTTTTCTCCCTTGGTTCAGAGTTTTCTTGTATGCATCTGCATCCCTTCATCTTCCATAGGACCTCGTACAGTTCTTTACACACAGTAAATAGTCAACATTTTTGGCTGACTACTCATAGATGAAAAGATCTGAAAATTCTACAGAGGGTAGAATGGAAGACATGAATCAGTAACTGAAGTCATTGAGAATGTTCTTTTCTTCCATATGTGAAACTGTCTAGAAATTAACAATTATATATGAGATCACACCAAGCTTTAGGGGAATCAATTATCAAACAGGACTCATGTAACAGGCAGAGTTCCTTTCCACCCTTCACTTTCAGATGTCAAGGCTTATCCCTAAAAGCTATTAGCAGCGGCAAGAAGATAAGAGAAGGAAATCAATTACGTAAGCTTCCTAAGGAAAACTGCTCGGCGAACATCAGAGAGCTCCTCCTGAGGTCTGGATTCCATCTGTTTGCCCCTGCTATTTTTGTCTCTCTCCCTTTTGAGAGGCGATTCCTCATGTGCTTCTGTGGAGTCTGAATAATTTTATAAGGTAGATTCCACAGCTTATTTCTTACAGCCACTGCCATTTCTTTTTCCCACATGATGACACTCGAGTTCCTTGAAAGACTGCTTTTCAATAGTTGTAAACTGGGCGATTTCATGGGACTAGGATAGACTGGAACAGATGTGGAAAACCTTTCACATCATGATAGAAGCAAGATCCCAAATAGTAGTGTGTAGGATGTAACTTTCTCACGCAGCTTGGCTTATATAATAATGCAAGAATGTGACATGGTACGGGCCAACTCCATCTTCAAGAGCCTCTATTGCAACTATTTCTTTCAAACCAGAACCTCATGAGATTCTGCATGTCAAACAGATCTTGAAAAAAACACACCGTGGAGTGAAATGAACAGACAACTGTTCTAAGAATGTCTGTTGTTATAGCACATCCTTAGATCACAGAGCAAAATAATTCAGCTTTTTAATTATTCTGACAAATGTTGAAGGCTTCTAAATGGAACCTTGTATTTCTACTTAGAAAAAAATCTAAGTGGGGCAGTAGCTTCTTTATTCTTTCTTGTATTCACAGAGATGAGTGCTGAGCTAGGCTTTTATTCTTAGAAAATTTGAGGATTAATAAAGGGATAACACTTGGGAAGAAAGAAACCATGGCATCTGTGAAAATTACTCAGGGCTTTAAACCATTTTTTTTCACGTTCCAACATCTGTTACTTCCTTCTTTACTTAATTACAAGTTGCTTTGAAAATTATTATGTATGTGCGTTGTTTTAACAACTGAAATTATACATGTTCAGTAATTCCATTGGAGGCACTCAGATGAAATAATAAAAAATAGGAAATGCAAATCTTAAGCAAAACACCAATTAAAACATATTGTTGATATAATGAAACACTTACGCTACTTCCTCCAAAAGGAACAACTGTAGGCCATGAATAAAACCAAGTGACAAGTATAACAAGTATAACGATCAAAACTTATTTTCAAACTCTCTGGCTGCAATAGCACACATGTGAACTCTTTCTACAACACACCTCACTCTTGCTAAATCAAAATTTGCACTAAATAATATTTTGAACGACAGCACCCACAAACCAAAACAAACTAATGAACAGACTTGTGCATGGACCAGTTCAGGTTAAGCTTCACAAGTGAAGAATCCTTCCCAAGTTTTAAGCAGGAACCATGAGTCCCTTACTCACTGTGGTATCCCCAGAGCCTGTTATACGGCAGAAGCTTAATAGTTATTCAATAATAATGGCATGAAAATGAGTAAAAAACTAAGATGCTCAGATTCTACCTACATTAGTATGAGTGCATGCAAACATCTATTAAGACTGTGATGTATGCAGGTCTTGCAAACCTGAGTCAGCACAAGAGGCGCAATCAATTAAGTAAATGACAAAAGGCTTTGCTGATCAGAGGGATGTCTCCCCAGGCTTTTGTTTTCTTGTTTATTTCCTTGCTTTTAGAGGGGATTTTAGAAATGAGTCAGCTGAGTCAGTATGTTGGCTTCTATAACATAGAACCTACAGGAGATCAGACCCCGGCTTCCCTCCATCTTTCCCATCGGCTGGTTGAGCAGAGTTAGTCTCAAGTAGAACCACAGGTCTCAGAGTGGGATGGCTGGATGGACAGAATGTTCTCATGCAGCCATGGCTCAAGATACTGTAAGATATGAAAATATATCCTGGAAACATGGCCCCAGCCTGTGCAGTGAAGTGCCGGACTGAAATATGATTTTTTAAAATTGGGGTGTGGAGGGAAATACCCAAGTGCTATAGTGCATCCTTGATGCTACAAACTGCACATGGAGGACAGGAAGTCCTCAACTCCAGATGAGAAGGACGGCGACACAGCACATCATATAAAGGCCAACTTGACAGGATGAATAAATTACTTTTTAGAAACTATGAACAAGCAAAGCCTTTTCAGACTCCAAGAGAATGTTCTCTTTAATTGCTGTGGCAAGTGCCCGGCGCAACCCGAAGGAGACAAGGTGAGCTACAGAAATTGACCAAAAATAAGTGTCCAAATTGACAGAGACATCAAATCGACTAAATTACCCCGGGAGTGTTCTCTGTGGATAATCCACAATTAGCCCAGAGTGTCAACAGGCCTACAAAGACTGAAGATGCATTTGGAAAAGACTATTCCCTAATTGTTTTTATAGGAACTTCTACTAAGGCTTTAAATTTAGAAAGCCACATTTAATTACTCATTTTGTAGCAGGTAAAAATCTGGCATCATTTAAAAGAGGCCTGGGTTTCCTATAGCTGAGTATTTATTTATGCCATTAGAAAATCAGTTTCTTCTGTGTGTACTGTGTATTTGAGTAGGCCTACAAAAGATTTTTAAGCTCATGGTCATTTAGTGGAAATTGTTATGGCTGAGAATTCTGTTACTGTGTTTCCATAAGTACATTTTAGGTATTTTAATATCAGGTACTGGAAAACCTTTATCGTGGAATTTGTTGGTAAACTGTAAAGGAAGAATTTGTGTGTGTGTTTGTGTGTGTACGTGTCTGTCTGTCTCACTTAAGTCACTTTTACAACAGAAGACCTCTATTCATGAAAACTCTTTTCAACTGACTTTGCAATCACTGTATTTGAATTGTTATAGGCAGAAACAAACCTGATTCTTTGCAAAGAAATCTGGGCAACAGACACTTCCAACATTATAAATAAAACATTTTTGTGAAATGCTCCAGATCTCCACACCAACTATAATTACCAGAGCTTGTAGAATAATTTTTGTGCTCTAGAGGCAGACTTTTGATGGATTAACTCCTACAATCCATCATTTTCTCTTCTCTCCATCTGCATCATACATCATTCTTGAACTTGATGACCAAACTTCCAGGTCTAAATTTCAGAATGCCTACACTTCTTCAGCTCTCCAGTACTCCTCCTTGCTTTTGCGTACTGATATTAACTTTTTCAAAGTACTCAAGCCTCTTTTAACAACATGTGGCATCTTTACACTGACAATCTTTCGTCTTTGCAAGCTCTTCACTGAGATCTCACATAACAAAGGAAAGCCAATTTTGCATTCCCATGCTTTGGAAGGTGTAACATCCAGCCAGTTTTAGCTAGGGAGAGCGATCGTTCCCCTTGCAGAAGAATATGTGGAAATACACGTGAATGCATTTTATAAGCACAGTGCAGTGGAAGAGTGATAGTGATGAAAAATATTATTTTTATCTATAAAAACGTTTCACTGTTTCCACTGATTAAGACTCAACTATTTAAGTTTTACTTAATTTTATTTATTAAATTGTACTTCAGAAAATAGCCTTTTTAGAATTACGAAATGGTATTTTCATAAACAATGGATAAAGCTAACTGTATCTAACCCAGAAGGGCCACTGGCTCATTAAAGTAACTAGAGCTTCCAGACAGCTCAGTGAGAAGCCCATACAAGAAGGCCAGGCGAGAGGTCAGCGTCTGTGACCGAGCTTTCAAGGTATTGCTGGGGCAGCAAATAAACATGCAGAAATGGATTTTGGTCCAAAGTGAAATAATAACCCTTTAACTAACACATACAGCTTAATGTCAACTGGCAATGCTCAAGTACCTCAATCTAGCATAAGCTGGGTTTACCTTGTACAAACTTAACAAAAGCAAACAAACGTAATGGGACAAAGAGAAAAGGCGCTATGTACCTCCTCGTAGAAATGTTCCCGTCCTCCACGGCAGGACTGTGGATCTCTAGAAAACCACCTTTAAAAGTGAGGAAACACCAAACCGGAGTGCAAAGGAAACCAACCACCCATACCATCAAGCAGCCAACTCAAAAACTACTTGTTCAGGTTTAAAAACTTCAGTCTCTCCCAGCTAAGGTTTCCTCTATATTTTATGCAGAAAGGAGGTGCCAGCTATCCCATCTGAAGAGAAGCAGGTGCCATTGCAAGGAGGTTATTATTCTCTTGAAGGTAATTTAGTACTAAAAAAGGAAAGAAAGATGGGGCAGTAAAGATAACTATCATTTAGGAGAAAAGGAAATGAGCCTTCTAATAACTCCTTTTTGAACGGACCCAGCTTTGTGGGTGGGGACATTACCTCCTGTCAGTTAATCAGCTCTTGTTCTAGCATCTTCTGAGGAGGCCACAGCATCCTGGACCTTTCAGCTCCTTAGGGGCAGAAGACCTGGACCCAGGGTCTTGCTCTGACAACCTCAGGGTTTCGCGTCCATAAACTATTTTCTCTGGGCCCAGATTTTCTTATTTGGAAAACCAGGAACACATGAGATGACATTTCTCAAAATATTTTGCGAACTCCACTGTGCTACACAAAAACAAGTTATCTTTGTAATACTGTCATTATTTTCATACATTACAACCTATTTAAACTTCCAACTGCCAGGTTTTACTTGCTTCTAAATGTACCCATGGTGCCATTACTTGACCCAAACAAGTGTTAGTGTGTCATATCAACTCTGATTAACCTTCATGGAATCCCTTTGACAGCATGTATTGATTTTAATGTCTTTATTCTCGACCTTTCAGGGGCTTCTGTGGTCCAGCTCCTTTGTGTCTGGGATACAGATATCTCTCCTACACGCTCCCTGCTGATATGTGAAATCACAGCTTGTGTCAACTGTTTTACGCCGTGAGTGATACTTCAGTAATAAATATAGTGCTGGCAGGAGTCAGTCTGTTTCTGCTTTTGAATGATCTTTGCTGTATGTGACAGTCTTTAGCTTTATTCTTTCACGCATCTGCTAAACCTTCGAGGGAATTCCGAGTTACATTAATTTGAGAAGCTATTCTATTTATGCACCGTACCATTTTGTCTTTCTTCCTTTCTTGTGTTGTAATTTTCAAACAAAACATATAGTTAAGATTTGGGCTGTGAGTTCAATTAATTTCCATGATCATGGGAATCTATTAACGGAATTTTCATGGTTGGCAGAAAGGATATTATTGCAATATTATGGACATCAAGGGTGCTAATGAAGAAGAGGAGCGTTATGGAAAAAAAAGAAAAACCCTCCTCTTTCTTTTAAGATACACTTTGTACTTAATAAGAGTAAAGAAAATTAAACCTTATCATTTATTACTTAACATTAATCAAAAATATTATGCAAATGTAGTTGTGTATTTAAATTCTATTTGTGCCCAAAGAACCAGTTCTCAAATGCTGGCCTAGTCACCCACTAGCAACTGGGTACTGGCTAAGTTCATTAATCTTTCTCAAGTTGAGTTTTCCCATCTCCAAGTGGAGAAAATAATAAAAACTGCCTAACAGGGGCACAGGGAAAATAAACATAACCTATTTTGATCACTCTTAGTACAGTACCCGGCCGCAGGTGCTCCATAAAAGTTAATTATTTGATCATGGAACACAGAATTTCTGTCTATCATAACACACCTAAATAGTAACTCCAGTGTGCTTGGTTATAGTTTCAATATTTCATTTGATATCAAGCAGTAAGTTGGGATTTGTAAGACTTGATATAACAATTATCATCATGGCTATCGTATATGACTGAAAAGGTTAAAAATTAAACAAAAATATGCCAAAGGTAATTAAGCCCCAAGTGGCTATTCTAAAATGATCTAATAATTTTACGTCAAAATAATTATAACCTCAAACTTCTAAGTCACTGCTGTGGTCTAGGCTTGAATCCCAGCAGTGGGACCTGGAACAGACCCTGACCCTCTCTCTCAGCCCATCTTCTCGCAGGTAGAAGGGAAAGAGTGAGCAGAATGGTGCCACTTCTCCCTGAGGCCCACCCTTCTAGGGGCAGGCTCAGTGCCCTCGGGCACTTTACCCTGGGCTGTCTCACTCTCCTTCATCCATAAGCACTCTGTAGTCACACTTACAGAGTTGTAACAGAATGAGAGCAGATAGATCGCACCCAGCTCTCAGCAAGTACTCAATAAAGAACGCCATTTCTCCTTATTTCTATTGCCATCCAGGGTTACTGTGAGCACTTTGTTATATGACACAGGAGTCCAGCCTATCATAACGTGCCTGGATAACAACCCGAGTTTGTCTAATGATAACCTCATTTCAGTAATCCATGTGACACTATGCAGTAAGCTAGGATTTACAAGACTTGATCTGACAATCATCATCATGGTTACCAGGTATTATCAAAAGAGGTTAAAAGCGAAACACATATGCCAAATATAGGTAACATAAAATAATTTAAATTTAATGTAAATTTATATATCTCTATAAATACACACTATAAATTACACAAATATTAATATAAAAGTAACTTTAAATAGAAAAACATAAAATGTGACTTGTTAATGGTATATTATTCAAGAATAGAAACATTTTCCTGGAGACTGTGACTTGATGCCAATAATGATGGTGACAATTTCTATTTCTGTTTGCCTATGTTACTTTGTCACTGAGTAGGATATATAGACATGTATCTCGTACATTCTGTGTATCCTCCGAGACAGCCAGGTGTTTGCATTCGAGGATGCAGCCTGGAGATGTGAAACAGGGCCCCAAGTGTCCTGCCGACTCAGAGGCAGAGCTGGGGGGTGGCTTTTCCTCTCTCACCTGCCTACTCGCTCTGGGAGGCCACAGGAGTGAAGGGATGCTGTGGAGAGCTGGGGAGGAGCAGCGGGGACCGGAGGAACCCAGCACTCCTGCAGGTTCTAGACAAGCTCACTTGTAAGTGGGAGAAAATGTCTGTCCATTAAGGATCCTGATGTACCTCATTCCAAACTCATCAGAGACCTCCGCCACCAGGGAAGGACACGTGTGCCACCAGGGTCCAGAGAAGGGGTACCAGGATCACAACAGAATCAGTCATTTCAGGGCCAGGGAACTTGGACTCTAGCTGGCTTTGCCCTGCACTTCGCGGAGGAAGACAGGGGCCCCGAGGATAGTGGGTGGGCCTTGGAGTCACACAATTAACTGACTGCAAAAGATCCAGGCCCTCCCTCTGTACGCGTCAATCAGCTCCCCAAACAACCCAAGGCTCCATGGGCCCCCAAGACTCCAACATCTGGAACTTACTTTTCTTTAACTTTACTTTTTATTATTTTATTTTGTCATGGTAAACATGACAAACATTTAACATGAGATCCACCTTCTTAAATATTTCAGGGTTCAGTACCGTGTTGTTGACAGAAGGCACAATGTTGTAGAGGATACCTCTAGAACGTGCTCATCTCGCTCAGATAAAACTTGATTTCCCCATTTCCCTCTCCATGCAGTCTCTGGCAGCCACACTTGCGCTCTTTGAAACTATGTATCTGACTATTTCAGATACCTCCTGTAAGTGGACTCACATGGTATTTGCCTTTCTGTGACCGGCTAATTTCACTTCTAGCACCAATTTCACTTAATGTCCTCGAGGTTCGTTGATGTTGCCACATAAGGTAGAATTTCCTTCTTTTTTAAAGCCTGAGTGGTATTCCATTGTACGTCTCTACTGCATTTTCTTTATCCATTCATCTGTAGATAGACATTTAGGTTGTTTCCGCATCCCGGCTATTGTGAATAGTGCTGCAATGAACATGGGAGTGCGGAGTGCTTTTCAAGATCCTGATTTCAATTCTTCTGGATGTGGAGAAATTGGAACCCTTGCATGCTTTGGATGGGAATGCAAAATGATGCAGCCGCTACTGGAAACATCGTGGAGGTTCCTCAAACAATTAAAAATAAAACTACCACACGACCCAGCAAGCCCACTTCTACATATTTAAGCAAAAGAACTGAAATCAGAATTGTGAAGAGATATCAACATTTGGAACTTTAAGAACAGAGTTTCACAGAAAAAACAAATGGCTCTCAATGAGGGTCTTTAACTGTCTGAACTGACCGTCTCTTATTGAGATTTAAATAAAGGCGTGGAGGTTTAATCAAAGACAAGGACGTATGAATATCACGGGTGAAATACGGGAAACCTTTTCATGAAACTTCAGTTTAAAAATGGTGGCACAAGAAAAGTTTCTCAAGTCTTTTTATCCCGTTCATACCTGAAATTGAAACCAACTCTTTTTTTATTGGCTGCTGTAGTGCTCAGGAAATTCAAATTGTTATACTTTTCACAAAGCTGTCCTTTACTGTGTAAATAACATTCCATTAGTATACAGTCATTTGTAATAAGCTTGGACTCAGAGAAGCAGCTGAAGCCCAGGAATAACAATGAAAGAAATGAGAGTAGGAAAGAGAACTCACAGGGAAGGTGAGACCTTGTGGCTGAACGTCAGGGGCACCACCGCGCCTGATACAGCAGCTCTAGGAGGGATGAATGATCACCCTCTTCTTAGTGGGGGAGACAGAGACTCAGAACTATCACCTGACTTGTCATCCAGCCAGATATCGGCAAGGAGATAATCAATTTCATGAATCCAAAATTCATAAATTATACTTACAGCCACTACCATTTTTTCCAATTTAAAATGTCCTTACATTTGTTTCTTAATTCTGTTTTTATTTTCTCTTTTTAAAGGAACAGATCTAATATGGAATCAGATTTGTTCTTCCCTATTACAGTAGCTTCTTTGGTTGGAGAGCCCCGCAGAAAATACATGGACTCCCGTATTTTTTTTTTTTTTGGCTGTGTTGGGTCTTCGTTTCTGTGCGAGCACTTTCTCTAGTTGTGGCAAGCGGGGGCCACTCTTCATCGCGGTGTGTGGGCCTCTCACCATCGCGGCCTCTCGTTGCGGAGCACAGGCTCCAGACAAGCAGGCTCAGTAGTTGTGGCTCACGGGCCCAGTTGCTCCGCAGCATGTGGGATCTTCCCAGACCAGGGCTCGAACCCGTGTCCCCTGCATTGGCAGGCAGATTCTCCACCACTGCGCCACCAGGGAAGCCCCCTTAATTCTGTTTTTTAATGTTTAATTTTTATTTTATATTAGAGTACAGTTGATTTACACTGTTGTGTGCCACTATCTTGGTAGAAGACAAAACATCAAAAACAAACATATTTCATGGCCAAAGATTTCTAAACTGCAACCAGGATATGATCAACATACTACTTTACCTAAATAGCTATTAGTGTTTTTTAAAAAATCTTACAAATTGAACTGATAGGATACATTTTCTAAGCAAGGAAACCAAGCCCCTCCTTCATTCTGCTTATGTCCCTCATTTGGCATTCCTGCCTTAGAAGAGACAGAAACTGGAATAAATAGAAAAAAAAAGCCATGCAGGAAAAAAATCAATGCTGCGCTTCTATCGTAAAAGAATAGATTGCTCCAGTGTACCATAATAACACCTTCCTGGAATTACATGGCCAGTAGATTAACTATGGTGGGGAAGAAAAAGAAAATAAAACTAAAATACCTAAAAACTTATATTAGCCTTCTTAGAAACATTCATGATATTACTCTGGATTTGAAAACTGATGTTATCTTTTTTCATAAACCATAATTCTGTAAATTTAGACACAAATAAAGCCAAAATACATGAACATTTTGGAAAGACATTCAGTTTTTACATTTATAATCATATGTATCACACACACACACACACACACACACACACACACACACACACACACACATACTCCAGTGACTACGTAGGAGATAGGCTACTCTTTCTTTAATATAATTTTTCTTTCATTAAACTGTTTTTAAATGTAATAATTGAAGTCAGTTTGCAATAAGAAAATGAAAGACTTGAAATGTTTTCTGAGTTCTTCGTATTGCACAGTTTTAGAGACTAAAGTGCAAGATCGACTCAGGTCATCCATCCCTGTGGTTTCCCCGCAGAGGAGACAAACCTTGATATGGGAGTGGAGATTCCAGTGTTAAATGTCGAAACACCAGGAACAGGACTGATATATTTCAGCAAAGAGTAAATCTACCACATTTGAACTGATTTCCTAGAACATGTGACTGTTCACAGATTTACCTGACGCATTTTCATAAATAATTTAAAATCTTAGCATCTGAAATATCAATAAATACGTCATCCTAAACTGGATACTAAGATTTTCCTTGGTTGAAAGCTAGTTCAGGGTGACCTGGAAAGAAGTGCCTCTATAATCAGTGATAGATTCAATTAAAGTTACTGCAAACTTTGCCAGTGCAAAGGGGAAGAAATCTAATTGCAAATCCCAATAACAGAAATCTCCTTGGGTTGGGCGTAATATCTGGTAAAGCATCTAATAATCCTCTTCTTCTCTCCAAATTTCTCAAGGCTATCTGGAGTGTGTGGTCTTTGCACCTCACAAAAACAAACTTTACAGCAACACAGAAACATCCTAAGCTTCATGAGCCAAGGTTACAAAATTGCTGCAAAGACCAACTGGAAGACCAGTGAGGAAGGGCGCCAAGCCAGACCTTCTCAGGCTGAACCTCTCCACAAAAGCACCTGCACTGTCTTTGAAGCCACTCTGCAGTGCCAGCACCAGGGGCAGACAAATGAAGTGAAAGCCCAGCAGTCTTTGGTGCTCAATCATTCTGACAGATGACACAGGACGAGCAACAACATGCCCTTGCACAAGTGGAATTTTATTTGAGAGTCTAAAGTGTTAAGGGAAATAGGACCCGTTAGGGCAGAAGAAAAACAAAACCATCATTTGTCTTTTATTCCCTCAGAATGGGCACCAAATGTGCTCTGACAATGGCCCCATAAAGGTTCTCAATCCTCAGTGTCTCAGGTTTGTCCGCATTTTATAACTTAGCGCAGGCCCGGTATGATGACCTTATTCCATTTCCCAAACCAAATATAGTGCCCAGAGTTAAGCAGACTGAAGTTTCTGTACTAGCTCAGAAATGAGAACTGGAAAACTCCTGGGGCAGTATATCCCACATGAGAATATTTATTCCAATCAGCCTTCAGGATACTCTGAATTTCCAGTATCTCCTCCAGACATTCTCATTAACCAGAATCTTGTATTTGCAGAGCATTCAGAGTTTGTAGAACACCTTGTGTTTGCAGAGCATCTAGTGTGTGCTGACTCTGGACTCCCAGCTCTAGTCTGTGGGCTGGGGATGAGGAGGGCTACTCACCACACTACAGCCCGCACAGTCAGGACCATTCTCGCAGGTTCTGCGGCGAGCTTGAATGCCGCCTCCACACTGTGCTGTGCACCGTTCCCAGGGACCCCAGCCTGTCCAGAACATGTGTGGGGGGCACAGCAGATGCTCATTGCAGTATCTGTAATGAGGAAACCAAGAGGAAAAAAGCAAGGGTTTAGTGGAACGTGAGGCCACAGGCTTTCCACTCTCTGGCCCTGCACGGAATGTTGAACCCATGGGCATGCTCCGCGTGAGGGGCGTTTCGTGTTCTGGGTGGTCACCCAGGGAAGGAGGCGGATGTGGCGCTGGCCATGCTGTGTGTTCACAGACAATGGGATGCGGAGGAGACAATGAAAAAATGTCAGACTCACAATGCAGGATGGATCTTCCTGTGCAGCCAATTAGAGGAGAAACAAACAAAAAACCCTTCAAACAGACACTCAAAAAATGAGAACACATAGAAAATACCTAAGTAGGGCATGTATCTTCTAAACATAAACACTGAAAGATAAAGTAGGTTATGAATATAAAGGCAGCAAATTGTATTTGGAATTCATTTCTCATCCTCGAATCGAATAAGGCCCATAATCCTACTAATATAAGTCAAAGAAAAGTTAGTCTAATTTTAGCATGAAGCTTCAAGTCACATACTGCTAAGTTATTGTATTTTTAAATTTATTTGTAGACACTCAGAATGATGTCCAGCTACCTTAATTTAGATGACCACCTGTTACCCAAAAAAAGTTGAAGTACTATTGACAATTAGTCCTATTTTTTAGTGATTGACTATACTTCTACATGTACATTCATACTGCCAATTTTTAGCCAAATATACATGGCCTTCCTTAGCCTTAGAAGGATCAAATTTCTCCTTGTCTTTAATGCTACAAGTGAAATAAAGGGAAGTGAGGGAAACAAACAAAAAATAAGAAGGAAACAACCTGGCAAGGTGCAGGTTTACAGCTCATTAGGGAAGAAGATGTTATTCTGAATGTAGCCAAACTTAGTGAGACACATTTGGCAATTGTGTCTCGCTAAGTGCTCAAAATCACAAAGAGTACTTCCCTATCACAGGTGTGTCCAACCTGAAATGCATACAGGGAAACAGACCCAAGTCCAGGATGTGCAGGATAGAACACACTATCTTTATTTCCTTATTGAAGTAGACTTAAGTTACAATGTGGTGTTAATTTCAGATGTATAGCAAAGTGATTCAGTTTATATATATATATATGATATACATTATATATATATTTTTTCATATTCTTTTCCATTATTGTTTATTATAAGATATTGAATATAGTTCCCTGTGCTATACAGTAGGTCCTTTTTTTTTTAACCTATTTTATATGTAGTACTGTGTATATGTTAATCCCAAACTCCTAATTTCTCTCTCCTCCCTTTCCCCTTTGGTAACCCAAGTTTGTTTTCTATGTCTGTGAGTCTTTTTCTGTTTTGTAAATAAGTTCATTTGTACCATATTTTAGATTCGGCATATAAGTGATATCATATGGTATTTGTCTTTCTTTCTGACTTACTTCACTTAGTATGATAATCTCTAGGCCCATCCATGTTGCTAGAAATTGCATTATTTCATTGTTTTTTATGGCTGTGTAGTATTCCATTGTATATGTATACAACATCTTCTTTATCCATTCATCTGTCCATGGACACTTAGTCTGCTTCCATGCCTTGGCTATTGTAAATAGTGCTGCTATGGGGGTGCATGTATCTTTTTGAATTAGAGGTTTTTTCCTGGATATATGCCCCAGAGTGGGATTGCTGGATCATATAGCAATTCTTTTTTTATTTTTTTAAGGACATTCCATAGTCAGAAAACGCTATCTTAATGAGCAAAAAAATAGAGGTAAACAGCTGATTTCCAGAATGTAAGAGAGGTAATTCAGGGAACGTAGTTTCCTGACAGCAAATGTTGATATGATTCAACCGTCTTCCCATCAAACCAGGGACATTTAATGAAGAATGTGATGGATTCCGTAACAGGTACAGCCATGAAAAGCAAGAAGCCAGGCCAAGCTGAAGGGAGTCAACAGGATGAAGCACAGTGAGCATCAGTGGGCATCCTGGAAAAGAACAGAAGGTAGGAGTGGGAAGAGTGAAGTAAAAAGGGGATTGAGGGGCTTCCCTGGTGGCACAGTGGTTGAGAGTCCGCCTGCCAATGCAGGGGACACGGGTTCGTGCCCCGGTCCGGGAGGATCCCACATTCCGCGGAGCGGCTGGGCCCGTGAGCCACGGACGCTGAGCCTGCGCGTCCGGAGCCTGTGCTCCGCAATGGGAGAGGCCACAACAGTGAGAGGCCCGCGTACCACGAAAGCAAAAAAGGTGATTGAGGAGAAGTGAATAGAAAAAGGCAAAAGGAGTGGAATGATGTATCTTTACATGAATAGGTGGAAGAATTTGAACTTTATTTGCAAGGAAGCAAGGAAATCCCACCAAGCTCCAGAGACAAAATAGCACTGTCAGAGTTAGAGTGAAGACTGGACAACAGGAGTTGATGTCTCCTCATCCTGCTGGCGCTGGAGCCCCTGAGGTGAGAGGAGCTCTCCATGCCTGAGCGAGGGGTCTGAGCCTCCAAAGGCTCAGGGTGAGGGGTCACATGCAGGACAAGTTTCTGGAGCAGATGCCGGCCAGGAGGGCATAGATGCCAGCCACCTGAGGGAGAGATAGCCCAAGGTGAACAAAGAGGGTGGTGATGGCAAGGGAAGGGACGGGACATCACATCCACGGCGTCTGGTAGAATGGGAAAAGATGGCAGCCGTGTGGACTACAGAAAAGCAAATAAGTAAACAGCAGAGTCCAAAGTCAGCCTCTCAAATGTAAGGAGGAGGCATGCTTACTTCTAGGGAGAGAGGGTTGATATCTCACAGCGGAAGGAGCCTTCAGAGAGTCGAGAACCAATCAGGAAAATGGTTAGGTCTCTAACTCTCCACATGAAAGAGTAGCCAGTGCAACTGAATACTTATCACTCTTCCTTGTGTGCTTGATTGTTTAAGACAGATCTGGGAGCTCAGGACTCTGGACAGTTTCACATGTGGGAAGGAAGGGGAAGGAGGCTTCTAATTAAGAGATTGTGACCTCTAGATAGAAGAGCCAAAACAACACTGAGGACACAATAGATGAAAAGCATCTGACCTCAGGAAGCCTGTGCAGATGTGTAGAGTTACCATAAGTAAAGCAAAGCATCCTGACTCCTTAGTGATTATTAGCATACACGTTGGTGCAAGGATTGTTCTGTGAGGCAACTGCCATTTGTTTTAAGAACGCATTTGGAAGAAGTAAGTCTAGAAAGCTCAGAACATCAGAACTTTCAGCATTTAATTCAAAATATCCATGTGTAGCTTCTCTCATTGTGGATAGAAGGCCACCTCCTGTTTCCAAGGTGATTTTGCCCATATTTAAAAAGGAGTCCTTGACTCCTTGACATGAATTTCAGCTTGCAGAAACAAAAACAAACCAACAATAAGAGTAGGGAGGGCAAAGGAAAATCTTACCAAAAATACTTATAAAACCCTCGACTTTTAATAAAAGGCACAGCAACTGAGCTCCCACTTCCCCACAGCAAAATAAATCATAATGCATAAATCCTTTCTCATCTCTGCCTAGAGCAGGCCCTCCCTTGAACACGCTCAGCGTATTATTACAGCTGAAAGTCCACAGCTGGATAATTTGGTAACTGCGTGTAGCATAGAAATTTCAACCAGTGTTGTAAATGATTTACTTGGCCTCATTTTTAGGTGGTCAACAATGTGCTTTCCCCCCTTCTCTTTCTCTTTCTATAGTAGTCCCATGACAAAAGGCACACCAGGATATGTGACTGTCGCCCTCTGCAAGGGAGGTCAGAGGGAACTAGAAATTGCCAGTTTGTCCCTTTATGTCTGGATTTCACTCACGAATTCAACCTGGGAGAGTCTGCTCAGAGGCTAAGCCCTTACAAGCTCCTAACTCTGGATTCTCTGCAATTTCAAGGAAGTACTGTCCCTCTGCCCCCCTAACTCCTTCACCCAACAAACACGTGCCACTGAGAGACGTACCTCTTGTTAAACTCCTGATTGGGCCTCTAGTGTCACAAACAACAATGGGCGTCTAAACTTAGTTACTCTGGTGACTCTGGGTGTGCAAGGATTTTTATTAATTTATGGATAAAATAGCTACACAGTAGACCAGCCACTGGCTCCTCATTCTCTAGTCCTTAACACACAGCTGGCTTTTACCAAATGATAAGCTAAACAGTTTTGAAATTTTATTTGCTCTCCTGGACCTCTAGCTTCTTAAAGCACTGACAGTCACAGATACATTTCATGATGCATTAAAAATTAAGATTTTAATTTTACCCATGACTACTCATTCTCATTTTGCATTTAAAAATGAATTAATAGCCCAGCAATATTTCTCCATAAATTATCCCTTTTTCCACAAACCTAGTCTCTGTGAAGAGCATTGCCTTTCACAATCCTGTATAGACTAGACTTTCAATAACGTATCATGTTCCTTGTCCTATTTCTTTATGCTACAAATTGTGTTCTGATGTGGTTCAATCCACGTTGGTTTCTCACTGAAACCTCTGTTAGCCTGAACCAATCAGAGCACTGTTAGAACTATTTTCTTCTCAGTTCGCCTTTAAGTGATTGTTCCTTGGCTGGGCCACACTGGGATAATGGAAACTTTTGTGGCACCAGAGAAACTGTACATGTATTGAGTCCTCCATAATATTATTTTTTACCCCAAGGGAAAGCTAAGGGAACCAGTAGGATAGTGATGATAATGACTTGCAAAGAGCATCACTTTGGTTCATCACAGGATTAAGTAAACTTGCCCATGAAGACGAAGAAAAATCATATAATAAACCCCCTTGGTTCCTGGGTCTCTTAACTTTGGTAATGCAGTGGAAAGACTCAAGCATGGTTTTCATGAGCCTTGCTTCCTGGAATTCACATCCTGTGTAAACCCCTCCCACTCAGGGTGGGTGGGACCTGGGACTTGTTTCTAACCAATAGAATATGGCAAAGATGACAGGCTGTCACTCCCATGAATATGTTACATAACAGTGTAATGTCCTTCTTTCAAGAAATTCTCTCCCTTGCTGGCTCTGAAGTAGTAAGCAGTCAGATGCGAAAGGCCCAGGTGGCAAGGAATTGTGGGCAGTTTCTGGATAACAGCTTCAGTCCAATGACATGGAAGGAACTGAATGTGGCTGACGACCATGGGATTTAGGAAGCAGTCTCCTCCCCTCTCCTACTGAGCCTCAGATGTGACCATGGCCACAGTCTACACCTTGGTGCACCCTTGTGAGATCCTGAAGCAAAGGACCCAGGTAAGCCCTGTCCAGACTATGAAACCACAGAAACTGTGAGCCAATAAAGCATGTGGTGTTTTAGGCAGCTAAGTGTGAAGTAATATTATTATGAATGACAACTAAGACAGATCTTGGCACCTAGGCATGTGGTGCTACTGTAAGAAATATCTAAAAATATGAAAGAGGCTTCAGGACTAGAGAATGAGTAGAAGCAAGCAGAATTTTGAAAAGCATGGTAGAGAAAACCCAAATCACCTTGAACAGACTGTTGGTATACATGTAGACTTTGAGGATGCTGCCAGTGAAGGTTTAGAAGGAGATAAAATAAAGAGTAAAGCTCAACAACAACAAAGCAAACCCAATTAGAAACTGGGCAAAGGCCTAGACATTTTAAAAAAAGGTATACAGATGGCCAATCAGCACATGAGAAGATGCTCAACATCATTCGTCTTAGGGAAATGTAAATCAAAACAACACTATACTTGCTAGGATGGCTATAATCAAAAAATGAAAAATAACAGGTGTTGGCAAGGATGTAGAGAAAGTGGAACACTTGTACATAGCTGGTAGGGATGTAAGTGATGAAGCCAATGTAGAAAACAATTTTGCAGTTGCTCTAAAAGCTAAACATGGAATTAATATATGACCTAGCAATTCTATACATATATATACACACACACTCCTACATATATATATACACAAAAGAACTGAAACAAGGACTTGAACAGATACTTGCATGCCAGTGTTCATGGCAGCATCATTCACAGTATCCAAGAGGTAGAAATAACCCAAATGCCAACTGAGAGGTAAATGGGTAAACACAATATGATGTAGCCATGCAGGAGAATATTATTCAGCCTTTAAAAAGCAATGAAGTTCTTATACACGCTACAACATGAATGAACTTTGAAAACAATATGCTAAGTGAAATAAGCCAGACATAAAAATATTGTATGATTCTACTTATATGAAATCTCCTAAATAGGTAAATTTATAGATTAAAGGTTATCAGGGGTCGGAAGGAGGAAATAATAGGGAGTTATTGCTTTTTGGTTTCAGAGTCCCTGTTTGGGGTGATACAAAAGTTTTGGAAATAGTGTTATGGTTGTACAATACTGTAAATGTAATTATGCCACTGAATTGAGCAGTTAAAAATGGCGAATTTTATGTTTTTATATATATATATATATATATATATATATATATCTTTAGCTCAATAAAGAAACTAAAAGAAGATAGGATCATATTATTAGAAGCTAGAAGAAGGGAGACCCTTGTCATACAACGAAGAGAGCTTCCAAATTTGTTACCGCAGTTATATGGAAAGAGAGACTTGGGTTATATAGCTAAGGAAATTTCCAAGCAAAGTGTTGAAGGTGCCACCTGGTTTCTTCTTGCTGCTTATAGTAAAATGTGGAAGGAAAAATAATTGAGGGAAGCAATAGTAAATGGAAAGAAACAGGTCTGGATGGTTTTGGAAATTCTTGGCCTCTCCTGATGGCAAAAGACGCTAAAACGAAGAAGCAGCTTCTGAGCACTGTCAGGAAAGGTGGACATAGAGTAAAAAGCTGAGGGTGTGACTGTACAACCTTTTGTTAAAACCTCAGAAACATCAAAAGATCAGAGTAGTGTTCAGTCATACAAGGAGTCCTTTCAAAAGATCAAGAGCAAGAGTCGCAGATCCTTTCAGTCACAAGCAAGCTGGAGGGTGTTGTCCCTCAGCCATCTCAGCAGGAACCCCAGGTAGAGAAGGGCTATCTCAAAAAGATCTATGGGTGTAGATCTCTTCAGCGGAGTAAACCCCAAGGAAATTCACAGAAGACTTATAGAGTTTATTTCAGCAAAAAGATCGCCAGCTTAGACTGAAATGTATGGAGAAAGTACAGATGAAATGAGGCTGTTGGAAACCCAGACTTGTCCTGGCAGGAATCAGGCTGATTAAACTGCCCAGCTGGAAGCACATGCTACCTTTCATGAGAAAGGAAGGATGATTCAGGAAACAGAAGTGAGAGCCCAGAACACAGAGCTAAGAATTGTGGAGAATCATGGCCAAGCTTTGAAACTTAATCAAGCAACTCCATACACTTGTCTGAATAGATTTCAGAATTTCAATGGAAATTTCTTTGTACTTTCCATTTCCCCCCTTTTTCAACAGGACTATCTGTAGCTGTAACCCTTTGCCTGTCCCACCATGGGTTCACTGGGTGTGTTGGTGGCAGATAACGTGTCTCTCATTTTAAAGATGGACAGACTGAGATGAACTACACCCAGGAAGGCTCATTCACATATGGGTCTGACTTAAATAAGGTTCTGGACTTTGGGGAAATGATTGAATGGTATAAAATTTTGTGGAAACTTGGGAGGGCAGAAATGCATTTTGTACACGGCAGGGACACATAATCGATGCTGGCAGATAAACTATATGGTGATCCCAATGATCCCTGCCCTTCTGATGTTCATATCCCGTGTAATGTACCCCTCTTGATTGAGGACTGGGTCTGTAACTTTCTTCTAGCCAATAGAATATGGAATGGTGGAGGTTTGTCGCCTTTGTGATGGCATTACATAGGAGAGTGATGTCCATTTTGCAAGGAGATTCTCTTCCTTGCTGGATTTGAGGAAGAAAATGACCATATTGCGAAGGCTCACTTGGCAAGAAACTGAGGACCGTCTCAGGCTGACAACTAGTGAGACGCTGACATCCCAGACTGACAGCCCACAAGGCACTGAATGCTGATAACAGTCACATGATCTTGGAAGTAAATCCTTCCCCAGCTGAGCCTCAGATGAGACCACAGCTCTGGCTAAGCAGAGAGCCCAGATGAGTCATGTAGGAACTCCTGGTCCACTGAGACTTGAGTTAATAAATGTGTGTTGCCTTAAGCCATTAAGTTTTTGTCACACAGCAGGAGAAAACAAATACAGACAATGACATTTGCATTTTGATAATATTTATACACAGAGATCCATTGCTTCATCCTTGCTGGTAGCCTTTTTAGGAGTCAGTGCTTCTATTCAGTTTCTGCTACTCAAGAAAATCATTTTCCAGGAAGTTTCAGAACAGAAAAACAAAATGCCCATGCCTTTTAAAGTACAGCTAGAATATAAGTTACATATTTTCTTTATCCATTATGTAGAAAAAATGATGTAGCTATTTCTGAGATCTCTGTTGCAATAAAGCTCTCATTGAATTTTTCATATATTGGAGATTTTATCCCAAATCAAAAGTCACTGACTGTAGTCCTAACATTAACTTCGGGACTTTGCCAGGAGAGCCAATTTATTCATTTGTGGCCACTCAGGAGTTCTTTATGGTTGATGGTGTTCAAATAAACACAATGTGATTTTATTAATGATTGTGTATGTCTAGTCCGTCGTCTTTTGTACCTTCTCAGGGAGACAAGGCTCTCCTTTAATCTCGAGTTTAGTTCTCAAATTTCCCTTTTTTCAGAATCAGAATGGTATTTCTTTATGTTACTTAGGTAGAGAGACTTCCTGCATAACATGGCAAAGAAACCTAAGAACCGTTTGTTTGTGAAGACCAAGAAACTGATATCGTGTGTTTGTCTTTTCTAGTTTTCATTATTTTCTTGAATGCTCCCTAGAAAGGCAGTTCCAAAGGGAGACTTCCCCGGGCCACAGGCCTTGTTCTTATCATCCAGGCGTCTCTTACTTAAGTCCCAATGTTCCCTTCTTAAGCAAATATTCATCTAGCCCAAATGAGTGTTTCTTCTGTAAAATAAGAATATATTAAGTGTAAGTTCCCCAAACACATTAGCCATCCTGATCTCTTTCTGAAAATGAAGCTTTATGAACACTTGTAAATGGATACAGAACATACACCTGTGTTAACCACAGAATTAACCAGCTTCTTCCTTCCTGCGTGCTCAGCCTGGGAAAGGTGATAACAGGTGTGAGGTTGTGGAGGTGCCGTGATTTTAGGAGTGGCTTCGCACAGATGAAGGCGACTTTGCCTGAATGGGCTCTATTACGTGACAACGTATAGCATTTTACAACTTCCAACCAATTTAAATCTTATAACCCTGGGAAATAGCAGGGAGACAACTTCCCCATAATCGACGTTCTCACTTATCAACTGGCGTCAGATTGGAAATGACAAGCTTATGCAAGTCTGTCACTGGGGGCTACTACAAAAGCGACCAACCCTGCTTTGTAAAAGTCATCCTTCATTTTTCTCTCTGAGTCAAAAGAACAAAGTCTTAATTAGTGATTTAGGAACACAGTGAAGAAAGAAAAAAAAAATGATTCCAGTTAATTTCAGGTTGTGGTAAGTATTTAGCAGAGAATTATCTATACACTAAGTCTGTGGTTTTGTCTATATAAATATTAATCACATAGCAAATAACTGCATACAGTATTTTACTGAGGCTCCCACTGAACCCATTTCACTGGCTATAAGCCTTACTACATTTTAATTAAAAAGTACTGAAAGCCAGCTTGCTTCTCATGGATCAATAGGATAAGTTTATGTGATATGGGGAGTAAGAATCCTGAAAGTGATGTGAAATTCACCTACTTGGATTTTCTCCCATAAACGAGAATGTACTTTAAATATGCAAGAAAGAGTCAATTATGACAACTGTAGATTTTATGAGGCCAAAACCAAATGTCTGAGTCTATAGAAAGCAACAAACTGTTAAATGCGAGACTGAACTCAAATGTCCCTATGAAGTGTGGAAAGCTTAAAATACACGTGGAAAAGGATCCCCCCTTCTGGGTTGTCCTGCAGCTTCACTGAGGGTACCTGTTAATAGACAAGTGCATAGTTGTAAATATAACCAAAATACTGACTATGTTCTCACCTACATGCCAGTGCTTCATTTAGTTGTGATGGAAAACTTACCTCATCCGAGCAATACCATCTGGACCCAGGACCAGCTCAGGCCCTATTCAGGATTGGAGGTTTGAGACTTGAATTCAATTCTAGTTGAATTCTAACAAGAACAATCATTCTCCAGCAGACCCATAGGCTTAGTCTCTGGGGAGCCCAGCACAGAGATGCCCACTGTCCTTGCATCTCCAGTCCCTTGGAAACTGCTCAGCTGAATGAACTGTGCAGGCTCCATGGCGGCCCAATGATGCTGTCAACCCCAAGCTTTGGTCAAAATTAAAGAATGCCAGAAAAAGAGGAGGGTCATCCAGCTCAACAGAAAGGGATGCCACAGATAAGCTGAGCCGGATCCAAAACTGAAGCTGCAGGGGAACCGACCACACTGGGATGACAGTAAGCGCGAGGATGGCGATGCCGGGAGCAGAGAGGGTACATACCTTTCCTCGCGGTTCTGTCCCACACACACCCGGCCCCCGTGTCGCGGAGTAGGGTTGCTGCAGGACCTCTGGCGCACCTGGAAGCCGATCCCGCAGGTGGTGCTGCAGGGAGACCACAAGGTCCAGGGGGTCCAGCCTCCACTCCTGGGGGAGGAAGCCACGGGGTCATTGGGTCCAACTGGCTCGGAGCCCAACCTCTGTCTGCACCCGCCCCCAAATTCACACGTTCCCGACACGGACCACTGACTGTGGGCTGTGAAGGAAAAGCCCGCAAAGAGCCATGGGAATAAAGGTCCTATCACAGGAACCTCAGTCACTGTGAGGTTTTCTTCCCCACGTATCTGATTTTAGAATCAAAATAGAAAATCTGAGAGTCAAGTTTTAGCAATATTAGGAACAATTAAGAAAGTTTAGTTATGAAAACATTAAACTAATGAAAAATAATGTTATTTCACTGAAAAGCAGTTAGAGATGAATCCCTGAAACCTGAGAGCTTATGAATTTAGTTGACTTGTACCATGTCAGTTATCATCTATGAAAACTGCACATTTGAACAAAATACTCATCTAAATGTTTATTTTAAAAATCTGTTCACATCAGTGAAAATCAGTAACTTTCTCGATGGCATTCACATTGATAAAGAGCACCGTAATGTGCCAGGTTTTAAAACAAGCTTTATTAAAAATGAAGAATGGGTATTTTAAATTCAGATTCTTGGCTATTTTCTTGCAATTTGACAAAGACATAGTATATAAATAGGAAGTGCAAATTGCATATATCTTTATTTATGTTGTTATACATATAAAATAAGGTAGATATATTAAAAATGTAAAATAAAAGAAAATGAACCACTTTTATAAAAGTGGTTTACAAAATAAACTGCTACTAGCAGCTAGAGAAAATTTTTGTTCGATATTGTATTTTTTCCTTAACATGACTGCATGTAGAATATTTATAATTTAAATATATCCCTTAGCAGTTTGTCCCTGCTATTTAAAAACAAGCTATAGGAATAAATAAAAAATATTTTTAAGTATTAAAATATCTGTTAAATCCAGAGTCCAAACTCCCACACAGATGGTTTACTGCATGTAGAATTTTTTTTATTTCTCTAA